>NW_022681453.1:27283314-28533314 GCF_009764315.1 Trachypithecus francoisi
GGTCTGTAGTTTTTGTTGTTGTTGTTATGTCCTTTCCTGATTTTGCTATTAGGGTGATACTGATTTCACAAAATGATTTAGGGAGGATTCCCACTTTCTCTTATCATTTGGAATAGTGTCAATAGGATTGGTACCAATTATTCTCCGAAGGTTTGAGAGAATACAGCTGTGAATTGGTCTGGTTCTGGAATTTTTTTGGTTGGCAGTGTTTTTATTACCATTCCAGTCGTGCTTTGATCTCATCTGTTCATAGTTTATATTTCTTCCCGGTTTAATCTAGGAGGGTTGTATAATTCTAGGAATTTACCCATCTCCTCTAAGTTTTCTAGTTTGTTTGCATAAAGGTATTTGTAGTAGCTTTGAATGGTCTTTTGTATTTCTGAAGTATCAGTTGTAATATCTCCTGTTACATTTCTAATCAAGCTTATTTGGATCTTCTCTTTTCTTTTCTTGGTTAATCTTACTAATAGTCTTTCAATTTTGGTTATTTTTTCAAAGAACCAGTTTTTTGTTTCACTTATCTTTTGTGGGGTTTTTTTTGTTTGTTTGTTTTCATTTCGTTTAGTGCTGCTCTGATCTTGGTTATTCCTTTTCTTCTGCTGGGTTTGGGTTTGGCTTGTTCTTGCTTCTTTGGTTTCTTGTGGTATGACCTTTGATTGTCTATTTGTGCTCTTTCAGACTTTTTGAGTTAGTCGTTTAATGCCAAGAACTTTCCTCTCAGCACTGCTTTTGCTGTATCCCAGAGGTTTTAATAGGTTGTGTCACTATTATCATTCAGTTCAAATAATTTTTTAATTTTCATATTGATTTCATTGTTGATCTAACAATCATTCAGTAGCAAGTTAATTTTCATGTATTTGCATAGTTTTGAAGGCTTCTTTTGGAGTTGATTTCCAGTTTTATTCCACTATGGTCTGAGAGAGTACTTGATATAATTTTGATTTTCTTAAATTTATTGAGACTTGTTTTGTGGCCTATCATATGGTCTATTTTGGAGAATGTTCTTTGTGCTGATGAATAAAATGTATATTCTGCATTTATTCTGTAAACATCTGTTAAGTCCATTTGTTCTAGGGTATGGTTTAAGTCTGTTGTTTCTTTGTTGACATTCTGTCTTGATGATCTGTCTAGTGCTGTCATGGAGCATTGAAGCCCCCCACTGTTAACTGTGTTGCCATCTATCTCATTTCTTAGGTCTGGTATTAATTTTTCTATAAATTCGGGAGCTCCAGTATTAGGTGTATATTGATTTACAACTATGATATTTTTCTGTTAGAGTAATCCTTTTATCATTGTATGATGTTCCTTATGGTCTTTTTAAACTGTTGTTGATTTAAAGTCTGTTTTCTCTGATATAAGAACAGCTACTCCTGCTTGCTTTTGGTGTACAGTTGCATGGAATATCTTTTTCCACCCCTTTACCTTAAGTTTATGTGAATCATTTATGTGAGTCTCTTGAAGACAGCAGATACTTGGTTGGTGGATTTGTATTCATTCTGCCATTCTGCATCTTTTAAGTGGAGCATTTAGGCCATTTACATTCAGTATGAAGGTACTATTCTATTCATCATGCTAGTTGTTGCCTGAATACCTTGTTTTTGTTTTTCAATTTTGTTATTTGTTTTTGTTTTATAGATCCCCTGAGATGTACGCTTTAAGGAGGTTCTATTTTGGTGTATTTTGAGGATTTGTTTCGAGCTTTAGAGTTCCTTTTAGCAGTTCTTGTAGTGCTGACTTGGTAGTGGTGAATTCTCTCAGCATTTGTTTGTCTGAAAAAGACTGTATCTTTCCTTCATTTATGAAACATAGTTTTGCTGGATACAAAATTCTTGGCTGATAATTGTTCTGTTTCAGGATGCTAAAGACAGGACCTCAGTCCCTTCTAGCTTGTAGTGTTTCTGCTGAGAAATTTGCTATTAATCTGATAGGTTTTCCTTTATAGGTTATCTGATCCTTTTGCCTCACAGCTCTTTTTTTTTTTTTTTTTTAATTTTTTTTTTTTTTTTTTATTATACTTTAAGTTCTAGGGTACATGTGCATGATGTTTATATCATGTATAACTCCCCATTGCAATCCCTCCCTCCTCCCCCCTCCCCATGATAGGCCCCAGTGTGTGATGTTCCCCTTCCCGAGTCCAAGTGATCTCATTGTTCAGTTCCCACCTATGAGTGAGAACATGCGGTGTTTGGTTTTCTCTTCTTGTGATAGTTTGCTAAGAATGATGGATTCCAGCTGCATCCATGTCCCTACAAAGGACGCAAACTCATCCTTTTTTATGGCTGCATAGTATTCCATGGTGTATATGTGCCACATTTTCTTAATCCAGTCTGTCACAGATGGACATTTGGGTTGATTCCAAGTCTTTGCTATTGTGAATAGTGCCGCAATAAACATACGTGTGCATGTGTCTTTGTAGTAGAGTAATTTATAATCCTTTGGGTATATACCCAGTAGTGGGATGGCTGGGTCATATGGTACATCTAGTTCTAGATCCTTGAGGAATCGCCATACTGTTTTCCATAATGGTTGAACTAGTTTACAATCCCACCAACAGTGTAAAAGTGTTCCTATTTCTCCACATCCTCTCCAACACCTGTTGTTTCCTGACTTCTTAATGATTGCCATTCTAACTGGTGTGAGATGGTATCTCATTGTGGTTTTAATTTGCATTTCTCTGATGGCGAGTGATGATGAGCATTTTTTCATGTGTCTGTTGGCTGTATGGATGTCTTCTTTTGAGAAATGTCTGTTCATATCCTTTCCCCACTTTTTGATGGGGTTGTTTGTTTTTTTCTTGTATATTTGTTTGAGTTCTTTGTAGATTCTGGATATTAGCCCTTTGTCAGATGCGTAGGTTGCAAAAATTTTCTCCCATTCTGTAGGTTGCCTGTTCACTCTGATGGTAGTTTCTTTTGCTGTGCAAAAGCTCTTTAGTTTAATTAGATCCCAAGTGTCAATTTTTGCTTTTGCTGCCGTTGCTTTTGGTGTTTTAGACATGAAGTCCTTGCCCATGCCTATGTCCTGAATGGTACTACCTAGATTTTCTTCTAGGGTTTTAATGGTATTAGGTCTAACATTTAAGTCTCTGATCCATCTTGAATTAATTTTCGTATAAGGGGTAAGGAAAGGATCCAGTTTCAGCTTTCTACTTATGGCTAGCCATTTTCCCAGCACCATTTATTAAATAGGGAATCCTTTCCCCATTTCTTGTTTGTCTCAGGTTTGTCAAAGATCAGATGGCTGTAGATGTGTGGTATTATTTCTGAGGACTCTGTTCTGTTCCATTGGTCTATATCTCTGTTGTGGTACCAGTACCATGCTGTTTTGGTTACTGTAGCCTTGTAGTATAGTTTGAAGTCAGGTAGCGTGACGCCTCCAGCTTTGTCCTTTTGACTTAGGATTGTCTTGGCAATGCGGGCTCTTTTTTGGTTCCATATGAACTTTAAAGCCGTTTTTTCCAATTCTGTGAAGAAAGTCATTGGTAGCTTGATGGGGATGGCATTGAATCTATAAATCACCTTGGGCAGTATGGCCATTTTCACGATATTGATTCTTCCTATCCATGAGCATGGTATGTTCTTCCATTTGTTTGTGTCCTCTTTGATTTCACTGAGCAGTGGTTTGTAGTTCTCCTTGAAGAGGTCCTTTACCTCCCTTGTAAGCTGGATTCCTAGGTATTTGATTCTCTTTGAAGCAATTGTGAATGGAAGTTGATTCCTGATTTGGCTCTCTGCTTGTCTGTTACTGGTGTATAAGAATGCTTGTGATTTTTGCACATTAATTTTGTATCCTGAGACTTTGCTGAAGTTGCTTATCAGCTTAAGGAGATTTTGGGCTGAGACAATGGGGTTTTCTAAATATACAATCATGTCATCTGCAAACAGGGACAATTTGACTTCTTCTTTTCCTAACTGGATACCCTTGATTTCTTTCTCTTGCCTGATTGCCCTAGCCAGAACTTCCAACACTATGTTGAATAGGAGTGGTGAGAGAGGGCATCCCTGTCTTGTGCCAGTTTTCAAAGGGAATTTTTCCAGTTTGTGCCCATTCAGTATGATATTAGCTGTGGGTTGTCATAAATAGCTCTTATTATTTTGAGGTACGTTCCATCAATACCGAATTTATTGAGCGTTTTTAGCATAAAGGGCTGTTGAATTTTGTCAAAAGCCTTTTCTGCATCTATTGAGATAATCATGTGGTTCTTGTCTTTGGTTCTGTTTATATGCTGGATTACGTTGATTGATTTGCGAATGTTGAACCAGCCTTGCATCCCAGGGATGAAGCCCACTTGATCATGGTGGATAAGCTTTTTGATGTGCTGCTGAATCCGGTTTGCCAGTATTTTATTGAGAATTTTTGCATCGATGTTCATCAGGGATATTGGCCTAAAATTCTCTTTTTTTGTTGTGTCTCTGCCAGGCTTTGGTATCAGGATGATGTTGGCCTCATAAAAAGAGTTAGGGAGGATTCCCTCTTTTTCTATTGATTGAAATAGTTTCAGAAGGAATGGTACCAGCTCCTCCTTGTACCTCTGGTAGAATTCAGCTGTGAATCCATCTGGTCCTGGACTTTTTTTGGTGGGTAGGCTATTAATTGTTGCCTCAATTTCAGAGCCTGCTATTGGTCTATTCAGGGATTCAACTTCTTCCTGGTTTAGTCTTGGGAGAGTATAAGTGTCCAGGAAATTATCCATTTCTTCTAGATTTTCTAGTTGATTTGCGTAGAGGCATTTATAGTATTCTCTGATGGTTGTTTGTATTTCTGTGGGGTCGGTGGTGATATCCCCTTTATCATTTTTTATTGCGACTATTTGATTCCTCTCTCTTTTCTTCTTTATTAGTCTTGCTAGCGGTCTGTCAATTTTGTTGATCTTTTCAAAAAACCAACTCCTGGATTCATTGATTTTTTGGAGGGTTTTTTGTGTCTCTATCTCCTTCAGTTCTGCTCTGATCTTAGTTATTTCTTGCCTTCTGCTAGCTTTTGAATGTGTTTGCTCTTGCCTCTCTAGTTCTTTTAATTGTGATGTTAGAGTGTCAATTTTAGATCTCTCCTGCTTTCTCTTGTGGGCATTTAGTGCTATAAATTTCCCTCTACACACTGCTTTAAATGTGTCCCAGAGATTCTGGTATGTTGTATCTTTGTTCTCATTGGTTTCGAAGAACATCTTTATTTCTGCTTTCATTTCGTTATGTACCCAGTAGTCATTCAGGAGCAGGTTGTTCAGTTTCCATGTAGTTGAGCGCTTTTGATTGAGTTTCTTAGTCCTGAGTTCTAGTTTGATTGCACTGTGGTCTGAGAGACCGTTTGTTATAATTTCTGTTCTTGTACATTTGCTGAGGAGTGCTTTACTTCCAATTATGTGGTCAATTTTGGAATAAGTGTGATGTGGTGCTGAGAAGAATGTATATTCTGTTGATTTGGGGTGGAGAGTTCTATAGATGTCTATTAGGTCCGCTTGGTGCAGAGATGAGTTCAATTCCTGGATATCCTTGTTAACTTTCTGTCTCGTTGATCTGTCTAATGTTGACAGTGGAGTGTTGAAGTCTCCCATTATTATTGTATGGGAGTCTAAGTCTCTTTGTAGGTCTCTAAGGACTTGCTTTATGAATCTGGGTGCTCCTGTATTGGGTGCATAGATATTTAGGAGAGTTAGCTCTTCCTGTTGAATTGATCCCTTTACCATTATGTAATGGCCTTCTTTGTCTCTTTTGATCTTTGATGGTTTAAAGTCTGTTTTATCAGAGACTAGGATTGCAACCCCTGCTTTTTTTTGTTCTCCATTTGCTTGGTAGATCTTCCTCCATCCCTTTATTTTGAGCCTATGTATGTCTCTGCATGTGAGATGGGTCTCCTGAATACAGCAGACTGATGGGTCTTGACTCTTTATCCAGTTTGCCAGTCTGTGTCTTTTAATTGGAGCATTTAGTCCATTACATTTAAGGTTAATATTGTTATGTGTGAACTTGATCCTGTCATTATGATATTAACTGGTTATTTTGCTCGTTAGTTGTTGCAATTTCTTCCTAGCCTCGATGGTCTTTACATTTTGGCATGTTTTTGCAATGGCTGGTACCGGTTGTTCCTTTCCATGTTTAGGGCTTCCTTCAGGGTCTCTTGTAAGGCAGGCCTGGTGGTGACAAAATCTCTAAGCATTTGCTTATCTGTAAAGGATTTTATTTCTCCTTCACTGATGAAGCTTAGTTTGGCTGGATATGAAATTCTGGGTTTAAAATTCTTTTCTTTAAGAACGTTGAATATTGGCCCCCACTCTCTTCTGGCTTGTAGAGTTTCTGCCGAGAGGTCTGCTGTTAGTCTGATGGGCTTCCCTTTGTGGGTAACCCGACCTTTCTCTCTGGCTGCCCTTAAGATTTTTTCCTTCATTTCAACTTTGGTGAATCTGGCAATTATGTGTCTTGGAGTTGCTCTTCTGGAGGAGTATCTTTGTGGCGTTCTCCGTATTTCCTGAATTTGAATGTTGGCCTGCCCTACTAGGTTGGGGAAGTTCTCCTGGATGATATCCTGAAGAGTGTTTTCCAACTTGGTTCCATTTTCCCCCTCACTTTCAGGCACCCCAATCAGACGTAGATTTGGTCTTTTTACATAATCCCATACTTCTTGCAGGCTTTGTTCATTTCTTTTTCTTCTTTTTTCTTTTGGTTTTCTCTTCTCGCTTCATTTCATTCATTTGATCCTCAATCGCTGATACTCTTTCTTCCAGTTGATCGAGTCGGTTACTGAAGCTTGTGCATTTGTCACGTATTTCTCGTGTCATGGTTTTCATCTCTGTCATTTCGTTTATGATCTTCTCTGCATTAATTAGTCTAGCTGTCAATTCTTCCACTTTTTTTTCAAGATTTTTAGTTTCTTTGCGCTGGGTACGTAATTCCTCCTTTAGCTCTGAGAGGTTTGATGGACTGAAGCCTTCTTCTCTCATCTCGTCAAAGTCATTCTCTGACCAGCTTTGATCCGTTGCTGGCGATGGGCTGCGCTCCTTTGCAGGGGGAGATGTGCTCTTATTTTTTGAATTTCCAGCTTTTCTGCCCTGCTTCTTCCCCATCTTTGTGGTTTTATCTGTCTCTGGTCTTTGATGATGGTGACGTACTGATGGGGTTTTGGTAGAGATGTCCTTCCTGTTTGATAGTTTTCTGTCTGACAGTCAGAAGGACTGTCTATTGGTCTGTTGGAGATTGCTTGAGGTCCACTCCAGACCCTGTTTTCCTGGGTGTCAGCAGCAGAGGTTGCTGAAGATTGAATATTGCTGAACAGCGAGTGTACCTGTCTGATTCTTTCTTTGGTAGTTTCCTCTCAGGGGTGACTCCACCCTGTGAGGTGTGGGGTGTCAGACTGCCCCTAGTGGGGGACGTCTCCCAGCTAGGCTACTCAGGGGTCAGGGACCCACCTGAGCAGGCAGTCTGTCCGTTCTCAGATCTCAACCTCTGCGTTAGGAGATCCACGGCTCTCCCCAAAGCTGTCAGACAGAGTCATTCGCGTCTGCAACGCCCCGCTCTTTCCCCTAATGGACTGCAGCTGTGCGCTGTCCGCAGAGGTAGAGTCTACAGAGACAGGCAGGCTTCCTTGAGCTGCTGTGAGCTCCACCCAGTTCGAGCTTCCCAGCGGCTTTGTTTACCTACTTAAGCCTCAGCAATGGCGGGCGCCCCTCCCCCAGCCTCGCTGCTGCCTTGCGGATAGATCGCCGCAGACGGCTGTGTTAGCAGTGAGGGAGGCTCCGTGGGCGTGGGACCCTCCCGGCCAGGTATGGGATATATTCTCCTGGTGTGCCTGTTTCCTTAAAGCGCAGTATTGGGGTGGGAGTTACCCGATTTTCCAGGTTTTGTGTGTCTCAGTTCCCCTGGCTAGGAAAACGGATTTCCTTCCCCCTTGCGCTTCCAGGTGAGGCGATGCCTCGCCCTGCTTCAGCTCAGGCTGGTCAGGCTGCAGTAGCTGACCAGCACCGATTGTCCGGCACTCCCTAGAGAGATGACCCCAGTACCTCAGTTGAAAATGCAGAAATCACCGGTCTTCTGTGTCGCTCGCGCTGGGAGTTGGAGACTGGAGCTGTTCCTATTCGGCCATCTTGCTCCGCCCTCCCTCACAGCTCTTAAGATTCTTTCATTCATCTTGACTTTAGATAACCTGATGAGTATGTGCCTATGCAATGATCTTTTTGCAGTGAATTTTCCGGATGTTCTTTGAGCTTCTTGTATTTGGATGTCTAGATCTTTAGCAAGGACAGGGTAGTTTTCCTTAACTATTCCCTTAAATATATTTGCCATACTTTTAGATTTATCTTCTTCCTTGGAAACAGCAGTTCTTAGGTTTGGTTGTTTAACATCATTTCAAACTTCTTGGAGACTTAGAATTTTTAAAAATGAACATTTTTTTTTGTATTTGTTGGATTGAATAAATTCAAAACCCTTGTCTTTGAGTTCTGAAGTTCTTTCTTCTACTTGTTTGATTCTGTTGTTGAGACTTTCCAGTGTATTTTGCATTCCTCGAAGTGTAACCTTCAATTCCAGAGGTTATGGTTTTTATTTAGGCTGTCTATTTATCTAGAGATTTTTTTGTCCATATCCTGTATCTTTTTGTTTTATTTCTTTAAGTTGGTATTCACCTTTCTCTGGTCCTTCCTTGAGTAGCTTAATGATTGACCTTCTGAATTCTTTTTCTGCCAATTCAAGAGATTTCAACTAGATGTGCATCCATTGCTGGTGAGCTAGTATGATCTTTTGGGGGTGTTAAAGAACCTTGCTTTGTCATATTACCAAAATTGTTTTTCTGGTTCCTTCCCATTTAGGTAGACTATGTCAGAGGAAAGATCTGGGGCTCAGGGGCTATTCAGATTCTTTTGTCCACGGAGTGCTCCTTTGATGTGGTACTCTCCCCATCCCTAGGGATGGGGCTTCCTGGGAGCCAAACTGCAGTGATTGTTATTTCTCTTCTGGATCTAGCCACCCAGCAGAGCTTCCAGTCTCCAGGCTGGTACTGGGGAGTGTCTGCAAAGAGTCCTGTGATGTGATCTGTCTTCAGGTCTCCAGGTCTCTCAGCTGTGGATACTAGCACCTGCTCGGGTAGAGGTAGGAAGGGAGTGAAATGAGTCATTGATTGTAGTTTTGTTTAGTGAGCCACATCCAGTGCTGATTGTGCTGGCAGTAAAGTTGTCACGTGGACAGACTCAGGATCTCTGATTAGCCAGGTTGTTACAGGCAATGAAATTAGTTGTTATTTTCTCCATTCTTGGGGAAGGGTTGTTCTTTTATGAGTTGCTGTAATGTTTTATGTTGGTTGGTCTCCAGCCGGGAGGTGGCGCTTTCAAGAGAGCATCAACAGAGGGCTTCCTGGGAGGACACAAGTTTACCCTAGGGTTGCCTAGATGAGTATTCAGGTTTCTGAGGTGGTGGGTAGGGCGTAGGGCTTCTGAAAGAGTATGTCTTTTGTCTTTGGCTACCAGGGTGAATAGAGAAAGATCATCAGGTTGGGACAGGGTTAGGCGTGTTTCAGCTCAGATTCTCCTTGTGGGGGGCTTGCTGTGGCCACTGTGGGGGATGAGGGGTGTGATTCTCAGACCAATGGAGTTATGCTCCCAGAAGGATTATGGCTCCTGTGCTGTGTCATACAGGTCACCAAGGAAGTGAGGGAAAACTAGCAATGACAGGCCTCATCCAGCTCCCACACAGCCAGAAAGGCCAGTCTCACTTCCACTGTGCCTCACCAGCAGCACCATGTTTATATCCAGGCAGCCAGTGAGCAGGGCTGAGATTCTGCCCCAGGCTACAAGCCTCTCCACTGAGAAAGCAAGCAGGGCTTTCAGGTTTCACACCTCCCTGCCTGCCACAGCTTCTGTGCTCATATCTGTGCTCCCTGTTTGCCTCCCTCCGTGGGATTCTGTCCAGGAAAATTCATTTTCTGTCAAGACTATTACAAAGTTTAGCTGTAAGTTTCCTTCTTCTTGTGGTCCTTCCCCAATTCCACTGGCAGCCCTCCCCCAAGGACTCCTGTGAGGGAAAGTCAGAAATGGCTTCCCTGGGGACCAAGAGGGCCCACACTGCTCTTCCCACTGCTTCCTCTTCATCTATATTTCACTCGGCTCTCTAAATTCATCTCAGCTACAGGTAAGGTTAAATCCTTCTCCTGTAATCTGGACTTTCAGGTCCCCAATGAGGATGTGTGTTCAGGGGTGGATTTCCCCCCCTGCTCACACTTTGGGCACTCACAGTTTTTTGGCTGTCTCATAGAGTCTGCAGCGGCAAATCACTTCCTTCAGAGGGTCCGTGGATTCCCTTGGCTTTCCTGGTATGTTCCTGTGGTAGTTCTTAAAGCAAAAGTTCACCATGTGAGTGTCCACGTGCTGCTCTGTCTGTCTGAGTGGGAGCTGCAAGTTAGTCCTGCTGCCTATCCGCCATCTTCAAACCCACATTTTAGTTTTTTAGTCACAGGCTTTAAATACATCTTAATTAACTGAAAAGCCCTTGAAAAACCAAGAAAAGGTCAAAGAAAGTGTTTCAAGATAAAGGTCTCTTCACTGATAATTTGGGTAAGGCAGCCTTTCATGAAAAGACTCTGAAATTTTAACAAAGTTTCTGTAAAACCATTTTTAATGGTTTTTGGACATATCTAAAGTACATTCTAGCCATATTTATTACACAACACTTTATGGTAATAAATTTGCTACTCTTTCCTGATGAGCAGTTTGTATTAACCAGATTTAACCAGAGATTTTGGGTCTGTTTATATTTTATTACTGTGATCCATTTTCTTCTAATATAATCCCCAGGGGAAACAAGTTGCTTTAATTCACTGACCATAGAATCAAGTGCCACCACCCCTACCCTCAGAGACTCAGACTCTGAACTTTCTTCAGTTTTAAAAACTAACTGCTTACCTCCATCTAGAACTATTTTGCTGGCTCTTCTTCCTCCTTTCACCCTAATTATAAGAATTCAAGAAAGAGGTCTTTATTCTTTCAAAGGTAATATTTGAGAGCCACTAGATGCCAGAAGCTGTGTTAGGTATGGAATACAACAGTCAACAATGCAGTTTATCCTCTGCTTTCTCTCCATTTAAGAGAGCTAAAATGAACCAAGAACTAATATGTGTGAGGTCCTAATCTAGGTGCCTTATATGCATTCATTCTTCTAATTCTCACAACTATACTAAGAAGTAGGTATTAATTTAATCCCTATTTTACAAATAAGCAGAGTAGGGCAGAGACAGAATAAGCAACTTGCTCAAAGCCATACATTAAGAGGTAAGCCCATGCTAAATTACCCGCACTGCTTTTCGAAAAATGCCATGAGATGTATAAATTAGGCCTTCTGGGAGGAGGTGATGTATCTTGTAGAATGGAATGGATGAAGTTTTTTTTTTTTTTTTTTTTTTGAGATGGAGTCTTGCTCTGTTGCCCAGGGTGGAGGGCAGTGGTGCAAAAATCTTGGCTCACTGCAACCTCCGCCTCCTGGGTTCAATTGATTCTCCTACCTCAGCCTCCTGAGTAGCTGGGATTACAGGCACACACCACCAAGCTTGAGTAATTTTTGTATTTTTAGTAGAGATGGGGTTTTACCATGTTGGCCAGGCTGGTCTCAAACTCCAGACCTCAGGTAATCAGCCCACCTCCGCCTCCCAAAGTGCTGGGATTACAGCCATGAGCCACTGCGCCCAGCCTCAAAATCGTATCTTTTTTGCTGCTGCTGTCATCAACTAGCTTTATTTTATATATCTAAAGTATAAAACATGATTATTTTAAAATATTTTATAATTCAGATCCCATGTTCAAGTGACTGATGTTGTGCTGCATTTGTTGGGGATGTGATTGGAAATACACAGGCACTGGTACTGTCCACCACTGCTATCTTTGGTTTCTACCTAGTCCTACTCTTTCTCGGTTGGCTTGACAATTTTAATAGCTAAGGCAGGAGACTACAGACAATCTTTCAAGTGGATAATTGTGGATAATGCATTCAGCTAAATTGAAATTAATTGTAGCTATATTTAGATAATAAAATGATTGTATTGAAAATAGGGCTCAGAATTGTATAGAGCAAAAATTAATCTCTGTGTTGTATTGCTTAGGCAATCTGCTACTCTCCTGATACGATATTAGAATGAGGTTACTTAACTCTTACTGAATTTTTTTGGCTTTTTAGTTTACCTTCCTCACTTTTTCCCCTCATTCGTTTATCTCTTTCATTGTCTTGTTTGGGCTTTTTCCAGTCCTTGTATTTTTCACAATAATTTCCTTGTAAGTCCTTTAGGGTAAAATGTAAACACTAAATGGAGAAATGTAAATCTGCAAAGAGACTTTGGCAGCTTTGTTTTCTGTTTATTTACTTATTTAGGAATTCATTCTTTAGTTTGCCAGAAAGCAATCCTGTTTATAAACAGTAGAACCAGTGCTGGAAATATGATTTTCTTTATAATATAATCTTAGGTAAACTTTTCAACATATAAGAACATCTAGATAGTGTTATAAATAATGTTAATCCAATAAAATATGAAATTTACACATATTGATTTCCATTGCCGAGTTGAAATATACTGATACATATGCCATTAATGCTCTAACAACCACTTCCTTTTGTTGCCATATTCAACCAAAATGTAGATTGTTAAGGGCAACCTGTCTCCTTTTTTGCCTCAAATAGTTGTATTTAGTTGCAACATGCTGTGAACAGAATGGATTTAATTTAGAAGCTGCTTTGGTGTATAAAAACGTTCAATATATGATATTAAAAACCATTTGTATAAAAGAAACCCGAAGGATGCATCTTGGCTTTTTAATCTATAACAAATTATTTTAATTTGGGAATGCATGCAAATATGAACATAGTATACAGGGCTTGTGTATTATAAGGTTAAACTGTTCAAGTGTATTGGGAACTGCAAGTTTTCTAGCTGAATTTTGAGATAATAGCATCATTTTTGAAATTTTGAGTTAAAAATTTTGGGATACTTTTTTATAACAGCATCATTTATTCAGAGTAGTGGGAACTGCAGGTTTTCTAGTTGAACTTTGAGATAAAAGTATCATTTATTCCTATGTTACATATATTTAAGAAGAAAGGATGTTACTAATTTGTGTAGATTTGGGTGGGCAGATAAGAGTTGAGTCAGGCCCTGCCCTAAAAGATGTCTTTTTCTAACTTTTTAGACTTTGGAATTCATTACAGAAACAAAGTATTCCTTTGTATATTATGGTCTCCATAGATGTATTTAAAGAATCTAAAGGTCAGAAATTCAGTCAGATGCTGCATAATGATGTTCTGGTAAACAACTGATTGTCGTGACCATATATGACAGTGGTCCCGTAAGATTGCAATGGGGCTGAAAAATTTCTGCTGCATGGTGGTGTCTTGATGATCCTGACATGCAGACTTAGGCTAATGTGTGTTTGTGTCTTAGTTTTTAGCAAAAACATTTAAAACGTATACAAAAAAATTAAAAATAGAAAAAATCTTATGGCATAAGGCTATAAAGAAGAAATATTTTTGTACAGCTATACAATGTGTGGTTTTTGTCTTTGTTTTTTTTTAACTGAAATTTTTAAAATTTCGATAGTTTATAGGGTACAGGTGGGTCTTGGTTACATAGGTAACTTCTTTAGTGGTGATTTCTGAGATTTTAGTGCACACATCAACAGAGCAGTGTACACTGTACCCAATATGTAGTCTTTTATCTCTTATCCCTCTCCTAACCTTCCCAGCAATCCCCAAAACCTGTTATATTATTCTTATTTCTTTGTGTCCTCATAGTTTAGCTCCCACTTATAAGAACATACGATATTTGGTTTTCCATTGCTTCTCTTCTACATGCAAAATATACTCAGTCTCTGCCTAAAGAAGACAACTCAATCATCCCATCCAATCACAATATCAAGCTCAAAGTTCAAGATATTGTGATAGTCTCTCTGTAAAGCATGAATGTGATTCCTCTGATCCAGAGACTTAAGAGCTAAAAAAGGTGAATTATCTATTTTCTGTAAGTTTAATATACAAAGGTGGAACAGGGATGGGTAATTTCATTTCAACAAACTGGAATAAAGTCTCCCATTCTTCAAAGGGGAAGAATGGGAGGCATAACAGTCATTAGGTCATATATATTCTGAAATCCTACAGACTCCATAAGGGCCGCTTACCCTGGAGGTGAGGAACGTTTCTTGATTAGTCACTGTTTATGCTCCCTAAGAGTAGCTTCTGAGGACATTTTTCTCCATGGCTTTTTGCTCACCTTCTTTTTCATGATCCTTCTTGGCCACATCTGAAAAGGGGACTGGAGAATATGCCTTCCTTGGGGGCTCTGTGGCTTCCTCACCTTCCCTCCTACTCATTAAAGTTGTAATGTAAAAGTTGATTTAAGTCTGAAACAGCATCTTTTAATGCAGCATATGGCTCTTTTGTCAGTACAAAATTTCTCATAAACATCTTAGATTTAATATTTGATTCTTGTCAATTCCATGTGCCCATAGTTATGCCAAGTTTTTTCATCTGTCTCTATCTCTAGACATGTTACTGTCTCTATAGACATATAGCTGATATGTGGATAATTAATTGGTTTTGTGCATAATCACATCTTTATCTCTTTCCAAAGCTATCCTTTTCAACTAAAATTACTGAATGCCATCTTAATTATTCAAGTATTTGTTGAATGCAATGCTTACATTAAGTATTGAATTTAAAGTTTCATCAATTCTAGATTTATAGTTAGAGCTTAGTAGTGAGATTTGAGAACTGATTGCATTTTCCAATTCTGCAACTCACAGAAATTCTCATATTCTCTCTTTCATTTCTGCTTGCAAACTGGCCAGTTCTTTTCTGAATTGTTTTGTTTTATGATTGCACGCAACAGCAAGAAAATGTGCCCCTAACATTTGTGATTTCAACTTTTTCACCTAAGGCCACATGCTTATTGTTTCCATTATCTAACTTTTAAATTGTGGGTATCAATTTTCCCCAAAGTTTTGCTACTGTAAAACATGTCACCTTGTTTCTATCTGCCAGTAACCATCTCCCTTCCACCTGCTGCCTAATCCCAAAGCCAGTGCCATGTGAAGTTCTGTTCAAGCAGCACCCCACTCCTGGTACCAGTTTTGATGTCAGTCAACTCATACAAAGTTATATAGTGCTAACAATTTCCAAATTTCACAAACTCATAATTAACAAAAGTTTATTTCTTACTTTGCTTGTTTTTCAAGGGCTAGCTGTGACTTTTCCCATCATCTTCATTCCCAAACATACGTTAAAGAAACAGCTACTATTTGGGACATTGTGTTTTTTTCCTGGGTCTTTTTTTTTTTTTTTTTTTGTATTGTGGCAGAAGGAAAATACTACAATAGAACCATTCAGGAGTTTTATGGCTTATGTTTGGAAGCGAAATGTGCACTTGGCCAAATTAAATCACCTAGCCAAGTATGACTTCAAGGATAAAGGATATGAGAATCTGTAATCCTTCTGCAAGGAGCACTAAATATTTTGATCAATAATACAATCTACCTCAGCCATCCTCTTTTTTATGCAGAATGAAATCAGATGAACATTTATTTATTTCTGCCTTATGTTTTGTCTGCCTCTTCATCTGAATTTGTTCTAACTGAATATGCAAAGTATTAGTATACAGAAAGTTTATGTTGGAAGTTATGCTCTTTTTTTCCACCTAGAAATTGTTGCATCTCAGTGTGTTGCTAGAATTGTAAAAGAAATGTTTATAACATTCTGATGATGAAGCCAAAATTGCAGAATGAATAAAGAAGAGGAAAAAGAAACCTGTTCCTTGAAGATAACATTAAGCCACTGAGTCAACTAACTCAGGAAATGCCTTTCACCTCCCACCATGATTCTGAAGCCTCCCCAGCCATGTGGAACTTTAAGTCCAATTAAACCTCTTTTTCTTCCCAGTCTCAGGTATGACTAACAAAAGAAGTGTAAGACTTGTACATTGAAAATTACAAAACTTTGCTGAAAGCAATTAAAGAAGACCTAAATAAATGGAGAGACGTTCCATCTTTGTGGATTGGAAGATTCAATATTAAGATAAAAATTCTCTACTAATTGAGCTATGGATATAATATAGTCCCCATCAAAATTCTGGCTGGCTTTTTTGCGTAATTTGACAAGTAGATACTAAAATTTATGTAGAAATGCAAAACACACAGAAAAGACAAAACAATTTTGAGAAAGAAAAAGTTGGAAGACTTTTGCTTCCCAATTTCAAAACTTACTATTAATAACGATTATTATTTTTTTTTTGTAATTGAGATTTTATTGGTTGAGGATCAGTACAGACATTTCAATTTGTACACAATTCTTAACATATGTAACGAAATTCTAAAAAGCCATGTATTGTAATTCTTTTTTAAAGTTATTCCAGTGACTTTCCAGCTTAAAATTTGGAAGCAAATTTTCCTTAAGAGGCTATCAAGTACCAGTTTCTTCACATGTTGGTCAGCTGTTACATAGGGCCCACCAGTTCACAACTGAATAGCATGTACACTACATATTCAAATCAGTAATCTTTCACAGCACAGTAACAAAGTGATTAGGAAGACAGGACTGCCACAACCAAAGATGCTACAGAGCGCACACAATTCCGACAGGGAGCGCCATGATCAAGGAGTGGTTTTCTTTCGGAAACAATTCTACTAAAAAACATGAGAATAGAAGTAAAATAAAATATTCAAGACATTAAATGCAGGACTGACTCCATATTGCCATTTAATATGCTTTATATTATAGGATATAAAAACTAACCCCCATCTATGGAATGTTAAGCTGGCACCGGAGACAGTCAAAGCCTCCCGTAATTCAATATCCCACACTATTTTCTGGTTGTACCAAAAAATAAACAACCAGCAAATGATTTCACCTCTTAAAAAAAAGCATTTACACTTAAAAAATGGGATGAGGTGGGATTCCCTCCTTAAAAATGTTTCTAGAGCTACTAAAAAACTTGCATTTACAAAATAGTTGATAAAAATATTCCTCTGGATTGTACAAGAAGGGAGACAGGGACCACTGGTAAGACATGGTATATGGTATTAATCAGACTTGGCTTCTTTCTCTCCTGCTTCATCAGAGGCTGGACTCTCCTCAGTTTTCGTTTCACCGTTTTCTGCGGGTAAATCTTCTTTCGTTTCTTGGTTAGCCACTTCGGCCTGTTTTCCCTTTGCTCCCCTTTTCCCTTTTGTTTGCACTTTTTTGTCTGAAGATTTATCCTTCGCTGCTGCCTTTTTCGGCTTCGCTTCCACTTTGGCAGGAGGTTTAGCTGACAACCGCGCCGATCTCCTCTTGGGCTCTTCCTTGGCGGCCCCTTCGGCGGAGCTGACCTTCCTCTTGGGCATCCTGGCGGCGGGGAAGGCGCGTGCCGGGTGCCTGCGGGCCGCGGCGCGCCGAGAGCCTTCGCGAAACTAGGCTGCCTGGCCGCTGCCACTCCTCCCGCCGCCCGAGTTGCTGAGACCCACAGCGGGGGCGGTGGGAGAACCCAATAACGATTATTAAGACAGAGTGGTACTGGCGTAAGGGTAGACATATAGGTCAACGAAACACAAGAGTTCAGAAATAAATCTTTATAGCAAATGGATGTTTGACAAATATGCCAAGAAAAGGCATTGGGGAAAGGATAATCTTTTCAACAAATGGTCACTGGGACAATTGAATATCCACATGCAAAAAAAGATGGACTTATACCCTTACCTTATGCCATATGTAAAATCATAGTCTTAAATGTATGCTAAAACAATAAAACTTTTAGAATAAAATATTGTAGAAAATATTTGAGACCTTAGGTTAGGCAAAGATTTCTTACATATGACCAAAGGCTTAGCTCATAAAAGAAAAAATGGTAAGTTGAACTTCATCAAAATTCAAAACTTTTTCACTTTAAGTCTGAAAATAAGAATACAAGCAATAGATGGGGTCAAAACACATAGCTGATCAAGGACTTGCATCCAGAATATACAAATAACTTGGAAAACTAAATAAGATAAATAACCCAGTCAAGACTGGGCAAAATATATAAACATATTTTACCAGAGAAGATACAGGAATGGCTACTGAGCACACGGATAAAATGCTCAACACCATTACTCCTTAGAGAAGTGCAAATTAAAACCACAATGAGACACCATTTCACCCCTGCTGGAATGACTATAATAAATTAACAGTAACAAATGTTTGTGAGAATGTAGAGAAATGGAAACACTCATACATTGCTGGTGGGAATGTAAAATGTAGCTATTTTCAAAAACAGTTTTGGAAGTTTCTCAAAAAGTTAAACATGAAACTACCATACAAGCCAGCAGCCCCACTCCTTGGCATCTATTCAAGAGAAATGAAAACAAGTCCACACAAAGGCTTGTATGTGAATGCTCATAGCAGCGTTATTTACAATAGCCAAAAACTAAAAATAACCCAAATGTCAACTAGTTAATAGACAAAATGTGGTATATTCATGTAATTGAATATTATTCAGCAATTAAAATAGTCAACCACTTACAAATTCTACATCATGGAGAAACCTAAAAGATTATGCTAATTATGAGAAAGACATAATTTATATGATATGTTCAGAAAAGGCTAATTTATTGAGTTAGAAAGTAGCTTAGTGGTTGCCTGGATCTAGGGATGGGAAGCTGGATTAACTGTCAATGGACGTGAAGGATCTTTTGTTGCGGGAGGATGAAGATGTGCTAAAACTGATTTATGGCTACGTTTGCACCACCCAGTAAACCTGCTGAAAATCATTTAAATTGTATGGTTGAAATTGGTGAATTTTATTACATATTTTATATATATGAATAAAACTGTTTTTAGAAATCGCATGTGGTGATATGCCAAAACACATAAGGAGATGAAGGCAGAACAATTAAAAATGTCATCTTGGGCTTTCCTACCAGTTTAGGAGGATCACAATGAGATGACCAAATTGGTTTAAAACAATTTATCTTCTGGTGTTATTTCTGTTTTTAGTGGCCACAGTCTGTGGTGGCTAGGTAGCCTCTGTCCTTTAGGAAACATAAATGTAGACAGAGGACGGTTGCTCTCTAAAAATACTGAAAAACAAAAGTCACAGATAAAAGCTACAAGAGCATCTTTTTGTTCTCTAAAAGTTTCACCAGCTGCTACCATAATCTTTTCAAGTCTTCATTTTGTCACTGTATAATTCACAGAGTTTCATGTGGTTGTTGTTGACTCTGAATTTTCTCTAAGGTCAGTTTCCAGGAGCCAGATACTGTTTCAGTTGGTTTTAAGTAAGGATTTGTATGTTCTCTGAAGTGAAATAGTTCACTCTGAAATGAGCTTATGGAGATAACTGTTTAAAAAACTAAGCCTTGTATTTCTGGAGCAAAATTAATTTGGATGGTTCATTAGTTAGTTTATAACAGCTAATGATCCTTGTTAATGTCTTCTTGAGATAAAGAGGCTTCTATTGGTTGATCTCATTTACTCATTCACAGACATAGGCATTCATTCAGCAAATTTTATTGAGCATCTCTTCTTAGCACTAATCTAGGTTCTGAGAATGTATCAGTGAACTCCACCTGAAGAAAGAAAAAAATAAATAAACAATGACATAAGCGGGGTAATTTCACAAGACGGGTGGTGACGTGAGAAAGAGCAGCCGAAGGAACTATTGTAGATAGGCTGATGAGAGAAGTCTGTGTGTGGAGGTCAGACATGAGCTAAGGTCTGAATGATGGGAAGAAACTAACCATGTGAGGATCTGGGGAGAGAGTAAAACAGGCCTAGAGAATGTAAAAGAAAAGACCTTTAGGAGAGATTGATTGGGTCTGGAGTGTTTTCGAGAATATGGAAGCAAATGTTGTTAGAGTATGATGATGCAGGATCATAGCATATGTATTATAGGTCTTAGTAAGAAGTATGAATTGAGTCTAATCACAACAGAAAGACTTGAGCAGGGGGAAGGTTTTTAAGAAGGCAGTAACAATCTGATTTATATTTAGATCAGTTTGGTTGTTAAATGGAAAACAGAATGGGGCAGGGGATGAAGAGCATAGTTAACAGACCAATTGAAAGACTTTTCCAACACCTAGGAAGGGAGATAGTGGTATCTTGGACCATGGTAGTAGCAATAGAGATGGAAAGAAATGGCTAGATTTCTTTTTTTTTTTTTTAGTACTTCTTAATTGTTTAAAGGTGGAGGATGAAATTAGATAAATCAAAGAGGGTGTTTAGATGTTTAATCTCAATAACTGGAAGGATGATGGTATCATTTGCTGAGATGGAAGATAGGAGAAGAAACAGATTTGAACAAAATCAAAAGTTCTTCTGTTTTTAATAGGTCAAATATAAAATCATATTAGTCATCCTAGTAGAATATCAAGTATCATAGTATTTAAATCTGGAGCTCAAAGGAAAGGTCAGGAATGAACACATATGTTTGAGAGTTACTGGCATATAGATGGCATTAAATCCATAATTTCAATCTCTGGAGGAGATCACCTAGGGAAGAGAAAAGTGCTCAGCTCGAATTCTGGGGCACACAAACACTTAAAAGATGAGTAGAAAGAATGCAAAAAAGGCCAAATAAGTGAAGCAGGTTGAGTGGAGACTATGTTGCCTAGAAGGTGCATCTCCATCCAAAGGCTCTGCTGCCACTCAGCTCCTCCTGTGTGTAGCTAGGCAGTGCCATAAGGAATTGTACTGAAGCCTGAGGCAAAAGGGAAAATGTGTATTTCTATATACATTTACCAAAATATCTTCCCATATTTTGAACTAAGTGGAAGAAGTTATTAAAAGTTCTACAATAAAAAGTGACTATATCTAAAGCTCTATTATCCAGTCTGTTTGCATATCATCTTCAATGCTCATCAACCTGCCCAGTGGCAGGGCTTGATGGACAAGTGACCTCAGTGTACAGGGCTGATTAGAAATGACTTTACGTGGCACAGTAATGGAGGGTTGTAAAACACATGAACAACAGCCTCACTTTATTTAAAATTGTTTTTTCTAATCACAGATATTTTTGCATTAATATTGATTACTTAAAGATTGCATTAAAATATTATTATTATTATATTATTATTATTATTAGAGACAGGATCTTGCCCTGTCACCCAGGCTGGAGTGCAGTGGCATGATCATCACTCACATAGCCTTGAACTACGCGGCTCAAGCAATCCTCCCACCTCAGCCTCCAGAGTAACTGGGACTACAGGTACACCCAAATATGCTTGGCTAATTTTTTAACACAAAGTATAATCTTGATTTATGAGTTATTTGGCACCCCTTGACATTATGCACTCACAGAATATTTGATTTTCTTCATCATAATCCTGATCCTGGACTCAGGGCAGAATTTTCCCCATTTTTAGAGAGAAACTGACAATCCAGATTTTGGTGTGAAATCTCACATTTTAAATATGTTGGCTAGTTAAAAAAGTTAAAAAATGCAGTGTTGGCCAAAGCATTAGGAATTCTACCATAAAGCATTCTAGTATGAAAATCGCATTGAACCGGCCATCTAGTTGTAGCTTTAACCTAACCACATGGCACGTTAACTTTTCTGGGGCTCATTTTTTATATTATTAAAAGTAAACATCTATGACCCAGTGTAAGGCATGCTAATTATAATTTTATAGAATACTAACTTGACTAAATCCTGTGGACTAAATGTTAGATTTAACCATATGAAATTACTAATAATAAGCTTTCTTTTCAGACAGGGTCTTGCTGGAGTTTAATGGCACAGTTATGGCTCACTGCAACCTCTGCCTCCCAGGGCTTCAAGCAATCCTCCCACTCTCAACCTCCCAAGTAGCTGGGGACTAGCAGCATGTGCCACCATGCCTGGCTAATTTTTGTACTTTCTGTTAGAGACAGGGTTTTGCTATGTTGCTCAGACTGATCTCAGACTCTGGGTTCAGGCAATCTACACTCCTCTGCCTCCCAAAGTGATGGGATTACAGGCATGAGCCACCACCCCCAGCCTAATCAGCCATTTTGGATCTACCAAAACATGAAATCCATTTGGTTCAAGCTGATAGTTTTGTTTCAGCCTGTTGAGCCTGAGAGTACGATGAACCAAGCAGCGCTCTGCTGAGCCTATGGTAAGGGAAAACTGCTCCCCTATGTTTACAGCAAGATCAGGAGTTTGGCCAGAAACCTCTGGCCAGAAATCTCTAGCCAGATGACAAGGGCCAGTGATAGGGACAGGATCATGACTTGCCTTTTTTTCTGCCATAGCTGCAGCTAATTTGATCTGAGCTCCTGTTCCCAGAGGCTCTCACTTAGGTGCTTTCTTTCTATACAGGCCTTCAAGTGGTCTATATCTGAGTCCATTTGGGTTTCTGACTTGGATCTGGATGGTTTATGTATATGAAGATCTTAAGCCTTCACTGTCTTTAAAACAACACTGTTTTGAAATAAACAGCTGAAATAAAGTCTCTATCAATGCTTGTGCATTCATTTTTATCCAGGAAAGGTAACTGAGGTTGGCATTAACCAAGCATAAAATGTAACTGTTTACTAACCTCTTCCAATCTGAGTGTACACACACACACACACACACGCACACACCCCCCATGTGTAGAGTTCTTAAAATGATTATCTCATTAGTTTAAGGTGGGCCTTATAGTAATATACACAGTAGTTTTCCTACTCCCTTAGTTAATTCAAAGCTACAGCTAATGCTTGCAGTTCAGATGTACGTTGATTTCAGGCCACGTTACTTGTTGTCAAACTCAATTCTTTAGTTCACAAGGAATACAAAAGTCTTAAACTGTTCATGTCAGTCTGATATTTTGTGCTTCAACATGTAATAATACATTTAAAAAAAACATACGGGCTGGGTGCAGTGGCTCACACCTGTAATCCCAGCAATTTGGAAGTCCGAGGTGGGTGGATCACTTGAGGCCAAGACTTCAAGATCAGCCTGGCCAACATGGTGCAATCCCGTTTCTACTAAAAATGCATGGTGGTGTGCACCTGTAATCCCAACTACTAGGGAGGCTGAGACATAAGAATCACTTGAACCTGGGAGGCAGAGGTTGCAGTGAGCCCAGGTCCTGCCACTGCATTCCAGACTGGGTAGTGGAGCAAGACTCTGTATCAAACACACACACACATACCATAGAATCTCGTTTTATACATTAGGATACTAGAGAGTTTTTAATTCAATTCAAGAAACATAATAGGTGTTAAATACCTATATGTTGAATGAATAAGAATGTTTTGGATATTTACTGTAGGCTTGATGTTGTAATAACAAAATGTAAAAAGACCTTGCTTTTTCAGAGGAGTATAGGAATAATGGAGTTTGCATCCATTTCATTAAAAATAGGCTCAAGTTAAAAATGAGGATATATAAAACAGCCTTATTTTATACCATCTACAATTCAAGTTTTCTCTTGCTTATGGTCATTGTGCACTCTAATTTTAAAAGTAATAGAATGGTTTTAAGAGAGCATTAAAAAGGATAATATTAAGATTTTATAGTTTAGAGAATAAACTGTTTCTCAGATTAAATAAATGTTATGTATAACCTTAATTTACACTTAAAATTTTTTCTTATTTGAGGGAGTACAACAATAATATATGGTAGGGAAAGGAGAAACAAAGCCTTCCTCTTCCCCCTGGAGGATATTAGGTGGAAAGAAACATGGCTAGAGCTTAACAAGGAAAAAGCCTGTGTAGAACTGAGGGGATGTAGTGGACAGAGTAGCTAGCCTCCAAGTTGTCTTTCAGTAGTCACCACCTCCAGTATTCATGTACTCATGTGGTCTTTTCTCACATCACACAATGGTCAGTCTGTGTGACCAATAGAATATGGTAGATGTAATGATACGTTACTTCTAAGATTAGGTTTTAAGACTTGGCTGTCTTAGTCTCTCTCTCTCTCTGTCTCTCTCTCTCTCTCTCTATCTCTCCCCCCCTCCCCCTCCCTCCCTGGGATGGATCACTCTGGAAAATACCAAGTTTGTGTCATGGGGATCCTCAAGAAGCCCCATGGAGATGTCTACCTGGCGAATAACTAAGGCTTCCAGTCATCAGCCAGCAAGGGACTGAGGACTCCAACCAATAGCCATAAGCATGAGCTTAGAAGTGGTTCCTCTAGCTCCAGTCTTCCCATTCTTGGATTCCTAACCCTCCAACAATGAGATAATAAGTGTTTGTTGTTTTAAGGCACAAAGTTTTCATCTAATTTGTTACGCAGTACTAGATAACTAATAGATGAGTCCTACCTCTCCAAGGTAGACACATAAAACTCAAATTCCAACATCCTGTACATCTACAACATAGGCATGCATTCTAAACTCCACCACATAGATTCTCCCATGCTAGATTTCAATTCAGCAATGGGCAATTTAAATATTGAGGTCCTCTATAGAATCCTTTCAGCTGGTGATGTAGTGGGTAAGAATTTGGCTTTGAGGGATGCTGGTGGTTGCAATGTCCATTTACTGGGACTGAGTGACATTAGTATTGCAGAAACAACAGTGGTAGTTTTTCACCCTGTCAGTTCTGCAGGATGGTTTTAGTCCTTTGTCCTGGAATTTCAGTTTTAAATGGAATCCTCCTAGTCCTAGTCAATCTTCCTCCTAGCAATTCTGCAAACTTTCCAATATCCCTTTCAGTTTCTGCTGCTTGCAACTAGAAGCCCTGACTGATACAGAGGAGAACTGCCAGTGAAAAGGAGATGCCCTTTCTATGGACAGAATACAGGTACTTTTGCATGGAAGCTGAGGGGAGTATACCTAAGGAGTAAATCAGAGTAGGGTTTTGAAATGTTTGGGGCATAAAAGATTTTGCCATAGGGCTTTCTAAAAGGAAAAGAGATAATCTCTGTAGGGACCTGATGTGGCAATAAAGTCCATCAACCCTTTTGTGGAAATATTCAGTGGATGGGAAAGCTAATTTTTATTCACTGCACTAGCATTATTACATGGACGTATTTTATAATGATCCTGAGTCATCAGGATCTTTTAAATTATGTTCATTGATTTGCTATGATAGTCAAGTTTTGCAACACCTTAGACAGATTAGAGAGATTTCAGTGAGAAATGGTTTAAGATAAAAAGTCTCCATCAAGTGATTACAACAGAAGGTTATTTGTAAAACTCACTTGTATGGTATAACTCATTGCTTAACATTGCCAGACAAATATGCTGTTGCTGTAGGTGCCAGATAATCATTTATTTCAGTTTAAATTTTTCAGTAGCAAATTTTTGCTAGTAGCTATATATAAACTTTCATGGATGATCAGCTTATTTAACAGAGAAGAAACTCTGATTCCTGACTTCATTTACTTCCTTTACATGTAAAGATACAATCAAGAAACACATTCAACAAAATATTTGTAACAGCAACTATAATTGAACTATTAATTTCTATATTATATTCACCTAGTTTTTCTATAAGTATAGCTTCAAAATGTGTATGTTTTAAAGCATCCACTACAAATGTTAATATCCAAAGCAAGTCTTTAGAAATGTCAAAATTTGAATATCTCTTTGTTAATAAATATTCGGCATTAACAGGACATCTAGATCTGGCTGATTGATTGTCAGGAATGTTGTACAAATATTAAATCATTGGTGGACTAAATAAGTGAATTTTAGAATCTCTTCCAATTTTGAAATTTTGTGAGCATCTATGATGTATACTGTTAGAGTTAACAAATTAGAACTCATAGTTTAACAAATACTTTTTTTCTTGTGGTGAATTTAATTCCATCTCAAATGTTTAGAACTGGATAAAATTTAAACAATATGCTTATTCTTTAGAGAAATTACCTTTATTAAAAGAATAAAGTTAAACGAATTGAGACTCCAGGAAAATTATCTAGTCCATTACAAATTCTTAGTTAAATGTCAAACATTTTGTATGTTTACAACAAAAACAGCTTTTTAAACCAATAGTTGTTTAAATGTTTCGGCTTAATTTAAATTATATAAATATATGTGTGTGTGTGTGTGTGTGTGTGGTGTGTGTGTGTGTTCTATTTCCAAAACACATTTCAAATCTATTCATTTTGCTCTATTTCTCTTGGAATATCTGCTAAATCAAATAACCTGGGCTACTGCCATTGCGTTCTACCACTCTCCCTGCTTCCTCTTTTGCCTTCCTCCAAGCTTCTGTACACAGCCAGAATGAATATGTGTCAGTCATGTATCATTTTTTTCCCTTAAAATCCATCTGGGGCTTCTCTCTGCCCTTAGTGTATAAATCCTAGTTTCACAAGTATGGCCAGCAAAGCCCGCTAGGCCCTCACAGGTACCTACATCTCCAACTTTATCTCTACCCTTAGTCTCTTTTTCCCCTGTCTGTATTTTCTTTTTTGGTATAGTAATATTGACTTATTATAATGTTTTCAAGGTTTATCATCTTTTAGCATGTTTTAGCACTTCATTCCTTTTTATGGCTGAATAATAGTCCATTGTGTGGATTTACTGCATTATCTAACTTATCCTCAGTTGATGGATATTTGAGATTTTCCCCCCACTTTTTGGCTATTAAGAATAATGCTTCTGTTTCAGTTTCTGTTGCTTGCAACTGGAAGCTGTGACTGATACAGAGGAAAACTGCCAGTGAAAAGGAGATGCCCTTTCTATAGATAGAATATAGGCATATTTTTGTGTGAACGTATATTTTCATTTATCTTGGGTGTATACCTAGGAGTAGAATTGCTGGTCATATGGTAACTCTACGTTTAATCTTTACAGGAACTGCCAAACTGTTTTCCAAGCATCTGTACCATTTTATATTTCCACCAACCATTGTAAAAGTTCCAATTTCTCCACATTCTTGCCAGTACTTGTCACTTACCCATTTTTCTTATTATAGCCATCCTCGTGTGTGTAAAGTGTTCTCTCATTGTAGATTTGATTTGCATTTCTCTGGTGACTAATGATGTTGAACATCTTTCCATGTGCTTATTGGCCATATATCTTCTTAGGAGAAATATTGATTCCAATCCTTTGGCGATTTGTCTTTCTATTATTGAGTTGTAAGTTCTTTACATATTCTTGGGTGGAAACAGTAGACACTGGGGACTTTAAAGGGAGAGGGGCAGAGGGACTCAAAGGTTGGAAAAACTACAAATTGAGTACTATGTTCACTATTTGGGTGATGGGTTCACTAGAAACCCAAGCCCCCACATTACACAATACACCTGTGTAACACACCTGCATAAGTACCCCCTGAATCTATATTTTTTAAAAAAAATTATTGATACAAGTCAAGAGTTCTTGATACAAATTCCTTGATACAAGTCCCCTATCCTTGATACAAGCCTCTGTATTCATGATACAAGTCCCTTATCAGATAAATTATTTTCAAATTTTTCCCCATTCTGTGAATTGTCTTTTTCTTTTCTTGATGATATCTTTTGAGGAACAAAGGTTTATAATTTTGATGAAGACAAATTTATCCATTTTTTCTTTCTTTGGTTTTGACACCTATATGACTATAGGTGTCATAGCCAAAAAACCGTGTCCTGACCCTAAGTTATGAAGATTTAAACTTCTATTTTCTTCTGTGTTTTAGTTTTAGCTTTTACGTTTAGGTCTTTAAGATATTTTGAATTAGTTTTTATAAATGGTATGAGGAAGAACTAGAACTTCATTGTTTTGCATGTGGATTGTCTCAGCACCATTTGTTGAAAAGATGATTTATTCTTTCCTCATTCAATGGTCTTGGCACCCTTGTGAAAAATCAGTTGATTATAGATACATGAGTTTATTTCTGTACTCTTAAATCTATTCCAGGAATCTATAAATCCATACTTATGTCTGTCAGTACTGCACTATCTTGATTATTACGACGTTGTAGTAAGTTTTGAAATCAGGAAGTATGAGCCCGCCTACTTTGCTCCTCTTTTGCAAGATTTGTTTTTGACTATTTTGGTTTTCTTGAATTTTCATGTGAATTGTAAGATCAACTTGTCAATTTCTTTTTAAAAATGGCAAGCTATATATATATATATATTTTGAGACGGAGTCTCACTCTTTCACCCAGCTGGAGTGCGGTGGCACAATTTCAGCTCACTGCAACCTCCACCTCCCGGGTTCAAGCGATTCTCCTCCCTCAGCCTCCTGAGTAGCTGGGATTACGGGCATGCGCCACCACATCCAGCTGATTTTTGTGTTTTCAGTAAAGATGAGGTTTTACCATGTTGGTCAGGCTGGTCTCGAACTCCTGACCTCATGATTCGCCCACCTCAGCCTTCCAAAGTGCTAGGATTATAGGCGTGAACCACTGTGCCCAGCCCAAGATTTTAATAACAATTGTATTGAATTTGGCAATCAATCTGGGGAGTATTGTCATCTTAATATTAAGTCTTCCAACGTGGAATGTCTTCCATTTATTTAGGTCTTCATTAATTTTAATGATGTTTGGTAGTTTTCAGTGTACAAGTTTTGCATTTCTTTATTAAATTTATTCCTTGATCTTTTCTTTTCTTTTCTCTTGAGACAGAATCTCATTCTGTCACCCAGGCTGGAGTGCAGTGGCACGATTTCGGCTCATTGCAACCTCCACCTCCTAGGTTCAAGCAATTCTCCTTCCTCAGTTTCTCGAGTAGCTGAGATTACAGGCACACACCACAATGCCCAGCTATTTTTTGTATTTTTAGTAGAGACAGGGTTTCACCATCTTGGCCAGGCTGGCCTCAGACTTCTGACCTCAAGTGATCCACCCACCTCAGCCTCCCAAAGTGCTAGGGATTACAGGCGTGAGCCACCACACCTGGCCTAATTTTTTGATGCTGTGATAAATTAGTGTTTTCTTCATTTTCAGATTTTTCATTGTAATTGTATAGAATACAACTGATTTTTGTATATTGATCTTACTATCCTGTACTCATTTATTATCTCAAATAGTTTTTTTGTGGTTCCTTAGGATTTTCTATGTGTAAGATCATGTCATCTGCAAACAGAGATAGTTGTAAATTGTCTTTTTCAATCTTGATGGCTTTTATTGTTTTTCCTGCCTATGAATGAAAGTGGTGAGAGTGGACATCCTTGTTTTGCTCCTGATCTTAGCTATGGGTTTTTACCTCTAGTTTCTTATACACCAATCACACAGTTTCCAGAACTTGTCACCCTTTCCCACCTCGGGGCCTTTGCAAATCTGGTTCTTCTCATCTTTAGTTTCTTCTCATCCTTCAAATTTCAGGAAAGCCTTTCCTGACTACCCCAGCTAAAATGTATTGCCTCCTCTATGCATTATTCTCTGGAAGGGCATTGTAGATCCTTCAAATAATTTATCTCAACCTGGGGTTATTTTCTGTATTTTTCTGCTTGTTTATTTTCTGTGTCTTCATGCATGTCCTATGAAGACAGAGGAACCATTTCCATTGTGATTGCTGTTGTATCTCCAGTGCCCAGAACAATGAACACTCCACACATTCTGTTAAATGAATGAGTAAATAAATAAGCACTCATATATCAATGTGTCTTTGAGGTCAGGTGACAGATTTTTAAAAAACAAACCTACCATCTCCCATCTAGAGCAGCCACTTTAGAAATCATCCATTTGTTTCATGATGCTACAATTTTGCAGAATGCCTCTAGAGTTCTTCTTTTGGAATTGGCTTTATGGCCTGTGTCATTTTCTTCTTTGCATCCTATCAATTCTTTTTTTTTATTATTATTATTATTATACTTTAAGTTCTAGGGTACATGTGCATAACGTATATATCATGTATAACTCCCCAATGCAATCCCTGCCTCCTCCCCCCCCCATGATAGGCCCCAGTGTGTGATGTTCCCCTTCCCGAGTCCAAGTGATGTCATTGTTCAGTTCCCACCTATGAGTGAGAACATGCGGTGTTTGGTTTTCTCTTCTTGTGATAGTTTGCTAAGAATGATGGTTTCCAGCTGCATCCATGTCCCTACAAAGGACGCAAACTCATCCTTTTTGATGGCTGCATAGTATTCCATGGTGTATATGTGCCACAGTTTCTTAATCCAGTCTGTCACAGATGGACATTTGGGTTGATTCCAAGTCTTTGCTATTGTGAATAGTGCCGCAATAAACATACGTGTGCATGTGTCTTTGTAGTAGAGTAATTTATAATCCTTTGGGTATATACCCAGTAGTGGGATGGCTGGGTCATATGGTACATCTAGTTCTAGATCCTTGAGGAATTGCCATACTGTTTCCATAATGGTTGAACTAATTTACACTCCCACCAACAGTGTAAAAGTGTTCCTATTTCTCCACATCCTCTCCAACACCTGTTGTTTCCTGACTTCTTAATGATTGCCATTCTAACTGGTGTGAGATGGTATCTCATTGTGGTTTTGATTTGCATCTCTCTGATGGCGAGTGATGATGAGCATTTTTTCATGTGTCTGTTGGCTGTATGGATGTCTTCTTTTGAGAAATGTCTGTTCATATCCTTTGCCCACTTTTTGATGGGGTTGTTTGTTTTTTTCTTGTATATTTGTTTGAGTTCTTTGTAGATTCTGAATATTAGCCCTTTGTCAGATGAGTAGGTTGCAAAAATTTTCTCCCATTCTGTAGGTTGCCTGTTCACTCTGATGGTAGTTTCTTTAGCTGTGCAAAAGCTCTTTAGTTTAATTAGATCCCATTTGTCAATTTTGGCTTTTGCTGCCGTTGCTTTTGGTGTTTTAGACATCAAGTCCTTGCCCATGCCTATGTCCTGAATGGTACTACCTAGATTTTCTTCTAGGGTTATTATGGTATTAGGTCTAACATTTAAGTCTCTAATCCATCTTGAATTAATTTTCGTATGAGGGGTAAGGAAAGGATCCAGTTTCAGCTTTCTACTTATGGCTAGCCAATTTTCCCAGCAACATTTATTAAATAGGGAATCCTTTCCCCATTTCTTGTTTTTGTCAGGTTTGTCAAAGATCAGATGGCTGTAGACGTGTGGTATTATTTCTGAGGACTCTGTTCTGTTCCATTGGTCTATATCTCTGTTTTGGTACCAGTACCATGCTGTTTTGGTTACTGTAGCCTTGTAGTATAGTTTGAAGTCGGGTAGCGTGACGCCTCCAGCTTCGTTCTTTTGACTTAGGATTGTCTTGGCAATGCCGGCTCTTTTTTGGTTCCATATGAACTTTAAAGCAGTTTTTTCCAATTCTGTGAAGAAAGTCATTGGTAGCTTGATGGGGATGGCATTGAATCTATAAATTACCTTGGGCAGTATGGCCATTTTCACGATATTGATTCTTCCTATCCATGAGCATGGTATGTTCTTCCATTTGTTTGTGTCCTCTTTGATTTCACTGAGCAGTGGTTTGTAGTTCTCCTTGAAGAGGTCCTTGACATCCCTTGTAAGCTGGATTCCTAGGTATTTTATTCTCTTTGAAGCAATTGTGAATGGAAGTTCATTCCTGATTTGGCTCTCTACTTGTCTGTTACTGGTGTATAAGAATGCTTGTGATTTTTGCACATTAATTTTGTATCCTGAGACTTTGCTGAAGTTGCTTATCAGCTTAAGGAGATTTTGGGCTGAGACGATGGGGTTTTCTAAATATACAATCATGTCATCTGCAAACAGGGACAATTTGACTTCTACTTTTCCTAACTGGATACCCTTGATTTCTTTCTCTTGCCTGATTGCCCTAGCCAGAACTTCCAACACTATGTTGAATAGGAGTGGTGAGAGAGGGCATCCCTGTCTTGTGCCAGTTTTCAAAGGGAATTTTTCCAGTTTTTGCCCATTCAGTATGATATTAGCTGTGGGTTTGTCATAAATAGCTCTTATTATTTTGAGGTACATTCCATCAATACCGAATTTATTGAGCGTTTTTAGCATAAGGGCTGTTGAATTTTGTCAAAAGCCTTTTCTGCATCTATGAGATAATCATATGGTTCTTGTCTTTGGTTCTGTTTATATGCTGGATTACGTTTATTGATTTGCGAATGTTGAACCAGCCTTGCATCCCAGGGATGAAGCCCACTTGATCATGGTGGATAAGCTTTTTGATGTGCTGCTGAATCCGGTTTGCCAGTATTTTATTGAGAATTTTTGCATCGATGTTCATCAGGGATATTGGTCTAAAATTCTCTTTTTTTGTTGTGTCTCTGCCAGGCTTTGATATCAGGATGATGTTGGCCTCATAAAATGAGTTAGGGAGGATTCCCTCTTTTTCTATTGATTGGAATAGTTTCAGAAGGAATGGTACCAGCTCCTCCTTGTACCTCTGGTAGAATTCAGCTGTGAATCCATCTGGTCCTGGACTTTTTTTGGTGGGTAGGCTATTAATTGTTGCCTCAATTTCAGAGCCTGCTATTGGTCTATTCAGGGATTCAACTTCTTCCTGGTTTAGTCTTGGGAGAGTGTAAGTGTCCAGGAAATTATCCATTTCTTCTAGATTTTTCTAGTTGATTTGCGTAGAGGCATTTATAGTATTCTCTGATGGTTGTTTGTATTTCTGTGGGGTCGGTGGTGATATCCCCTTTATCATTTCTTATTGCATCTATTTGATTCCTCTCTCTTTTCTTGTTTGTTAGTCTAGCTAGCGTCTGTCAATTTTGTTGATCTTTTCAAAAAACCAACTCCTGGATTCATTGATTTTTTGGAGGGTTTTTTGTGTCTCTATCTCCTTCAGTTCTGCTCTGATCTTAGTTATTTCTTGCCTTCTGCTAGCTTTTGCATGTGTTTGCTCTTGCCTCTCTAGTTCTTTTAATTGTGATGTTAGATTCTCAATTTTAGATGTTTCCTGCTTTCTCTTGTGGGCATTTAGTGCTATAAATTTCCCTCTACACACTGCTTTAAATGTGTCCCAGAGATTCTGGTATGTTGTATCTTTGTTCTCATTGGTTTCAAAGAACATCTTTATTTCTGCTTTCATTTCGTTATGTACCCAGTAGTCATTCAGTAGCAGGTTGTTCAGTTTCCATGTAGTTGAGCGGTTTTGATTGAGTTTCTTAGTCCTGAGTTCTAGTTTGATTGCACTGTGGTCTGAGAGACAGTTTGTTATAATTTCTATTCTTTCACTTTTGCTGAGGAGTGCTTTACTTCCAATTATGTGGTCGATTTTGGAATAAGTGCGATGTGGTGCTGAGAAGAATGTATATTCTGTTGATTTGGGGTGGAGAGTTCTATAGATGTCTATTAGGTCCGCTTGGTGCAGAGATGAGTTCAATTCTTGGATATCCTTGTTAACTTTCTGTCTTGTTGATCTGTCTAATGTTGACAGTGGAGTGTTGAAGTCTCCCATTATTATTGTATGGGAGTCTAAGTCTCTTTGTAGGTCTCTAAGGACTTGCTTTATGAATCTGGGTGCTCCTGTATTGGGTGCATAGATATTTAGGAGAGTTAGCTCTTCCTGTTGAATTGATCCCTTTACCATTATGTAATGGCCTTCTTTGTCTCTTTTGATCTTTGATGGTTTAAAGTCTGTTTTATCAGAGACTAGGATTGCAACCCCTGTTTTTTTGTTCTCCATTTGCTTGATAGATCTTCCTCCATCCCTTTATTTTGAGCCTATGTGTGTCTCTGCATGTGAGATGGGTCTCCTGAATACAGCAGACTGATGGGTCTTGACTCTTGATCCAGTTTGCCAGTCTGTGTCTTTTAATTGGAGCATTTAGTCCATTGACATTTAAGGTTAATATTGTTATGTGTGAACTTGATCCTGTCATTATGATATTAACTGGTTATTTTGCTCGTTAGTTGATGCAGTTTCTTCCTAGCCTCGATGGTCTTTACATTTTGGCATGTTTTTGCAATTGCTGGTACTGGTCGTTCCTTTCCATGTTTAGGGCTTCCTTCAGGGTCTCTTGTAAGGCAGGCCTGGTGGTGACACAATCTCTAAGCATTTGCTTATCTGTAAAGGATTTTATTTCTCCTTCACTGATGAAACTTAGTTTGGCTGGATATGAAATTCTGGGTTGAAAATTCTTTTCTTTAAGAACGTTGAATATTGGCCCCCACTCTCTTCTGGCTTGTAGAGTTTCTGCCGAGAGATCTGCTGTTAGTCTGATGGGCTTCCCTTTGTGGGTAACCCGACCTTTCTCTCTGGCTGCCCTTAAGATTTTTTCCTTCATTTCAACTTTGGTGAATCTGGCAATTATGTGTCTTGAAGTTGCTCTTCTGGAGGAGTATCTTTGTGGCGTTCTCTGTATTTCCTGAATTTGAATGTTGGCCTGCCCTACTAGGTTGGGGAAGTTCTCCTGGATGATATCCTGAAGAGTGTTTTCCAACTTGGTTCCATTTTCCCCCTCACTTTCAGGCACCCCAATCAGACGTAGATTTGGTCTTTTTACAATCCCATACTTCTTGCAGGCTTTGTTCATTTCTTTTTCTTCTTTTTTCTTTTGGTTCTCTTCTCGCTTCATTTCATTCATTTGATCCTCAATCGCTGATACTCTTTCTTCCAGTTGATCGAGTCGGTTACTGAAGCTTGTGCATTTGTCACGTATTTCTCGTGTCATGGTTTTCATCTCTGTCATTTCGTTTATGATCTTCTCTGCATTAATTAGTCTAGCTGTCAATTCTTCCACTCTTTTTTCAAGATTTTTAGTTTCTTTGCGCTGGGTACATAATTCCTCCTTTAGCTCTGAGAGGTTTGATGGACTGAAGCCTTCTTCTCTCATCTCGTCAAAGTCATTCTCTGACTAGCTTTGATCCGTTGCTGGCGATGGGCTGCGCTCCTTTGCAGGGGGAGATGCGCTCTTATTTTTTGAATTTCCAGCTTTTCTGCCCTGCTTCTTCCCCATCTTTGTGGTTTTATCTGTCTCTGGTCTTTGATGATGGTGACGTACTGATGGGGTTTTGGTATAGGTGCCCTTCCTGTTTGATAGTTTTCCGTCTGACAGTCAGAAGGACTGTCTGTTGGTCTGTTGGAGATTGCTTGAGGTCCACTCCAGACCCTGTTTGCCTGGGTATCAGCAGCAGAGGTTACCGAAGATAGAATATTGCTGACCAGCAAGTGTACCTGTCTGATTCTTCCTTTGGAAGTTTCCTCTCAGGGGTGACTCCACCCTGTAAGGTGTGGGGTGTCAGACTGCCCCTAGTGGGGGATGTCTCCCAGCTAGGCTACTCAGGGGTCAGGGACCCACCTGAGCAGGCAGTCTGTCCGTTCTCAGATCTCAACCTCCGCATTGGGAGATCCACGGCTCTCCCCAAAGCTGTCAGACAGAGTCGTTCGCGTCTGCACCGGCCCCCGCTGCTTCCCCTATTGGACTGCAGCTGTGCGCCGTCCGCAGAGGTAGAGTCTACAGAGACAGGCAGGCTTCCCTGAGCTGCTGTGAGCTCCACCCAGTTCGAGCTTCCCAGCGGCTTTGTTTACCTACTTAAGCCTCAGCAATGGCGGGCGCCCCTCCCCCAGCCTCACTGCTGCCTTGCGGATCGATCCCGCAGACTGCTGTGTTAGCAGTGAGGGAGGCTCCGTGGGCGTGGGACCCTCCCGGCCAGGTGTGGGATATATTCTCCTGGTGTGCCTGTTTCCTTAAAGCGCAGTATTGGGGTGGGAGTTACCCGATTTTCCAGGTGTTGTGTGTCTCAATTCCCCTGGCTAGGAAAACGGATTTCCTTCCCCCTTGCGCTTCCAGGTGAGGCGATGCCTCGCCCTGCTTCAGCTCACGCTGGTCAGGCTGCAGCAGCTGACCAGCACCGATTGTCCGGCACTCCCTAGAGAGATGACCCCAGTACCTCAGTTGAAAATGCAGAAATCACCGGTCTTCTGTGTCGCTCGCGCTGGGAGTTGGAGACTGGAGCTGTTCCTATTCGGCCATCTTGCTCCGCCCTGCATCCTATCAATTCTTAAGAAAAATATGAGTTGTGTAAAATGAAATCTGAATCTACACTATGATAAATGTTAATATCTGGTATATGACACAGCAGTGTATTTGGCAGTGATTATTTATATTGCCCAACTCTACACAGCCATCCTTAGTGTGCTTATTAAGAGAGAAATCATGTTTCTTTCTAGCTAATGTGTTAGGAAAACTCCATATATGCTTCTAGAATAAACACATTTAGGGATGTGAAAAAAGAAGTCTGCATTTTGCTCGGCTGTAGTCTGAAATTCCTGTCAGATTGCTTTGTCAGTCAGCATGTAAATATGCAAGAAGCAATCCAAGACTGACTTTTGAAACCTCTGACCCTATCTTGGGCCCTGACAAGTTCTGGGACCCTGGCAGGTCCAAGCTTTAGCGTGTCTACTGTGCAATCACCTACTTCACTAGATTTCTAAGAAATAGATAAGATAATTTCAAGTATTCATTTAGTGCTAGGTGTGTGGCACAGTAGGCTGCCAAAAATGGTTGCTGCTGTTATTATTATGATCACCTATTAGCCCAATTCCCACCCATCTTACAGCTAAGAAGGCTGGGAGACAACTATTAAAAAGCTGAAACTCAAAATGTCCTTGCTCACAGTTCACTTCTTTCCGTTCCAACATGCAGAACAAGCCACAGCTTGCAGCATCTAACATCTGGGAGGAGCAAGCTCATTTTACGGCATAAGTTAGCCAGAAAAGAATGTGGCGTGTATACTTACCTAATAAAAAGTAAACAGAAAGACCTTTTTAGTCCTTTGGCTGCAAATCAGAATCTTTTTGTGCAAATTGAATTCATTTTGTTATTGCTTCAGGATAAAATAGACTCCATTACCATTCTCCATTTTTCTTGCTCTCAGTGTATCCCATCTCTTAGAATTAGAATGGGGACTTTGGTTGATCACAGTAGCCATTGGAAAGTTATAGGGTGAACAAATAAAAATAACCTTTATTGATATAAAAGAAGGAGTAAAAAATAACCTTTGGGATACCAATAACACCATTTTTTTTTAGTCAGAGTCTCCCCACTCTGTTGCCCAGGCTGGAGTGCAGTGGTGTAATCTTGGCTCGCTGCAGTCTCTGAGGCAGATGGATCACTTGGGGTCAGGAACTCAAGACCAGCCTGGCCAACATGGTGAAACCCTGTCTCTACTGAAAAATTAGCCAGGCTTGGTGGCATGCTTGAAATACCAGCTACTCAGGAGGCTGAGGCGGGAGAATTGCTTGAACCCAGTAACATTTTAGTTTGAAAAATTTCCATAAGATTAGACTAGAGAGCTTTTGTAATCATATATAAATTGTATGTGTGTGACCCTTTTTGTGATTTGTATTTCATCTAGCATTCAGGAAAAATCAGGATGATTAAAAAAAAGTAGGTTGGAAAAACAATTAAAGGGAAATCTGAATTTTTAACATTCAAATATATTCTATTCGGTTTTTTTTAAAACAACTATTGAGTACATCTTTTATTAATGAAATCTAGCCTGAAGGAAATGACTCAACAATACAAAATAGCAAGAAATTCCTGATTTTTGCTCCTTTCTTTATAATTTTTCTGTATTTTTATAGGATGACCAAAGCTGTACCACTTAATGCTTTCAATGCAGATGAAGTAGTGGGGGTAAAAATCGAGCCGGGTCCCTCTCCATCTCCCCAAGTCTTCCAGAGAATGAACCACCTTTTGTCTTTATACAAAGACTCCATCTTTTCACCAAGTCACATGCCCTGGGGGCTGCATCCATTCTTAAGGGACACCTTTCTAACTTGTCCAAAAATCCTGTATAGGCTAGGATGGTATAGGTGTTGTAGCCTTACTAAATAATAACATCATAACACAGCCTCAAATGAGCTTACAGAACAAATCTGTTTTCCAACAGTGAGCAAACACTCCAACTCTTATACATAAAAGTTTGTAACAGAAAATTTACTCTGTGTGAAAACTCCCAAAGTTCAATTACTAGTTAATTCATTTCCTTTATTCATGCATGTGTCTATTCATTCAATACACATAATAAATAATTCCACTGCTGATCTAAGATATAAAGAATTTCAGAGGGAGTTCCATAAACAGTGAGGAAAAGTTAACCCATTGCTATTATATGCTATCACTGTGTGGTTACATGCATATTATTGTGATTACCCATTAATTTGTAACACTGCACTTTTAGCATGGATTGTTGAAAACTTGCTTAGTGTTTTCTGAATAGCTACTAAGAAAAAGCTAGCCTTTGATTAGCACCTAGCTCCACTGTTTTCTATTTATCCTTAGAAGAAAACCTGTGCTGAATGCTTGCCTTTGTAGCAGTTGTTAGGTTGGAATGGGGTTCTTTTGGGTAGTTGCTCAAGCTCAATAGGTCTCTATACCCAGCTCAGGCCACAGTAGCAGGTGGGTTCATTTCAATATAAATAATGTACTGAATGTCTTGTGTTGTAATATTATTCTTGCATCTTTGCTTCTGTAGGAGTTCTCTTTTTATTTCTCTTTATACCCACAACAAATGCATTTCAGAGCTTTCCAATGAGCAATTAAATACTTTGCGGACCACAGCTCTGACTTTCATGGATTCCCTTTTGGGAATCTGAGGAGGTTAGTGTTTTATGTGTTAATCATGTCAGTTCATCTTTTACATAACAGATTCATTAATCTCTCTGGTGAAAACATCCCAAACAAATCAAGCTTCCTTCTCTTCCTTTTACTTACAGGTGTTTTGGGGAGCAGTGCTAAGAAAGACTCCCCACCTTTAGTGAGAAGAGGGTAATACTGACATGAGCTTGTCATCTTGAGTGTAAGTCTTTACAAATTAACCAGGTTCACTAACTCATAGTGCCTAACAGGGTTACCAATGGACGTTGTCACAGTACCATTGAAATATTTTTCTTTTACTGCCTATTTTCCTTTCTCCTGGTAATTATATACCCATTTATCTTTTAGCCCGTTAAGTAGTATTAATTCAGTGCCCTGCTCAAGAGTTATACATGTACCTGGGTTTGAGCCAATTAGCATATCACATTTCCTGGTCACAATGATTTGTTCAGAGAAACTCTTGCCACCAGATTGGAGCCAATGAGACAGAATGAACCTTTGGCTGGCTGGAAATGCGGGGGCAAGAGCTCCCAGTCTTTTCTACTGAATATGAATGAGAAGGAGCCATCTTAGGAACACTGTGGGAGAGCCTGTCTGACAATGGTGTGTATGCAGAGATGGGGAGACAGAAGTTGGATTTGGATGGCTTTGGTTTGAGTCCTTGGGTCCAGCGATGCCTGTAGTCAGATTTGCTCCCCTGGATTTTTAGCTATGTAAGCAATTCTCATTTTGCATTGTCTAGTTAGGATTGGAACAAACAACTAATACAGTGTAGAGGGTGTGAAGAAATATATAGATAAGGGTTGAAGATGTGTTTGCTGAGACTGAGGCATCACTGACACAGTTTGGAATCCCTCCTGGTTCCCCTGCAGCTCAGGATCCCACCTCTTTGAGAAGACTTTAAAAGTTTCAGAAGCAAATTCTCATTCTAATTTAGTCCCAAGCTTGGCCAGCCCTGTCCCACTTGTAGCTACAAGGAATGTAGATAAAGTTTTAGGATCAGATCGCCATTCCTTCATAGTTCCTCCTTGTAAACAGAATTTAGGGTTTACATGATTGGAATTGTCGAAGTGACTTGTAGAAAGAATCTGGAATAAAGCTGTCTCAGCTGGGTTGTAAATTAGTGAGTCTCAATCTGGTATTGGGTGAGGTACATAATGAACTAGGATGGAGAATATGCTCAATGTAAAATTCATAGGTTACCAGATACTTTTATTTCCTACAGTTGGGTCCATCATCTCCAAATTGGTAGGTTAAAAAAAGAAATTCAGGAAAGATGAAAATCATTACATTATTTCTAAAGGATAAAAATACCAGCAAATGTTTTTGATATTATTTGGACATGTATAAGAAAGACCAAAGAGTTCCTGTTTAGTTGGATGTGCCCATATTATTCAAAACATGGTTATTTGGGTGTATTCAATGTGTGAAAATTTGTTGCCCTCATTAATATACATGTACTTTTCTGTATGTATATTTCAATACAAAGATTTTTAAAATCCCAGTTATTACAATGTCAAAACTGAATAAAATTATCTGTGTATATATATTTATTTAAATGGAATAATTTCAAAATGTAGATATGTGTCTCTTATCCCAATAATTATATGACCCAGTATATGTGTTAAATTTGGCTAAAATGTTGAGTTGTATGAGAATGTTGCATATATTTCATTTGGAGATAATTACTACAGAAATCTGAATGTGATCTTTTTTTTTTTTGTTAGATGGAGTCTCACTCTGTCGACAGGCTGGAGTGGCACCATCTCGGCTCACTGCAACCTCCGCCTCTGGCTTCTGCCTCAGTCTCCCCAGTAGCTGGGATTACAGGCGCACACCACCACATTCAGCTAATTTTTTTTTGTATTTTTTAGTAGAGATGAGGTTTCGCCATGTTGGCCTCAGTGGTCTAGATCTCCTGACCTCATGATGTGCCCGCCTTGGCCTCCCAAAGTGCTGAGATTACACGTGTGAGCCACTGCACCCAGCTGATATTAAAGTGTCTGTTGTTGGTCAGGGACCATCTAAAATAAAATCTGTAAGTTCCATCTGTTCAGATTCTTCATTTGCTTTTGTGTCTAGCTTGTAATATTTTTACCTCTTAAAAATTTTAGAATATATCTGTTAGGACAGTCTCAGCATGCCTGTCCACATTTTCACTGGAAGTCTCCTATACTACATACAATAATCTAGTAGGATTGGATTTGGCCTAGTCATTTTTAGTTGTGCTTTTAAACAGATTAGTTTATCTATTCATGATGCTGACTCCAACTTAATTCTTTGGAAGCAGGACTGGTACTACATATAAAGCACTTTATTCTGGAGTGAAGCACTGAAGAAACTGTTCTGTTGTTTCGTTGTAGCTGTTTTTCTATTGTTTAAGCATTCAAATTTGATCTTAGGAAAGGTCTTTTCATTTTTTTACCCTAATAGATATTATAAACTGAAATTTTACATTTGGTGCAGAGAGCACATTTATTATCATTTTGTCTGTCTATAATCATATCATCTATCTTTCACGTGTCTATCAAAATTACATTTTAATTCTAGTTGCATTTGTCACACTGATCTATCAAGGGAGAACCTTCTGAAAAGTTGGAGTTTTTTCTTTTTGGAACTTTGTGATGAATATTAGTGCAGAGTTGAGTTGTTTTTGTGGTTGTAGTGAGCGGTGTTTGCTCTGTGTTCCTTTGCCACTCTCCTTTGTTGCATGGCCAACCCTTTTCAGTTATAACTCTGCTGTAGGTGTGTGCTGGCACTTCACCACCATCAATAAACCATGGGTTGGATTTTTAAAAGTGTCTAGGCCTGGCACAGTGGTTCACACCTGTAATCTCAGCACTTTGGGAGGCTGATGTGGGTGGATCACTTGAGGTCAGGAGTTCAACATCAGCCTGGACAACATGGTGAAACCCCATCTCTACTAAAAATACAAAACATCAGCAGGGCGTGGTGGCACGCACCTGTAATCCAGGTACTTGGGAGTCTGAGGCAGGAGAATAGCTTGAACCTAGGAGGCAGATGTTGCAGTGAGCCAAAATCATGCCCCTGCACTCCAGCCTAGGTGACAGATCGCGACTCCATCTCAAAAAAAAAAAAAAGAAAAAAAAAGATGTCTAAAACCATTTTGTAAAAATCCACATCAGTCCCTTAAAACTTTTTTCTTTCTGTTCTTTTTGACCCCTACTTTTCCCAAACGTCAAATTTAGGATAGTGAACATTTTTTAATTTTTTTCAATTAGTACAGTGAATAGTATTTACCAGTGTCTCTAATTTTACATCGTTTCTTTTTCACACATTAAAAATTATCTCTGGCTGAGATAGTTTATATAAAATGATATATTACTAGTTTGAACACTTAAAAGGCACTCAATAAAGTTTAATTTTTTGATTAGAAAAATTCTTTTCTCATCAAAATTTTGGCTGTTTTGACCTAATGTGTATGACACTTTGTAGAAAAACTTTCCCCTCGATAGGAGGCACTCAAAGATGAGAAAAGCTAGAAATATGAGCAGAGGACTTGATTATTTACTAGGTTCCAAATATGTCAGTCATCCGTATTATGCAAAACTTAGGATTTGTGGCCTTCCTGACATCACTTGTAAAACTTTGTCCACAGAGGCTGCAAACTTTGAAGAGGAAATAGTATAGATTTGCCACAGATAATGGAAGGTAAATGATTGATATTGACAGATTTCAAGGATGATGGCCCTTCCAATCAGGACCAGTGGACCACGTAATACTTGGATCAGATAATTACCAAATGCAGTGAACACTTTTCAATTCTTATTTGATCTCCAGTCATAGCAACAACATCAAGTCAAATAAATGTTAGACTGGAAGGCTGAGTTGACAGTCTGGCTTTTACTTCTCTCTCCATAATACTGTTCCAAGTGATTCCTTTTTCACCTTTCTGTGAAACCTTCTAGTTCATTAGGCCTCATGCCATCCAGCTTCAACACTCATTACACCCTCCATCTTTTACTGATAATATGCTATTTTCTTAGCTACTCATTCTTATTCATTAAACCTTTTCTCTTAATCTTTTGTTTTGAAACAATTCATATTTATGAGAGTTGTAAAGATAGTACATAGATTTTCCACATACCCATCAGCCATCTTCTCCTGATGTTAACCTTTTATCTAACGTGGCACATTGATCAAAACTAAGAAATCAACAGTGGCACAACACTATTAACTAAACAACAGACTTTATTTGAATTTCATGAGCTTCTTCGCTACTGTTTTTTTTTTTCCTAAAATCCAATTCAGTACCACATTGCATTTATTTGTCATGTTTCCTTAGTCTCCTCTAATTTATCTTTCTTTGTTTCACAACCTTTCCTTATTTCTCAGTCTTGACACTTTGGAAGATTACTGGCCATGTGTTTTGTAGAATGTCCCTCAATTTGGGTTTTAGCTAATATTTTCTCATGACTATACTGGGGTTACAGAATACTGCCACGGAAGTGAAATGCCCTTCCCATCATATCATGTCAAGGGGTATATGATTTCCATCATCTCATAGTACTGGTGAGGTAAACTTTGATCACTTGATTAAGGTGATGTGTGCCAAGTTTTCTCACTATAAAGTTACTACATTTTGTCTTTTAATACTCTTGTGGTTAGAAGCGAATCACCAAGTGTAGCCTATGTTTAAGCAGAGGAGAATAAGAGGTAGAAATTCTACCTCTTCGAGGTAGTAATATTAAAAAAAAAACTTGTGGATATATGTTAAAACTATCATAGTAAATTTATTGAAGAAAAGATTGAGGCTATATAAATGCCCTGTTTCTTTTTGGTATTTTCCTACTACTTTTAGTATTCATCCATGAATCTAGTGAAAGCAAATATTACTGCGTAATTTTCTATTTGCCTTATTCCTCCTACATTTATTATTTATAATTATGCTGTATGAAAGGTTTGCCACTTATTTATTTATTTTAGAGACAGGGTCTTGCTCTGTCACCCAGCCTGGCGTGCAGTGAGGCAATCATAGTTCACTGTAACCTCAAACTCTCAGGCTCAAGAGATCCTCCTACCTGAGCCTCCCAAGTAGCTAGGACTAGAGGCGTGCATCACCATGCCTGGTTAAATTTTATTATTTTTGTAGAGGAGGGGTCTCTCTATGCTGCACGAGCTGGTCTTGAACTCCTAACATCAAGTGATCCTCCTGCTTTGGCCTCACAAAATCCTGGGATTACAGGTGTAAGCGACCATGCAGCCCTATTTCATTTATTGAACCATTTATTTACATGTAGGTATCCATGAGTATGAAGTTATGGATATTTATTTTATTTTTTGTGCTATGATGCAGCACTGTTGTTTCATTGCTCAAAAAGCTTTGCCCATTGGAGAGATTTAGGTTTTTTTTTTTTGTATTCTAAGACATCTCATTCCTTTGTCTTTTTTAAAGCACCTCCTTGTTGGTATTCATCAAAATTTTTCTATTTATTAAAGCCGTCCTTTTCGTTCATTTTTCCATTTCAATTTGTACCATTGTTCTGGTATCTTCCATACCTATATAAACAACTCATCCAGTAGCAGTAATATCTCAATTTCTGCAACCTCATCAGCTCCCATGATAGTTATCTCCACTTGACTTCAGCCACTTACTGAAGTGACCTAGTGCTGGATTTTATCTTCACCGGGAATTGCTCTACTTTTCTAATATCAGATTCAAATATTCACTTCTTCCTGGTCTCTCAGTCTCTTCCCCCAAAAATTGTTCTTTGTCTCATATGAGCCTTCAATCTCTTCACTTCTCTATTTTCTACCAGTTCATATATCTTAGAGCTTAGAGCACATGGGCCAGAACTTCAACCAGTTCTGTGTGCTACCAGTCCAAAGCACACACCTTTTTAGGCTCTTAGCAGCTGATCTCATCTCTTGCTGCACAGAGACAATAGAAATCATCAGAAAGAACACTCTCAACTCCAGCAACAAACTGATGATCTTACCTATCCTCCTCTTATATTTTCTCCTTTACTCTTGTTCCTCCCATAAAGGATTTGGTCATATTCCTATGTAAGGCCAATCTCCTCCCCCTGGGTTCTGAATCCCATTCTCTGCCTCTTTTCTAACCACCCAGTCTCATGATTATCCTTCTATGTACCATATGTTCAAATTCTTCTTTTCTCCTTCTGCCTCCTTTACTTGAGGATGTAAACAAAGCAAAATGAAACAAAGGCCCTTCTTCAAGCCCATGTTACCCTCTAAGTACATCCATTACATTTATTTGCCCCGTAACAGGCACACATCTTGAGAACTGTCTACTCACTTGTCTTCTACTTCTTAGTCCACTATGATTCAGCTCTATCGTCTTGCACTATTTCACTACATTGCTCTTACCAAAGTTGCCAGTGGCCTCCATATAGCTAAATCCAGTGGGTACTTATCAGTCCTCACCTTACTTGATCATCCTTGTTGATCACACTCCCTTCTTGAAATCCTCATTTTATTTTGCTTCAGTGACAGATTTTATTTTTCCTCCAATTATTCTGGCTATTCCTCTGTCTTTACATATTCTACAGGGGTCTGATCTAGATCCCCATCTCATATCACATACATTTCTGGGGAAATTTATCTTCAACTACTATTCCTATGGCTTAAAAATTTACATTTCAAGCCTATACATCTCTCATGGGCCTCAGCCACAGATGTCTCTCTGCCCCCTGCATACCAGCACTTGAATGTTCCTTAAGTAACCCGGATGTATACATCTAAAACTAAACTCTACATCTGCCTCCTCAAGCAGGACCTCCTCTTTGATGCTTCTCTTGGTGAAAAGTACCACAATCTCCCTGTAGCTAAAATTAGAAACTCAGGGGTGGAGGGGAAGTCTTTCTTGACTCTTATTTCTCAAATAAGAAGCCACATCAAGAATTGCTGATTCTACTTCTTAATAGTGCTCAAGCCCTTCTATTTATGTTTATCCTCTCTGAAACCCTTTATCTGTCAGCAGGATTATGACAGTAGCCTTCTAATAGTGTTCTCTGCCTCTAATCTTATTCCCCACTAATCAGTTCTCCACATGCTGCTTGGATGACTTCCAAATGCAAATGGGAACAAATCCCTTCCTTCAATTGCTCCAGTTGTCCTTAGTCTAAAACGCAAAATTCTAATCTGGATTCACAAGCCCTGCCTGAGCCTGGATTATTTGTCGGGCTTCATCTGTTGTCAGCTTGTTCTTCTAAACTTATATTTTCTCTTGCCTCCAGAAATATTTTATTTTATTTTATTTTTTGCCTACAATACTCTTATCTCCCCTTCATATTCTTCCAGTTCTCTTAAGTCATTCCCCCATGTCTTCCTTGGCCACCTTTCTACCCCCATCAAGATTGGTTAGATGTCCCTCCTTTGGGCTCCCATAGCACCCATATCCTGTTAAAGCACTTAGCAAACAAAATGCATTGTTTACTTGCCTATCTCCCCAATAAGCACTTACTGAATACATGAATTTCTTGGGTTTTTAATGAGCCATAACTACCCTCTCTGCTATCCTTCATTTTAATTTTTTTTCTAGGCAAAAAATGATTTAAAGCAGAGTTTATTTCAGAAAATCATTTCAGACATATTTCACCATGGAAACATGAAAATTATACTTATGTTCTCAGATAATTTAATATTGTTAATAACTCATATCTTAATAATTCCCCTTGGAATTTTCCTACTTATTATCATTGCTCTATAAAATCTCAATTTTCCTTTCGCCCCTTCCCTATTTATCTCTCATTTTCTTCTTCTATAGCATCTCAGCCCCATCATAGGTTAAATAGGATTTTCTGAGTTTGTCTGGGACCTCTTTGCAACATTGATTATTTGGGGAATGGCAAATTGCCATTCTTAGCAAGAAGAGAATGTGGTGGCACAGATAATGTTTATACCCTAGTTGAATCCACATCAATTGGCCAATTGACTATTTCTTTGTTTATAGAAAACTGGAATGGCTAGAGGTTGTGATTGCTATGATGCCTATGACCTACTGTCAATTACTGAAATGAGATTGCAATTTTCCTGTATATGTTTTTTCTAGACCATTGCTAAGGTACTTTATGGTCACTAAGGATAAAAGTAATAATGAACCAAGCACAGGCCAGGTCAGCCATTTATACGTACAAGTGTTGATTATTCAAGTTTATAAAACCTGGGGAAGTACACACACACAGATGCAGACACACACACACACACACACACCTGTTAACCTGTTATGATTAGAAGTTATTTTGCTGACAGTATTACTTCCTGGGCTATCAGTGTGAAAGAAAAACGTTCTATGATGCAAAATCTCTTCTGCCTTGAGGTTGTGACTCCTTGATGAGAGTTGAAATCCCAAAAACTGAATTGGCAATTTACTATTATCTGAGTAGTTAATTTTCAGATTCATGTTGACCCAGCACAAGAGTACATTTGGACTGCCCTCTGATTGGCAAAATTTCTAAAACTGTGGCTGTTTGCTTCACTGTCCTTCACCTATTTAGGCTGCCTGATGCTTTTGCTGAAACAAAGTAACTCTCTTGGGCTGCCAGCTACCAAGGTTATCTGTCTTCTCATGTTGATTTCTGGCAGTCAACAGGCACGCTGCTGTGTCTTTCAGTGTCCTTGTGCAGCAACAAGGGCTTGGTTGCTGCTGGTCAAACATGAAGGTTGTTTATATTAGTGCATCAAGTACATGCAGCTACTTTGTTGCTCTATTCACCTAGACCTAATTGGCTAAGATAAATTTTTCCCTATACTCTTGATGTAGTTTTTCAATCATCTTTATGTCCTGTAGAGTTTATGTGCAAAATAAATCATTTTGCCTTCATATTTTAGCAGTAGCAGCTTATACTAAATTATTAAACTACAGCTTATATTTTAGAGGCATGCTCACCAAATTGTATGAATAATAGTTTTATACATAAAATTAGCCTGTTGACCAGGTAATGGGTATGCTAAGAGCAATGCCTGGTCTGGTCTTTCACCTGTATGGGAGATCATATTTGGTCTAAGGATTATAATTTATTAGTTGATTATCATATATTGAACTTTTAAAATGTTTACAGCATTGACATAGGCATTATAAGGAAGTTAAAGACTCTGTCATTGTGTTAGCCACTCAAAATACATACTCATGAAATGGTCCTAAAACAGTCCTATTAAGTACAAGCCTATAAGTTAAATTTGCAGTAAGTGCTGAGCTTAGAGTCAAGGAGTAATCAGAATGAGGAAAAGTTCATTTATTCAACAAATTCAAGAAAATATTTATTGAGTATCTCACTTGTACAAAGCACTGTGCTAGGTTAGATGTTGGAAATAAAATAAATCCATATGTTCACTTGCCTCAGAATCTTAAGGAGAAGACACTATATAAGAATGACACGAGTGGCTGCTCTGTCTATGGAGTAACCATTATTTTATTCTTTTACTTTAATAAACTTGCTTTCACTTTGCACTGCAGACTCACCCTGAATTCTTTATTGTCCGAGATCCAAGAACCCTCTCTTGGGGTCTGGATCAGGGTCCCTTTCCTGTAACATATTTCTGGCAACCCCCGAAGGGATTATTGTGCAGAAACTCTGACCCAACAGCTACCTTTGGGTCCTGTAACATATTTCTGGTGGACCATGGAAGAGACAGTACTGAAGAGACCCCCAACCCAAAGGAAAATAATCTGCGTACATCAATTGGCTGACTTTGGGTAAGTGGGGTGCATATACCTGGGTAAAGAATGGGATTGGGTTTGAGGCCCAACTTAGAGGAGTTAGAGTCTCTCCTAAAACAGAGTGGGTTAGAGGCCCCTCTTTTTGTTTTCATATTACTTTAAGTTCTGGGATACATGTGCAGAACCTGCAGGTTTGTTACATACCATGTGCCATGGTGGTTTGCTGCACCTATCAACCTGTCATCTAGGTTTTTTTAAGCCCTGCATGCATTAGGTATGTGTCCTAATTCTCTTCTTCCCCTTTCCCCCTACAACCCAACAGGCCCCAGTGTATGATGTTCCCCTTACTGTGTGTCTATGTGTTCTTATTGTTCTACCCCCACTTATGAGTGAGAACATGTGGTGGTTGGTTTTCTATTCCTGTGTTAGTTTGCTGAGAATGATGGCTTCCAACTTTATCCACGTTCCTGTGAAATACCTGAACTCATCATTTTTAATGGCTGCGTAGTATTCCATTGTGTATATATGCCACATTTTCTTTATCCAGTCTATCTTTGATGGGCATTTGGGTTGGTTCCAAGTCTTTGCTATTGTAAATAGTGCTGCAATAAACATGCATGTGCATGTGTCTTTATAGTAGAATGATTTATAATCCTTTGGGTATATACCAAGTGATAGGATTGCTGGGTCAAATGGTATTTCTGGTTCTAGATCCTTGAGGAATTGCCACATTATCTTCCACAATGGTTGAACCAATTTACACTCCCACCAACAGTGTAAAAGCGTTCCTATTTCTCTACAGCCTCACCAACATCTGTTGTTTCCTGACTTACTAATAATCACCATTGTAACCAGCATGAGATGGTATCTCATTGTGGTTTTGACTTGCGTTTCTCTAATGACCAGTGATGATGAGGTTTTTTTCATATGTTTGTTAGCCACATAAATGTCTTCTTTTGATAAGTATTCATACATATACTTTGCTCACTTTTTGATGGGTTTGTTTTTTTCTTGTAAATTTGTTTAAATTCCTTCTAGATTCTGGATATTAGCCCTTTGTCGGATAGATTGCAAAAATTTTCTCCTATTCTGCAGGTTGCCTGTTCACTCTGATGATAGTTTCTTTTGTTGTGCAGAAGCTCTTTGGTTTAATTAGATCCCAATTGTCAATTTTGACTTTTGCTGTAATTGGTTTTGGTGTTTTAGTCATGAAGTTTTTACCTATGCCTATGTCCTGAATGGTATTGCCTAGGTTTTTCTTTGAGTGTTTATGGTTTTGAGTTTTTTACATTTAACTCTTTAATCCATCTTGAGTTAGTTTTTGTATAAGGTGTAAAGAAGGGGTCCAGTTTCTGTTTTCTGCATATGGCTTGTCAGTTTTCCCGGGACCATTTATTAAGTAGAGAATCCTTTCCCCATTGCTTGTTTTTGTCAGGTTTGTTGAAGATCAGATGGTTATAGATGTGTGGTGTTATTTCTGAGGTCTCTGTTCTGTTCTGTCGGTCTATATATCTGTTTCGGTACCAGTACCATGCTGTTTTTTTTTTACTGTAGCCTTGTAGTATAGTTTGAAGTCAGGTAGCATAATGCCTCCAGGTTTGCGCTTTTTGCTTAGGATTGTTTTGGCTATACAGGCTCTTTTTTGGTTTCATATAAAATTGTAACAGGTGAAATTTGGCCCCTGATATTTCACATAGGTTCTTTTCTATTTCCCTAAGTGTCAGCTGGTCTCAGAAACAAAGGGAAAGAGTACAAAAGAGAGAAATTTTAAAGCTGGGTGGCCGGGGGAGACATCACATGTAAGCAGGTTCCATGATTCTCCCTGAGCCATAAAACCAGCAAGTTTTTATTAGCTATTTTCAAAAGGGGAGGGAGTGTATGAATAGGGTGTGGGTCACAGAAATCACATGCTTCACAAGGTAATAAAATATCACAAAGCAAATGGAGGCAGGGCGAGATCACAGGACCACAGGACGGGACGAAATTAAAATTGCTAATGAAGTTTCAGGCACGCATTGTCATTGATAACATCTTATCAGGAGACAGGGTTTGAAAGCAGACAACTGGTCTGACCAAAATTTATTAGGCAGGAATTTCCTTGTCCTAATAAGCCTGGGAGTGCTAAGGGAGACCAGGGCTTATTTCATCCCTTTGTCTACTACCATAAAAGACAGCCGTCCCTAAAGCGGCCATTTTAGAGGCCTACCCTCAGGGGCGCATTCTCTTTCTCAAGGATGTTCCTTGCCGAGAAAAAGAATTCAGTGGTATTTCTCCAAATAGGAGAAGAGAAATATGGCTCTGTTCTGCCCGGCTCACCAGCAGTCAGAGTTTAAGGTTATCTCCCTTGTTCCCTGAACATTGCTGTTATCCTGTTCTTTTTTCAAGCTGCCCAGATTTCATATTGTTCAAGCATACATGCTCTACAAACAATTTGTGCCATTAACGCTATCATCAGAGGGTCCTGAGGTGACATACGTCCTCCTCAGCTTACGAAGATGACAAGATTAAGAGATTAAAGTAAAGACAGGCATAGGAAATCACAAGGGTATGGACTGGGGAAGTGATAAGTGTCCATGAAATCTTCACAATTTATGTTCAGAGATTGCAATAAAGACAGGCGTAAGAAATTATAAAAGTATTAATTTGGGGAACTAATAAATGTCCATGAAATCTTCATAATTTATGTTCTTCTGCCATGGCTTCAGCTGGTCCCTCTGTTCAGGGTCCCTGACTTCCCGCAAGAAAATTTAGTTTTTTTCTAGTTCTGTGAGGAAAGTCAATGGTAGCTTGGTGGGAATAGCATTAACTCTATGAATTACTTTGGGCAGTATCCATTTGCATGATATTGATTCTTCCTATCCCTGAGTATTGAATGTTTTTCCATTTGTTTTTGTCCTCTCTTATTTCATTGAGCAGTGGTTTGTAGCTCTCCTTGAAGAGGTCCTTCACATCCCTTGTAAGTTGTATTCCTAGGTATTTTATTCTCTTTGTAGCAATTGTGAATGGGAGTTCCCTCATGGTTTGGCTTTCTGCTTGTCTATTATTCATGTATAGGAATGCTTGTAATTTTTGCACATTGATTTTGTATCCTTAGACTTTGCTGAAGTTGCTTATCAGCTTAAGGAGTTTTTGGGCTGAGACTGTATATTGTATCTAAATATACAATCATGTCATCTGCAAACAGAGACAATTTGACTTCCTCTCTTTCTATTTGAATGCCTTTTATTTCTTGCTCTTGCCTTATTGCCTGGGCCAGAATTCCCAATACTATGTTGAATAGGAGTGGTAAGAGGGGGCATTATTACCTTGTGCTGGTTTTCAAAGGGAATGCTTTCAGCTTTTGCCCATTCAATATGATATTGGCTATGGGTTTGTCATAAATAGCTCTTATTATTTCGAGATATGTTCCACCACTATTTAGTTTACTGAGAGTTTTTAGCATGAAGGGATGTTGAATTTTATTGAAGGCCTTTTCTGCATCTATTGAGATAATCATGTGGTTTTGTCATTGGTTCTGTTTGATGGGTTATGTTTATTGATTTGTGTATATTGAACCAACCTTGCATTGCCAGGATGAAGCCAACTTGATCATGGTGGAGAAACTTTTTGATGTGCTGCTGGATTTGGTTTGCCAATATTTTATTGAGGATTTTCACATCGATGTTCATCAGGGATATTGACCTGAAATTTTCTTTTTTTGTTGTGTTTCTGCCAGGTTTTGGTCTCAGGATGATGCTGGCCTCATAAAATGAGTTAGGGAGGAGTGCCTCTTTTTCTTTTGTTTGGAATAGTTTCAGAAGGAATGGTACCAGCTACTGTTTGTACATCAGGTAGAATTTGTCTGTGAAGCCATCTAGTCTTGGGCTTTCCTGGTTGGTAGACTATTAATTACTGCCTCAATTTCAGAACTTGTTATTAGTCTACTCAGGGATTTTACTTCTTCTTGGTTTAGTCTTGGGAAGGTATATGTGTCCAGGAATTTATCCATTTCTTCTAGATTTTCCAGTTTATTTGCATAGAGGTGTTTGTAGTATTCTCTGATGATAGTTTGTATTTCTGTGGAATCAGTGGTGATATCCCCTTTATCATTTTTTATTGTGTCTATTTGATTCTTCTCTTTTCTTCTTTATTAATCTACCTAGCAGTCTATTTATTTTGTTAATCTTTTCAAAAACCAACTCCTGGATTCATTGATTTTTTGAAGGGTTTTTCATGTCGCTGTCTCCTTCGGTTCTGCTCTGATCTTAGTTGTGTCTTTTTCTAGCTTTTGGATTTGTCTGTTCTTGATTCTCTATTTCTTTTAAGTGTTATTTTAGGGTGTCAATTTTAGACCTTTCCTGCTTTCTGATATGGGCATTTAGTGCTATAAATTTCCCTCTAAACACTGCTTTAGCTGAATCCCAGGGATTCTAGTATGTTGTCTCTTTTTTCTTATTGGTTTGAAAGAACTTCTTTATTTCTGGATTAATTTCGTTATATACCCAGTAGTCATTCAGGAGCAGATTGTTCAGCTTCCATGTAGTTGTGTGGTTTTGAGTGAGTTTCTTAATTCTGAGTTCTTATTTGATTGCACTGTGGTCTGAGCAACTGTTTGTTATGATTTCCATTCTTTTGCATTTGCTGAGGAGTGTTTTACTTCCAATTACATGGTCGATTTTAGAATAAGTGCTATGTGGCACTGAGAAGAATGTATATTCTGTTGATTTGGGGTGGAGAGTTCTGTAGATATCTGTTAGGTCTTCTTGGTCCAGAGCTGAGTTCAAGTCCTGAATATCCTTGTTAATTTTTTGTCTCATTGATCTGTCTAATATTGACAGTGGGGGTTAAAATCTCCCACTAGTATTATGTGGGAGTTTAAGTCTCTTTGTGGATCACTAAGAACTTGTTATATGAGTTCTTACAGGGTGCTCCTGTATTGGGTGCATGTATATTTGGGATAGTTAGCTCTTCTTGTTGCACTGATCCCTTTACCATTATCTAATGCCCTTCTTTGTCTTGTTTTGATCTTTGTTGGTTTAAAGTCTGTTTTATCAGAGACTAGGATTGCAACCCCTGCTTTTTTTTTTTTTCTTTCCATTTGCTTGGTAAATCTTCCTCCATCCCTTTATTTTGAGCCTATGTGTGTCTTTACATGCAAGATGGGTCTCCTGAATACAGCACACTGGTGGGTCTTGACTCTTTATTCGATTTGCCAGTCTGTGTCTTTTAATTGGGGCATTTAGCCCACTTACATTTAAGGTTAATATTATTATGTGTGAATTTGATCCTGTCATTATGCTAGCTGGGTACTTTTCACATTAGTTGATGCAGTCTTTTCATGTGTCATTGGTCTTTATGTTTTTGGTGTGTTTTTGCAGTGGCTGGTACAGTTTTTTTCTTTCTATATTTAGTGCTTCCCTCAGGAGCTCTTGTAAGGCAGGCCTGGTGGTGATGAAATCTCTCTGCATTTCCTTGTCTGTAAACGATTTTATTTCTCCTTCACTATGAAGCTTAGTTTGGCTGGATATGAAATTCTGGGTTGAAAATTATTTTCTTTAAGAATATTGAACATTGACCTCACTCTCTTCTGGCTTGTAGGGTTTCTGCAGAGATATCTGCCATTAGTCTGATGGGCTCCCCTTTGTTTGTAACCTGACCTTTCTCTTTGGCTGCCCTTAACATTTTTTCCTTTGTTTCAACCTTGTAGAATCTGACGATTGTGTGTCTTGGGGTTGCTGTTCTCAAGGAGTATCTTAGTGGTGTTCTCTGTATTTCCTGAATTTGAATGTTGGCCTGTCTTGCTAGGTTGGGGAAGTTCTCCTGGATAATATCCTTAAGTGTGTTTTCCAGCTTCATTCCATTCTCCCCATCACTTTCAGGTACACCAATCAATCGTAGGTTTGGTCTTTTCAAGCAGTCCCATATTTCTTGGAGGCTTTGTTTGTTCCTTTTCATTCATTTTTCTCTAATCTTGTCTTCATGCCTTATTTCAGTAAGGTAATCTTCAATTTCTGATATCCTTTCTTCCACTCGATCGATTTGACTATTGATACTTGTGTATGCTTCATGAAGTTCTCGTGCTGTATTTTTCAGCTTCATCTAGTCATTTAAAATTATTCCTCTCTAAACTGGTTATTCTAGTTAGCAATTCCTGTAACCTTTTTATCAAGTTTCTTAGCTTCCTTGCATTGGGTTAGAACATGCTCTTTTAGCTCAGAGGAATTTGTTGTTTACCCACCTTCTGAAGCCTACTTCTGTCAATTTGTCAGTGTCATTCTCCACCCAGTTTTGTGTCCTTGCTGGAGAGGAGTTATGATCATTGGGAGGAAAAGAGGCATTCTGGTTTTTGGAATTTTCAGCATTTTTGCACTGGTTTTTCCTCATCTTCGTGGATTTATCTACCTTTGATCTTTGAGGCTGAAGACCTTTGGATGGTGTTTTTGTCTGGGGGTCTTTTTTTGTTGATGTTGATGTTGTTGTTTTCCGTTTGTTATTTTTTCTTCTAACAGTCAGGTCCCTCTTCTGCAGGTCTGCTGCCGTTTGCTGGAGGTCCACTCCAGACCCTGTTCATCCGGGTGTCACCAGTGGAGGCTGCAGAACAGCAAAGATTGCTGCCTGCTTCTTCCTCTGGAAGCTTTATCCCAGAGGGGCATCGGTGTAATGCCAGCTGGAACTGTCCTGTGTGAGGTGTCTGTTAACCTTTGTTGGGAGGACTTTTCCAGTCAGAAGGCACAGGGGTCAGGAACCCACTTGAGGAGGCAGTCTGTCCCTTAGCAGAGATTGTGTGCTGTGCTGGGAGAATCACCCTTGTCAGGATCAGCTGCTGTCTTCAGAGCTGGCAGGCAGGAACAATTAAATCTATTGAAGCTGTGCCCACAATTGCCCCTTCCCCTAGGTGTTCTGTCCCAGGGAGATAAGAGTTTTATCTGTAAGCTCCTGAATTGGGCTGCTGTCTTTCCTTTAGAGATGCCTTGCCCAGTGAGGAGGAATCTAGAGAAACAGTCTGGCCACAGCTGCTTTGCCGCACTATGGTGAATTCTGCCCAGTCCTAACCTCCCAGCCTCCTTAGCACTCTCAGGAGAAAACCGCCTACTAAAACCTCAGTAATGGCAGACACCGTCCCCCAACCAAGATTGACTGTCCCAGGTCGACTTCAGACTGCTGTGTTGGCAGTGAGAATTTCAAGCCAGTGGTTCTTAGCTTACTGGGCTCCATGGGAGTGGGACCTGCTGAGTGAGAACTTGGCTCCCTGGCTTCAGCTCCTTTTTCAGGGAGTGAATGGTTCTGTCTCGCTGAGGTTCCAGGTGCCACTGGGATATGAAAAAAGCTCCTACAGCTAGCTCAGTGTCTGCCCAAACAGCCGCCCAGGTTGTGCTTGAAACCCACGGCCCTTTAGGCAAACAAGGGAATCTCCTGATCTCTGGATTGCAGAAACCATGGGAAAAGCATAGTACCCGGGCTGGGTAGCACAGACCCTCACGGCTTCCCTTGGCTGGGAAAGGGAGGCCCCCTGCTCCTTGCACTTCCTGAGTGAGGCAATGCCCCACCCTGCTTCTGCTCACTCTCTGTGGGTTGCTCCCATTGCCTGACCAGTCCCAATGAGATGAACTGGGTACCTCAGTTGGAAATGCAGAAATAAACTCCCTTCGCCATTGGTCTCGCTGGGAGCTAGAGACCAGAGCTGTTCCTATTCAGCCATCTTGGACCCTCCCCAGCAAGGCCGCTCTTAACAAAAGGCAAGGTCACTTTTTGGACCTCATGTCAGAGGCCCAATTTAGGAGGGTTAGAGTCCTTTCTACGATTTAGAGGGTTAGAGGCCCCTCTTGGTAAAGTCCCTTTAAGAACAGGTTTGGCACTGTGGGGTGCTAACGGCTATTCTTTTTGGATTAATCTGCCTTGTACTCTTTGCTGATGGCTGTGGGTGACAGAGTTAGGCATGTACAAGACTGTGGGACATGGGAAGCTTTTTCCTCCCTAAAAGAGGAAACTTGAGAGGTAATGGGACTGCTGGAAAAAAATCCCTTTACGACAGCAGCTGCAGCTGCCTGAACTTTTCAGTGTTGCCGCAATGGATGAGTCTTTTCCCTGGCCTCCCTGATCATTTCACCTTCCCCCGGCTGCCACAGGCAATGCTTTCCTTCTCTACTTTTTATTTCCCTTTGTTATATTTTCTATTACTCAGGGCAACCAACTTGCCTAGAGACCACGTGTTGAAACTCCTAGTCAGAGTTTGGATTAAAGATGACAGGGCCCTTCTGGGGGCAAATTTAAGCCTTGCCAGTTTGATATTGGGTGCTAAACAGAATGGGTGATGTCTATGTTTTATCACATGTATTTTGCTCTGACCAGAGCAAAAACAATAATTTTCCTTTATGATGTGGCTTGGCCCCCAGAGCTATGGTGCCACAAGCTGCATCACTAGGGTTATTCAGGGAAAGGGAACCCAGAAGCCTGGCATGATGGCAAAAGGATAAGAATTTCTTACCAGTCAGATTTCTGGCTCCCCTCTTTCTGGGCAAACAGTTGAATGGATGATAAATAAATAAATAAATAAATTTATTTTAAAAAATAAAAATTAAATCAGTGTTTATCTCCTCTGTAAAGTTTTGATTAATGCAAAAAAGAATTGTAAGGCTAGTCTTAAGCTGGTGTATTTTGTGCTATGAATTTGTTTTTCTGTGTCAAGGGGGTACTTTAGGTGAAAACACTGGCTTAGAACACTTGTAATCCCGCTCTTCAAGACGACCCAGCAAGCTGGTCAGTAACAAACTTGGCTGCAGGTCCCTGAAACAAACAAACAAAAAAAACTGAATGAAGTCTCCAGCTTGTTTTGTGTCCTTGGGAGCTTGGCCTTTTAACCACGTAGTGGTACTTTCTTTTGGTCTCTGCCTTCAGGAAACAGGAATTATAGGGTTCATGTCAGAGTTAGCTCTAAAAATCGTATCACATAATTAGAAGCCTTTGCAAGCTCAAAATTAACTACTGTAGATTCCTTGTGGAAAAGGAACTGGAGACTGCCCTGTGCTGTAGTTGTGTCTTCTGCTAGTTTTTGAATTTGTTTCCTACTTCTGCCCAGTAGTGCTAGTACTAGCTGCCCGGTAGCTAATGTTTTGCACTTTCACAGTGGTGGTCTGGGTTCAATTCCCCACCTAGGAAGTAAGTCATTTCTGGTTTAATATCTGCATGACCTTGTCTATTCTCATCTCCATGGACTGTCTTAATTTTTTTCTTTCTCTAAGCACCTAGGAGGTTAACTTTGGTAAAGTTCAGAAACTAGAAATATTGGCCACTTGGCATGGCAGAAGTCGGGTAGTAAGAGATTTGGAAGGATTTCTTTTTTAAAGAGCACTATGGTTAAAAATCAGCTTAATTAAAAGTGCATAAACAAGCTATAGATATATTTTAAAGGCTGTTTGTTTTTGTCTTCTTATAACTTTTTTTTTCTGAAAAAAGGTTTTTTTCTTCTCAGTCGATTGAATTATTTTTCTCCAATTTTTTTTTGTCTTGCCACTCTTCAAGCACACATGAGAGGCCCTAAGATAACTTCAGGTAGCCTGGGACTCCTTGGGAAAAACAGAGGAGGTGCCACAGACCCCGTTTTGGGGGAAAAAAACCTCTGTTTCCCTCATGAAACCCCAGAAATTAAAAGCAAGTAGATCCCTCTCAAACTCAAAGGCTCTGTTCTGTTTTGCATTGTGTTATCTAACGGTTTTGAGTTTTGGGGTATCAGAAATTACTTTGCATTATGAAAGAGCTTTGGTTTGTAATAACTAGGTAGGAAATATGCTTTAATTTTAACCCAAGGAGGGATACTTGACTCTTTGCACACTGGATCAGAGAAGCATGCTCTTGGCCACCTGGAAGATAAGGAGACGTCACCACCACCCACTGGGAGATGAGACTCCCATGAGGGATGGACTGATTACAAAATGGGCTGATTGGCTTTGGGTTGCCTTGCAATGAAATGCAGAGTAGAAGCACTGCACTGTCTCCTCCCATAGTATTTCCCTCCTTCTGGGGATCTAGCAACCAGTATAAAATGGCACCCTTAATTTTGGGGATCTGTCTTTGCCTTCAGCTGCTTATTTGCTGCTTATTTGGCCCTAAGAACACATGCTTTTCTGGCCTTGTTCCTCCAAGGGCTCCACTCTGCAGTTAAGAAACTGGTAAATGAAAAATCTTACAAAGTGCTGAATCTGTCTGTCTGTGTATTTATATGTGTTATATGTTTACATATAAAAGAGCTCTAATTAATTGGCTTAGAAAAATAAGCACTTAAATATTTTGTCAGGAAAATAGAAACTTTAATGCCTTTTTGTTCATGTAACTTTAGTAATCTTTTGGAAACACAATTTTAAAGATTATTGGTAAAATAAAATATCTTGAAAATGTAGACATTTGGTCTCAATTAAGGTCAAATATCGGATTTGCTAAATGCTTTAAGGTCAAACTATTTATTAGAGTTTTGAAAATTGTTTAATTTACTTACCTTAAAGCCATTAGATTATAGATAAGGCCTGGGAACATGTGGAGTTAGCCACACCCCCTAGCTGTGCTGGAGAGCCAGCTCTTATCTGCACTTCTGCCTTGTGTGTCCTAAGCTAGAATCCCCGCCTAGTATGCAATTAAAATTGCCTATTAACCAGGGTTTTCACCAAAAGTAAGAGTCATTAAAAGTTAACATTGTAACATGTAATTAAGACTGCTGAAGAAACAGTGTTTTTTTGTTTGTTTGTTTGTTTGAGACAGAGTCTCCCAGTCTCTCACTGTCGCCCAGGCTGGAATGCAGTGGCACGATCTCGGCTCACTGCAACCTCTGCCTCCCAAGTTCAAGCGATTCTCCTGCCTCAGCCTCCCAAGTAGCTGGGGTTACAGGCGCCCACCACGATCCCTGGCTAATTTTTTGCATTTTTTAGTAGAGACGGAGTTTCACTGTGTTAGCCAGGATGGTCTAGATCTCCTGACCTCGTGATTCGCCCGCCTTAGCCTCCCAAAGTGCTGGGATTACAGGTGTGCACCACCGCACCCGGCCTACTGAAGAAACAGTTCTACATGCAAGGTGTATAAGAAAAGTGAAATGTGTTTTTGGTAAAAAAAAAAAAAAAGATTATAAGAAGGCATGGGAATGTGGAATTTTTTCAGCCTAGATTAAAGTTTTAAAGGATTGTTTTAAGTAAGAAAAAAAATCTAAAGGTTTAAACAAGTTGCGAAAGAATTATAAAAATTAATTGTAAGAGATTCTATGTGTGAATATATTTGCTAAAGTTAAAAGAGTATTGTTCAATTTTTCTGTAAATTAAACACTGAAATAGAAGCACAACAGGTTTTTCTTAAAGCACTGATACGCTCTTTCACAAAAAAATGTAAAGGGTTATAAAAGGTTTTTAAGAATCTTATGTTATGCTTAAACATTAAAATTGGGTAAATATGTCTATAAGGTTTTATTAAAAATTGAGTTTAACATTAATAGTACATTATTATAAAGGTGAAAGTTGGCTCATTTGGTATAAAAGTCATACAGAAAGCATTATCAAATGTGAAATAGTGTTTTGCTTTCTTTGGACTATATTTGCATAAATGCATTATGTTCCAAAGTTATGGGAAACTCCTATAATTCCAATATGACTTAGTGTATATTATTAATAATTATAATTGTTATGTAAAATTTTGTGTGCCACGGAAGTAACCAAATTTCCTTATCAATTGTGGCTTTAATAGTGGCTGTCCTAAAACTTTTTATCATCCACAGACAATTGTTGTCTTGTTTTAATCCTATTTAGAAGGTGGTTTATAATCAACTATAGAACTCTAGCAGGTGTTCTTAAATGCAGGTTTGTAAATACCTTTGGAAATTGTAACATTAGAGAAGACAACTTTCGGAACTCTCATGAAGAGCTGGAAGGTTCATGAGTATTGACTAGAACAGGAGTTAACTTAATTAACTGAATCAATAGACAACTGAAGTAATATTTTTAACTTTGCTTAAAACGTTGCTGATCCTTTGTTTTGTTTTTCCGAGTCAAGGAAACTTTTGAGCTATTTGCAGCTTGTTGTAGTTGAGTAAAGTATACTGCTGTGAACAAAATTTGGAACTTATTTGTTTTTCTCTACCTGATTTCTCCAGAATTTGGAAACGAGTTATGAGATTCTTAACTTATGGCAATATAGTTCTTTGCATATCTGCAGTAAGAATCTGTTTTCTTTTGTGACAGGACACAATTGGGGAAATCGGTTATTTTACCAAGGCTTTAACTGGAATGGTGTGCTTTCCTTTAAGGAATCAAACTTGACTTGTAGAGCCAATAAAAGCCCTTTGGGGAACTGGCCCAATACCTTGCCTACACAGTGCCTGTACAGGGTTTTTAACCTATGGTAAGTAAAGAATATCACTTTCTCACAGGTCCAGGAATCCCGAGTGATCTTAGGACATCAAAAAGAGAGAAATTTACCCAACTCATCAGGAGCCCCAAGTTATCTTGGGACCTCAAAAAGAGAAGAATTTACCCAACTTATAGATATTTGAGGGTACAAACCCATGGCAGGGCTCAGCTGTAAAAAAGTCTTGTCTAAGATTCCTTCTGTGGAATAGTTTCATCAAAGCCAATTTTAAAAAATAATCATACTTGCTGCACTTTGTACAAATAACCCGGCCAAGTATAATAAAGCAAATCAGCTTTACCATGATTTGTCTTTAGTAAAAATGGGAAACCGGAGAAATACTATGTTTCAAGAACTATAGTACACTGGTTATTAAATTCTAGTCTCAGTTGTTTTTAAGTTTGTTTCTGCAATTTAGGCTAACCCTGCTTATTCCTGTAAACCAACCAGTGATTTTTGACTGTTGCTCGGAAGAAACAAGAGGGATGGGTAATGTAAAAACCTGGATCAGTGTTCTAATTCCAGGCACATTACAGTCAGCTAACAACCCCATATCAGCTTAGTTCCAACAGTTGCCCAGTTCATGAAAAGCCTTCTAATTTTAGTTTACTTGGAATAACTTCACTTATTTTACTTTAATCTTGAGGAATATATTGCTGTTATACTGTTTGTGCAGGAACACATGACAAGCTTACTGAATGTTTTCTTAAATTATACACTTATTTTATTTTATTTTTTTTTTTGAGGCGGAGTCTCGCTCTGTCGCCTGGACTGGAGTGCAGTGGCCAGATCTCAGCTCACTGCAAGCTCCGCCTCCCGGGTTTACGCCATTCTCCTGCCTCAGCCTCCCGAGTAGCTGGGACTACAGGCGCCCGCCACCTTGCCCGGCTACTTTTTGTATTTTTAGTAGAGACGGGGTTTCACCGTGTTAGCCAGAATGGTCTCGATCTCCTGACCTCGTGATCCGCCCGTCTCGGCCTCCCAAAGTGCTGGGATTACAGGCTTGAGCCACCACGCCCAGCCTAAATTATACACTTATTTATCTTCCAGATATCATCTTCTGTCGAAACTCAAGAGTTGTAAATGGACCTTACCATACTGATGCTTTCTGACTGAGCTCCTCTCTACCCTGAATGCAAGAGACCCTCATAGTTAGGCAGGAATATCATTACCCCTATTCAGCCTCAAGAAGTTACAGAAGACAGAACTTTGTCCCTCTGCAACCTTTAAGATTAAGGGTTCTTTTATAAAAGGGAGGGGGAAATGTCAGAGGCCTGTGAACCAGAGCACCTTTATCTTCAACAGGAGCTGGGTAAAATGAGGGTGAAGCCTACTGAGCTGCATTCCCAGATGGTTAAGGCATTCTAAGTTGCAGGGTGAGATAGGAGGTCAACACAAAATACAGGTCATAAAGACCTTGCTGATAAAAACAGGTTGCAGTAAAGGAGCCAGCTAAAACCAAACAAAACCAAAATGGCCACGAGAGTGACCTCTGGTCGTCCTCACTGCTGCATTCCCACCAGCACCTTGACAGTTTACAAATGTCATGGCAACATCAGGAAGTTACCCTATATGGTCTAAAAAGGGGGAGACATGAATAATCCACCCCTTGTTTAGCATGTAATCAAGATATAACCATAAAAACGGGCAACCAGCAGCTCTTGGGGCTGCTCTGTCTATGGAGTAGCCATTCGTTATTCCTTTACTTTCTTTCGTTTTGAAAGAAAGTAAAGAACTTGCTTTCGTTTTGAAAAAAAAAAAATGACATGAGCAAACTGCTGTAAGAATACAAAGAAAGCTCCAAAAAGGGATGAAACTTTCAGAAATACGAAGAGAATCCATAAAAACCTGTACTGACAGTTCTAGACACGACTGCTACTTTCAATGTCTGGTTTCCAGTTTCTCTGAGTAAAAATGATTCCTTATGCCAAACTTCATGCCAAACCTATCAACAAACTGACCCTTTAGAATTCAGTAAAGTAAGAAGGCCAAACTTTGCAAACTTTATGCAACCTTTTAGGACACTGATTAAATAAAAGCATGAAGAAAGGCTTTGAAATTCAGTTTGTAAAGGCTGTTTGACCAAAGAAGGCAATATATTGAGCAAATATTTGAATATGTGGTAAAGTAGCACAGGCACAGTCAAGTGAGACTGGTGATAAAACAGAAACACGTTGCTAACAGAAGAAGATTCTTTACAACTTGCAGTATCCAAACTCATGTTAATGACATGTCCCAGTGTTATGTCCAGCTTCGGCAATGTTGTCCTTATCTTAGTCCATTCCTATTGCTATGGAATGGACTAAGACTATTGCTATGCTAAAATACCTTAGATTGGGTAATTTATAAATAACAGAAATTTATTTCTCATAGTTTGGGTGATTGGGAAGCCCAAGATCAAGATGTCAGCAGATTCTGTGTCTGTAAGGACTCTCTTTGATTCCAAGATGGCAACTTGTTACTGTGTCTTCCCAAGGGGACAAACACTATGTCCTTACATAGCTGAAAAGACAGAAGGGAAAAGGGGCCTAGCTCATTCCCTTCAGACCTTTTGTAAGACACTAAGCCCATCCATTAAAATGGAGCCCTTATGGCCTCATCACCTCCTAAAGGACCCGCCTGTGAACACTGTTGCATTGGGGATTTAGTTCCAGCATGAATTTTGGAGGGAACACAAATGTTCAAACCGTAGTGGTCCTGAAATACCATAGACCATTAAGATCTAGTAGAAATATAAGCCACATAAAAATTTTTAGTAACATTAAAAATGGTAGAGATAAAATTAATTTTATCAATATATTTTGTTGACCCCAGTATATCCAAAACATTATTTCAATATATAATCGTGTAAACAATTACTAATGAGAAATTTTACTCTTTTTTTTGCTAAGTCTGAAATATGCTGTGCCTTTCGTACTTATAGCACACCTCAATTAGGACTAGCCACATTCTAAGAGCTCAATAGCTACATGCGGCTAATGGCTACCATATTGGATAGTGCAATTCTAGTCATATATAAAATATCCTATTTTTAAGAGTCTCCATAGGAGATAATTCTTCAACTTTTTTCTAGGACCCCATTCCAGTTTTCAGTGATGCTCTAAAAATGCTCTCAAATGTACCCCAAGTCCCTGTGCCAGTGTTTGACTGTTTCATCTCTTGCTGTTATCGTACAATAAATATTTATTGAATCTCTACTATATACTAGATTTTATGTTAGGTGTTGGGATATAATGATAAGCATCAATTCTGTGGTTCCTGCTCTAGGGTGCTTACGCTAATATAAAAGAGAAATATTAAACAAATGAGCAAATTAAATCTGTACATGTGACATGAGTTGGGGATGGAAAAGTTCAGTGAAGTATGAAGATTTGTAACAGGAGGACCTCTCTTACTCTGGAGGGACTGAGAAGCTTCCCCAGTGAAGCAGTCTTAGACTTGAAATCAGAGCCTCTTGTGGCGGGACTCTGAGGCAAGAAAGAGTTTGCATTTTCCAGAAACTCACAGGAGGATGGTGTGGCTCCAGTGGAAAGAGCTAAAGCAAGAATGATTCAAAATGAGGTAGGGGAGTTAGTCAGAGACCAAACACATTGGCCTTTAGGTCATATTAAGGACCAGGATCTTCCTCCAAAGAGTAACAGAAACCACTGTATTACTGGATTTGCGTATTAGAATATCACTCTTGTAGACTGGGAATGGATCTGAAGGAAAAAGGGCGAGTGTGAGAAGTCCTTTCAGGGAGCTACTTTTTAATCCAAGTAAGATGATTGGGGCAGTGGCTGTCTAATGCCATAAACTGTGACCTTGAGACATATTTAGTAAATAAAACTGCTAGGACTCTGTGACTAATTGGGTGGAGGAGAGTGCAGGAAATGGGGAAGAGGTGTGTCCCAGCTGACTCCTGGCTTTCTGACTCATTCAAATAAGTGGATGTGCATGTGTTGTTTCTTAAAGATAGTTCTCTTAACTCTCCTCTGGATAGAAATTTGAAGGTAAGATATTCCTCATCTAAAATAAAAAATACGGTGTTAATTTGCTTGTCATTTCTTTCTTGAATCAGAATGTTGTAATTCTTTGGTGTTAAGGGTAGGATGTTATAAAGAAAAAAAATTAACAATGAGCTTCTGTCCATCTGTTAAGCTTTACTTACTGAATAATCAGTAATCAGTAAGTAAATTGCATGAATCACTTAATGATTTTACTGTTTAGGAAACCAATGTCTGTTTTCTTATAAATTAAATGATATTTTCATGATGCACAGTATTATTGCCATAGTACTGTCATGAGTATTACGACAGTCTTTGCAGAGGAAGGAAACAATCAAAACAATCAAAGGAAAACAAAGAAACAATTTGACCTTGAAGTTTTGTAAACCAATTAAGAAACCACAACAATAAAACTTTTATTTTTCTTTACAATTGGTTTGCACAGATTTGTAATTATTCTTAGCTAATCATTAAAAATTGCATCTCTTTTAAAATTAGCTATTAAATACCTAACTTACTTCCTATTCAAAGTCAAATCTTCATGAAGATTTCAAATTGCCAGATAATTCAAAATAATTGGACACTGACAATCATGTTCATTCATTCATTCATTCATTCATTCATGGGATAATAATTAAGTGTCTAGATACTTAACAGAATAGAAAACCCTTGAGGGATTTACAATATAGTGGTGAAGGCATAACTGAATAAACACATAAATAAATAATTCATTGTCAGTAGTGATAAGTATTATTATTAAAAACAGACAGGGATAAAAAGTCATAGAGCCAGATGGCTCACACCTGTAATCCCAGCATTTTGGGAGGTGGAGGGAGGCAGATCATGAGATCAGGAGATCAAGACCAGCCTGGCCAACATGGTGAAACCCTGTCTCTACTAAAAACAAAAACAAAAATTAGCTGGGTGTGGTGGCACGTGCCTGTAATCCCAGCTACTGGGGAGGCTGAAGCAGGAGAATCACTTGAACCCAGTGAGCCGAGGTCGCGTCACTGCACTCCAGCCTGGTAACAGAGCAAGACTCGGTCTCAAAAAAAAAAGAAAAAGAATCACAAAAGCCATAGAGCAACGACGAGAGCTGTTGTAGCTCCACAATGAAGGAAGATCTCTCAATATGGGAATATTTGAGCAGTGCCCCAAGGAAGTGAGGGAGTAATCTGGGAAAATATCTGGGGTAAAGAGCCTTTTAGGCACAGGGAAGCAAGCGTAAAGATTCTGTGGTGGGCGTGAAGCATCTTCCAGGAACAGCAAGGAAGCCAGTGCTGCTAAGCTACAGTGAGAAAGGTGCTACAGTTTGGACATGGGTTGTCCCCGACAAAACTTGTGTTGAAATTAGATTCCCAGTGTGGTGGTATTGGGAGGTGGGGCCTAGTGAGAGGTGTCTGGGTCATAGGGGTAGATCCCTCATGAATGGCTTCATGGTATTCTTAACAATAGTTAGTTCTTACTCTGGCAAGACTAGATTAGTTCTTATGAGAATGGATTATTTGCTTCAAGAGTGGGTAGCTATAAATCCAGGGCATCGCTTTTGTTTTCTGTCTTCACATGTGTCTGCTTCCCTTTTGACCTTTTCCACAAGGCTATTACTCAGCACAAAAGCCCTCACCAGAAGCCAGAACTCTCTCCTTAAACTTCCCAGCCTGCAGAACCATGATAAATAAACCACTTCTCTTTAAAAATTTCCCAGTCTTGAGGCGGAGGTTGTGGTGAGCCGAGATCGCACCATTGCACTCCAGCCTGGGCAACAAGAGCGAAATTCTATCTCAAAATAAATAAATAAATAAAATAAAACTTCCCAGTCTTAGGTATTCTGTGATAGCAACACAAAACAGACTAAGACAGAGGGAACAATGGAGGAAATGAGATCAAAGAGGTGATGGAAAGCCACATTATGATAATTCTTAAGGTCGTATAAAGATTTGGGTTTTTATTCTAAGTATGATGGGAGGCATTTGGAAGGTTTTGAGCAGGAGAAAGATTTCAGTTTAGATGCACGGTATATAAGAAAGAAGAGAATCAGTCATGATTCCTAGGTTTTTGGCCTGAACAATTGGATTCATGGTGACACCAGTTACTGAGGTGGTGAAAACAAAGGAGGAATGAATTTAGAGGAGAAATCAACATAGTTCAATTTGGAGCATGTAAAATTAGAAATTGAACATTCAAGTAAAGGGGATAACTGAAAAAAAACCTCTTTGTTCTAGCATTATGTGTGGTAGCAAAACATTGGGCTTTCCAAATGTTCATCAGTAGAGCATGCACTTGTTAAATCACCTTCATTGTAGCAGCACAGTAAATTATGAGTTTGTAAAGAGAATGAGGCATATCTTCTATAGAGGATCTCTAGTATATGTATTATATATGAAGAAAAGAAAGAAAGAGAAAAGTAGTATGTATGGTATGTTACCACTTTTAAAGGGTGGACGCTGTGGTTTTAATATGTCTCCCAAAGCCCATGTATTGAAAGGTTAATTCCCAATGCAGCAGTGTTGAGAGCTGGGACTATTAAGAGGTGATTAGGTCCTGAGGGCTCTGCTCTCATGAATGAATTAATGTCATTATTGTGGGAGTGGGTTAGTTATCATGGAGTGGGTTCCTAATAAATGGATGAGTTTGGCCCCCTTCCTCTCTCATGCACATGTGATCTCTTGCCCGTCTTTCTTCTTCCATGGGATGATACAGTAAGAAGGCCCTCACCAGATGTGGGCCCCTTAACCTTGGATTTCCCAGCCTCCAGAACTGTTAAGAAATGATTTTCTTTTCTTTATAAATTACTCTGTCTATGGTATTCTGTTACAGTAACACAAAACAGACTAAGACAGGTGAGGCAGAAATACATCTATGTTTGGGCTGGGCGTGGTATGGCTCATGCCTGTAATCCCAGCACTTTGGGAGGCCAAGGCAGGTGGATCATGAGGTCAGGAGTTCAAGACCAGTCTGGCCAGCATAGTGAAACCCCATCTCTAGTAAAAATACAAAAAATTAGCTGGGTATAGTGGTGTGTACCTGTAATCCCAGCTACTTGGGAGGCTGAGGCAGGAGAATAGCATGAACCTGGGAGGTGGAGGTTGCAGTGAGCCAAGATCACGCCATTGCACTCCAGCCCAGGTGACAATGCAAGACTCCATCTCAAAAAAAAAAAAAAAAAATACATCTATGTTTGCATTTATAATATATAGTTACATAATACATATATTTGATGACAAAACATATTGATTATTCTTTAGGAGAGAGAAAATAGTGTGAAGGAGACAGAGATAGAAGGTAGATTTCCCTGAACATAATTTGACTTTTAGATTTGACTTCATAACAATGTAAATATTTTATATAATTATAAAACAAAAATAAATAAAAAATGATCCTAAAAATCAGAAGCAAACTAAAGCAAATGAATCTAAATGTATTGAGTTGGTGGCATACCCACAGAGAGGGGAATTATTTCAAGTAAGTTTAAATTATGGTTAACTATATTAAAACTTTCTTTGTATATCCTGGTGGATTATATCTAAAGGACCAACTGAAAAAAACAAAAAGGACAAAATAATCTTAATCTTTTTTTTGGTAATCATGTTATCGATGGTAATATAGGTGCTGTTCTCAAACTGAGGAGTATATATTGTGGGATAAAGTAAATAGGATATATTGTGATAATGAGATGCTGAAAGCTGGGACATTTGGTATACAATAAAAGAGATACAGATAGATGTAATAAGATTGATGAGCTTAAGAAAAGTTCTGCAGTCTTGGATTTGAATTGGAAGTATCAGTATGAACATGTGCTCCATTTTATTGTTTTGTAAAAAGCATTTTGTAGCCCTTTCCCTAAAATAACCTGAAAAACAATGATAACCTCACAACAGTGAACACCTTTACTGTCCTAATTGTGGTCTCTATATCTTCATTCTCATTGAAAGGAACCAGAATTTGATGAGTAAATGGAAGATTCTAGAATCTCGGGCAGAACGTTTACAAGATAAGCCTGAAACATCTTGTCCTATCAGAAAGTAAGCTAAATATTAAAAGCAACTGGGATTGTGACAAAAGGGTGCAGGAATCATCTTGAGCAGGTTTTTTTTTTTTCTTGGACAAAATCTGGAACATTTTGAACATAATTAGGAAAATAATAGCAGCAAATTGAAGCATATGAAATAGGTTTAAATTCATGAGTTCATAATGATAGCAGAGAAATTACTGGTCAGTTTTTGAAAATTCTAGGTAATCAACTCATTGTTCTGGAAAAAAAAAAGCTAAGAATATTCTTTGTTTTTCTTTTTTCTTTTTTTTTTTTTTTGAGATGGAGTCTCGTCATGTTGCCCAGGCTGGAGTGCAGTGGTGCAATCTTGTCTCACTGCAACCTCCACCTCCCAGTTTCGAGCAATTCTCCTGTCTCAGCCTCCCAAGCAGCTGGGATTATAGGCGTGCACCACCAAGCCTGGCTAATTTTTGTATTTTTAGTAGGGACAGGGTTTCAGCATGTTGGCCAGGCTCGTCTTGAACTCCTGACCTCAGGTGATCCACCCACCTTGGCTTCCCAAAGTGCTGGGATTACAGACATGAGCCACTGCACCTGGCCAAGCTAAAAATACTCTTGTCTTTCCTGTCGAACTGTATCCCTGAGTAACCAAATATTTGATGAGGAAAAATGTCTACTTATAGGTCTTCCAAAGAATAAATGGAAAAGGTAGAATTTGAGTATCAATATTTTGCAATCCTAACAAGTTAGTGGATCTTGGCAGTGATAACCAATTTTTGCTGACATCCCGTACAAAGAATCAACTAGGCATTATTTGCCTTCTGAGGGAAATATGTGACATCCCTTATGAGCTATTCTTGCCAAAAAATAAATAAACACTCTGGATCTAACAACCAACTTACAGGACATACTAGATACAGAAGAACATGTTGAATCACAACATGGGGATGTGATCAGCAAAATCCATACTGTAGGATACTCCAGAGGGGAATAAAAAGCACTACATGAACAAATTCACTGTAAGGAAAGTAAAGGAGAGACAAGAGGGGACAAATATCAACCACCTGCAGGTAATGACCTTATTTGGGTCCTGGTTTTAATGCAAAAAAACAAAAAAAAAAAAAAGAAGAAGAGGGGAAAAGAGAGAGAGGAAGAGTCAGGCAATACTTGTAGAATTTCAACACTTGTAGAAATTTGAACATTGACTGAATATTTGATAATATTAAGGAATTATTATAGACTAGAAACAAGACACCCAAGTAGTAAAAAACACATCTAGCACCCAGATCCTAGTTTCCAAATACCATTTCCTAGTAAAGGAATCAAATTTCTTTGGAAAAAATGGCTAATTTCAGGGAAAATACAAAGAAGTCTGGTGCTATAACACAAGTGTTCAGGGACTAATGGAGATGTGAACAATCACAGAAGCGGAATAGAAAGGCCTTCCACTGTGAAAATCTGGGACAATTTGAGCATCAAAAAATTATGAAAGTAATCGATTGTAGCACATTAAATAAGAGAAATTTCTGGGTCCATGAGATACTTAAAGAGAGAAAGAGAAATAGAGAAAGGGAAATATGAGGGAAAGCTCTTATATGGAGACAGTAGGAGCATAAAAACGTCAGCCAATAAAAGTAGAAGGAATTGCAGAATTAGGAAATCTTTCTTTTGCAGTTATCTATGTAACACTTTAGCTAGGCAAAGATTGTTGATAGAAGCTATAACTATTGGATCAAAGTTGCTGGAGAATAGAGTATTCACGTGATAGTGAAATATCTTCTCATGGATAAAGTACTAATTATAAAAAAATGTATTTTCAGCAAGTGATTACATTTATTTTTGTGAGGAGAGGTACTGATACAAATGACAATAATATTTCAATCTTTTTTTTCCAGATACAAGTACATATCACTTATCCAGTGTTCTTACAAAAAAGATGTTTCAACTGAATCTAATAATGAGGAAATAATCAGACAAATCCATTATATAGAGTTATCAGTAAGACAACTGGTCTAGACTCTTAAAAAAATCCGTGTCATAAAGAACAGATAATATAAAAATGTTATTCTAAATTAAAAGGGGATAAAGAGACATAACAAGGAAATGCAATGTGTGAAACTTGGTTTGGATTCTAAGTGTGGGAAAAATGCTATAAAAGACATATTGGAGGCTTCTGGGGATACATAAAGACAGTATATTAGGTGATGTTACTAAATTATCAATTTTCTAAAAATGATCATGGTATTGTGGTTATAAAGGAGAATATCTTTACTGCTAGGAGATGCTGGCTGGAATATTTAGGGGTAAAGTATTACAGTGTCTTCAATTTGCTTTCAAATCATTCTTAAAATATCTGCATGTGTATATGCATGTATATATGTATTAAGAGAGACTAAAAATGTGGCAGAATATTAAAATTGATGAAACATGGTGAAGGTATACAGGCATTTATTGTCCTGAAGCTCTGTGTGTTTTTTCTGTAGATCTGAATATTTTTTCTAATAAAAAATTGAAAAAATGAAAGAAAAACAAAAAGATCACTTAGCTTAAAAATTTTGTGTTTACTTAGAGCTTATTACTATGCATTAATTTTCAATCTTTTAATGTAGGACCAAGTGCTTCTCTTTGAGTAAAGGATTGAAGTTCTGTATCTATCTTGCATAAATAACATTATAATTATAAACATGTCCATTTTCAGTAGCTGTAAAATGAAGTAAAGTCACCTGCAAAGCAATGAATACAGAGTTCTTCTAAATTTATTTTATTTTTCCTTTTAATATTTTACCTTTATCTCTCCTACAGTTTCCTTTTATTGAATCTTTCCAAGGCATTCAGGCCTGTTTTTCGAGAATAAGCAACTCTTTCTTCTCACATTTATGTTTCACCAGTTTACATATGTAATTAAATATTATGATTAAAACAAGTACAACTGATATTAGTAAGTTTGGGGACAAATACAGCTCATTCTTGGCGAGTATACAACTCAACTGGTGCGTAATGAAGAAGTACATGGATTACAAGAGATTAGCCTACCAGTTGCCAGTTTTTAGTGGCTATAGTATCCAGTTGGGATATTTTACAGTAAAACTGTAGACAGTTGCTTAACCTGGTAGATTGCTTGAGTAGAAATTAGTTAGAAAAGTTCTACTATAGTGAAATACTCACTAGGCCTATGTTGCAACATGATTCCAAATTGCTCAAATACAGTGAAATTCTGCCCATAGCTACTTGCCCTGGTCAAATTAGTTTATGAATATTCTCTTCTGTTTAGATTAGTGCCAAGGCCCTTCCCCCAGTAAAGCTAAATAAAATGTCTTCAGACCCCATAACAGTTACAAATGGGCACATTTAGGTTGTTTTTCTTTCCTTTTATTCTGACTCACGCCCATCCCCACTAATATGAAGCTGTTCATTTTGAAGTTCTGTTACTTGGGTACTGCGCCAGTATCTCCTGGGAGTGTGGTAGAGAATCATGAATTTCATACTTGTTAATTAGTAGTACTTGTGGACCGTTTATGTGACAATTACAATGAAATTCTGACTCGGTTGAAGCAATATTGAAAGATTTAGCTTTCACTTTCAAAAAAAGAAAGATTGCCTGCTTTGTGAGCCCTGAGAATGCTGTCCTGAGGAAGATGGGTGTCTCTTTCTTGTAAGTGGCATGCCAGACAGCTGGATTAGATTTCTGTCTCTGTTCATTGAACTTGCTGCTCAGCTCTCCGAGTAAAGGAGGATAAGAAAACTGTTGAGAGGGGCTTTCAGCAGATTTGTAAGCGCCAGCATCTTTCTTCTCTAGAGCATGCTGCACTTAAATGCTACTCCTCCCTTCGGGGCACCTTTCAGGTTCCGGTTTTTTCCGACAAAGCAAGAGACCCTAATTATTTCACTTTCAATCAATTCTGAAACCTCAAAGACCAAAATTGTCTCTTCAGATCCACTCAGATGCCAAAGAGAGGTGTGAAAGAGAAATTGCTGCACACCAGCGGCTGTAGAACTCTAAGCCATCTTTTGCTTTTATTTTCTATGCAGCAGTCAAGCATTGTTGCTAACACTCAAATAAGTAAAAATAAAATGTTTCAACAAATACCTTGGAGAATAGGGTCGATTTTTCATTGAAAACGTCTCTACAGTCATTGTGACAGGCTTTACTATAATTCATTGACCAGTCCACCTCTTATACAAAGGAGAATTGTACTCCCTCCACCCCGAAAGTCAGATGTGATCATGGGACTTGACTTTGGCCAGTGAACTGCAGTGGATATGTTTAATTTCCAGTACTCAAATTTCCACCTCTCTCTTCTCCAGCCTATCAAAAATCTCACTTCAGAAAACCTTTGAGGATAAACCACTTCAGATTGTCAGTATGATTGTTTCTTTTACTAACTTTATCTGAGTTATTACCTATTTATACACTATCTCAATTTACTTAATAGAGGTTTTTCAGAAAGAAAATACATATAAATGGAATTTTTAAATGTTTCCTATGCCCAAAGGAAGTCTTAGTAAATTATTTTATATAGTAAATATATCGGTATGCATATTTCCTCCTTTTCATACGTTGACTTTGTCTAAAGCAGAGCACACTGGATATTCTTTCACCAGATATTCTTTTTCCCTTAGCTGTAGCATCGTTTCTAGAAGTTGTCTATTTCACTTGTCAAACAAATGTTTACTGAGCGCTTGCCACATGGAAGTCCTGGGTGCCCATATTTATGTGTAGCTGTAACTCTACCTAAATATTGTGGGTAGTTTGCTGCTATGAACTGAATTGTATCCCTCTGAAATTCATACGTTGAAGCCTTGAACCCAATGTGACTATATTTGGAGATGGAATGTGTAGGCAGTAATTAAGGTTAAATGAGATCATAGGGGTGGGGCCTTAATTCAGTAGGATTGGTGGCCTTCTAAGAAGAGGAAGAGTGAGAGAGACCTTGCTCTCTCTATTTCTACATGTACATACCTAGGAAAGAACACGCAGGTATAACCAGGAAAAGATCCCTCACCAGCATTTGAGTATGCTGGTGTCCTGATCTTAGACTTCCCAGACTCCACTAGACAGAATAAATTTCTGTTGTTTAAACCACCCAGTCTATGGTATTAATGGCCGTTCAACCTGACTAATACATTTGCCAAATCAAAAAATTTTACAAATAAAATCCTTTTGAATCTTGTAAGAAATAAATCAAGGGCAACAAAATTAGAACTATGTACAGCTGACTGTAAACTTACTAAATTTAAAATCCTAAATTCTTATTAAATTTGGAAATATATATAATAAATCTAATAAAAGACTCAGATAAATTCATGGATGTCAGATTTAAGATGGCATATTAAAGGAAACCAGATTTTCAACCTTGTAAGATAAAATGGAGGAAAACAACAAATGAACCAATGCAATAAACTCATTTGTTTATTAAACAAGTGCTCAGGACTGCCCTTAGACAATATATCTCAAGGTATATAGACCAAGGCTAACTGTGTCAGAATCGTATAGTTGTGCCTGTTAGATATCCAGTCTCTGGCACCTTGCCGCAGTCATACTCAATTTCTTAGAGCTAAAGTCTGGGAATCTTCATTTTAAACAAGTTCTGTAAGTGATCTGTAAGCACACTAATAACAGAGATAGCCTACTTTAAGCATTGTAGGCCTGCATAAGAAATATTAGCCTTTGTTCTTGCAGTGAGATGCTTATAGTTAACATGCATGAAATAGAAGGTGAATCAAGATGGGATGTGATCAAGTGCTCAACTGTGTAATATGGAGTGTAATGTAGTATTTTTAGAAGAAGACATCAGCAAAGAACAGAAAATAGCTACTAGAGATCTGTTCACAGCACTCCAAGAACTTAGAGGGAGGGCTAGAACAGTGGACCAGAGGAGCCTGGAGTCAAGGAGACTCTGAGAGGCCATCATCTGAAGAACAAAGAGGCTCTTTCTCTTCGTCACTTTTAAGAAAAAGACAATGTCTTTGTTTGTTATTGTTACAGTTATTATTTCACAAGGACATAGAACACAGATAAGAGATAGGAGTGAATGAAAATTTTTAAAAGACAGAAAACAGATGAGAAGATGGTTCTGATGAGACTAGAAGTATGCTGATTTGCCCTGGGCAACCTCTGGAAGCTCAGCTCTTGGAAGAACCAGGTATTGCAGAAGTTTGGGGAGAGGTATAAGTAAGGATAAAAAGAGAAGGAACATTAGTGGGTGGACCTTCTAAATCCCCTCATCCCCACCAGGCAACTATCCTAGCCTCTTTTCTTTCAGAACAACTGACTTTTCTCTAGAGGATTTGAACTGGAGGAGGCTTGAAGTTGAACAATGAACTCTCAGTACCAACTTCCCTTTACACTCTGATGTCAGAAATCTGACAGTCAGATGTATTCCCCCAGACCTTCTACCTTCACCTGTAAGTCTAAATGGCAGGGATTTCTCAACTCCAAAAAGTGATGCTAAAAAATATTGGAGCAATGTCTTCAAAATCGTAAGAGTATACACCCAACCAAACTGTTAATCAAGTAGCATAAAGAGTAGAATAAAGATTTTTCCCTGGCCAGCTGTGGTAGCTCACACCTGTGGTCCCAGAACTTTGGGAGACCAAGGCTGGAAGATTGCTTGAGCCCAGGAGTTTGAGACCAGCCTGGGCAACATAGGAAGACTCTGTCTCCACAAAATTTTAAAAATTTAACTGAGCGTGGTGGTACGTGCCTGTGGTCCCAGCTACTCATGAGGCTGAGGCAGGAGGATCGCTTTAACCCGGGAAGTCAAAATTGCAGCGAGCCACGATGGTGCCATTGCTCTCCAGCCTGGGTGAGAGAGCAAGATCTTGTCTTCAAAAAAAACAAACAAAAAAAAACAGTGTTTATCAGGTATACAAGTCCTCAAAACATTTGCCTTCTTAGGAAGCAAGTAGAGGATGTACTTTAACCAAAATAAGGGATAAACCAAGAATCATAAGGATCCTGAATTCAGGAAATAGGGATTAGAACACAGGAGACCTGCAAAAGAAAATTCAGGATGCAACTACACAATCAGGCTTAGAACACAGCTGACAGAGATCGATCGGGACCTAGGGGCTCAGGGATGGAGGACTGAAAGTAAAAAAAAAAAAAAAAAATTGGAACTCATATATCTTCTGAGTTTTGAATCTTACGTGCATTCAGAACCTACAAGTAGCCTGTGAGTAGTTCTCCGACCTTCCGTTTCTTTTTACTTCCGTTGGCCCTGTGGGAAACAAATGTCATTATACTCACCTGTTTTCTCTGTGTATGTTTTCATTTTTCATATAAGAAATATACTTTTCTTTTAGGAGTTATATAGTTAAAAGATTATCAGCGATTGAAGTAATTAGCACATAGTTTTCATATTACCATCTGAGTTATTTTCCATATGACCCAATTGAAAAATAAACAACAAACAAAAAAAAGCCCCTGCTAACATTTGTATACAAAATGGTAGGTAATTTTGTTACGTTTTATTTACAGATATTTTTGAAATTTACTACATTATTCTTTAGATTGTTCACTAACTTAGCTAATTGTAAGGACTGATTTTCCATTTTTGTGGGGAAAAAACCCAATAACCACCATTTACAGGGAAGAATTTTCACTAGGCAGTGTCTTAAAATAATTTTGAAGTGTATTTATTTACATCTCAAATATGACTTCTTTCTAAAATGTTCAAAGTCTCATTTCCACAGCTGCAATTAAGTGACTTTTTAGGATAATGTTTCATTTGGCTGTATTATGTTAATAATCAGCTAGATGATGTATATCTTTTCCATCTTTATGTACTCATGAATTATTCAGAAGTGTTCTCTTGCAAATGAAGGGTAGAGGAATTCAGTTTCTCTTCCCCAAAAAGGGCCCGACATGCTGTAGTTTAGAAGCAGGTGGGTGGTTCTTTCCTCTCTCTTTTTAAAAGTCATTTAAAATATATTAAAGTGAACAGTAAATTACTTAAATATCCAATAATGAGAAAATGATCAGGTAAACTGTGATACGTCTGCTTGACAAAATGATGCAACTATCAGAAACTAATGGTTGGAAAGACAACATAGCTATATAGAAAAATGTTTGTGTCAAAAAAGTAAGTGGAAAAAAGCAAGATATAAAAATATATGTACACTACAATTACTATTTAAAAATAATCATAGGAAAAAATCCAGAAGAAAATACAGTAAAATAATAATCATGATCATAAAAGGACTATAAGTGGCTTGATTTTTCTCTACATTTTTCAATTTTCTTTGACATATTATTTTTAGGATGAGAAGAGACAAAACAAACCAACACACCCTTATTGAGTGACTAGTGTTTGCTAGAAGCTGGGCTGTGTACTGAGGATAAAAAGCCGAAAAGATAGGCTTAGTAATAGATAATACATCAAGTTTTCCCTGGCAATACCAAAATCACTGGTATATAATTGATGCAAATTAATTGCCAGTGTATAATTAACATAAATTTCATCTGGATTTTATTAAGATGAAATATAATCAATTTCATTAAATACCTAGTAGGTGCTTTTCATGTGCCCATCTAATCCACTCAACAATCATATGAGGAAGATAATTCTCATCTTACCATCAGGAAACTAGGTCTCAGAGAGGCTATGCAACTGGTCCAAAGTGACATAATTAACAAGATATTGAGCCTGGCTTGATTTAGAAGTCCATATTCAATCATTTAACAATTTATTAAGCACTGACTTAATAAGTTGTTCTAGATTATGAAATTATTCTAGGTAAGAGATACTGAAATGAACAAAGTCTTTGCCTTTGCGGAGCTTACATTCCAGTGCAAGGGGACATAATCAAAAAGAAATGTCAAATGATATATTAGAGGTTAAAAAGTGCTACATAGACAAAGCAGAGAAAGGGGACAAGCATGCATGGTAGGAAGAGGGGATTGCAATTCTTTTTTTTTTTTTTTTTTTTTTATATATTATGGGGATTTATTCCTGAAAATGATTGTGGTTTGATACCTCCATTATAAGTCTCACACTCTTGATTTCAGTGAGCTGCATAAAAAGAATGCTCATTATGTTTCAAAGAAGATTCAAGCTTGTGCTGACTTTATATCAAGCTGGGTAAGTGCAAATGGGCTGGGATCTTAAAATACGTTCGGTGGTTTCTCCTGTCATGTTGATCTATTGTGTTGCCTACCTAACACAACAGTGTCTTTGCTTTGGAAAATTATGTTGGCTGGTTCTTGGATCCAGTTAAACTTTGGAAGCCAAGCAAAAGGAATCTGGATCAAGCAGAAGTGATTTTTTTTCATCATATACCAAATAGCTTTAACTTTCTTCTCATGCTGATTCTCAGAAGTCAAACACCCTCAAATGCAGGGACATTTGGGGCACAGCCATCTTCTTCATGCAGGAAAGTCATATGGCTGGGTCAGGATGGATGGCCATTGTGACAAACCTGACTAGTAGGCACCTAAAACTTTATAGGGAACTGCAAGGTATTTCTCATGCTATGCAGGCAGAATTGGTGGAAGGATTGTCCAGGTTTCCTTCCTAAATATCAAAGCACAGGCGTTCACCCAAGAGAAGCACTCATTGAGTAGCTGCACATCTTTTCCTTCCCCCCGAGTCTTCTGATACAGAGTGGTGAGCCAGTGAGGTCAGTTTATTTTTATTTATTTATTTATTTTTGTTACATATGTGTATTTGTGCCATGTTGGTGTGCTGCACCCATCAACTCATCAGCACCCAGTAATTCATCATTTATATCATGTATAACTCCCCAATGCAATCCCTCCCACCTCCCCCCTCCCCATGATAGGCCCCAGTGTGTGATGTTCCCCTTCCTGAGTCCAAGTGATCTCATTGTTCGGTTCCCACCTATGAGTGAGAACATGCGGTGTTTGGTTTTCTGTTCTTGTGATAGTTTGCTAAGAATGATGGTTTCCAGCTGCATCCATGTCCCTACAAAGGACGCAAACTCATCCTTTTTGATGGCTGCATAGTATTCCATGGTGTATATGTGCCACATTTTCTTAATCCAGTCTGTCACAGATGGACATTTGGGTTGATTCCAAGTCTTTGCTATTGTGAATAGTGCTGCAATAAACATACGTGTGCATGTGTCTTTGTAGTAGAATAATTTATAATCCTTTGGGTATATACCCAGTAGTGGGATGGCTGGGTCATATGGTACATCTAGTTCTAGATCCTTGAGGAATCGCCATACTGTTTTCCATAATGGTTGAACTAGTTTACAATCCCACCAACAGTGTAAAAGTGTTCCTATTTCTCCACATCCTCTCCAACAACTGTTGTTTCCTGATTTTTTAATGATTGCCATTCTAACTGGTGTGAGATGGTATCTCATTGTGGTTTTGATTTGCATTTCTCTGATGGCGAGTGATGATGAGCATTTTTTCATGTGTCTGTTGGCTGTATGGATGTCTTCTTTTGAGAAATGTCTGTTCATATCCTTTCCCCACTTTTTGATGGGGTTGTTTGTTTTTTTCTTGTATATTTGTTTGAGTTCTTTGTAGATTCTGGATTTTAGCCCTTTGTCAGATGAGTAGATTGCAAAAATTTTCTCCCATTCTGTAGGTTGCCTGTTCACTCTGATGGTAGTTTCTTTTGCTGTGCAGAAGCTCTTTAGTTTAATTAGAGAGGATTGCAATTCTAAATAGGGTGACTGGGAAAACCTTGCTAAGAAAGCAGTATTTCAGTAGAGGCCTAATAGAGGTGAGAAAATGGTCTGTCTCTGAGAGAAGTCATTTCCGGCAGAGAGAGCAGTAAGGGTAAAGGCCTTGAGATGGGGGCATACCTAGAGGAACAGTAAGAACAGCATGGCTAGAGCTGATGGGGCAGTAGGGAGTGTGGAGCAAAATGAGATAAAGGAAAAATAGCAGGGAGTCAGGCGCTTTGGGCATTTTAAAGCATTGTAAAGACAGAGGTCACTGGAGGGTTTTAAGCACAGGAGTTGCTATAACTGATTTGGTTTTCAATGGATCCTGGCTGCAGTGTGCAGAAAAGCCTGTAGGGGAACCGGGGTGGAAGCAGGAGACCCTTTAGGAGACTTAGTAGTGAGAGATGATGGTTGATTGTGGCAGAGTTGGAGTAGAGGACTGTCAACTCCAGTTGGAGGACTTACTTAGCTGGGTGTGGTAAGTGCCTGTTGTCCCAGCTACTCTGGGAGGCTGAGGCAGGAGGATAGCTTGAGCCTGGGAGGAGAGGTTGCAGTTAGCTGAGATCATGCCACTGCACTCCAGCCTGGGCAACAGAGACGGACCCTGTCTTAAAAGAACGACAACAAAGAAGAAAAGAAAAAGAAAAGAACTGTCAGGACCTGAGTTTTACCCTACTACTTGCAAGTTAGCAAGTTAGCCTGGAACAGTTTCATGAATGCTGGTAAAAGACACATGAGACCTCTGGATTACAAAGGACTTCTCATGACTTATCAGTCAGCGGAGCTTCGTGATTGTCTCATTCTCCTTGTCTCTCAAGTCTCCATGAGGGGATGCAGAGTGGCCTGGGTGAATGTTGGGCATACAGTGAGTTTGTGTCACAACAGAGGGACCCCACGCTTAGGAAACCCCAATCTTTTATAATGGACTACAAGAAAACTCACCTAAGCTGTGATCTTTTTTGCAGGGTGACATTATCTTTATTATAATGGAGGGCAAACAAATGACCATTCTCCAGAGGGTAACACTATCGATCACTATCTTCCAAGGCTATTTGCTATACAGCCTCCTTGAAAAGATAGGTCAGCACAAAATTTATCAGCACCTCCACTTGTAAGTTGGGTAGAAATAAACATGAAAGACCCTTGGAGAACTGTCTTCCAAAAAGGATGTAGTGTGAAGTGACTGAATTCTGGAAGTATTTTGTAGGCAGAACCCAGATCAGAGGTGGGATGTAAGAGAAAGAGAGTCCAAAAAGTAGTAACTGAGGCTGGGTAATCCATAAGGAAAAGAGGTTTATTTGGCTCATGGTTCTGCAGACTGTACAAGAAGCTTGGTGCCAGCATCTAATTCTGGTGAGTGCCTCAGGCTGCTTCTACTCATGGCAGAAGGCAAAGGGGAACCCACCACATGGAGAACTTCCCAATAGCTCATGAGAAAGCTAGTAGAGTGAGCACTCACTCATTACCAAGAGGACATCACCATGCTGTTCATGAGGGATCCGCCCCCATGACCTAAACACCTCCCACTAGGCCCTACCTCCAACACTGGGGATCAAATTTCAACTTGAGATTTGGAGGGAACAAATATCCAAACTACATCACAGGCCATGGCCACCATGGGGCTGACCTTTCAGTGAGGAAGACAGACCCAAAGCAACTAAGCATGGCAAATAAATAAAATGATTGCCAATTATGGTAAGTACTAGGAGGGTAACAAACAGGGTACTGAAAGAGATCTACTTTATATATAGTTTCTGAGGATTTGAGCTCTGTAAAAATATGGTTTTATTTAAACCAGGTAAAATTTCAACCAAGATAGCAAGAGAAAAGGTAGACTAAACCCCATTGATGAAGTCAGATATGCTTGCCTCTGGAGTTAGTTTCATCCTTGTTATCTTTTTTGAGAAGCAGAATTTTCTTGGGTTTGTGTCCTCTGCAATAGATACACTTAGCATTTTTCATTTTATTGGTAACCTAGACACGTTTACTTTGGAACACAAATGCTAGAATTTTAAAAACAAAATTATTTTACTTTACTTACTTATGGACATATATCTGGAAGGTTGAATGTAATGAGCTATTGTCTTTGATGGAAATCATAAGCAACTTTATTCCTTATTGGTTTATTGTCTTATCTTTATCAACCAGAATAAAAGTTCATTGAGGGAAGGGAAGGGAATTTGTTTTGTTTGCTGATACAGTCTCAGCTCTTAGAATAGTGTCTGGTATACAATAGGTGCTTACTATTGATTGAATGAATGTATGATAGACATATTATTTTGTATTCTGTTTCTACATAGACTCTTTTCCTTAGTACTCATTTCATTTGATCAATCTTTAATGTTTGCTAACTTTTAAAAAAATCACTTTTTTGTACCACAGCCATTCTTTGTACATTTACATGCTTTTCAAATGTTTACAATGATCCACAAAATACTAAAATAATGTTTTGTGCATATTAACTTTTTAATTTCCTTTGCATTATCTCCTTAGTAGAAATTTGAAGGATTGGGCCAAAGAGTATTAACATCGTCATCACTCTTCCTCCATGTTGTCATTTCCAAAAAGGTAGGGACAGTTTTCAGTGGATGAGTATACCTGTTTCGCTTCAAACTCAAACTCATTAGCATTAGGGGTTATGTTTAAAATATATATTTTTAGAAGGTGAAAATAGAGGACCTAACATGCTTTTATTTAATATCTCTTGATGTTGTATATATTTTTGCATTCATTTATTCATTTTATTTTCTCTATTGTGAGCTGTCTGCTTATACACTTTGCTTAGTAGAGCTGTTTGTTGAGTTATTCAGTTCCTAAGTTCTGGGCAGAATATTGACATCTAGGTTTTATAAAACTTTCTCCTGGGTACTAATGTTGTCCCACATGGCAGTTTCAGGTGAAATTCTTCTGGAGATGACAAGGGGCAGGAACGTGCTTCAGGTACATGGTGGGGTGCTCTTTGGAGTTCACACCCATGCTCTGAGGATTTCTCTGCCTGATACAGAGAGCCTCATGGAGCCACCACTGGTAATATTCCCTCTTTCAACTACCTGCCACATGCCAGGCTGTTGCATTTGCTGCTATGTACATGGAAAATTAAAATTCTGATTATAATATGTTATAAGTATAATTAAAATAGGATGCAGTGAGAGACAATAATGAAGAAGAGATGTGTATTTGGAAGACTTACTTAGATCAAGGAGCCTCTCTCAGGAAGTGACCTTTTACTCAAAGCCTGGAGGGAAAAGATATCCACAAGCTATTGACAATATCATATTTCCAATAGAGGCAGAGTGTAAGATGCCATTATTATAACCTTTTGGAGCAGCCTGTTCAGCTGAGCTGTAACAGTCTCTGGGTCTGGAAGTTGCTTTCATTTTGGTTTCACTCACGAAGACTGTGCTAAAATCAGAGGGATGAAAGAATTATGTTCTTCCTTAAGTTCCCAACTTGCCTGGCCACTTAGTGGGGTAAAGGAAATATCTATGCTTGTTTGAGGATCAAATAATAAGATAATTACTATGTGTCATTTTCCCCATTCTTTGCATATGATTGTAATAATTACAATAATTTGAGTTCAGGGGGACCAACTCTTTCCTGATTTTACAGATCATGCTGTAGGAGCTGCCAACACAGCATAATACAAAATCCAGTCATAGTGTAGTCTGCATAAAGGCAATCACAAGTCACATAAACGCCTCTTAAAGAGCTCCTCTCTATATACAGTATCTCCTACTATACACAGGAAACATGAAAATCAGCATCTTTTTTCTTTTTTTTTTGAGACGGAGTCTCACTCTGTCACCCAGGCTGGAGTGCAGTGGGCAATCTTGGCTCACTGCAAGCTCCGCCTCCCAGGTTCACGCCATTCTCCTCCCTCAGCCTCTCGAGTAGCTGGGACTACAAGCGCTCGCCACCATGCCCGGCTAAGTTTTTGTATTTTTTTTTTAGTGGAGATGGGATTTCACCATGTTAGCCAGGATGGTCTCGATCTCCTGATCTCGTGATCCACCCGCCTCGGCCTACCAAAGTGCTGGGATTACAGGCGTGAGCCACCCCGCGTGGCCGAAAATCAGTATTTTAGAGCTGACATTGTTCGTTTGGCTTTCTAACTTTGACCACTACTTCCACCATACTAGCTTATCCATTTAAGTTTATTTTTAATAAAGGGACACTTGGGGGCCCAGTCTTCTTTAGAGGCAAGAAGAATTTAAAGCCATCTTGCTTTTACTATTCATTTAAATAATTCTCAAAAGTCCACATTGCAACAAAGAAAGAACACACAGCCATGTGTACAACAGGAGCGTTTATTTTCTGAACAGTTAGGAGTTTATTTCACGTTCTGCATGTAACCCTCTAAAATGCCCTGTAATTTCTAAGGAAGCATGCGCTTACAGTCCATTGCCAGAAAAAAAAAAATTGTCTTAGTAGTAGTTTACTGCAGACATTCTTAGAGTCCCGGATATGATGTGCAACTTTTTTGTTTTGTTTTTACTATTCTCACTGGGCTCTTTTGTTTTCTTGGTTGTTCGTTTGTTTGTTTTTTGAGAAGGAGTCTTGCTCTGTCACCAGGCTGGAGTGTGGTGGTGCTATCTCAGCTCACTGCAAACTCCACCTCCCAGCTTCAAGCAATTCTCCTGCCTCAGTCTCCCAAATAGCTGGGACTACAGGTATGCACCACCGTGCCCCACTAATTTTTGTATTTTTAGTAGAGAAGAGGTTTCACTATGTTGACCAGGATGGTCTCGATCTCTTGACCTCATGATCCACCCGCCTCGGCCTCCTAAAGTACTGGGATTACAGGCATGAGTCACCACGCCCGGCCCTCACTGGGCTTTTTTAACTTGAGTCAGCCTTAGGCCCTTTCTCCCTTGGACTTCCTCCTTCTTTTCTACTCTTCCAACTTCCCATGTGGTCAAAACTGAGGAAACCACTGCTCCTGGGTCCACCCTGGGGCAATGAGGAATCAGAGCTGGTGGCACCTCACAGCCCTCCATGGGATTTGGCTGAAATTTTTCAGTTTCTTTGGAGTGGAATGTTTATTCTATAAAACCAGCCTCTCTGGTGCTAAGAATGATCAACCTCATAGCACAACTTTGATGTAATTATGCCCCAAAGGGCCTCCTCCACAAAGGAGGAGGCTAAGAAGGAAAGAAAGGGTACAGACAATAGAGAACCTGGATCAGTCTCAGATGATCTGCCAGGGTTGTTGCAATCAGTTTATTCCAGGGGAAACCCCACATAGCCACTTCACCAGAAATGGATCCTTACTAGAAAATGCTTTCTACACAAATAGAAGATAAACAAAGTTCCAACCTAGCAAAGAAATTTAGTGAGGCAAGGACTACCAAGTTATCTGAACAATTAATAAAAATGGCCTGGGCTCTTTTCTTTTCCCAGGTTCTCTGTAGTATGTATAAAAGAAATTATGAATCCAATGATGACACATAGTTTTACTCACTAGATGGGAAGAAAGCTTGTTTATTAGGAGCTGCTATTTGTCAGTGTGAATGGCTAGTTGACCATTTTAGTTGCATTGATACAGCATTGTTAACTTGACAGCAAAAGTAGCTATGACAGCTTTCCCATACTCTGCCCAGCTCTCCAGGAGTCCTCTCACTGCAGACATTTAGTGGAGTTCTGAATGACTCATTCTCACACACACACACAAAAAAAGCCAGACACTGAGCTGGATTAGAGTTTTAATTCTTCCAAGTTTGATCTGTCATGAAGAAATAAATGTATGGGTGGCACTGTTCAAACCTTAACATCTTGCTACACGAAAACTAACTCATGCAAAATAAAAGTTGTTTGTCTAAATGGTCTAAATACGTGTGTATGAATGCCTAATTTCTTCGATTTTTCCTGAAAATGGCATTTTAAAGTTATATCATGGCTAAGAATTTGTACCCATTTCTCTTATAATTATTTTAATTACAGTAGCTATAATCATTGCTTTTCAAAGAGACAGCCAACGAGTCTTTATATCAAGCTTTTACTTCGGGAAATGAAGAACTTTTTCCTTTGTAAACTATATAAAAAGATGCTACGTATTATGTACCAAGAAAAAGAGTTGCTTTTTTTCTCCCCAAAGTGCCAAAGCATCTCTTTTATCTCCTGGCATCCTCTCAAGCTCATTACTGCTTCAACATTTGAACTTGTCACCTCTCCAAATTCATCTAGTCGCATTTCATCATCTTAGACAAACCTTAAGACTTTCTAAAGCTCTTTTGATTTTGTATAAAATCTCATTCTTTGAGATTCAGAAAGCTTCTTTAAATCTATTTTTTAGCATATTTTTATAAAACAAACCAATAAATGGATGGCAAGTTTAAATATAATAACAGTTCATATTTCAATTTTTATGAAAATTTTTATTTGCTTCCAGCTTTGTCTCTGTTATAAGCTTCTTTTTTGTCCCTTGACCCTAAGCCTGTGAGGGAATGTTAATCTTCCTTAATACCTCATTGGGAAGAAAATGTAGAAGTTTCTGGGGTGGCAGCATTTTCAATATTGGATACTACTGAGAACTATGGTTAGATTTGGAAAGGCTCAACTTACTGAATTGGCAGCTCTTCTACTATCTGAATTTATTTTTTCTTGCTTGCTCACCTTTGGAGAGCTTCTCCCTCTCAAACTTTTCCTTTTATGTAATTTGTAGGCTTTTTGAGAACAATCCTGTGAATTACTGGAGCTGTACTTACACCTTGAAGGTAAAGGAGAAACTGACTTTAAATGTGTTCGTTCAGGTGCCCCCTAGTTAGACCTTCTTCCTGGCAGGGCCCCAGTCCTGCTAGGCTCAGTATTGCTGAAGCAGAGTCCACTGTATCCATCCTATGTGGTCTGCAGAGGACATTTCATTTTCAAAGGACCGTTACTGGGACCAGAACCTTTCACATTCTGTTGCACAGCTGGAACAATTTGCCTCACAAAGAGCAGCCCTCATTTGATTAGCACTTGCTCCCTTCTGTATTATTTGTTTAAATAGATAGAAGAGCATTCCTCTCTGTGCCAGGTCATCTCTCAATTTAGATAGAAGAAGGCCTCTTTCAAAGCTGCTCTGAAGATGTGACAGTATCAACTAGAAAACCAAAGGCCTAGCTAGGTTTCTTCCTCAAATTGCCAGTAAAGTAAAGCACCTTAGGATTCTATGGTGAAAATAAAGCGGTGTCTAAGTTCAAAGAACTGTTTCTGGAGGGAATGGAAACACATCTAATGAGTGACAACATTTCACTCTTTTTTATTTTATTTATTTATTTATTTATTTATTTATTTTTATTATACTTTAAGTTCTAGGGTACATGTGCATAACGTGCAGGTTTGTTACATATGTATACTTGTGCCATGTTGGTGTGCTGCACCCATCAACTCGTCAGCACCCATCAATTCATCATTTATATCATGTATAACTCCCCAATGCAATCCTTCCCCCTCCCCCCTCCCCATGATAAGCCCCAGTGTGTGATGTTCAAAGACACATGCACACGTATGTTTATTGCAGCACTATTCACAATAGCAAAGACTTGGAATCAACCCAAATGTCCATCTGTGGCAGACTGGATTAAGAAAATGTGGCACATATACACCATGGAATACTATGCAGCCATAAAAAAGGATGAGTTTGCGTCCTTTGTAGGGACATGGATGCAGCTGGAAACCATCATTCTTAGCAAATATCACAAGAAGAGAAAACCAAACACTGCATGTTCTCACTCATAGGTGGGAACTGAACATTTAACTCTTACCTGAGAAATTGAGAGAACATTTCATCTGTGGGCAGAGACCTCTTCCTGAGCAGGGATAAGGCCTAGCAGACTACTCCAAACAGCCATGGAAGCCTTGTGAATAGTTTCGAGAAGTCACTAATGGTCACTAAATGCTGCCTTGCTTACAAAGATTTTCACTTCCCTTCCCAACTATCCCCAACCCTCCCCAACTCCTTCTTTGATTTGTCATATAAACATCTGCCCTGGAAACACTGTAATTTCTCTTCATAGAACTAGACTTTCATAAGAATGAAAAACAAAGGATTACAGAAGAGAAGCAAAGTGCAACACATTTCTTTAAAGCTCATTTTTTGATTCTTACTAGGATTTCTTTCAGTTAGAGCCCTTAGGATGTGTTTATTTTATATACCCAGTCAACATTCCATGATAGCATTTCTATACTTTACAGAGACTTTTCTAAGGAAATTAGAAAGAAACAGAGAACATGGTCACTAATTTCCCCGTACTACCTGTAAGTGGAAAGTACATCTGAAATGGTTTGAACTAAGCATATCACTACAGTACAAGGGCTTCCTTGTGCCATTCAAGTAGATCAAGCTCCACAGTGGCTTAGATACTCCCAAACTTAAGAAATCATAGGTTTTCTGTTATGTATTGAGGTCTTTAAAAACCTCTCTCTCCCCTAGCTCCTCTGAATTCCTCTACCAGAGTTCAGATGCCCCAGGGGTCTCTAGTCCCTAGGCTAGATTTAGATGCCAGGGTGGACCCCTTAATTTGACAGTGTGGGGGTGGTTTCAGTGGACAGTTGGATTGGGTTGTTAGCTTGGATTGGCAGTACAATGCAAATTGAAGTATGTTGAATACTGTGCTAGAACATTGCTAATAAGGTATGTGATTCTGTAGGTTTGGGTGCTGGTACACACCTTGGTGACATTTTTTTGGTAATATTAATACTATTTCCAAGGATTTGTATTACTCATATTATTAAAAAAAATTTTTTTTGGGGGCCGGGCGCGGTGGCTCAAGCCTGTAATCCCAGCACTTTGGGAGGCCGAGACGGGTGGATCACGAGGTCAGGAGATCGAGACCATCATGGCTAACACGGTGAAACCCCGTCTCAACTAAAAAAAAAAAATACAAAAAACTAGCCGGGCGAGGTGCGGGCGCCTGTAGTCCCAGCTACTCGGGAAGCTGAGGCAGGAGAATGGCGTGAACCTGGGAGGCGGAGCTTGCAGTGAGCTGAGATCCGGCCACTGCACTCCAGCCTGGGCGACAGAGCCAGACTCCGTCTCAAAAAAAAAAAAAAAATTTTTTTTTGGTTTCTCAAATTACAAAAGTCATATGGGTTTGTGGTTAAAAAAGCAAATGATAACCAGTTAGGGCTGTGTGTATGGGTGTGTGTGTGTGTGCTTGTGTGCATGTGCGTACCCATATACACATGTGCATCGAATCAAAGTTCAACATCTTCCCATCTCAGTCCCTTAAGTCTGAAATGATCCATTCCACAACCTGCTGTATCTTTATACAAATATATTCAAGCATATAAGCATGAATGCGTTGTTTGCAGTCATTAAATTAGAATTATAGTGTACACAATTTGCTTTTTTTGCTTAATATCATGGATATCCCTGCAAGTCAGTAGTTAAGGGACTAACATCTTCCTTTCTAATTTTTAAATTCATTCATAAACACAGGAATTTTAATTTTACAGAAGTGGGATCACAACCCTTCCTGTAGGAAATTAGCTTTTCATTTTATTATAACTTCTGTTATTATTATTAACATTATTTTGATTTTCATTTGCATAATGCTTTATAGATGACAAACTCCTGTCACATACACCATCTTATTTATGCTTAAACATTCTATCAGATGGTTATTATTAACTCTATTGTAGGTGACCAGGAAGCGTAAAGAGGTTGAGGCGTTCCCTTCATCACAAAGCTGACAAAGGTAGAGTTAAGATTAGGAGTTGGCCTGTCTTACTCACCCATGCCTTTAGCAAGCATTTAACCTTCTGTTGATGTTTGAAAATGTTTGTGGTGGGAAGGTAGGTAAACCCCTACTGAATACCATTCACCATACCGAACAATTGTCAATATAATTACATAGCCATCACCTTATCTACCATAACTGTTTGTTCTGCTATGCCTATTGTACAGAAATGTAAATTCTATGTTAATTTTTCACCTTAATTCTTAAAACAGATTCTTATCTACTAAACAGAAGCGTTATTCCATTTAAATGGATTTCCACCTTCTATTATTTGATTCTAAACTCATTTTATCTACATTTTCTTGGACTGGGCTCCATTTGCTGTATATTAATCTCAAAGCCCTAATGATTCATCTGACTCCAAGTGTGTTATTTCTCATTGTATCTTGCTTTTCACAATTTAACTTAGCCTGTAAACTGGCTTTCCATGCAGCCTCCAAATTAATAGCAGAAAAATAAACTTTTAAAGATGGAAAACAAAGCTTGCCCTTGACCTCATGGAAAACTAAATATTTGTCTGAAAAATGGCTTGGCTACTGCCCTGATGGGTCCCCAGAGCACTTTTCCTATTTTGTCAATGCTAATACACAAAAAATTAATTAGAATGCTGAGTTTTATGTGTCCAACCACAGATATCCAGCCAGCAGTAGAAATGGAAACTTTTAGGCAAACATGTTGGTAATTAATGAAAAGCACATGCTTCCAGAGCATAGGGTAGCACAGTGCAATCAGAATGGGTTGTGGAGATTGAGAGATTGGGGCACTGGTTAAGTCTTTGACCTTGCAGAAGTTGATTAATTTCTATAAGCCTACTATTTTATATTTGTAAAAACAGGAATAATGTTCATAGATTTGTTGGGAGAATTGAATGATATGATGTGCAGTTGCCATTACAGTGTTTGGCATTTAGGAAATCTTCAGTAGATGATAATAGCTGATTTTCAGCTGCTTTTTACCTACAAAACAGCTATTTCTTACCTAATATGACACCTAGTATATCCATATACCTAATAAAACTATCTAACGAAAATTAAATGTAACATTTTTAGCCAGGTTCTTATATAAGTACCTTTATTATTTTCTTTTTGGTCACTTGTTCTGACTATACAATGAACCCACTTCTTCCTGTTTTGAAGATAAATTTTGGTATCAAAGTCCTTTTAAAGATTATTAATTCTTTCTGCTAAATTAGTAATAAGTTAGTAGTTACATTATTAAGGTGTATCATCATAGTACACTGAACAAGTTAAATATCTTCCTTATAACAAATGATTCAAGCATGAATTCAAATTTTTATAACATGACTTATGGCTCAATTGCTCAGTTTATTATGTATTTTTTTCAGATTCTGTGGCATTCAGTTAGCAAAATAAGGTCATTTAGTTTCAAAATTTGTTGTCTTTCATTTTCTTAAACACTTTGAATCTGGACCTCAGGACCTAATGTTTTCTAAGTATTTCTTTCGGTTTTAAACTGGATTTGAGTGCTTAGTTTTGTGTGTTCACATTTAGAGTGGTGGTAGAAATCTTGGAGAATGATAACTTTTGGCTGCCTACTAATGCATAGCATTTCAGAGAACAGAAGACTATATTCCTGTTGTCAAAGAGTTTAGGATCACTTACTTGTTTATAATGGGCCAGGTGCTATTTAAAGCACCAGCAACAGTGGTACACAAGACAGATGTCCTCGCCTTGATGAGCAAAGATTCTAGTTAGAGTGAAACAGAAGTCAACACATAAATAACCATATATAAAAGGCAATTTCAGACACTATATGTACCATATGAGGATCATATAGGGTAAAGTGGCATGAAGGGAAGGCCTCTCTTTGAATTAAAGCCTGAATTATACAGAAGCTGGCATGTGCCCATCCAGGAAACAGGGTTGCAAGCAGAAGAAAAAACCTGTACAATGTTTTGTGGGACAAGATAGTGGGCATAGGAATGAGAATACAAATGACTCTCACCAAAGAACAAAAATGTGCATGAGCACTGTACATTCAAAAGTCGTTTTCAGACAGGTAAAGAGTGAGAAACTGAGAAAATACATTTGGATACCGTCTTCTTCAAGGCACCATGTACTCAAGGTTAATGAATGACTATTCAACATTTCAACAGAAACATAAGTTGGGCTATATTCTATCCTAAGGGATATTTTACAAGGGCAGTGGAAGAAAAAGATTGTCTTTCCTAAAGGAGAAGACTAATATACTTACAGATATGAAAACAGTTTCTATGTCATACATATCTTTCATTTTAACTAACTTCAACTGGAAATGAAAGTCCTGAGTTTAAAGACTGACTCTTTAGAGCTTAGGCCTGTCACTTTAGCCAAGCTACATTTTGGACGCTGTATTCTTGGAATTGAAAGTCCACTAGAAAAATCCCCAAGACTGTTGAATCTCTTCGTTTTCTTCTCTAAATTGGCATTTTCTTCTCTAAATTATAAGATCATCACATTTTGGTGCTGTGAAATGTGAAAATGAAGTCAGAAATATTGAAAACATAACTTTGAACTATGTTTTTTCATTTCAGCTCCTCCCCTAATAAAAGACATATGTTTTAGCTAGGTTAATGCTTTTCCTGGATTTCTAATTATAGTATATCTTCATTTTAGGTATGAACAGCTTACATTTTTGTTCCCTGAATTATGAGTTAAAAAAATAAGCACAGTTGTGCAATTCAGCCGGATTCTCAAATCTTTTTAAAGAAATGTTGCCTCCGAGACAGAACAGAAAGCAGAAGGGCTTTGGGTCTACATGGACGTTGTCATTAGTAGACCTTGTAATTTGTCAAATTTTGATTATAAAAACTTATTACAAGTAGTAATTATTTCTCTAAATTCCTTGATCAGAGAGAAAGTTTTCACATCAAAACTGAATACAAACTGAAAGCACTTTCACCTATATTCCTTCCTCTACCTACCTAGGAGAAACAAATTATCTGAAAAAAAATTAATAGCTCTCCTACTGTAATGCATCAAAGCATTATTATCTCATTTTCTTGTCTGAATTTTTAAATGCTCAACATTAGAATTTCTCAGCAAGGTAGTAGAATAATTGGCATTAGTAGAAATTGAAATTAATATTAGATGCTACATTTCAAAGATTGCTTTGGTTGAAGATTTCTAGGCTAGGTAATTAGGTATTCCCAAAGAAATCCAGTGTCCTAAGTATTTTTTAAAAAATTCATAAGAAATCAAAGGAGGGATCTGAAATAGTAACAAACATGTGGATACCTAAAATCAATATATCTGTGATTTACCTCTGGCTGTGGCTGAGGCACAAAGAACACAGTGAAGTCTTCCCTTAGGAAGTTGAAAGTCTGATACAGACAGGAAGAACTACATTTGATTTTGTGGTGCTAACTGGCAATTATAGAAGTTCACAGAAAATGAAGGGCATGGATATGGAACTGAATCTGTAAGAGTATTTTATTATCAGGAATATGAGAAATGACTGTCATAAAAAATATTTAGTCCTGGTGCATAGAGTTTGGAGGATACATTTTTGAATTTATTATGAAGCTGATTTTATTTTAAAATCAATCAAAACAATATAAGAAGGTATAATAGAAAGTCTCACTTCCACCTTCTCCAATCCATCCTATTTTTTTCTCCTCAGGCCAAGAAACTATGTTTGCTATATATTTATCCCTCCATAGTTTCTTTATGCAAATTTAAGCAAATGCACCTATATATTCATTCATATTTCCCCTTTCTTACTATTGTGAAGTATTTTATGAATGGGATATTATGTTTCATGCTTATGAGACATATATACATGGCATATCATTAATGTATCTTCAATGGTAACAATAAAGTAAGTGGTCTTTTCAACATTTTACATATGAAGAAACGGAGGCTCAAGTGAGTTTAAACATGCCCCAAGGTCATACATTGTTAGAGGTAGGATTTAAAGTCTCCTTTTTTGCACTAATAATATTTTTTGGTATAACCTTAGCAATTACTTTTAATGGCAAAAACCACAATTACTTTCGCACTTCTGTATTGAAATATCTGGACAGAATTCTGTAGTTCTTAAATAACTAATGCTATTTTCATTGTATTCGAAAGACTTCATGGAATGTTTAATCTTTTAATTTTCAAAATTAAAATGATTTTTTCTTGGCTAATATTATTTTATAAATAAGATAGTAAAACACATGTTAAACCCAACTCTCCAGATAAAAACCACTGTATACATCTTGGTATCTACACTCCTAAACTGTTTTGTGTGTAAAGTAATGTCACATGATGCAGTTTTAAGAGGAGTTACAGGTTGACTGGCAGTGATCTCTCTCTTACACACATGCACACTGCAGTTCCCCATTTAGTTACCCAAGAATCCAGAAACATATTGGCAGTTGGATATTCACAATGGGCAGGGCCAGCACAGCATTTCCTGGTTTTTCCCTGTCCCCAAGTTCCTTAGTGGAATGCACAGCCACCAGTGATAATGTCCATACATGGTGGAATCCTGCATCATCTTAGGAAACCATGGAACTTTCTTCTGTTCTAATTGTTTTTACAGGGCCTACACCATTCCAGAATAGCTTCTACACACGATCTACATGCTGCCACTTAAGCAAAGGTCTAGAGATATACCAATTCTTTGATGTATGGTTATACACAGCTGCTGTGAGTTTATAAGTTTATAAGGGGTCACCTGTAAATTTATCTAGCATAATTTCCATTATTTATCCCTTTTGAACATCATCATATACTTATGGCCTTTCATAGACTCAAGTAATTCCAGTCTACAGCTATGAACAATTGGTTTTTGATCCACATTCATAGTCATCGCATTTTGGCCAGTGAAAGAAATTTTGAAAGTATTTTTACTGTCTTTTCACTAGATTTGCCAGCCCCAGCTTGAGCTATCCCATCCCAGAATCAGTTTCTAGAAATTAAATGTGGATATTAGGATTGCATATTATATTGTGTTATATGAGCAGGGGATAGAGGCTAATGACGAAGGCCTCCAGGCCTTTAGTGATAGAACATACATTAATGTTTCTTTCAATATGAATGAATTAACATTGCTATGTCATGTTTATCACTTTAAAATATTACTTAAAATGATTGTTCATTAATGCAATTTGCTATTGTTTTGAGCTAGATTTTAACCTTTGATCACTAGCTTTGGTATATATATATATAGTATATATATACACCAAATATATATATATACACACTATATATATATATATATATAGTCTTACCAAACTGCGTGTTTAAATTTCTATGCTACCCCAAGTTTACTTTCTTTTGAATTTTTGGCTCAAGCATCCTGAAAATTTAGTGTGAAGATCTCATTTTTCCCCTGTGTCAAGCATCAGTGGAACAACAAATGCCTAAGAAGAAAATCAGGCCAACTTATTTCCAAGGGGATTACTAAAGAAATAAAAATTCTGGGCAAAAAGGCAAAACTCTTGAGACAGTAGTAAGATTCATGGATGAGAATGGCTTGGGAAGAGTGAGGAAGGGAGAGATGACTGTTAGTTGGAGCACAGAGGATTTTTAGAGCAGTGAAACTGATCTGTGTAATACTGTAATAGTATGATACATGAAGACACATGTCATTATGCACTTGTCAAAACCCATAGAATGTGCATCAAGAGTGAATCCTAATATAAACTATGGACTTCAGGTAGTAATAATATATCAATGTTGGCTTATCAGTCATTAACAAAAGTACTGCACTAATAAAAGGTATTAACAATAGGGAATCTGGGTGGGGAGGCATAAACAGGAAGGATATATATGATAATTTTCTGTACTTTTTGCTCAGTTTTTAAATAAACCTAAAATTATGAAATAATGTCTATTAATTAAAAAAAACAATTATGGGCCCTCAATCAGAATGTGGATTCAACTATGCTCAACCAACAATAGTTATGGAGTTATCACTGAAAAGGAAAGTAAGAATTGCATGGACCCTGAGTCTTTCTTTCTGGGTGATATATGCGTATTACACATATTTGGCCAAACACACAGGGGAAAATGAATCAAACCATAAGGCCATTAACAACCATGCCCAAAAATGTCCAAAGCCTTGTGACATAACTGATCACTGACAGGAAAACATGCACACGTAGAATGTGAATAAAATGTGAAACCTAATTACAGCATAATCCCATAGATGTTAAAATGTATTATACACATTACCCTAAGTCACATTTTATCCCCTTCTAGATTAAGATTATACCTCTCAACTCTGAATCACATAAATTAACACCATCCCTTCATATCCCTGTAACACTGCTTTCCAATGGTAAGAGTTATCCAGTGACGAGAGAACAAAGACGCCATTGTTGAAGGACTCTAGATTTAAAAGCCCACGGAGATGGATAAAGATGACACAGAGGCACACTTAATGGAGCAGTGTAAAAGAGTAGGTGGTCACTTGCCCCTGAAATGCTTCACTGAACAGATCCATGTTGAAAGAAGAGGAACAGGTTTGATATAAATTAATTGGCAGGCATGTGAACCACAGAAAGAAAACACATACCTTTAGAAAAGATGTGAGATGATAAAAAGCAGGAAGTCAACCTTCCTGAGACAGAAGTCTGAATCAGAGTTGAGCTGCTTTTTCCCAAACTGACTTGAACTTATTAAAGTCTTGAATCTGAACACTAGGACTGAAAATTTCAGAAAAGCTCACTGATTTTTAGTACTTTTGCTTAAGGCCAGAAACGGAGCAAGGACAAAAATACAGCAGGCATGCTTTATATATATCTCCACCATTTTAATCTGAACCAAAGTGAAGAACTACTTATCTGAACCCTGCATTGCCTCCTGTGTTGGGACTCCATTTCTCAAGGCATTTACTTACCCACCTCTACTGTCCGGGGAAGAAGTGGACACTAGATCCAAGAGGAAGCTGAATTTTGGAATGATACTGTTATTGTGGACAGTTGGAATCACTAAATTTCGTGCCGATTTTTAAAACATTTTCTAAAGTGGTATCAAAATAATCATGCACACAACTTAAAACCGAACAAAATGCACCTGGGAAGTTTTGATTTGAAAATTACTTTGCCTACTTTTCTAGTTTTTTTGTTGTTGTTTATGAAAAATAGCAGTTCCTTGGCTCCCTCCTCTAATTTTTCCCCTCCTGAAGGCAATCATTTGCATCTCTTTGAGTAATTATTTCAGACTATCTATCCGAGCCCTAAATAATGTGTTTATATTATTTTGATTTTTCCATGTTTTATCTCCCATTATGGAAGACCAGGATCTGCATCCTCCTGCTCCTGCCACACACTGGGCCCTGTCCATTTTCTCACCACTAATAAAGTAATACAAGGAAGATCAATAATCATAGACTTCGATAGTATGGTTATATAAATACCATCGATAGACAAGCTATGACATGAACTATATTCATTTTTCCTTTCATGCATTTTTAAATTTTCTCTGGAAGGTGAGATAATTTGCTGTTTAATCATTTGCTTTGTGTTCTATGTATTTACCACGAATTCAAGCCCTAACTCTGTCAGTTTCCTCAATCGCCTCTCGAGACAATCAGACACATCTGATTTCTAACAGTTGATCCTCCTGAAGAAGCCTGTCTTGGGTATTTCTGACTTGCTCCAATCCACACTTGTTTTCGTCTCTGCCTGATGCACCACGCCTCTCCCGGGCTCTTCCTTCACATCATCCCGGGGACTTCCTTTGCCTCTCTCCTCTAGTGCATTGTCTCTTTCTGGTATCCCCTGTTTTCCTCTATATTGGTCTTTTCCCTGACTTTTTTGGAGGACAGTAGCTTTCCAAGAAAGGGTGCATGAGATAAACATTTTGGAATCTTGCATGTCTTAAACTGCCTATATTCTATCACCACACTTGACTGATCTTTCCTCTGCTATAGAATTTCTAGATTAGAAACATTTTCCTTCATATTTTTTAAGATGTTGCCTCCAGTGCCTTCTAGCTTACCAGGTTAGTTATTCTGAAATTATCCTGATTTGGGATCTTTTGTATTTGACCTGTTTGGTCTGGCTACCCACAGGATCTTTCCTTTGCACAGGGGGTAAATCAGTGTGATATCTGTACAGGAACAAATAGATCAGTAGAAGAGAATTGACAATCAAGAAATAACATCCCATTATAAATGAGAATAAAATTTAAAGCAAAGTACTATTTTTAATATAACAGGTAGAAATGGTTTATTTTGTAAGTAATGTTTGGAGCAACTGGCTATTCATATGGAAGAAAATAATGCCTCTCTATCACATTACTTTAAAAAGTTACAGATGCATAGAGATAAAGTGTAAAATATAAATAATTTTTTATTTTTTATTCTTTATTGCAATAGCTTTATGGGTTTTGGTTACATGGATGAATTGCATAGTGGCAAAGTCTGGGATTTTAGTGTACCCATCACCTGAGTAATGTAGCTTGTACCCATTAGGTAGATTTTTATATCTCTCCCCTGCCACCCTCCCTGCTCCTGAGTCTCCAATGTCCATTACACCAACTCTGTATGCCTTTGCATACCCATAACTTAGCTCTGCCTTATGAGTGAGAACATGTGGTACTTGGTTTTCTAAGGATTTTTTTTAAATCTTGGGAAAAATTTAAGAGACTACATGTAAAATACAGAAGTAGTAGAGACCTTCTTAACCAAGAGAGGAAGCCTGACGTTATCAAAAGGAAATCTTTACATATTTAACTATATAAAAATTTAAAATTATTTGGATGAAGAAAGATATTATAAAGGAAAAACACAAATTATATACATAAAGTAAATAGACAAAAGATATTTTTTCTTTTTTTTCTTTTAATATACTTCAAGTTCTAGGGTACATGTGCATAACATGCAGGTTTGCTACATATGTATACTTGTACCATGTTGGTGTGCTGCACCCATCAACTCGTCAGCACCCATCAATTCATCATTTATATCAGGTATAACTCCCAATGCAATCCCTCCCACCTCCCCCCTCCCCATGATAGGCCCCGGTGTGTGATGTTCCCCTTCCCGAGTCCAAGTGATCTCATTGTTCAGTTCCCACCTATGAGTGAGAACATGCGGTGTTTGGTTTTCTCTTCTTGTGATAGTTTGCTAAGAATGATGGTTTCCAGCTGCATCCATGTCCCTACAAGGACGCAAACTCATCCTTTTTTATGGCTGCATAGTATTCCATGGTGTATATGTGCGACATTTTCTTAATCCAGTCTGCCACAGGTGGGTATTTGGGTTGATTCCAAGTCTTTGCTATTGTGAATAGTGCTGCAATAAACATACGTGTGCATGTGTCTTTATAGCAGCATGATTTATAATCCTTTGGGTATATACCCAGTAGTGGGATGGCTGGGTCATATGGTACATCTAGTTCTAGATCCTTGAGGAATTGCCATACTGTTTTTTCCTTAATGGTTGAACTAGTTTACAATCCCACCAACAGTGTAAAAGTGTTCCTATTTCTCCACATCCTCTCCAACACCTGTTGTTAGCCAATTTTCCCAGCACCATTTATTAAATAGGGAATCCTTTCCCCATTTCTTGTTTCTCTCAGGTTTGTCAAAGATCAGATGGCTGTAGATGTGTGGTATTATTTCTGAGGACTCTGTTCTGTTCCATTGGTCTATATCTCTGTTTTGGTACCAGTACCATGCTGTTTTGGTTACTGTAGCCTTGTAGTATAGTTTGAAGTCAGGTAGTGTGACACCTCCAGCTTTGTCCTTTTTACTTAGGATTGTCTTGGCAATGCGGGTTCTTTTTTGGTTCCATATGAACTTTAAAGCAGTTTTTTCCAATTCTGTGAAGAAACTCATTGGTAGCTTGATGGGGATGGCATTGAATCTATAAATAACCTTGGGCAGTATGGCCATTTTCACGATATTGATTCTTCCTATCCATGAGCATGGTATGTTCTTCCATTTGTTTGTGTCCTCTTTGATTTCACTGAGCAGTGGTTTGTAGTTCTCCTTGAAGACGTCCTTGACATCCCTTGTAAGTTGGATTCCTAGGTATTTGATTCTCTTTGAAGCAATTGTGAATGGAAGTTCATTCCTGATTTGGCTCTCTGTTTGTCTGTTACTGGTGTATAAGAATGCTTGTGATTTTTCCACATTAATTTTGTATCCTGAGACTTTGCTGAAGTTGCTTATCAGCTTAAGGAGATTTTGGGCTGAGACAATGGGGTTTTCTAAATATACAATCATGTCATCTGCAAACAGGGACAATTTGACTTCTTCTTTTCCTAATTGAGCACCCTTTATTTCTTTCTCTTGCCTGATTGCCCTAGCCAGAACTTCCAAGACTATGTTGAATAGGAGCGGTGAGAGAGGGCATCCCTGTCTTGTGCCAGTTTTCAAAGGGAATTTTTCCAGTTTTTGCCCATTCAGTATGATATTAGCTGTGGGTTTGTCATAAATAGCTCTGATTATTTTGAGTTACGTTCCATCAATACCGAATTTATTGAGCGTTTTTAGCATGAAGGGCTGTTGAATTTTGTCAAAAGCCTTTTCTGCATCTATTGAGATAATCATGTGGTTCTTGTCTTTGGTTCTGTTGATATGCTGGATTACGTTTATTGATTTGCGAATGTTGAACCAGCCTTGCATCCCAGGGATGAAGCCCACTTGATCATGGTGGATAAGCTTTTTGATGTGCTGCTGAATCCGTTTTGCCAGTATTTTATTGAGAATTTTTGCATCGATGTTCATCAGGGATATTGGTCTAAAATTCTCTTTTTTTGTTGTGTCTCTGCCAGGCTTTGGTATCAGGATGATGTTGGCCTCATCAAATGAGTTAGGGAGGATTCCCTCTTTTTCTATTGGTTAGAATAGTTTCACAAGGACTGGTAGCAGCTCCTCCTTGTACCTCTGGTAGAATTCAGCTGTGAATCCATCTGGTCCTGGACTTTTTTTGGTGGGTAGGCTATTAATTATTGCCTCAATTTCAGAGCCTGCTATTGGTCTATTCAGGGATTCAACTTCTTCCCGGTTTAGTCTTGGGAGAGTGTAAGTGTCCAGGAAATTATCCATTTCTTCTAGATTTTCTAGTTGATTTGCGTAGAGGTGTTTATAGTATTCTCTGATGGTAGTTTGTATTTCTGTGGGGTCGGTGGTGATATCCCCTTCATCATTTCTTATTGCGTCTATTTGATTCCTCTCTCTTTTCTTGTTTATTAGTCTAGCTAGCGGTCTGTCAATTTTGTTGATCTTTTCAAAAAACCAACTCCTGGATTCATTGATTTTTTGGAGGGTTTTTTGTGTCTCTATCTCCTTCAGTTCTGCTCTGATCTTAGTTATTTCTTGCCTTCTGCTAGCTTTTGAATGTGTTTGCTCTTGCCTCTCTAGTTCTTTTAATTGTGATGTTAGAGTGTCAATTTTAGATCTTTCCTGCTTTCTCTTGTGGGCATTTAGTGCTATAAATTTCCCTCTACACACTGCTTTAAATGTGTCCCAGAGATTCTGGTATGTTGTATCTTTGTTCCCACTGGTTTCAAAGAACATCTTTATTTCTGCCTTCATTTTGTTATGTACCCAGTAGTCATCCAGGAGCAGGTTGTTCAGTTTCCATGTAGTTGAGCGGTTTTGATTGAGTTTCTTAGTCCTGAGTTCTAGTTTGATTGCACTGTGGTCTGAGAGACAGTTTGTTATAATTTCTGTTCTTGTACATTTGCTGAGGAGTGCTTTACTTCCAATTATGTGGTCAATTTTGGAATAAGTGCGATGTGGTGCTGAGAAGAATGTATATTCTGTTGATTTGGGGTGGAGAGTTCTATAGATGTCTATTAGGTCCGCTTGGTGCAGAGATGAGTTCAATTCCTGGATATCCTTGTTAACTTTCTGTCTCGTTGATCTGTCTAATGTTAACACTGGAGTGTTGAAGTCTCCCATTATTATTGTATGGGAGTCTAAGTCTCTTTGTAAGTCTGTAAGGACTTGCTTTATGAATCTGGGTGCTCCTGTATTGGGTGCATATATATTTAGGAGAGTTAGCTCTTCCTGTTGAATTGATCCCTTTACCATTATGTAATGTCCTTCTTTGTCTCTTTTGATCTTTGATGGTTTAAAGTCTGTTTTATCAGAGACTAGGATTGCAACCCCTGTTTTTTTTGTTCTCCATTTGCTTGGTAGATCTTCCTCCATCCCTTTATTTTGAGCCTATGTGTGTCTCTGCATGTGAGATGGGTCTCCTGAATACAGCAGACTGATGGGTCTTGACTCTTTATCCAGTTTGCCAGTCTGTGTCTTTTAATTGGAGCATTTAGTCCATTTACATTTAAGGTTAATATTGTTATGTGTGAACTTGATCCTGCCATTATGATATTAACTGGTTATTTTGCTCGTTAGTTGATGCAGTTTCTTCCTAGCCTCGATGGTCTTTACATTTTGGCATGCTTTTGCAATGGCTGGTACCAGTTGTTCCTTTCCATGTTTAGGGCTTCCTTCAGGGTCTCCTGTAAGGTAGGCGTGGTAGTGACACAATCTCTAAGCATTTGCTTATCTGTAAAGGATTTTATTTCTCCTTCACTTATGAAACTTAGTTTGGCTGGATATGAAATTCTGGGTTGAAAATTCTTTTCTTTAAGAACGTTGAATATTGGCCCCCACTCTCTTCTGGCTTGTAGAGTTTCTGCCGAGAGATCTGCTGTTAGTCTGATGGGCTTCCCTTTGTGGGTAACCCCACCTTTCTCTCTGGCTGCCCTTAAGATTCTTTCCTTCATTTCAACTTTGGTGAATCTGGCAATTATGTGTCTTGGAATTGCTCTTCTGGAGGAGTATCTTTGTGGCGTTCTCTATATTTCCTGAATTTGAATGTTGGCCTGCCCTACTAGGTTGGGGAAGTTCCCCTGGATGATATCCTGAAGACTGTTTTCCAAGTTGGTTCCATTTTCCCCCTCACTTTCAGGCACCCCAATCAGACGTAGATTTGGTCTTTTTACATAATCCCATACTTCTTGCAGGCTTTGTTCATTTCTTTTTCTTCTTTTTTCTTTTGGTTTCTCTTCTCGCTTCACTTGATTCATTTGATCCTCAATCGCTGATACTCTTTCTTCCAGTTGATCGAGTTGGTTACTGAAGCTTGTGGATTTGTCACGTATTTCTCGTGTCATGGTTTTCATCTCTGTCATTTCGTTTATGACCTTCTCTGCATTAATTAGTCTAGCTGTCAATTCTTCCACTCTTTTTTCATGATTTTTAGTTTCTTTGTGTTGGGTACGTAATTCCTCCTTTAGCTCTGAGAAGTTTGATGGACTGAAGCCTTCTTCTCTCATCTCGTCAAAGTCATTCTCTGACCAGCTTTGATCCATTGCTGGCTATGGGCTGTGCTCCTTTGCAGGGGGAGATGTGCTCTTATTTTTTGAATTTCCAGCTTTTCTGCCCTGCTTTTTCCCCATCTTTGTGGTTTTATCTGCCTCTGGTCTTTGCTGATGGTGACATACTGATGGGGTTTTGGTATAGGTGTCCTTCCTGTTTGATAGTTTTCCTTCTAACAGTCAGGACCCTCAGCTGTAGGTCTGTTGGAGATTGCTTGAGGTCCACTCCAGACCCTGTTTGCTTGGGTATCAGCAGCAGAGGTTGCAGAAGATAGAATATTGCTGAACAGCGAGTGTACCTGTCTGATTCTTACTTTGGAAGCTTCCTCTCAGGAGTGTACTCCACCCTGTGAGGTGTGGGGTGTCAGACTGCCCCTAGTGGGGGATGTCTCCCAGTTAGGCTACTCAGGGGTCAGGGACCCACTTGAGCAGGCAGTCTGTCCCTTCTCAGATCTCAACCTCTGTGTGGGGAGATCCACTGCTCTCTTCAAAGCTGTCAGACAGAGTTGTTTGCGTCTGCAGAGGTTCCTGCTGCTTTTGTTGTTGTTGTTAACTGTGGGCTGTCCCCAGAGGTGGAGTCTACAGAGACAGGCAGGTTTCCTTGAGCTGCTGTGAGCTCCACCCAGTTAGAGGTTCCCAGCGGCTTTGTTTACCTACTTAAGCCTCAGCAATGGCGTGCACCCCTCCCCCAGCCTCGCTGCTGCTTCGCGGTTAGATCGCAGACAGCTGTGTTAGCAATGAGGGAGGCTCTGTGGGCGTGGGACCCTCCTGGCCAGGTGTGGGATATATTCTCCTGGTGTGCCCGTTTGCTTAAAGCGCAGTATTGGGGTGAGAGTCACCCGATTTTCCAGGTGTTGTGTGTCTCAGTTCCCCTGGCTAGGAAAAGGGATTCCCTTCCCCCTTGTGCTTCCCAGGTGAGGCGATGCCTCGCCCTGCTTCAGCTCTCAGTGGTCGAGCTGCAGCAGCTGACCAGCACCGATTGTCCGGCACTCCCTAGAGAGATGACCCCAGTACCTCAGTTGAAAATGCAGAAATCACCGGTCTTCTGTGTTGCACGCGCTGGGAGTTGGAGACTGGAGCTGTTCCTATTCGGCTATCTTGCTCTGCCCTGACAAAAGATATTTTAAAGTAAATAGACAAATGGTCTCATAAATTGACAAGAGAAAAACAACAAAATGGAAAAATGGACAAAAGAAATAAATGAGCAGTAGGCTCCCCTAAATGCCCCCTCCGATCCTGGCAAAACAGCTTATTTTTTAAATTTTGGAGATGGTAAAATAAGAGGACACCAAGCATAGCTGAGAATGGGATGGGGCATCATACTGAAAAGAGAACAATTCACTGAATATATCCATACTATACCTTAAGACTTCCAGACTTTTCCCCCATACAGTTACCAGAAAGTTGGCAGAATTTTTGCAGGCCAAAAGACGTAGAACTATTGATGTTATAATTTTCCACAACTAAACAGTCCAACTTGATCTTCCCACAGTGCTGGTAACAGAAATCACTGATAGTCAGAAAAATGCAAATTCAAGTAACAATGTGCATAGAAATTGGTTTTTTATGCGCATAGAGGCAACTAGAGGCAAAGATCTTCTTTAGAAGCATCTGTTCTGTGACTATGTCCTTGCCCCAGATGAGAATGTGGCCTGCTGATGATACATGATTCACAATAAAGAGCATAATGCTTATCAACCTTCCCTTAAACAGAGATAAAAGTTCTTCTGGAAAAGTGATGTAAGCTTTGATCACGAAAGATACATGGTATAACAGAAGTACCCCAGTCTGCAGGACCTGACTGTGCTTCAACAGGGAACTAGGGGCCATCAATAAGCCTTATTATGATATCTGTGGCCATCCTACTTCCACTTAGTTTCTATATCCTTCTCTATTTAAATCAGGCACTGGCTCTGGCTCTGTGTGTGTATGTGTGTGTGTGTGTGTGTCTTTTTGTCAATCTATAACTGGAATGTTGCAAATTGGGTCAAGGGTGGGCTAGAAATAAAAGCCATACAACCTCAGTGATTTTCCGAGGGATACCAAGGATCTGAAGAATGAAAATTTTATTGGTTCAAACGAGGCTCCTCTTTTGTTTGTGTAATTTGTTTATTCCCCTTCATACCCATTTCCCATCCTCATAGGCAACCACTTCTGACATGTTTAATATGAATTATGTATTCCCATAAAAATATATCGTTATTTTGTGAATATGTATCTTAAATTTATGTATATCTCATTCTAATCTTTTTAGTCAGTACCATGTTTTAAAGATCAGTCTATGTGGTTATGGGTATGACTGTGCCAGAAATGCAGATAATAAGTGTTTACCCTATTTTACCTATTTCCCCAGCATTGAACACTCAGATTGCCTCTAACAGATGCCCCCACAATAATATTGGGATAAGCATCAGCACCCATGCCCTCTGATGTGAACTCGCTGGGTCATATGACATGCGTATACCAAATTGGACTAGGTTCTGCCAAAGAGTTCTCTGTAATGGCTGCACCAGTCTACACTCCCACTAGTAACAATAAAATTTTTTAAAAATCTGCCTTCACAGACCTTCTATGATAAAAGCCCCAAGAAAAAGATGAATTTCAAGTTGAAGTTTTTGACAGTAAGTACATTGTGTGAGCTAAATCTTCCCCTTGGCAAGCAATGCTGGCTTTGAGACTCTAACTTATACAAAGGTCTTTGAAATGAAAATTAACATTTGCCCTGACTAAAGGGTAAGGATACGTTAAATAGATACACATATGAGATCTACATGAGTGTTTGCAATTTTTTAAACATTCTAAGTTGTATTATGTCCAGTATGATTTTTCTTCCTAATTGAAATGGTTGTAGGAAAATTCAACTAGAGTGTTAAATAACTAACCTCTGTGGTTTTTACTTCGTTTAATTTTCAGATTGATGACCTGAGCCAGCTGAGACAATGGCAAGCCTTGGCCCATGAATGCAGCTGGGAAGGGCAGGATGCAGGCTTAGCTGAGAAAAGCCCAGCATGTCATACTCTCCCAAAAGGAAAGCTGTCCATCCTTGCACTAAGATGGACTTAAAGTGAGGCCAAGCTCTCTCTACATTCTCACTCTCAGGAGACCGATGACCCATCTGTAAGTAATAGTAAATTGGTCCGGAGTGGGATTGCATAGAAGGTTAAGGAAATGCTGTCTTCCCTTTGCCTGAATGCATGTGCTAAGTGGTCATGCAAAATGTAAACTTCACTGTTACTGGCAGACAGGTCATCCATATCAGGTAAGTGTCCGGGGAACACATGGATAGGGGTCACCCTCACATACTACAGGCTAGTAAGAATAAATTATTGTCTCTGATCTCATCCAGGTTCAAACTGAAAGTCCAATGCCTGCTCAGCCTATTTGGCTTTTAACTCAATGACAAACAAGGCTTTATTACCCAGAACAAGTGGTTTAAAAAAAAAACAAGTTTCTTTTCACTGATGACCATACAATTACTACCACAAAAGGTAATACTGATATGGTGCTTTCAATTTATATCAGAACTTGGATCTTTACAACAAGACTTAAAATAGCTGCATTCTTCTTGCTTATTACACTGAAAGATTTTGCTACTCAGACTAAGATTAGAGATATACAAATATGATATAAATATAAAATTACAACTGAAATATATTATAGACTAAATATACTTTTTCATTAGCTGCTTCTTATGAAGCCTAGATAATGTTATTAAAATTATATAAGCCTAGTTAATATTTTTTAAAATATAGAATTGAATGTTTAAGATCAATATTAAAAGTCTGAGGTTTCTTGGCCATAATTTGATTATGTTCTATGGCATTTTTACTTAGGTTTTAGAAAGTTAAACTAGTATATTCCCAAGATAAAGAGGAGTAGTAGTCATCAAAGGCCATAATGAAATCAGAGTTTTACAATAATCCAGAGAGAAAAAGTAATGACACTAGGATATATTTATCTCTTTTAATTCTTAATTCTCTGAACCCTAGTGGTGTTACTATTTCTCTCTGGATCATTGTAAAACTCCGATTTCTTTCTCAAAGAGGTATTTGTTTTTAGTCCCCATTTTCTTACTGTTGTCTGTCAACAGTTTGGGATTTTATGTAAGCATCTAAGTGTCTAAGAATCTGAGTGTCTATTACCTTTGATGCTTTGGCCAAATGTGTGTAATATATATATGTCACCCAGAAAGAAAGACTCAAAGTCCATGCAATCCTCACTCTTGTTTTCAAGGATAACTCCATAACTATTGTGGTTGAGCATAGTTGAATCCACATTCTGGTTGATACATATATACAATTGAGTATACAAGTGGGTTCTGATATTGTTGACTACTTCCGTAGTAAGGTAACATGATAACCCTAACAAGTATGGCTAAATGAATATTTTGTTGCAGTATGGATACTCTTTTTTTTTTCTTATTGGTCTGGTCTGAATTGTGATGCCCATTTCTTGCCTCCAGGCCTTTATTGCTGAATACTGCTAAGTATTCATACACTTATTCAAAGTATGGTCTTTAAGTCCTGAGGTTTTATCAATTAAGGCCTGTGTAAAGCTTGGGTCCTCTAGGTATGCCCTGCAGATTGTTCTATGGAGCACTACAGTTCTATGTCCTTCCCTGAGCACCCAAGTTTGTATTGGTTGTTCTTTGGTGCTGCACACTCTTTGCAGGATCATGCTTGGGTAGTGAAGTGCTCTTAATGCTGTGGTAATTGAAGGGAGAAGTGAACACTACTTTCATGGGAAGAATCTTCTTCTGCTTAGAGAATTATTAATGTGGTTGAATTTTAGTCTGCCATCTTGGTATTTGATTCTCTCTGTCCCATCTGTTCCTTATCCCTTGATGCCTTCTTTTCTGATTCTTTGAATCACTGTATTCAGCATTTCTTTTTATTTGCTCTATTGATGTTTTATTTATACATCTTTGTGTAATTTTTAGTGGTTGCTCTAGAGATAATGTAATTTGAAGGTAAACTCTTTTTTTTTTTTTTTTGAGACGGAGTCTCGCTCTGTCTCCCAGGCTGGGGTGCAGTGGCCGGATCTCAGCTCACTGCAAGCTCCGCCTCCCGGGTTCACGACATTCTCCTGCATCAGCCTCTCGAGTAGCTGGGACTACAGGCGCCCGCCACCTCGCCTGGCTAGTTCTTTTTTTTGTATTTTTTAGTAGAGACCGGGTTTCACCATGTTAGCCAGGATGGTCTCGATTTCCTGACCTCGTGATCTGCCCGTCTCGGCCTCCCAAAGTGCTGGGATTACAGGCTTGAGCCACCGCGCCCGGTGAAGGTAAACTCTTTAAAGGGACATGACAATGTTGGAAGCTTATGTCAGTATAATTCCATTCTTGCCCCCACCAGCTCTTCCACTTGGTTCTTGACTATAGTTTCTTTCTCTGCTAAAATTCCTTATCAGCTCATATATGTTAAAATTCTATAACTAGTTTCTTTTGTGTATTTATCATAATTATTTTAAAGTCCCTGTTTGGTAAATCCAATATCTGAACTCTCTCCAGATTTGTTTTTATGCCCTTTTTTCTCCTTCTGGATCATGGGCCACATTTTTCTTCCTTCTTCACTCTCATAATTTTATAAATTTTATGCCATGCATTATATGCAAAAGAATAGTATAAACAATACTTAGCACCATACAAGTGATATTGTTTCTTCTTTGAAGCTGTTAGTATGAGGAACAAGATCAATCTAATCTGTAGTTGTACTGGATCTAGGCTTTGTCCCAGTTTTAGTTATATGCAGTTACTACTGGCTTAAAATGTTTGAAGTTAGGTTTAAGATGTGTCCTTCAGTAGAGTCTGGTGAGATTCCAGAGATCCTGTTTGCCAGCTTTAAGTGTCACTGGGAGTTCTCTTTGACTTTTAGTCCTGCCCCTAATTTTCCACACTGCAGAGACCTCTCTCCCCTAGCCGCCCTGCCCTTGCCTTTGGAAGACTGTTAAACTATCCTCTGTTAAGGCCCAGAGTACTTTGGAGAGATTTTTCTTGGCATTAAGAGAATTGCTTCAGGCACTTCATTATTTATATAAGATACTTTAATAAGTTGAGGTAAAATTCACATAATATGAAATTAACCACTTTAAAATGAAGGATTCAGTAGCATTTAGTGTATTCACAATATTTTGCAAATACCACCTCTATCTAGTTCCAAAACATTTCTATCATTCCAAAATTAAACTCCTTACCCATTAAGCAGTTTGTCCCAACTAGCACCCTCCCTCCAGCCTGTGGCAACCACCAATGTGTGCTCTGTCTCTATGGATTTATATGTTCTAGATATTTCACATAAATGGAATCATAAAATACACGATGCTTTCTGTCTGGCTTTTTTTCCTTAGCATAATGTTTTGCAGGTTTCTCTTGGTACTGTGCCCCTGCCCTCAGCTTTCAGTGTCCATGCCTTTCACTTGGTGAAGGTCTGGAGTGACTTGGAGGGATTTCTTTCCATTTTTCTGGCTTTCCCTCAGGCTTCCTGGTATTTGTCTTTGGCGAAGGCTCTCTCAGCTCTCCTTATCTACCCTTGACACTCAAGTCCCATGGAAACGAGCTCACAGGTTGGGGAAGACTTGCCTGTGGTTAGGGTTCCATAGGTTCTCATTCATCACACCAGCCCACAGGGTCGTTAAAAGTTCCTTCAAAGTTTGGCTAGTTTCTCCCTATCCCTGTCTTTGGCAGATTTATCTTCTTTTGGCTATTCTGTCAGGGAGTAAAGAAACAGTGGCTCTCTTCTCTCCCAGATGGATTCATCACTTTCTGGAGTTTAGTTTATTTGGGTTACTTTGCGTCCTCAGCAATCTGATGAACCTTTAAAAAAAATGTAAACTCGTACATTGTTGAGTTTGTTTGAAGTGGCAATGTCTTGTGACTCTCTATTTATTCTTTTAAAAATTATATATTCTTAAAATGCATTTTATTTATATATTCATTCATTGTTTTTGAAGTCTCAGATAATTACATTTTTTTATTGTGGTAAAATACACATAATATCCACGTGAGTGTAAGGTAGTATCTCATTGTGGTTTCAATTTGCATTTCCCTAATGATTAGTGATGCTAAACATCTATTCATGTGTTTAATGCCATTCATGTATCTTCTTTGGAGAAATGTCTATCCAAATTCTCTGCCCATTTTTAAATTGAGTCATTTGATTTTGTCATTGAGTTAGGAGTTCTCTATATATTCTGTATTTTAATCACTTATCAGATACATGATTTGCAAGGACTTTCTTCCATTTTGTAGGTTGCATTTTCACTCTGTTGATAATGTTGTCTGATGTACAAAAGCTTTTAATTTTATGCAATCTGATTTGTCTGTATTTTGTTGTTGTTGCCTGTGCCTTTGGTGTCATATTCAAGAAATCATTGTGAAATCCAGTGTGGAGATTTTGCCCTATGTTTTCTACTTAAGAGTTCTATAGTTTCAGCTCTTACATTTAAGTATTTAATTCATTTTGAGTTAATTTTTGTATACAGTGTTAGTAAGGGTTACATTGTTTTGATTACTGGAGTTTTATAATAAGTTTTGAAATAAAGAAGTATGATTCCTCCAGCTTTGTTGTTCTTTTTCAAGATTGTTTTGGATATTTGGGGTTTCTTGGGATTTCATATGAATTTTATCATAGATTTTTTGATTTCTACAAAAACAGTTGGGATTTTGATAGGGACTGCATTGAATCTGTAGATAATATTGGGTGGTATTGACAGTATTGCATTTCAACACATGAGCAGCGATACCTTTTCATTTATTTATGTCTTTTAGAATTTCATCAATGTTTTGTAGTTTTTATTGTACAAATCTTCACTTCTTTGGTTAAGTCCTAAGTATTTTATTTTTCCTGATAGTACTGTTAATGGAATTGTTTTCTTAATTTACTTTCAGATTGTTCGTTATTAGAGCATATAAATACAACTGATTTTTGTGTGTTCATCCTTTCGCAGTCAGAGAACGTACTTTGTGTGGTAGTGATCTCTTTCAAATCTATTGAGATTTCATTTGTGGCCTATTATAAAATAAGGTCTATCCTGGAAAATGTCCCATGTGAACTTGAGAAGAATATGTATTCTATTGTTGTTGGGTATAGTGTTCTGCATAAGATGTATTGTGTTGATCTAGTTGTATTGTGTTGTTCAAGTTCTCTATTTCCTTACCTATCCTCTGTCTGGTTGATCTATCTTTTATTTAAAAGAGAGTATTGAAGTCTTCAACTATTATGGTATTTGTTGTATCTTCTTTCTTTATGGAAATTTTATTAATATACAATGTCCTTCTTTGTGTCTTGTGAACTTTTTTTATTTAAACTCTGTTTTGTCTGATGTTAGTATAGCCATACTTGTTCTTTTTTGAGAATTATTTGCATGGAATATCTCTTTCTATCCTTTCACCTTCAGGCTATTTGTATCTTTGGAACTAAAGTGAGTCATTTGCAGATTGCATGTAGTTGGATCATTTAAAAATTTATTATGCCAATCTCTGTCCATTAAATGGAGAGTTTAATCCATTTACATTTAATTACTGATAAAGAGGAACTTCTGTCACTTTGCCTCTTATTTTCTATAATGCCTTACAACTATTTTATTCCTCATTTCTTGCATTATTGTCTTCTTTTGTGTTTGACTGATTTTTTTCTGTAGTGAAATGTTTTAATTATCTTCTCATCCCTTTTTGTGTATATTCCAAAATGACTTTCTTTGTGGTTACTGTGGAAATTACATTTAACACCCTAAAGTTATAACTCTCAAATTTGAATTTAGACTAGCTTAATTTCAATAGCATACAAACACTCTGCTTCTTTACAGCCTTGTCCCTATCCCTTTAGTTATTGATATTACCACATTACATCTTTATACATTGGGTGTCCATAAATATAAACTAATAATTGGTTTTTAAAATATGTTACTCTCTTAAATTATGTAGAAAACAAAACACGAAGTTATAGAAAAACATTATGAAAACACTAGCTTTTAGACTAATACTTGTTTTTTAAATATATATTAATCTTTTAAATCACATAGAAAACAAAAAGTGGAGTTACAAACTGTTATTACTGTAATATCAGCTCTTGTAATAGCCCATATATTTATATTTACTGAGATCTTTATTTCTTCATATAGTTTTTAGTTATTGTCTAGTATCCATCCTTTAATTTCATCCTGTAGGATCTTCTTTAGCATTTCTTGCAGAGCAGGTCTAGTGATAATGAACTTCCTCAGCTTTTATTTTTCTGGGAATGTTAATTTCTCCCTCACTTTTTATGTACAGTTTTGCTTTCCATCAGCAAATCAAGAACAGGATTTTTTTTTTTTCTTTTAGCATGTTGAGTATTTCAGCCTACTGCCTTCTGCCCTTCAAAGTTTCTTCTGAGGAATCTGCTGCTAATTGTATTGATGATAACTTGCATGTGGTGAGCGACTTCTCTCTTGTTGCTTTCAAGAGTCTCTTTTTGTCTTTGACTTTTGACAATTTGATTATGACATGTCTCAGTGTGGATCTCTTTGAACCTTCCTATCTTTTGTCAAACTTGGAAATTTGTGGGGTTTTTTGTTTTGTTTTGTTTTGTTTTAAATAGAGACGGTCTTGCTCTGCTGCTCAGGCTGAAGTGCAGTGGCACAATCACAGCTAACCACAGCCTCGAACTCCGGGGCTCAAGTGATCCTCCCACCTCAGCCTCCCAAGTAGCTGGGACTACAGGCATATGTCTTCACATCTGGCAATTTATTTTTTATTTTTTTTGTAGAGACAGGGCCTCCGGTCTCACCATGTTGCCCAGGACTGTCTTGAACTCCTAGCCTCAAGCAATCCTGCCACTTTGGCTTCCCAAAGTACTGTCATTACAGGTGTGAACCAGTGTACCCAGCCAAACTTGGGAATTTTTTAGCCATTATTTCTTCAAACAGTTTCTGCCCCTTTCATTCTCTATCCTCCTTCTGGGTCTCCTGCACTGTGTATGTTGGTTTGATGGATGGTATCGCACAGGTCTCTTGGGTGTCTTAACTTTTCTTTAATCGTTTTTCTTTCTCTTCCTCAGGCTCAATAATTTCAATTTTTCTATTTTCAAGTTTACTGATCCTTTCTTCTGCCTGCTCAAATCTGCCTTTGAATCCCTCTAGTGAATTTTTCATTTCAGTTATTGTACTTTAGAGCTCTAGAATTTTCTTTTTGATTTCTTCTTGTATTTTCTGTTTATTGATATTTCCATTTGTAATGCATTGTTTTCTTGACTTCCTCTACATATTCCTTTAGTTCTTTGAGCATCTTTAAGATAGTTGTTTTAAAATCTTTGTTTAGTAGGTTTGCCATCTGGTCTTTCTCAGAGATGATTTCTGTTTTCTTATTGTTTTTTTTGAATGGGCTACACTTTTCTGTTGTTTTATTTTTTCTTTCTTTTAATTCCCTGTGCTTTTTTCTTTTTTTGCTGTTGAAAACTGGACGTTTGGATCTAATAATGTGATAATTATGGTAATTGGATTTTCCCCCTTCCCCTGGAGTTTGCCATTTTTCGCTTTTGTTTCATTTTGTTTTGATTTGATTATCGTAGGCTGTCTCCATGCCGAGGATCAAACTGAGGTGTAAAGTTAATGTATTTCTCATTTTTTCTGAGCCTGCTTCTTTCCTCAGTCATAAGCAGTGACTTGAAATTTCCCTCATATATGTAGTTATTTTTGAATGTCCTAGTCTTTAACATCTGGCTGTCAAAAGGGAAAGAACAGAATGAAGTGGGGAAAGATGACCCTTTAAATATCCTGGAAGTTGTCTCAGCCTGAGTGAGTGGGGCTTGCAACTATGAGAGAGGGTTGCAACAAAGGCTACCTGCTACTGTGTCTGCAACTCCATGATCAGAGGCAGTAATTAGCTACCAAAACATGGATCCCTGATATTTAGGGAACAGCGTCCTCCTTATTGCCCACTTTGCTCCTGCAAGCTGTGTGCTGGCTGTTCTAGCAACATGGGCATGACTGCTTGCTAGGAGGCTGTGGTGAGGGATGGGTAGCTGCTACTTAGATAAGAGCTAAAATTGACCAAGATTAACTGCAATTTGCTGTTCCGTGCTTCCTCTGGACTTTGCAAGCTTTCAATAGACTCCAGGGTTCCGAAATAGTTACATCACACGGAATCTGCCAGTACAATTGTTGTCTAGATGGGGAGACAGAGTCCTGGTGCTTCCGACTCTGCCAACTTCCCAGAATTCTCTGCCTATATTATATTTTACATATAAAATACATCACTGTAATGTAGATTATGAAATAAACTCTTATGAAGCTACAGCCAACTGAATGACAAGAACATCATGCTGCTCCTCAATCCCATCCCTTTGCTTCTTCCTTAAGAGTTTACTACCAGCCCACATTTCTCATTTATGACTTTCTGACGTTGAAAACTATTTTCCACATAAGTAAGTATGCATCCCTACAAAATATATTCCTTAGTTTTACCTGTTTGAAGCTCAATTGATTGTCCACATTGAAAACAAATAAAATTGCATCCTTACTTTAGTCCATACGCCCAAATCAATTTCCTTACTTTTCATCCCATGCCAATTGGACTTCTGCTTTGACTATTTTGCGAAAACCAATCTTGACAAGATATCCACTGACTCTGTCCACTGAGTCAGATCCAATGTCCACTCTCCTCTCGTTATCCTAGTTGGCCTTTCAGGACTACTCATCATAGCAAATTTTTTTTCTCAAAGTTGTCTTCCTTTCGGCTTCTGTGATATTGCTCTGTTCTGGTCTATCTTCTTTCTCCATGGCCTTTCCTGCTCAGTCTTCACCTTGGCATTTACTTTTCTACCCAGTCTCTACATTTTGGAATTCCTCGGTGCTCAATCCTAGGTTCCACTCCCTTATCCTTTTATAATTTCTCTTCAGATAATCTAATTCATGCCCATGGATTTATATGCCACTACCTGCTGATGACTTCTAAATTTACACCTTGAATCTAGCATTTTCCTTGGACCTCAAAACTCATATATAAATCAACATATATCTCTGGTTTCTGTACACTTAGGTATATATCAAACACTTCAAAAATTAGTATTATTGCAACTAAACTCATAATTTTTTGTGAAACTGTTCCTCTCTCAGTCTTCTTCACCTCAACAATCTATTTGCTCAAGTCAGAAATCTGAGAATTATTTTACTTTATTCGGTGTACTCTTGCTCACTGCACTCAATTCATGGAATTTCTCGTATTTAGTCCTCAAAATATATGTCAAGTTCTGCTTTTCACCATCTCTGCTGCCACCACCTTTGTCCAGACTATCTACTTTTTTTTTTTTTTGATATGGAGTCTTGCTCTGTCACCCAGGCTGGAGTGCAATAGTGTGATCTTGGCTCACTGCAACCTCCGCCTCCTGGGCTCAAGTGATTCTCTTGCCGCAGCCTCCCGAGTAGCTGGGATTACAGGCACCTGCCATCATACCTGGCTAGTTTTTGTATTTTTGTAGAGATAGAGTTTCACCATGTTGGTCAGGCTGATCTTGAACTCCTGACCTCAGGTGATCCACCCACCTCGGCCTACCAAAGTGCTGGGATTACAGGCATGAGCCACCACGCCTGGCCTAGATTATCTACTTCTATTGCCTGGTCTACTGCAACAGCTTCCTAATTGATTTTCCCTCTTCTCGACTTGCTCTCTTTCAGTATAGCCTCTACCAATCAGCTACAGAAGTCTTTCTGTAAACGTTGATCTAACAATGATACTTCTCTGCTTAATACAGTTTAGTATAATTAAAACGAAATCCATACTCCTCCTCACAACAGTTATGGTCCTGCATAACACCTCCTGCTCACCTATTTTCCACTTGAGCCGCACTCTCCTTTGCTCACCATGTTTCAGACACTCTGTCCTTCTTTCTGTTCCTAGAAGAGGTGAAGATTTTCTCCATCTCAGAGCCTGCCCATGTCTTCTTTCCTATGACTAGAATGCTCTCCCAAGGCTCTTTAAATGGTTAATATCTTCTCACTCTTTAAATCTCAGTCTAGTGGCTTTCTCGGATTTTTCCTGGTCATTCCATTCAAGTGTGTTCCTCTCCCCACTTATTCTAAATGCCACTGCCAACCACCTCTTTCCACTGTTATTCTGTCTTAGTTTCCTGGGGCTGCTATAACAAATTACCACAAGCTGGGGTGCTTAAAACAACAGAATTTTATTCCCTCACAGTTCTTGAGGGCAGATGTCCAAAATGAAGGTGTTGGCAGGAACATAGTCCTTCCAGAGGCTTTAAGGAAGAATCCATGCTTTGCCTCTTCCAGCTTCTGGTCACTGTCAGCATGCCTTGACTTGTGGTTGCATCACTCCAATCTCTGCCTCCATGGTCACATTGCCTCCCACCTTCTGTCTGTGTTATCTTTCTTTGCTTTTCTCATATAAGAATACTTGCAATGACCATTGTATACATGTATTGAAATATCACCCTGTGTCCCATAAATATGTACAAGTATTATGTTTCAAAATAAAAGGAAAAAACTCAGTTGCACCCTACTCTTCACATTTTAAAATGATTAAAAAGCACAACCTTTTTCTCTTTAGACACCTTGGGGTTCCTTCTTTTGGGGTGGTATGGGGCGGTCTTGCATTATATCATAGGATGAAGAGGAGAGATATAAACAAGGTATAAACTGTGATAACTGTGAATTGAGCCTCTTCAGGCTGCATTTCATGTGCATGAAAGAAGTCTTAACTAGTTATCTTTATTCAGACACAGAAACCTGAATGGATGAATATTCAAAATGTGTTGATGAGTTCCACACCCTCTTTGAAAGATAAGTGCCAAGTCCTTCCCTTAATTATACTCTGAGCAAAATAAGTTATGTAGAAGAAGAAGTAAAAAGAGTACTTGTGATGGCATTTAGGGCCACCAGATAATTTAAGGTAATCTTAACTCAAGATCCTTTATTTAATCATCTGTAAAGACCCTTTTCCCAAATAAGATAATATCTACACATTTCAGAGATTATGACGTGATGTCTCTGGGTGGCCATTATTCAACCTACTACCTACTCTATCTGGCTTTCTGATCATCAAATTCAGAATAATTTTTTCTATACAAAATAAATTTTATATTTATTTTTAATTTTCTAGTTTATCATCAGTTTTCTTTATGCCAGTGCTATGCATTAGAAATGTAGTGAGAGCCACATATATAACTTTAAATTTTCTAGCAGCCACATTAAAAAGTGAAAAGAAGCAAGTGAAATTAACTATAATAGCATATTTTATTTAACTGAATATATGCAAAATATTATCATTTAAACATGAAATCAATAAGAAAATTATTACTGAGCGGTTTTGCTTTTTTAGGGGGTACAAAGTCTCCTAAATCTATCTGGTGTATATTTTGTACTCAAAACACATCTCAGTTCAGACTAGCTACATTTCAAGTACTCAGCCACAAATGAATAGCAGCTAGTACTGAATTGGACAGTCAGCTCTAGACATGTAAAACACATCTATTGTGCTTTTCAGGGCCAACACAGTGCTTGAAACATGAGAAATGCTGTATATATGAATATATATGATACACACATGCTATACATATATATGAATAAGTTATTGGATGAGTAAAAGAAGACCAGCAAAATCTCATGCCCAAATATATTACATTTTCCTTAACATCAAAATAGATATCTATTTGCAGAGCCACATTTATCTGAATTTAACTGTGAGTGGAAAGTTAAGAATTAGTGATTATAAAATATCTTTGTCTCTACATCAACTCATTTTTTTGCTTGTACTATTTCTCTGGATGATAAATTTCACAACTTATCATTCTAGTATATAAGAATATTTTATGTAAACTTTAGGGCATTTGTGAATGTTTAATATTCTAGGATTTGGTGAATTGTATCTTAATACATATTTATTGCAATATTTTCTTTAGTTATGGTGAATTCTGTGAACCAAAATTTCTATGGAATTTGTCCTCTTAAATATTTATTGTCACATAATATTTTAGGTTTGAACAGTGGGGAAATACAGCCGCTCATAGAGAAATTAGAACATAAATGAAATTCAACCTATAATAGTTTATATGTCATTTTGAACTGACTAAAGCTAGGCAAAGCGTGCATATTCACTTAAAAATTTTAAGTTATTGAGGACAAATTTTTATTTAATAATAAAATAAAATGAAAACCTCTTAAATCACCGGAAAGAATCCTCAGAAGTGGAATGAAAACTCTTCATCAACTTAAACATTTCAAGACAACCAATTTCATTAATTTAAAACAACATCCAGAACCAAGGATCCAAGCAAATGAGCCTTTTTCTTTAAACATTCTGACTCATCTTGGGAGCATTAAAATTAATAGAACTTATGATCTTGAGTTCTACTCATTTGAGAATGTGTTTTCGGTAAGTACACATATTGGGGTTGGGATCTGGCAGTCCCTTACATATAATCACCATGAACACACATTGAGTTTTATACCATTAATATTTCAAGGGGTTTGATTCATAGTTTTACAAGCTGAACACACCCATGAAATGAACTAATATTGAAAAGAAATCTTACTGCAGACCAATGGGATGCACTATATTCATAACATATTAAGATTAAAAGTAGTAAGACAATATTTCAGCCCATGGCCAGATCCTTTTCTATAGAACTCTGGAGTGGGTAAGGTGATAGGAGATGCAGTGGAGAGAAGGAAGGAAGGATCAGAGAAGTCTTAGGATCATGTTTCACAAAAATCTCATCGATGAGTGAGTCAAGACTTCATTTCTGTGAAGCAGATTTTAAAAATTGATTATCACCAAATCTTCTCTAGACATGATCATTTTGCCTAGATCTATCAGTGTCTGCTTTCCCCAGTTCCATCTACTATAGTTTCTGATACCTTCCCCTGGGGAAGCATCGCCTGGTTCAGATTTTGAGCCAGTTTTGATGAAGGCAGGCGGTATACTCAGCACCTCAGTTTTGCCATTCAGTGGTATCTAAGTGTAATTGTGTTACCATAGAATTGTTTTTCATTGTGCTTAGGAAAAGCTTTAAAGGCTGATGAGGCCACTCAACGTGGTGCTTTCCTTACATGCCCTGCACCGTGCTCTGGTTCCCCATTGGAATGCTGTTAGCCCACCTTTGTCAGTCTTCTATACCTGGAGGTGGATGTTATCTTTCAATTACAACAAAAGGTAAGAAACAATACAAACCTTAGACTTGCTTCTCCAGGATTTAACTGTGGTGGTTTTTGGTTTTTAAGTGGGTGGTTTTTATAAGATAATGTTAATTAGAATGGGCCTTTGGTGGTATATGAAAGCCACATCTAATAACTTATAAATTTATTTATTTATTTACAGACAGGGTCTTGCTCTGTTGCCCAGGCTGGTCTTGAACTCCTGGCCTCAAGCAATCTACCTGCTTTGGCCTCCCAAAGTATTGGGATTACAGGTATGAGCCACTGGGCCTGGTAACTTACAAATATTGATATCAAAGGGGGAGAAGTAGGTAATGATCATTTTAAGAATTGTATAAACTTCTGAGTAATAAGCTCAAAATTTAGTAGATGCCATATAATTTGAACTTAAAATAATCTCTAAGCATGTTTATAAAAATTACATGTGTTTATGAAGATTTTTCGCTAAAAGAATTTTGGGTATTTTCAGTGTCTACTTATCCAATGAAGTATTTAAACGTTTAAGGAACTATAAAATGGCCTAACCCTGAGAACTTGAGACTATGTAAAATAAATGCTAATAAAATATTAGATGACAGATCAAATACATTGGAAGTCTAAAAGAAGTTCATCACACTGTAGAAAAACTTCAATGAAGAAAGAACAGTGACTTGGAACAAGAAGAGAGAAACTTCACAGGACTAACGAAATAGAAGAACACACATAAATGATTGTAAATTGCAATCACGTAGAAGAACATAATACAATAAGTATGTTATAATGTGATTTTATTATAATATACATTACATAATATATACATATTTCATATAATACAATTATATACATGTCATATGCATAATACATAATGTGACATATATTATAGTATGTACTTTATTATAATATAATATGTGAGCCCTGAAATAAACAGAAATCATCCTTGCACATTACATTTACATATTGTACCACTGGATACAAAGATACTCTCATAATCAAAAGAATCTAGTTTCTCATACATTTAGCTGTTTGAGTACCATTCACAGTTTCCAGGGACAGATTTTGACTTTATCTGTTCAGACCTTTAAAAACCCATTGAGTGTGGACAATTCAAAAGTGTAATTCTTTGAATCACATACTGTATCTAAGAAACATTAGGTATTTAATCTTGCTAACAGTAAACTTTATGAATATGTTACTAAAATGCGTTCATCTTTTATTAATAATTATTAGGATCTTGAAGAATCATATGTATTATGTCAGGTCAGCTGAATTTCTATAAATTCCATCTGCTCTTTTATTTCAAGATGTGAATGCTTTGCAATTATGAAACTCATGAAAGTCAGTTGAAATGTGTTTATCATGTCCACTTCCATCCCTTCACCTAAGCTCTCACACAAACTTAGATCTCCTTGCAAGGTGCCAACTGAAAGAAAGAGGTCCAAACTGACAAGACTTCTCTGGACACTATTCATTGACTGTTGACTGCTCTGGACGTAAACGAATCCTACAATAACTGGATTAATTTTCTTAGCCTTCCATTCTTTCTTATTTCTTGCTCACTCCTTTCTCTGGTATCCTGCATTAATGAGGCAGTGAATAAGACAAAGAACAGTACCTCTTTGTGTTCCTACAGATTCAGTTACTATCACTAACTGAATCCCCAAGCGTGCAATTTAGCATCTCTCCACTTAGTTCAAAACATGTTGCAAAATTCTCAAGACTCAAATCCTACTTAATTTTCATTCATTTTAATATTATATAGCACAAAGTCCTTGTAAGAGGTGTAATGGTATTCTGTGAAACCACATAAACGACAACAGGGTGTTATACTTCCCCAAAGACTGGAACTTACCAGTATTGACAACGTAAGTGGCAAATCTACCTAATACTACAGTGGTTAAGATCCATTTGTTTTCAGGAAGGGGAGTGAATGAGCTGCTTCTCCTCCTGGTATGCCACTTGTAGTAGGTTTAGTGATAAGATGCCACCTCTCAGCCACTCTCTTAGTGGTGCGCATTCTGGAAGGGACTACAGAGTTTCCAGAGTTACCAGCAAAAGGCTCTGCCTGTGTAAGTATCCCTACATGAGTAGGTTGGGAGTGGATTTAGACATTAGTTGAAAAAGGGACCTTTACATCTATATTAGTTTTTTTTTAAAAAAATTATGTGTCCATTAGATAGCTTTGCTCCATTCTTTTGATTTATCCTGTTCCTCACCCCACCCCTTGCATAATCCACACCAAACCTCATTCTGTCCTTGAGCTTCATTCAACTTCTGCTTTCCATTCAACTCCAGAGCCTTACTCTGTGTCTTACCCCATCTCTCACTGAGGTGCTGGACACTCAGGGATGAGTGAGGGATGGAGTGTGGATTAGGGCCAAGTTAGGATGAAAGGTGAAATGAGGCTCTTTCACAAGGTAATGGTTAAAAACATCACTGTAGGAATAATTTGTAATTTTAAAAATTACGTTTTTAAGTTCTGACTCATATCAGTCAATGCGACACTATTGGAATAGCTGTGTCAAAACATTCTATTAACCTGCCACTTGACTACACAAAAATGTCTTCTTTTTGGTCCTCAGTGATCTCAACAACTCTTCACCTTGAACATTGATGGTGGAGAGATTATGGTGCTGTCAAAATTTGCCCTACAAATTTATCAAGAGAAACAGGGAAAAGGGTGAGTTCTTGGAATTTGCTACCAGAATAGTAGTACATTTCTGTATTTCCTTATCTACCTTTGGCCTTTGGCCTTTTATCTCATTTCTCTGTGTCCGTGGTCCTCTGGAACGTCTGCTAACATTTTCTAGTTCATCAAAGACACCACTTCCAAGGGCATTTATTTACTCATGGAAATTGTTTGGAAATTTGGTGTCACCAAGAGCTGCTTTATTCAATATGTGAGATGAATATAAATTTATCAATTCATGTTGAACAAATATAAAATATAAGTCTGGGTTAGTGGTGAATAGCACTGTTCGTAGACTAGAGTCTCATCAGGTGCAAGGGGTCCTGAGATGCAGAAAGTGTTACTTGGATAACTTTTATCTAAAATTTGTGCTCTTTTATAACATCTTTTATAACATCTCAATAAATGGTCACACACATCAGTAGACCAGCAATGCCTACTCCATAAGGTGAGCTATTACATTTCCAGTTGGTTCTAATTCAAGCCTTTCCTGAATTTGAGCTGAAATCTACCTTCCTGATCCTTCTTCTAGTCCACGTGTAGCTCACTACAACCTTGGATTGAAATTAACTCATCTTGTTCCTGACAACTTTTCAAATATTTGAAGACAGATATAACCGGTCTCTACTTCTTGGTTTAAATGACATTTTACCTTTAATTTGTGACATCAAAGTGTAGGTCAGCAATGATAGAATCCAGATGTTGATCAATCAAATGCTATGGTTTTGACTTTTCTCAAAATGTGCCACCCTATCCATCACAGTATTTACAGCCATGGTGGTGCTTGAAAGCAGGTGATTATTTATAAAATCCCTGATGTGTGCAGATTCTCAGAATGCACAGTTTAATTTATAACCAGTCAAATAGTACATACTGGCAGATGAAGGGGCTTTCAAACAATAAGCAAACCTCCAGGAGACGCCTTGCATTTCTAGAGAAATGTGAGGTTTTTGAAAGGTAGATTTAAAATATTCTACTGCTTAAAAATAATATATAAACTGGAAAATACTTAAGTGGATATTATCCAAGTGTTTCTAACTTCATTATAATTCTATACTAAGAGAATTAAGAATTTTGTCTTTTTTTAATAAAAAGCATTCCATGAAAATAGAGTTACATTCTATGCCCTAGATGTTTTTATTGATTTCCTCTTTCTGAAATTTCTCTGTTTTTGTCTATTTTATTATCTGAGATAAAATTCTTGAGGCTTTGCCTCAATCTCTTATGTTTTAATGTAGAGATTAAAGTAATCCTTTTTGAAAATATGACAGTAAGCCATGCTGAAATATTTATCAAACATATTTATAATCTCTTTATTATGTGACTTTTATTTAATAACTTAAACTTGTTTTATACAGAAAAGGACAGGATTAACTTTTCTTATGAAGATAAATGAGAACAAAAAGTATATATAATTTATTGCTGCTGTGTGAGTTCCTAGAGTTACTAAAGAATAGCAATGAAAATAATTGCAAGAAAATTGGAGAGAGAACTTCCACATGCTGAAATGATGAACTGAAAATGTTTTTACTTAGGATGAATAAATTACTTTCATACGGTTGAGCATGCATTCCACATTTTTATATTCTGTATAGGGATAAACTTTTTAAGAAGAGTCAGATCTCTTGGAAGCAAGTTACAAAGTTTATAATTTGTTCATTGTTTGCTCAATATCTATCAGCACCAACAGAATATAATTTCTATGACACTTGCCATATTTTGTCTTGTAGGATACATTTTTTATATATATGTGTAGGTTGTAATTTCCTTGAGGCAGGGTCTGAGTGTTGTTCACGTTTGTATTACATGTGAGGCTGAGAATAGGCATAGCAGGCAGTTACTCAATGTAAATTCTATTTCCATAGACTTTTGATGTTGCTGCTAAAGTATCATTTCCATATTTTTTTGAATCTGTGCCCTAAGTAATTATCAAAGACACACTGTGAGTTACAATACAAATTTATTTAACTTTAAAAGGAAAGTACATTTGTGGTCTCATTTCCAGAATTCAGCAGAGTCCTACAAAGAAGAATGCTTCAGAATCTGTCAGCTCAGGGTTGCATTCTGAGTGATGCATAATCGAAAGGGGTGGGGAGGACTTATGTGAAATACCAAATTCATACAATGTAGATGATTGGTATGAGAATATATGCAGAACACAATATATTTTCTCCAGCTCTCAAGCTAAGTTGAAAAGAAATTTGAATTCATATCCCACCTCTGATTTTATAAGCCTTGCAAAACCATTTCTCAATTTGGCACCATTAGCAGCCGGATTGGAAGCCACAGTGTCTGCTCAACCAGATCCAATGAATTCAAAATCAGAGTGAATGGATATTAAGACAGCAACACATGAGCAGAGCTGCATTACAGAAATGACACCAACAAATGACAGAGTTGCTATACTAAAAATATTTGGAAGCAGTAATATAGATTTATTCATGACAATGATGTGGGTTGGTTTTATCTAGGTTAATTGATAAAAAGCAGATTTAAAGAAGTAATAAAATTTTAATTTAATGAAATCAAATGACAAAAATTATTGAACTGGATCTTTTTCATACTAGATGTAATTTTAGGTTTAAATAATACAATACAGGCTATTCATGAATGGCTACTTCATTGACAGCAGATATAATTCTACAGGGTGCTAAAACATTACACAGTTGTACAACCCAAATGAGTATTGATTAGAGAACAGCCTCAGACAGATTTATGCCATTCTATAGCAATATAGAAAACATGAATTTTTTGAGAATGATATGAATACCAAGAATTATTTGAAAGGTTGTTGCACCAACCATTGCAATAATAAATGTTCTATCTGCAGTTCTGATGACTCATTAGTTATTTTCAGATAAACCTTTTGCCAAAGAGAACAAGGTATATTTTATGTATGCAGAAGACTTAAAGGAGGCAGTCAAATACAAAAATATACATATGAAAGAAATCTGTGTGTAAATAAGTAGATTGCAAAATAACTTAGAAATTTGTTCATGCAGACTTCTGGAACCCAGTGGTGTGGAGTCCCACAGAAAAGACAAAAGATATAAAATCCCCACTGTCATGGAGTTGACATGTTAGTGCTGGTATTGGTGAGATGACAAAGAAATAACAAACGGAGGCCTGGCGTGGTGGCTCACACTGTAATCGCAGCAACTTTGGGAGGCCGAGGCAGGCAGATCACAAGGTCAGGAGTTCAAGACCAGCCTGGCCAACAGGGTGAAACCCCATCTCCACTAAAAATACAAACATTAGCTAGGCATAGTGGTGGGCACCTGTCATCCCAGCTACTTGGGAGGCTGAGGCAGGAGAATCATTTGAACCCGGAAGGCAGAAGTCACTGTGAGCCAAGATTGTGCCATTGCACCCCAGCCTGGTTGATAAGGTGAGAGTTCATCTCAAAAAAACAAAAGGAAAAAAAAAAAAAAGAAATAATAAGTAAATTACACAGTATATTTAAATGTGAAAAATTAAAAGGAGAAGATTAAATAAGAAAGAGTGGTAGGGGGCAAGGCCAGTGGTAGGAGGAGAATGGTGGTTGCTATGTTAAATGAGATGGCTATGGAAGGCAGGGCCCTGAGGCAGTGCCTTTGTGCTTATTGCATTTGGGAAACAGTATGGAGGTAAGAGTTAGCTGGAATGAAGTGAGGGTAAGTGGTCGGTTATCAAGCCACAGAGATAAGAGGTCTGGAGTAAATCATGCTTGGCATTATGGGACGTTTAATGACTGTGGCTTCTTATGAGTGGATGAGATGCCATTAGAAAATTTTGAGAATAGGGCTTAAAATTTAGAGCTGACTCTGATTTTCAATGTTAGTGCTGTAGACTGAATTGTGTCTCCCCTAGTTCACATGTCGAAGCCCAGTCCCTAATATAACTCTATTTGGAGAGAAAACTTCTAGGTTATTAAGGTTAAATTAGGTCATAAAGGTAAGGTCTTAATCTAATAGGATTTTTGGCCTACATGAAGAGAAGGGTTTCTTTCTCTCTGTTATGTAAGGACACAATTAGAAGGTGGCTGTCTGCAAGCCAGGAAAAGAGCTCTCATGAGGAACCAAAATAGTCAACACCTTGGTCTTCAACTTCCCAGCATCCATAACTGTGAGAAAATATGTTTTTGTTGTTTAAGCAACCCAGCAACCCAGTCTATGGTATCTTGTTATGGAGGCCTGAATACACTAAAACAGTGTAGAAAATCTGAACTATATTTTGCCTTTGGAAATTTTTTTTAATGCATGGGTTGTCTGACTGTGCTTTATATGTGTAGTGAGATGAAAACAATAATTATTTAAAACCAAGTATGACTACAGTTTACTTTGCCTTCTAAAGCAAGTGACATAGTTTATATGTGTTATACTGCTCTCTTCCATTTTTAAAGGACATACAAGAAGATAATTCTACTCATAGACTTCTGAATTGGATCTTGTCAGGCATTTTATTCAGAAGGACTTTATTTTTAAAAAACTGCAGGGAAGTACTCTTTCATTCTTTGTACTGTATTTCAGCCATCATGTGTTAAATGGGCTTTAATAGACAATCCAGAAAGTATTTGTTATTTTATTTCTACAAAAACTGCAATCTGATTTCTAGGTCATTGACTTACATATGAACTTTAGGAACACAATCCATAAATGACCCGGAATTTGCCTATACAAACAAGTAGAAACAGGTAGATGATGGTAATAATCAACCTTCAGTAGATCAAATAGTTTTAGTGAATTTTTCTTTTTTCTTTTTTTTTTTTTTTTTTTTGAGACGGAGTCTTGCTCTGTCGCCCGGGCTGGAGTGCAATGGCCGGATCTCAGCTCACTGCAAGCTCCGCCTCCCAGGTTTACGCCATTCTCCTACCTCAGCCTCCCGAGTAGCTGGGACTACAGGCGCCCGCCACCTCGCCTGGCTAGTTTTTTGTTTTTTTTAGTAGAGACGGGGTTTCACCGTGTTAGCCAGGATGGTCTCGATCTTCTGACCTCGTGATCCACCCGTCTCGGCCTCCCAAAGTGCTGGGATTACAGGCGAATTTTTCAAATAGGGCAATCTTTTTCATGCATTGTAAAATGACTTTGGACTTTTAGTTTGCAACCTTTGAATATACAACAAAGTTTTTATTGGTTGTGATTGAAATTCAGACTGCTTCGGAGATATCATCCTTAAACTGGAATTTATTACCTGTGTAAAGTTTGATTCATAGAAGCTAGGAATAGAGAAAGCCCCTCATCCCTATCTTATCTGTTGGATCTGTGAAACCATTTCTGGTGCATTTTCTGAAGTGGCATTTAGATGGATGAATCCAGAAGGCCTGGACTCCTAGGCAGATGGGTTATCACTTTTGAAATGATCAGTCTAGCAGTAAGGAGAAGTAGTGACGCATAGCTACTAAGAGCAGGTGCTGGGGATTTAGTCAGAGTAAGCTCCAATCCCACCTCTGCAACTGATTGGCTGTGGGCTATGGGCATATTTCTTAACTTATCCCCAGCCCTGTTTCTTCATCTTCAAAATTAGGATTCTACCTAACAATTTGAGTTGTAATGAGGATAGTATGTATCCATTCCTGCTACTTAATGAGTATGGTGCCTTAATTGTAAAAATGACCATGATTCCATATTCTTTCCTGTACCCACACACTTTGAAATATGACTTTGAAGTTCCTCCCATGAAGAGATAAAATAGGCTGGGCATGGTAGCTCACACCTGTAATCCCAACACTTTGGGAGGCTGAGGCGGGTGGATCACAAGGTCAAGAGATCGAGACCATCCTGGCCAACATAGTGAAAAACTCGTCTCTACTAAAAATACAAAAAATTAACTGAGTGTGGTGGCATGCACCTGTTGTCCCAGCTAATCAGGAGGCTGAGGCAGGAGAATCTCTTGAACCTGGGAGGCAGAGGTTGCAGTGAACAGAGATTGCACCACTGCACTCCAGCCTGGTGACAGAGCAAAACTCCATCTCAAAAAAAAGAGATAAAATATATTTACTCACCCCTTGAGTCTGAAATGGCCATGACTTTCTGATTTTTCTTAGCAAATGTGATGTGATGATTTGAAGCCTAGACCTCAAGAGTCTTTATGTGACTCCACTTTTCCTCTTGGACCCTTGTGACTTCCATGAGAATGAGCTTGAGCTAAATTTCAGGAGGATGAGTGACCACAGAGAACTATCCAAATTGTCTCATCTCAGTCCATGCTAGAACACTAGACCACTGGTAACTCATCAGCTGATCACAGATGCAGAGTGATGAGCTTGGCCCAGGTTAGTAATCTAAAGACTTATGGATTGACTAAGCCAAAACATAACACCATCACCACCACCAAAAAATAAATAATGGTTCTTGTTGTTGTTGTTGCTACTGCTGTTTGAGGTACAGTTGACATAGAACAAATTGCACAGGTTTAAAATATGGAATTTGACAAGTTTCATGAATGTAGTGAGATGAAAGCAATATGTCTATACCAGTTAAACCATCACCAAAATCAAGATAATGAACATATCTCTCACTTCCTGAGGTTTCCTTGTGCCACTTTATAAATTGCTTCCTACCATCCCATCTGCCCATGCCCCCATCCCAAAGCATCATTTACGTGATTTGTCAGCCTGTATTTTCTAGAATTGTATATAAATGGAATCATACACTATGTATTCCTCTTTGGCCTCTTTTGTATAGCAGAATTACATTCAAGTTCATTTATATTGCTCTGTGTATATTGCTGATTAGTATTCCATTTTACAGACATACCACAAATTGTGGCTACTCATCTTTTGATGAGTATTTAGGTTGTTTCCAGTTTTTAGCTATTACAGCTAAAACCGCTATAAACATTTGCATGTAAGTCTTTGTACCAACATATGCTTTCATTATCTGGTGAACCATACCAACACAGGCTTTTCATTCATGATGGCCGGTCATATGCAATTACGAAACGGCAAAGCAACTTTCCAATGTGGTTTTAGCATTTTACATAACCACCAGCAATATTTGAGAGCTGCTGTTGTTTCATGTCCTCACCAATGCCTGATATTGTCAGCCTTTTTTATTTTGGTCATTCTAAAAATTATGTAGTAGTATTTCATTGTCATTTTAATTTGTATTTCACTGATGACTAATGATGTTGAACATCATTAGATTTCAAACTGTTGTGTGGAACAAAATGAGTATCTGGCAATTAGTAGCTTTCCTGTATGCAAACAATCAGTAAACAAAATTTCTAATGGGCAAAAGATATCATTTATGATGATATTCAAAAAGACAACACAGGAATAATCTTAACATAAAATGTTTGGATAAGCATAAAAAATATAAAATACCCCTAGAAGATATAAAATAAGCCTCGATCACAGGAAGATTCAATATTATCATAAAAATTTCAATTTTCCTTAAATTTACAAGTTATACATTTAAAATGTGTTATAAAGTTATACATTGAGGCTGGGCATGGTGGTTCATGCCTGTAATCCCAGTACTTTGGGAGGCCAAGGCGGGCAGATCACGAGATCAGGAGATCGAGACCATCCTGGCTAACACGGTGAAACCCTGTCTCTACTAAAGATACAAAAAATTAGCCAGCTGTGGTGGCGGGCGCCTGTAGTCCCAGCTACTTGGGAGGCTGAGGCAGGAGAATGGCTGAACCCGGGAGTTGGAGCTTGCAGTGAGCCAAGATGGTGCCACTGCACTCCAGCCTGGGCGACATAGTGAGACTCCGTCTCGGAAAAAAAAAAAAAAAGTTATACATTGAATAACCTTCCAATAACAAATACCAGCTTTTAATTTTAACTAGATTAGCTCCTTATGAATTTACATGGAAAAATAGCAACATGAATAATAAGGAAAACTCTGGATCAGTGAAGGAACACTAGCCTATCAGATAGTGTAACAGGTTCTCCAGAGAAACAGAACCAACTTTGTGCCTATGTGTGTGTGGACAGAGAGTGGGGGAGACAGAGAGTTTAAGGAATTGGCCTAGGTGATTGTTGGGGCTTAGTAAATCCAAAGTTTTCAGGATAGGCTGGCAGGCTAGAGACCCAGGAAAGAGTTGCAGTTTGAGTCCAAAGGCGGTCTTGTGGCAAAATTTCTTCTTGCTCTAAGGAAATGTGGGGTGGGGGTGGGGAGTCAGTCTTTGTTCTATTAAAGGCCCTCAAGTGATTGGAGGAGGCCCACCCACATTTTGAAGAGTAATCTGCTTTACTCAAAGTCTATTCATTTAGAAGTTAAAATATTCAAAAAATACTTTCACAGAAACACCTAGAACAATGTTTGACCACAATTTGGCCCAGCCATGTTGACACATAAAATTAACTGTCGTGAATAAGAAGGCATATTATAAAGTTTCGGTAAATAAAACAGTGTAGTACTGGCCCATATATAGACATGAGGGCCAGAAAAACAAGTACATATGAGAATTGAATTGAAATGCAGGGGTTGGAAAATTATGGTCCACAGGTCAAATCCAGCCCTCAGCCTACTTCTGCAAATAAAATTTTATTGAAATACAGACACACTCATTTGTTTATGAATCATCTATAGTTGTTTTTGCATGATGATGGCAGAATTGAACAATTGGGACAGGGATCTAGAAAGCCTAAAATATTTGCTATCTAACTCTTTATGGAAAATGTTTGCTGAACTGTAGTATCCAGCATACCAAGCTATCGGGGAAAAACTGGAATATTTGATAAATGGTTCAGAAAGCACTGATTAGCTATCTGGGGAAGGACAGGATGGGTCTATACTTCACACCTGTACCAGAATAAACTCCAAATTGATCAAAGATGTAAGGTAAAGTTTAAAACATAAAAAACTAAAATAAAATATGAGAAGTCTTATTACCTATTATTTTAAATCCGGGAGACATAAAAAATTAATACATTCAATAACATTTTTTTAAAGCCCCAAACTTCTGCATGGCAAAAACCACTATAAGTAAAGTCAAAAGAGGAGCAACAGATTGTAAAAAAATTTGCAACTCACATCACAGAACAGAGGTTTAATTTTTCTAATATGAAAAGAGATCCTAAAAATTAAAATAAAGATTAACAGCCTGGTGTGCTGGCTCATGCCTGTAATCCCAGCACTTTGGGAGACCGAGGTGGGTGGATCACAAGGTCAGGAGAACGAGACCATTCTGGCTAACACGGTGAAACCCTGTCTGTATTAAAAATACAAATAATTAGCTGGGTGTGGCGGCAGGCGCCTGTAGTCCCAGCTACTCGGGAGGCTGAGGAGGGAGAATGACATGAACCCGGGAGGCGGAGCTTGCAGTGAGCTGAGATGGCACCACTGCACTCCAGCCTGGGCGACAGAGTGAGACTCCGTCTCAAAAAAAAAAAAAAAAGATTAACAACTCAACAGCAAAATGAGTAAAAAGATGTGAACTGTTCATAAAAAGAGAAGTAAAGCATATCTTAAATATTGAAATCCTTATCTATACTTCTAATAAAGTGAAACAAAAATTAAAATATTCTTATATACCAGTTTTCAGCAATGATATACACAAAAATTAAAATTTTGATAACATTTTGTTGATGGTGCTGGAGCAAACAGAATTATTTATTGGTGAAAGTGTAATTTGGAGCAGTTTTAAAGCAGTTTTTCTGATATTTATGAATTTAAAGCAGTTTTTCTGATATCTGTAAATACTGCAAATGTATATAATCTATGACCCAGTAATTATTTTTCTAGGAATTTAGTCAGGGCTATATTTACACCCATGTGTGAAATCACTTATCCATAATCTAATAATGACATTTGTTTCTAAGTGCAAAAGAATGGAAATAACCTAAATGGTCAACAATAGGAAGCCGGTTAATTAAAATAGTTATGCATATCCATTCAAAGTAAAAAAAATGCAACTGTAAAAAAAGAGTAAGCAGGCTAAGTGTGAATATGAAATGAACTCAAAACTAGAGTTTGCATATATGTTTGTGTGTGTGAGAGAAAAAGTAAGATGAATAGAACAGTGTATGGTGCACTATCACTTATGTTTAGAAAGGGAGTATACATATTGATTGTCTAAGAATTAAGAGGGATATATGTACTCTGAAGAATGATTACCTTTGCATGTCTGTAGGTGGGAGATCGGGGTAAAAGTGAGACTTTTTACTGTATTAAAATGTTTAAAGGCATAAGAAAAAAGAAATAGAAACCATAACGGAACAAAAAGACAGAACCAAAAATGTTACACTAGAGAAATTTCCCACTGTATGGTATCATTAACTATACCAACATCTGGCATATTGTAAGCACCCAACAAATGCCTTATTTGTATTGATTAGATGATGTGTCTTTATAAAGCAGAAGGTATTTACTTAATAAGATGCCATCCCAGTAGCTCTTCTAGATTTTCCTCAAATATTTATAGATAATTCTTAAGGATATGAACCAGAGCAAGACCTCACCTTTGTGAATCCTTGTCAGAATACTCTTGAGTCAGAAAGATCTAGGTCCCTGGCTGTGGGCTTTTAATATTTCCCCTGTCCCAGAAATATTTGCCCTATCCCAGAAAACAAGGGAAATTACATGAACAGAGATCCTGTGATCTCAAATTCAATGCATGCAAGGTTATGTAACCAATAAATAAATAAATAAATAAATAAACAAAACACCACACACACAGATAGAAAGAAGAAAAGGAGGAAGAAGAGAAAGAGAAGGAAGAAAGGAAGGAGGAAGAGAAGGAGGAAAAAAGCTCACTATTACTGCCCCAGCCAGCACATTTGGCTTCCTATTCCATTTTCCAAAGCCCACTCACCTGTAGCCTGAAACTCCAAGCTGCAGAGTTATCATTTAAGTAACTACCATTAAATGGGTGTCATTTAAGATACCCTATGTCTTACATATATTCCAGAAATATCTCATGGGTATACTTGTATATAAAAGTAGCTCTTCTATGTCTTTCTTTTTCACTTAAAAATGTATCTTGAAGGTCTTTCTTTTTTAATGGTTCTATGCATTGCATTGTATGGATTTGGGCTAATTATAGTTGATCATGTGTCCAAAGGGCTGAAATCCAGCCTGTGTACCACTGACATGGGGCTGTGAGAGCCAGGAGGAGGCAATGTTTCTAACTTTTTCATTATTATTATACCTGGTATGTTGATCTGTGACCAAAAGAGATTTGATGTTATTTTGTAATTGTTCTGAGGTACCATGAACTGCACTCATATAAGATGATGAACTTAATTGATCAATGTTGTGTGTGTGCTGACTTCCACACTGACAGCTGCTCTGTATCTCTCTCCGTCTCCTCAGGCCTCCCTATTCTCTGAGACATACAATATTAAAATTAGGACAATTAATAACCCTACAATTGCCTCCATGTGTTCAAGTGAAAGGGCGAGTCGCATGTCTCTCGCTTTCAATCAAACCTAGAAACAATTAAGCTTAGTGAGGGAGGCATGTTGAAAGCCTACATAGGTCAAAAGCTAGGGCCCTTGTACCAAAAAGTTAGCCAACTTGTGAATGCAAAGGGAAAGTTCTTGAATTAAATTACAAGTGCTACTCCAGTGAACATAAATCATAAGAAAGCAAAACAGTCTTACTGCTGATGTGGAGAAAGTTTGAGTGGTCTAGATACAAGATCAAACCAACACAACATTCCCTTAAGCCAATGCCTAATCCAGAGCAAAATCCTAAATCTCTTCGATTCTATGAAGTCCCAGAGATGTGAGGAAGCTGCCAAAGAAAAGTCGGAAGCTAACAGAGGTTGGTTCATGAAGTTTAAGGAAAGAAGCTGTCTCAATAACATAAAAGTACAAGGTGAGGTAACAAGTGCTGATGGAGAAACTGCAGCAAGTTATCCAGAAGATTTAGCTAAGATAACTAATGAAGGTGGCTACACTCAACAACAGATCTTCAATGCAGATGAAAAAGACTTCTATTGGAAGAAGAAGACATCTAGGACTTTCACTACTAGAGAGGAGAAGTCAATGGTAGGCTTCAAAACTTCAAAGCACAGGCTGACTGTCCTGTTAGGAACTTATGAAGCTGGCGCCTTTAAGTTGAAGCCAATGCTCATTTACCATTCTGAAAATCCTAGGACTCTTAAGAATTATGCTAAATCTATTCTGCCTGTATCTCTATAAATAGAACAACAAAGCTTGGGTAACTGCATATTTGTTTTTAGCATGGTTTACTGAATATTTTAAGCTTATTGTTGAGACCTACTGGTCAGAAAAAAAAGATTCCTTTCAGAATATTACTGCTCACTGACAATGCCCCTAGTCACTTAAGAGCTCTGATGCAGACGTACAAGGAGATGAATGTTGTTTTCCCACCTGCTAACACAACAACCATTCTATACCTCATGGGTCCAGGAGTAATTTCAACTTTCAAGTCTTATTATTTAAGAAATACATTTCATGGGGCTATAGCTGCATAGATAGTGATTTCTCTGATGGATCTAGCCAAAGTAAATTGAAAATCTTCTGGAAAGGATTTACCATTCTAGATGCCAAAAAGAATAGTCATGATTCATGGGAGGAGGTCAAAATATTAACACTAACAGGAGTGATATAGTTTGCCTCTGCCTCCCCACACAAGTCTCATCTCGAATTGTAATCCCCATGTGTTGAGGGAGGGACCTGGTGGGAGGTGATTGGATCATGGGGGCAGTTTCCCCATGCTGGTTTTGTGATAGTGAGTTCTCATGAGATCTGATGTTTTAAAAGTAGCACTTCCAGGCTGAGTGTGGTGGCTCACGCCTGTAATCCCAGCACTTTGGGAGGCTGAGGTGGTTGGATCACTTGAGGTCAGGAGTTCCAGACCAGCCTGGCCAACATGGTGAAACCCGGTCTCTACTAAAAATACAAAAATTAACCAGGCATGGTATGTGTGACTGTAATCCCAGCTACTCGAGAGGCTGAGGCAGGAAGATCACTTGAACCCAGGAGGCGGAGGTTGCAGTGAGCCCAGATTGCACCACTGCACTCCAGCTTGGGCAATAGAGTGAGACTTAGCCTAAAAAAAAAAAAAAAAAAGGTGGTACTTCCCACTTTGCTCTGTCTCCTGCTTTGCTGTGGTTACATGCTTGCTTCCCCTTCACCTTCTGCCATAATTATCAGTTTCCTGAGGCCTCCCCAGCCACGTGGAACTGTGAGTCAGTTAAACTTCTTTCCTTATAAATTACCCAGTCTCAGGTAGTTCTTTACGGTAGTGTGAAAATTGATTAACGCAAGGAGTTTGGAAGAAATTGATTCCATCGTGGATAACTTTGAGGGGTCCAAGACTTCCGTGGAGGAAATAGCTGTAGTGGAAAGGTGGTAGAAATAGCAAGAGAAGTATAATCAGAAGTGGAGCTTGAAGATGTGATTGAAATTGCTACAATCTCATGATAAAAGCTGAATAAATTAGGAGTTGCTTCCTATGGAAGAGCAAAGGAAGTGGTTTCTTGAGATGGAAACTATTCCTGGGGAAGACGCTGTGAACATTGTTGAAATGATAACAGAGAATGTAGAATATGACATCAACTTAGTTGATAAAGCAGTGGCAGGGTTTGAGAGGGTTAAGTCCAGTTTTTGAAGACATTCGACTGTGGGTAGAATGCTATCAAACATGCTACAGAGACATCTTTTGTAAAAGGAAGAGTCAGTCAATGTAGTAACCTTCATGTCTTTTTTTTTTTTTTTTTTTGAGTTGGAGTCTCGCTCTGTCACCCAGGCTGGAGTGCAGTGGCGCGATCTCGGCTCACTGCAAGCTCTGCCTCCCGGGTTCACGCCATTCTCCTGCCTCAGCCTCCTGAGTAGCTGGGACTACAGGCGCCCGCCACTGCGCCCGGCTAATTTTTTGTATTTTTAGTAGAGACGGGGTTTCACCATGGTCTTGATCTCCTGACCTTGTTATCCGCCCGCCTCGGCCTCCCAAAGTGCTGGGATTACAGGCGTGAGCCACCGCGCCCGGCCTCATGTCTTATTTTTAAAAATGGCCACAGCCACCCCAACTTTCAGCAACCACTGTCCTGATCAGTCCACAGTTATCAATACAGGGGCAAAACTCTTCACCAGCAAAAAGTGTGGAACTCTCTGAAGGCTCAGAAGACTGTTATTACTTTTTAGCAATAAAATATTTTTAAGTAAGAGAGGTACATTTTTTTTAGGCATAATGCTATTGCACACTTTATAGATGACAGTATAATATAAGCATAACTTTTACGTGCACTGGGAAGCCAAAAAGTTTGTGTGACTCCTGCTACTGCGACGTTCACTTTATTGCAGCAGGGTGGAGCTGGTCTTGCAATATCTCTGAGGTATGCCTGTATATTTAATGGGTCTCTCATTGATAAGTGTATTTTTCCTAGCCTTTTTCCCCACTAATACAACCAACATCGCAGTGAACAGTCTTGTGATATTTGTAATGCTGGGTGACACAGATTAACTTGTGAAGTCTTTGCCCCAACATGGCCTGAGTTACTTCCTGGTTTTAGCAGGCTACAGTTTGGCCACTTATCACTCTTATTTCTCATTTTTAGAATTTCTTCTAGCCTCTTAATCACTTCCACAGGTCTAAGATTAATTCCTTAAGTTTCAGAGCCACCTTTAACTTTGGCAGTGACACAGGAAACTGTGCCTGCACGAACACATGCCTCTCCATATGTCTCCAGCAGAAAAATTAATAAAAGGAGAGGGGAGTGGGAAAAGCATGACACGTGCAACATGGGTGCCTTGGAAGGGAAGCTGCATTTATTGGCAAAGGTGATAAAGACAAGCAAAAAAGAAATGATACCATCTGTATCTCCTTTCTGAAGTGAAGCTGGAAAGAACTTACAAACTCCACTGGACAGAAAAGTCAAGGCAATGGAATTGTCTGTTTCCCTTAAAAGAAGAAAGCATCAAATGTTTGGGAAATTACAGTTAAATTAAGTGACAAATACTTTCAACTGAATTGCCTGGCTACTCTGCTTTAGCTGGTGTTGTCCACATCTTCATCCTTTCCTCATGACTACTGTTCAGCTACACGTTGGAGGAGAGTGCTGGGCTCCCACAGGCTGGTCTTTCTTGTCAGCCTCTACTTGCACTGTATGTGACACATGTAACTTTTCTTTTTAAAAAAATTGTGGTTAAAAAATATATAAAAAAGTATAACATATTTTATATCTATAAAACACATATTTATATAATATATAATAAATATAATATATATAAAATAAATATATTATATTTACATAATAAATATATTTACCATTATATATAAATATATAATAATATATATATTTATGTAATATATACTATATAGTAAATGTAATCTATTATATATAATAATATATAATTTATATAATAAATATAATATATTTATGTAATATATAATATATAATAAATGTAATATATTTATTTTATATTATTTATATTATATATTTATTATATATTATTTATATTATATATTATTAATATAATATATTTATTATATATTATTTATATTATATATTATTAATATATTTATTATATTATTTATATTATATTATTAATATATTTATTATATATTATTTATATTATATATTATATTATAAATATATTTATTATATATATTTATATTATATATTATATAATAAATATATTTATTTTATATTATTTATATTTTATATATTTTTACATAAATGTTCATCAGGAATATTGCCTTGTAGTTTTCTTTTCTTGTCCTTGTCTGGTTTTGATATCAGGGTAATACTGGCCTCCCAGAATGAGTTTAGAAGTATTCCCTCCTCCATTTTTCAGAATAGTTTGAGGAGGATTGGTGTTAGTTCTTCTTTAAATATTTGGTAAAATTCAGCAGTTGAAGCCATTGGGGACTGGGCTTTTTTTTTTTTCCCTGGGAGACTTTTTATTATGGCTTCGATTACATTACTTGTTATTGGTTTGTTCAGGTTTCAGATTGCTTCATGTTTCATTCTTTGTACTTTTATGTTTCTAGGAATTTATCCATTTATTCTAGGTTTTCCAATTTATTGGCATATAGTAGCCTCTAATGATCTTTGACTTTCTGGAGTATCAATTGTAATGTCTCCTTTTTTGTTATCTCAGATTTATTTATTTGGGTCTTCTCTCTTTTTTTCTTAGTCTGGCTAAAGGTATGTCAATTAAAAAAAAAAAAACAACCAATGTTTCATTTCATTGATCTTTTGTATTTTTTTTCCATTTCATTTATTTCTGTTCTGATCTTTATTATTTATTTTCTTTTGCTGATTTTGGGTTTGGTTTGCTCTTGTTTGTCTAGTTCTCTAAGATGTATCATTAGGTTGTTTATTTGAAGTTTTTCTGCTTTTTTGATGTAGGTGCTTATTACTATAAACTCTCCTCTTAGTACTGATTTGTCACTGTATCTCATAGGTTTTAATATGTTGTATTTCCATTTTTATTTGTTTCAAGAAATTTTAAATTTTTCTTAATTTCTTCATTGACCTACTGGTCATTCTGGAGCACGTTGTTTAATTCCCTTGAGTTTGTATAGTTTCCAAAACTCCTCCTGTTATTGATTTCTAGTCTTATTCCATTGTGATCAGAGATTATACTTGATATTATTTCAGTTTTAAAAAATGTTTAAAGACTTGTTTCGTGATTTAATATATGGTCTACCATTGAGAATGATCCATGTGCTGAGAAGAGATGAGTGTGTAGAAAATAGCCATTTTAATTGGGGTAAGATAATATCTCATTGCAGTTTTGATTTGCATTTCCTTGATGATTAGTAATGTTGAGCATTTTTATATGCCTCTTGTCTATTTGTATGTCTTCTTTTGAGAAATGTCTATTCAGATCCTTTGCCCATTTTTAAATTTGATTATTAGTTTTTATTTGCTATTGAGTTGTTTGAGTTTCTTATATATTCTGGTTATTACTTTCTTTTTCTTTCTTCTTTTTTTTTTTTTTTTGGAGACTGAGTCTAGCTGTGTCACCCAGACTGGAGTGCAGTGGCACAATCTTGGCTCACTGCAGCCTCTGCCTCCTGGGTTCAAGCCATTCTCCTGCCTCAGCCTCCCAAGTAGCTGGGATTACAGGTGCCTGCCACCATGCCCAGCTATATTTTTATATTTTTTAGTAGAGATGGGTTTTCACCATGTTGGCCAGGCTGGTCTTGAACTCCTGACTTAGTGATCCACCTGCTTTGGCCTCCGAAAGTGCTGGGATTACAGGCGTGAGCCACCATGCCCAGCCTGGTTATTAATTCTTTTTTTTTTTTTTTTTTTTTTTTGAGACGGAGTCTTGCTCTGTCGCCCAGGCTGGAGTGCAGTGGCCGGATCTCAGCTCACTGCAAGCTCCACCTCCCGGGTTCCCGCCATTCTCCTGCCTCAGCCTCCTGAGTAGCTGGGACTACAGGCGCCCGCCACCACGCCCGGCTAGTTTTTTGTATTTTTTTAGTAGAGACGGGGTTTCACCGTATTAGCCAGGATGGTCTCGATCTCCTGACCTCGTGATCCGCCCGTCTCGGCCTCCCAAAGTGATTAATTTCTTATTGAAGGATAGTTTGCAAATTTTTTTCCCATTCTCTAGGTTGTCTCTTCACTGTGTTGACTGTTTTCTTTGCTGTGCAGAACCATCTCAAGTGTACAGTTCAGTGATATTAACTACATTCTGTTGCAGGAAGTCAGGGATCCTGAACAGAGGGACCGGCTGGAGCCGTGGCAGAGGAACATAAATTGTGAAGATTTCATTTAATGTGGACATTTATCAGTTCCTAAATAATACTTTTATAATTTCTTATGCCTGTCTCTAATCTCTTAATCCTGTTATCTTCGTAAGCTGAGGATGTATGTCACTTCAGGACCACTGTGACAATTGTGTTAAATGTACACATTGATTGTAAAACGTGTGTTTGAACAATATGAAATCAGTGCACCTTGAAAAAGAACAGAATAAAAGTGATTTTTAGAGAACAAGGGAAGACAACCATAAGGTCTGACTGCCTGCGGGGTCTGGCAAAAAGAGCCATATTTTTCTTCTTGCAGAGAGTCTATAAACTGATGTGCAAGTAGGAGACATATCAATAAATTCTTTTCCTAGCAAGGAATATTAATATTAATACCCTGGGAAAAGAACGCATTCCTGGGGGGAGGCCTATAAACGGCCGCTCTGGGAATGCCTGTCTTACGCGGTTGAGATAAGGACTGAGATATGCCCTGGTCTCCTGCAGTACCCTCAGGCTTACTAGGGTGGGGAAAAACTCTGCCCTGGTAAATTTGTGGTCAGACTGGTTTTCTGAGCTCAAACCCTGTTTTCTGTTGTTTAAGATGTTTATCAACACAATACGTGCACCAGTGAACACAGACCCTTATCAGTGGTTCTGTTTTTGTCCTTTGCCTTGTGATCTTTGTTGGACCCTTATCAGTAGTTCTGCTTTTGCCCTTTGTCCTGTTCCCTCAGACACATGTGATCTTTGTTAGACCCTTACTAGTAGTTCTGCTTTTTGCCCTTTAAAGCCTGTGATCTTTGTACCTACTCCCTGTTCTTACGCTCCTTCCCCTTTTGAAACCCCTATTAAAAACTTGCTGGTTTGAGGCTCAGGTGGGCATAACAGTCCTACCAGTATGTGATGTCACCTGCGGTGGCCCAGCTGTAAAATTCCTCTCTTTATACTATCTCTCTTTATTTCTTAGTCAGCCAACACTTATAGAAAATAGAAAGAACCTACGCTGAAATATTGGGGGAGGGTTCCACCAATAACATTCACATCATTATATAGACCTCAACACCATTCATCTCCAGAACTTTGTTTATCTTACAAAACTGAGACTGTTCCATTAAAAATCCTTCCTTCCCATCTCTCTTCAGCTTCTAGCAATCACCTGTCTATTTTCTGTCTCTAAGAATTTGACTACTAATCATATGATATTTGTCTTTTGTGATGCCCTTATTTCACTTAAAATAATGTTTTCTGGGTTCATTCACATTATAGCATGTACTAGAATTTTCTTCCTTTTTAAGGATGAATAATATTCTATTGTATGTATATGCCAGAATTTGTTTGTCCTTTCATTTGTGAATGGGAATTTGAGTTGTTTCTGTCTTTTGGCTATTGTGAAGAATGCTGCTATGAATGCTGGTGTACAAGTGTCTGTTTGAGTTACTGCTTTCAGTTATTTTGGGTATATTCAGAGGTAGAATTGCTGGATCCTTATAGTAATGCAATGCTTACTTTTTTGAGGAACTGTCATACTGTTTTCCACAGTGGCTATACCATTTTGCATTCCCCTCAGCAATGCATAAGAGTTTTTCTCCATATCCTCTGGTGGCACATGTCACTTTTGACAACCACTGACAAATGGCTCTTTCCCATGTGTTTGCTTTAATTGATGATACTTACAGGTCTAACCAACAGTTCTAGGAATTGTTTAGAGTTGCTCATCGAAGTCCTCTATTCAGAAATAGATAATGAAGGCCAGGTGTGGTGGCTCATGCCTGTAATCCCAGTACTTTGGGAGACTGAGGTAAGAGGATTGCTTGAGGCTAGGAGTTCAAGACCAGCCTGGGTAATGTAGTGAAATCTTGCCTCTACAAAAAAAAAAAAAAAAGAAAAGAAAAGATAATGTGTATATATAATACTGATTCAATAACTGATACATAAATATTCAAAAATGCAATTCCCCCCACTTTAAATGTCTTGCTTCTTCCTTCTCTCTCGTTTTTTGTTTGTTTGTTTTGACATCACTACCATCTCTCTTGCTTAGATTGAGCATTTATACACCATATGATAGTGAGTATAAAATAGCTAAATTGAAACCTCCAGGACCCTGAGAGCAATGGCATGGAATTCTTGTTTTGTGCTTAATGAGGGATGCTTTCTAATTTAGATTCTACTTAGCGGTGACTCCTTTCAAGAAATAAGGGAGGAAACATCCCATCATCACAAGGCATAAAACAAAGGTGCAAAATCCCAAAGACAGACTGGACTGGGACACACAGCCAGGACACACACACACATGTACAGGGAGAGAGAGAGAGAGAGAGAGAGAGAGAGAGAGAGAGAGAGAGAGAGAGAGAGAAAAGATTGCTGTGGTTCATAAATAGAGGATGATAGGATGATAACTCCAACTAGCATTTGGCAGGCTATACTGGAACAAAGCTAGACTTACTTAAATACACCTATTGACACATATTCTGTACTAACAGATCAAGATATTTCTGCCATTGTAATAAGCTCCCTAACAATGGAAATAAGAGTCAGTCAAGAGCAGCCTGTGACATGGAGGAGCAAAATAGTAACAACAATAATAAATGCAACCATTTATTAAGCTCAAATTATGTGCAAAGGGCTTAATAACTGTTATTATTTTATACTGTATTATTAGACACCACCTAATGATGATGATAATGTAAGTGCTTTTAATATAATGATCTTATTTAATCATGACTACAGCCCTATTGTGTCAACTAGGTTCACCTAAGTTATGCTACAGTAATAAATAACCCTCAAATTCCAGTGATTTAGCATACCAAATGCCCATTCCTTGCTTACGTAAAATTTGCTGGAGGTCCAAGATAACTCTGCAGGGAAGTGGTGCTCTGTTTCAGTTTGGAATTCCAGCCTGCTTCAATCATATCATGTTTCCATATCAACGCAACCTGCCATGATCACCAAGGTTGGGGAAGACAGCTGTGGAGTATCAAACGTCTGTGCTTAAATGCTCCCACCTGGAAATGACACACATCAAAGCTGCTCACATCTCATTAACCAGAAGAAGTCACGTGGCCATGACTAACAACAAGGAAGTAGGAAAGTGCAGTCCTCTGAAGTGCCTAGAAGGAAAGGGAACCAGATCTTGGAGAATATCTTTATGCCATGTCAGTGATGTAAGTACCATAATTATCTTCACTTCCAGATGGCTAAGCCAACACTCAGATTAAAAACACACATTCTAGGCCACTCTGCTACAGGGATGCATGATTTTTGGGTCCCAGGCACTTTGCCTTCAGCTGCCCTCTTCCTCCATTAAGAAAAAAAAACAAAATTAAGGCTGGGCATGGTGGCTCATTCCTGTAATTCCAACACTTTGGGAGGCTGAGGTGGGAGGATCACTTGAGCCCCAGGAGTTTGAGACCAGCCTGGGCAACATGGCAAAACCCCATCTCTACAAAAAAAAAAAAAAAAAAAAAGCAAAAATTACCCTGGCATGGTAGTGGCACACCTGTAGTCCCACCTACTCGGGAAGCTGAGATGGGAGGATCACCTGAGCCCAGGGAGGTTGAGGGTGCAGTGAGCCATGCTTGCGCCACCGCACTCCAGCCTGGTGGCAGAGTGAAACTCTCTCTCTCTATATATATATTTGTGTGTGTGTGTGTGTGTGTGTGTGTGTGTGTGTAGTTAGATTGTGCTGAACTATGTTGAAGAGATAACCTAGAGAATGGGAGAAAATATTTTCAAACTATCCTTCAATAACGGATTAATAACCAGAATATATAAGGAACTCAAACAACTCGATAGCAAAAAAACTAATAATCAGATTTTAAAATGAGTAAATATGTATATATTTTATATATATTATGAATGCATTGGTATAAAGATGAAAATAATCCAGGCTTTTTTATTTTATTATATTTATTATTTTTATTTTATAATATTTATTGTATTGTATTTATTTTATTATACTCATTTTTTTCTTCTGATAAAAAAATAAAATGAAAACATTATTGTGGGCAGTAGGCATGAGCCTATTGTGCCTAGTGGAGAAGTCAGCCCTGTTCAAGTAGCTGAGATTAGAATAAGTCTGATTCCTAAACCCATGCTTTTCACCACAGCACTAAAATACCTATCCAAACCAAAGAACCACATTGAATCAAAATAGATACAGTTCTTTAAATCACAGTTAGTTGAGTATTTTCAACATTTTCTCAAAATGAGAATGGAAGTTAATATGAGAATCCACTTTACCGCTGTTTGAAAATTATAGGGTATTTGGGAGGGGTGCGGAAAGGTGAGATTATGCTGAATTATGTTTAAGAGTAAACTATGTGTGATTCTCTTTCCAGAAGATGACTATTTCATCCACAACACATCCTTAAGTCCTTGCTAATGAGAAGACAGAATGTGGCCTTGGCCAGCTCAGTTCAACATTCATGTATATACATTTTCTTATTTATTTATTTATTTATTTTATTTTATTTTTTATTATACTTTAAGTTCTAGGGTACATGTGCATAACGTGCAGGTTTGTTACATATGTATACTTGTGCCATGTTGGTGTGCTGCACCTATCAACTCGTCAGCATCCATCAGTTCATCATTATATCAGGTATAACTCCCAATGCAATCCCTCCCCCCTCCGCCCTCCCCATGATAGGCCCCGATGTGTGATGTTCCCCTTCCCGAGTCCAAGTGATGTCATTGTTCAGTTCCCACCTATGAGTGAGAACATGCAGTGTTTGGTTTTCTCTTCTTGTGATAGTTTGCTAAGAATGATGGTTTCCAGCTGCATCCGTGTCCCTACAAAGGACGCAAACTCATCCTTTTTGATGGCTGCATAGTATTCCATGGTGTATATGTGCCACATTTTCTTAATCCAGTCTTTCACAGATGGACATTTGGGTTGATTCCAAGTCTTTGCTATGGATAGTTGAAATGTTCTGTAGAAGAAAATAAATAGTTGATATTCAAATCAAACGCTAGTCATAACCTTCCTTTTCTTGGAGTTGCATAGTTCTTCTCTAGGGTTAGAAATGGCAATTTGTTTAACAAACCACCTTAATGGGTCTGTCTTGCTGTGGAAGGCTGAGACCCTGGGTCTAGACCAGCACTGTCTGAAAGGCACAGGATGCAAGCCACATATGTAACTTTAAATTTTCTAACAGTTACATTTAGAAAGTAAAAAGCAGGTGAGGTCAGTTTTAATAATGTACTTTTAATTTAATATAATACATTATAATTTTATTTAACCTATTATTCAATATATTTATTTAATAAAATATTATCAGGATACAATCAATATTAACATTATTAATGAGATATTTTATTACTTATTTGAAGACTAAATATTGAAAATATGATGTGTGTTTTACACACATCTCAATTTGGATTAGCCACCTTTCTAGCAGCGTTCAGTAGTCATATGTGGTAAATGGTTAATATACTGGATATTGCAGGCCTAGGTTAAGAAGAGGTCAGAAAAAGAAAGAGGGAAATTGTTCTACATTCGAAAGTGTGTAAGAGGCTGGTTGCGATGGCTCACGCCTGTAATCCTAGCACTTTGGGAGGCAGAGATAGGAGGATAGCTTGACACCAGGAGTTTGAGACCACCCTGGGAAAGGTAGTGAGACCCCTTTCTCTACAAGAAGTAAAAATAAAAATAAATCAGCAGGTGTGATGGTGTGTGCCTGTATCTACCAGCTACTTGGTGCCTGTATCTACCAGCTACTTGGGAGGTGGAAATGAAAGGATTACTTGAGCCCAGGAACGGAGGCTGCAGGGAGCCATGACTGTGTGACTGTACTCCAGCCTGAGTGACAGAGCAAGATCCTGTCTCTTAAAAAATGAAAATAAATGAATAATAGAAAAGAAGGTGGCCGGCACGGTGGCTCATGCCTGTAATCCCAGCACTTTGGGAGGCCGAGACGGGTGGATCACAAGGTCAGGAGATCGAGACTATCCTGGCTAACACGGTGAAACCCTGTCTCTACTAACAAACACAAAAAATTAGCCGGGCGTGGTAGCGGGCGCCTGTAGTCCCAGCTACTCAGGAGGCTGAGGCAGGAGAATGGCGTGAACCCAGGAAGCGGAGCTTGCAGTGAGCCGAGATCACGCCACTGCACTCCAGCCTGGGTGACGGAGCGAGACTCCGTCTCAGAAAAAAAAAGAAAAAGAAAAAGAAAAAAAAAAGAAAAGAAAGTATATAAGAACTCTGAGTTTCCTGGAAGACAGTGGTGGTGGTGGTGGGCACAGCCAGAGAGAACAACTGAGGAGTCTAGAAAGAAGTACTGTTAAGGGTGTGGACAGAGAGGAACTGTGTGAAGACAGGAGATGGCCAGTGAAATAGTGCAGAGGTGGGAAAGGCTTGGAGTGTGTTTCAGCTTGCGTTTTAATTTGTTGGCAGTGCTGCACTGCAACATATCCCCCTCTAAAGCTCTCCTCCATTGCTACTTTTGAACAATAGTAAAAGCGCTATTTATACATACCTACTGAAAGTTGTGTTTGGGGGAAATCCAACAAAACTAGCTATGTTTCATCTTTTGCCATAATATGGAGTGAGGGAAGCAGCCATAAGACGGGAAGTGCAACTCATTCCAAAAGGACCAGGGTTCTAAAAATCAGGGTGAGATGGGGCACTGGGCTTGTAATGCCTGTGATGGGGGCTTGAACCACTTAAGTTTAAGTTCAAAGAACAGTCCCTCCCCTCCATTTCTATCCTCAAGGCTAAAAGATTTGGGTACATCCAGCAATCAGATTACATTTAGAGAGGGGACTCTTACATTAAGTAGGAGAAGTAGCATAGTTTTATTTTTGTTTTTTTTTTGGAGACAGGGTTTCCCTCTGTCACCCAGGCTAGAGTGCAGTGGCATGATATCAGCTCACTGCTTCTGGGTTCAAATGATTCTCCCACCTCAGCCTCCTGAGTAGCTGGGATTACAGGCACACGCTAGGACGCCTGGCTAATTTTTGTATTTTTTTTTTGTAGAGATGGGGTTTCACCATGTTGGCCAGGCTGGTCTTGAACTCTTGACCTCGAGTGATCTGCCCACCTTGGCCTCCCAAAGTTCTGGGATTACAGGTGTGAGCTACCACGCCTCAAGCTAGAAGTGGCACAGTTTCAATACAATTACATGTTTGCTATTTTTCTACTGTATTATCAGATATTTGCTAGGTACTGGGGTTAAGAGGAGGAATAAAAATGACCTGACCCACAGACATATTATATCCTATAATAAAGATATACCAACTGAAAAATAACGTGATCCGTAAAGTGTAACTTTAATGACTTTTTTTAACTAAACTGAAAATACAAACCTCTATTTGTGTTATTTTAAGACTACTTAAATGCATTGTAATATGACTTAAAAGCTAATTCTGCAACTATTCACTAAGCGTATGACTTCATTTCACAATGAGATGCTTGAATAGATTTGATTCTTCTGAGTATTCTTTGAATTAAGATGGATTGTAATATCTGTTATCGTCCTAGTCATTTATTTGTCTTCCAAACTTTTGACTATTTTTTTTTCTTTGAGACGGAGTCTCATTCTGTCACCCAGGCTGGATTGCAATGGCATGATCTCAGTTCACTGCAACCTCTGCCTCCTGGGTTCAAGCGATTCTCCTGCTTCAGCCTCTCCAGTAGCTGGGATTACAGGTGTGGGCCACCACGCCCAGCTAATTGTTTTGTATTTTTAGTAGAGACAAGGTTTCGCTGTGTTGACCAGGCTGGTCTCCAACTCGACCTCGAGTGATCCTCCCACCTCAGCCTCCCAAAGTGCTGGGATTACAGTCGTGAGCCATCGTGCCCGGCCACTTTTGACTTTTTCATTTGGAGATGTTTCTTTTTATTTTTCTTCGAAGACCTTAATTTCAACATTTATATTTTGTTCCTCAAAATATATAGAGATGTTTTAGTGGAATCAAAATCTGGATTAGGAAAAAATAAATGTGATTTATTAGGAAACGAAAGCAGTCAGGACTCTCAAGTTGGATTAACGGGGTCACCCTTTGCTTTTGTGTGGTGCCTGACTAGTAGTGCTTAGATTGTCCTCAACAAAGACACCCAAAGTGAAAAAAAGAAGGGAAGAAGGAAGCAAGCAAGGAGGCATGCAGAAAAGAAGAATCTATTGTGATGATAGAAAAACTTAAAAAGATAAATCCATCTCTCAACAAAATTAAGCTAAAAGGCCAATTTATTTTACTAGATAGCATCTCTATTTGGTAAGAAATTTCCAGAGAAAGAATGTCTCTGGACATTCTTTAGTGTCAGCTTTGAGTTTTACATTAAATTTTTGTTCATATGAGTAAATGTTGTGCAGCTTCATCTCTTTGACTCTGTTATGGTGAATTAAAGTACACAGAGATGAACTTCTTTCTCGGAAAATGTTAGAGTCTTGAAAATGACTTGTATTGAAAGAGAGAGAGAATAGAGAGCTTGTGCCGGGTGATTGGCAAACTGGCTGACAAACAGAATGAGAGATGGCTTTGGTCCATGCATTTGCAGTGGGCTTGACGGATACATTCTCAGAGGTGGAATGTGTGGCCCTATTGTTCTTTTTGCTAAAGTTCTTTCTTTCAGCTGAGAGATCATGAGGAAAGGCAGCTTTATTTTTTCTGACTGTCTTTTCAGATGGTCCCTTCAGTTAATTTTAGCTCAATTTAAAAAAACCTATTTTCTTGTGAGTTTTTTTATCCCTTTCCTGTACTCAGACGGTCATCTGCACAGACCCAGAGAGAGCTGGCAAAAAAGGGTACACATGCTTCAGGTCCTATCACTTCCCTAAGGTCAAATATATTATCCTTTTGGGTACGACTTGTGAACTTCTGTGTTTGAACTTCTGTGTAAGAAGAAAAAATGAAGGAAAATCTGTTCGCCTTTTATCTTAATAAAGTATCAAATCAGAAGGAAAGCAAGCTCCAGAGAGAAACAGAAAGATCACAGTGCTTTGTTTCAACCAACAATACCCATGCTCAAAAAAAGACAAAAAAATTTCTAGAGCATATTGTGCCCACCAGGCATTTTGTTGTAATTAGGAAAAAGTCACACAAGGCCATGGGAGTGAATAAAATGACAGATAGATTGGCTTCCCTTTTGGATGAATTTTATGTTTTTGAAAGGAGTTTGGGGTGGAGGTTGTATATGTGATCATACTAAACATTGACCTGACAATGAATGACCTATTAATGCAGATTATCAGAGTTCTGAGATGATCTAACTTGCCTCAAAAGGTTAAAAAGAACCCTCATAGAAAAGAACTGATGAGAGCTTATTTCTTAGAAGATCAACTCCTACAGCGTAATATGTTTGTTCAGAACAGCCAAAAGGACTTTCCCAGCTCCATTTGCAGCACAAAGGGCTAGACCTGCTTGGGGCAGACAATGTCATGTTTAACAAATAAGGGAGGAAAGGCAGTGCCTCCCAACTTGGATTTTGCTTTGATTTTTTTTTTTTTCCCCATGGAGGAGAATGATTTTCAAGTAAGAAGGAGAAGCTAAAGAATCGGTGAAAAAGAATTAAAGTCCAAGAGAGATTTGGAGAAGAGTATTTTGGCCTTTACAAGAGCCTAGATCAAAAGTCATAGGCAGCTCCTATTTCATAGCCCTGATCAAAGAACCATAGTTGGTAATCTGAGAAATCATGGAGCATGAGAGTTTTCAGAACCCTGGAGAGGGGTGAGCATTCCAATTTTCAGAAAGAAAGGATGAAAGAAACAGCTGGCTAATAAGCTTGACCTTGAACTGAAGTAATTCAAAATGACTGTTTGTGAGTAACCGGAAAAAAAAGTGGTGATGATTCATTCTTAACATAGGTTTCTCAAGTCATGCCAAATTAGTATTGGTTTTTTATCTCTTGATGATTATTCATTAGACCAGTGGAGTCAGGAAATGTCATAGCTAGTGTAGAATCTCATCATTCAGAGCTCCATGTGGACAGTCACCTCTTTAGAAGAGCAATTCGTGAGCACCTGGTCTTATGGCTACACCAGATGTAGCCATAAAAAGTTATTTTATTGTTTTTATTAAAAACATTTGTTAGTATCTAAATATACTATTGCAATGACTTTGTTGATAGTCTGTCTTCTTTCCCACTAGAATACAAACTCCATGGAATTGAAATCCCAAGTGTTTGGCCTTCTTTATATTTCTACCATCTTTAACAGTGTACTACCATGCAACAAGCACTCAGTACGTGCCCATTCAATGAATGAATATTGCTTAAGTACATTTTTTTGGTGAAGTACTCTCTATACATGTGAGATATGGTGATTATTTCAGCAAGGCATTTGACAAAGTCTCCCATTATTTCCTTGATGATGAGTGGAAAAATTCATCATATGATTTTATAGCTGCCAATTTGTGGTATAGCTGTCAATTACAGTCATTTCAGGCCAAGTAGGGACAGTCAGGAGTTGCAAGGCAGATAGGAATAGAGGCTATCTTTTGATTCCCTTCACATCTTCACGTGTAGTTCTGTCTGTGACCACATGAATTATCTCCAGCTGACATTACAAGTGAAGGGAATATGCTGATCTCAGAAGGATGCTTCATCTCATCAAAGTAACCTTCATTTCTTTACACTTTTATATTATGCTGCTTGTACTTTTGTTTAGCATTCATTTCATGCCGCATTGTTTTTAATTAACATATTTTTTGAATAGTTTAAAAATTCAAAAGGTGAAATGTACAGTGTAAAGCCTTTCTCCCACTACCATTGTTCACCAATAGCCCACTTCCTCTGTCCATAAAAATCCAGTGTTATTGACTGGGTGCGGTGAGTCATGCCTCTAATCCCAGAATTTTGGAAGGCCGAGGTGGGAGGATCACTTGAGCCCAGACGTTTGAGACAAGCCTGGGCAACATGTTGAAATCCTGTCTCTACAAAAAATACAAAAATCAGCTAAGCCTGGTGGTGCACACCTGTAGTCCCACCTACTCATACAGGAATATCACTTGAGCCCAGGACATTGAGGCTACAGTGAGCTGTGAGTGTGCCACTGTCCTCCAGCCTGGGTGAAAGAGCAAGACCCTATCTCAAAAACAACAACAAAGAAAGAAAAAAATAGAAACAAGACCAATGTTTTAATTTTTTATCCTTCCAGAAATATTTTAGTATATACAAGAATATATACGTATATATTACATATGTTAGTATCTTCTCTTCTTTACACAATGGTAACATACTATATATGTGTGTGTGCATATATGTTTAGGACTGTGATATTTTCCTGTTAGAAAAGGCCTTTTACCATTATATAATGTCCTTCTGTGTCTTTTACTGTTGCTTTAAGATTTGTTTTGTCTAGTATAAGAATAGCTATCTCTGCTTGCTTTTGGTGTCCATTTGCATGAAATGCCTTTTTCCACCCCTTTACTTTATGTTTATGGGAGTCCTTATGTGCTAGGTGAGTCTCCCGAAGGCAGTAGGTTAGTTGGTTGATGAGTTATTATCCATTCTGTGGTTCTGTATCTTTTTTTCTTTTTTCTTTTTTTTGAGACAGAGCCTCGCTCTGTCACCCAGGCTGGAGTGCAGTGGCATGATCTCGGCTCGCTGCAAGCTCCACCTCCCAGGTTCATGCCATTCTCCTGCCTCAGCCTCCCAAGTAGCTGGGACTACAGGTGCCCACCACCACACCTGGCTAATTTTTTTGTATTTTTAGTTGAGACAGGGTTTCACCATGTTAGCCAGAATGTTCTTGATCTCCTGACCTCGTGATCCGCCCGCCTCAGACTCCCAAAGTGCTGGGATTACAGGCGTGAGCCACCGTGCCTGATCTGTATCTGTATCTTTTAAGTGAAGCATTTAGGCCATTTACATTCAATGTTAATATTGAGTTGTGAGGTACCGTTGCATTAATTATGCTATTTGTTGCCCGTGTATGTTGGTTTTTTTGTTTTTTGTTTTTGCTTTTTGATTTGTATTCTTGTATTATAGGTCCTGTGTGATTTATGCTTTAAAGAGGTTCTGTTTTGATGTGTTTCCAGGATTTATTTCAAAATTTAGAGCTTCTTTTAGCAGCTCTTGTAGTACTGGCTTGGTAATGGTGAATTCTGTCAGCATTTGTTTGTCTGAAAAAGACTATCCTTTATATATGATGCTTAGTTTCACTGAATACAAAATTCTTGGCTGATAATTGTTTTGTTTGAGGGGCTGAAAATAGGGCCCCAATCCCTTCTAGCTTGTAGGGTTTCTGCTGAGAAATCTGCTGTTAATCTGATAGGTTTTCTTTGATAGGTTAACTGTTGCTTTTGCTTCACAAATCTTAAAATTCTTTCCTTCATCTTGACTTTAGATAACCTAATGACTGTATGCCTAGGCAATGATCTTTTTGCAATGAATTTTCTGGATTTTCTTTGAGCGTTTTGTATTTGGATGTCTAGATTTCTAGCAAGAGTGGGAAGTTTTCCTTAATTATTCCCTCAAATATGTTTGCCAAAATTTTAGATTCATCTTCTTCCTTGGGAACACCAATTATTCTTAGGTGTGGTTGTTTAACATCATCTCAAACTTCTTGGAGACTGTTCATATTTTCTTATTCTTTTTTCTTTGTCTTTGTTGAATTGGGTTAATTTGAAGACCTTGTCTTTGAGCTCTGAATTTCTTTCTTCTACATATTCAATTCTATCGCTGAGACTTCCCAGAGCATTTTGCATTTCTGTAAGTGTGTCCAGTGTTTCCTGAATGTTTGATTATTTTTTCTTTAAGCTATCTATTTCCTTGAATATTTCTCCCTTCGCTTCTTGGATCGTTTTTTGGATTTCCTTACATTGGGCTTCGCCTTTCTTTGGTGCCTCCCTGATTAGCTTAATGTCTAACCTTCTGAATTCTTTTTCAGGTAAATCAGGGATTTCTTCTTGGTTTGTATTCATTGCTCGTGAACTAGTGTGATATTTTGGGGGTGTTAAAGAGCCCTATTTTGTCATATTGCCAGAGTTGGTTTTCTGGTTCCTTCTCTTTTGGGTAGGCTCTGTCAGGGGGAAAGTCTAGGGCTGAAGGCTGTTGTTTAGATTCTTTTGTCCCAGAGAGTACACAAATTACTACTTAATGTAGTACTCTCCCCCTTTTCCTATGGATATGGCTTCCTGTAAGCCCAACTGCAGTGATTGTTGTCTCTCTTCTGGGTCTAGCCACCCAGTGAGTCTACCCGGCTCCAGGCTGGTACTGGGGGTTGTCTGCATGGAGTCCTGTGTTGTAAACCATTTATAGGTCTCTCAACCATAGATACCAATGCCTGTTCCAGGGGAGGTAGCAGGGGGGTGCAATGGACTCCCTGAGGGTTCTTAGCTTTGGTGGTTTAATACTCTATTTTTGTGGTGGTTGGCCTCCTGCCAGAAGGTGGCACTTTCTAGAGAGCATCAGCAGTGGTAGTACGGAGAGGAACCAGTGGTGGGTGGCCCTAGAACTCCCAAGATTGTATGCCCTGTGTCTTCAGCTACCCAGGTGTAGGGAAGTGTTTCACGCGTCCATGTGAAGAGATCACCAAACAGGCTTTGTGTGAGCAACAAGCCTGTTTATTTCACCTGGGTGCAGGCGGGCTGAGTCTGAAAAAGGAGTCAGCAAAGGGTGGTGGGATTATCATTGGTTCTTATATGTTTTGGGATAGGCGGTGAAGTTAAGAGCAATGTTTTGGGGCAGGGGATAAAGCTCACCAAGTACATTCTCAAGGGTGGGGAGAATTACAAAGAAACTTCTTAAGGGTGAGGGAGATTATAAAGAACCTTCTTAAGGGTGGGAGAGATTACAAAGTACATCGATCAGTTAGGATGGGGCAGAAACAAATCTCAATGGTGGAACATCATCAGTTAAGCTATTTTCACTTCTGTGGATCTTCAGTTGCTTCAGGCCATCTGGATGTATACATGCAGGTCGCTGGGGAGATGATGGTTTAGCTTGGGCTCAAAAGCCTGACAGGAAGGACCATCAGGTGGGGGCAGGGCTAGGCATGTCTGAGCTCAGACTCTCCTTGGGCGGGTGTTGCTGTGGCTGCTATGGGGGATGGAGGTAATGTTCCCAGGTAAATGGAGTTGTGTACCTAGAAGGATTATGGCTGCCTCTGCTGAGTCATGCAAGCTGTCAGGGAAGTCGGGGAAAGCTGGCAGTCACAGGCTTCGCCCAGCTCCCAAACAGACTGAAGGGCCAGTCTCACTCCCACAGTGCCCCTGCAACAGCCCTGAGTCTGTTTCCAGGTGGTGGGTGAGCTGGCCTTGAAAACTCGCCCCAGGCTACCTGCCTCCCAGCTGCAAAAGAAAAGGGCTTGGTTCTTCCCCTGCCTGTGGAGTCTGCACACCAGATTCACACCCTACTCCGAGTTCTGGCCAGGAGGCGTATTCCTCCGTTGAAATTGTTATGAAGTTCAGCTGGAGATTTCATTCTCCCTCTGGTGTTCCTTGCCCACTCCTCTGGCCACCGTCCCAGTGGATCCTTCTGGTGCCAGACAGGAATGGCCTGCTTGGGGACACAGTGAGCTCCCAGGGCCTTCCTGCTGCTTCCCCTACCCCTATACTTTGCTCAGCTCTTTAAGTTGACTCAGTTCCAGGTAAGATCAGAAACTTCTCCCGCAAACAGACCTTCAGTTTCTCCAGTGGGAGTGTGTGTTTGGGAGAGGAGGCTCTCCTTTTCCCACTTCTGCAGTTGGGACACTCACAGTATTTGAGGTTTTTCCCAGGTCCTGCAGGAGCAGTCCGCTTCCTTCAGAGGGTCTGTGGATCTTCTTGGGATTGCTGGTTTGTCTTGCAGTCGATCTGGAGCTAAAATTCACAGTGTGAGCCTCCACACACTGCTCTGTCCATCCACATTGGAGCTGCCTATCCACAATTCTTAGCAAATGACACATAGTTAGTCCTCTGAATAGGACACAATCAGTTCATCGAATTGAGTGCTGCAAGCTTAAAGCATTTCTTAGCCCTTTGCTATAAAACATGACTTTCTACTAAGTGAGAGTGGCATTCATTTTACAAAAACATATTGAGCATCTACTATAAGCCTGGCACTGTTCTAGGTGCTGTGAATATGGCAATTAACGAAATACTTAAAAATTCTTATCTTCAAAAAAGCCACTGGACATTTCTAACCAATTCTGGTTTCCTTTGGAAACAAGAGTTAAGGTTCAACCTAGTATTGTTGTGTAAATAAACATTATTAATAAGTTATTATCCTGTACATAATTTGCGGATTAGCAGTCAAGCATTATAATCACATTATAATCATTTTTGTTACATATGATGATATTTTAAGCATTTAAATTTATATAATCAATCTTTTATATGTGCACTGTCCAGTAATGTAGCCACTGGTCACATGTGGCTATTGAGCACTTGGAATGTGAGTAGTCTAAAATGAGATGTTTCCAAAATGTAAAACACATGCTAGATTTCGAAGATTTATTTATTTATTTATTTATTTATTTATTTATCTTTTTTTTTGAGACGGAGTCTTGCTCTGCCACCCAGGCTGGAGTGCAGTGGCCGGATCTCAGCTCACTGCAAGCTCCGCCTCCCAGGTTTATGCCATTCTCCTGCCTCAGCCTCCCGAGTAGCTGGGACTACAGGCGCCCGCCTCGTCGCCCGGCTAGTTTTTTGTATTTTTAAGTAGAGACAGGGTTTCACCGTATTAGCCAGGATGGTCTCGATCTCCTGACCTCGTGATCCGCCCGTCTCGGCCTCCCAAAGTGCTGGGATTACAGGCTTGAGCCACCGCGCCCGGCCTCGAAGATTTATTTTTAAGAAAGTAAGATAAAATATGGCTTAATAATTTTACATTGATTTTATGTTCAAAAATATTTTGAATATATTGAATTAAATGAAACATTAGGCCGGGCGTGGTGGCTCAAGCCTGTAATCCCAGCACTTTGGGAGGCCGAGACGGGTGGATCACGAGGTCAGGAGATCGAGACCATCCTGGCTAACAGGGTGAAACCCCGTCTCTACTAAAAAAAAAAAAAATACAAAAAACTAGCCAGGTGAGGTGGCGGGCGCCTGTAGTCCTAGCTGCTCGGGAGGCTGAGGCAGGAGAGTGGCGTGAACCTGGGAGGCGGAGCTTGCAGTGAGCTGAGATCCGGCCACTGCACTCCAGTCTGGGCGACAGAGCGAGACTCTGTCTCAAAAAAAAAAAAAAAAAAAACAAACAAACAAAAAAAGAAACATTAATAAAATTAATTTCCGTTCTTTCCTTTTATTTGTATTTATGGGACCATAAGAAAGTTTGGTCCCGATATAGCTTACATTATATTTCTGTTGGGCAGTATTCTTCTAGATACCTCCTTTATACTTAGCTGGTGTTTCTCAAATATGGTTTTTAGTAGACAGGAACATGGAGTTAAGTAAAGGTTTAAAAGTTTATTGCTAGATTCACAGAGTCTTTAATATGTTACTTAGAACTGTGAATTTTCATGAAGATAGGAATTGTTCACGGTGTTTCCCAGATCACTTTTACTAGGAGCCCTCTTGGAACAGCCTTTGCTAATGTCTGATTAAAGTGATACACTGCACTGCTCATCTAGGAACTTGGCACAAAGGCACTGATGGCAGAAGAGGTTTTAATTTACAAGGCTAGGCTTCCATTCATTTTCTGGATTTTTCCTTGGTTTTCTAAATAAAATCAACACTGATAGTTTTTAAAATGTAATTGTATTGCTTAAATATAATTCACCAAATCTTGAAAAGTTTGATTTAAAAAATAAATATTGAGATCCACTGGATTTACCAAAATGATTAATTTTAAAAATATGTAGTTGTAATGGGCTTGTCCGTTTGGGTGGTGAGACAGAGAGAAATCCAGTGATGAATGGCGTAGAATTACTTGTTGATAAGTCATATTTTGACAGAAGAATATACCACTTAGAGGACCTACACACTGGGGAAATGATAAATTCCAGAAAGCAATTGAGCTGGGAGTTACTCCAGTGATAAATGTTACCATTTATTATATTCGGAAGTCCTTGTTATAAAGGCATCCAAGAGATATCTAGGTGTAAGCCACAGTGTCATAAGCCTCAAATGAGCTTTCTGTTAGTCCACCCATTCCAGAGTATGAGTCTCTCCTCTGAAGACATCAATCTCACACTTGGGACAACAGAATCGCAGCTCTGTGCTTTCAGTAACTCAAAATGGTTCTCAGGCCTTCACCCAAACATTTCCCCCAGCACAAAATCCATTGGATATACGTCCCAGGGAAATACCACATTTGCCACATTGTTGACATTTTGGTAAAATCTACGTGGTCTTTTTGTTAACATGACTTCTGACAGAAACTAAATAGAGTAGAATCTGTTCATTCTAACAATTCACCAACGATAGCCATTCTCCATAAAGAGAGAAAAGACAATTGATGTGTTAAAGGCTCCTGTTTGATCTCTCCTTGTGTTGTCGAGATTTTGTAATGGAAATGAAAAAATATGTAATTCCTTCCTTCCAGTTGTATTTTTTTGTCCTTTGTGGCAGAAAGCTTACCAAGTAGGAATAAACAAAGGGAAATCTAAGAAAGCAAGACTGGAGAAGCTGCGTAAATGAGATCTTCTTGCCAAAGTTTGTATCTGGGTGATTCATCCAAATTAAATGTGGTAGAGTGGATCTGATTGTTGGGCCTACTTAATGGTGGGTTTCTGCAAAGTCAGTTGACTCAATATAGCAATGAGCTGAATTGACCATTAAACCAGATCAAACCCAGTAAATTAGCTATCCTTTGGTCCTCTGTTTTCCAGTCATAACAACGTAGTCATAAATCAGATAAACAACCATCCAACTGACAAAAATAAGAACAGAGTATAAAATGAATACCTATAATTGAAATACTCATTTCCCATTAGGTGTTCATGCAATAAATCAAAATTACTTATGTTTTCTCTTTTGATTTTGTTAATGTACTAGTGATGCCCTGGTATGGACTTGTAGATACTAAGAACTTATTTGCAAGGTTGCACTGAAATTTTATTCTAAAAAAGTATTGGTTTGGCCAGGCGTGGTGGCTCATGCCTGTAATCCCAGCACTTTGGGAGGCTGAGGCAGCCAGATGATGAGGTCAGGAGTTTGAGACCAGCCTGACCAACATGGTGAAACTCCATCTCTACTAAAAGTACAAAAATTAGCCAGGTGTGGTGGCGCACGCCTGTAATCCCAGCTACTCAGGAGACTGAGGCAGGAGAATCGCTTGAACCCAGAAGGGTGAGGTTGCAGTGAGCTGAGATCATGCCACTGCACTCCACCCTGGGCAACAGAGTAAGACTGTCTCAAAAAAAAAAAAAGAAAGAAAAAGTATTGGCTTGCCATGAAGCCTGTCCTTTCCTCATACGAAGCACACATATAAGTGTGTGTACAGATCCACTTGATGAAAATTACAAAATGCCAGCTTATAATCTAACTCCATTAAGATAAGTTTGATCTAAGATGACATTGGGAAAGACATTTTTGAGTGTTTTTAATACCAAATGATACATTTCATTGTAGAAACTTTAAAATTATAAATAGGCAAATTAAGGGAATAATTAACTGTAATTTCACCACTGAGACAGAACCCCACTACAATGGTAATGAATATCTTTCCAGACGTTTCCCTTACGTTGGAATATGAGATTATACCATAAAGACTGGTTTTCCTTTTTCTTTTTCTTTGTTTTGAGACAGAGTCTTGCTCTGTCGCCCAGGCTGGAGTGCAGTGGCCCAATCTCGGCGCACTGCAAGCTCTACCTCCCGAGTTCATGCCATTCTCTGGCTTCAGCCTCCTGAGTAGCTGGGACTACAGGCGCCTACCACCACACCTGGCTAATTTTTTGTACTTTTAGTAGAGATGGGATTTCACTGTGTTAGCCAGGATGGTCTCGATCTCCTGACCTCATGATCCTCCCACCTCAGCCTCCCAAAGTGCTAGGATTACAGGCATGAGCCACCGTGCCTGGCCTGGTTTTCTAAACTGTGTTTACAATATATTTATTCCTTTTTTTTTTTTAATATATGTTATAAAATTGATGGATGTATGCTTTTCTATACCATGCAGAGACCAGTTTTATTTAATCAGTTCCCTATTGTTCTATGATTGTTCCCAAATGTTTGCTTTTATTGGCAATGATTCAGAGAATATCCTTGAACATATGTTTGTTGACTTGCTCAGTTATTCCTCTAGATAGATTTCTAAAACTAGAATAAATGAATAAAGGAGAAAGTACACTAAAATTTTTCGATACATTTTGCCAAATTGCCTTTCAGAAATGGTGTGCCTGTCAGTACACAATTCATTGAGTGTTCAGTATGCACTATAATAGTGAAGAAGGCATATAAATTCCTGATGCTAGCAAATTGACAAGCTAAGAGGACAATGTTTAGCTATAAAGACCTTTTGAATTGTGAATTATTACAATTTAGCAGCAAAATAACTTTACCTAAGCAATGCATTTTTAAAAAGCACATTTAAAATGTATTTATTTTAAAATATTTTAAAAATAAACATTTAAAAATAAATAGTTTCTTAAGTAAGTCTGATTTTTGGTCCTACTCAGTGACACATTTCTGCAAAGTAAATGGACTTAGTACAGCAGTATCTGAACTGATCATTAAACCAGGCCAAACCCGTGAACTTGACTATTCTTTTGTCTTGTTTGCCAATCAGAAACACAAAATGTGTAACCAGAAAAATGCACAAATTATCAATGTATGGAAGATGAGCAGCACCTCAGAAGCCCCTCTCAGGCCTTTGTTTGGTCGCTATCTCCTCACTTATCAAAGATCATCATGATTAACTAGTGTCACATAAGACTTATTAATAAATGTGTATGCGTGTCTCCTGTTGATCTTTCTTGTGTCAACTTAATTCTCAGACTCAACCCAGGACTCTAAGAGGGGAAAGATGGCTGGGCGTGGTGGCTCACGTCTGTAATCCTAGCATTTTGGGAGTTCGAGGCTGGCGGATCACCCGAGTTCAGGGGTTTGAGACCAGCCTGGCCAACATGGCAAAAGTCTGTCTCTGCTAAAAAATACAAAAACTAGCCAGGCGTGGTGGCGCATTCCTGTAATCTCAGCTACTCAGGAGGCTGAGGTGGGAGAACTGCTTGAACCTGGCAGGCGGAGGCTGCAGTGAGCCAATATCGTGCCTCTGCACTCCAGCCTGGGTGACAGAGTGAGACTCTTTCCAAAAATAATAATAATAATAATAAATAAAAAGTGGGGGAGAGATAAAGTTTTTGTCTCCCCTACAACATATACAATGGAATATTATTCAGCCCCACAAAGGAATGAAATTCTGAAACATGCTACAACATTAAAGACACTATGCTAAGTGAAAGAAGCTGGAAACAAAAAGGATAAATACTGTATGAGTCCATTTATGTGAGATATCTAGAATAATCAAATACATAGAGATAGAAAGCAGACTAGCAGTTACCAGAGGCTAGGAGGTAGAGAAGGAAAATAAAGTATTGCTCTTCAATGGGCACAGAGTTTCAGTTTGGGATGGATGAAAAAGTTCTGAGATAAACGGTAATAATGCTTGTACAACAATGTAAATGTACTTAATGCTACTAAACTGTACACTAAAAATGGTTAAATAATAAATTTTATGTTATGTATGAAAGGTGGTGATTTTCCTAACTTTTAAATTCTTTATTTGTTCTGTACTTTATGCAAATTGAATTACACAGTGTATCTTTTGTGTCTGGCTTCTTTGCCTCACCATTATTCTTTGTAAAATTTATCATGTTGTTGTTGCATGTGATTGTTGTAATCTGTTTATTTTCATAGCTTTAAAGTATTTGTTAATATGGATAAACTATATTCTCCTGTTGATGGACATTGATTCCATTCATTTATTCTTTGTTTATTTTGCTATTTTCAACAAGGTTGCTATGAATACACACACACACACACACACACACATATATATTTATTTATTTATTATTTTTGAGACAGAGTCTCACTCCGTCACCCAGGCTACAGTGCAGTGGCGTAATCTTGGCTCACTGCCACCTCCACCTTCCCAGTTCAAGCGATTCCCCTGCCTCAGCCGCCTGAGCTGGGATTACAGGCGCCCGCCACCATGCCTGGCTAATTTTTGTGTTTTTAGTAGAGACAGGGTTTCACCATGTTGGCCAGGATGGTCTTGAACTCCTGACCTCAAGCAATCCATTTGCCTCGGCCTCCCAAAGTGCTGGGATTACAGGCGTGAGCCACTGTGCCTGGCCTTGCTGTGAATATTTTTGTACATGTCTTTTGGCACTGGTGACGCAGGAACATATTTCTAGTGGATGTGTGTGTGTATCTCTAAGGGAGGAATTGCTGATCCTTGGTAGACCTACCACAGTGTGTGAGAGCTCCAGTTGTTGCATGTCCTCATCATTTCTTGAGGATTCTTTTTGTTTGTTTGTTTAGCTATTGCAGTCAGCTCATGGTGATGTCTCATTGCAGTTTTAATTTAATTTATATTTTCCTAATGATTAACGATGTTTAACTATTTCAGTAAGTGCATTGGCCGTTGGATATCCTGTTTTGTGTGAAGTACCTTTTATTCATTTTTCTATTGGATTGTCTTTTTATTTTTCTTGTTGATTTATAGGGGTTCTTTATCCTGGAGCCTTTGTGGAATACATGGATTCCAAAAAATATTCCCATTTAGTGGCCTTGCTTTTCTTATTGTCTTAATGGTGCCTCTTGATAAACGAAAATCTAATTTTAATGTAGTGTAATTCATCATTCCTTTTCTCTATGGCTAGTGCTTTTATGTTCGGTTTAGGAACTGTTGGCTTATCCCAAAGTCCTGAAGATATTTGCCTGTGTTATCTTCTAGTACTTTTATGTTTTTGCCTTTTGCCTGTAGATCCTTGAGGTATTTGTAATTAAATTTTGTGTATCATGTGAATATGATGAGTGGGGAGATGCTGAAATTATTATTATTATTATTTTTTCTGTGAGGATAGCCTTTTGACACAGCATCAGGTATTGAAAGTACTGCTTTTACCCACAATACCTCACTCCTGACCTTTGTTATAAAACAGGTATATGCCATGGTTTGGATTCCAGACTCTCTATTTTGTTATATTGGTCTATTTATTCTTGCACTAATACCACCCTATCTTAATTGCATTAGCTCTGTACTTGGTCATGTATGTACTGAGATATATGATTTCTCTTCTTTCCTCTGTTAATGCCATAATTTTATTGATTGGTCTGCAAATGTTAAGTCAACCTCAAATTATTGGAATAAAGTCAATTTAATCACAATATATTTTTCTTTCACATATCACTGGTTTGCTAACCTTTTACTAAAATTTTTATCTGTCTATGTGGGTGATATTGGTCTTTAATTTCATTTCTTGTAATATTTTTAAAATTGGGTTTTGTCATCAAATTGGGAAGTATTCTCTATGTTCACTGTAAAGAGTTGTGTTCTATGGCTCAATTTCTTTAATATACAGGGTTATTGAGATATTTAATTTTTATGTCAGTTTTTTAAAAATTTTTTTGGAAGCAGAGTCTCGCTCTGTTGCCCAGGCTGAAGTGCAGTGGCATGATCTTGGCTCACTGCAATCTCAGCCTCCCGGGTTCAAGCAATTCTTCTGCCTCAGCCTCCCGAGTAGCTGGGACTACGGGTGCATGCCACCATGCCCAGCTAATTTTTGTATTTTTAGTAGAGATGGAGTTTCACCATGTTGGCCAGGCTGGTCTCGAACTCCTGACCTTGTGATCTGCCCCCCACCCCCGGGCTCCCAAAGTGCTGGGATTACAGGCATGAGCTCCCGTGTCCAGCCTTATGTCAGTTTTATAACTATCCTTTGAGAAACGTGCTCATTTTATATACATATTCAAATTTATTGGCATAAACTTGTGTGTCATAACTTCTTTATCATCACTTTAATGTCTTTAGGATCTTTAGTCATTTCTCCATTTTCGTTCTTGATAGTGGTGATATATCCTTTTATCTCTTTACGTGATCAGTCTTTCTGGGATGCTGCCAATTCTGTTCTCTTTAGATAAGAACAACTTTTGAATTTGTTGATCTTCTCTATCTTAAAATTGCTTTGTATTTTGTTGATTTATGCTTCTATCTTTACTATTTCTTTATTTCTACTTCCTCTCACTCTAATTTGCTATTTTAAAAACTTATTTTTGTGAAAAATTTTTTCAATGATAACTTACTTAATTTGATAGAAAATATTAAATGTGAAAATTTTTGTTAAATTTGAAGGTATAAATCTCTGGCTCTCCAAATATATGCACATTTGCAAATAAATTGAAAATTTTAAATTATATAGCTTAATATAGTTTAAAACACATAAGACTTTCCATCATTTAAGAAATATTAATGTCATGCTATAAACATTCATTGTCAATATCACCTTTATTGTATTTAATTTATAAATTCCCATTCAACATTATAATCATAACTTATTCTGAGGGATAAAGAAACAGATATTTTACTTCAAAGGACATTAAAAATACTATATCTTTCATGATTCTCAATACCTTCCAAACTGTTTAAGAACTTAGTATTAAATATAAGATCTGGCAGTTTCTCAATAAATGCAAGTCTAACCATAATTACATCTTAATATTTCTGTGAGTATCTGCCTTCTCCTTAGCATATTAAGCACTATATTATGTCTTTTAGGATAAAAAATTTCATTTGTAAAAAATGAAAAAACGACAAAATGTACAATATACATAGACTTTTTTTATATAGTTGTGTTTTGAGATGAGGCTATTACTCCTGAGAAATTCACAGCTATTTTTTATTTTCAAAAATCTCAATTTTGAGTTCTCCAATGTTTGGTGGAATTCCAGGTGTTGTGAGTTCAGGTAGTAGTTCCCAGGTATGATTTTGGGACCTGTGTGCATGGCTGATAGGCTGGAAATGTGTATTTCCAAGTAGGTGAGCCAGGACACCCTTGAAAGGTATGGTGAGCTGCTCTGGAAAGCAAAAGTTCTCTTGGTGTATAAGTGCACTAACTCTGAGGACCCAGGGTGGGTGGAGCTGCTGTTTCTCCTACTTTCTGAAATAGATGAATGATATTCAGTCTTCTTTTTTAAACCTGTGAGTTTAAGGCAAAAGAATTCCCTGTAAGTATGGTTTTAGCAGCATAATAATCTTTTTTTTTTAACATGCAACATTTGAAGTACATAAATTTTAAGATATTTTTAAACTTCCACTGAATACATGCAAGGAAAAAAAATTTGACAGAATCCAATATTTATTTGTGATTAAAAACTCTCAGCAAACCAGGACTCGAAGGGAGCTTTCTCAACTGGATAAGTGGCTTGTAAGAAAAACCTCCAGCTAATATCATACTCAATGGTAAAAGAATAAATGACTTCCTTTTAAGATCAAAAACAAAGCAAGGATTTCTACTCTCATCATTCCTGTTCAACATTGTACTAGAGGTTCTACCCTGTGCAATCAAATAAAAAAAAGAAATACAAGGTATCCAGATTGGAAAGGAAGAGGTAAAACTGTTTTTATCCACAGATGATATGATTATCTATGGAGAAAATCTATAGAATCTACATTAAAACTACTTTAGAGTTACAAATACATTTACCAAGGTGTCAGGATTCAAGATTATATGCAAAAAAGTCAGTTATATTTTGCATCAGCAAAATTTTTCATGGCTCAATTTTTTCTCCTATTTCTCTTATTCTCTCATTTAAAAAATTACTTATATTTTTATTCATTTTATTTACATTTTTTTTAAAATTTATTTTTGATTTTTGTGGGCACATTGTGGATGTATGTATTTATGTAGTACACAAGATATTTTGATACAGGCATACAATATTCACATCAGGGTAAATAAAGTATTCATCACCTCAAGCATTTATCCTTTTTTTGTGTTACAAACAATCCAATTATACCCTTTAGTTATCTTAAAATGTACAATATATTATTGTTGCCTGTAATCACCCTGTTGTGCTATCAAATACTAGATATTGTTCATTCTATGTAACTACATGTTTGTACCCATTGACCATCCCCACATTTCCCTCCCCTCCTACTATCCTTTCTAGCCTCTGCTAACTGTCCTTCTGCTCTCTAGCTCCATGAGTTCAATTGTTTAAATTTTTAGCTTCCACAAATAAGTGAGAACATGCAATGTTAGCCTTTCTGTGCCTGGCTTATTTCACGTAATGACCTCCATTCATGTTGTTGCAAATGACAGGATCTTATTTGTTTTTAAGGCTGAATAGTACTCCATTGTGTATATGGGCCACATTTTCTTTACACATTGCTCTGTTAATGGACACTTAGGTTATTTCCAAATCTTGGCTATTGTAAATGCTACAATAAACATGGAAGTGCGGTTATCTCTTCAATATACTGGTTTCCTTTCTTTTGGGTATATACCTAGCAGTGGGGTTGCTGGATTATATGATATCTCTATTTTTAGTTTTTTGAGGGACCTCCATCTCTGCTCCATAGAGATTGTACTAATCTACATTCCCATCAAGAGTGTACAGGGGTTCCTTTTCTCCACATTCTCACTGGCATTTGTTATTGCCTGTCTTTGGATAAAAGCCCATTTTAACTGGGGTAAAATGATACCTCATTGTAGTTTTGATTTGCATTTCTCTGATGGTCAATGATGGTGAGCACTTTTCCATAGACCTGTTTATTTGCTGTATGTAGGTCTTCTTTTGAGAAACATCTATTCAAATCTTTTGTCCATTTAAAAATCATATTATTAGATGATTTCCTACAGAGTTGTTTGAGCTCCTTATATATTCTGGTTATGAATCCCTAATCAGATGGATAGTTTGCAAATATTTTTTCCCATTCTGTGGGCTGTTTCTTCATTGTGTTGATTGTTTTCTTTGCTGTGCAGAAACTTTTTAACTTGTTGTGATCTATTCCCCAATTTTTGCATTGGTTGCTTGTGTTTGTGAGGTAATAATCACAAATTTTTGCCCAGACCAATGTCCTGGGGCTCCCACTGTGTTTTCTCTTAGTAGTTCCATAGTTCGAGGTCTTGGATGTAAGCCCTTGGTCCATTTTGAGTTGATTTTTGTATATAGTGAGAGATATGGGTCTAATTTCATTCTTTTGCATATGGATAGCCAATTTTTCTACTACCATTTATAAAAAAGATTTTCCTTTCCCCAGTGTATGTTCTTGGCACCTTGGTCAACAATACATTTGCTGTAGATGTATCAATTTATTTCTGGGCTCTCTATTTTGTTCTATTGGTCAATGTATCTATTTGTATGCCAGTATGGTGCTGTTTTGGTTACTATACCTCTGTAGCATAATTTGAAGTCAGGTAATATGATTCCTCCTGTTTTATTCTTTTTGCTTATATATTCTTTTACTTTTTTTTCTTTTTCTTTTTTTTTTTGAGACAGAGTTTTGCTTCTGTTGCCCAGGCTGGAGTGCAGTGGCGCGATCTCATCTCACTGCAACCTCCGCCTCCTGGATTCAAGCGCCTGCCTCAGCCTCCTGAGTGGCTGGGATTACAAGTGCCCACCACCATGCTCGGCTAATTTTTGTATTTTTTAGTAGAGACGGGGTTTCACCATGTTGGCTGCTCTTAAACTGACCTTAGGTGATCTGCCCACCTTGGCCTCCCAAAATGTTGGGATTACAGGCATGTGCCACCATGCCTGGCCTCTTTTACTATTCTTATGGTAGTTACCCTATAAATCACAACACACATCCTTGATTTATTACATTTAGTATGATTTCATATATTTATGATCTCCTGGACAATGCAGTAACTTTAGAACCTGCTAACTCCATTTATCTCCACCTGCCTGTGAATATATTTAATTTTGGAGATAATTTAAGCCCTATATTTTTATTATTGTTTTATTGAGATGCTATTCACTTAGATTTACCCCAAAACTAATTCTTTCCATTGCTGTTCCTTCTTCTATCTTCTTACTCCTAAATGTGATCATTTTCCTTCACTGAAGAATACTTATTAGTGCAAATCTACTGCACAGTGCTCATTAGTACAGATGCTGCTGACAAATTCTCTCAGTTTTTGTTTGTCTGCAAATTTTTAAATTTTATTTCAACTTCATTTTTGAAGAGTACTTTGGCTGGAATTAGAATTGTACATGTGGTAACTGCTTTTATTTCCCCGTGGCACTTCAAATACCTGATAACACTGTCTTTGGCTTTTATTGTTAATAAGCTGTTAGTGTTACTGTTAGTCTCCCAGAAGTTAGGTGATTGTTTTCCTCTGATAGTTCTCAACTTTTCTCTTTGTCATGGGTTTTTAGCAGTTTTACCAAGATGTACGTAGGCGTAATTTTCTTTGTATTTGTCCTACCTCAGGTTTATAACATTTTTTTAGTTTACGGGCTTAATGTCTGCATCCAGTATTTTTTAATCTTAAATATTCTCTCTCCAATTATTGTTTTTGCCACATTCTATCTCTTTCTTTCTTTTAGGGCTGTAATTATACATATTAGACCTTTCCTCATGTTCTACATGGCTCTTATACTCTTTAATACTCCCCCCTCTTCTTCAGTTGAATTTTTTCTTCTACTTTATATTCCAGTGTATCGATTCTCTCTCTCTCTCTCTTTTTTTTTTTTTTTTGCTGGGTTTATTTTACTTTTTAGCCTATTAATTGAGTTCTTTATTTTGTTGAATTTCTTTTGTTAGTTCTACAGTTCCATTTGGTTTTCTCTTTATGGTTTTCAGGTCTTTGCTGAAATTCCTTCCCTCCTTCCCTCCCTCCCTCCTCCCTCCCTCCCTCCCTCCCTCCCTCCCTTCCTTCCTTCCTTCCTTCCTTCCTTCCTTCTTTCTTTCCTTCCTTCTTTCCTTCCTCAGAATCTCACTCTGTCACTCAGGCTGGAGAGCAATGCTGTGATTACAGCTCACTGTGGCCTTGACCTCTCAGACAGGCCCAAGTGATTCTCTCACTTCAGCCTCCCAAGCAGCTGGGCACTAACATGCCCAGATAATTTTTGTATTTTTTGTAGAGATGGAGTTTTGCCATGTTGCCCAGGCTGATCTTGAACTCCTGCCTTGGCCTCCCAAAGTGCTGGGATTATAGGTATGAGCTACCACAACCGGCCCTTTACTTCTTTAACATACTTAGCTGATCAAAAAATTCCAGTATGATCCTTAGAATATCTGTATCTTTTATGGATCTATTTCTATTGTCTTTTGTTATTTTGATTTTTAGCTAATGTTTTGGCATGTTTTGCTACTTTTAGTTGAATGCTGGCTGCTGTGTATGAAAATTATAGAGACAATTTATATCTGGATCATATCTTACTTTAGAGAGGATTTCTATTTTTTTCTAGCAGGTAGGTAGCATAGGAACGTATTAAGTTAATCCATTCATGAGCTGAGCAGATTCAAAACTGGGGTTCAGTTTCTGCTCTGTTTAGAGTTCATACCCCTAGTTATAGCACTTCAAGGGTAACAACTTAAAACCCAGGTTTTTACTTGAGCCTCTTCTCCTGTATGAACTCAATCCCCTCTTCACTCCCTCTCTCTCCCAAGTCTGGTGAAGTTTTCAGTATACTCTCAGCTCTACAACCTTTCAGACACTACTTTCTCCTCAGTTTTTCTCATCTCGGTTGTTCCTTAAAAATTTGCAAATGTCTCAAAGGGAAAAGTGGTGTCAAATACCAGTTCAGTATTCTGGGTTTCTCCTCTCTCTAAGATCTTGGCCCTTTAAATCCTCACTGTTTGGGCAGCTCTCTGATGTCTTTGATAGATGTTTGCTTGCTTGTTTTAATTTTCTTCAGCCTTACTAATGGTTAATAGAAGTAAGTTTGATTTCAAATAAGCCAGTCTGCCATTTTTGGGAAGGGAAAAGTCAGCACTACTTAGATTTATATGTTGTTCTCATTTCTGTTATTTTCTCATACTTTTATCTCTATTTGATGGTAAAGAAAACAGAAATAGATAGAAATTTTGCTTCGGGTTAAATTCCTAGTTAATGACCCAGCTGAATTAAGAATCCAGTTTTTGGACTACTGATACAGAATCTATTGCTTTCATCTGATATACACAGTAGAAATACTGCAGATTCTGCTTAAAGGAAGCATTCTTTTCTATCTATAAATATTTAAATTCTATTTGTGCTGGGAAGCATGCTAGATCTTGTTTGGGCTCAAAAATTTTAAGTAATCCACACATATTGGGTACCTAGTTGGTAAGACATAGTGCTGTGGGTTTTATGTGCACCAACTCATTCAGTCCTCATGGCAATCCTCTGAGGCTAGATATTTTATCATCTTAATTTGGAGACAAGGAAGCCGTATTTCAGAGAGGTTCATTAATTTCCTCAAGTCACACTATTAGTAGTGACAGAACAAATACTTAAACCTGTGTGATGTAGCAGAATGAAGAGTAATGTTTGGAGTCAGACAGACCAAGCTTAATACTCTGGCATTGTCACTGATTAGCTGTGTGACTTGGAGCAAGGTCCTCTCTGAGTCATAGTGTCTTAATTTAGTAATGATGAGACTTCAGTAACAACGCAGTGAAGAGAAAATAAAACAATGTATGTGAGCACACTTGGTATATGTGAGGCACTAAGTAACTATTAGACCCTTTCATCCTTCCTGAACAAGAAACATTAGAAAAGAACTTTATATAAAACACTTGCAAAAATAAGATATATTTAACACAACAACTCTGAGTGGTATTCTGGGCAGGTAGACATGTGAAAACCATGTATTGGAGAAATGAGGTAACTTGCCTCCGGTTACACAGCTAACGTGTAGAATAGATAAACTTTGCTGACTGCAGTGTGCCTAGATTAACATCATATGTATATCCTCAAAATGGAGTTTGTATAAATTAGTTAATATTTCAAATGCACAAAATGAATCTGCTATTTAAAGGATCCCTGCAGTGAGTGCTTTTGTAAAGTCAGGAATAATTCTGGAAATGTAAGTTATATCCTGCTAATTTATCTGTTTTATACATTCAGCTTTTAATGTTTTCTTAAAGTTAGTCATGTCTGATGCTGACTTTACCATCCTCAAAATGTCTTTATGTTGATAAGATACTGTTACTTCATTTCTAGAATCTAATTAAAGTTGATAGTACTCTAAGGGACAGCAAATGTCAAAATCCACCAGGGTTAATTATTTTGAATGTCTTTTAAAAGTAAAGGAACATATAAAAATCAATGAAACTGTGGTATTAGAATTAAATTATCCTGAGACTGTTTTCCTCAAACATATGATTTATTTGAACACTTGAATGTCTTGTTCAAGAGAGACATTTAGCTTATAGCAAATGTCCCCAACAGGACGCTGCTATGATTCGATATATTAGCTCAGCTGCCCTCCGTGCACAGGTAGGGCGGTCTTCTCGTCAGGCAGGTGTTTTGGGATATTCCTTGACTTTCATAAGAGGATGCCAACTCTCTCTGCCTGCATCCAGTTGACTAGAAGATCTATCTTCCAAGCTCCTGCAAGAGGACATATGCTCAAATTCCCCATTGCCCTGATCTTACCAAGCTCAGTAACTTAACTCTACTCACACTTATGAATGCTCAAAGGGTCTTTGTTCCATTCATTTATCAAGATCAGTGGCATCCAGGCTTTCTGCTCAGAGAGAAGCAGAGGAAAGCATGGATGGTGCAACACACTTGCATGGCTGAGGCTGCTTGCTGTGTGTGATCTGTGGCACAGAGAGTAGGTGTCAATCTTGAAGTGCTGGCTGGAAATCCACCCCTTTCACTGCCACTCACCTGTAGCCATTCATTGTATTGAGAACACGAGCATTAAAATGATTGTATCTAAACTTTTACCATTTTATTTTTGGGTGTTGCTGGTCTTGCAGGGCTGCATGGTTTTGACCCTTCATAAAATCACTCCCTTTGAATTGCTCTTTGGTGTTGGACTATAAGCCTACGTTGAGGAATTTTAAAGGAATAAACATGAGAAATGTACTGTGTAGTCTAGGGATGTTCAGTGGTGTGCAATCTGGTTGCTAAGCCATTATTAACAAATAAATTATATGAAGTTATCATTAAATACATTATATCAAAAAGAAAGTTAATAAATATGTAAAATGCATCACTTCCCAATTATTTGACCACATTTTACTGTTATCTATGCTCTTGAGGTTGTTCATGACTATTGTATCAGTGTGAAGGAAATGTTATATAAAGTAGGCTGCCGTCCAGCTGCAAGTTCAGAGGTGTCATGTTGGTAGTATGAAATTGGCCAGGGTTGAAGTATTTACAATATAGCGCATCAAATCAGCACCCTGCCCCACACCCCAAAACCCAGTTGTAAAATATCTAACAGCTCACTACTATATGTTATTGAAGATATTATGTTACAGCGATTACGAGAATCTGTGGGAGAGACTCCTCATAGGTCTCAAAAGCAAATAAAGATATGCTTCTCTTCAGGTACGTGCTTATTTTTATTTTTAGAACCTCATGCCTATTGCTAATAGTTATGTTTCTTCTTCATGTTCACTGCTAAGTAGCTCAAAACCAAATCTTCAGCACCTTTTACAAAAAGAAACGTGTTCCAGGAACCATCTTATTTCCTTATTGTTGTTTTTATTTAGTCCCTTCCTCTCCTTCCTTCCTTCCTTCCTTCCTTCCTTCCTTCCTTCCTTCCTTCCTTCCTTCCTTCCCTCTCTCCCTCCCTCCCTCCCTCCCTCCCTCCGTCCTTCCTTCCTTCCTTCCTTCCCCTCCTTTCCTTCTGTTTCTTTTCTCTATCTTTTCTTTTCTCTTTCTCTTTTCTTTTCTTCTTTTCTTTTGTTCTATGTTGTTGTATTAATGGATTTATTTTAGGTATCTCTAAACATGTTAAAAATGATGTGGGGGTATAAAAATAAAAAGTATACTTTAATATGTGCAAATATTCTTAACAGCAATGGATTATTAAGACTTCCTACCTTATTTATAGATTTTATCTTGGTATAATATTTAAGCCTTCTTCCTGCTTTAATATGAAAAAACTTATGAAGTTAGAATAAAATTTAGAACTGCATATATGCTTTATTTATTAAGGGCCCGTAAAAAAAATCCTAGGGAGAAGAAGAGTTCACTTACATGTATTTATTATCTTTCATCCTTCTCTTGAATGTAAGTTCCAGGAAGACATGGTGTGTCTTAAAGTGTTTAAGCTACATCTCATGTTCAATGAGTATTTTTGAATGAATAAATAAATGAATAATTCACAAATTTTCTAATGCTTAATGGTTATGAATATCATTCGGTTTTTAATGATGATATTATACAACATATATACACACATGTTTAAGAACTTTCATTCCATACTTATCACATCCATTTAGGCTCTGTTTCTCCAAATTTTAATTTTTCAATTAAACATTCATTGCTGATATTTTTTCATTAGTTATTTATAGAAATATGGTCACACATCATAAAAAGAAGCAATATGGCATTTTCTACCCATGTGGAAAGACCAGTTATCCTAAACTAAGCCTAAAGTTTAATACCTCTGCATTCCTTAGATGGTTCTCCTGAATCTTTCACTATAATTCTGCTGCTTTATTTTTTTCTTATACTGAGAAAAAAGAACTAACATTTATTGCGTGCTTACTTTGTGATAAATGCTCGCTGTGTATTATTAACTGACACAACAATCCAGTGAAGCAGGTCCTATTATTGTCCCCTTTTTAATAGGTGAAGTGACTGGAGCTCAAAGAGATGATGTCACTTTCCCATGTCACAGCTCCCAGTGATGGAGCTTGGCTCTGTAGTCACAGGGTGGCTGTCTGCCCCACTCAACTCTGGATCACTGCCTCCCACTGATCGCTTCTTCACCTCTGCCTTGTCTTCACCTTTCACAGGTCTCCCTTAGACACTACTTTTATTATTTTATTTGGTTGGTAAATTAGTGTTTCCAGTTATTCGACAGGAATGCCAAGCTAATCAGCTTGGTGTTCAGTGAGTGGGAAGCCACTGGGGTTTTTGAGTAGAGGATGATCATCCAGGAAGTAGGGAGAATGATGCCTCATAGATACGGAGACTGGAGATAAATGAGTGGCCAGGTGATATTCAAGAGTGTGTTTGGCAAAATAATGGCTCCCCCAAATATCCATGTCCTTATCCCTGGAACCTGTGGATACGTTACCTTACATGGCAAAAGGGTCTTTGCAGATTTGATTAACATTAAGGACCTTAATCATAGGAAAGATAAGTTTGGATAACCAGGTGGGCCCAATCGAATCACACAAATGCTTGAAAGCATAGAACTTTTACAGCTGTAGTCCAAGGGACATGTGACTACAGGAGAACAGTAAGAAAGGTGCAGTGTTGTTGCCTTTGAAGATGGAGGAAGGTGGCCAGAAGCCAAGGTAGGTGGGTGGTCTCTAAAAGCCGAAAAAGGCAATAAATTTTCTCTAGAGTCTCCAGAAAGGAATGCAGTCCTGCTGATATCCCGATTGTAGTCCAGTGAGACCCATGCTGGATTACAGACCTGGAAGGGAGTAAATTTGTGTTGTTTTAATCCACTAAACTTATGGTAATCTGTTAACAGCAACTTCATAAAACTAATATAGGGAGAGATTTAGACTACATGAAGGCAGTAGGAATTGTACCTGCTCAGAAATCTTTAGCATCCTCTCTTTCCCACTGCTTTCAATTTCAACTTTCCTGTTCAGCTCTCCAGGTTCTGTGTACCCTGCCCATATTGTTCTCAATAGTGACCCCTCCTTGCTGGGTGATCAGGCTGCTCCTCTTCCTGACCTGTGCCTTCCTGAGGCTGTACTCAGTTTTCTAACTGCAGGAGATATTCCCTTCCCAGGAAGCTATCCCCTCTATCCCCTTTTCTTGATTACTTCTGCCCTCTCTGATCTTCATCTTCTCTGATTAGCTCCAGCATTGATATCCAGGAAACACAATTAGAACGCCATTATATTCATACATTTCTTCTGTGCTACATAATACTCGTTTTTCCCCTTCCCTCCCCTCCTCTCCCCTTTTCTTTTTCCTTTTCTTTTCGAGACAGGGTCTCACTCTGTCATCCAGGATGGAGTACAGTGGTGTGATCACGGCTCACTGTAGCCTTGACCTCCCATGCTTAAGTGATCCTCCCGCCTCAGCCTCCTGAGTAGCTGGGACTGTAGGCACTTGCCATTACATCAGCTAAATTTTCACATATTTTGAAGATATAGAGTCTCCCTAATCTTTCCTAACCTGTTCTCGAGCTGCTGGGTTCGACCAATCTTCCCATCTTGGCCTCCTGAAGTGTTGGAATTACAGGTATGAGGCATCACGCCTGGCCATTATGAGTTTTTCTTAGTGTTTAATGTATTGCTTGCATTTTGTATTGTTGCTACTTTAAAAAATGCCACCTAGTATTCTGAAATCTATCAGAAAGTGTGATATAGTGAAAAGATCATGTATTTTGGATTCTGGTTTAGCAATTTCCTAGCTGTGCATTTTGGGCAAGATACTTTACCTCACTGAGTCTCAGTTTCCTTATGGGTAGATTTCAGATGATATCCACTTCACAGAATTTTTGTAAGGATTACATCACTCTACTATTCTTACTTCCTAGGCTACTGGAGGGCAGAGAATGTGTCTTACTCCTTTATGCTATTGACACCTACCACAGAGCTTAAGCACCCAGTAGGCATACAGATTGATCTCAGTTTATTATCAGACTTTTGCATCTTGTTAGAGATTTTGCCATTGTTTCTATACTTGCACACCCCTCTCAACTTACCTTTCATACAACATTCTATTAATAGAGTCTTAAAAGTCTATTAAGTCTTAATAAGTCTTATTAATTAAAAGTCTTAAGTGTCTATTATCACTGTCTTAAAAGTCCTAGCTTATTGTATCATCTGTTTAACTTCTGACAGACCTCTAAGTTAATTTCACAAAATATTTCCTGAGCATGACCTCTTCGAAATAATTCTCCCCCACCTGTCCACGGCTAGTCCCCATGGGCTCACTTCCAGTCGCCCATTTTATATTCTTTCCCGATCACAACACTCTAACTCCACAAAGCCAACTTGCTATTTTTTGATGCTCTCTTTCAGCTTTCATTTGCTATGGACACCACTTCAGATTTGTTGCCTTTGGATGCAGGTGTTTCTGAGATAGGCAAGTGTTTTATAATACATGAGTACTTTCACTGCCTGCATTCTCAAGATTTGGAGATGCAGGTTATCTGCTCTTGAAACCTTCTTTGCTTTTTTCATGGTTCTAAGTTTCATCGCTCTTTCAATGAGCATTAACTCTTGATTGCTCTCTTTGGCCACATTTTTCAGCTTTAAATGTGTGTTGTTTTTTTTTTCCTACTGCCCCGATAAGCCAGGGAGCAGAGGCTTTCATTTCGTCAGGAAGTCTCTCTTCCTTCTTCTTCTCTGATTACATCCTGCTGATATCCTTATCAAGTCTGGATCTTTTGTCAGATGAACTTTGCTTCCTACCATTGTACCGTGATAAATTTCTATGCTAGCTTTATAGTGTCTGATATCTGCTTGGCCTGGACTTGCTGGCAGAAATCTTTATAGGCGAGTTGATTTATTGCTGAAAATTGAATCCCAAAAGTGTCTTAAGAAACTGTTTTTTTTTTTTTTCTTTTGGTATAGATTTTAGGAGAGACCTTCTTTCCTGCTTTCATTGATTTCCTGTGACTGGGTGATATTTGCAAAGAGTTCCAGCCTAATATCTCATTTTGGAAATCAGCGGTCAATTCTTTGAGACTATTTTTAGCTCTAGAATGTCTAATAAGTCTTTCTCTTTATATGTGATCAACATGGCGGTTCTAAACTGGGGCACCTGGACTTCTTACAGGACTGTCCTCAAACTTTGGTCAATGTGTAAAATTTAATTTTGCTGACACTGAGTCATACAGTTTTGCTGTTTGGGTGCTGTGTGTCACGTGAATTGTTGGCCTGAACAGATCCTATAATGTGCTATACTTTGGGGTGCTGCTTGTGGCAAACGTGCGTTTCAAAGAATAGCATAATGTCAATTTAGTGTCAAAGAAAGGGTTTCCATTTACTGGAATATTGCTTCTTACCCTCCTTAATTCGAAGGGATTGTGGTCAAGACAGAAAGCAGTTCTCAGAGAGAGTGCTGTAAGGTGGCTAAGGGTAGTAAGATGGCCATAGACACATCTATAGAGATGTGAAACGTGGTTATTTTGTGATACTTCATGTTTTGTAAGTATTTCTGTCTTTTTACAAGGTCATCTTTAGTCTTTTGATATTTTCATTTATATCACCAAAAAAGTACAATATGTGAAGACATGGCGTGAACATACTAAGGTTTATTCTGGGCAGGCCTAAAGAGAAGGAAGCCTTGCTATACTGTCTGCATTATTTTTATTTGGGTTACAGAGGAAGTGGACCTTTCACATTATTAATGACTCTTCAGGAACCAGTGTCCTCGTTGCCTTTCAACTTTTTGAAAGTAGGTGGCAGCATACCTATAGCTACTTCCAAAAATAGGACGGTGACTTTCTGAAACGCTCTTCTTTGTTCTTGGGAGATGCTCCACGATCTCCCTTTGTGCCCTCCATCACCTGCAGATTGCAGAAGTGGGCAGGTGGGCTGGAAGCAGCCTTTCTCCCACAAAGCTGTTTGTGAATTTCCTTGCATGGTTTCATCAGGGCAAGTATTCAGAGTTTTCTAGTAGTAATTAATGATGTCCTTCCCTCACAGGATAATAAGGATAACAACCAGACCTATGTAGACTAGATTCTGTTGCTTTTAAACTCCATGCTGTTGTTAATGCATTTGATTGGATTTGTAACAAGAAGGGCTAGGCGTTTTCTTACTTGCTTTTTCATCGTACAATACTTGGGGTCCCTTTATTGAAAGTTCCAGAGCTATTGTACTTGTGACAAAATGCAATAGGTTATCAGATTTTACTGAGGGCCATTTTCAGAAATTGGTAATCTTGCCTGATTAATATATTTTAAAATGCTTAATGAGTATTTATCACATTCAAGTCCCAAGGGAAAGCTCCAAGAAAGTCAGTGGAATGGGGATCCAGATACCTATATTAAATCAATACAGCATCGTAGATCTCTGCAGTTTTCTTTGCTACTGTGTTTGCCTCATCCAGAGTGAAAAAGATCCCTTATGGAAGTAAGTTTATGTATTTGAAAAATCTCTGGCATTCGTTACTTTTCAAAAAGGCTGCAAGTGAAGTAATTGCTATGAACTGTCTTGCTATATGAGGAAACTAGGAACTCTTTTGTTGTAGTTCTCCCTACACAACTAGAGAGACTAATGACTAGACCCTGATCTGAGTGTTAGTTCTGTACTTCAACCAGAAGGGTGCACTGTTGTATCTTATTTATTGCTTGGGGTTGGTGGGGAGGAAGAAAAGGAATAGAACCATGTTCTTTCCAACCATTATATGTCCTGGTAATTTGCCTTTTCTTTTGAATTTTATTAGCATCCTAGTTCAATTGTTGAATTCCTGGATTCTCTTCACACCTTTCTTGGTACAAGTGAATAAATAGAAAGTTCACAGAGGAAGAAGTTACCAGCATGTTGAAAAACTGACTAAGGAATATTGCCTTACCTTTTCCAAATTTTCTCTCCTCTGAGGGAGGAGTTTATCACCTTTGTTACAGATGGGACAGGTTTGGCAGTGGATGCCTGCAGATGCAGAGCTCTGGAATGTTCCCAGCCTTAACATCTGGGGTACAGCTGGCTTATTCCCAACTTTCTTTCCTGCTTTCCTGGGCTGGGGTTATTGTTTTGGGGCTTAATTACACTCTGGCTCTAAGGAGGAAGACACGGTCATCCTCTAGATGTTATTTAGGCCCCCAAATTGATACTGTTGAGGTATTAGATTTTCATTGGGAAAATATGTATGTGTTGTCCTTCCTAACTAGTTCTTTAAAAAGTCACACACACAACCAAATCAATAACAATAGCAACGAGCCCTTTATTCTGAAAGCTTATTGCTAATGAATCATCCTACATAGGCGATGCAAGAAAATAGCAAGACATACATGAAATACTTGTCGAAACTTCTTTGGAGATACATTTGTTTTTGGTCATATTTGCATAGATACAGAAATACATGTTCAGTGTCAGATTTCTCAAATATGGAATCAACATGGTAAACAGCTGGGAGTTGATTGATACTCTCTTGTTAACACAGTGATTTCAGTTTTTCCATGAATCTTTTTTTTTTTTTTCTTTTGAGGCGGAATTTTGCTCTTGCTGCCCAGGCTGGAGTGCAATGAATGGCATGATCTTGGCTTACTGCAACCTCTTCCTCCTGGGTTCAAGTGAGTCTCCTGCCTCAGCCTCCCTAGTAGCTGGGATTGCAGGTGGCTGCCACCACACCTGGCTTATTTTTGTGTTTTTAGTAGAGATGGGGTTTCACTATGTTGGCCAGGCTGGTCTCAAACTCCTGACCCCAGGCGATCCACCCATCTTGGCCTCCCAAAATGCTGGGATTACAGGCATGAGCCACTGTGTCCGGCCTTCCATGGATCTTTCCAAGTATACACTATCATGATTTTTAACTAACAACATCTGAAAATATGAAGGGTTGCCTCTTACATAAGAAAGTAACTATAAAAAAAAGGATAACATCAGTGTCAGGATGTGTGAATGGCTCACCATAATCTTTTCTATGTTTAAAATATAAGGAAAAAGATGAGAAGAAAATATACCTAAATGAACAATGCCATTGCCTCTGGATGGTATGACTATGAGAGATTTCTTTCTGCTTTTTGACACTTCGGTACTGTTCAAATTATCTACAATGAGAATATGTTATGTTTATAATTAGAAAAGAAAAAATAGCTTGTCCTGTGCAAACTGAAATAGTCTAAGCAATTTAATAGGAAGTTTCTCAACATCATCTTGTTACAAATACCAGATTTTAGCATTTAAGGGCAAAAAATTTAAAATGTAAATGGTTGTATGCATTTATGGATTTAACATTTAAAAATCAACTTCAACTCAACAATGTCCAATTTCTAAGGGTGGCCTTGCTATGTGCACGTGAATATTGATTTGAATCCTGAAGTTACCATTTTCATAGTAATGTCCATCCCTATTCAGCATTCTGTAACCACAGCTAAAGGGCTGACACCTATCTGACTACAATTCAATAAAATAGCTAGTATCACTCTTCTTTCCTTCAGTGTTTGGGTAAACCAATTCTTGAACTAAATTAACCCAATCAACTGATGACCTCTCTATCATGAAAGCGCAATGCAAGTAACTAAAAATATTTGGATCAATTAATGACCAGAGTCTTCCTAACACCTGTGCTACCGTTTTAGTTTCTGTTGTTTTAGTTTTTTAAGATAAGCACTGGAGACTGGGCCCATGCAGGTAAACAAGAACAGTAACCCTTGTTATTGGAATGGTGCCCACTACGTAGATGGTAGAAGTCTGACTTTGCCTCTGTGGATCCAGTAGGCGGGCATTTTTCAGGCATGGATCTGGGACTAGGATAAGGTTAGTTAGGTGTTTGCCTCACATTAGTCTCTGCCTTATGGATAATTCTGGGAATAGTTAAGCCATGACTGCTTATGTTTCCCATAAAAATATAACTCTAGGCTGGCCACAGTGGCTCACACCTGTAATCCCAGCAATTTGGGAGGCTGAGGCGGGTGGATCACTTGCGGTCATGAGTTTGAGACCAGCCTAGCCAACATAGTGAAACCCCGTCTCTACTAAAAATACGAACAATAAGCCAGCCGTGGTGGTGGGTGCCTATAATCCTAGCTAGTCAGGAGTCTGAGGCAGGAGAATCGCTTGAACCTGGGAGGTGGAAGTTGCAGTGAGCCGAGATCGCACCACTGCACTCCAGCCTGGGCGACAGAGTGAGACTCCATCTCAAAAAATACAAAAATTAGCCAGGCGTGGAGGCAGACACCTGTAATCCCAGTTACTCGGAAGGCTGAGGCAGAGAATCGCTTGAACCCATGAGGCGAAGGCTGCAGTAAGCTGAGATCGTGCCACTGCACTCCAGCCTGGGCAACAGAGTGAAACTCTGTCTCAGGAAAAAAAAAAAAAATATATATATATATATACACACACACACACACACACACACACACACACACATATATATATATATCCAGTGAATAATTGTGCTTGTATGTAAATACCACAACTTATACAAACAACTCATTTCTCCTGGAAATTGACTTCTACAACATGTGGCAATTCAAGATACAGCCAGTGAGCCAGGATGTTGCTGTCCCCCAAAGGTCTCCAGGGTCTCTCAATTACCTGTGACCTAGGTTATACATTTTGCTCTATGAAAGTAACCCCCACCATGCTCTATTTAAGTCGTTTTGCATGTGGATCTATACACATAGTTTGGATATTCCTAAGACTTTTATACAAATGTCAGTGGGTCAGTGGTTGGTATTGGTGCTCTGTTGAAAATGTAACCATGGAATTTCAGTTAAAGGAGTAAAAAATTCCAAAGGGTAAAATGCACATTTTTACTGCATCATATTTTTTTCTGTGTTACTACATTGTATTTCATATGTAATTTCAGTATACTGTTAATACATGTGTATTTAATTGGAAAATTATTATATATGGCTGACATTTTCACCATTTTTTTTTAGCTCTGTCAAACATGAGGGATATGAAACTCTTCTTTTAAAGGTAGTAAACCACTATGGCAGTTATTCTCCCCATCTCTTAGTGGGAGATGAGGATGGGGTGGGCATATCAAACTCTCCAGTGGAATGTGTTTGGGTTAAAAAAGACATATCCTTCTGCACCCACAGTTGAAAATTTTGGGTACTGAGTGTTATGGTGCTTCATATATAATATATAATTTTTATAATTGGTGTGTACTTAGCTTATTCTTACTAGATAGCAAGCAAAGAGGAACTTTATTCTTGTTTATGTCTTTTTTCACAAAGATTATGAAACAATTCCCTTAGCCATCTTTCTAGCCTTATAGACTTAGTATGTGTAATATTATGATATAATAAATATATATTTGATCTTTATTCCTAGTTTCTGGCACAGAGATCCTAAAACCCTTGAAATTTCTTGAATGATAAGGAATAGAGGAGCAGCTTTTATTATTCATAATAAACTCCTTCCAACCATACCTGAGCTAGTGCTAATGAAGTACTCTTGGGAGGATAGGGGCTGGTAGCCAAAGGAACCAACCATGTGATTGGAAGCTTAGAACTTTTAACCCCACCCTCTGATCTCCTTAGTCACTGGTGACCAGCAATCGAGTCAACCATGGCTGTGTAATGAAGCCTTCATAAAAACCCCAAATGAGGTTTGGACAACTTTTGGCTCAGTGAAAAAGTGTGCATCTATGTGCTGGGAGGGTGGTGCACCCCAAACTCCATAGCGACAGAAGCTCCTGTGCCCAAGACCCTTCCAGACCTTGCCTTATGTCCTTCTTCATCTGGCTATTCATTTGCATCCTTTAAAATATCCTCTATGATAAATTGGTAATAGTAAGTGAGCTATTCTAGCAAATGTTGGTACCTGAGGAGGGGATTGTGGGAACCTCTGGTGTGTAACCAAATTGGACAGAGGTTGTGGGTAACCTGGGGACCAGCTACTTGTGATTGGCATCTAAAGTGGGAGGTAGTCTTATGGAATTGAACCCTTAACTTGTGGGGTCAGTGCTAACTCTGGGAATTTAGTGTCAGAATTAAGTGGTAGGATGCCCATTAGATGTTCCCTAAGAATTAGAGAATTTGTTGGTGTGGTGGAAACTCTTAAACATTTGGTGGTGTGCTTTTTGAGTGAGTATAGAAAAAATTTGTTTTTCCTTTAGTGCTCCTTTGTAGCACTAAACCCTGGGCATAGTTGATGCTTACTGAATATTTTAGAATTGAATTGATATTTGATATGTAAATGATTTAAAAAATTACCAGAACAAAGAAATTGCTTTTGAATTTCAAAGACATTTCAGGCATGAATTCAAGTGTAAACGATCACATTTGGAGTTTAGGGACTATCTGATGAATTTGAGGCTGGTAGTGCAGGGCAGACCACCACGTACAAGAGGTATCCCGATCAACCTCATGCAACCACCTCCTGAAGACAGGATACCATCTTGTTGGAACAGTGCTCTTACAGACAGGCATCCGAAAGCTAGCCATTCCATCCTTCTCGTATTACTGTTTACCCAATATATTTTTTTCAAGCTTTTATGTTCGACCTCTACATGTCTTTATATTTAAAGGGCATCTTCTGTAGGGGGCATATATGGGTTTCAAAAGAAAACATTCTGACACTCTTTCCCTTTAAATTGGAGTGCTTAGACAATTAATGTCTAGTGTAATTACTGATGTGGTTGAGGTTAGACCTACCATTTTATTATTTGTTTTAACTTCTCTGCTCTATTTTTATTTTTTTTAATTTTTATTATTTTATATTTATTATTTTATTATTATTTGTTAACTTGTCTGCTCTCTTATTTCTGGTCTTTTTGAGGGGATTACTTGAATATTTTGTAGAACTTTGCTCCATTTGGATTTTCTTATTGATTTTTAAACAATACTTATTTGTATTATTATTTCAGTGACTGCTTTGGGAATCATACTGAAAATCCTTTGGTGTTCACAGTCTACCTACAGTTAACATCATAATTCTTTGTGTAAAATGTAGAAATCTTGCAACTCCGTATCCCTCATCTTTCATGTTTTATGTTTTTAAGCAATATTTTAGTAATTAGATCTGCATATGTGATAAACCTTGTAAAACAAAGTTATTATTTTTGCTTTAAACACTTGTATCGTTTATTTAAAACAGGAGGAAAGCAAAATTAAAATAAAGTTTTCTGCATATACGTAGGCATTTGCCACTTCTAATGCTTATTCTTCTTTTTTGAGGCTCTAAGTTTTCATCTGATATGAGTTTTCTTTAGCCTTAAGTACTGTGAGCATTTAAAGGAAAATCTTTTGATAATGGAGTCTTTTCATTTTCTTTTATCTGAAAATGCCTTTATTTCACCTTCATTTTTAAAAATAGCTTTATTGAGTTATAATTGATATGCAATAAACTACACATGTTTAATGTTTAAAATCTGAGTTTGGACATGTATGTTTACACCCATGAAGCCATCACCACAATCAAAGTAATTAATAAATATATCCATCACCTCCAAAAGTTTTCTTGTATCCCTATTGTGTGTGCGTGCACTAGGAAAACTTAAGGTGAAATCTACACTCTTGGCAAATTTTTAGGTGCATAATACAGTATTGTTGACAGCACTATGCTGTACCTCTAGAGCTAATCTATCTTGGATAACTAAAACTTTATACCAATAGAGCAACTCCCCATTTCCCACCTTACCCTGGGCCTTAGTAACCACCGTTCTATTCTCTGATTCTAAGACTTTGACTATTTCACCTACCTCATACAAGTGAAATTATACAGTACTTGTCCTTTTGTGACTGGCTTATATTTTATTTAGCCTAAAATCTTTCAGGTTCATCCATGTTGTTGCAAATGGTAAGATTTCCTTCCATATGGGAGATGCACCTGACAGCAATAGTGTAACTTAAGCAAACCCTGAGTATGACCCTATGATCTACAAATAATGGGTGTTCAGATTTCTGAATTAAGGAATATGAGAGTGGCCACCCAGAGATTCACTCCGATCTATGAAGGACATCCTGGCCAACCTTTTGGAATATACTGGGGATTGAGGCTTTTGTTTTGAATTAAATGAAGGTTGCTAGGTGGAGGGTGCTAAGTAAAAAATGCTATATAAAACAGCATGTTTTTTACAAACAGTAGTGGTTCTCCCGTCTAGCTCACTGCCACTGGATTATCTTTGTATGTAAGCCCCTACAATAAACCCTATGTCTCATTCACTGTCTCTGGGTCTCTTCTTCGGCCTCTCAGACATGATGCCATCCCTGTTGGAGTCAACAGGGGTCCAGCATGATACCTTCTTTTTCAATACTGAATAATATTTCATTTGATGTACACATCCCATTTTCTTTATCAGTTGATGGATATTTGGGTTATTTTTATAACGTGTCTATTGTAAATAGTGCTGCGGGTGCAAATATCATTTGAGATCCTGATTTCAATTATTTTGGGCACATACCCAGAAGCAGTATTGCTGGATACTGTGTTAGTTCTATTTTCATTTTTTTGAGGAACCTCCATACTTTCTCCACAGCAGCTGTACAATTTTACATTCCCACCAACAGTGTAGAAGAGTTCGAATTTCTCCACATCTTCCCCAAACTCTTATTTTCTTACCTTTTTATTTTTATTTTACTTTTTAATGATAGCCATCCTAATTGGGGTAAAATAATATCACATGTAGTTTTGATTTGCAATTTTCTAGTATTAGTGATGTTGACATATTTTTGTGTATCTGTTGATTATTTGTGTGTCTTCTTTGGAGAAAGTTCTATTCATCATTTGCCCATTTTTAAATTGGTTATTTGCTTTTTGCTATTGAGTTGTGGTTATCCCTTTGTTATTTTAGATATTGACCTATTATGAGATATATGGTTTGTAAATCTTTTTTTCCATTGCATAAGTTGCCTTTTCATTCTGTTTATTGTTTCCTCTGCTGTACAAATGACATAGTTTCATATGTCTATTTTTTGTTTTTGGTGTCTGTGCTTTTGGTGTCATCACATAACACCAATGTCAAGTAGCTTTCTCCCTATGTTTTCTTCTAGGAATTTTACAGTTTGGGGTCTTTTAAAAAATTTTTTATACTTTAAGTTCTAGGGTACGTGTGCACAACATGCAGGTTTGATACATAGGTATACATGTGCCATGTTGGTTTGCTGCACTCATCAACTTATCATTTACATTAGGTATTTCTCTTAATGGTATCCCTCCCCCAGCCCCCTACCCCACAACAGGCCCCAGTGTGTGATGTTCCCTGCCCTGTGTCCAGGTGATCTCATTGTTCAATTCCCACTTATGAGTGAGAACATGTGGTGTTTGGTTTTCTGTCCTTGTGACAGTTTGCTGAGAATGATGGTTTCCAGCTTCATCCATGTCCCTGCAAAGGACATGAACTCATCCTTTTTTATGGCTGCATAGTATTCCACAGTGTATATGTGCCGCATTTTCTTAATCCAGTCTATCATTGATGGACATTTGGGTTGGTTCCAAGTCTTTGCTATTGTGAATAGTGCCTCAGTAAACATACATGTGCATGTGTCTTTATAGTAGCATGATTTATAATCCTTTGGGTATATACCCAGTAATGGAATTGCTGGGTCAAATGCTAATTCTAATTCTAGATCCTTGAGGAATCGCCACACTGTTTTCCACAATAGTTGAACTAATTTACACTCCCTCCAACAGTGCAAAAGTGTTACTATTTCTCCGCATCCTCTCCAGCATCTGTTGTTTCCTGACGTTTTAATGATTGCCATTCTAACTGGTGTGAGATGTTATCTCATTGTGGTTTTGATTTGCATTTCTCTGAGGACCAGTGATAATGAGCATTTTTTCATGTGTCTGTTGGCTGCATAGATGTCTTCTTTTGAGAAGTGTCTGTTCATATCCTTTGCCCACTTTTTGATGGGGTTGTTTGTTTTTTTCTTGTATATTTGCTTGAGTTCTTTGTAGATTCTGGATATTAGCCCTTTGTCAGATAGATAGATTGCAAAAATTTTCTCCCATTCTGTAGATTGCCTGTTCACTCTGAGGGTAGTTTCTTTTGTGATGCAGAAGCTCTTTAGTTTAATTAGATCCCATTTGTCTATTTTGGCTTTTGTTGCTATTGCTTTTGGTGTTTTAGTCATGAAGTCCTTGCCCATGCCTATGTCCTGAATGGTATTGCCTAGGTTTTCTTCTAGAGTTTTTATGGTTTTAGGTCTAACATTTAAGTCTTTAATCCATCTTAATTTTTGTTTAAGGTGTAAGGAAGGGATCCAGTTTCAGCTTTCTACATATGGCTAGCCAGTTTCCCAGCACCATTTATTAAATAGGGAATCCTTTCCTATTGCTTATTTTTGTCAGGTTTGTCAAAGATCAGATGGTTGTAGATGAGTGGTGCTATTCTGAGGCCTCTGTTCTGTTCCATTGATCTATATCTCTGTTTTAGTACCAGTACCATGCTGTTTTGATTACTGTAGCCTTGTAGTATAGTTTGAAGTCAGGTAGTGTGATGCCTCCAACTTTGTTCTTTTTGCTTAGGATTGTCTTGGCAATGTGGGCTCTTTTTTGGTTCCGTATGAACTTTAGAGGAGTTTTTTCCCATTCTGGGAAGAAAGTCATTGGTAGCTTGATGGGGATGGCATTGAATCTATAAATTACTTTGGGCATTATGGCCATTTTCACGATATTGACTATTCCTATCCATGAGCATGGAATATTCTTCCATTTGTTTGTGTCCTCTTTTATTTCCTTGAGCAGTGGTTTGTAGTTTTCCTTGGAGAGATCCTTCACATCCCTTGTAAGTTGGATTCCTAGGTATTTTATTCTCTTTGTAGCAATTGTGAATGGGAGTTCACTCATGGTTTGGCTTTCTGTCTGTTAATGGTATATAGGAATGCTTGTGATTTTTGCACGTTGATTTTGTATCCTGAGACTTTGCTGAAGTTGCTTATCAGCTTAAGGAGATTTTGGGCTGAGACCATGGGGTTTTCTAAATATACAATCATGTCATCTGCAAACAGGGACAATTTGACATCCTCATTTCCTAACTGAATACCCTTTATTACTTTCTCTTGCCTGATTGCCCTGGCCAGAACTTCTAACACTATGTTGAATAGGAGTGGTGACAGAGGGCATCCCTGTCTTGGGCTGGTTTTCAAAGGGAATGCTTTCAGTTTTTCCCCATTCAGTATGATATTGGCTGTGGGGTTGTCATAAATAGTTCTTATTATTTCGAGATATGTTCCATCAATACCTAGTTTATTGAGAGTTTTTAGCATGAAGAGGTGTTGAATTTTATTGAAGGCTTTTTGTGCATCTATTGAGATAATCATGTGGTTTTTGTCATTGGTTCTGTTTATATGATGGATTACATTTATTGATTTGTATATGTTGAACCAGCCTTGCATCCTAGGGATGAAGCCAACGTGATTGTGGTGGAGAAGCTTTTTCATGTGCTGCTGGATTTGGTTTGCCCATATTTTATTGAGGATTTTAGCATTGATGTTCATCAGGATATTGGTCTAAAATTCTCATTTTTTGTTGTATCTCTGCCAGGCTTTGGTATCAGGATGATGTTGGCCTCATAAAATGAGTTATGTAGGATTCCCTCTTTTTCTATTGATTGGAATAGTTTCAGAAGTAATGGTACCAGCTCCTCTTTGTACCTCTGGTTGAATTCAGCTGTGAATCCGTCTGGTCCTGGGCTTTTTTTGGTTTGTAGGCTATTAATTGTTGCCTCAATTTCATAGTCTGTTATTGCTCTATTGAGAGATTCAACTTCTTTCTGGTTTAGTCTTGGGAGGGTGTATGTGTCCCAGAATGTATCCATTTCTTCTAGATTTTCTAGTTAATTTGTGTAGGGTGTTAATAGTATTCTCTGATGGTAGTTTGTATTTCTGTGTGATCAGTGGTGATATCCCCTTTATCATTTTTTATTGCATCTATTTGATTCTTCTCTCTTTTCTTCTTTATTAGTCTTGCTAGCGGTCTATCAATTTTGTTGATCTTTTAAAAAAACCAGCTCCTGGAGTCATTGATTTTTTGAAGGGTTTTTTTGTGTCTGTATCTCTTTCAGTTCTGCTCTGATCTTAGTTATTTCTTGCCTTCTGCTAGCTTTTGAATTTGTTTGCTCTTGCTTCTCTAATTCTTTTAATTGTGATGTTAAGGTGTTGATTTTAGATCTTTCCTGCTTTGTCTCATGGGCATTTAGTGCTATAAATTTCCCTCTACACACTACTTTAAATGTGTCCCAGAGATTCTGGTACATCATGTCTTTGTTCTCATTGGTTTCAAAGAACATCTTTATTTCTGTCTTCATTTTGTTATGTACCCAGTAGTCATTGAGGAGCAAGTTGTTTCAGTTTCCATGTAGTTGTGCAGTTTTGAGTGGTTTTCTTAATCCTGAGTTCTAATTTTATTGCACTGTGGTCTGAGAGACAGTTTGTTGTGATTTCTGTTCTTTTACATTTGCTGAGGCGTGCTTTACTTCCAATTATGTGGTCAATTTTAGAATAAGTTGGATGCGGTGCTGAGAAGAATGTATATTCTGTTGATTTGTGGTGGAGAGTTCTGTAGATGTCTATTAGGTCTGCTTGGCCCAGAGCTGAGTTCAGGTCCTGGATATCCTTGTTAACCTTCTGTATTGTTGATCTGTCTAATATTGACAGTGGAGTGTTAAAGTCTCCCATTATTATTGTGTGGGAGTCTAAGTCTGTTTGTAGGTCTCTAAGGACTTGCTTTATGAATCTGGGTGCTCCTGTATTGGGTTCATATATATTTAGGACAGTTGGCTCTTGTTGAATTGATCCCTTTACCCTTATGTAATGATCTTCTTTGTCTCTTTTGATCTTTGTTGGTTTAAAGTCTGTTTTATCAGAGACTAGGATTACAACCCCTGCTTTTTTTTGTTTTCCATTTGCTTGTTAGATCTTCCTCCATCCCTTTATTCTGAGCCTATGTGCCTCTTTGCACGTGATGTGGGTCTCCTGAATACAGAACACTGGTGGGTTTTGACTCTTTATCCAATTTGCCAGTCTGTGTCTTTATTGGGGCATTTAGCCCATTTACATTTAAGGTTAATATTGTTATGTGTGAATTTGATCTTGTCATTATGATGTTCACTGGTTATTTTTCCTGTTAATTGATGCAATTTTTTCATAGTATCGATGGTTTTTACAATTTGGTCTGTTTTTGCAGTGGCTGGTACCGGTTGTTTCTTTTCATCTTTAGTGTTTCCTTCTGGGGCTCTTGTAAGGTGGGCCTTGTGGTGACAAAATCTCTCAGCATTTGCTTGTCTGTAAGGGATTTTATTTCTCCTTCACTTATGAAGCTTAGTTTGGCTGGATATGGAATTCCGGGCTGAAAATTCCTTTCTTTAAGAATTTGGAATATTGGCCCCACTCTCTTCTGGCTTGTAGGGTTTCTGCTGAGAGATCTGCTGTTAGTCTGATGGGCTTCCCTTTGTGGGTAACTCGACCTTTCTCTCTGGATGCCCTTAACACTTTTTGCTTTATTTCAACCTTGGTGAATCTGATGATTATGTGTCTTGGGGTTGCTCTTCTCGAGGAGTATCTTTGTGGTGTTCTCTGTACTTCCTGAATGTGAATGTTGGCCCGCCTTGCTATGTTGGGGAAGTTCTCCTGGATAATATCCTGAAGAGTGTTTTCCAACTCGGTTCCATTCTCCCCATCACTTTCAGGTACACCAATCAAATGTAGATTTGGTCTTTTCACATAGTCCCATATTTCTTAGAGGCTTTGCTTGTTTCTGTTTACTCTTTTTTCTCTAACCATGTTTTCTTGCTTTATTTCATTGATTGATCTTCAATCACTGATACCCTTTCTTCCATTTGATTGAATCAGCTATTTAAGCTTGTGCATGTGTCACGAAGTTCTCGTGCCATGGTTTTCAGCTCCATCAGGTCATTTAAGTTCTTCTCTACACTGTTTATTATAGTTAGCCATCCGTCTAATCTTTTTTAAAGGTTTTTAGCTTCCTTGAGATGGGTTCAAACATCCTCCTTTAGCTTGGAGAAGTTTGTTATTACCAACCTTCTGAAGCCTACTTCTGTCAGCTCATCAAAGTTATTGTCTGTCCAGCTTTGTTCCATTGCTGGCAAGGAGCTGCAATCCTTTGGAGAAGAGGGGCTCTGATTTTTGGAATTTTCGGTTTTTCTGCTCTGGTTTCTCCCCGTCTTTGTGATTTTATCTACCTTTGATCTTTGCTGTTGGTGACCTACAGATGGGGTTTTGGTGTAGATGACCTTTTTGTTGATGTTGATGCTATTCCTTTCTGTTTGTCAGTTTTCCTTCTAACAGTCAGTTCCCTCAGCTGCAGGTCTGTTGGAGTTTGCTGGAGTTCCACTCCAGACACTCTTTGCCTGGGTATCACCAGCAGAGCCTGCAGAACAGCAAATATTGCTGCCTGATGTTTCCTCTGGAAGCTTCGTCCCAGAGGGGCAGCCTCCTATATGAGGTGTCTGTTGGCCCCTTCTGGGAGATGTCTCCCAGTTAGGCTACATGGGGGTCAGGGACCCACTTGAGGAGGCAATCTGTCCATTCTCAGAGCTCCAACATCGTGCCAGGAGAACCACTCTTCTCTTCAGAGCTGTCAGACAGAGACGTTTAAGTCTGCAGAAAGGATGTTGTCTGCTGCCTTTTGTTCAGCTGTGCCCTGCCCATAGAGGTGGAGTCTAGAGGCAGTAGGCCTTGTTGAACTGTGATGGGCTCTGCCCATTTCGAGCTTCCCAGTCGCTTTGTTTACCTACTCAAGCCTCAGCAATGGCAGACCTACCTCCCCCAGCCAGGCTGCCATCTTGCACACGGATCTCAGACTGCTGAGCTAGCAGTGAGCAAGGCTCAGTGGGCATGGGAGCTACCAAGCCAGGCACAGGAGAGAACCACTTTGTCTGCCAGTTGCTAAGACCTTAGGAACAGCACAGTGTTTGAGCGGGAGTGTCCCATTTTTCCAGGTAGTCTGTCACGGCTTCCCTTGGCTAGGAAAGGGAAATCCCCCAACCCCTTATGCTTCCCAGGTGAGGCAATGTCCCGCCCTGCTTTGACTCACCCTCCATGGGCTGCACTCTGCTTTGGCTCACCCTCCCTGGGCTGCAACCACTGTCCAACCAGTCCCAATGAGATGAACCAGGTACCTCAGCTGGAAATGCAGAAATCACCCATCTTCTGTGTCTATCCTGCTGGGAGCTGCAGACCGGAGCTGTTCCTATTTGGCCATCTTGGAACGCCCCCCTCCAGTTTGGGGTCTTAAGTTTCAAATCCATTTTGTGTTGATTTTTGTGTATGGTGAAAGAAAAGATAGGAGTCCAATTTTATTATATTGCATATGGATATCCAGTGTTTCTGACACTATTTGTTGAAGAGTCTATTTTTCCTCATTGTGTGTTCTTGGCATCTTTGCAAAGACTGTGTGTGCATGGTGATATGATTTGGATCTGTGTTCCCACCCAAATCTCATGTTCAATTGTAATCCCCAGTGTTGGAGGTGTGGCCTGGTGGGAGGTGATTGGATCATGGGGGCTGTTTCTCATGAATGGTTTAGCACCAACCCCTCAGTGCTATTCTTGTGATAGTGAGTGAGTGAGTGATCATGAGATCTGGCTGTTTAAAAGTGTGTATCACCTCCCCACTCTTTCTTCCTCCTGCTCTGACCATGTGAAGATGCCTGCTCTGGCTTTGCCTTCTGCTATTAGTTGAAGCTCCCTGAAGCTTCCCCAGAAGCAGATGCTGCCATACTTCCTGTAGAGCCTGTGTAACTAGAGCATATTAAACCTCTTTTCTTAGAAATTCCCCTGTGTTAGGTATTTCTTTACAGCAATGGGAGAATGAACTGATACACATGGCTTTGATTGTGGGCTCCCTATTCCACTAGTCTGTTTGTCCTTATGCCACTACAATGTGGTTTTAATTACTATTATGTATCTTTTTAGTATATTTTGAAATTAGGTAGAGTATTGCCTTCATCTTTGTTCTTTTGCTCAAGGCTGCTTTTTTAAATTCAGGACTTTTTTGATTCCATGTGAATTTTATTGTTTATTTCTCTATTTTTATTAAAAAATGCCATTGGAATTCTGATGGGGATAACATTCAATCTGTAGGTAACTTTAGGTAATATGGACATCTTAACAATATTAAGTCTTCCAATCCATGAACATGAGATGTGTTTCCATTTACTTGTGTTTTCTTTAATTTCTTTTTTTGATATTTTAAAATTTCCAGTTTAAAAGTTTTCCATTTCCTTGGTTACATTTATCACTAAGTATTGTATTCTTCTTGATGCTATTATAAATGAGGTTGTTTTCTTAATTTCCTTTTAGGATTCTTTGTTGTTAGTACATAGATACACAACTGGTTTTGTGTGATTTTGTATCCTGCAATTTAACTGAATCATTTATTAGTTCTAACAGTTTTTTTCTTAGATCTTTAAAGATTTTGTACATATAAGACACTGCCATCTGCAAACAAAGATAATTTTACCTTTGTTTTTCCTATTTTCTTATCTTTGTCTTTCTTTTTCTTGCCTAATTGTTCTGGCCAGGACTTCCAGTAATATATTGAATAGAATTGCAGAATGGGAATCTTTGTGTTGTACCTGGTCTTACAGGAAAAGTTTTTAGTTTTTTCATCATTAAGTTGTTAGCTATGGGCTTTTCATATATAGTCTTTATTATATTGAGGTAAGTTCCTTCTACATTTAGTCTGTCCCGAGTTTTTTTTTAATCATGAAAATGTGTTGAATTTTGTCAGATGCTTTTTCTGCATCTACCGAGGTGATCTTGTGGTTTTTATGCTTCATTCTGTTCATTTGGTATATCACATTAGTTGATTTGCATATATTGAACCATTCTTGCATCCGAGGGATAAATCTCACTTGGTTGTGGTGGATGATCCTTTCAATGTGCTAATGAATTGGGCTTGTTAGTATTTTGTTGAAGATTTTTGTGTCTGTGTTCATCAGAAATATTGGCCTGTAGTTTTCTTTTCTTGTAGTGTCTTTGTCTGGAGGCTTTGTATCAGGGTAATGCTGGCCTCATAAAGTAAGTTTGGAAGTATTTTCTCTTCACTTTTTTGGAAGACTTTAAGAAGAATTAGTACTATTTTTTTCTTTAAATGTTTAGTAGAATTTGCCAGGGAAGTCACCTGGTCCTGGGCTTTTCTTTGTTGGGAGGTTCTTGATTGTTGACTCAATCTACTTGTTCATTATTTGTCTGCTCAAGTTTTCTATTTCTTTGTACTTCAGTTTTGGTAAATTTTATGTTTCTGGGAATTTATCCATTTCTTCTAGAATTTGTTGGCATATAATTTTTCCAATCACAATAGAATGAAACTAGAAATCAGCGATAGAAAGAAAATTGGAAAATTTACAAACGTGGGAATTAAAGAAAACACTCTTGAATAACAATTAGGTCAAAAAAGAAATCCAAAGGGAAATTGGAAAATACCATGAGGCTAATGAAAATAAAAATACAACATACCAAAACCTATTGATACAGGAGTTAAGAAGAAAGTATTTAGGCAGATAGTGAGGAAGTCTATGGTAAAGTTCTCCTTTTAATGAAAAAGAGTCCCCAAAGCATTTTCTTTTCTAACAAACAGCAGCCTGTAAAGTTGATCTGCAGATATAGTCAAGCAAGCTAGAAGCTTGCACAGGCGAATGTCAGCAGTTGTGCCAGTAGGAAGAAACTACCCGGGAACAGGCATGATCAAAATGGCGGCTCCATCTTCTCTTGTCTTTGCCAGCCACATGTACAGTAAGGAGCAGACAAGATAGCAGCAGGCCAAGTAGAAAGCCCATTTACCTAATAAGATTAGGGTGGGGTGACCAGCCTTCCCTGCTCACCATGTGATCATCACACCTAGTCAAACCAATCTGTGGGCCCTATGTAAATCAGACACCACCTCCTCAAGCCTGCCTATAAAATCTGCTGTGAAAAGCAGAGAAAAGAGAAAGAGTTGCTTTCCTCTGTCCTTTCTTCTACTTATTAAACTTTCCGCTCCTTAACCCACCCACATGTGTTTATGTCCTTAATCCTCTTGGTGCAAGAAGAGGAACCCGGGGTATTTACCCCAGACAATGATGCCGCTTTGCTGGGAGGGGCAACAAGAGCAATATTGAGAAGAAAGTTTATAGATTAAAAACACTAAATTAAGAAAGAAGAGGGCTGGGCACAGTGACTCATGCCTGTAATCCCAGCACTTTGGCAGGCTGAGGTGGGCAGATTGCCTAAGGTCTGGAGTTTGAGAACAGCCTGGATAACATGGTGAAACCCTGTCTCTACTAAAAATACAAAAAAATTAGCCAGTTGTGGTGGCAAACATCTGTAGTCCCAGCTACTTGGGAGGCTGAGGCAAGAGAATCATTTCAACTGGGAGGTAGAGGTTGCAGTAAGCCAAGATTGCACCATTGCACTCCAGCCTGGGCAACAAGAGCGAGACTCTGTCTCAAGAAAGAAGAAAGATGTCAAAGATACCCTATACATAACCTAACTTTATACCTCAAGGAACTAGGAAAAGAACAAACTAAGCCCAAAATTAGCAGAAGGATGGAACTAACAAATAATAGAGCAGAAGTAAATAAAATAGAGAATAGAAAATCAACAGAAAAAAAAATCAACAAAACTGAGAGTTGGTTTTTCAAAAAGATAAAAAAAATTGATAAATCCTTAGCTAGACTTACTAAAAAAAGGGAGAGAGAGAGAGAGAACTGAAGTAAATAAAGTTAGACATGAAACAGGAGGCGTTACAACTGATCTCATAAATAAAATAGATCATAAGAGAATCTTATGAACAATCACCTTCATTTTTGTGTATTTTTGCTGAATATAGAATCCTGGCCTGGCAGGTTTTAAAAATTTTTTCTTGGCCAGGTGTGGTGGCTCACGCCTGTAATCCCAGCACTTTGGGAGGCTGAGGCAGGCAGATCACGAGGTCAGGAGATCGAGACCATCCTGGTTAGCATGGTGAAACCCTGTCTCTATGAAAAATACAAAAACAAAATTAGCTGGGTGTGGTGGCAGACGCCTGTAGTCCCAGCTACTCGGGAGGCTGAGGTGGGAGAATGGTGTGAACCCAGGAGGTGGAGGTTGCAGTGAGCTGAGATCGTGCCATTGCACTCCAGCCTGGGTGACAGAGTGGGACTCCGTCTAAAAAAAAAAAAAAAATTTCTTTTACATCACTTCAAATTATTGTTCCACTTGTCTGCTGACCTATATGGTTTCTGATGAGTTGTCAGTTGTTAATCATATCATTCATTGTTTCTCTTTCTATAATATGCCTTTTTCTTTTGTTGCTTATAACATATACATTTTAACTTTAGCTTTCTACAGGTTGACAACAATGTGCCTTGTCATGGGCTTCACTTTCATGCTTCTTGGTATTTATTTGGCATATTGAATCTGTAAATTTTGTCAGTCATAATAATTGAGAAACATTCATGTTCACATGATGATACATAAACTATTAATTGAATGAATTATTTTATTGGAGTAAATTCCTAGCAGTGGTATTGCTTTAAGAAAGATATATACATTTTTAAAGATTAAAGTACAATGTAGCAAATCAATCCCCATAAAGACTGTACTAATGTATTCTTACACAGTGTATACAGTAAACTAAATAATGGCCCCCAAAGTTGTCAGGTCCTAATCTTTGAAACCTATAAATGTTACCTTATTTGGAAAAAAGATCTTTGAAGATGTGATTGAATTAATGATCCTGAGATGGAGAGATTGGCCTGGATTGTCTAGGTGGGTCCTAAATGCAATCACAAGTGAGAGGCAGAGGGAAATGCAAACAGTTAGAAGAAGAGAAGGCAATATGACCATAGAGACAGAGACTGGAATAATGTAGCCACAAACAAAGGAATGCTGGCAACCACCAGAAGCTGGAAAAGGAAAGACATGAGTTCTCCCTAGAGCTGAGTTCTCTCCCTAGAGATACTTTGTCCCTCACAAAAACCTTGGTTTTGGAATAGTGATATTGATTTTAGATATCTGGCCTCTAGAACTGTGAGAAAATAAATATCTATTGTTTTAGGCCACCAAGTTTCTAGTAGTTTGTTACAGAAGCCACAGGAAACTAGTACTGTATATGAGAATGAGTAGTTTTTGCTATCCCTGTGGAAATTATTTACAGTCTTTAGAGATAAAATGGAGCTTTTTTTCTATTTTATGGGTCTTTGAATGTGGAAAAACTCTGTGCTTTCTTCATATTTCTTAGCTATTTTAAATCTTTGGTTTTGAGGTCTACTGATGAAATGGATAATTTAAACTTACTCATTTTTTTAAAAAATGAAATACTGTTTTCACAATTCTCACTCTGATATAGGAATATAGGAAGGACAGTATAAAAGTAAGAGATTTGACTCAAGTTACTTATGTTCTATGTACATTGTTCTGTCATTTTTATCAGTCTTTATACAGGTGGTGGTGCCATTTCAATCATAAGGAGGTTTCTGGAAACAAGTGTTTCCTCTTTCTTGTGGTGTGAATTTAAATTTCTGAAAGGTGTTAAAATACTTCTTAAGAATTTTGTATCTATTTTCATCCTCTGAACATTTTGAGAACTCATTTGATCATAAAAGAACTAAATAATTTAAAGATAGTTAAAAAAAACCATTTTCTAGTTCTAGATTCTTGAGGAATCACCACACTGTTTTCCACAATGGTTGAATTAGTTTACAGTCCCACCAACAGTGTAAAAGTGTTCCTATTTCTCCACATCCTCTCCAGCACCTATTGTTTCCTGATTTTTTAATGAATGCAATTCTAACTGGTGTGAGATGGTATCTCATTGTGGTTTTGATTTGCATTTCTCTAATGGCGAGTGATGATGAGCATTTTTTCATGTGTCTGTTGGCTGTATGAATGTCTTCTTTTGAGAAGTGTCCGTTCATATCCTTTGCCCACTTTTTGATGGGGTTGTTTGTTTTTTTTATTGTAAATTTGATTGAGTTCTTTATAGGTTCTGGATATTAGCCCTTTGTCAGATGAATAGATTGCAAAATTTTTCTCCCCTTCTGTAGGTTGCCTGTTCACTCTGATGTTAGTTTCTTTTGCTGTGCAGAAGCTCTTTAGTTTAATTAGATCCCATTTGTCAATTTTGGCTTTTGTTGCCATTGCTTTTGGTGTTTTAGACATGAAGTCCTTGCCCATGCCTATGTCCTGAATGGTATTACCTAGGTTTTCTTCTAGGGTTTTCCAGCCATCCCATTACTGGGGATATGCCCAAAGGATTGTAAGTCATGCTGCTATAAAGACATATGCACACGTATGTTTACTGAGGCACTATTCACAATAGCAAAGACTTGGAATCAACCCAAATGTCCATCAGTGACAGACTGGATTAAGAAAATGTGGCACATATACACCATGCAATACTATGCAGCCATAAAAAAGGATGAGTTTGTGTCCTTTGTAGGGACATGGATGCAGCTGGAAACCATCATTCTCAGCAAACAATCACAAGAACACAAAACCAAATACCGCATGTTCTCACTCATAGATGGGAATTGAACAATGAGATCACTTGGACACAGGAAGGGGAACATCACACACCGGGTCCTATTGTGGGGAGGGGTGGGGGAAGGATAGCATTAGGAGATATACCTAATGTAAATGACAAGTTAATGGGTGCAGCACACCAACATGGCTCATGGATACATATGTAGCAAACCTGCATGTTGTGCACACGTACCCTAGAACTTAAAGTATAATTAACAAAACAAAACAAAACAAAACAAAAAAACCATTTTCCAGTGGAAAATAGTGAATCATTTCTCTCACATTTCCTTTTTTTCTGTCACACACACATACACAGTACACAAAGACACACACATAACCCCATGTATTAGTCCATTCTCATGCTGCTATGAAGAAATACCTGTGACTGAGTAATTAATAAAGAAAAGAGGCTTAATTAACTCACAGTTCCACAAGACTGGGTAGGCCTCAGGAAACTTACAATCATGGCAGAAGCCACCTTCTTCACAGGGTGGCAGGAGACAGAATAAGTGCTAGCAGGGGAAATGCCAGACGCTTCTAAAACCATCAGATCTGGTGAGAACTCACTATCATGAGAACAGCATGGGAGAAACCGCCCCCATGATGCAATTACCTCCCACCGGGTCCCTCCCATGACACATGGGGATTTTGAGGATCATAATTCAAGATGAATTTTAGGTGGGACACAGCCAAACCATATCACCCCACATATGCATAAATGGGATCACATGCTGTGCACTTTAAGAATGAGTGTTTTGCTTTAAAATGTAGTATTTTCTTTTTTTGCTTGCCTTCTTCCTCTGCCTCCCCTCCCCTCCACCTTCTTGTTTCTCATCACTAACCTTCCCACCCAGGGAACCCAAGCTAACAACATGATATATATCCTCTCATATTCTCAATGGACACCTAATTATATGGTCATATACAAACATGGTTTCTAGGTCATTGATAAAAATGGAATTATATTATTAAGTATACTTTCTGTATTCTTTTAAGGTTTATTTAACGGTAGTCATGGGCATTCCTCTAAGTATATTGGTTTAATTCAAATTCATGCTTTTTAATAGAGATGTAATAGTCCTTAGTGTGGCTTGGCCATAGTTTATTCAATCCGTTATTGAAAGGCACCATTACTTTCTAGTACTTTGCTACCTCAAACAGTGCTATTGTAAACATTCTTGTGACTATATTTTTGTGTATTTTGTTTCTTCCATACAAATATTTGTAGAGCAACTATTTCTCTATAGTTTGGGTTCATCTTTTCTTTTACATCTGGGTTTCTGTCTTTAATATAAAAGTCTTCCACACCTTCTAGATTATATAGGAAGACCCCAAGATTTATGAATTTTATTTTTTATATTTTAGTCTTTATCTAAAATTCTATATTTTGTTTCAGATGGATAGTCAATTTTGTCTGTACCATTTAAACCATCCATCCTTCCCTAGCTGAATTGAAATAAAATTTCTAATATATCTCTATATATAATGTATCTGTAGATCTATATTTATACCCATCATATTTTATATATAATATTATGTGTGTGTGTGTGTGTGTGTGTGTTTAATCTCTATATTTAGAGGACTTATAGGGACCTGGCTCTGGAGTCTCTATTTGTTACACTGATATCCCAGTATATATTCTAGTGTCATTATGATATGATTTTGATGATGGTAGAAGTGAAGTAGGTTGCAACATCTAGCAAGACAAGTCATCCTTCATTGTTCTTCTTCATATTTTTCTTAGTTAATTCTGGGGATATTTTCCCCTTAGGTCTAAGTTTTAAGATGAATGGATCTATTTCTTAAAAGTGTCTCATCTCAGTTTTAATTGCATTGAAATTGTATATTGTGGCAGTCTTTTGTTTATTTTTAAGTCTTCTCATTCAATAACATAATAGTTTTGTCCATTTGTTCAGAAAGATATTGACTTTTATGTATTTATATGGTATCTAAGTCTTTACTAAATTCTCTCATTAATTTCAATGAGTAGTTTAGTAGAGTCTCTTGGAATTTCAAGGCATAATCCTATAAATCCTATAACTAAAACATATTATTTCTTGTTTTCTAATATTTCTATCTATTATTTTCTTGCTCTGTTGTATTTTCTCAGACTCCAACATTACTATTAAACACTAAAGATGATAACAAGTATCTCAGTCTAGTTCCCAACTTTAATTAAAATGTGTTTAGTGTTTCATAATTTAGGATATTTTTCAGTCATTGGTAAGTCATCTTTATTATACTTAAGGCATTGGTTTGCATTCTATTTGCATGTAGCTTTCATGTCAGTGATGACTGCCTTATTTTATCAAATGCCTGCAAATATTGATATAATCATATGTTTTTTCCCCTTTATTTAATGATATGTTGCATTCCTGGAATATGCCTTAGTTGATTACATGGAATTAATATCTTTTGGTTAATCATTGAATTTCATTGCTAATATGTTATTTACCAGTTTTAATCCTTATTCATAAATTGTGTTACTCTACAATTCTCTGTTGTTTTTGATTTGGAATCATGTTCAGTTGTCTTAAAATATGAATTGATGAATTTTTTTTATTCTATGAATTGTGATAATTTACATCACACTAGAACAAACTCTTTTTTACCTAGCTGAATTTAGCTGTCAATCCCTCTAGTCCTGGTCACTTTAAAAATATCCTTTTAATAATAAATACATTATTTTGTATGGCAGTTAATTTAAATTTTTTAGTTTATCTTATGATAGTTTTGATAATTTATATTTTGTTATCACATAATTTTATAGCTTCAAATGAAGGCATTTAATGCTATATGTATTCCTTTTACTGTGTCCAGTGGATTTTTGGCTATAGGTGTTCTAGCCTTGTTATCTAGATAATTTTTAATCTCACTTTTGATTTATTCTTTGACACAAGGCATTATATAGGTATGTGCTTCTTAATCTCCAAATATTGAATATTACTTTACTCTCTGCTTCATAATTCATTTTCAGTATCATTGGGTAATGATCAGAGTAAGTGGCTTATATGTGCTCTACTTTAAAACATTTGTTAACAAAATATTTTCTTAAAAGGTTTGAAAATCAAGTATGGAGTCAGATTTTATGAATGAAAATATTCATTCAACAAATGTTCTTTGAACTCAACTCCATGCCAGACTCTTTTCTTTTTCTTTCTTTATTTTGACAGAGTCTTGCTCTGTTGTCCAGGCTGGAGTGCAGTGGCATGATCTTGGCTCACTGCAAGCTCCACCTCCTGGGTTCACACCATTCTCCTGCCTCAGCCTCCCGAGTAGCTAGGACTACAGGCACCTGCCACCACGCCTAGCTAATTATTTTTGTATTTTTAGTAGAGACGGGGTTTCACCATGTTAGCCAGGATAGTCTCAATCTCCTGACCTTGTGATCTGCCCGCCTCGGCCTCTCAAAGTGCTGGGATTACAGGCATGAGCCACCATGCTCGGACCATGCCAGGCTCTTTTCAAAGTGCTGGTGATATAGCAGTGAAGAGCACAAATATATACCTCACCTCATAGAGTTTACATTTTAAGGAAGTTACAGTATTCCACTGAGAAAGAAATATATGATCAAATTTATTTTTAAATTCAATTCCCCCATGTTTATACTTATTTTTTGCACATAACTATATCTACTCAACTCTAAAAAGTTTTTCACTGTTTTTCTTGTTCATCAAGCTCTACTTTATTTGTAATATTTTTGCTTTATATTTTAGGTGCTTTGTTTTTTGATGACTACTGATTTATAACTGCTAGAGACTCTTCATAAATTATACTTTTAATAATTATGTGATATCCCCTATATTAGATTGAGTCTCTATATTAAGTCTGCTCCCATGCTGCTAACAAGGACATACCCGAGACTGTGTAATTTATTTAAAATAAGAAGTTTAATGGACTCAGTTCCACATGGCTGGGGAGGCCTCACAATTATGGCAGAAGATGAAGAAGGAGCAAAGGCACATCGTACATGGCAGCAGGGAAGAGGACATGTGCAGGGGAACTGCCCTTTATGAAACCATCAGATCTCATGAGACTTATTCACTATCATTAGAGCAGCACAGAAAAAAACCACTCTCATGATTCAATTACCTCTCACTGGGTACCTCACACAACACATGGGGATTATGGGAACTTCAATTTCAGATGAGATTTGGGTGGAGACACAGCCAAACCATATTATTCCACCCCAGCCCCTCCCAAATCTCATGTCCTCAAATTTTAAAACCAATCTTGCCTTCCCAGCAGTCCCCCAGTCTTAACCTATTTCAGAATTAACTCAAAATTCCATGTTCAAAGTCTCATCTGAGACAAGGCAAGTCCGTTCCGCCTATGTGCCTATAAAATAAAAAAAGCAAGTTGGTTACTTCCTAGATACAATGGGGGTACAAGAATTGGGTAAACACAGCCATTTTGAATGAGAGAAATTGGCCAAAACAAAGGGGCTACAAGCATCATGCAAGTCCAAAATCCAACAGAGCACTCAAATCTTAAAGCTCCAAAATCATCTCCTTTGACTCCATGTCTCACATCCAGGTAACACTGATGTAAGAAGTGGGCTCCCATGGCCTTGGGCAGCTCTGCCTCTGTGGTTCTGAGGGTACAACCCCCTTCCTGGCTGCTTTCACAGGCTGGCATTCAGTGCTTGGGGCTTTTCCAGGTGCCCAGTGCAAACTGTCAGTGAATCTACCATTCTGGAGTCTGGAGGATGGTGGCCCTCTCCTCACAGTTCCACTCAGTGGTGCCCTAGTAGGGACTCTGTGGGGGGCCCCAACCCCATGTTTCCCTTCCACAGTGCGTTAGCAGAGGTTCTCCATGAGGACCCCAATCCTACAGCAAACTTTTGCCTGGACATCCAGGCATTTCCATACATCCTCTGAAATCCAGGCAGAGGTTCCCAAACCTCAATTCTTGACTTCTGTGCACCTGGAGGCTCAACACCATGTGGAAGCCGCCAAGGCTTGGGGCTTGCACCCTCTGAAGCCACAGCCTGAGCTGTATCTTGGCCCCTTTTAGCCATGGCTGGGGTAGATGGGATGCAGGACACCAAGTTCCTAGGTTACACACAGCAGCAGGGGTGCCTGGGCCTGGCCCAGGAAACCATTTTTTTCCTCCTGGGCCACTAGGCCTGTGATGGGAAGGGCTGCCACAAAGGTCTCTGACATGCCCTGGAGACATTTTCCCCATTGTCTTGGTGATTAACATTTGGCAACTTGTTACTTATGCAAATTTCTGCAGCAGGCTTGAATTTCTTCCCAGAAAATGGGTTTTTCTTTTCTACTGCATTGTCAGGCAGCAAATTTTCCAAACTTTTATGCTCTGCTTCCACTTGAATGCTTTGTTGCTTAGAAATTTCTTCCACCAGATACCCTAAATCATCTTTCTCAAGTTCAAAGTTTTGCAGATCTCTAGGGCAAGGGCAAAATTCTGCCAGTCTCTTTGCTAAAACATAACAAGAGTCTCCTTTGGTCCAGTTCACAACAAGTTGCTCATCTCCATTTGAGACCACCTCAACCTGGAGTTTATTGTCACTGTCAGCATTTTGGTCAAAGCCATTCAACAAGTTTCTAGGAAGTTCCTATTTTTTCCACATCTTCCTGTCTTCTTCTTAGCCCTCCAAAAGGTTCCAACCTCTTCCTGTTACCCAATTCCAAAGTTGCTTCCACATTTTCAGGTATCTTTACAGCTATGCCCCACTACCTGGTACCAACTTACTACATTAGTTTGTTCTCATGCTGCTAATAAAGACATACCTGAGACTGGGTAATTTATAAAGAAAAAGAAGTTTAATGGACTCAGTTCCACATGGTTAGGGAGGCCTCACAATCATGGCGGAAGACAATGGAGGAACAAAGGCACATCTTACTTGGCGGCAGGCAAGAGGGCATGTGCAGGGGAGCTGCCTTTTATAAAACCATCAGATCTTGTGAGACTCTTTCACTGTCATGAGAACAGCACAAGAAAAACCTGCCCCCATGATTCAGTTACCTCCCACTGAGTCCCTCCCCTGACACCTGAGGATGATGGGAGCTACAATTCAAGATGAGATTTGTGTGGGGACACAGCCAAACCATAGACTTGCTAATATTAACACTGCTGCCGCTGCTTTTGCCTTTGTGTGTCTGCATTGGTCTAGTATAAAGTGATTTTTAACCTTTTTTTTTTTTTTAGTTAGGTAAATGTTTTAGGGTTTTGCTCTCCACCTTATTATTATAGTCTCTTTTTTCATATGAGAATGCAGTTCTCTCATATTTAGTATTACAACTACATAGTTGATTTTATTCCTCTCATGCATTATTTATTCAACAAACACATGTTAAGTGCCTACTAAGTGTCAAATGTACTAGAGGTTCAGCAATGAACAAAACAGATGTAATCCCTAATTCATGACATTTATATTGAGAGGTTAAAAATACTAAATAAAATAAGTAAGTAAAATATTGAATATATAAGAAGATGATAAAGTTTATATAGAAAAATAAAATAGGGTAAGGTTATGGGCAATGTTGGGGGGTTAAAATTTAAGCAAGGTGGGCAGAGTAAGCCCTCACAGAGAAAATGACTGTTAAGAATAGAAGGGAATGAGAAAGTGAGCTGATTGGGCCTGTGAGATGATAGTTTTGTAGGCAGAAGGAATGGCCATTGTGCAAGGTTTTAGTGTATCTGGCATGTTCAAAGCTATCAAGAAGGCTAATAGGGGAAGTTTGATGGAGAAGATGGTGAAAGAAAGACAGTGAGGTTAGAGAGAAGCTTGATAATCATTTAAAAGACTTTAATGCTGGTTTAATTTTTTAAATGTAGTCACATTTATTGAGGTATACATTGATATATAATGAAATCTACACTGATGAGTTTTCATAGATTTATATAATCTGTAACCACCACTATTATCAAGATACAGAAAATTATCATTACCCAGTAAATTCCTTGTGCCCTTCTTAGTCAATAATCAGCCCTCATCCCTGACTCCAGGCAACCACTGAACTTCTTTCTGTCACTAATGATTAGATTTGTCTTTTCCAGACTTTCATAAAAATGGAATTATACTCTTTCCTTTGGTGTCCGGCTTCTGTTGCTCAACATAATGTTTTTGAAATTCACCCATGTTGTTGTGTCTGTCAGGAGTTTGTTTCCTTTTTATTGCTGAATAACATTCCATTGTATGAATATACCTCAATTTAATTAGCTACTCACCTGGTGATGGACATTTGGGCAGTTTCTAATTTTTGACTATTATAAATAAAGTTGTCGTGAACATCTATCTGCAAGTCTTTGTGTGGACATCTGTTTTCATTTGTCTTTCATTCAGGATAAATAGTTCTGTGGCTTGAATGATGGTGTTCCCTCCCAATTCATGTTGGCAGTGAATCCCCAATGCAACAGTATTACGAGGTGCAGACTTTGAGAGGTTATTAAGTCATGAGTGTTCTACACTAATGTATGGAATTAGCACCCTTATAAAAGGGATTGAGGTTGAAAGGAGCATTTTTTTTAGTCCTTCTGTCCTTTCTGCCATGTGAGGACACAATTTTTGTCCCCTCTAGAGAATACAGCACAAAGCACCATGTTGGAAGCAGAGAACAGCGTGCAACCAACAACAAACTTGCTGGCTTTTTTATCTTGGACTTCCCAGCTTCCAAAACTCTGGTACATTTCTGTTCTTTATAAATTACCCAGTGTGTGGTGTTTTGTTATAGCAGAACAAGAAGACTGAGACACATATTTCTAGGAGTGGAATGGCTGGATCATAGAGTGAGAGAATGTTCAACTTTATAAGAGAGAATCAAACTGTTTTCCAAGATGACCGACCATTTTATGTTTCCACTAGCAGTGTTGGAGAGTTCCCATTACTTCATATCCTCATCAACACTTGCTATTGTCAGGCTTTTAAATTTTGGTCATTCTAACAGATGTGGAGTGATATCTCATTATGGTGTTAATGTGCATTTCCCTGATAACTCGTGATGTTAAAAACCTCTTCATGTTCTTATTACCTATAAGCATGTCTTTTTTTGTTCAGATTCTGTTCAAATCTTTGCCTGTTCTTTTTGTTGGTTTCTTTGGCTTTTCTTCTCTTTCTTTTCCTTCCTTTTTTTTTTTTTTTTTTTTGAGAGGATCTTACTCTGTTGCCCAGGCTGGACTGCAGTGGTGTGATTGTGACTCACTGCAGCCTCAACCTCCTGGGCTCAATTGATCTTCCCACCTCAGCCTTCCAAGTAGCTGTGGCTACAGGTGCATGGCACTATACTCTGCTAATTTTTTTTTTTTTTTTTTTTTGAAGAGATGGAGTTTCACCATGCTCCCCAGGCTGGTCCCAAAATCCTGGGCTCAAGCCATCCACCTACCTTGGTCTCTGAAAATGTTGGGATTACAGATATGAGCCACTGTGCCTGGCTGTTTGGCTTTTTTTTTTTTTTAATTGAATTGTAAGAATCCTTCCTTTATTAAATTGTAGGAATCCTGATGTATTTTATACATAAGTCCTTTGTTTTGTGTGTATGTACACTTATATATGTACTTACATACTCATACATATATACTAATAATAGTTAACTATACCCAATATCAAAATAAATCATATGTAACACTATAATAATGTGTAACAGTACATCAATTTTCAAAAAATGCTAACACTTGTTTGGAGTTTTTTTTTTTTTTTTTTTTTTTGAGAAGACAGAGTCTTGCTTTGTCACCAGGCTGGAGTGCAGTGGGATGATCTCGGCTCACTACAACCTCCACCTCCCAGGTTCAAGCAATTCTCCTGCCTCAGCCTCCTGAGTAGCTGGGACTACAAGCGCATGCCACCATGCCCAGCCAATTTTTGTATTTTTAGTAGAGACCATTATGGCCAAGATGGTCTCACTCTCTTGACCTCGTGATCTGCCCGCCTTGGCCTCCCAAAGTGATGGGATTACAGGCATGAGTCACCGCACCTGGGCTGGAGTTGTATTTTTAAAATAAACAGTTTAAGGGTCAGGACCATAGAGTGTATGAGGTATAGCACTTTAACACTGAAATTCCAGACAGAAGGTTACTGTGTAGCACTCACTGATCTAAATATTTTGTAACTCACCGTGCAGAAGTATTGCAAATTCTTTAATTTTAAATTATATCATTAACTCTCCACTGGTTGCAAACTGAACAGCTTAATTTTACTTGGCACATTTCTTCCTTTCCTTTTGGCTTGGTGAAAACACATAGCCTGGTGAACATATTAAACCTATAGATGTTACATACTGCTTCACAATTCAGACGGTTATTAACAATCCTTCTCTCAGCTCTTCAGCTCAATTCATCCAGAATTACCCTGATTATCTATCTAGCATGACCGTCTGAATTCTCATAAGGATGAAGATACATGTCAGGGGATTAAAAAGATGCAGTTTGCAGTTTTGCTTCCTGGGGGCAATAGGAAGATCTATTTTCCCAATAGTTACTTAATTCCATCATAATATCTCCTTTACCTATAGGGAGAGCAATGGTGTATTTCTTTGTGCTCAGCTTAGCCTGCCAGCTGAGTACTTCTCTTTTTCCTACTCTACACCCTCCTTCCTGTGTCTCTCTAGTGTCCAGATACCAGAAACCAACCTTTCTATTTCCTTTGAGTTAGGAAATATTATCACAGCCAGGATATTATTGAAAAATTAAATTTAACAAATAAAAGTTCAATGAAGTTTTAAATACAAATCAGGCACATCGCTAGAATTTGCTTTTAACTGCACACCTTCTAAGAAATTATATTTTTACTCCCAGCAAATTACCTAGGAGAAAAAAATGACAAGAGCAATCTATTTTTTTCACAGCTGGTCGGTTGGCCAGAGTTTCTCATCAAGGAGTACATGCTGTTTGCTCCCCAGATGGACAGCCTGGATGAGCTACAAATCCGCAGAGCCTGGGACACAAGGTGGAAATTACGCTGCCAGTACTTTTAATCTTGCACAGCTCTGCACACTTGAAATTGCAAGTGGCCCATTTCCAAATGAGCATCTATTGGGACAATATCCTATATCTTGTCAGAATGAGTCCCATTAAATCCTCAGCTGGAATTAGACCAAAAACTTGTAATAATTACAGGAAACTTATTAAAAAGTTGAAGCCCTAGACTGTGACAGTGAAAACACTCAAGCGACATTAACAGTAATTGAAATTTCTGTGAGTTTTTCTTTTTCAATCAGTCCTTGTTGATAGCTAAGCAAAGAACACCCAAATGAGAACTTGTGAAACCAAAACATCCAGCTTCTCAGGGGTGTAATTGTCTTTTGTTTCATTATAAAATGTAGTGTTAGAATGGAAGTGAAGTGCTCATTCTCGGCCTGGGGCACCTGCCAAACCCATGTCCTCACTCCCAGAAGGAGCTCTAGTCATCATTATCAGGGACGAATGACCCAGCCTCTCCCCAGTAGTGTGTCCCCACTTTCCTCTCTCATCTGCTATTCTACCTTCAACATTCACTGTCTCCCCTACTAAGTTCTGAGAGTTAAAGACAAGAGTAATAAAGAAGTGATTTTGAAACCTGGCCTGCAAATATTTTACTAGTACATTTCAGAGTTCTTTTCAAAATTTGAAAATATTGGCCGGGCGCGGTGGCTCACACCTGTAATCCCAGAACTTTGGGAGGCCGAGAGGGGCAGATCATGAGGTCAGGAGATCAAGACCATCCTGGGTAACATGGTGAAACCCTGTGTCTACTAAAAAATACAAAAAAAAAAAAAAAAATTAGCTGGGCGTGGTGGCAGGCACCTGTAGTCCCAGCTACTTGGGAGGCTGAGGCAGGAGAATGGTGTGAACCCAGGAGGCGGAGCTTGCAGTGAGTCGAGATTGTGCCACTGCACTCCAGCCTGGGTGACAGAGTGGGACTCTGTCTCAAAAAAAAAAGAAAAAAAGTTGAAAATATTAAAATAAACTTTTCTGAGCTTCAGTCAGAAAGATGACTTTGCTTTCAATCTATCTCCAGGTGGGAAAGTTTTTAAAAGAAGCTTTATCAAGTTAGGAGATGTTCCCTAGCCTGTTTTTCAGGGACTGTATACTGAGCAAGCAGTACACCTGATTGTGCTTGACTTTTTATTTCTGTATTTCTGGAGTAATTCTTAGGCAACTGTAGTTTTGTTTTGTTCTGACTTTTACAACTCAGGATGACATGAAAGACAATTTGGACTCTTGAGAGATGCACAGTAAAAATTAAAAAATCTGAAAATATGGATTCATTGGAAGGCAGGCCATTCTCAATGGCAAGTCTGACTTAGAAGTCATGTCTGATGAATGCAATCATATCCTCAAAAAAAAAAAAAACACAGAAATTTCTAAGTTCAACCAAGTGCTCCAAGTAGGGGCCAAACTACAGCTGGAGTACCAGGTTGAGTTGTGGGTGTCAGATGGCAGGACAGATAGAAACAAATTGGAGTAGACCCAGAGTGGAGGAACAAGGATGATGAGGAGGTTTACAATCAAACCTCATGGGCAAGGTCAAAAGAGAGAACTCTGGGGAGACCTCACTTGGGTAAGAGGGAGTCACATTATTCTGCATGGCTGCAGGGGACAGAGGTGTAACCCAAGGGTGGAAGGAAGGAACACCAAGGTAGAGTGTTAAATCTTTTCTGAATGCGGACAAACTGTGCTGGAGAGGCTGACTGCATGGCTGTCTTCGCAATTTCACTTAGACCTGACCCTAAGTGAAGAAAGGAAGGAGAGGAAAAATGAGCTGTCAAAGATCAGAGTGCATTCCATTTCTGTGGAGGTGTCCAGGGAAGGGCTGGGCATTAAATGGAATTATTGTGGCAGGGACTTACTCACGCCTGAACAATGGAAGAATAACTCTAGGTCCCTCCCAATTCAAATGTTGTGTGGTTTTATGGGACTGGATTTATTTCTTCAAGAGGATGCAACATATTTTGTCATTAGCATCCAAATGAATGCCAATATTCCATAGGAAAATCAATTTTCTTAAATATTTCACAGATTCTACTGTTATGATCTTCTTTACAACCCTTTTCTTCTTAGATATTATGATATAAACCTCATTCTAGTCAAATTTAAATGTATCAGGGATTCTGCGGTAGCTAAAATTTAATGAATTTGCTTTTGAAATGAAAAAAGGGATGATGATGATAATGATCATCGCCACTTTAAACACTTAAGAGTTAGATGTCATATTTTAAAGGGTTTAAACCATCTATAGAATGGATTCAGAATTGCCTATGCAGCATTTGTATTCTAAATATTCTGTGTTGTGAGAGGATAGTTATGGTATCACTAGAGTTTTCATAACTTAAAATAGGCTCCTGATATGAGATGATTTTAGGCTCTAGAATAGAATTAGCATCTTTACCTGTTAGGTAATACATTATTTTTTTGATTATTAAGTGATAGCTCTAATGAAAAGGCACTTCAGGGCCCTGGAATAGGTCCTTACTCAAATGCTGATGCCAGGTGCAGTGAGAAAGTATTGAGTGACAACATAGAACACATTAGCTCTATTTTTATTCAAGCCCATGGTGGTGAGGTCCTTGCTTGCACAGTGGACCAGTGTATCCTGGCCCAACTGCCTGCTCGGGAGGAGATTAAACCTAACAGAATCAGAAGACAGATAATTGAGGACAATTTAATCCTGCCTCCCAATGTAGGTGGGGCAAAGAAGGCCCAGAAAGCGGTGAAAATGGCAGAAGTGTGGAGAAGAGAATTCCAGGGCAGCAGGATACACCACTACTTGTTAGTAGATAGCATTTAACTTATACATAATAAATCATCTTTCCTCCGTGGCTGTCTCCTTGTCAGCCCGTGTGATCTCTTATTTGGCTTTGGCATGCGTCATGCTAGACCCTAGGGTGTAACTGTTTTTCCTAGTTTCTTAGGGGATAAAACAACAAAATGGCAGTGCCTGAGATGCATTTTCTCCTGCTTTCAGCACAATTATCCCAGAGTCCGCTTGTCCCTTTACCTGATCTCCTGTCCCAACCCTTCGGCCAGGACCAAGAAAAGAAGGGCTTCCTCCACTTGCCTGGGTGCCCTTAGCCTTGCCTGATAGCTTGTGTCGATTTGAGTGGGGATGAGCTCTGATTTGGGAGGATTTGCCTTGAGTCTTGAGTGCCCTCAGAATCTGCTTTGTTCCCTAGAGCAATCTTGGGAGAGCCTCACTTACCCAGGGAATGTAAATGCTGGAAGAAAAGTTTGAGGGCAGACTTCCAGATTCAGAGGGAGGGTCAGCATCCCCAGGACAGTGCTGCCCCATCCAGTTTCACTGTCCTCCAGCTGACTGCTCAATGGACCCCGACTTCCTTTTCTTCCCTCCCAACCCCCACTGGCTAATGAGCAACCCAGTACTTGCACCCAGTTCCATTCCCCACAAAGGGCCTTCCAGTGGAGCCTCCTCCTGGCCTCGTCTGCACTTCCACATTTCCCTGTCTTTGCTCTACTGACCTCTATCTCTGTTTTGCTCACAATCTGACAGCCTGTTTGGTAATCACAAACGGATCTGCTTCCCAGGAAACACAGTGGGAAACGTGGAGCTTAAAATCCTTCTATGCAAGTGGATTAAGTAGTGTACACTAATATACAATAGATAAACCCCCTTTTAAAAGAATAAAATAGCTACTGTAACAATTTACCACAAATGTAGTGGTTTAAAACAATACAGATTTATTCACCGAGTTCTGGAGGCCAGAAGTCTAGAATCAAAGTGTTGGCAGGGTTGTGTTCCTTCTGAAGGCTGCAGGAGAAGACCTATTTCCATCCCTTTTCTATCTTCTAGAGGCTAGCTGCCTGCCTTGGCTTGCAGCCCCTTCCTTGTGTCACTCTACCCTCTTAAGTCTGTCCTCACATTTCTTACTGTGCACTCTGATCTGTCTCCTCCTGTGAGGACCTTAATGAAGTAAGGGGACTTCATACTAGCCCTTGTGTATAATCCAGGATAACCTGCTGGTCACAAAATCCTTAACTTGATATCGGCATCGTTCTTTTGGTTACAGAAGTTAACATATTCATAGATTCCAGAGATAGGATATGAACATCTTTGGGAGCTGGTATTCAGCCTACCACAGGTACTATTCAGGGTAGATACTTCTTAAATCAGTGTTTCTGGAAGCTGACTAATATATAGACCCCCTTTCAAAACAATAAAATTTTATAGTACACCCTCCATATTGACTTATGTTTATTAAATTGTTGCATACATATAAGCATTAAACTGCGTATAAACTCCTTGTGTTTGTAACTCTTATACAACAATAAAACTAAAACAAATTTACAAATTAAATACAAACAAGCCATAAAATGAACAAAATTTAAATTAAGTACATTTATTTAATGTGACTAAGGATGTAGTTTTATTGAAAATGGAAATGATCAGAAAATACAAGTAGGGTGCTGACCACAGGGGTTCAGTTTCTTCTGAGTTTAACATGCCTATGCTACTGTCTGTTATGTGAGAAGTCAATTCTTCCTTCATTCCCTTTTCAAATTGTGGTAAAATTTTTGTACATATAGGATGTTCTGACATAATTTGGCTTTTACTTGCCTTGAAATCTTGCTAATTTCACATCTTTTCTCCTTTGTTTAAGACAGTGAAAGTGTTACTACTTGGTCTCAATGCAGATACTGACTCTGAATTCACATAGCAGGACTTAACTAGAAAATAGTCATCTGGGTGATTACAGAATATGCTTTTTTTAAAGAAAGATTATTTTTAAATAAAAAATCCCATTATAATTCTTGCAGAGAATTTATTAGAGAACCTGACTTATCTCTGACTTTAATAGTAGAAATAACAGGAAGTGTAGGAAATATTTTTTATTGAGAATATTCTTTCAGGTTAATCTTATGTCACCTAGGTTTTAATTTTTAAAAATCTCTGTGAGTTACACCAAAGCTCCTTAAAGAGGCAGCTTAGAATTCTGCTCTTTCAGTAGTCTGTGACGATATACTTGATGGGAAAAAAATTGGAAAGGAGAGAGCAAGAGAGAAAGAAAGAGTAATGGGTTTGGCTCACTCCTGTAATCCCAGAACTTTGGGAGGCAGACCAGCCTGGCCAATAGGGCGAAACCTCATCTCTACTAAAAATACAAAAATTAGCTGGGCATGGTGACACATGCCTCTAATTCCAACTACTTGGGAGGCTGAGGCAGGGGAATCACTGGAACCCAGGAGGCGAAGGTTGTGGGAAGCTGAGATTGTGCCACTGCACTCCAGCCTGGGCGACAGAGCAAGACTCCGTCTGGAAAAAAAAAAAAAAAAAAAAGTAATAGGTAAGGGAATGAGTGAAAATGAGTGAATAAGAGGTTATAAACATATGAAAAACCTGATTTAAATTATGGTAAAGAGTTTGACTATTGGGTTCCATAGTCACTCTGGAATGGATAAAATATGAATGTATACATAGTCTGGAGAAGGCATGGGCTCCTGGTCTTGCTGTAGTTCCTTCTGTAGTCTAACTCTCACCAATCTATTATTTATTCAGTTTTATCCTGTCCATGAAGGGTGGTAGGAAATGATTGCAGGACTTCTCTGAACTCAAGTCATCCTGTTTGTTGAGCTTCTTGTTCTGCAAACATTAGTCACAACCTTGTCCGCTCTCTTCTGGGGAAATTCTAATTTTCAGGGGGATTGGTGCAGGTATCAGGAATTCTGGGCAGGGAGACATGCAGGCACACCCCCATTCTAGTTCTGCTGAAATTTATTTATTTATGTATATATTCTTTTGTTTTGTAAAAAAAAAAAAATTCATTGGCTTATATATGTATACTTTTGTTTTGTAAAAAAAGGAACACAAGTTTAACAAGTGTACATTTCCACTAATATTTCTTTCCTTTTCCTTTGACTACCCATAAAAGCTCTGCTGTCGTTCACACTAGAAATAATTTTATGTTCTCTTTATGAATCAAAACAATGACTTATAATGGAAGAAAGAAACGTTTTAAAAATCAGCAAGGCATATACACATTTTTTGCTTGAATTTGAGTTTGTCAAACTAATATATACTCTAAATTACCTGTGGAAGATTTATCAAAAGTCCTAATCTCATGAAAATCCTATATGCTGTGCAGAATTGCCTGAATTTACCTTCTATTGATAAATTCACTCACCTTTCTTTTGTTTTATGTTCTCATCTCCAAGTTTCTGAAGGGTATATGACGTTCGTTTTCAGAAGTTGTTTATCCTGATCATTGCAATATAGCTACAGCTGAAAGACCTTGTTTGCATATAAATGAGAACATGATTAATATTTAGTGAACGAATGGATGAGTGAGAGAATAAAGCTAAAAAGTTGATTTTGTTGATTTTAATTTAATGAATTACTTTGATGCCATCATATGATTTTATTATAAGTAGATTCTATTGGAAACCAAGAAAAGATTATAAAGAGTGGAATGGGATGAGGATGTGGTGTGGGAAGAATAGGTTTGATTCTTTGGTGTATGTTCAGAGAGATTTTTAAAAACATGGTAAATAATATTTAAAAAATTGTAGTCACTATGCAGGCCTGATTATTTTTACATTTAGTTTTTATATTTGCTTCAGATCTTTGATTTTTGAACAAAAAATGGAAATAAAATCATGTCTTATTTCTCCATGCCCAGGCCAAAACTCTTTTCCCACAATCTGAAAGTAGCTACAGTTGTGGATTTGATGCAAATCCTTCTAGTTTATTCTTTTAAGCTTTGGCACCTGTAGCTATAGTATTTGTGTTAGTCTGTTCTCACGATGCTAATAAAGACATGCCTGAAACTGGGTAATTTATAAAAAGAGGTTTAACTGACTCACAGTTCCACAGGGCTGGAGAGGCCTCAGGAAACTTACAGTCATGGCAGAAGGGGAAGCAAACATGTCCTTCTTCACATGGAGGCAGCAAAGAGAAGTGCTGAGCTGAGCAAAAGAGGGGAAAAGCACCTTTTAAAACCATCAGATCTCATGAGAACTCACTATCACAAGAACAGGATGGGGAAACTGCCCCTATGATTCAATTATCTCCACCTGGTCCCTCCCGCGACATGTGGGGATAATGGGAACTACAAGTGAAGATGAGATTTGGGTGGGGACACAGCCAAACCATATCAGTATTATTTTACAGTGTGGATTTTTAATTTACGTACATGTTAGCATGATATGATTCATAGGAGGGTGATGGTTTCCCCTCCTCTTTCTCCTCTTTTTTTCTGTTTTTACTTCTGTTCTAGTTTCCTAACCCCTATCTTTGGTATATTGTAAAGATAGCCCCTTTAAGTCAAGAAATCATATTTTTCAGGGTTTAGTATTTTCCACAAAAGGGTGGGGGGCATGGGGAAGGGAGATAGTGACTCAAACTCCCACTAGTTGAAACCAATACCTGTTAATGTTTTGTTTCAGTTGCTAGAGCCCGCATCTCACACCACTCCATTTCTTACCTCCTCCTGGCGAACTCCCACATCTCACACCACTCCATTTCTTACCTCCTCCTGGCGAAACTCCCCAGAAGAGTCGTCTACACTCACTCTCTGCAGTCCCTCTGCTCCCATCCTCCCTTCAGTCCTCTTCAGTCAGGGCTTCTTCTCCACCATACCATCTGGGTCCCCGCATCCAGTGACAATTCTCAAGTCCTCTTCCTACTTGCCTTATTAGGAGCCTTATTAGGACACCCACACCTTGGGGTCACCCTGGACTCCTCTCCCTCACATTCCACATTCTTCACCAAACCACATCAGCTCCACCTGCAAAATATGCCCAGAATCTGACCCTTCTCATCCCATGTTCTACTACCATCCTGGTCCAAAGCATCCCACTGTTGACTGAGATGATTACAGTAACCTCCTAACTGCTCTTTTGCTTCCATCCCTGCTGTGGTCTCAAGGTTTACGCTCCCCCAAAATTCCCATGTTGAAATCTTCACTCCCAAGGTAATGGTATTAGGAGGTGGGGCCTTTGCCAGTTAATTAGGTCATGGTGGTAAAGCCCCATGAATGGGATTAGTTTCCCTATAAAAGAGACCCCAGAGAGATCCCTCACTCCTTCTGCCTTGTGAGGTCAGTGAGAAAACGGCCATCTATGAGGACCCAGGCCCTGACCAGACACCAAATCTTCTGGTGCCTTGATCTTGGACTTCCCAGCCTCTAGACAATGAGAAATAAATTATGTTGTTTATAAGCCACCAGTCTATGATATTTTGTTATAGCTGCTTGTCTTAACAAGTCCTTACCCCTTTCCAGCATATTCCCAACATAGTAGCCACAGTGACTCAATCTTAAAACAGGTCACATCCACATCTGTTCAACAAACTGCCCACCACCCTCCAAGAAAGCCCTAAGTGGTTAAATAATGATTTCCATGAGCTGGTGTGATCTGGCCATTTGCTACCTCACTTTGACCTCACTGCCACTTTCCCTTGTTCCTCTGTTCTGGCCACTCCAGCCCCTTTGCTGTCTCTTGAATATGCCAAGCACTCTCCTGCCCACCAAAACCTTTGCCATTTGCTGTTCTCTCTGCCAAGCAAGCTTTTCTTCAATCATCATTATGGCTCCCCACCTTACTCTCTCCTATTCTGTTAGTGGTGAGTCTTGCCTTCTGTGCTGGGAGTTCCTGGAGTGCTTCTCCCTGTCCTGCTCGGTTTTTCTCCATAGCACATATCACTGTGTAACATACTTCATATTTACATGCTCATTTGTTTATTTTCTATAGCCTGTCTCTAGAATCTAAGCTCTGTGAAATAGGGCACTTATTTTTCTACTGTTATTTCACACGTCCAGAATTATGAAAGGGACCCAGTAAAAATTTGTGGTTATGAATAAATAAATGAATGACTCTAGTATTCTTTATATTATATATCTAATTCACTTTATATAAAATGGCATCGTACAAACATAGCTTGCTTTTTAAAACCTAATAAATTGTCAACAATTTCTCATATCAAAAATATTCTTCTATAACATTTTGCATAATGACTTCTCGATATTCTATTTTAGAAATGCACAATAATTCATTTAATTCTCTAATGCCCTTTTTGATGGTGTGCAACATTTTTATGACAAAGATGGCCACTTGAACGCACATCCCTTTCTGATGCACCCTCTCTTTCATTTTGTGGACTAAACTGCAACTGGAAAGCTGGCAGGCCTGGAGCTCTGCTGGCACGTACAAACTTGTGGCATTGTCTCTGGGCCTTTGGATTCCTTGCTTTATAAACTTCCCATAGCTACCCAAATGTTGAGCCTCTGGTTTCCTTTCCTTTTCCAAACCACCATCCAGTTTTGTTGAGTACTGCATTTCAATACTTCGCCTAATAGGACATGCATCATGGGCTGAATCTGCAAATTATTTTTCCCTTAGGAGATTTTGGTTGATAATATAGGAATATAGCTTATTTTATTTTGCTAATTTTGTGGAAGCTGCTGCCTGTAACTTAATCTTTAGTATCTCTCAAATCAATTGATCAGAGGCAATTTAGAGAAAGCATCTGTTTTCATTTCCTACCTAGTGACTAGTAAGTGACTGTTTAGGAATAACGAAGTGTTCTCACTTTTAGCATGCAACAAGTACTGCATGCCTCAGTTACTAGCACACCAACTTGCTGTGTCGTGAGGGGAAATGTTTTTCTCTGTAGGAGGATAAGCTCTTAGTAACATGAACCTGAACATAAATCAGAGATTCATTAGCTTCAGGGACTATCCTTTTTTTCATCCAGAGAAATATACTTTTTCATTTGCTTGCCACTAAAAGTTTAAAGAGATCCCAGTTATTTTTATTTATTCATCCAAGCCAGCTAGCCTAAGATGGCCTTACTCAAAGTCTCAGAATAAAATTAAAAAAATAATTACAGGAATAAAAGCTGCTGTACAGGTTCCTAGCAAAGGTAGGTTATCTTTATCTGTAAAACATACTCAATTTAACTATTACCTATGATTGACATTATGGTAATACTTAACTATTTTTATAAAAGTCTTCAGTATGGTCTGTCATTTGACCTTGCAGCCTGAATATCCTCATTTTATTGGACATTGGAGAGGAAGCTCTTAGAAAGGGCAGTGTTTTGTCTGTTGTCATAATCAGTGGTGAAGCCGGAATTCAAATCCCAGCCATGGGTCTGTTTCTTATCATGAAGTCGAGGTGCTTGGCATTATCCAGTGTTCTGTACCCTCCTACATATTTGAATTTCCTGGGGAGATTTTTAAAAATACAAATTCCTGGACTCATCACTCCCAGAGATTCTGAGTCCTTAGGTCTGGGGCAGGGCCAGGTATCATTTTTCTAAAAGCTCCCTGGGCGATTCTACCATGCAGTGAGGGGTTCTCTATTGCACTTTCCCTCAGCAGAGAGGAAACAATATGCAATTAGCCACTAATCAAGAGAAGCAGCAATTTAGCTCATAAGATAGACAAGAATGATGTCTTTGTTTTGCTGTCCTGCCATGTCGTTATAAAAAAATAATGGGAGTTTAGAAGTCATTGCAGAGAAATTTAGCTTTTTATTAAGAATTATGGGATGGCAGAGCTTCTAGGCTCCCTGAGGGAATAAATCTGCCCACTTTTGGCTGGCGCATGACTCCTTTAACAGCTGTGTGTGGTCAGCAGTTTACCTTACAATTACCTTTTCTTGACCTATCTCCTTTTGATGATGCAAAAGGATGTTAATCAAGGTTGACTCTTTTTTGGTTTGTCCTAAGAATTGACCCCAGTCAGTGAATCTCCGCTCTTTGTTTAAAGTTTTGAAGCACAAAGTTTTGACTGTTCCATTTATCTTTTCTGCCTCATCTGCAAAGGGATTGGCACGTCTCCAGGTCTCTAACTGTGTGGCTACTTCTCACGCTCACATCTCAGAAAAGCGATGGAATTCTCTGTTGTACGCACATCAGCAATGTTCAGTCATGAATAAGCTTCTTTGGACTTTAGTAGTGCCTCTTCATCGAGTCTGTGTATATTTTTTAACCAGCACTGATGCTTGATTTGTCATTCCTTGTCTCTGCTGCCTTAGATAGGCCTCCTCGGGATTCTAGTCCTATGTTGTTTGTCTCTATTCATGTGCACCATTATGGTGTAACTGCCCACATTTTAAATAATTGGCTTCGAGGAGGTGAGAGGCACCCAGGCAAAATTAAGCCCAGTCTTTCAGACTCACCTGCCGGTGTTGGAGTTGCAGCACAAGCTGGGTATTCTGAGCTAAAATACTTCATCTCTTTGAGCCTCATTTTCCTCATTTGGTTTGAGGGTGAAATAAAACAATTTATGTTAAGTCTGTGGCACACTATGGGTGCTCAATCAATGTTAGTCTCTTTTTCTTGGTTTTTCTAAATTTGATGTTACACGATTCAAATTCACTACTTAGATAAACCTGACTGTGTTATCTTTGTTCTCATTAAATAGATCCGGTTACCCAACAATGCAGTTTCCTGAGCTCTGTATATTCTGTCCAGAAACTACCCAGAATGTGGACAACCTTTAAAACTGCAAATCACCTGGGAAGGGGAATAGTATTTATTAATACTCCCCCTACCCCATAAAACAAAACCAAAAGATATCTGTGCGCACACACACACACACACACAATACGCAGTGCACTGTGCTACTAGGGACTTTCCTCACAAAAACTGCATGAGGTAGGCAGCATTAATATTCTAACCTTATAGATTTGGATTTGAGACTTAGAGGATCTAATTGCCCACAGATACACAGCCACTAATTAGTAAAGCTGGAATTCCAACCCTTATCTGTCTGATTCCAAAAATGTTACCTCTTCATAGGCATCTTTTGGCTTTTTGGTAGGATACCTATTCAGAGAATAGTAAAAGAGATACTTGAACTACAAAGTGCAATTCATCATCTGCTTTCACAAGCTCCAACATTTGCATGAAATATTTGGATACGGTGAGGTATGACAACTTTGGGGGTGTGGGTGATTTGGTTCATAACTGTGTGTTTATGTGTGTGTTGGCACGGGTGTGTGTCTGCAGCACGAGTGTAATTATAATAACCCACTCACAAAACTCCTCACACTAAGTGGCAGAACTCTGTATGTTGAGAAACCACAAGTCTTTAAGTAAGAAATGTCTCACAGGAGTCAAATATCAACCAAACATCTGTGTGGCTAATCAAGGAGCTACAAGGCCACACTTAGTCAACAGGAAGATTCCCTATAGAAAGACATCACTAAAAGCAGTGCCATATGATTTATTTGCTATAACTCAATTTCCATCTGTCTCATAAAATGGATTGTGTACACACTGTACTCCAGGCATCCAGCCAGGGCGGAAACATACCAAGGAGCAGGAAACCTTCTCCTCCCTCGGGCTGTTGGTGACATGCTCTGCTAAGAACCAGGCATGGCCAGGGTGGCCTACGAGGAAATGCCTTGGACTGCCTCTCCAAGACTTCATACCTTTGGGAGTTGGTTGGATCATGGGCCTTTGAACAAGGTACTGTAGTGGTAATGGGGCCAGGTGGGTTTTAAACATTCTGCTTTTCTCAGAGATTCCTTTGACTCACATTTTGCAGACTCCAGATGGTAATTCTGCCAGTTCAGGCAAGATGCTGTTCATAGTCCCTTAAATTTCTTATGTAAATAAAGAATGAGCCAAATAAATACTTTCCTGCTCTTGTGTGTTGAAGAAAATCAGGTGAAACTGAAACCCGTTCGCATTCTGTAAACAGTATACAAAATGTAGGAATGCTTAAGACTGAGTAAAAACCAATGTGATCCCATAAAACCATGCCATTGCATAAGAACCAAAGAACTTCTAGAGTCTTCTGAAAATTAATGATTATTTTAGACAATATTAACCTTTATTTTTTGTAGGTAACGGAAACCTCATCTGTTTTGTTTCAAAAGCTTCCTTGTTTAGGTTACTGTAATATCCTCAACAACTTTGAAGAAAGAGATTTTAAGAAACTATTTCTGTAGGAAAATTTCCTCCTTTGGCATTCCTTTTTGTTAGGCAGACCTGTCCTATAGAAAGTCAACAATGTGACACATTTGCTGTGGAGAGGGAGAAAAGGAAGTCAAGGAGAGGGTACCCTCACACAGGTTATATGTTCTCCCTCCAGGATCTAGTCATGATGTGGTTTGTCTGTGTTTGCACCCAAATCTCATCTTGAATTGTAGATCCCATAATTCTCATGTGTTGTGGGAGGGACCCAGTGGGAGATAATTGAATCGTGGAGGCGGTTTCACCCACACTATTCTTGTGGTGGTGAATAAGTCTCATGAGATCTGATGGTTTTGTAAGGGGAAATCCCTTTTGCTTGATTCTCATTCTCTCTTGCCTGCTGCCACGTAAGATGTGCATTTCACCCTCCATCATAATTGTGAGGCATCCCCAGCCACGTGGAACTGTGAGTCCAATAAACCTCTTTTACTTTATAAATTACCCAGTCTTAGGTATGTCTTTATCAGCAGCGTGAAAACGAACTATTATACAGAACATTTCTGACGTACGCTGTAGCCTAGCTGTGTGAATTAGGGAAATTATTTAAAGACTCAGAGATTTAATTCCCTCACCCATGAAATTAAAATAATACTATATATCTTTTGGGTTTCTCTTGATGGATGACAGGAAATTACAGAAAATCATGTTGTTAACTCCAATATGCTGAGTAGACAGGGTTCATTAAATATTACTTACATCTGAATCTGAATGTCAAAGTGTAATGCTGGAATGAGAAATGCAAGAAGACAATTCTTGCTTTTGGGGGTTGGAGTATCTGCTGGGTGAGGAGGGCACTTCCTCATTAAATTACTCAGCAAACTTCGCTGAGAGCCCATTGTGTTCCAGGCACAATGCTGGGTGCTGAGGAGAGGGATGAAGAAAAGAATCTCAGCTGACATGGAGCTCATGGCCTGGTTGGGGAGAAGGACATTTAAATAAATAAATCACTATCCGGTGCTGAGTGCAGCAACTGAATCATGTACAGGGTAGAGAGATAACACAAAGAAAGCAAGGTTGACAATGTAAGGCCGTGGGTTCAATCTGGTCTGCTGTCTGTTTTTGTAAATGAAGTTTTATTGGAACACAGCCTGCTCATTCATTTGCCTGTTGTCTGTGATGACTTTTACCCTTATGGTGAATGTGGTTGGTTCTGCTCTAAGGATGCATATGTGTTTCTGAAAATCACCACACTATACACAATTTTGCAATAAAAAACACAAGGCCTATGGGGGAAATGGCACTGGGCACAGCACTCAAGAACTTGGCCAGTGACACATAAAAAATGGATAACCTGAAAAAGATGACAACATATTTCTACACATGTAAAATGGTTAAGAAACATATAACAATACTACCACAAATTTGCCCGCTTGCCTTGAAAAAGCCCTGGCGTTAGCCTGTAGAAGTGGGAGTGAGAAGGGCTGCAGCCTGGTCAGAGGGGGTTATCTGGAATCCTAGGGAAAGTTGTAGCAGTAGATGTGCATGGTGTGGCTTATACACTCATGTTGAAGTGAGGGTGGATGGCAGTTGTTTAATGGGTGTGTGTGTGTGTGTATGTGTGCATTGTATAATTTCTTACGTGTCTTGTTCCAGATGTGTTCAGTTTTTTTGCTTTTACTCAGTGTTTCTCACAGAGGAAATTGCACATAAGCAAACGTGAAATTCATGTCCTGCTCATATTGTTCCCTAATATATTAATCATATTGGAACAAATGCACATTTCTAAACAAGTGTTAGAGCAGAATTGATTGTTGTTGCAACAGAGACCATATGGCCCACAAATTCTGAAACAAAACACATACTATCTGGTCCTTTCCAGAAAATGTTTGCTGACCGCTGACAGAGAGGAAGGAGGGGTCAACTCTGAGGGAACAGGAAGGCTGCCAGAGGATGCTGTGTCTGAGCTGTGTTTAGGAGGTTGAAGAAGGCGAGTTTGAGAGGTAACACAAGGGACTGGGAACATTCTGCCATTTTTATTGTTACTTCCTCTCCCATGCATATATCTACATTCACTTGTCCTCACTTTCTTTCCCAAGAGTATAGCTCTTCCAACTTTTATATAGAGTGAACCAGGATGCAATACAGTCGGCCTGATAGGTGAGAAAATGCTCCTGTGACTTAAGAGCACTCAAAATGCTGAAAAAACCCTCCTCTCATCAGCGCATACCTGGGAATGGCACAGGCCCTGGCTAGGCCATCCCTTCCATGTGGAAAAGCAGTGGTTCACTAGGAGAGGCAGCAGAATGGCCCAGCAGTGGGTTACTAGGATACCACGTGGTCTCCCTGTTTACAACCCTCTTTGTGAGGTCCAACTCCTCCCTGGGGTCTGGCCTCATCAGAGTTTTCATCCCTATTTTCCTAAATCATACTGAACTCTTTTCTATTTCCATATGAGAGTTATGAGTCAGAACAGAGATACGCAAAACCATTTCAAATAATTAGCTGGTTTCCAGATCAGCAAAATCAGTAGGAGGTGATTAAAATAACTGACTTCAGGAAAAAAACCAGAGATGACATTGATGGGAAGGAGGTGTGTTAGTCAACCACAAAGAAAAGGAGAGAGGACATTTTGGTCCATCTCTCTAAGGCCTCTGTTCTTATCAGAGGAAACAAAGGCATATCAGACTACCTCAGTTTAATGTCAGAAAACAATCTTGTTACATAACTCTCCTTGATCTGCTTTCATGTTCAGGCATCATCTTTTTAATTATAATTTGCCTTCAGGGAAAACATATGATGGCCGTACTAATTTACTCTAATCCAAGTTACTGCTCATAGGAAACAATACATTGACCAACCTGTGTTATACATCAGACTCCTGAGTGTGGTTAGTTAGAGTCTACCCTGAGTGCCGGCTCTGTTCTCAGGCTCCAGAATATAATAAATCCGGTTTCTGGGTTAGCAGAGTGGAAGACTGGATTGAGCTCTAGCAAACATAGCAACGTAATGTTCATTCCCTATGAGCCTCTACCCTGCTTGCACTGTTCTTTCCATCAACTGTGTATCTTCAAGCCTTGCCTGAGGGTCAAGCCCAACACATGTTGTGTTTTATGACACTCTCTTTTTCACTCCCAGACAATACTGTTCTCACCCCATTGCACATTATTTATACAAACCTGTTCAGAACACTTGTAACATTTTATCTTGCACTACAGTTATTTGCCCATGGGCTATTTTTGCCTAAACTTGGAATTCTGAGAAAGCAGAGTTTCTTTGTGTGCCCTGTTGTACCCAGCACAATAAAATGCTTAATGAACTAGTAGCATCCTGACAGCACTGGTAGGCATAGCAGTTATGGTGCGCATGCATATGTGTGTGTGTGTGTGGTGTGTGTGTGTGTGTGTGTGTGTGGAGAGGTTTCATCTGGAGCAAAGGCACTTTGCTGAGGAAGGATACCCCTAGTTAAAATGTCATGTGGGTGGAGGAGGAAAAGCTGGATAGTCAGGCATAGAATGAGAGCCCAGGTCTCTGAGTAAGAGCTCCCATTGCAGACGCTGTTTTGAGCACTCTGCACACACACCGTCTCTTCAATCCTCTTAAGGATCCTGTGATACTGGTGAGATTTACTCTCCCACTTTTACAGCTGAGGAAACTCGGGGAGATTAAGCAATTTCCTCAGCATTAAGTAACTAGTAGCTAGGCTGGCTGTATGCTTCATCCTCTTAACCACCGTGCAAAAGCTTCTTGCCAAGTCTGGCCTTAGACCAAGTCCATATAAAGGGAAGGTGGTTTAACCAGCACCAATCAATGAGTCACTAGCACGAGAATACAAAGGAAGGGATTGTGGGCTTCAGACTCTCTGTCCAGTGCATCGCCAATGGTCCTTTTGTGAGGTGTGTCCTGCAAGATGACCTTGGGGCCTGAGCCATATCTGTGTGCCACCCAGCCTGGCTCACTTCTATGTCATGCACCACCTTTGTGCAGGCCCCAGGATTCTTTGGGTCCATTTCCGGAAATAGATCCTGGAGAGTAATGCCTATGTGTGGGTTAACTTGTAGAGCACAGAACTCTATGTCCCTGGAAATATCTTTGCAGGTGGCTCAGGTGGCAAGAATACTTGGCCAAAAGGGCATGGTGGTGAAGAAGGGTGAACCAGGGTGAACTATATGATCTCTCTTTCAAATTATGTAAAATATCTAAGAGCCTTTGATTCCTTGTTTTTTCTTACACAAAGCTATAATGGAAGTAGGTCTGACAGGTGTTCTGAAATGGGAAGAGAAGTGGACAACTGTCCAGAGGTGGGCTGATCGTATTCAACTGCTGGTGATTCACCAGGGGCCTGGGGGGCAGGGTTGTGCTCACGTCGGCAGGCTTTCTCCTTCAGTCTTAGCTACAATTTGGGGTAAGTTGCCTTTTTTATCTAACAAGGTATCTTTGGAGGAGAATATCAGATAATAGGTGTGAATATGTTTTGAAAACATTATAAAAATGGCACCAAGGCATAATCTGCATCTTTTTTGGAGTGGACAACTTTTAAAAGCCATTTCTGGGCTGCGCACGGTGGCTCACGCCTGTAATCCCAGCACTTTGGGAGGCCGAGGTGGGTGGATCACGAGGTCAGGAGTTCAAGACCAGCCTCGCCAAGATGGTGAAACCCCAACTCTACTAAAAATACAAAAATTAGCTGGGCGCGGTGACAGGTGCCTATAATCCCAGCTACTCGGGAGGCTGAGGCAGGAGAATTGCTTGAACCTGGGGGGCAGAGGTTGCAGTGAGCCAAGATTGTACCACTGCACTCCAGCCTAGGTGACAGAGTGAGACTCCTTCTCAAAAAAAAAAAAAAAAAAAAAAAAAAAAAAAAAAAAAAGCCATTCCTGCAGCACAACTTGAAGTTCATTCGGTATCAAAATGGCTTAGAGGTTCTACTATGGTGTACGTTTCACATCTTCTTTTCTCTTTTAAATGTCTGTGGGAGGCTGAATAATGGCCCTTAAAGATGTTCAGATGCTAATCCCTGGAACCTGTGAATATGTAACCTAACATGGCAAAAGGGACTTTGCAGATGTAATTAAGCTAATCTCGAAATGGGCAGATTATATGAGTGGCCCAGTGTAATCACAAGGGTTCTTAGAAGAGACAAATAAAATCAAAAGTAGAAGAACGAGATGGGAAGAAGGAAGCAGAGGTTGGAGTGATGTGCTTTGAAGATAGAGGAAAGAGCCAGGAGCCAAGGAATGCAGGTGGCTGCTAGAAGCTAGAAAAGACAAGGAAACAGATTCTCCCCTGAGGCTTCCAGAAGGAGTGCAACCCTGCCAGCACCTTGATTTTTAGTTTCTTACCCCTAAAACTGTAAGGGAATAAATTTTAAGCTTCTTACTTCCAAAACTGTAAAAGAATAAACTTTGTTTTAAGCCACTAAGTTTGTAGTAATTTATCACAGTAGCCATTGGAAATGAATAGAATATCCTCCCTCCCTGCTTCCCCTCCCCTCCCCTCCCCTCCCCTCCCACTCCTCCCTCCCTCCCTCCTTCCCTCCCTCCCTCCCTTCCTTCCTTCCTTCCTTCCTTCCCTCCTTTTCCCTTCTTCTTCTACCCTTTCTCTCTCCCTCTGTCCACTCATTCCCTCTCTCTCTTTCCCTAAGCCCCTTCCTCCCTTCCTCTTCTCCTTCCCCTTCTTCTCTCTATTTACCTTTTCCCTTTTCAGAGTAAACAAACCAAGTAGCAGTTAGTAAAATGCCTGATGATTTAATAGTGATAGATTTTTGGTTTATGTTATTTTAAAGTTTTCTGCTGATTATTATGAGCTCTGGTGAAGAGATTAATTCAGCCACCATGATTTGTTTCCTTGCCTTGACTTCATAAAAATCACAGGGATACAATAATATAGTTATACATCCCTTGGGCTTGAAAATGCCCAGTAATTACAAGTGATTCACGAGAACAGCTTAACTTGTAAGGGATTGTATTGTGCTCTATAGTAAGCAGTCATTTGTTAAGTTTAAAAATGCCTTTAGAAAGGATATAATGGGATCATCAATTAAAAGTAGGTTTGGAAAAAACTCCGGGGCTGTCTGTTGTAATTCTTCTTCACCCAAACCCTCCTTTTCAAGGCTGCCAAGTTGCATGTGGGGTGTGGAATGCCTGCCCTCCTTTCCTAATGTTTCCTGATGCCACCTAGGAGCATGGTGCAGCCCCGCTCAGTGCCAAGTGATGTTCAGATGGCCAAGACTTCCAGGGTTGAGGCACTGCAGTTCTCCTTCACAGCTTGGCCATCCATCATTTGATTAGAGTGAGGTTACCCAGGTGACACGTCCTGGCAGTGGAGAAGCACTGGCCAGGCCTCCTCAGGCAGCTGGGTTGCTGTCCACGTTACTAATGCTCAGCCCTGCCACTAACAGATGGCCGAGAGTGACCTTCCAGGGGAACTCAACTCTTTTGTAGCAACTAGTGCTTCCAACACATGACTTGTAAAAGTTCTTCTTTGTCTCTGGCATGGCTGAGAATAGGCCTTCACCTTCCAAGTTCCATTGGGTGACTTGTTTCCTCTCTTCTTCTGCAGAACAAAACATGAAAAGCATATGCTCTACGCTTCCTTTCTTGGTAACCTCTCATCCCCTTCCTCTCCCCAGACTTGATTTCCAGCTGAAGTCCTTGTTTCTTCCTGGAAAAGGTTAAGTCTATGCCACGAGCTGCTCATTGCATCCTCTGGCCTCTCCTGCTTTCTCTTGCCTCTCCTTGCTAGTGCTTTCCTGGGAGGCAGCCTACTTCTTCTCGCAGCCAATCCTTCCATCGATGTCTACATCCTGTGGTTTCCTGAGGGACCTTGTCATTCTCTATCTGCTGCCTGGCCACACAGCCTCTTCATAGATCCACTTCTTTCATCTTGAAACACTCTTTCACTTAACACTATGTGTCTGGTAAGTATTGGCTGATTCCCATCTCTCCGTATGTATCCAGATGCTTTCATTTTCCTACCTCTTATTTCCTCCAAAGTCCTTGCCGTCTGGTTCTATCCCCAATATTTCACCTAAAACTGCAGTCAAGTTGGCTTTTCTCTCTATCCCTTGTAGACAAATTCTCAGCTCTTTCCTGAGCCATTCTTCTTGATTCCTTCTATATCAGACACATAGACACTACCCCTACTCCTCTCATGATTTAAAACTCATTTTCCACCTGGTTTCTAGGCAATCTGTCCTCAAAATCCTTCATACTCTTTCATCCTTGTTGATTGTTTTTTGAAATAGTTATAATTTATCCCGTATTTTTAATGACCACCATTTGTTCTATCCTATCTACATCATTCTATCTCTTACCAGACCCCAATATACTAACTCTATTTTGATCTTTCAATTCCTGCATTCTTCTCTTATGCATGATGTTTATTTTTACTTTTCTGACTTGGCTTATAAGTTTATGCATTCAGAAATATCCATTGAGCACCTACTGTGTGCCAGTCACTGTACTAGTGATAGGGATAAAATGGTGAGTAAAATAAATGAATTCCTGCCTTCATGAAGATTATGGTTTGTTAGGGAAGACCAATAATCACACAAATAAAAATCGAATTTGCAAATGTAGTTAGGGCTTTGAAGGGGAGGACCACAGTACCCTGAGAGAATATCATGGGTGGGGCAGTAAGGACAGAGGGAGGAAACTAATTAGGGAGGTCAGAAGGGAAATGAGTTGAAATATGAAGGCTGGTTAGATGTTAACTAGTTGCAGAGGGTTTTCTGAGCATCAGAAAGAGCATGTGCAAAGGCCCTGTGGTGAAAGAGATCAAGGAACTTGGTGTCAGAAAAAGCCAGGGGTGGGCAGAGATCTGAACATGCAGAGTTTGCAGACCACCCTGCTAATGAGGGAGTTTTAAAAAGGGTGGAGGAGGGGAGCATGGTCCCACTGATGTTTTGAAAAGATCCGGTTTATTTAGCCTGATTTCACACAGCCAACTCCCTCTCATGGAGCACACATTTTTGAGATGTGCCAGGGAAGAGAGTTGGCTGGACTAGATTGTGAACTCCAAATCTGTGGAGAGTTTTCAGTGAAGATGCTTAAGGCCCTAGGGAACAGGCCTAACAGATGTTATCAGTGAGGCAGGAGGAGGAGAAGAGCTTCAGTTTAGCCACATTCCTCTGGGGACCTCTCTGACTCGGCTTCTCTGGCTGAGTTACATTGCCCTGATCTGATACTCAAGAGCAACAGCCGGCACTGAGGGAAGGAGGCAGTGGTGGCTGTGTGCAGGTTGCTGTGGATAATTGGAGGTAAAAAAGGAAAAGTGGCTCACCTAATTGTATTCTAAATTACATCCATTGTTCAGTTTCTTAAAAGCACTTGATGCATTCAAGAAGGAAAGTCCTTTCTGGAGTGGGGGATCGATGGGGGGCAGAAGGAGGGAATGGATGCATGGGTACTCTTAGCACATTACTCAGGGTGTTGTAAGTGCAGATTTGAGTGGCTTGCTCAATTACTTTCACTGTGTGCATGCTAACGGTAATAAACTTGGAAAACTGAAACACGTGAGTCTATAGTAATTGTTTTTTAGATAGTGTAATAATTCATGATAATTGCTTGCAAAGCATTTTCCCCCTCCTTGTCTACAGTGGTAAATACATTAAAGCCGCGCGTTCTTGTATACTATTTTACAATCTATTAGCATAATAACCCATTGTAAAATAAGCCCTGCTGCTGTGGGAAAGTGTGTGATATTGGTCCATTAGACACCTTTATTCTTACACACAAGCAACTAATGGCACTATTTATGGGCTCATGTTAGTTTTGTATATGCTTGTTACCAACTAATAGATTCAGAGCATGAAGTACTGTTTGATAAAAGTTATCCAACACTAACAATCCACCATGACTCTAGCCTTTTGCTTGCTTGAAAATTGCTTTTAGCCCCATGTGAATGGGAAAGTCATCTTGATAAATTTAGCTGCAAGCCAAGCTATAACCAATGTTCACAGAATGTAATCAAATTAGATCTTAAAGCCTCTAATTTCATCATTAGCATGTATTATTTCTTCCCCAAACCTTGTAATTAAATAGCATATTAGGAATAGATAATTTTTTTCCCTTTTATACATTTATTAGGTATCTGGGGTTAAATTTGGATCTCTGTTATGATACACATCTGCTTATTCTTAAATTAGGATAGCTTTAATGATACCTGAAGAATTAGAAAAGTAATTGGTTAACGTAACTAAGGGAATTTGTGGCAAATAAGATATCATTATGTTTACCCGAGCACTGTTATAATCTGAGAGTTGTATAAATAGCCAAATTATACAGAGGGAAATTAGACACTCATTATTTACTTTTCTTGGACATTCTGTGGCTTTGTGCAAAAATTTTCACTACACACATGAGATTAATTTTTCTTGATGTTTATATCTGGTTTACCACAAGTCAAGAATTTCCGATAAATGCTCTTTTCTTACTCCCAGTTAGTAGTAAGAAATCCGAGGCTTTGCGATTACTGCAGGAGCTATTGCTGTGGAGAATGGAGGTTGCATGGGCTGTACACACAGGCAGAACAGTGAATTCAATGACTGTTGACACACAGAAAATCCCCTTTTGTGGCCCAGTGGACTGGTCTGTGTCTCTGGGAAGGGTTCTGGTCTGGGTCAATTTAACTTTCTTCCCTTTAACTCATTCCTCTTCCCATCTCCAACAGAGCTTGCTGCTGGGTTTAGCTAAATAAATTCCCAAGCAGCTGGTAGTTCAGTGTTTCCCAACCCTGGCTGCATAGGAGAATCACCCAGGGAGCTTTAAAAATCACAGATGTCTGACCCTACCCCCAGAGATTTCAGGGCAATGTGATACCAGGGCTGAACTGACTGCAGAGGCAAAAACACGGGTGGAAGATAGGAGTCATGGGGAATGCTGTCCCACTCTTGGCCCCAGAGCCACACCTGCCAGGAATTTGGGATTGCAGCACGCTTTTCCATTGAGCAGAGATTCACCTTCTCCTAGAAGCTGCTGCTGACTGATCAAACCTGACATACAAAATGAAGCAAATATGTCATCCCTGGCTTAAGGTGTTACTTTACAGGCACTCTAGACAGAGAATTCACTCATTCCTTTGACAAATATTTAATGAATACATACTTGCTGGGTGCCAGGCACTCCTGTAGAGTCTAGAGATACAAGAGTAAAGAAAACAGACATTTTTTGGGGGAACCTAGTTGGGGAAATTAAAAAAAAGAGAGAAATAAAGAAAATGCATACAATGTAGAAATCACTTCCTAGGGAGGTAGCAGTCATGAAACTAAGACAGAGAATGGCAATTTCAAGTCTTGCAAAGACTCTCTCACAGAGGTGGATTCTCCTTGTTGGAAAAGGCTCTGATACAAGCCAACTGAATCCGAGGAAATCATAGTTGACAGTCAGGGGCTGAATCCTCCCTCTCTCATCCTGCCTTTTCATTTGCAATGTTAAGTTTTTATCCTGCTTGTGACATGAGGACGTTGGTATAATTGGCCTTCCCTGGAACTGGTCCTTTGCTGTGTCCACCTGATGGCTGCTTTAGGTATTGGTCGTCTTCATGCCTGGGGTCTCCCATGTCCCTCTCTGCTTGGTGGCCAGGTGGTTTTCAACTGTGTCTTCGGAGCAGCCACCTGAAAAAGGTCCTTAGATTATAAAATACTCCCTCCTTCTCATTATTCCTCTGTCCCCAGCCCCCAGCAGAGTAGAAGCCCCTAGACTCAGCTTCCTCTGCCAGAGGATTCCCTGCAAAGTACAGGCTGTACATGGGAGTAAAATAATGATGTTTTGAAAGACTTCCTTTCTACTCTTGCAGGGGAAGCTCTCAGTGCCAAATTGTTGACACTGCCTCATTCTCTCTGCCACACTGAATAAATATATTTAAAATGGGATTCGTTTCAAGTCCTTGGCTTGATTTATAATACATTTTCTATCCAGATATGTGCTGCTACTGTTTATCTCCACAAAATAAACATTAAAATTGCATTTGAACCTCATATTAAATTTATATTCATGCTATTACAATTTTATTTCTGTCGAACGATATTCACTTTTCAGACAAAAGGCAGAAATAAGAGCACATAGGCAAATAAAAGTAGTTATTATTATTTCATTTTCTTCTAATTTTTTCCTTAACATGTTACTCACAGCCTGCTCTTCTTCTCACACACAATCTATATAGTAAATAATGGGGAGATGAATAGGAGCTCCTTGATTTTTGCAGTGTATCTAGGTGAGCAGTTTCTATTAATGAAGTGTTTTCCATTACTTGAGAGCCAGACAGGAGCAGTGGGTCTTTTGTCATGTGCAGTTATTGGGCATCCAGTGGTGCCAGAGGCCCACAGTTGGTAGAACATGGCTTCAGGCTTGTATTTCCAGTAGTAGGAATGGTTACTGCCAATATTCATACACTCTTTAACTAATTGCTCAAAGCTAGAGTCCAGTTTTGTGTCCAAAACGATACTCCAGCCTGGTTATCACACTGTTCCTTAAAACCATCCTGCAATGTCACACTTTAGCCTATAGCAGCAGTAATAATAATAATGATAATAACAATAATAATGGCAAGTAGACATTATTATTTTTGAAAATTTGATTGTAGAAGTAGTGTGGGGGAAGGTAATATAATTATTTGCAAATTGCAACAAGCGTCTATCTTTAAAAATGGACACTATTCTAACTTTAGGATAATTCAGTAGTAGAACTTTGATATTCTTTTCTTTTTATTTTGCTCTACAAAATTGGATATTAATGATCTTTTTAAGAGAATTTGGTAATATAACCAAATTCTTTTTTCTTTTTTTTGGTATTTTTTTCTTTTCTTGCTCTACAAAATTGGATATTATGATCACTTTAATTTTTTCATTCTAAAAGATGAAAAATCGTATATTGTTAAAGTGTGCATTTTCCTCTTTCATATTGATATTGATCATATTCAGCGATTAACTTTGGACAGTATGGTCCAAAAAGTTGGCTATCCCTAAGGGTTGATTTTCACATTTTATTTGCTTGTTGTTTATTTAATGCAAGTAATTTAGTCAGAATAATGCCAAAAGAAGTAATGCTTCTTGCCTTTAGTGGGCTGCTTGACAGCCTCTTGTGAATAATATTAAAAACAAGGATGATCACAATTACTGTGTAATGAGCGCACAAGTACTATGATGACCAGTTCACATGATTACTTATTTCACCCTCACAGTAAACCTACGAGCTAAGTGCTGTCATCATACTCATTTTACAGATGAGAAAACTGAGGCTGAGGTAAATTAACGTGTTCAGAGTTGTTTTGGTGACTCAGTAGTAGAACTGAGATTTCGATGCAGATCTGTATCATTCCCACCTCAACGTTCTCATTCAGTATCCTTTATTCCCTGTAAGAAGATTTTACAAAATGTGGGAGATAAAGTTGGTAAGAATTTTTAGCGGTTTCACCAACAGTGGTCAAAGGACAGTAAGGTAAAAAGGAGAGTTAGGTTTCAGTTTGGTCTCACTCACTCACTACTTTTGTGTTCTCAAACAAGCAGCTTCACAGTTTGGGATCTTAATATCTTCATCTAAAAAACAGGGCTAATGGTACCTAACTTGAATGAGATGATGGGAAAGCGTTTTATAATTAAAGATACTCTGTGAATGGGTTTCATCAGCAGGCTGCAAATTCTCTCCTTGGTTCTATCTTATTCAATGTTTTCATTATCTTAAAGACATGTAGGTCATAATCAACAAATTTCTGGTACATTCCTGGGAAGGATAACTAATTTGTTGAGTGAGGTAATCAGGATATACAACGATATCTGTAGGCGGAACCAACAGATTAAGTCCCTCAAGATAAAATTGAACCACTTTAGAAAGTCACATAAAAGACAGTGATAGTCAGTTCATTCCAAACTAACATGTAACATTGATTGAGCACTTACCACGTGCCAGGTACTATTTTAAGCTCTTTGCATGAGTTATATAATCTGCACAGCAACTATCTGGAGGAGGCACTGGACATAGTTTCCCTTCACAGGTAAGAAAATTGAGTTGCAGAGAGACTTTTTTTTTGCCAAAGTCACACAGCTGGTAAATGGAGGAGACAGCCTATGAGCCCAGGCAATTTGGACTGTTTAATGCTACCCCATAGTGCACTGTTCAAAAAGCTAACACAGTTTTTGGCCATGTCAATAGAAATATTGCATCCAGGTGAGAATTAGTAAGAGTCTCAGCCAACATCCCTGTGGATGTTCCACAAATTTTAAACTGTTATATCCAGGTATTGAGGAATGCTGACAAACCAGAGAGCAAATAGGAAAGGATCATCAGGATGATGTCATCTAAAGGGATGTCTGGGGGACTTGAAAATGTCAAGATTGGAGAAGAGGACATATGGTGAGACACCCATCTTCAAATATTTACCATCTAGAAGTTAGAATTGGATTGCTGTGAACCCCAGAGAACAGCCCCAAGTGTTTGAATGGATAATGGAGGGATGCAGTTTCTGTACAATACAAGTAAGACCTGTCTGAAGGTGAAATCTGCCCACCAGTAGAATGGACTTCTGCCAAAATGTAAGTGCCCAGTTGTAGAACGTTTTCAAGCTGAGAACGCTTGTGTGGCTTTCCATCAGAAAAGCTGAGCTGATGGGGGATTTCTACATTGGTGGAAAAATTCACTGGATGACTTCTAATGTCCTTTCCAACTTTAAGATTCTACTACTTCATTCATCAGGTATTGTGCCTCCTACTTTATCCTTAAAAATAGACATTTCTCTTTAAGGTGTCATAAAGGGTTAATGATTAACTGGATTTAAGGTTTGTATGTTTCACTAATGAAGCAGCTATAGCTGCTTGGGGAAGGAGTGAACACCTGAACCAGCCAACTCAGTCAGATTCTCTCTCTCAGAATGTGGTACCAGTGGTCTTTCTGGAGCTAGGATGTACTGGAGCTGTGGAGTGGGGCAGTCATTTCGTGCTGTAGCGGGGAGACTGAAAACACCAATGGGCAAAAGAAAAGATAAAGCAAATGCAAATAAAGAATACAGAAATATGAAATCATGTGATCCAAGGGAGGGAAAGAGAGAAAGTGAGAGATGATGAGGTTGGCTATTTTGGTTCCCATTGGCTGGCAAATTCTAACTTCCCATCCTCCAAGCTTGGCTAAACTTGCTGTTTCTGGGTTCAAGGAGACAGCAGTGGATGCCCCAAGTTAGTTCTGTTTATTTTGCTTCAGTCTGAATAGGTTTCTATAATGTGCCACCCAAAGTTTTTAACTTTGGACAATTCTTTTTAGATAGAGTGACTCTTCTTTCTTTTGTGTAAAAAAAAACTTACTTTTACTGTCTTCAATTGGCTGCTTAATAGTGGCAAGTCATTACAGGTACATATTTTCCCCCAAGATATAATGGTTATAATTAAGTGATTCAAAAGTACTTGAGTGCAGAAGGGCCAGGGCTATCCAAATGTCAGACTAAATTATAAAGTGAGCAGGACTGAAATGCCACAGGATGTAACCATCCATAATTTATGAGTAGCAGAATCAGATCAGTCCATAAAATGAGCTGGAATACTTTTTTCGCGTTTTCATATGTTTTTATTAAAAGATATGACTCAGTAGCAGTGAAACTGCTAAAAAGTTGCAAAAGAGTAAAGCATTCTTACCATATCCCTGGGACCCCCTGTTTTTGATGGTGTACTGGGGGAAATGTCATTAGGTGAGGCACTGCTTTATCAGCCTGTGGGAATCTGAGCGGTGAATATTTTAGGTGGGACATCGGTTCTCAGGAAGCTCCCAGGCTGCTGTTTTTGCCATGGAAGAAATCTCATGGGTCTTCCAGGAGAGATACTCTCTGAGATGTGGATGGTTAAGAGAAATCCTCATAGGCTCCCAGAGCTGTCTCCTGCTTGCCAAGAATAAATCCAAACTCAAGATTGTTTGGAATGGGCCTACGTGACAGAAACATTTGCAATCATGTCACTGAAAATGTTTGTTTTCCTGGGTCTACATGGCAAATAGGATACAGATCAGTGAGCAAAGAAATGGTTTGCTGAGTGGGTTGGACATCACTGATGAAATGTTTGCTGGAAACGTGTACCATGAGTCTTGCTTCAGCACCCCATCCAGGGGAGTTGCCATGCTGCCTGGCAGCATTGCCAGCCTCAGTACTTATGAGAAATGAGCTGAAGTATTTGTCATCATTAAGGCTGTAGATTGTTTTCGAGGAGTATTAAACCTTCCAACCATATTGTAGCTCATGGAGTTTAATCCACATCTCTCTCAAAGTTTGGATCAGATACAGGGCAGCTATCCTTGACATTTATGGAATAAATACGTTCCAGGGAATGGCCAGTAAAGTGCATTGTATAAAGTAAATCATGTTTCCCCATTGATCTACTTTATAAAACTAGAGACCTAAACTCTGAAAACAAATCCATTAAATGTTTGGTGAGGAGATAGCCTAGTTGGCCCCCATTGGAGTCTCTCAGTGGACTTCTCTAAACGTCATCATTGACAAATGCCTGCAGAAGATAGTTCCCTCTTAGTGCCTTGATTTTCCTTTATGTAGGTTCCCTGCACAAGGAAATTAGACACTGGACATCAGCTCTGTGCTCCATATACTACAGGATTCTCTTCCCAGCTAGGAATATCCTTATGCTATACTCATGCTTTTAATCCCCTCTTTCACCTTTAATCTGCTGTACTCATGATTTTAATCCATTCTTAATTATATCCTTTAACAAACCTGGACATGATATCATACACAAGTTCAAATGTCCAAAAACATTATAGCTGTGATAATAGGATGCAAGTTGGGAACCCCAGTGTGTATACAGGCTCCAAAAAATGCATTTGTTTTAAAATGAAGGAGCAACATAAGAAAATAACAAATGGGAGATATAGTTATAAATAACTAACTAAATCTCCCAGATTAAAATTATACATATTCACAAGATGTTATGAATGAACTGAGGACAAGTGAGTTCGAATGCACTAAAGTAACAGTTTTCTCTCCACAAAATTACATGAAACAATATATTTACTTTTCAACACTTTATTTTGAGTCTAGGTGATATGGTTTGGCTGTGTCCTGATCCAAATCTCTTCTTGAATTGTAGCTCCTGTAATCCCCACATGTTGTGGGAGGGAGCCAGTGGGAGGTAATTGAATCACGGAGGTGGGTTTTTCTGTGCTGTTCTTGTGACAGTGAGTAAGTCTTACCAAATTTGATGGTTTTATAAAGGGGAGCTCCCCCTGAACATACTCTCTTGCCTGCCACCATGTAAGATGTGCCTTTGCTCCTCCTTCACCTTCTTCCATGATTGTGAGAAATCCCCAGTCACGTGGAGCTCTAAGTCCATTAAGCCTCTTTTTCTTTATAAATTATCTAGTCTTGGGTATTTCTTCATAGCGGTATGGAAGCAGACTAATACATTAGATAAACATGAGTCATTAATTGTCCTTTGGTTAGTGAAACTGATCTTTTCTTCATGGTTGATTGGGAAGGGAGAGGGAAGCTGACCTGTTGAAGTTTGTGCTTGGAGCTTCTGTTTGGTTAGGAGCAGCAGCACAATATTTCCTTGCCTGTGAGGGAAAGTGAATATTTTGAGAAGTGGGAAAAGATAACTTTTGGTGTTAGCTAGATTCCTCAGAGCCATAATGCCTAGGTTTTCTTTTGTTTTTTTTGAATTTTATTTAATTAATTAATTAATTTAATTAATTTATTTTTGAGACAGTCTCACTGTGGTGCCCAGGCTGGAGTACAGTGGTGTGACCTTGGCTCACTGCAGCCTCTGCCTCTTGGATTCAAGTGATTCTCCTGCCTCAGCCTCCTGAGTAGCTGGGATTATAGGCGCCCACCACCACATCCAGCTAATTTTTGTGTTTTTAGTAGAGACGGGGTTTTACCATGTTGGCTAGGCTGGTCTCAAACTACTGACCTCAAGTGATTTGCCTGCCTCGGCCTCCCGAAGTGCTGGGATTATAGGCATGATCCACCACACTGGCCTGTTTTTTTTTTTTTTTTTTGAGACGGAGTCTCGCTCTGTCGCCCAGGCTGGAGTACAGTGGCCGGATCTCAGCTCACTGCAAGCTCCGCCTCCCGGGCTTACGCCATTCTCTGCCTCAGCCTCCCAAGTAGCTGGGACTACAGGCGCCTGCCACCTCGCCCGGCTAGTTTTTTGTATTTTTTAGTAGAGACGGGGTTTTACCGTGTTCGCCAGGATGGTCTCGATCTCCTGACGTCGTGATCCGCCCGTCTCGGCCTCCCAAAGTGCTGGGATTACAGGCTTGAGCCACCGCGCCCGGCCTGGCCTGTTTTTATGAATTTTAATAAGTGGCATTAGGCTTCGTTCAATTTCCCTATTATCAATTTTTATTGTGTATATATATATATATATATATCCAGTGAGAATGATTTAATTTCTATGGTTACAGAGACTTAGCACTTTACAAACTTAGTTAAACTTGTTATAATGTACCTGGCTGTCCCCATGACTCCATTTCCACTGCAGGTCGTGTCATGTCCTGTGTGTATGGCATATGGTGGATTTCTCAGTGTAGAAAACATCTATTGCTGTTCTCTTCTTGGTCTCGCTGTCAGCCCTAGGACAAAGAGGTCCTTGGCCCCAAATTGTGCTTACTTTTCTAATAACAAATATTGCTTACATTTATTTAGGGCCCACCATGTGCCAGACACTGTGTTAAGCACTTTGCTGGCATTATCTAATCAATTATCTAACCGACTTGTTGCTATGCCGCAGATGGAGAACCAAAGGTGAATTAGCACACACTCAAGCCTACACAGACAGTGGCAAGAAGCCAGAAGCTAGAACATGAAACCAAGTCAGTCCTTTATAGGGCTCACGCTTATCACTCCTCTTCTCGACTACCTCTCTCTGGTTGTCATTTTATTTAAACTACTTTTTAAAGACGTGATTGACATACAGAAAGCTATACACATGTAATGTATACAACCTGAATGAGTCTGGAGATAAATGCAGTCGGTCCTTCGTGTCTGTGGGTTCCACATCCGAGAATTCAACCAACTGCTGATCAAAAAGATTTGGGGAAAAAGCCATCTGTACTGAACACGTACAGTGTTTTTCTTCTCAGTATTTCCTGAACAATACGGTATGACCACCATTTACCTAGAATTATGGCGTATTAGGTATTGTAAGTAGTGTAGAGATGATTTAAAGTACATGAGAGGATGTGCATTGGTTATATGCAAATACTATGCCATTTTATATGAGGGACTTGGATTTTGGTATCCATGGGAGATCCTGGAACCAATCTCTTATGGATATCAAGGGATAACTGAAACTATCATCACAATCTATGCCATAAACGTATCCTTCACCTTCAAGAATTTCCTTCCTTCCACCCTCTTTATTTATTTATTTTTATTTAGTCATTTATTTATTTAGATCTTATTCTGCCACCCAGGCTGGAGTACAATGGAGCAATTAGAGTTCACTGCAGCCTTGACCTCCTGGGCTCAAGTGATCCTCCCAGCTCAGCCTCCCAAAGTGCTGGGAATACAGAGATGAGCCACTGTGTCCAGCTGCTCCTTATGTATTATTATTTTCTTATGTGTGTGTTAAAAATGCCTCACATAATATTTACTTTCTTAGAACATTTTTAAGAATACAACAGAGTATTGCTAACTGTAGGCACTATGCCATAGACCTCTGGACCTTACTCGTCTCATAAAACAGAAACACTGTGCCCTTTGACTACAAACTCCCTGCTCCCCACTACCAAAGCCCTGGAAACCACCCACCATTTCCACTCTTTGTTTCTATGAGTTTGACTATTACTGACTCATCATATGAGTGGTATCATGCAGTATATGTCTTTCTGCGTCTGGCTTATTTCACTTAGCATGATGTCCTCTAGGTTAATCCACTATTGTCACAAATGGTAGGATATCCCTCTTTTAAAAAAACTGAGTAATTTTCATTGTATGTATATATATATATATCACAGTTTCTGATCTATTCATCAATGGACATTTAGGTTGTTTATGTGTCTTGGCTATTGTAAATAATGCTGCAGTGAACATGGGCATGCAGATATCTGTTTAACATACTGATTCAGTTGCTTTGGATGTATTTCAGAAGTGAGAGTGCAGGGTTTATATGGCAGTTCTGTTTTTAGTTTTTGGAGGAATCTTCATACTATTTTCCTTAGTGGCTACACCAGTTTACATTCCTACCAACAGTGTTGGAGGATTCCCTTTTCTCCACATTCTTACCAACATTTGTTATCTTTTGTTTTTTGGATAATAGCCATCCTGGTTTGGTTACCATTTAATACCAGAGCTATTAGACCTACATCGCATCAAATGGGCACACTGCAAACTGTCAAAATAAACATTTGATCAAGAAGTTTGCTGAAGGAATTTTGATAGAGTATAAACCTTAGCCAGGTTGCAGTTTCTGTGCTTCAAGAAACAAAGAACTTTGTAGATTTTTTCCTTAACAGACTTTATGATAAGCCTGTCATGTATCATTGACCTAAGTGAGGACAATTGCAACCCAGAGGGAAACTTTTGTTTCTAGGATATTCTATAAATAACCTATTTGATTAATGGCTCTGTCCATGGAGAATAGAAGCCTACTTTATGGCTGAAGACAGGGATACAGCTCTTACCCTCACTTTCCACGCATTTCCCAAACTGGCCCACTTCCCCTGGGTCACCTACTTACTTTGATTTTTCATTTAACCTTTATGTATCTCTGGGATTTAATTTATTCAGGGTATATAACCTCAGCTCATGAGATGTTTTTGCCCAAAGCAGGACAGAGGTATTCATTTCTCTCAGAAACAAATCTTGGTGACTATTGTACCACAGATTAAGGTATTTACAAGTCTTTGAGATAAACGCTCAATCAGAACATGGCAACAAAAGTCATCTTTAGGCTCACTGTCCCTGTCACTATCATTACATCACTCAGTTATCCAGATCAGAGGATGAGGAAACTCTAGGGGGAGACCCCATGCCTCTATGTGATGCAGTATTAACTCAACGGGCCGGATAAATACCTACTAGTTTGGGGCAGGAAAAAAGGAAATTAAGTTAATTTTTCCTTCATTTAAAAAATTGACTCTGGGAGCTTCAAGGAGATTTTTCCTTAGACAAAATGGACTCTGTTCCCAATTGTGAGACAAGAACTCATCTATCTGAGACATGGTAACAGAGTCTTCCTAACAGATTAATGGGCAGAGTTTACTTGCTCAAAGGGTTTTCATTACATTGTTCAAACGTAAAAGCTTTCAAAAAAAAATTTTTTTTTTCAAGTACAGTGTTGTAGATTGCAAAACGAAAAGAAAAAATATGACCACAGATTCCTTTCATCCCTGTGTACATCTACCTTTGCAATGTGAACTGGCTGCCCTTCCTGTCAAGACTTGGAGTCGTTCTCCCTATTCACTTGCATCTGACTGGCCTTGAGGCTTTTCGGACCAGCAGAATGGGGCAGAAGTGGTGACATAGGAATTCCGAGTCTAGGCTTCAGAAGGTCTTGCAGTTAATCTTCTCATGCTCTTGCTGTCCTGAGACCTCCATGTAAAGAGGCCTGGGCTAGCCTCCTTGAGGGTGAGAGACCACTTGGAGCAGAGACATCCCAGCTTAGCCTCCATAAATCAATCAGCCTGCCCACAGCCCATTCATGTGAGTGAGACTGCCTGGGACTGCTAGCTCCAGTTGACCCACCAGCTGCTTGCAGAATCACCCAGTTAATCCACAGACTTGTGAGCAATGAGAAAATTGCTTTAAAGCTTTAATTTGGGTATGCTTTTATGCACAAATAGATAATGGTTATATATAGGATCAGCCTATAGGCATACAGACACTTTAAATAGGTAAATGTATTTCTGGGTGGTGCGATTGTAGGTAATTTTGTGTTTTAAAGATGTTATATATTTTCTAATAAATCTGCATAACTTTAATGTTAAGATTAATAATAGGCTGGGTGTGGTGGCTCATTCCTGTAATCTCAGCACTTGGGAGGCTAAGGCAGGAGGATCACTTGAGCTCAGGAGTTGGAGACTAGCCTGGGCAAAATAGTGAGACCTTGTCTGTAAGAAAAGTTAAAAAATTAGCTAGGTGGTGGCATGCACCTATAGTCCCAGCTACTCAGGAGGCTGATGTGAGAGGATTGCTTAAGCCCAGGAGATCAAGGCTGCAGTGAGCTATAATCATGCCACTCCACTCCAGCCTAGGCAAGAGAGTGAGATCTGGTCTCTGCATATATAATATAAATATATGTATATATATCATATATAATAATATATACATATATGATATATATGATATATACATAAATACATATATAATATATACTAATTTTATTAAAATGACTATTGTGAACAGCTAGTTAATGAGTGAGCAACTCAGTCACTTTCCTTTGAGAGTCCCTAAAACAGTGTGTTCCGGCTGTCAGTTGCTGTCTAACAAACCACCCCAAAATTTAGTCACAGAAGACAAACAACCATCTTATTATGCTCATGATTTTGTGGATCAGGAATTCAGGCTGGACATAGTGAGAGCTCCTTGATCGCTGGGGTCTCAGCAGGGGTACTCAAATGGCATGAGATGGCTGAGAGCTCCACTGGGGTCATGTGCCCAAGACTTTGGATATGGCTGTAGATGAGTTCTTTGCTTTTACACATTGTGTCCGGTGGAGCTTGAATGTTCAAGATGGCTTCTTCAGTCTCACTTCTGGTGCCTGGGCTGGGCTTGGTAGAAGATCTGGGGCTGGCTGGGAACCTATCTCTTTCTCTTTCTCCTCATAGTTTTTTCATATGTCCAGCTTGAGCAGCAAGGCAGTCTCAGAGCAGTTAGATTTCATACTTGGTGGCTAGCTTCACCCTGAGCAAACATTTCAAGAAGTGGAAGCTGTAAAGCTTCTTATGACCTATACTTGGAAGACCCAGAATGTCATCCCAAAATCAAAGGCTTGAGCATTACTCCTAAATGGGAGTAGTAGCAAAAATATTGTGGCAATCTTTAATCTACCACAGTCTGCCCTCTGGCCACACATTATTTACACATGTTCCACATGCAAAATAAACTCACTGTTCTCTAAGGAATCTACCTCCCAAATCATATCTTATTACAACATTGGCTGTCAAGAATCTCCCTGTCAAAATCAGATCCAGGTATGGATGTGTCTCCTCACATGTGAATCTTTGAGTACAGCTCCTTGAATACAATTCTTTTTTTTGTTCTGAAGGCCTGTGAACTACAGAAATAAACTGTTTACATAATATCTCCACACATCCGATATTCAATGGTAAAAAAGGTATTGTACAACCACAGTTGACACTGCCATCCCAAAGGAGGGGAAAGAGTACATGGCAATCAGTTGTCCACAGCAATTCTGAAACCCAGCCAGGCACAGATCATCAATTCTCTCTTCTCTGGGTACAAGAACATTTCTTGACTAGGGCTCTGTGTTGCTTCCTGGAAATGACTCCTACTCTAGAAATTCTTCCCATTACATCAGCAGAGTGCAAAGAATCAGGCCTCTCTGGGTTTGAATAATGACTCCATATTTACTACCCATATGACTCAGTGCAAGTTATTTCATCTCTCTGGGCCCCAGGTTCATTGTCTATAAAAAGTGTATAATAATACTTCCTTATAATGTTGTTGTGAAAATTAAATGAGCTACTGTATATACTTAACACGGCATCTGGCATTCAACAACTAGTATTTTTCACCTCTCTGTGATGTTCTGTCAGTTTAGGCAGTGGCAAAATTGTCACAGGTCTTGAGAAGGCCACAGAAGCTTCCCCAAATAGATACTATAGTGGGGGAATCTCCTAGAGAATTATTGAGCAGTGAATTGGGGCATTTCTTACAGAACTATTGAACAATGTACTTTTATCACAAAAAAGAAATTTTGAGAGAATTAGTTCATTCTGTTAACCCCCCAAAATACTGAAGCTTTCAGGAATTATCATGCTTGAGGTTGCTTACTGAATACTGGTCTTCTGCCTCTAGTAGCAGTGCTTGTTTCATGGTCTACAATGTGCAGCATCATTTTATTCATTCATTTCCCATAAACAGTTGTGAATGGAATTCCAAGTGCAGAAAATGAGATCAAAATTTGATGCGAACTAGTGAAGATGTTTGACCCTTCCATCTGGCTCAGAGCAGAGCAGTTGTTCAGAAGGTTTAGTAGCCTCAAGCAGTTACCTGAGATCTTAAGATTAGCACGTTGTGATAAGAAGATGTAACGTTTAATGTTAACAACTGAGTGGGGAAAGGGAAGCATACCACATTAGTGTGGTTCTTCATATAAATGTGTAGTAACACAACCCTACTCAAAAAGGCACGAGATGTGTGATCCCATGCACAATGTTTGGATCACTATACCAAGTGATTTAAAGAAATTCCACTGCTCACATAAATACACACTCATGGATAATAATGGAAATCAGAAAACTGAAACAATGTATTCCAAGTTTAATGTTGATTAATTTTGCTGTAAACATATATATATATCCTTCTGGAACTGTGCTTATTGAGGCATACATGTAGTCAGCAGGTGCAGCAGGCATTATCAGTGCTTCACCCATACCCTCTTGATCCCTTTACTACGTTATCTCCAATCCCTTTACTACTTTCTTGCCCTCGGGCTTTCACTGCACTTGCAATTCCAACAGTTAGCACCAGGATCTCTTGTTGGAGAACCGCCTACTTTGCTGGCATGCACTGAGAGTTAAAGTACTTGGGAATTTACATCCTTTGGGTGTCACCCTCTCATCAATGGCTGACTGGATCAAGAATATAAGTACTCTTAGGACAACTCTGAGGAGTGACCTCTACTATTTCTTGACCTCCCCTGCAGAATTAGGCCAAAGTTACCTTCTGTGGGAGTTTGCTTGATATGTCATCTTTTTGCTCGGCCCCATTTCCCCATGACCCAATCAGTTTTTCCAGGGAACAGTTTATGATACATTATTTTCACCTGAATTCTCATGTCAGTATCCACTCCTGGGGAACCTACTCTACTGAGAACAATGTCAAAATCACCTTAAGAAATTCACTGTATATCCCATAAGTACAAGACCCGTAGCTTATATACAAACCCTAAAAAATCGTTTTTGCACACTACACTTTGAGAACCACTAAAATACATCAAGCAAAGAGTAAGATAAGATTCTATGTAAAGATGCCTAGGACCTTAAAGATAGTTTGCAAATCTCATGTAGTAAATAAGGATGGATGGAGAATTCTAAAGGGTTCTGCTTGACTACATGGTTTATTTCACTATGTTTTAGTATTAAGCCTCAATAATTGGAAAACATGTTAATAGATTTGTTTGTTATTTTGGGGAGATTAAATAAGATTTTGTGGTGAGGTCAGGTTCCACAGTCAGCAGGAAAGTTAACTGCATGTGCAATGATGAAATTAACCTGTGTCTTCTAAAGCTCACTTATTCACAATTCCTATGTATTGAGTATGTGCTATGTGCCACATATTATCCTAGACACTGGGAGTAAGGCAGTTAACAAACTAGACAGATTCCTGCCCTCATGAAGCCTATATTCCAGTGGGAGGAGACATAACGAACAAATTGTTGTATAATATATTGGATGGCAAAAACTACTATAAAAAAAATAAATCAGGGTAAGGTGGGTAGTGAATGCCAGAGTGGAGGACACTATTTTCTTTGAGTGGTCAGAGTGACCTCACTGACAAGGTGACATTTGAACACAGACCTAAAGGAAAGGAGAGGCTAGCCATGCTGACATCAGGTAAAAGGCATTCCAGTGAGAGGAAACAGTGTGGTTGACGTGGATCTTCTGCTGAGCGGAGCAGTGCTGGTTGTTGGCCACATCCCAGCTGCTTCCCTATGGGTCCACTGTCACATTCATGTGGAAGCCACATTTCCACTGAGCCACTCCAACCCATTGTAGGAGCACAGTGAGATCCTAATTCAGGCCATTCCGGTGAGGCAGGGAAAGGCACCCACTGGCCTTCTGGAAACTTCCTTAGGACTGCACTGCAGTCTGAACCCTTCTTGTACAATCTGTCTTCCATCTCCTCTTCCTGACAGATGTCAGATTGGCATGGCTGTCAAAGGCTCTTCCCACCTTCTTCCCCTCCCTCCCTTTTATCCTTCATCTGCACTTCCCCTCCATACATTTCATGCACATCTAATTCCATCTTAGCATTTGCTTCTTGGAGAGCCCAAACAAACACAAGCAGCAAAGGCAATGGCCCGAGGCAGGAGCATGCTCGATGTCATTGAGGAATGGCAAGATCTGTGTGGCAGGGGCAGACTCAGAAAGGGGCAGGGTGGCAGAGCATGAGGACAGGCAGAGACAGAGGTCAAATCTGGAGGGCCTTGTAAGCATCATAAGGACCTGGAGTTTTCCTCTGAGTAACACGAGGTCACCTTTGGAGGGGGATGACCAGGGTTAGTGATATGATTCAACATTTTAAAAGGACAGTCATCCCTGCTGCATGGAGGGCAGGTTATAGGTGAAAAGCACAGGGAGATCTGAAGCAGAGATGCCACTGAAGAATCCAGACCAGAGATAATAATGTTTGAAGGAAGTGGTGGTAGGGGAGTGAGCAGTGAGTGAATTCTAAAAATATCTGAAGATAGAGCCAATAGGATTTGCTGATGGTTAGGGCATGCGGTGTGAGAGGAAAAAGAGTCAAAGGTTTTTGGTCTGTGCAAATAGAATTGGCATTCATGGAGACAGGAAAGACTGGGTATTGTGAAATATCATGATGGAAACCTTAGTTTAAGTAGATTTCTTCTGCTTGTATGCTGAAGTAGTGCTTAGTTTATATCTCTACTTCATCATAAGTCAGTCAGTCTTTTTACAGTGACTGTTGCTGCTGTTCTTGCTACCTATCATTGAGTGCTCACTCACTGCCTACTGCCCTAGTGTTTATATTATTGTATTTATTAATCATATGAATATGTCATGTGTGTATGTGTGTGTGTATATATATATATATATATATAATATTTTTAAAAATCTCCTCCTCCACTTCATTTAATCTTAACCTCATGAAATTAGCCTCAGGTTTTGTGTTGTTTTCTGGCTGGAGGTCACATAGAGAGTTACTGCCGGACTCAGAACTGAATGGAACAGAATCCTGGAGGGTGCGGCCCTGATGCCGTGTTCCTCCTCATGCTGAGGGCTTCCTGGTGCCTGTGCAGCCCTTCTGTAGCTGCTTTTTTACCGCTGTCTTCCAGACTATGTCTAGAAGTGTCTTCAGAACAGGATAGTATCATAATCATCTTCATGTGTGCCACTTAAACTACTAAGCTGCCTTGCATACTGTAAGTTCCATGATTCCTTGTGGTATTTTGTGAGTTCTGTGTACCTACTCTGCCCCCACCTACCTGATAACTGACCAATGAAATGTTATGAGAATTCCTAAATATGATCAGATCCATTGGCCTGACAACATCCAGTGGCTTCCAAACTTGTCCGTTGCCTGTCCGACACTGCACTGCTCCACTCTAAACTTTTGTCTGATTTTTAGCAGGTGGTCCTGGGACTCTCTGGTATTTCCCTGGTATCTCTGGGCTCCTCCAGCAGAGAGAAGACCCTGTATGAAATGTAGGACCCAACACCTCATTTCAGATGCTAGTGGTGATCCCAGTGTCCCTGCTAGAAAGAGATGTGGATGCATTTACTTTTTTTTTTTTTTTTGAGACAGAGTCTCGCTCTGTTGCCCAGGCTGGAGTGCAGTGACATGATCTTGGCTCGTTGCAAGATCCACCTTCTGGGTTCATGTCATTCTCCTGCCTCAGCCTCCCGAGTAGCTGGGACTACAGGGCATTTAATTCTCTGGTTATGCAACCTCTTTTCCCTAATATCTGAAGGGCTCCCTTTCTGTCAACTGAGTTAGTCATAACTTGAGAACACTTATGTTATTTGACACATATGAGTTATGCGGGTATTCAGAATGGCAAAAAATGGACCAATTACTAAATTACTTTTTTCCATCCAGTTACAATTACTTATATAAACTTGAATGTTAACTCCTAATTATTTGGCAGCAACAAAATGCATTTGTAAAGATTCACGTCCAAAATGGCCAGTAGCTTTCTGACACTCTCCAGCTGATAATAACTCTGGACTGTGGATATCTCATCAGAATTAATTGCAGCAGACTGGAGTCCTGCAAATGCTAAAATGTCTTTAGTTTTACAGACCGATAGATGCTATGGTTCAGCAGTTCTGCATTATTATTAGTAAACACCTTGAATCTTTTGGGAGGCAGCTCAACAAACCACTGTAACCTTTATACATTAAATGAGAATTAGCAACTATGCTTGTTGATTGTGAGTATCAAGAACAAGGACATGGAATAAAAATAACATCCTTTTTATATCTACCAAATAATGTCACATGCAAAAGCTTGCTTTGCCTGAGAGGTAAAAATAAAGCAGTCAACCAAATATAAAATATTCATCATGTGCATGGGAAATATCTGACATGTTTAGGGAGTAGACTGATAGACAAAGAAGAAGGAAACCCTATAATAAGGTCAGAACATAATTTCGAGAGTTTAGTGGATAGAATATGGTGCCAGAAAGATGTATGTCTCCAAATCAAGGTGAAGATCTGTAGTGTAACAGTCATATCTAAACCTATAAAGGACTAAGAGACTGGAATTTCTGCACATCACTGGTTCTTCCTGTACATTGTATGTTCACATGAGAAGTGGAACATTTTTATTATTGAGGCATATAATAAAATATATATATAGAATTTCCCTTGGGTAGATTGTCAAAATTTCACGTGATCAGGCTCCCAAAACCTGGAGAAAACAGAAGGCAGAGCATGGGGACAAGGGGGATGATGATAAGCAGAGATGAGGAAGAAACTTTAGAGACTTGATATAAATTAATGGAGCCTGGCAAGAAATAAGAATGAGCTTTCAAAAATTTTAAATTCGATTGAGTTGGTAAAAATTATTCATCATCATTGCCAAGGATGGCCCCCCACACAACTGCTGACTATATATAGTGCAGAGCATTATGCTTAGGATCAGAGAGATAAAAAGACATTAATATTCATATTTTCATCCATTTAACATCATTTATTATGTGCCCTCCATGTATGAGGTATTGTGTTAAGATGCTAAGGCAAGGCTGGCACATCCTGGTACCAATGCCAGCAATTGTTCCCATGACAGACATTACCAATCAATTACAGCACTCTTCCTACTGCTTCTGGTGATGGCCATGGTGGCTTTTTCAGCACAGATGCAGAGCCTACTGTTGGCAGAGACCAGATGGAGGCTATTACAGTAAAGTCAGGTAACACAGGGTGAGAGTTGGAATGAAGCTTAAAAAGTGGGCATAGGGAAGTTAATACATTCAAAAGATAGTAAAGAGGTAAAAGAGGACATTTTAAAGGATTGCACGCTGGCTGAGGATGGAAGTTGCTGGGACAAAGTCAGGGATCACATCAAGGTTTCTAGCCTGGGCAATTGGATGGATGGTAATACACTTCACTGAGGTTTGCGAGAAAGAAGAGGGTCTGTGGAGAGAAGGGTGAGCTCATTTTAAAGTACTTTGAGTTTTAGGTTCCTGTGGGCCATCCAGACATATCTAGCAAGAAATTGAATATCTGAGTCTGTAATTTAGATGCACAAGCAAAGCTGATGAGGTGACAGTAGAGGGTGGTTGTTATAACACATAGACACTGGAGGCCCATTATTTGGGTTTGAATCCTAGTTCCACCAGGCATCAGCTTGGTCGAGTTTCTTCATATGTCTTAATCTCCTGTTTCCTCATCTTTAACGTGGAGATAACAGGAGTACCTATCTTACAGGATAATCTTGAAGATTCAATAGATGCCTGGCACACACTAGTAAACACTGTGTGAATGTGTGCTATTACTATCATTGTCATTACATCTAAACAGTGCTAAGTGAACATTTGTAGAATGAATGAATCAATGAGATTACTCAGAGAAAGTACAGGGAATGAGAAGACAAGAGGAATGAGAATAGAAACCTGCATTTATCATTCCTTAGAATGTTAGTATTCTAGTTCTTTTTTTTTTTTTTTTTTTTTTGTATTTTTTAGTAGAGACGGGGTTTCACCATGTTAGCCAGGATGGTCTCGATCTCCTGACCTCGTGATCTGCCCGTCTCGGCCTCCCAAAGTGCTGGGATTACAGGCTTGAGCCACGGCGCCCAGCTTAGTATTCTAGTTCTATGAGAATTCAGTTGCTTTGAAATTTACTTAAAGGAACAAAGACAAATTCAGATCCAAATAGTAAATTATTTCTCTAAAAATTTTGTATTTATTTTTATTTTTTGTAGAGGCAGAGTCTTGCTATATTGCCCAGGGTGGTCTCAAACTTTTGGCCTCAAGTAATCCTCCCACCTCTGCCTCCCAAAGCTCTGAGATTACAGGCATGAATCAATGCACCCAGCCCCCAAAAATAAATTCTTATCAGGAGCACAGAAAGGAGATTCATTGTGCCAGGAAAAAAGATTGTTTGAGGACCAGATGGGGGTAGTTAATCTTGAACCAATTAGGTCCTTCTAGAAGGAACAGGTCTATCTAAAAAGCAAGTGTGGGCTAGCCAGGCACCCACACTTGATTAAAATGTAAGATAAGGAAGCAAGGGTCAAGGTTTTGTTGCTAAAACAGTTGGCAGAGTTGCAGCAAGCAGCATAGTGGCCAAAGCAGTCATTTGCATGATGCTGGAAATAACATGAATTCACAAATTTGGTATGCTCCCACAGCAAACATGCTCCTGACAAGATGTGTGAGAGTCACAGCAGGGTACATCAAATCATATTTTATTAGCTACTAGTCCAACTGGAGAAACAGTGTTTATGAAAGTTGGTGCTAGTAAATGCTACTCACCTCGCACAAAGTTCTCAAGCCCAAACCCCCAAAGTCATCCTTCATTCCTTTCTTTGCTTTGGACTCCCTCTCCATCAGTTCTTTAGGAGCCCTGTCGACTGACAAAAGGACATCTTACATCCATGATCCTTTCTTTGTCGCCACTTTTATCCTCCTGGCACTAGGCAGCATCTTCTTTTGCCTGGGTAGCCCACAGTAGCCAACAGTCTCCAAATCAAGCCATGTAACTCCCCAACATAGAGCAAAACCCATATTTTTACCTGCAGGACTTCGTGTGATCTCGCCCCTGCCTACCTCTTTCATTCTGTCCCTCCTCCCATCTTCTATGCTTCAGCTTCACTGGCCTTCTCACTTTTCTCAGACACACCACACTTTTTCCTGCCTGAGGGCCTTTACACCAACTGTTCCTTCTGTGACGCCTCTAGATTTTCAGAAGACGGAGTCCTCTAGTTATCAAGGTTCTTATCTGCAGTGTGACCACTTCAGGGAGCCTGCTCTGGACATTGTGTCTGTCCAGCCCCTCTCCACTGGTCACTTTCTAAGATGTCCTATTCAATGGCCTTCATTGCACTTTTCTAATATTTTTGTCATGATTTAACTATTACTTGTTTGTTATTGTCTCTGCCACTGGAATGCCAGTTCTGTAATAGCAGGGGCTGGGCTGGACCAATTTATTCATTAGGCACAGTAGGCACAGTGCCTAGAATCCATGATACTTTCTGGGGTCCACAAAAATGTTTTAATTTTCATTTACTTAAAAAGTTAGAAGAAAAAGTAAATATAAAATAATAATTTAATTTTTTTTATGGAGGTAGAGACCAAGTCATAATACAGCCACGGAAGTGAGTCTGTCAACTTTGTTCGCCACAGTGTCTCCAGCACCTGGAACTGTACCTGACGTCTAGAAAGCCTTCCAGACACATTTGTTGTCCAGATAAATGGCAGTGTCCTGAGAATTTGGGGATCTGGCCTCATGCAACTCAGGTTGTGTGTGTGTGTGTGCGTGTACGTGTGTGTGTGTATGTGTGAGACAGAGAAATGGATATCTTAAGTTTGCTACTCTAGACCCACTGTCTTCCCTTCTCTACTTGTTTCTGGGCTGAAGATGCTGATCTATATGTAGATCAATGGCTTTAGGTTGGGTTCAGCCAAGGGGAGATCTGAGGATGGAAGGATAGTGAGGTTACAGTGTTTATTCCTGGGTTTTCCTCCCCACTAAGTCAAAATGAACTTCACCCCCCCCATTAATCTAATGAATAACAATCATTTTACCAATAATAATACAATTGATATTTATTGAGACTAAATCTAGTGTTGATATTTTTATGTAGTGAAATGGTATGATAGTATAATGCAACAGCCTTTACTTTATGCTTAAACTTCACAGCACAAAAATGTTTGCAGACTTCATCAATTTCCTTAAAGATGTCCCTTGATCTTTTGATATTCATATTTTTCCCCTCTGGTATCTTTATTCTATTACCATGTTTGTAAGTTTACTTTTTTATAGTTCACAGGTCTAGCTTTGTCAGATCCACATTTGTCAATGGTTTTATATGTGATTGTGCAACTTTCCTACATCGCTGTCATTAACCTAATAAAACCTGAATCTTTTGCAGTGTTTATGATTTTTACAAGCAACATAATTACTCTGTGGGTTTCCTTGAACTTAGACTAATTACAATGTCATAATATTGTGAGTCTTTGGCATTAAGTTGCCCTTGTTTCTGCAAGAACAACTAGCAACCTCTTTTCTGAGCTTCTGATAAAAGAGAAACCACACCGCATTTAAAGAACACTTTACCGCTGGCAGGAAAATATTTTTTGTGATAACAATAGACGTATGATAAAGCTTAAATTCTTCCAGTAAGTAAACACTATGTGGTCCCTGATTTCTAGGGCATAAAGGGCATGCTTCTGCTGTGTCAGCTGACCTCGGTTCTTACCCATTTACTTTTTTGCTTCCATATTTTCTCTAGAAAATCAAAATTTCAAAATATATAAAATTCTAAAGCCAAGATTTTGAAGTAGTTTTAAAGGTATGCAATGGATAAATAAAACAGTATACATAAATGTCCTTTGTGAGGCATCTCAAATTAATGACTCAGATAAATTTGGTTTTAATATATAACATTAGTCCTAATGGCAAAGTTCATTATAATAATCTATGTACAAATTTCCTGGTAGTATGACAAGTATTTGGAAGTACATCTCATAAATTATTAGTAAGATATGAGACAACTCACTTTATTAGTCTACTTACACATTTATTAGTCATCAAGGATATTTATATTTCCAAGTAGCTTGCAGTTATATAGATGAGTTCTGTTGATTTCTTCATATTTTATCAGCTATCTGAATGTCATTATATTCTAAAATATTCTTAAATTCATTTGCTTTTTTTTTTTTTTTTTTTTTTTTGAGATGGAGTCTTGCTGTGTCGCCCAGGCTGGAGTACAGTGGTACAATTTTGGCTCACTGCAAATCCTGCCTCCTGGGTTCAAGCGATTCTCCTGCCTCAGTCTTTCAAGTAACTGGGACTACAGGTGTGTGTCACCACGCTTGGCTAATTTTTGTATTTTTAGTAGAGATGGGGTTTCACCATGCTGGCCAGGCTGGTCTCGAACTCCTGGCCTCAAATGATCCATCCACCTTGGCCTCCCAAAGTGTTGGGATTACAGGTGTGAGCCACTGCACCTGGCCAATTTGCTTTTGTAATCCATATAAACTATATCTCATGGCTAATTATTGGCACATAATCAGAGTAAAATGTGCATAATTGTTGGGGGCATCAATGTTGAACTGTGATTATGATTGTTTTTATGATGCTTTTATGGGGCGTTTCATCTACACCTCTGGTTGGAGAAGGCCCAGTTTGACTCTGTATCTTGCCTGCTTTTCCTCCTTGAAGGAGTCTCTGCAGTGTAATGGCACTCGCCTCTTTGCAAGTGCTCAGATTAAACATCTCTAAGTCATCTTCTATTTCATCCACTACTCTCATCCTCTCCCTTCCTCCTTTTTCTTCCCCAGTCCTCTGTCCAAGAAGTCATCAGGTTCTGTTGCTTCCTTCCAGAGGGGGAGAAGGGAAGATGATTTCTGACAAGAAGATACGGAGAGGCATGGCATGTTTGAGACTGGGGCTCACTGTGGCCAGAATCCCAATTTGTGGGGGACAGCAGTGGTGGGATGTGAACAGGTTGAGGAAGACCGTGCAGTTCCTTCAAGGTCTTGCTTAAGAACTTGGATTTTTCCCTTTACTCAGGGAGTGAGAGTCACTGGAAAAAAAAAAAATACAGAAAAGTGCAGGACAGGGGATTAGCATAATGTATGTAATGAGAGGAAAGTGAGGGAGTTTCAGGTGTGGATGAAAGAGGTATTGAAGGGGAGACAGGAACAGAGGCTGATCAGGGAAGGAAGGAAATTGAAAGGTGGAGAGAGGGGTAGGCCATACCCACAGAGGAGGGAGTGGGGGCAAAGAGCAGTTTGGAAGGAAGGAGGAGGCAGGACGAGTCGAGGAGAGCAGGCGGTGGGCAGAGGGACATTTCAGAGTTGAATATTTGAGAAGCGTGTGACCCTGGGAGTCAATTACTGAAGGCCTCAAGTGCGTACTATTGAAACAGATGAGGCCAAGGAACTGGAAAGTGAGGGCTTTGGTGGGGTCATCCCTGGGATGTTGATATTACATTACTGGGGATGTGGTTACTGGGTACTGGCAGCATCCAGAGTGGAGAGGAAATCCTCAACATATGGAAGGCAAAATGGATGTCAGTGGATGCTAGGTGTGGGGCAAGACCAAAGAGCTTATTGGTTGGGGGCACTGGCTGAGTTTAAAACCTGGCTCTACCACTTTCTGATTGTGGGAGAAGGTAGGTCACCCCTCTGCACCCCTGTTTCCTCATCAATAAAACAGGGGTCATATTAACTGTGTGTCACAAGGTTGTTATACAAATTACTGAGATAAAACATGTAAAGCACTCAGAATAGTGCCTAGTCCATAGCAAGTGCCCAGTCAATATTTGCCATCATAACTCAGAGGGGATATAAGCGTTGTTTGTGGCCTGGAAAGGTGGCGGGAGAATATTGGATCTCCTTCCTGCTGAGAAGCAGAAAAAACAAACGCCTGAGAGTAAAACATCCGCATTTAAAGCAAATGTGTTAGGCCCTCTTCTCCCTGCATCTGTATGCAGAATAAGCAACATTGAGAACCTAAGGTAACTTCTTGGCAATAGACTGAGCTTCCAAAGTGCTCAGAGAACTTTGACAGATGTCTAGAGGGGTTGACTCATGGCCCGGACTATGGAAGACAGTGAGGACAGGCAGAGAGCTGGGATGAAGACATATGGGACTGAATGGGCTACTCAGCCTTGGAATTTCAAATGGAACTCTGGAGCGGGTGGTGGGTGGGCCATGTTTGCAGGATCCCATGTTATGGTGTGTACAGTGGAAATGGTTATGACCAGTGTGGCTGGATTATAGGAGCCTGAGAGTGAAGGTCGATTAAAGTGCACTTTAGTAAGTGTTCTGAGCAACCAGAAGATGCCATGAGAGACCAGCTCATTTAAGGAGATATGATAGATTCAGATGTAAAAAGCTGTGTACTCTCTATTTTTGCAATTAGTCCTAAAGCACTTGATTATGCCTGTGTCTTGAACCTCATTTCATTTTATTTTGGATTATTGAATTTAGTTCCTAACTCACGTTTTGGATCTAACCACTTTTTATTCTGTTTTGGATCTAACCACTTTGTATTCCTGGTTGTGACTCTTACCTCTTTGGGGAATGGTTCTGCTGCCCCTCCTTACGACATAGCAGTCTAAGATTCCTGGGGGTAACCCTCTGCCTTCAATTGGGTTCACTGGAAACACAATTAAAGATGAGAAGTTCGGTGCTGAAGGTTTATTGGGGAGCACTATTGGGAGATGCGTCCCCATAAGGAGGTGAGAAAGGCAACACTGAGCAGATGGAGAAGCTGATGTGCAGGGAGATTGCACCTGAGGCCTCAGCCAACCCTATGGGGGCCCTGGAGCTGGGATGACCCTTTAGAGTTGTTCCAACGGAGGCTAAGAAGTTAGACCTTTGTATCTTGGCATTAGCCAGTCATTAACTGTGGGCTGCTCCCTAGGAGTGGGTGCACACTTGGGCAAGGAATATCCAGGGGTGGAGGCTGTGGGGAGCCTTCACTAGCTGACATTCCCAACAGATGAGGATGAGTGTGTTGGTCCTGGAGAGCAGCCCTTGACGGAGCACCACAGTGTCTACTCCACTCCCCTCAAGGGGTTTACGTTAGCACCGTCCAGCCTGCCTCTGGTTCCTGTAGAGTGCAGTAATGTTGGGATGAGATGAGAGATGAAAAGAGAGAGGCTACAGGGAATGCAGGAGAAGGCAGAAGTCTTATTTTACATCCTTCACAATTTTGTTCACAGAGAACTGAGGCTGGTGTAACAACATGGACATCACCTTGAGGGTTCATGAAAGAAAGGGAAGGAAGTTGTGCAGTCTATACCACTCATTCTATCCTTAACTGCATGCCCACAGATCATCTTTAATATTTACAGGGTCATTGTCTTATTTGGCAACATTACTGTGGAATTACAAAGAAATTAATCTACATAGCACATGGATGCTAACAGCCAGGAGAATGAGCTTTTGGTAATTATCAGATAGTTGAAGGGCTAATTATGACAAAACTACTGCCTCCTCTAGAGAAGCTACTCTTGCAGAAGAAAGAGCAGTGAAATCTTCCATTAGGAGTATTTTTTGAAGCATAAGAGCTTACTTAGATATTAAATTAAAGGCAATACAAGAAAATTTAAATGTCTGAGAGGTGAAAACAATGACAGCTTTGTTCTAATATATGGAGTACTGGGATGCCTGATAGAAAAGTGCTGTCTGGGCTGTACAACTAGGGCTGCAAAATTAATGTCCATTGACCTGTTTGAAACATGATCTAGTGAGTGATCATGTCTTCAGCAGGTTTTGTGACTCTTTCTGGGGTAATCTTAACATCAAAACGTGCTTCTTTCATCATAGGGACCTAAAGATCTCCTTTTTGGGGCAATTATTTAAATGATTTTCCCAGTATCCCAGAGAATTGTTGATCTCCTGACCACCAGGAGGCAACTTTTGTTGCTTCCAAAGCCAAAAGCAAATGACACTAAAATACTCCTCTTGTTCATTCACTGGGAAAATTTCTAAATGATGGCAATTCTCTTATTCCCTGGAAGAGAATAAAGGAATGTAGAAAATGTGTTAGAGAGAAACTTCAGATATATCCCTCTTCATTAAAGTGTGAATTTCACTCTAAATGTGCTCATTTCCTACGTTGTAAATTACAGTTAGAAAAAATAAATAGAACCTGGCCATTCCCAAGTTTATGAAATCATGTAGTCTTTCCTGATGAAAAATTCCCGGCTCAACAACTAATTTGCTGCTAATGATAATAAGGTCATCCAAGTGCACAGCTGTCGGGTTTCCATGGTACACACATGACTGATTAAAATTACCTAGCAAAACCATGGGAGTGGGCTATTAGACTGGTTGGAGGATTATGCATGGAATGAAGCCTTAGGCATTGATGGGAGCTGGTTAGTCAGCCTGCCTTTAATTAGCAAGGGAAACCTCTCCTGTTTTAAATAATCTATATCTGCATCCAAAGTAGATAATAGAAGGAGTATAATAATGAGAAAGCATTACTGCTCACCAGGAGGCCTTTTCCGAACACAATTTACCAGCACAAGAAGTACCTGGGTTTGAACACAGTTCGCCCCCCTGACAAAGCTCAGCCTGAACAATTTGACTCTTCTGATGAGATTTCCCATGCAACTGAAACTTGTTAATGGAGTAAACTAGGCATAAACAGAATGTAGTGTTTTTATATCTTTGGTGAGCAAAAAGCATCTGAATTCTTTTCTTCTTTATTCTATACTTTTAGGAAAAAGAAATGCACCCATTACTTAAATTCTACACCATCTCTTTTTTTGTGCTTTGGCTTAAATAACTGGCTGAGCCATTGAAATAAATGCCATTTTATTGAATGGGGAAAATGTAGATTGATTCCATTCATACAAATAATAAATTCTCCGAACACATTAAATATTTCTTGAGCTGCATGAATGCACATTTGCATTTCTCTTTAATATGAAACAGCTGTTGTATTTTTCATTTTATGATGTTTTAAAGAGAAGGAAAGAATTGAGAACAAACATGAATCACACATCCCCACTACGTTTCATTAAAGACAATATTACATTAATTCCCATTGCTCCTGAGTCTGGAGGAGAACAGAAACTTGCTTCATTTTTAAAACCCCGAAAGTTAACATAGAAACTTTAGTAAGCATTCAAATTATCAACTTGAAATGAGAAAGGGAGTCAGCTCTGATATGCATCAACTTAACTGCACTGCTCTGGATTTAGGAGCTGGCAAAGTATAGCATTTACTTACATAAATCAAATCATTCTGGTGAAAGGTAGACATGTAAATCCCCATGTCTCACCTGGCATTCTCATTTGGATAGCAGAATTGATTCTCTTAGCAATGGAATAAGCTGCCCTCCCTGTCCTTTTGCTAACATAGTTTCTTTATAGTTATGCAAACTGAATTTCAGTCGTCTTCCTTATCGTGGCCTTGGGAAATAAAAATCTGGCTGGTTAGATATGGCTGATGGTTTTCATTATAGTTTGATAACCTACATTCTATATGTATAACAACAACTGAAACTATATATTTTTTCTGACATGCCTGAGCTGAAAATCAAATGAATTTTCAGTCACTATGGACTCGTGACTTCATGTTTTTGGTAGGATTCTGAGAGCACACTTTAAGAAAACCCTTTTGTCTTCTTTTCTGCCTCCCCTCTCTCTTGATTCTATGCTTTGGCACTATGGCCTAGTGGAATCAAACCATTGTATTTTAGAGTCAGATCTATGTAGTTCAGAGTTGTGACTCTCCCTCTAACCTGGTTTGTGGATTTTGGCAAGCTAAATGAACTCTGAGCTGCAGGTTCTTGATTTTATAAATGAGAATACTAATTGTTGTCTCCCAAGATTGTTATGAGGGTTAAAAGAGATAATACGAGTAACAGTCCCTGCCATGGGGCACAGGACCCAGTAGGATTTGCCAGATGGTCACCTCTTTCTTTCTCCCTTTCCCTTCTCCTCACTTCCTAGCTCAAAGAGACATGACTTGGCAGTTGTCAAGGACTGTCTCAGCTACAGGCTAAAAGTAGCTCCCACGGTTTGTAGAGTGTCATGAGAAAGCTTCCCACAGAGGACATGAGTCACTGCCACTGTGGACATGACAGCATCCCTGTGTATGTTGAAATGTCAACCCCAGGTTCAGCATGACATGTTATGTCGTGAAGGTAAATCACAAATGGAAGCCTGGAAGCAGGGGGATTCCAAAGTTCTCCAGAAATATTTGAGAGTAAGGCACTGCCCCAGACTCAGACTAGAGTCTCTCAGTCCCCTTTAGAGCCCCGCAGGAGTGGGATCCAGAAAGCCCTGTGACTGGAAACTGAATAAGGCAGCAGAAATCTACCAGGCTAGGATGTGGCCATAGTCAAAACCAGAAAAGTCAGAGTTCACGGAATCAAGAATATATTCCAAGATTCAATGACTGAAAAAATATATTTCATTCTCATAAACAACTGTACAGTGCAGGGAGAACTTCCGCATATATCACCTTGAATTTCACAACTCTTATGCAGTGAAGGTGATTTGCCTAATTTTATAAGTATGGAAAGATAAGCTCATTGAGATGAAACCTCCATATAACTCCTCTTTCTGTAGTGGGAGGTAGTATGTAGAAATTACACTTGTCAACACTAGAATCAAACACCTTGGCTCAAATCCCAGCCCTGGCACTTCCTTGCTGAGTGTCCTTAGACACATTAGTTATTTAACTTGCTTGAACTTCAGTCTCCTCAGGTGAAAAATGGGAATCACTTTATAGGGTTGCTCTAAAGAGTCAATGAGGTAATGGACTAGTTGTTCAAGCCAAACCTAGGAAACTCTTTTCTGTCAAACTCTTCATTCCTTCTCCTTCCCATGCCCCAAACCTGCTCCTCTTCCAGCCTTTCTCACCTCATCAAAGGGTAGCCTATCCGCCCATTCATTGTTCAGGTCAATAACTAGATGTCATCCTTAATTCCACTCTACCCCATTGTCCTCCCTACCCTCCTTTCCAATCCACAAATCTCTCAGCTCTGTCTCCAAAATACTCCAGAATCTGTCTGCTGGTCTCCGTTCATACATTCAAATCTGATAGTCTCTGACTATGCAACTACAGCAGCCTTTGCTTTTACTCATGACCCTTATAATCTATTCTCCACATTACAGTCAAAACAACCTTTTGGAAATGTAAATCATACCTTGTGACTCTAGTGCTTAAAAATCTTACAGTGGTTTCCTGCTGCATCTAGACTAGAATCCAAACTCCCTTCATGGCTGCTGCTCACCAGCAGAGCCCGTCTCCTACCATTTCTCCTCTTGTTTCCCACAACCCCACTAAACAGGTCATTGTGGAGCTTTTTGTTGTTTTTTTTTGGAGACGGAGTCTCGCTCTGTTGCCCAAGCTGGAGTGCAGTGGCCAGATCTCAGCTCACTGCAAGCTCCGCCTCCCAGGTTCACACCATTCTCCTGCCTCAGCCTCCCGAGTAGCTGGGACTACAGGCACCTGCCACCTCGCCTGGCTAGTTTTTTGTATTTTTTAGTAGAGACGGGGTTTCACCGTGTTAGCCAGGATGGTCTCGATCTCCTGACCTCGTGATCCGCCCGTCTCGGCCTCCCAAAGTGCTGGGATTACAGGCTTGAGCCACCGCGCCCGGCCATGTGGAGCTTTTTGAATGTGCTGCCAGCTGTAGTTGGAATGTTCTTCCTTTTGTCTTTTGGAATTTAGAGTCTGAAAGCAAACATACGACCTAAAGATACCTTTCCTGAGCTCCCTATCTAAAGTAGACCCCATCCTAGTATTTCTAAAATCACCAAAAAAAGAGATTTTTGTTTATTTAATTAAAATTCAATAAAATGAAACTAAACTTTCTCTGTCTTCTCCTAGAATCTTCTTTGTTCCTGTATGAAACATGTCATTTTCTACATTGATTGGTTGTGTCAGAATGACTGTTTTCAAATGATGCTATGTAGAGCCCAAGGGGTCACTGGATATAATTCAGGGCCCCAAAGTTGTGGGGCTTGAGATGCTGAATTAGCTGGAATCCAGGACTTGGGCCTTGACTTCAACTGGAAAAGCTGCATTTTTGACTGTTTTACTTGGTGAGGTTCTATATGAGATTACTTTTGTTACAAGTTTGAAAACCACTGCTCCTTTTACTGCTGTTAAATTTTCTGCTCAGACCTCTTGATGATAGGCTTTATCTCTGCTTCATTTTCTCATCACCACACTACCTGGTCCAGCAGTACACACTCAAACAGTTCTGGTTGGTTGAATGAAGGAGTCAAGACCTAGGGACTAGGGCCTAATGCAGCTGCACTCCACAGCCCTGTGCACAATTATTGAGCCTCTTTGCAATCAAATTTTTGGCCAGTCAGGGAGTAGAGGTTTTCCCCAACATCCTCGTCACTGTCAGTGTTAGCATACATGTACACAGTTTATGGTATTTTCTGCCCTGTGAGTTATTTTCTCTCTAACAATTATTTGGGTTTTGATTTATGGTTTGGCTTACCTTTTCTGATCTGTTTACACCTCCTAACAACTTTCCATTCATCTGATTTTCCCTCCAGGGAGTTTAACCAGATTGGCCAATTAGCACTTCCCTTTCAACAAACAGATAAATATTTCACTCTACTCAAGTATGGAGGACACCTTGCAGTGATGAGATAAATCAGAACTTCCCTATAGATTTTCTTTACCTAGAGTGAGTGCATCACTTGAAGCAATTACATCAATAATAATAATGCACACACAGGCACGTATTTCATGGTTATACCTCCACTGGGAGCTTTGATTTCTCCTTGGAGTCAAGGACTGTGGAATCCCATGAGATTTCTCAATTTGCTTGGAGGTTAGATATGATATGTAGTTTAATAGTTATAATATATGATGAATGTTAGTGCTAAGTGAGTTTAGACAAAATGTATTATGTCTAATATATTTCCATACTTCCCCCATAAGGTCACTAGAGTTATATATTATCATATATTCTAAAAGACTGAATTTGATTTACTATCTTTCCACATCCCAGATGGTTCTTACCTTCTGCTAATTAGCTATTCGAATAAATTGGGTGACAATTCTAAGAAAGCACAATTGATATATTAAAGTGTTAATTTATTTTAAATAATGAGTATCATTTTACTCCTTAGCTCTTTTATTTATAGAGTTTCTTGCTATATCTCTCAAGGAATTAGTGGTTTTGCTGAAACACTAAATTGTTCTTGTTTAACTGAGGAACAATAATCAAGTTGGCTTTTGATGCACTGGTAATTTATGGCTGTGCAGGTGATGATACCAGCATCAATCTGTGACTTTCTTTTATCAAAACTAATTCCGATGTAATATTTCAATTTAGTTTTCACTAAAGCATTCAATTTGCATTTAAAAGGCAGTCAATATAGGTTAATAAAATGGTGTCAACTAATGAGCTATTCTGCTTGTATAACACTGCCCTTCTCACCATGAATTGTCTTGGACTGACATCCCACTACCCTGGGTGCCAGCCAAAAAGACATCTGAATGCCTACTAGTGCTGTATACCCAAGGATGCTAAATATGGGTGGGTTGAACGGCAGTCTGCTATTGTTTTTCTGTCTATGCCAAGGTAGCTGGGTGTGTGGGGAACACAAAACCGATTAAGACACATTATATAACCTAGTGGGAAAATAGCTGGTAACACTACAAGGGAGGGTAATAATTACTCTCCTGCAAGTCCATACAAGATGTGACAAGAATGCAGAAAAAGGAGAGCTTTGTTTTACTTGGGCTTGGGAAAGGCTTTACAGATGGCATGGCTTTGGAACAAGACTAAGGAATGAAGATGGCCAAGGATGGTATAAGAGCATTTGGGGCAGCATATTGGTTTTCTATGGCTGCTGTAACAAAAGACCAGCAACTCAGAGGTTTAAAACAATGCACATTTATTATCTCAGTTTTCATGGGTCTAAAGTCTAGCACAGCATGACTCAGTTGATTTTTGCTTAGGTTCTCACAAGGATACAATCTAAGTGTCTAGAGCTCTGGGTAAGAATCCACTTTCAAGGCCATTCAGGTCACTGGCAGAATTCAGTTCCTATGGTTGCAGGGCTAAGGTCCCAATTGCCTTGCTGGCTGTGAGTCAGGAGCATCTTTCACCTCCTTACAACTGCCTGCATTCCTCATCCCATTATCTTTTCCATCTGGAGTCTCTGTGTTCTCCTACTGCATCTCTGTAACTCCAATGGAAGAAAGATCTCTACTTTAAAGAGTTCATTTGATTAGATTGGATCTACCAAGATAATTCAGAATAATCTCTGTCTCTTAAAGTCTATAACCTAAATTATATTTGCAAAGACTCTTATTGTAACATATTGGCAGCTTCCAGGAATTGGGGCCTGGACATATTTGGAGGCCATTCCACCTACCACAGTGAGCGAGAACAGTAGAAACAGAGGATCTCTTCATAGCAGTGGTGAGGAGTCAGATATGTACAGAGGGTTGGGACAGGAAATGGAGGTGGGGAGGCAAAATTGATCACTACCTTTTATGCATACCCATGACACTTTGCTGACTCTACTAAGAGTAAACTCAGATTATGTGGGTTTCTTTTTCCATTTGCCCCTGAGGCCAGGAACCTGATTTTATTATGTTTTGTACCCCAGTGCTAGAATTCGACTTTCCCTTCTAATAGGTAACCGATAAGCATTTTTCAAATTGAGTTGAAAAAAACTGATGGCAATTGATGATAGCAAAATATCATTTCTTAGGCTGAGGAGTAAATATCTAAATGAGGATGATCAGACAGAGGTGGTAGCAGAGATTATTTTAGAAGGGGTCTTATAGACACGACTGGCATCACTTCATGGAATGGATGTCGTCTTTCCCTATCATGCTCACTGCCTATGCTCTTGGATCAAGCACTACCTTGAAGATTTCTGTCTTTGAAGTTATTGCTGTACTTGATTTTGGTATTTTTAGACTGGTACATTACTTTCCCGGCTTCTCAGCAATCCACAGTCCCTCCACACAGAAAAGAGTTCCTCATGTTTTGACTAAATGTCACCTGGCTTCAGTTGACTATCTATGAGCTGTTCATTTAACTTGTTGGGTTCAACAGGACTGGGATCTAATGACATCAGTACTTGGGGTTTAATAGGGAAGCTATGCCTTGGAAGGCAGTTGCTGTGAACTGTGATTGGTCTACTTCACATAACTCCTTTGAAGCTCAGTATCCTCATCCACAAAATGGGGATATGGCATCTAATAGATAGTCACATAGATGAAATGAGACCATGTAGTTAAGTGCTTGGTACTTAATCATGAATTAAATTAATGGTAAATTAATATGAGTTCTCAATTCTTCCTCAGAATCATTGTGGTCCATAAATTGATTATAGTCCTCAAAATGAGTATAGTTCATAGTAGCCATTAAATTAAATTAAATTAATTAATAATGACTACACTGGTGTAATTTAAACATGAAATACCTAAAATATTAATGAATAGAAAAAGTGCCTGCCCCCCAGTTGGTCCCTCCGTTTTCCTACTCTGCCTCTCTCATTGGATAGGTGCCTCTGTTTCTGTGCTAGAAAAACATGGGACAGATTCAGAGTTAGGGTTCCTCTAATAACCTGAGGGGTTCTCCATGCCAGCCTGAAGAAATCTCTCTCTCTCTCCTTGAGGACTTGTTTCACTTTGTATTCAGTAGCTCATTATGTGCTGTCTGTGACACCTCTTTTCTTCTTCTTCTTCTTCTTCTTCTTCTTCTTCTTCTTCTCTTCTTCTTCTTCTCTTCTTCTTCTTCTTTTTTAGGTGTTTACATCTTATTTCTCAAACTATTTTATGAGCTTCTAGTCACTTATTCCAACATATTTCTTTTTATTTTTATTTTAGTTTCAGGGGTATATATGCAGGTTTGTTATGTGGGTAAACTGTGTGTTGTGGGAATTTGATGTACAGGTTATTTTATCACTTAGGTAATAAGCACAGTACCTGATAGGTAGTTTTTCAATTCTTATACTCTTCCCAACTTGCACCCTCTTGTAGGCCCTGGTGGTTTTTGTTACCTTCTTGGTGTCCATATGTATTCAAAGTTTAGCTCCCACTTATAAGTGAGAACATGTGGCATTAGGGTTTCTGTTCCTATGTTAGTGTGCTTAGGATAATGGCCTCCAGCTGCATACATGTTGCTGCAAAGGACATTATCTCATTCTTTTTAATGGATACATAGTATTCCATTGTGCATGTGTACCATATTTTTTTAAATCCAGTCTACTGTTGCTGGGCATTTAGGTTGATTCCATGTCTTTGCTATTGTGAATAGTGCCATGATGAACGTACATGTGTATGTGTCTTTATGGTAGAATGATTTATATTCCTTTGAGTACATACCCAATAATGGGATTACTGGGTCAAATAGTAATGCTTTTTTAAGTTCTTTGTGAAATTGCCAAATTGCCTTCCACAATGGCTGAACTAATTTACATTCCCACCAACAGTGTATGTGTTCCCTTTTTTCCACAACCTTACCGACATCTGTTATTATTTGCCTTTTCAATAATAGCCATTCTCACTAGTGTGAGATGGTATCTCATTGTGGTTTTTATTTGCATTTCTCTAATGATTAGTGATGGTGTGTATATTTTTATATGCTTTTTGGCCACATGTATGTCTTCTTTTGAAAAGTGCCTGTTCATGTTCATTGCCCACTATTTAGTGGGGTTGTTTTTTGATTGTAAATTTGTTTAAGTTCCTTACAGATGTTGGATATTAGAACTTTGTCAGATGCAGAGTTTGTAAATTTGTTTAAGTTCCCTATAGATGTTGGATATTAGACCTTTGTCAGGTACAGAGTTTGCAAATATTTTCTTCCATTCTGTAGGTTGTCTGTTTACTCTGTTGATAGTTTTTTTTTTGTTGTGCAGAAGCTCTTTAGCTTAATTAGGTCCCATTTGTCAACTGTTGTTTTTGTTGAATTTGCTTTTGGTGTCCTCATCATGAAATCTTTTCCAGGTCCTATCTGTAGAATGGTATTTTCTAGGTCATCTTCTAAGATTTTTATAATTTTAGGTTTCACATTTAAGTCTTTAATCTATCTTGATCTGATTTTTGTATATGGTGTAAGGAGGGGGTCCAGTTTCAATCTGCATATGGCTAGCCAGTTATCCCAGCACCATTTATTGAATAGGGAGTACTTTTCCCATTACTTGTTTATGTCAACTTTGTCAAAGATCAGATGGCTGTAGGTGTGCAGTATTATTTCTGGGCTCATTGTTCTGTCCCATTGGCCTAGGTGTCTGTTTTCATACAACTGCCATGCTGTTCTGGTTACTGTAGCCCTGTAGTATAGTTTGAAGTTGGGTCAATGTGATACCTCCAGCTTGTTCTTTTTGCTTAGGATTTCCTTGGTGTATTAGTATATTTTCACGCTACTGATAAACACATACCCAAGACTGGGCAATTTATAAATAAAAGAGGTTTATTGGACTTACAGTTCCACATAACTGGGGAGGCCTCACAATCATGGCAGAAGGCAAGGAGGAGAAAGTCACACTTTACATTGATGGCAGCAGGCAAAATAGAGCTTGTGCAAGGAAACTCCCATTTTTAAAACCATCAGATCTTGTTAGACCCATTCACTGTCATGAGACCAGCATGGGAAATACCTGCCCCCATGATTCAATCATCTTCCACTGGCTTTCTCCCACAACACTTGGGAATTATGGGAACTACAAGATGAAATTTGGGTAGGGACACAGAGCCAAACCATATCATTCCCCCACTCAGCCCCTCTCAAGTCTCATATCTTCACATTTTTAAAACAATCATGCCTTCCCAACAGTCTCCCAAAATCTTAAGTCATTTCAGCATTAACTCCAAGTCTGCAGTCCAAAGTCTTTTCTGAGGCAGCCGTGTTCCTTCTGCCTATGAATCTGTAAAATCAAAAGCAAGTTAGTTACTTCCTAGATACAAGGGGGGTACTGGCATTGGGTAAATACAGCCATTTCAAATGGGAGAAATTGGCCAAAGCAAAGGGACTACAGGCCCCATGCAAATCCACAATTCAACAGGGAACTCAAATCTTAAAGCTCCAAAGTGATCTCCTTTGACTCCATTCTCCCATTTAGGTCACACTGATGCAAAAGGTGGGTTCCCATGGTCTTGGGAAGCTCCACCCCTGTGGCTCTGCAGGGTATAACCTCTCTCCTGGCTGCTTTCCCAGGCTGGTGTTGAATGGCTGCAGCTTTTCCAGGCACACAGTGCAAGCTGTCAGTGGATCTACCATTCTAGGGTCTGGAGGATGGTGGCCCTCTTCTCACAGCTCCATTAGGTGGTGCCCCAGTAAGGACTCTGTGCGTGGGGGGGTTCCAACCCCACATTTCCATACCACACTGCCCTAGCAGAGGTTCTTCATGAGGACCCTGACCTTGTAACAAACTTCTGCCTAGACATCCAGATGTTTCCATGCATCTTCTGAAATCAAGGTGGAGGTTCCCAAACCTCAATTCTTGACTTCTGTGCACCTGCAGGCTCAATACCACATGGAAGCTGCCAAGGCTTGGAGCTTGCACCCTCTGAAGCCGCAGCCTGAGCTGTACCTTGGCCCCTTTTAGTCATGACTAGAGTGACTGTAATGCAGGACACCAGGTCCCTAGACTGCATACAGCATGGGAACCCTGGGCCTGGCCCACAAAACCATTTTTTCTTCCGAGGCCTCTGGGCCTATGATGGGAGGTGCTGCTGTGAAGACCTCTGACATGCTCTGGAGACATTTTTTCCATTATCTTAGGGATTAACATTCAGTCACTTGTTACTTATGCAATTTTCTGCAGCTGACTTGAATCTCTCCTCAGAAAATGGGTTTTTCTTTTCTACCACATTGTCAGGCTGCAAATTTTCCAAACTTTTATGCTCTACTTCTCTTATAAAATTGAATGCCTTTAACAGCACCCAAGTCACCTCTTGAATGCTTTGCTGCTTAGAAATTACTTCCACCAGATATCCTAAATCATCTCTCTCAAGTTCAAAGTTCCACACATCTCTAGGGCAGGGATAAAATTCTGCCAGTCTCTGCTAAAACATAACGCGAGTCACCTTTGCTCCAGTTCCCAACAAGTTCCTCATTTCTGTCTGAGACCACCTTAGTCTGGACTTTATTGTGCATATCGTCATCAGCATTTTGGGCAAAGCCATTCCCCAAGTCTCTAGGTACCGGTGCCATAACCCCAGCTACAGTTGTGCTGCCTGACAGCAATAAGATTGCTCTCCATCTCCTTGCTGGATGGGACTTAGCACCAGCTTCCAGCCCAAAGGTACTGCTTCTGTGTGAATTCAGCTGTGAGTGTGGCTTCCTGTTGTCCTGAAAAACACCTGGATGGCAGAGTCTGCAACCCCATCCCCCTCTGCCACTGGTAACCAGATGGGCAATGCCTACTAGAGCTTTAGGCTCAGCATGCCTGATCTATGTAAACTCAGCTAGAGGGAACAGCTTCCTATTGTCCCAGGAAACATCCAGATGGCAGAGCATGTGACCCTACCACTGGTAAACAGATGGGCAACGCGTGCTAGAGCTTCCAGATCAGTGGTCCCACTATGAACTCAGCCAGTGGGTACAGCCTCCTGTTGTTACAAGAAGTACCCAGACAGCAGGACAGGTGACCCCAGCAAGCCCCACTGCTGATAGCCAGGCAGGCAATACCTGCTAGAACTTCCACCCAGCAGTCCTGCTTCTGTGGGAACTCATCTGGAGGGTGCAGCCTCCTGTTGTCTTGGGAAACACCCAGACAGCAGGGCACATGACTCCTGGCCATTATAAGACAGAACCTTACTGATCTGATAGAGCTGAAAAACACACTGGTAGAATTTCATAATGCAATTGCAAGTATTAACAGCAGAATTGACCAAGGTGAGAGATGAATCTTAGAGCTTGAAAACTGGCTCTCCAAAACCACTCAGTTAGACAAAAATAAAGAAAAAAAAAATAAAGAAGAATAAACAAAGCCTTCAAGAAATATGGGATTATATAAAGAGACCAAATCTCATTCTTTTCATCTATACAGGGCATGTACTCTAAAACTGACCACACAATCAGGCATGAAACAATCCTCAGCAAATTAAAAAAAATTATACCAACCATGCTCTTGGACCACAGTATGATAAAAATAGAAATCAAGCTAAGAAAATCACTCAAAACCACACAATTGCATAGAAATTAAACAACCTGCTCTTGAATGACTTCTGGGTAAATAACAAAATTAAGACAGAAATCAAGAATTCTTTGAAATGAATAAGAAAAAAGATACAACATAATCAGAATCTCTGGGACACAGTCAAAGCAGTGTGAAGAGGGAAGTTTATAGTGCCGAATACCTGCATCAAAAGATGGAAAGATCTCTAACTAACAACCTAACATCACAATTAGAGGAACTAAAGAAACAAGAGCAAACCAACCCCAAGGCTAGCTGAAGACAAGAAATAACTGAAATCAGAACTGAACTGAAGGAAACTGAGATGCAAAAATCTATACAAAAGATCAATGAATCCAGGAGTTGGTTCTTTGAAGGAATTAATAATATAGATAGATCACCAGCTAGACTAAAAAGAAAAAAGAGAGAATATCCAAATAAACACAATCAGAAATGACAAAATGGACACCACCACTGATCCCACAGAATATAACAAATGCTCAGGGACTATTATGAACACCTCTATGAACACAAACTAGAAAACCTAAAAGAAATAGATAAATTCCTGGAATTGTACAACTTCCCAAGTTTGAATCAGGAGGAGACTAAATCCCTGAACAGAACAATAGTGAGATCTGAAGTTGAATCAGATCAGTAATAAAGAACCTACCAACCAGCAAAAGCCCAGGACCAGATGGATTCGTGGCTGATTCTACCAGATGTTTAAGGAAGAGCCCGTGCCATTCCTACTGAAACTATTTCCCAGAAGTGAGGAGGATAGACTTTTCCCTAACTCATTGTACAAGGCCAGCATAATCCTGATCCCAAAACCTGGCAGAGACATAACAAAAAAAGAAAACTTTAGGCCAACATCTTTAGTAAACATAGATGCAAAAATCCTCAACAAAATACTGGGAAATCAAATCTAGCAGCACATCAAACAGCTAATCCACTTCAATCAAGTAGGCTTTGTCCCTGGAATGCAAGGCTAGTAGAGGTCCCCTTGGACTGTGACTTGCTCCCGTAAAACATCCAGGTGGCTCTCTGCTTCAGTCTAGAAGCATGGTAGGGGCATTGGTGGACCATGCAGATTCTCCCATTCCCAGTCTTGCACAGGTCCCTATGGAGAGCATGACACCCTCTTGTGGGTGGGGAGTGGGTATGTGTTTATCAGCAGTATGAAAACAAACTAATATAGTACATTGGTACTGGGAGTGGGGAGCTGCTGGAAAAATACCCAAAAATGTGGAAGCAATTTTGGAACTGGGTAACAGGCAGAGGTTAGAACAATTTGCAGAGCTCAGAAGAAGACAGGAACTCCCTAGAGACTTGAATGACTTTCCCCAAATATGGACAATAAAGGGGGCTTTCACTCACTTACCCTTTCCTGTGTTGTAGAGGTTCTCCTGGCCCTGCATTGAGCTCAGACAGGCTGTTGCCCAGCTTCACTCCTATGCTCTCTGTGTTCCCCTGCTGCCTTGATGGATCCTAACATGGTTTCTCAGATGATTGGCCTGCAGGTTCAGTGGTCACCAGCCCTTTGGTTTCCTCTCCATGAGAGTGGCACACATGAGCTGCTTCTAGTCTGCCATCTTGAACCTGCAAACACATTTTTTTTGAGCACTTCCTATGTACTAGGCCCTGGAGAGGTAATGGGATTAGGATAGACACAGTTCAAGGCTTTGAACTCTGATGTAAAGATGGACAGTTAAATGATCAGTTATAATCAGTGTGGCACATTGTTACAAGGGACAGAAAGATGGTCATAGGAGCCCAAAGCAAACATACTTTTATGCAGTCCATAGGTATAGTACCTTGAACTTAGCAGGTACTCAATAAATTTAAGAGATTGAAAATGTTCGCAATTTTGCCCTGAACTTGAGAACTTGATATAGTTGATAACAGGCAATATTGTAGGCTGGCGTCTCTCAACCTGAAGTCAGGCTCCCTCAGATTTCGCAGGGGTCATGAGACAGAGAGCCTCAGCCTGCTCCCCGGTGGGACCCTCAGCACTGCCAGCCCCAGGTTGGCCCAGGTCTTCCTGTTCATGATGTCTCTGCTGCCCTGTTAACAACTTAACCCAATGACCCAAAGCTTCATATGTCCCTAAGGATCTATTTCTGCAATGAGGGGCTCATCTTACTTTTGTTTTCCAGTTCTCCTTTTTTTCCCCCACCTTTGGTTTCTTTGCTAGTGTTGACTTTGAAGCGATAAGGCTTATTTTTCTAGCAGAAATGTATTTCAGGAAACATTGAAACAAAGGCAATCATTTTTTTTTCTTTCTCTGTTTCACTGCAATTGTGATTATTTTGTGACGGATTGAGAGAGAGGTCACAGGTACCCTCAGCGGGCCCACAGACGGACGTCTGCAGGCCATGATATCCACAATAGCAGGTCTTCTATTTATGATGCTCATTCCAAATGTATGCAGCTCTCTAAGGCATCCCTCAAAACACTTGCTCCTTCCCCTTGAAGTCCCAGAACACTTCCACATAGATCCAAGGACAATGTGCCTTCCAATTCTCCTCCAACCAGTGTGTGTTCTCCAGGAGCTGCTGATGAGGATGAGAAAGAGAATTATGTTACTCTGATCTTTGCTCTTGACAACCTTCCTTATGTGTGATGAAATATAAATAGTATAAACCATGATTCACTACTAAACCTAGAAGAGAAACGACACTGAGATTCATAAATTAATGTTAAATCTATCTTCTGCGGTGATTGCAGGATTAGGGGGAGCTCACTCACCTGTAGTTAGCAGTGACAAATGAGCTCTGAAGAATTTGTTACTTAGTGTTCAGTGGCAATGTTAAGAAAAATATTAAAAATACCTTATAGAATCGTGCATGTAACGTTTGGTAAAGTGACTTTTTTTCCAATGCCCTTTTTTTTTAAAATCACATGGCCTCATAATTACCTGAACTTCTTGACATATTAATTAACTCTGATTTAAAACAGCCATTATTTTTAGAGTTAAGCTTAGTGAACATTGTCTAATATTATTATGTGACCATTAATATGACTAGGGAAAAATGAGATAAGGAAAAGAAGAAGGCAGTAATTAAGATGAGTAATTTGGTAACAAAGTTGAACTAAAGCAGGTTGGTGACTCTTCGGCATGTGATAATGTACATTATTGGCATAATTTATCTTTTAAATTAAATTACTCTACTTATCCCAGGCCCCATGTAGGTTAGGTTTTGTTTTTTTAGTTATAGGTAAATGAAGTGATAGACTTGAGAGTAAGTCCTAGGAAGTCATCCCTCTGCAAATTCAGAAACTTTCAACTCTGAATGTTTTATGAAACTAACTAGATCTTGGTGCTGTACTAATAGGTAACGAGGGGAAAAATTCAGAATGTATCCAATGGGGGAAAATTTTATTTGCAGCTTACTATAGGACCCAAGTCAAAACATATCTTCTTCTTCTTGAAAAGAGTGAGCAACAAGCTACCAGCTGTGGCAAGACCACAATAGCGAAGGTCAATGAAATTACAAATGTACAGCATAAATGAAGTCAACATTCCTCATCTACTCAATAAAGAGTATATTTCTTGTGAAGAAGACACTCCATCCAACGTAAAAGAAGAAATTAAATTATCTGTATGCTTTACCTAAGCGGCTCCATCATGTCGGTATGAAATCATTTATTTGATAAATGTGTTTATGTGCTATTGGTTTCTGTTTTATGTTAGGCATCATTTTAAGTGCTGGAGATTCACCAAAGAATAAGACAGACAAAATTGCTGCACTCAAGGAGCCTACATTCTAATGTCAGGAATGAAAAAAACAAATCAATAAACAAATAAATGATAAAATATCAGATTGTGATAAGTGCTATGAATAAAAAGCAGAATGTTGTCATAGAGAGGGACTGGAGGACTGCTTTAGACAGAGATGTCAGAAAAAGAAAGTCTGAAGAGGTGGTGTTTAAGCCAACACCTAAATAATAAGATGAGCAGATTATAGAGGGAAAATATGCCAGGTGGAGTGGACGCAGGGCAAAGAACTCCCTGGCAGTCAGGAACTTCGTGTGTTTAAGGAACACAGAGAAGGCCGGAGAGATTGGAGCCCTGTGAGTGATGGGGTAGTGGTATAAGCTAAGATCTCAGAGGCAGCAGGGGCAGATGATGTAAGCCTTCCTGGCTGTGGTAGGGTTGTAGTCTGAGTGCAATGGGAAGCTCTCAGTGGGTATTAGGCAGAGAATGGCATGATCTGACATGTATTATTAAAGACTGGCTCATGGAGAAGAACTAGTTAGAAGGCTATGGTGGCAGCCTGGACTGAGGAAATGGGAGTGGACAGGAAGTGATGTTGTGGGTGGATTCAGGACATACTTTGGAGACAGAGTCAATAACTTCTTCTGATAAAGTGGATGGTAAATGAGAGAAATAGGGAAGTGAAGGATGACTGCAAGGTTTCTGGCTTGAGCAACGGGGGGTAGTGCCTGTTACTAAGATGGAGAAGACTGGGAGAAGAGCAGAGTTATTTTTTGAGGGTAGGTAGAAATCAGGAGTTCTGTTTTGAATATGTTGGGTTTCAAATGTTTTTTAGTTTTTATTTTTATTTTTCAAGAGAGGGTCTCTCTCTGTTGCCCAGGCTGGTTTGCAGTGGTGTGATCACAGCTCACTACAGTCTTGACCTCCTGGAGTCAAGCAGTCCTCCTGCCTCAGCCTCCAGAGTAGCTGGGACTACAGGCATTCACTACCACATCCAGCTAATTTTTTAACTTTTTATTTTGTAGCGATAGCATCTTGCCATGTTGCTCAGGCTGGTCTTGAACTCTCGGGCTCAAGTGATCCTCCAGCTGTGGCCTCCCAAAGTGCTGGGATTACAGGTATAAGCCACCGTGCCCAGCCTCAAATGCTTTTCTGACATCTAATCACTTGTGCAGCTTTTTAAAGTACAGGTTCTCAGAATCCTATATCATTTAGGAATATGTTTCCTTTCAGGTAAGAGAATAACCAATCAGAAGTGGCTTCAACAAATAACGGCTGAGCTTCATCAAATCAAAGCACATGCAGAGATATGTGGCTCAGAGCTGGTGCTCAACAAAGTTATCAAAAACCCAAGCTCTTTGTAGATCCTTGTTATGCTATCCTTAGTGTTTAAGTTATTGCCTATGGTAACATGATAGCGGCTGCATCTCCAGCTTGCAGTGTCCACATTTAAGTCATTTGAATCAGGAAGAAGTGGGAAGAGTCATGCCAGAGACATTGATCTTCTTCTAATCAAGAACGCTAATTTTCTTAGAAGCTCTCATTCAGAGACTTCCACTTATCTCAATGACTAGAACTGTGTCACATGGCAAACCCTACCTAGCTGTAAGGGAGTGTGAAAAAGAGAATTGTAGCTGATTTTCCCTTCAGAATTTTCCCTGTACAAAATTGGGGTTATGTTAGCAAGAAACAAGGGGCACTTGACATTGGGTAGGCAATTAACAATATCTGCCACCCCGGAAGTTCAAATTTAGAAGGCCTGTGACAGGAGAAGGTGAGGGGGCTGATGGCGCCACATACTCTAATGCAATTTGAGATTGAATACTGACTGGTGTAGACTACAAGTAGAGTTCAGGGATGTGCTCAGAAGTGGTTCGTTTGTCCTCAATTCTTATACAGTCTATTCTGCAACTTACCTAGTGACAGATTAAGGAAGGCAACAGATGTGGGTCATTCTATCTTCTGAGGCTACCCTTTAGACATCTTTCTATGTAATAAATTCATTTATTAAATCAGAGGTAATTCTTTTTCTAAAATGTTGTATTTTCTTATTTGAAGACCCCATGCATTCTTTGGATCAGGATGGTTTTTGGAAACACAACTTTCTCCAGTTGCTGGATGAGATAATCATTTCTGCACCCTCATCCCCCCAGTTCTGCTCTACATCAGGTTTACTACACCATGCTTATCACATGGGTCAGAACAGGAGTGAATGGCAGTCCCAATTATCTTGAGCTTAGGTACAATACAATGTGTCACTCTCCATTATGGAAATTACCATTAATTATTAACAGGAAAATCTTTGACATGATGTATTGTCCACATTGTCACTGCCAAGAATGGGATGATGATTAATGGGTGCCCCTTGGATGGAATACAATAAAGTGCAGTGTAGAAAAGGAAGCTTATAAGTTTAGCAAAGAAGCACAGAGTATTGAATACTTTGGTTTCTCTCTCTCTCTCTGTCGGTCTACTCTCTCTCTCTCTCAGGTTAAAAAAAAGCAGTCATTTACCAAGCTGAAAAATAAATATAATTTTTAAAAATTCGATGCAACATGACATTTTAGGGCTTCTTGTTGTTTTCATCTGATCCCTTGAGTCTGATATTACAAGTAGGGCCTGCTCAGCAGACAGTTAATCCTTAGAACTATTCACCTCCTTTTTGTACTTTCCTATATGATTTTAGGGCAGCATTTTCTATGTGTCTGAGTCTTCCCTGGAAGCAAGCTATGTCCTGGAACTTTCCCAGCTGGCACCTTTACCCATTTTGACAAGAGTTCTGGAAGCAAGCAGTCCAGGCGTGGTACAGAGGCTTAGCCATGCTGCCAGGAACCCAGCCTCCTCCTAACCTCTGTTTCCCCATGGAGCTTATTGGCTTGTTGTCTCATGGTTGCAGTACAGCTGCTGCAGCTCCACACATCCCACCCATGTTCAAAATTAAAAGAAGGAGGTGGAGTGGTGCCAGCAATGTCTATTTCCTTTTCATTAGCAAAGAAAATTCTTCACCAGAAATCCCCAAACTATAAGGAGTGCTGGGGAAAGGACTATTTGGTTCAGCAAAACAGAAGTTCTAGAAGCTAGAACAAAGAGAAGCATAGATTGATGTCCCCAATTAGCTGGATGATGACTATAGCAATGATCATGAGTTATAGGTGACATTTGTTCTGACACATAGATAACAAGTGAGTCTTCCCACACAGACACACGTTATACTGGGACCCAAGGCTTGAAGGCCGGCTGGTGAGGGATGTAGGTCCTTTCAGGTCAGACCCTGTGAACTTCTGCTATGTGTAAGATTGGAGCTGTCCGTATGACTTCATTTTCTGTGAACTTCAGCAATAAATCAGTGGTTCCTGTCCTGGGTCTTCGGGAGCGTCTATCACTGAGTAAAGGCAGGAAAGATTTCTGACCCAGAATCCATCTCTACCAAAAGAGAATATACAACTCTGGCACAGCGTGTAATATTCGCTCTTAGCTGGAGGACCAGCAATTAACAATATTTTATCATAAAATGTCAATAGAATATTGATGCAATCATCTGGGTGAAAATAAAAATAAAAACTGCCACTATGTTCAGAACATTGGCATTCGTTTCTCATGGACTAATCATTATTTATTATTGTCCTTTCACCTCCTCCATCCCATTTTTAAAACTGCTATTATTTGCATAATAACTACAGCTTGTTATTAAAATCACCATGGATATCTTATGGCTGCTGTTTTAAAAAATTTTTTTTTTAAATTGTGGAATAATTTATATACAGTGGAATCCTCAGATCCTACATATGCTGTTCACTTAGTTTCAATGAATGTATGGCAAGGCACAGAGTAGGCCCTTTTCTGTTATTCCCCCACCCATACTCCAGCAGAGGCAGCCACGAATCTGATTTCTGTCACTAAAGGTTAGTTTTGCCTATTTTAGAATTTCATATAAATGGAATCCTTTGGAAGGTACTTTAGTTTTCAGTTTGGCTTCTTTCACCCAGCATAATGTTTTTTGAGATTGATCCATGTTGTTACATGTGTCAGTAGATTATGCCTTTTTATTGCTTATTAGTGTTTAATTATGTGACTATAATTTATGGACCCGTTATCCTGATGACAAACATCTGGCTCATTTCCAGCTTTGAGCTTTTAACAATAAAACTGCTATGAACATTTGTGTATATGGCTTTTTGTGGACAAATATTTTGATTTCTTTTGGATAAAAACTAGAAATGGAATTGGTGCTGTGGAGTAGTGTATGTTTAACATTTTTAGAAATTGTCAAACAGTTTTCTAAAGTTGTACCATTTTATACTCTCTCCGACAGTATGTGAGTGTTCCATTTGCTACCTACCCCCTCCAAAATCTTGTCCGATTGTCTCAATTTTATGGTGGGTGGGTTGTGTTATCTCACGTTTTCAATGTGTGTTTCATCAACAACCAATGATGGTTAAACATGTTTTCATTTCTTTATTGGCTATTTGCATATCTTCTTTTATAAAGTGTCTGTTAAAATCTTTTTGTCCACATTTTTTTGTTAGGTGGTTTGCCTTTTTATTATTGAGTTGCAGGTGTTCTTTACATATTCTGGATATAAGCCCTTCATCAAACATGCCTACTGCAGATAGTTTTTCTTGGTCTGTGGTTTGCCTGCTCATTTCCTTTATAGTGTTTGTGATAACCAGAAGCTCTTGATCGAAATAAAGTCTAAGTTATTATGTTTTTCTTTTATGGTTTATGCTTTCTATTTCTTCTGTAAGAAATGTTAGCTTACCTTGAAGTCACAAAGATATTCTCTGATTTCTTGTAATAATTCTACTATTTTAACTTCTGTATCTATGATTCATATGGAATTGATATTTTCTATGGTGTGAGATGAGGTATGACTGTCTTTTCTTTACTCAGATATGCATTGTGATAACACTTGGAAAATCTGGTAGGCTTTCAAAATTGGAGACACTCTTGGTTTCTGGCCACCCTGCTATCGTTAATGGATAGAGAATGCGTATTGTTCAGTGACTAAGAGCAAGCTTTGGAGTCACAATTCTGCCATTTGCTAACTATGTGACATGTGCAAATTCATCATCACTCTTTATTTCTTCATCTATAAAAAATGGTATCCAGTCACAGGGTTCATGTAAAGTCTCTATCAACAAAATAAAAATCATGTTAATATTTGTCAGGTATTCTTCAAATACTGGTACTTGGAGGTTAATGTGAAGGTGAAAAGAATTTGTACATTTAAAGCACTTAAAAAGTACCTGACACAGACTAACCAATTTATAATATTAGTTATAATATAGAATAATGATATAGCCCAACTCCGTTTTCTTGCCTTGATCTTTTGTACTCTGGACTGGTCATTCATTGAGTGCTTGCTATGGGGAGAACTTCTGTTAGGTGCTGGGACAATGGAGTGAACAGGCAGACATGGTCTCTGCTCTCATGGAGCTTGCAACCTAGTGAGGGGAAAAGACATTAAACAAATATCACGACACGTGGTTTGAAGAGTAAGTACAGAGTGTTAAGATAGTCTAAAATCCAAAGATCATATCCCTTGTGGGGAGTCAGGGAAAGCCTTTCTAAAGAAGTGAGTTTTAAGTAGGCCAGAAATGAAGAAATATGGAACAGTCTGATGGAGGCTAAGCTTGTTAAAGGCAGAAACATATATATGTTTATTATTCCCTATAACACCTAGCTAAGTGATGAACTAGAGAAGATTAAATGCTCGTTGAGAATTGATAATGTCGTATAAGGGGAAAGGTAAAGAGCAGTACCTATCAAATTAATGGTCTCTAAATGAATCATTGAATGAAGGAATAAAATAAATATAATTATTGGGTATTTATATTTATTAGGCAGCATTTATGTATAGTGGATTCCTCAGATATCAATTCTGAGTTTTCTATTCGTTCGAGGAACATATTGAGCAATTATTATGTGCCTCAGTTACTAAAATGCTGCCTGAATCCCCTCTCTTGTCAGGGGAGTCAGGAAGGCTGGCCTAGACAGAGATTCATGAAGCTGGAGTAGGGGTGGGTAGGGTCAGACAGAGGGGAGCATCTCTTATCTGAAGTTTTGGGAGCTGCTGAAATCAGAAGAGCCTCCCAGTGGAGGAGAATGGGGAGAGCTGTGAACAAGGGAGAGACACCCAGGAGTTCTCTACATTGAAGAGGAGTATGGGAGTGAGAGAGCCAAGAGCAGGCTGCTTGAGTCCCTGGAAATTTGTCATGAATCAGCAGCAATGCCTGGTCACCTCATCTTCATTGAGGGGTGGGGTATTGTGTCTGGAAAGGCCACTTGTATCAAAAGTTGATGGTCTGTGTGGGAGAAAATGCAGAAACAAATGGGGGAGTGCTGTCAAAAGACGCCTAATATTTTATTCTCTAATGCTGCTGAGAGAAGGCGGCACCTGAGCTGCATCTTGAAGTTTCCTGGGTGTTACCTAGGAGAAAACAAGTGGAAAGGACAGAGGGGATGCTTGGCAGAGGCGTGAGAGAACAGGGCATATTGCCTTTCTAATAACCCGTGCTGAGGCTGGCATCTGTGAATGCTAGCATCTCTGAATTTAGCTGGACTATTCTGGAAGGTAATTACATGTTTGGTCTGCATCATCTCTTGGGATAATGAATTTCTATAAGGTTTCCATTCACTGTGAAAGACATACTTTGTTTTATTTGTCCTACATTTCTTAAGTTCTTCCTAGTTTAATATTACCTGCCTGTTGCTACATACTTTTCGTTCTTTAACCTAAATTAAGACTGAGCTTCCTTAAAATAAATCTGAAAATATATTATTATACACACACACATGTAGAGACAAGGCTTTTATTGGGATCCATTTATTGAAACAAAATAAAAATTAGCTTACTTAAGGAAGAAATAGAAACTATTTTTACTTGAAATATATTTGGGTAGTAAATTTTTTTTTTTTTTTGCAAAATTTGATACAGTTCAAAAACTAAAGAACAATCAATTATATTTCCTCTTTGGAAAATAATCAATCATCAAAGGATTAAGGCTTAAGAGAAGAGGTCTGTCTTATATTTAAATATTAAAATAGATTTGCTTCAAAAATGTGTCATTTCAGAAATAACGGTGAAAATAAAGATTACCATGAAGCTTACATGGGATTTTGAGTTAACCACCCAAACTAATTAAGCAAAATTATCCTGATTTGTTTATTATGTTAATGATCTGAATTAATTTATAGTAATTTAGCATGTATTACTAAAGATTTATTATGTTTCCTACTAAATGACTTAAGAGCTATAAATCCCATGGTTAAATGTAATTAGTGGAGACATATTTATCGGAAGGGATAATTACATCTGATAAAAGTTCTTCAGTTAAGCTTAATTAAAACAGATTATTCTCCCATAAATGAAAAGTAAATATGGTAATTACTGGGTAGATTTTCATGGCAAAAATGAGTATCTCAGCATTTAAATTTTCTAAGAGGGGTGGAAAAGTAAACTATGTAACTGATTATTTCTCAATAAAGTATGATTAATAATCCCTGGGAAACAAGCATTTTCCAGGAGTAAACATTTTGCTACTTAATTACTAAAGGGGGAATTCTGTTCAGGAAAATCTATTATTAACTCAGTTTAAAGTGGACTGTGGCTATTTTTGAACATAATGAATAGTGTTTTAAGGAAATTTCTTTTTGTTTTTCTTGAGAAGATTATCTCTAGTTCAGCTAAATAGCAATCTCAGAAAGAAAAATGACTGTTAATCTCTCTAAAACTAAAAAGTTTTCATAATAATCTGGGCTGGACCAGGTTATACATGCACAAAATGTGTAAACTCTGAAGGTAGCAGAGCCTGTTCAGGAAACATGAGTACACATGGAGAGATTACACTGTAAACTGATATTTCAGTTACATAAGTGCATACATATTAATGAGTAAACCTCTCTATATGGCAGATTTTAAATTATTTTATATCTAATGGGTACTTTTTCAGTAGCAGCACTCACATTAAAAGATACCATTTTACATTTTGAAAGCACTTTGAGTGCCTTATTAGTTCATTAGATCATTTTATCCACCCAGGAAGACAGACACACAGGGGTTATTGGCCTCAGGGAGGCCAGGTGCAAGGTCACACTGTTAATTAGTGGACTAGTTAGGACTTGAATTGATATTTCGACCCTGAGTACAACCTTCTTTCTCTACCATCATTAAGGTATAGAGGAGCTCATGAGCATAACGAGAAGATGGGATTGGCTACCTGCTGTTGTAAGTATAAACTAGTACCTAGAAAAAACTCCTCTGTGGCATGACCAGATGGAAAACGTTGTGTTCACAGTATGGTTTTAGTGTTGAAGCAATTGGTAAAACAAACAAGACTGGCACAGTGGATCCCTTTAAAGTAGAGTGGCCGGAATGACCATCTACAGATCAATTGATCAATAGTGTGCATCCGTCTGCGGGAAGATAATTTTCAGAAGGATCATGGCAGATAGACCACCATCTACCTCGTTCTCCCACTTGGTGGAGCTGAAACTAGCCCCTGGCTATTCTGTTATCCTCACTCTTAGGCTTTTGCCATATTTAAATATGTTCTTTCTCTGGAGACCTCGGAGCATTATCACAGATAGTATTGCATTTCTCCTTACAATATCCTTTTGCTTTCCAGAGAGCCCAGGTGATTTATCAAAGTCAGTAGCAATGGCTAATATGCTCTCTGTTCTCCCAAAATTACCTAAATGCCTAAGGAGCTGAGGAAGGACCTATGCTGCTAGAACTATAAAACCAAAGGCATTTTAGGAAAGATCCCAAGCAGAGGCGCTTATCTCTTGTGCATGGGCTTAAAAGAAGATTCTTCTTCTTTTTTTCCTCCTCTTCCACCAGCAAGAACAGCTGAATAGTATTTTGAAATGTATACTGAATGCTACATGTTAGGAAATTCCATTTTATCAATGTCTATATTCATTTCAGAGACCTGCTTATGTCAAAAGATACTGAGTCGTATTGGTCAAATGCAACTGAAGGGCATTTCAAATATTTTCACTAAATATGGCTTAAATACCACTGTAACGCACCCAAAAGGTTGTCCAGATTCTTTGCACACTTTGAGATTTTAGTAATATTCTTTGTTGTTCCACCATATGGGCCACACTCTGTGACTTGCAGGTCATTTTTAAAACTATAGATAGAAACTTCGGCTATATATATATTGAAATGATAACTGAATCCTAAGATTGCCATTAAAAGTTTCTAACTGTGCATAAAAGCCATATCAGATTCGATATACCTGAGCCTGTAAATCTCAGGTGAAAACTCAGTGCATGTGAATGGAAACAAGCAGGTTTATGACAAAAATTTATACTTTGAGAATTACCAGTGTGATTATGAAGACATTCACCTTTAATTACTGATAAATTATTTGAGGTCAGTGCTGTGTTGGGGAAGGTCTGGTCAGCGCTTTGGTGGGAAGTAGATGGGTGTACCCAAGGACACTCCAGCCCCCATGCCTGTGCCCACGTATCTGAGTTTCATGGCATTTTTACAAGAAAAATAACTTGATTTATCTAGAAACAATGACAGTTAAACAAGAATTACAATGGGAGTGAATAATCATATCATGATTAAGAATATGAAGTATGGAAGCAGAAGATCTGAGTTCAAATATGGCTTTTCCAGGTACCAGCTGCCTGTCCTTAGGGAAGGTGCCTGAACTCTTTATGCTTTGTTTTCCTCACCTGAAAAATGGGGGTAATATTAGCCTCTATCTCATAGGGTTGCGTGTAAGTTAAGCAATTTTAGATCTTATTATTAATTCAAATAGATTTAGGATCAGATTTATTGACATTTAGATGACGTCTATGTGCTCCTGCAAAACTTGGTATTGAAAGATACATGTATACTTTTTGTCCTTGACTCAATACAATATATGCTAAATGAGGTGACAAGGTTAATTCTGGAAGAGGCTCATTTTGGCTTCAGCCTGAATCTATCTGAGTGACATTCATTGCCCTGTTACGTTACCCTGTTAACCATGTGGCTTTCATTATTCTGTTACTTTACCCTTCTCTATTTGGCTTTCACTCTGAGGGTGTGCGGAGTAGGATATGTCCCTGATAATTTAGTGGTTTCAAAGCATATTCACAAGAGAAATCTGTGTCCGTAAAAGGCTTTTGGTTATGGTCTCCAAATACTAGCCCCAGCTTTGATCTATTTAGCCCTTTTGTTTTATGTTTGCTTTAACATATTTTGATTCTGAATTCCAAATGATCCACGCCATTATCCTACAAATAAATAATGTCCTCTCTGTTCTACTTTTTAATAGAAGATAAATCAGTTTTTCAAGTCTTTTTTTTTGCTCTTAAACTTTGGCATCATTATTTTTTTCTATTTCCAGAACACAGTTTGCAGCTTAATTAATGATACATCAGCTTCTTAACTGTTGTCGGTAACATTTTAATATTATCTTCCAATTTCACTAAGTCATCCACTAGTTAAAATCTTAGGTGTGAATAGCTTTACAGGTCAGAAAGTCCCTTTTTCTTCTTTAATCATGAGTCATTTCCTGTAACTGCCTTTACATTTCCAAGACATGAGGTAAACCCCACTTCTCCTAGGGAAAAATGCCCAATACTCCTACAGGTTAAGAAACTCATTTGCTATTCATGAGTTTAAAAATGCATTATGCATTAATTTATTTATCTCTTTAAAGTTCAGCTTCTCTCTCTGGGATGTTTTCTCCCCAAACTAATTTCTTTAAAACAAAATCCAAATACATAGAGCGTGATCGAATATCACTTATTAGAGAATCCTGACCTCTTGGTGTTTTTATTACGTTAGGGTGAATGTGAGGAGCATATGGATTTTTTAGCTCTATAATTTCCTCTAAACCAAATGCTTCTACTTTAAGTATGAAATTACAGCAGTAACTTTCCCTAATGCTAACAGTAGAGTACATGAAGGGGAAGGAATGTGTAATTTGTTAAAAGTAATTCCAACTGTTTTATTGCCTTCCAATCCAAGATAATTGCATACAAAGATATTCATTTAAATTATTGACATTAATTCACTAACTAGAACTTTAAATAATAACTTCATGAAAAAGAAAACTCAGTGAAGTACCAGAAATAAACAAGATTTAACAACTTATTGGAACTGTTTCTACGTTATTATAAATCAAGCCTACATTTCTGTAATTTTGGCAGAAACAATTTTCTTTCTGCATAGTATGGAGTTAAAATATCCTGTATAGATGGGGCTTAATAAGTATATATTTTAGTTCTTATTAAAACAACTACATGTACAACTTACTTCTTCCTTCCTTGTTTTGTTCTTTATGTAGTCCATTTCTAGAACTTGTAAACTGAAACCTTGTCATAAAACATTCATTTCAATGGAGTCCGTGGTAATTTCATGTTACAGCCAACCCTCAGAATCAGCAGGAGATTGGTTCCAGGACCTCCCTCAGATCCCAAAATCCATGGATACTCAAGTCTCTGATATAAAATGATGTAGTATTTGCATATAACCTAAGCACATGGGGCTGAGTGTCCCATATACTTTAAATAATCTCTATATTACTTATAATACCTAATACAACATAAATGCTATATGAAGAGTTCTTATACTGTATTGTTTAGGGAATAATGACACGCAAGAAAGTCTACATTTTCAGTACAGATGCAATTTTTTTTTCCCAAATATTTTCAATAGATGATTGGTTGAATCCACAGCAACCGAAGGCATGGATACCGAGGGCTGACTGTACTTTCATTTATCCCACAAATTCTGAAGCACCTACTATGCCAGACATTGTCCAGGTGCTGGGATACTCTGCTGCATGAGTCCTCCTTCCTGCCTTCACTGGATTCCCTTGTAGTAGAGGGAGACAATAAACCATTACATAAGATCATCTCAGCTAATGCAGGGATCTGTAGAAATGTGAAGTCAGAGGCGGGCGGATCACGAGGTCAGGAGATCAAGACCATCCTGGCTAACACGGTGAAATCTCATCTCTACTAAAAATACAAAAAATTAGCTGGGCATAATGGCGGGCGCCTGTAGTCCCAGCTACTTGGGAGGCTGAGGCAGGAGAATGGCTTGAACCCAGGAGACGGAGCTTGCAGCGAGCCGAGATTGTGCCACTGCACTCCAGCCTGGGTGACAGAGCCAGACTTCGTCTCAAAAACAAACAAACAAAAAAGAAATGTGAAACCAGGTGACCGGGAATATAGTGGTGGGTGGGGAGTGAGGCCAAAGAGGGACCCTTTCTGAGGAGGTGACAGTTAAGCCCAATGGTAAGAAAAACCAACCCCTTGGGGCTGAGTGTTCTGAGTGCTGAGGTAGGAGCATCTTGGTGTGGGTATGTTGGAGGACGAGAGGAAAAGCTGGTATGGCTGCAGAGCTGTAACGAGGGGCAGGAGATGCGATCAGGAAGGTCAGCTGAGGCTAACACATGTCTGCTGTGGTCAGGAGTCTGGATTTTATTCTAAGTATTTTTTTTTTTTTTTATTGTGTTGGGTTTTTGGAAGGTTGCCTTCTTGTTGTTTGTTTTTTTCTTTTTCAGACAGGATCTCACGCTGTCACCCAGGCTGGAATGCAGTAGCGAGATCATAGCACACCTTAGCCTTGAACTCCTGGACTCAAACCAGCTCCCCACCTCCTCAGCCTCTGGAATAGCTGGGACTACAGGTGTGCACTACCATACCTGGCTAATTTTTTTTTTTTTTGGTAGAGATAGGGTCTTGCATGATCTGATTTATCTTTTAAAATCACTCCAGCTTGTAGGTGGAAAATGGAGTTGGTGGGGAGGATGGGTAAGAATGAGAGCAGGGTGTGTAAGATGGCCTCTAACCACAGGTTCGTTATTAGACTTGTCAGAGCCTCTGCTAAGTGGTTTCATTCGTGGACACAACTTATTCTGCTTCATATTCTCTCTTGACCTTGGGCTTCAGGATATTGGAAGAGATGATTCCTTCCAGCTTTAATATCTTAAAAAGTCTACTCTCTGGACCCCAAGAAATTTCCCCAATGGCTCACTTACCTCACTGCCCCACTGCTGGAACATTGAAGGTTCTTAGCTCTGCTGGTGAATTTAGTGGGTGCCTTGTGATACCACAGAGAGGCAGGCAGGGGCAGCAGGAGCCAGAGGTGGAGACAGCGCTGCTTGGGAGGCCAGGGTCACAGGGAGTTGGCAAGAATCATGGCTCCTCCTGGAACATGGAGTTCCTTCCAGAGAGAGAGAGAGTGGCTTCGGGGTTCTGGCTTGACTTCATTTCATAGTAGCAGATATTGTCCACCAAATGGGAAATGTTTGGAACCTGGAACCTACTACCTTCTAATCTCACTTAGGGTTAGCTTAGCTGCAGAGTAATCTGAGAGTTATCCTGACCCTAGGATGGATGGGAGATAATTTGAATCAAGTCTGTTTTACCATTATTCCTGCCTTGACTGTGTGCTTTAATTCTCTGAAAGGAGCGCTTGCCACCATTTAGCATGGTGAATTCCTCGCAGGCAGAAATGGTGCCATGGTTCATCTCTGAATCCCAAAAACTTTCCATGGTTTCTGACATATAAAATTACTGACTATGTGAATGAACCACCATGTCTAATGTAACCAAGCTAGAGTCTACTGCAGCTACCAGGGCAGGGCTTTATTTCATTCTTGTGTCTCAGTTCTATCATGGACCTCCTGTTGTGAACACTCTCTTCTTCAGAAGATTTGGTCCCTCTCCGAGGTTAGAACCACCTTCCTGCTTCTGACCCTCCTTTCAGTAACTAAGCCTTAGTAACAGGTTACTGGCTATCCCTGACTCTGCCTGACACCTCAATGTTTTCTCCCTTCCCTCTCCTGCTCCCCGGCCAGCAGACTTATCTTGCACTCTGCCTCTTAATCCCATCAGGAACATGGCAGATAGGTCATGTGAGTCTCTTGACCCACCAGGTCAAATGTCTGACCTGGATAGGGTCAGCCCAGCCCCTGGTCCATTGAGTCCAGTCTAATGGGACACCATCTGAAACAGTAAATTCAGTAATAGGATCACAACTTTTAAGATGACGTTTCTGTTCAGGCTCCCATAGTGAAGTAACCCTGTAAACGAACAGTTTTCTTCAGCCCAACTCTGCTGCCCAAGATTGATTGAGTCATATTTATTCTCAACATTAACAGAACTTTTCAAATGGAGGCATCAGAATTCACAGCTGAGCTCTGTTCTTTGACCCATAGTTTGTACAGAAAAGAATTTCATACAAAGAAATTCCAAAGCTAATTTTCAGTACAGGTCAATGCATGCAATTTTAAGATGCCTTTGTATTTGAGACCAGGAAGAGCATAGGAAATAAGAACAAGGCAGAGAGCATTCCCACTGAAGGATGTTCTCTGGCATTCATCCATGAGAAAGCATTTAACCTGTTGAATAGCAGTGAAAGGACTGGGCAGAGAATGAATAAATTGCCTGCACCATGGAAAACCAGGTGGCTGCCTGAGCACAGAGAAGAAGATCTAACTCAATTTAGCAAGCTTGTGGAGGGGTTAAGAGCTTAAGCCCTGAAGACTGAGTCTGGGTTCTTATCGTTGCTAGGTGTGTGACCACAGACAGGTCACTGAACCTCTTTGTGCCTCAGTTTCCTTGATTATAAAATTGGGATAATAATAGAACCTTACTTTTAGAATTCTGAGGATTAAATCAGTCAATAATTGAAATTGCTTAAGCACAGAGAATGGCACAGCAAATGGCAGCCTCAGTTATTATAATTCTTACTGTCACTCTCACCATCCCCAGTGCTGTTTCTCTAGATCATGCCACAGTCATATGTCACCTGCAGTATGGTATTTTTTGGGAGGTAACACTGCAGTAGACTACTCATTGATTACTCAGCATCTGCCCTTGCCTCACTTAAATCCTCTCTCTTCAGTGTGACCAGAGTGACCTTTGGCTAAAATAGATCTGATCATGTCACTTCTGGATGAAAACCCTTCAGGAATTGCCCACAACTCAAGGATCAATTCCATATTTCTTCATCATGTGGCCCTATTGTTTAAAGAACCTGGCCGGGCGCAGTGGCTCACGCCTGTTATCCCAGCACTTTGGGAGGCCGAGACGGGCAGATCACGAGGTCAGGAGATCGAGACCATCCTGGCTAACACGGTGAAACCCTGTCTCTACTAAAAATACAAAAAACTAGCCGGGCGAGGTGGCGGGTGCCTATAGTCCCAGCTACTCGGGAGGCTGAGGCAGGAGAATGGCGTAAACCCGGGAGGCGGAACTTGCAGTGAGCTGAGATCCGGCCCCTGCACTCCAGTCCGGGTGACAGAGCGAGACTCTGCCTCAAAAAATAAAATAAAATAAAATAAAAATAAAGAACCTATATGTGACTTCATGGTCCTAATTACAATCTCAATGGACTAATTAATTGTATGATCATTTAATATCTATCTGCCTACTTACACTATGACCTCAAAGACCTAGTGGGGAAAGAGTTTACTCTTCCAACCCTGGTGCCTAGCACAGTGCCTGTCACATGATGGGTGCCTAGTAAATATTTGTTGAGCTAAGTATAAAGAAGATTTGTGAATGGATGGGCACGAATAAGTATAAAGAGAGTATAACAGCAACTTTGATGTATGGCGCAATGGAAGTTTTCCTTACACATGTGCTTCACAGGTTTGATGTAAACTCCTATTTGAATTCTCTTTATTTATCACACATGGGGGCAGAATGGAGAGAAAATACAGAAATATAGAAGAAAAGAATAGTCACGGGAGAAAATTGAGCTATTAAAAATCATGACATAATTCCATCTTAATATTTAGGGGACATGATTTTGAGAAGCAAGTGTTAGAATGTTTTGTTTTGTTTTTACCAAGTTTCCAATGTACTTTAAATTTCGGTTCTGTCAATGACATTTTATAGTGAAGACATACTGAAGGCATTTTCTTTAATTTTCTACATATTTTCCCCCCCAAGAAGGAGTTTCACTCTTGTGGTCCAGGCTGGAGTGCAATGGCGCAATCTCGGCTCACCTCTGCCTCCGGAATTCAAGAGATTCTCCTGCCTCAGTCTCCCAAATAGCTGGGATTACAGGTGTGTGCCACCACACCCAGCTACTTTTTGTATTTTAAGTAGAGACAGTGTTTCACAACGTTGGCCAGGCTGCTCTTGAACTCTTGACCTCAAGTGATCCACCCACCTCAGCTTCCAAAAGTGTTGGGATTATAGGCATGGGCCACTGTGCCCAGACTACATATTTTTTTAAAGCTTAAATGTGTGCATTGTAATCTCTAAAATATAACTCTATGTCCAGTGTAAGTAGAGGAAAACATCAGACCAAATTATTATCATTTTTTTGGCCACAGTTTAAGAACCAACACTCTCTTCCTAGAGAGAATACAAATTATTTTGCCTTTTATTTGTATGTTAGACTTTTACCTAATAAATAAGTGGTACCCATTAATTCATTTATTCACAAATTCATTTATTTCACAAAGATTTACTGAGTGCCTAATGGTCCAACCACTGTGTTAGGTTGGGCTAAACTTTCATCAAGTGCAAAGCAGATTTTAGTGGTTAACACGTGCTTGCTCGTAACTTTTTTAATAACTTTTTTTTTTTTGCTATAAATCCAAAATGTACAGCAACTTTTAAACCCCCTATTCTCTCTTAATACATATTTCACAATTTAAATTGACCACAATGTTCCATGTGTATGTACATATATATGTAAGTTTGCGTATTGGGGTGGGACCGGGAAAGACTGGAAGCAATGTTGATAATATGTATAAGATACACTGCTTAGCGGTGTCACTGATGACCACACTGTCCGGAGTAGCATAAAGTACAGCTGCTCCCTTCCTCTTGAATAATTTCCTGAGAGAAAGAGCTGACTCAATTTCTTTCAGCTATAATCCTTTGGACACAGATATGCTGAAATTTGAGATTTTGTAAGTTTGGAAAGAGTGGGCAAATTAATTGTTCTTGCCTTCAGTACTTGAGAAAACCCTCAAGTGCATAATGCAGACTTTTGATCCAGAATGAACGGTACTTAAATCCATCATTTCAATGTTACAGCTGTCTCTGGACTACTTTTGCAGCCTCAAGTCTTGATTACGTCAGGTGGTGCTGAGCTGAATTATCCCCTTGCTAGTGAGGTAGTTTCTTGCTTGAACACATGTTGGAAATTGTGAACTTTCCTTCTCCCCAAATTCCCTGACCTTATCCTCCAGTGTAACTTAATGGTTGGATTTAATAGGATTTAGTTGAAGCAGATTGTTTGACAAGCACCCAAAAGAGATAATGAGCATCTTGTGAAGACTATTGTGGAGTGAAGAAGTTGAGGAAGTGAATTTTCAGCAGGTAATACTGTGACTATAGATTGTTCCACCTTCATTCCAACTCACCAGCATAGTCAAATCCTGGACAGGGCAGAGCTCCGTGATTGACACTCTTTAGCATGCCTGAGAATCTTCTGTGGAACTTGTTGGAACAGATTAATGACATCACTCCAACCCTCTGCTCAAAGATACAGCTTTCCTAGATCAGGACTGGGAATCAGGACTCTGGCAAGCAGGCATCCCAGGAGTTTCTAATGCATGTGCTACACTTTAAGAAGCATACTTAGAAGTCATTTTCTAAGTTCCCTGGGCCACCAGAAATCTGTCTAACTGAACCTCAGCAGCTTAGATTTCTGTAGAAAGGTCTTTGAGTTGTTTGAATGGTCGGTCCTTGGTCTTATTGAGGGACCTTTCTAAGGAATGGCCACATAATGTATGTCGGTGTATCTTCTGAATTGTCTGTTGAAGATGTTTATTTCATGATTCCTTGGATAAAAATCTAGTGAGATGGTTTCAGACAGGGCACTGTAGAACCTCAGGGTTCCGGGACTTGCTTCAGGGGTTCTATAAATTACAAGATATTTTCAACCTGAGAAGAGTTATTCAAACCGCCTAAAGAACTCCACATTTTCTTTTTCTCTTTTATATATTAAATTTCAGAATAAGATTTCCTTTGAACAAACAGTGAATATTATTTTGCTAAAAGTTTTTAAATTGTTGGTGTACAGTGATTTAATCCAAGCATGGGGGGTGTTTCCCTAAAGATAGCTTATTTTATAATATGTGTGTGTGTGTGTTTGTGTGTGTGTGTGTGTGTGTGTATATATATATATATAATATTTATATATTAAAATAAATATATTTATATTGTTTTTATAAATGTATAAAAATATTTTAATATATAAATAGGTATAATATATATTATATATACACATTATAAAATAAACTATATACAGTGCATATTGTGTATATATAGATATAACATAGATATACTATGTATATACATAAAATAAACTACATTTAGGGCATATATCTTATATATATGAATATATATAATATATAATATATGTATACTTGCATATATAAAAATTCATGTATCAATATGCTATATTTATACATAATACTCATGTATACATATATATGTATGAATATAATGTATTTCCCTTTTGGCTTTGGTTGTCAGGAAGCAGATGGCAGTAATGGGCACACTATTCACTCAGTCACTTTCTATTTTGATGTGATCTCATTTGAGGTCATATGAAAGAAAGTATAGGAGAGTGGATAAGAACATGGGCTCTAGAACCAGATCTGAAGATTCAAATATTGGCTCTACCATTACTGGTTTGTGACCTTAGACATCTCACGTACCCTTTGTGTCCCTCAGTTTTCAAATCTGTAAACCTGGGATAGTAGTCATATCCTTCATAGGATTATTGTCAGAATTAAATGGAATAATACCTGTACAGAACTTAGAACATAGGGCCTGGTACATGGCTGTCACCCCGTGTTTATTTTTCAATTACATATGTGTTATTATTAGCTCCTCACAACAATTCTATAAAGTGCTAATTGGGGTTAAAAAATCTGGAATGCAGGAAGGGTTGGTAACTTGCTTAAATTCTCTCATGAAGTGAAGTTTCTGGGATCCAAACCCTGTGTGTTTCAATCCAAATCCTTTGACCTTTCCACCACATCACAATGTTTCTTGTGTTGTCAGAGATAAAGTCAATGCCTATCTTCCTATATTAGACAATGTAGTTATAATATTTATATTCCCATTCCCTCAGAATGGTTTTTGGTATCCTGTTTTCATTGTTATTTTTATTGCATTATCTTATATATATCTTATTATAAGCTGCCTTAGATATCTTTTGAAACTAGGCAGGGAATAATTTTCAAATAAAATAAATATATCAAAGAAAATATTCAGCATGTGTGTCATTGCCTGAGTAAGTGGCCCTGTGAGTACATTTTGATTGAAAGTAAAAGTTTTGTCATTGGATTTGAGTCCCAAGGCAAGTATACCAATATTTTTGAAGAACTAGAAAAGCAGTTGCTGAGTAAATCCATTGTCATCCGTTTCCATTGTACTGGATTTGCCAACAAAATGACACAAATTATATAGAATGACAATGAGATATAAATCCAAAGAATAAGAGGCTATATTTTTCTTGAAGGTCTGCCCCCCAAAAATGGGAGGCAGTAACTGTGGTTCGGCCAACTTGATAATTGGTTGGAACTTGGATATTGATTGAGTCTAGTTCCTGCAGAGATTTTCCCCTCTTGCAGAGTAAGAAAAGTAGGTCAAAGCAGATAGCATGGCTGGAATGCATAACAAGTTGCTAAGAAGCTAAAATGATTTTTGGAAAGATCATGGTAAGAAACAGCTTTTGCCAATTCATAAATGTGTGGTATGTCTGTTTTTGTATCATCATCTTTATTATCTTTAATCCTAAGGATAGAGACATACGCCAGAAATAATCTCCCGTTCTTTCAGTCTTTGTTATGAAGCTCGCAGTTTTCCCTTCCTTATGGAGGGATTTTCACCTTTTCTTCTTTTCTGGACAAGAGCCGATTGTTTCCCTGCTGCTTCAAACCTCAGGAAGCACTTTTATGAGGCTTTGGAACCGAAGTGCACTTTCTGGGATTCTCTGAGACTGCAGCCTACACTAGAGGAGCAAGTCTTCCGTCAGAACCCCTGAAAACACGGGTCACTAGAATCACTGCAGGAAGTTAGTATGTGGACATGGTGGAGCTGTGACCTTTGGCCCTATTCACTTCAATCTCTGCACCACTGACCAACAGGGATCTGCAAACATTTTGACAGCTCCTGCCAGTCTAGGGTCTGCTTGGTGGATGATACAGACTTCATTCCAGGGAGGAGCTTTCCAACAGTTCGTAGAACTGTCTCTAGTAATTTGAGAAGCAGCCAGTCACTAGCAGAGCTTCTTAGTTTGGGAACCAATACTTGTGACATGCAGCAGACAAAGACTTAGTTTGCTGTGCCACAAGGTGCTTGGATCTTCCCAGAGCATCACTCTCAGGCCTGGAAATTCCCCTTTCTTTCCCAGCCTGATTGCTTTTAAAAAGCTGTTACATTGGATCAACCAGAGTGTTTTGTTTCATTCATAGGAAGACTGTTTTACTTTCCCTGAAGCAGTTTCATGGAGGTTCCTGAGTGCCCTGGAAAAGCCATTTCCCATTCCAATATGGCAGACGGAGGTGCCTCAATAAGACTCTTGATGGGGTTTCAAGTTAAAAAGTTGGAAACCATCTTAGCTTGGGGTGCTATCACAAAATTTAATAGACGGGGTGATTTGTAAAGAACAGAAATTTCTCACAGTTCTGGAGGCTAGAAGTCCAAGATTAGGGTGCAGCATGGTCAGGTTCTGGTGAGCTCTCTCTTCTTGGTTGCAGACTGCTGACTTTTCATCATCTTCTCAGTGGAGGAAAGACAGCAAGCTAGCTCTCTCTGGCTTCTCCTTACAAAGGCACTGACTCCATCATGAGGACTCTTCTCTTATCACCGAATCACCTCCCAAAGGCTTAATCTTTAAAAACCCTCACATCGGGGATTTGATTTCATACATTTGATTCCACATACGAATTTGGCCGAGACACAAACATTCAGTTCATAACAAACTTAAATAATAAACAACGGGGTAATTTTATGTTATGATTAAGTATCAGTAGTATAATATTATGTCAATGAAACACAATAGAAAACAATAATAGAGCGCACTCTTTATTTTTTCCAAGTCTGGAAGAAAAAAAATAAAAATGAGTTTAGCACTTACTATGTGGCAGGTATGATACGTGCTTTGCATACATCTCATTTAATGCTTGAAGGGAAACCTGTGAGAAGGGTACTCTTATGATCTTTATACTACAGAGCAGGAAACCAAGGCTTAAAGAGATTAAGCAATTTGCCGATAATCACTGTCTGTTAGCTTCTGTAACAAAACATAGTGGTTTAAAACAACAAACAGTTATTATGTCCCATGTTTTGGTGAGTTGGCTGCAATTCTTCTGGACTGGGATAGCATGGCTAGGGCTGGGGCTGGATGGTCAAGGATGGCCTTTACCAGGATGAAAAGACAGCTGGGCATGCTCCAGGTGGCCACTCCCTCTCCAGGGGGTCAGTCCAGGCTTGTTTACATGGTGGTGGGAGCAGTTTCCAGACACAAGAGAGGGCAAATCCAGATACTCAAGCACTTTTCAAGCTGCTACATCATGTTGGTTAATGTCACATTGGGCCAAAGTCATATTGGTCAAAGTTGTATTGGGCCAAAACCCAATTCAAGGGGTGGAAAAGTGGATTTCGTCTCTTGACTGGGTGTTTGTCATAATCATGTTGCAAGAAGGCATGCATTCAGGGGTTGGGGGAGGATTTGTGACCTTTAGAAATATATCCTAATCACAAAATCAGTAAGTGACCCAACTAATATTAAAATCCAGGTGGTCTATTCCAAAGCCGTATGATATAACCTACACATGTTATAATGGTCTTCCTTGGAAATCTTAATGCTTTGGGGCATTTTCATTCCATTTTATATAATGAGCATGAATTACTCTGAGAATTGTAGTATTTGAAAACTACTATGACTGCATTTAGATGTTCCAGGCACTTTGAGTAAAAGATAGTGATATCAAGACCACGTCATTTTAACCTTGTCAGCACTTCTCCTGGTTTGCCAACTTCTGAGATGTCCATGGAGTTGGCAGACTCTCAGCAGTTGCTGTGAATTATGGCACAATACCTTACATGAACTCTCCCAGCAATGGCAGAGAAGTAGCCCTTTGACTCCCACTCACGTTTCTCATCATGCCAGCCAAACCTGGGTCATGTGAGCAGCTCTCTACTGTATCATTATCCTGTCATCACAGGAATTGCAAAGAAATAGCCAATGAACCTGAAAGGTTGCAACTAATTGCCTTCTGCATTCATTAAGCCTTGGGAGGCTGGGTTTAAAAATTGCCTTAGGCTCATTCTTCAAGTTGTGTGTGGTGAAAGCATCCTGGAGACAGAAGCGGTGGCTCACGCGTCTATTCATTCCTTCTTCAAGTATTGATTGGGTGCCTGGCACTGGACAGGGAGTTGAGAATGCAGTAGTGAACAAAACAAAAATGGCCCTGACCTCATGGAACTTCCATTTTAGTGAGGGAAAGGTCAACAGATGACAGACAAGACAATTACACAGCAGTGAAAGTGATGGATGGAGGGTCACTATGGGAGCCACTGTGCCTTGGGAAGTCAGGGAAGGCTTCTGTGAAGAAGACATTAGAGCCAAAGCTGGAAGGATGGGAATGAGTTGGTCCCATGTAGAGCTGGGACAGGCCATTCCAGAGAGAGAGAAGAGCAAACACAAGGGCCTGGAAGCAGGTGAGGGCTTGCTTGCTGTGTTGGTGAAACACAATGGTGGCATCGTGCTTTGTTTCTCCTCTTCTCCATTCTCTGCTACTTCTTGGCCTCTGTTGGTGCAATGACACTTTAAGAAAACCCAGGACCAAATCAAGCAAAGTTCATAAAAATATGGCAGGTAGAAATATCAGTTTTTTTGATAGGAAATATGATTTACCAAATTAAAATAGTGTTTCTTCACATATTTGACAATTTGTGTAGTCAAAATCAGTATTCACGGAAAGAGTGATCATTTCTTGATTAAAAATCTAATACCTAAGTGTAATTGTAATATATTAGTGAATGCCTATGGGATTAAATGCTACTGAATACATCTACTGGTGTGTGATTGTCACTCAGTAATTACCTAAAGTCAAATCGTAAGCTATGAATGCTTAAATTGGAAACTATTAAAAAGTATAAAAGTTATAGCATTTTTAATCTTCTAAAGCATTAGGATCACCTAAAAGAAATTTTTGTGATATAATTTTTTCCCAAAGTATTCTTTGTTGTCTTTTTGCTTTTTATATAATTGTACTTTGTCAGTGAAACTGTTTTATCATTTCTATTAAACCAGTGCTATCTTTATTTTAGGTTTACAAAATGTCATTCATTTAACAAATATTTACTGAGTCTTGCTCTATGGCCAGACTTAGACTAGATGTTAGGAATCCAAAGACAAGCAGGACATGCCATCTCTCCTCTGGGACATGCCATTGTGGGCCTTTTTAGGGCAAGCCTTTCCATTAGAAATTGACAATTTAAAATTTGCTACTTCCTAAAATTCTTCAAAAGGACAGAACTAGCTTCTACAGCAGTTTATCCCTGAAAGCTTGTGTGATTAACAGAGAAATGTGATTTCACCATCTACTTTCAGAGACAAAAAGTAAAAACTGAAGTGAAAACAAAAACTACGAAAACAAAAATTCCTACTAAACCCTGTCAACAAAGTGTTGGGTCTTGACATGGATGCTGGCAGTCAGTAAGACAGAAGTCAAGGATTGTTTCAGATAAATAGCAGGAGTCAAATGCAGGTGGCTCCGCTGACTCTCTACAGATACTAAGCACTCATGGGGTGTGTGTGTGTGTGTGTGTGTGTGTGTGTTTGCATGCACGCGCGTGTGTGTAGTGGAGCACACGACTCTTGCAGGAAAGATGTTGCAGGAGTTGACTGGGGCATAAAGGTGTAAGTTGCAGCCTTCAAGGCATGGCCTGCAATCTAGTTTCTGGAACTCCTACATCTCAGAGATGCAAAAACTAGAGTGCTGAGAGGGTCAAACTGCATGGTGCATGGCCTATACTACTGAGGCCCTTGTGATCTGCTCCGTGCATCATTATCTTCTGGCTAGGTGTGGCTGACAGAGGAGCATCTATTTGTTGGGTTTGCTGTCAGGAGGCTGAGCTGGGATCTTTGAGGCTGTGTGTGTGTGTGTGTGTGTGTGTGTGTGTGTGTGGGTTTCTCAATAAAATTTAGACCTTTGCTAGGGCGGCTGCCAAGAATAAAAAAGTAGGCTGAGAAAAATCACATGTTTCAATGCAAGTAGAATGAATAATATTTCTTTGTCTTAAAGATGTTGCCACTATTGCTGTTCAATCTTGCTTGAGAAAATGTCTTATTGTAGAATGTTCAGTGTTAAAATGCTCTGTGAGAAAATCCGTAATTTGCAATTAGGTAATTCGTAAGGTCAGTCAGCAAAAGACAAAATCTACTTGCTTCAAAAGTGTTTTGACAACAAAGTTTAGCCAGACTTTATTCTATTCAAATGCTCAGTGGTTGCTAGATGTGTAATTTTTGTAACTTTAGACCCCAATGGGAAACATTGTTGGGGAATCATAAAAATCATGGTGAAGAACGACTGCAGATATTGTACAGTGAGAGATAGGATATTTCTTGATAAAAATAATGGTTATGAACCTCTAAATATTATGTTGAGTAAAAGAAGCTGGCACAATGGAGTACGTATTACATGGTTTCAATTATATGAAGTTCAAGAATACATTTATCACTACTGATGGAAATCAAGGAATCAACTGGAAAGGGATGGGATGGAACTTTCTAGGATGATGGAAATGTTCTGTATCTTGTTTTGGGTGATAGTTACAATTTATATCCGTGCATTTTAATGTATGTAAATTATACCTCAATTAAAAGTGAATAAAACTGAACTGAACACTTTAGATCTGTGCACTTTAATGTATGTAAATTGTACCTCAATTTAAAAATGAATAAAATTACACACACAAAGATATCTGTTAAGTATGGTGATTCTCAAATTTTCTTTTCTGTATTGATCCTCATGCAAATATATTGATTACTTCTGGCTTAAATGTGTCTTTCTTCTATCTGTTTGCCAAATGACAATTTGATTACATAAGTCTTAAAACCTGTACAGCTTCACAAGTTTTTTAATTGTAATTATTTCTAACTGGTATTGATGAACTACATTTTTTATCTAGATCTACCTCCTATGGACTGATCCTTGTTTAGACAAAGTATAATTTAAAACTCTCTAAGTCTTAGTTCTTTCATTTGTAAAATGGAGATTAAACTTGCCTGAGGGTTGTTGTAGGATCAAGTGAGATAATGTATATTATAATCCTGCTAGTCAAAGCATCATCAGTGGCATCACTCAGGGGCTTGTTAGAAATGCAGAATCTTAGTCCTCGCTCTGGACCCACTATATTAGTCTAACACTGCTATGAAGAAATACCCAAAGGCCGAGGTGAGTGGATCACTTGAGGTCAGGAGTTTGAGACCAGCCTGGCCAAGATGGTGAAACCCTGTCTCTACTAAAAATACCAAAATTAGCCAGGTGTGATGGTACATGCCTGTGGTCCCAGCTACTTGGGAGCCTGAAGCAGGAGAATCGCTTGGACCTGGGAGGTGGAGGTTGCAGTGAGCTCATGTCATGCCACTGCACTTCAGCCTGGGTGACAGAGTGAGACTCTGTCTCAAAAACAAAAACAAACCTGAGCCTGGGTAATTCATAAAGAAAAGAAGTTTAATTGGCTCATAGTTCCACAGACTGTACATGCAGCATGGTTGGGGAGGCCTCAGGAAACTTACAATCATGGTGGAAGGCAAAGGGGAAGCAGGGTTTTTTTACATGGCAGGAGCAGGAGGAAGAGAGAGAGAGGAGAAGGAGAAGTACTACATACTTTACTACATACTTTTAAACACCAGATCTTACGAGAATTTACTTACTGTCACTAGAACAGCAAGGGGAAAGTCTGCCCCCATGATCCAGTTACCTCCCACCAGGCCTCTCCTCCAACATTAGGGATTATAATTTGACATGAGATTTGAGTGAGAACACAGATCCAAACCATATCACCCACTGAAGCAGAATCAACATTTTAACAAAATGCCTAGGTAATTTGTATGCATACTAAAGTTTTAGAAGCGTGATCTTAAATGCATTGTAAATTATAAATTGAGATACAAATATTAGAAATTGTCATTAATACAGTTTCTATGGTGGAAATATGGCCCAGCATTTTGCTATGTGTTTTCCATGTTATTGTCAGGCTGCTGGCCTGAAACCAATGTGGGTAACATGCTTGTGAAATGTTGTTGGTGGAGGGACTTCATGAGTCAGAATGGAAGGCTTTCCTAGGACCAGCCAACAAACTGCATTTCCAGGTAGCTTTTCAGGATGCAATTTCATAGGGTGTGAGAGTGGCCTCAGGTCTATGAGGCTATAACATTGAGTAATTTCTGCAATTCCAAGGGCGGTGAGAAATTTCTATCCTGGAATTTAATTTTCTTCCCCTGGAATCTGTTCCCAGCCAATCGCCGAAAAACGTGCTGCCATCACCAGTTCACTTGAGCCAGCAGCCTCCCAACAATCCATGATTCTCTTCGTGACCCCCATCCCTATCCTATCCATCAGCAAGTACCCTCCGTCCTATCTCTGAATTCGACCTTCAGTCTCCCTACCTCCATCCATTTTCATGACCACCACCACCGTCTCTCATTTGGCCTAAGGTCCCCTAGTGGTTTCCTACCTCCACTGCATGCTCTTTGATCATTCATTCTCTAAATGTCAGAACAGATCACATCATATCCCTGTTGAAAACTCTTCCATATGTTGCTTTTTACTTAGAATAAGACCCAGACCCTACAACTGCACCTGTAGTAACCCATTGAGGTCATGCCTGAAATGGTCCTGGTGTATCTCTGCAGCTGCATCTTGCCCCTCCCTACCTCACTCAGCCCCAACCACATTGACCTTCAGGTTTCCAAGCGTGTCCCATGTTTCTCTGGTTTGCAAATGCTGCTCTCTTGCCTAGCTTTCTCGTCTCCTCTCCTTTGAATGCTCAGCTCGTTTTTGTCCTGCAAATCTCAGCTAATTCCCCACTTTCTCACAGGTGTCTTCTGTGAGTGTTCTAGCTAAAGTAGACCCCACTATCAATCACCATCTCAGTCCTTTGTTTTTTTCCTTCACAACACCTCATCACAAGTTGAAATTATTCTGCATATCTGACCTTCTGTTTTTGTTTGATCTTCCCCTGTAGAATAGTAGGGCTTACACTTGTACTGTTCACCATTGTATTCCCAGGGTCCAGCTTAGTGCCTGGCCTAGGGTAGATACTTAGCAGATACTGGTGATGACTAACTGACTGATACATGAATGAATGCATGCATGCATGAACGAGTTCATTCCTTTGCATAGCTGGATGGCTGCTCAATTATGTAAGGCTGTTTGGAATTTACTTCCTGAAGAAGTTTAAAAAAAAAAAAAAAGTCCACCTCTTAATTCTACACTCATCACCCTCACACCAGATTGCGGAATGCATTAAAAAAAAGAAAGAAAAGCAGAATTCATTTTGCAGAGCTTGTTTGCTTTGTATCCCTGGTCCTCCTATGACCTCATCCTGCTTCTGGAAAGGGTGGTCCCCTTGCAGTGGTTTCATCGATCCCTGGTCCCTGGACCCCCACTGTTGGAAACCACAGGAAAAGCAAGCACAACATCACCTTTAATTAGCAAGAGAGGTGCCTGCCTGATACACACAGCGGCTTGGAAACAAGAAACAGAAAAATGTAAGGCAGATCAGGTTCGTGGAAAAAAACTAGAAAATGAAAAAGAATAATTATCCTGTTTTAACATAATGTTGTTAATCTGTATTGCCCATTATCATTGAGAGCGTCTTGCCTATTGAAGTATGTGAGCTGTGGAACTGCTCTTTGCTCCAGCAGTGTAGCTAACGGAAGGGACTGGCTCCTCATCCATCATAATAATTAGTTTGTCATAATTTTCTGCCCTTCTTGGCTCTGCAGTAAAAAGATAGAAGAGGCATTTAAAGTTACCCAGGAATTGTTCCCCAAATTTCCTCCCTGTTCTTTATGGGAACAGATAGCTGTATTTCTGCCCTATTTATTTTATGTTTGGCCTGTGATAATGAAGTATATTTCATCTGGAAGTATATAGCTTTAATTTTCATGTTCTACTTGGAAACATCTCGCTGTTTCACTTTGTTTCAGCTCTACACTATATAAAGAGAGCTCGTGCTTCTTTCTGAACTCACCTATCACCCACCAGAGTTAATTCTAGTTTCAAGACCAGCATTACGACTTCATGAGCCGACTGCATAATAACACGCACAGGATCTCCAGTCCGTTAGCATGGACAGTGTTTTCCTTGTTTTATCCCTTAATTCTCACAACGGCCCTGGGAGGTAGATGGGGCAGGGGCTGTCCACATGCCCATTTGACAGAATGAGGAGCAGAAAGATCAACTGATTTGCCCAGGGCCATGCTGCTCAAGCAAAAAGGTGCTAGGACTTGATTCCTGGTTTGCTAATTGTACATTATGGCCCTTTCTGTTACTCCAGCAACATCTGCAGCAGCCACTGCTTCTACTGGAGTTTGCTTCTGCTGAAATGCAAATGGGCAATTTTCAGTTATTCTTTTATAACCTCATCTTTGTGAACAGGATGGGCATTCTGTGGTGGAAAAAGGGAAAGGTGGCTGGTATAAAAACATGGAGTTTATGGCCCAGGGCAGAAGTTCTCAAAGTGTGACCCCCAGACCAGCAGCATCTGCATCACCAGAGAGTGTGTTAGAGATGTAAAATTTCAGACTCCACTCCAGTCCTACTTACTCATCAGAACTCTGGGATAGGCTTGGAGATCTGTGTTTTAACAAGTCCACCAGGTGATTCTGATGCAGGCTAAAGCTTGAGAAGCACCCACCTAATAAGAAGAAGGGGAAACACAGAGGAGAAGAGATAAATGACATTGTGTGCCCAGGGCACAGATTCTGGGGCCAGACTTCTGGGTTCTTATCATAGTCCTACCACCTCATCCATCCACAGAGTATTTACTGAGCATTTACTGTGTGCCAGGCACAATGCAGATGCTTGGAATATAGCAGTGAAAAAACCAAAGATCTCACAGACCTGCTGTTTTACTTTACGTTCATCGGTTGAGTGATAGAAGGATCAAAGTAGTCTGTCCTTTTGTTTCCTGGCCCATAAAGGGAGGATACTAACTGTGCCTAACTGTAGAGTTTTTGTATGGTTGACACTGAAAATATCGAGTGTCTGCACATAGTGAGAGCCCCGCAAGTGCTTGCCCTCTTCCTCATCACACACTTTCAGTTGCTGAGTACTATCGACAAGTTGATGGTGCCATTCCTTGCTGCTGCTCCAAATTGTGATCACAAGCCCCAAAGAAATTCCTAGAGGCATGAGACTGACACAGACATCACTAAGATGCTTAAAGAAGATGTTCAAATTATCCTACTTGGAAGGGTGCAGAGGCCTCATGGACCCAGGTGATATGTACTTGATTGTGAAATATCCAAATTTTGTCATAATTTCAATGATCACTATGACAATATTGGCCCAAGTTCTCTAGGAATAAATATTTTCTTGGCCCTGCTTCTGAGTCCTCCAACCTCACATATATGCAGGGCTCAAGGATGAAGAACTTATTGGGTGACTTCAAGCAGTACAGAGCGTATTTAAAGATATCTCTGATTTTAACGTCTGGCTGCTTCAGGAGGGCAGAGACGCGGTGACGATATGGGCCTTTCCCATGTTCACATTGGGTGCTCATTTCTCCAGATAAAAAATTGTTTATGCTGTATTCAAAGCCCAGCAAAAATCTTAACTCATCTGTAACATGGTTTCCCATTGGATCAGCTCATGTGAAATTCTTCAGTCAGGGGTTTGGTGCTCCCCTGTATCCCCAGGGGAGCAAACACCGTTTGCCAGCCACCTGGGAAGCAAGTACTGCATCTATTGTAGCATTCTGTGTTAGTTCCTTGAAATCCTTCCCACCACAGTCTAAGACTGTGGTGGAAGCTGTATTGAGAAGACGTGTAGGCAGAAGTCAAATGTGGAACTCCTAAACCACCCCAAATTTAATGTTGTATGGTGTGTTTGTTGGGTGTGTTGGTGAGAGAGCGAGGAGAGACAGTGAATGGGTGTGTGGGGATCAGAGCCAGAAGAAATAAGAAGGGAGACAGAAGAAGGGAAGAAGAAGAAAGGAAGACGGAAGAAAAGGAGGTAGGAGGAATGGAGGGAGGGAAGAAGAAAGGGAAAGAGGAGAAAGGAGAAGGAGAAAGACAAGAAAAGTAGGCTAGATGGAAAAGAAGGGGAGGAGGAAAAAGGAAGAAAGGGGAAGGAGAGAAGAGTTGGGCCTGCAAGGCTGACTCCTAGTTCACACAGCCAACTTGCTGCCTGCAGGAGAGAAGACAAGCCTGACTTACCTGCTATCTGTCGGTGGAACCCAGGTCTAGCTGAGCCCATTGTGGCACTGGTGGCTTGACATGACGTGCTTCTGTGTGGAGTAAGATGCTGCAGAGGGTGCACCTTGTATGAGAACCTCTTCAACTCAGTGTCCCTGACCACTTCTATAATGTGGCCTGATGATTGAAGATCCTCTCTTGGTCCTGTTGTCTTCATTGAGCCTGTGCCTCTACCATGGAGATTCACTCTACCTAGCGATTCACAAACACTTCTGGATCTTCCTCTAGACTTTGGACCTTGGAGGGTGGGGCCATGTCTTAGCCTGTTTTAGAGAAGTCAGATTCAGTTGCTTTACATTTAGTAGGATCATGATGTTTCTAAAATGTAGTAGAATTATTTACTGAGAATTGTGTTTTATTTCTTGTGAAAAAATAGACCCACTGGGGTGCAATTTTTCTAGTATATACTGCTGATTATAACGGACAAATGATTCTTCCTTTTACTCTCTTCTTAATGACAAAACATTACTGAGCTAAAATTTGTTGGAGATTTTGTTTTGTTTTTTCTCCCCCACTCCCCTCCCCTGCCCCATCTAATAAGAATGTAATGGTCTGGAGGAATACCTCATATTTCAGATCTAAATTTAAAGAAGTCAGACTCAATTGCTCAGTTAATTAAATTTGCAGTAGTCTCTTTGGAGATATTTATGGAGTTGTTTTTACACTTTTGCATTTTTCTTTTCCTCCAGTTGAGTAGTAGCAAATACAATGTGACAGCCACATTACTGTACATGTCAGTTATTTACAGACTAAAATGATGGATTTCCTGATAATCATTTAATAAAAGAATTTTCATGGAATGTGGGCTCCCAGACCCCCTTGTTCATATGTTGCATTAAATGTCGTATTAATCTCACATGATACCCCAGAGAGAACCACAGCCCATCTGAGTCTGACATATGCACTGTTTGAAATTTGGGGGCTTCCTTTATGGCTAAAAGCCAAATATTTGGACACGTGGTCTACTACCCAAACATCTTAAAAGTAGAAGCCACAGACTAAGATGAAGTCATCGACATTTCCATTGCCTGAAAACCAAAGGATATATAGATTCCTAGTTCCAGGACAAGGTTTTGTTCAGTTATGCAATACCCATGCCAATTTCTGCAATAATGATACTGAACACTATGTAGCATTTATCAAATAAAAAATTAAAGCCTATGTTTTTACATCCATAGCTTCCAATATCTCTGTGACATGTGTCAGAAACTTTGTGAAACTATTTAGATGTTTTCTCTTATAGTACCCGTGCAATACCTTATGAGATGGGTTGTTATTATCTCCATTTTGTAAATGAAGAAACTGAGGCTCAGAAAGAGAAAATGATAGCCCCAGGTCATTTAGGTGGCAAATGCCAGAGTCTGGTCTCAAGTCTAGTTCTTTTGATTACTAAACCCATAGAATTTTTACTACCCCATTTTTATTACATACACACACACACACATGCACACACACACACAAATAAAATGTGAAATGAAAAAGCCCCAAATAGTGGTGGAAATAGTAGATAATTAAAAGCAGTGCATAATTCATAGATTAGAGTTTTATATTGATTAATACATAAAATAATATAATTTCATACTTGGCTTCTCTGTAAAGATATTTAATATTATACATGTCACAGAACACCCAAGAAAAAATTGAAAAACAAAGAGAGAACATGCCCTATTAGGTATCAAAACACATTTTAGAGTAATAGCAGTCAGAAAAGTGTGGCGTTGACAGATAGACCAAGACAGAGAGCCTGAAATAAACTAAAAAATGAATGAAATTTTTGTGTATGAGAAAGCTGGCACTTAAAGTGAATGGGGAAGAGATGGACTGATTATTCAGCAAATGGCGCTGGGATGTTGACTATCTGTTTGGGGGAAAAAGGTCTCTATTTCACATTATTTATGAAAAACTGGATTAAAAGTCTAAATATTTTTTAAAATATGCATTGGAATTCATAAGGTCTGGGTGACATATGAGCAGTCCTATGAGAAAGACTCAGGTTTCAGCTGTAAAGTAGAAAATGCATTGTTCCATACTTGAGAAATAACCATTACTCTTCAGACATGACCATATTAATACCTATACTTCATATCAAAAAGGGGGTTGCTGACTGCACATGAAATGTGGTATATTAGCATATATTCCACTTGTTTAACTGGTCCCCATGGTAATCAGAGGCTTGCACTTTGGCCAGGGCTAGCTGGGACTTGGGGAGCAAGACCTTGCTATGGACTCCCCACCCACCCTACCCAAGAGGAAGCTAGGTCATCCTGCTGTGTGTTCCCATGGCTGCTGGAATTTCCTGACTCATGTTATTTTGGTTGGCTCTTCTCTCTGTTCTACTAGATTGTGAATTTCAAAAGAATGGGCTGGCTGCAGTGGCTCACTTGAAACCAGGAGTTCGACACCAGCCTGGCCAATATGGCGAAATGCTGTCTCTACTAAAAATACAAAAATTAACTGGGCATGGTGGTGGATGCCTGTAGTCCCAGCTACTCGGGAGGCTGCGGGAGGAGAATTGCTTGAACCCAGGAGGTGGAGGTGGCAGTGAGCCGACATTGCACCACTGCACTCCAGCCTGGGCGACAGAGCGAGACTCCATCTCAAAAAAAAAAAAAAAAAAAAAAAAAAAAAAAAAGAATAGAGGCCCTGTCTGCTTTGCTCAGCAATGCATGATCTGTCCCTTGCTCAACAGTGCTTCATGGAATGTACAGATAAGCATGTTTTGGACCTCTTGGACAGGGCTAACAAAGGGGTTTATAGGGAAAAAGGTGAAAATATTTAACGGGGAGATTGGCAGGCCCTTAGGAGGCTCCTGGGCTGGATGGGAAATGTGTGTGCTTGTGGCTTTTGAAGCGGTTCAGATAAATCAGGAGAAAGTATGATTTGGCATTTAAAATGAATAGGGAAGAGATAGGCCTGGAATGTGCTCTTGCAGGTGATGAGGGTGGCCCAGATGTGAGTGTGCAGGGAGCCGAAGGCCCGTGCAACATGACCAACTTAGCATTCTGCTTGAGGCTAAATGATCAAACAGCAAACTGTTTATCATGAGTGCAGGATATGGGCAAACCCACACTATGCCTGCCACCAAAAGATTTGCTGAGGGACATCACTCCCTGGCTCCGGGCTCCTTGAAGTTATCTACTGAGAAATCTAGCACCTATTGTTCAAAGGATGCAGTCTCCCAAGCCTGCTGTGAACCAAATGGCTGACTGACAATTTTACCTGATGATCAACCCCGTTTTTCTCACTATCTCTTTTGCCTAATAAATACGGAGGGCTGTGTAAAACTCAGGGCCCTTGTCCACTAGAGGCAAGATGTCCCCTGACCCCTTCCAAATATACACTTTTGTCTCTTGTCTTTTATTATCGCATTCATCCCCCTTTGTTCAGTCCACCAGGGTCTGTCTGTGGCTGGCTACAGAGTGGACCTTGACATCACACAGTAGCTACCCTTTCTGAATCCTTACAGCATGCCAGGTGGTGTACCCAGCACTTAATGTACATTCTTCCATCTACTCTCTACCATGATCTTAAGGGATGGATGCTATTATCATGATTTTCAAACGAGGAAACTAAGGCTCAGAGAGATGGTAAGGCCCTTTCCCAAGGTCGCTCAGCTAGTAAGTGACAGACTTGGAAGTTAAAACCAAAGCCATTCAAACTGACTCCTACCTGCCATGCAGCAGACTGGATTGAGTTCAGCAAAAAGGGTGCCATGTGATGTTAAGAAACTCTTGCATTCCCAGCTCAACATGGTGCCTCTCAGTCCTTTCCGACCCACTTCATTAGGACAGCCACTGGGCGTGGTGGTGGGTGCCTATAATCCCAGCTACTCGGGAGGCCAAGACAGGAAAATTGCTTGAACATGGGAAGCAGAGGTTGCAGTGAGCTGAGATTGTGCCATTGCACTCCAGCCTGGACAACAAGAGCAAAACTCCATCTCAAAAAAATAAAAAAAAGGAAAGAAAGAAAAGAAAGAAAGAAAGAAAAACATGACAAGCTCCTAACACCCTCCAAGAGCTAACCTTGTCCTCATGGAATGCTTAAGCAGCCCTGCAGCCACCAGCTTGGCCTTTTGCACAAGGCTGAACTTTAGACTTCTGGCTACAAATTAGTAGTGGCTGTTAACCAACTGGATGACTGCAATTGGTAATCTACAATTTTAATTTGCAGTGACTGATTGCCTCATTCTATAAGAAATTAGTGCTATTAACCTGTGCAATAATGACTTAGCTTCTGCTAAATAGTTCTGTGTTTCCTAAATGAATTACAGGCACTGGCCCAAATATTCCATAGTCTTCTTTCCTGTGTTAGGAAAGAGTGGAAAATTTATGAAAAAAATACCCAAGCTGATGAAAGTGGAACGATTTATCTTACTTAAACTTGTTCATTTTCACCATTACTTATGATGAAAGAGCAAAAGGTAAAAAGCAAACAAAACAAAAACAGAAACTTTTCCTTAAATGTTACTATTTGATCAATGATTTAAAGATAAAAGGTTCAAGTTCCTAATTGGAGAAAGTTGTAGAAAATCACTCAGGCACCTGAAGAATGAAAATAAACTACTTAAATCAGCTCTGTGTGGCCTGTGGATATCTTAAACCTTGAAAATCAAAATTAACTAGGCTAATTTTAAGAAAGAATAGCAGTGATGCAGGTATTTCAGACTCACCTAAATGATTTTATATAGGAATATAATTTACATGTAGTCACTAAATTCCAAGACATGACCACTCTTGAAGGAAAATAAAATTGATACAATAGGTACATTTGGCTATGTTACCTACCCTCAAATGAAACATCATTGACCTACTAAATAAATAAAAATAATAATGATGTAAAGTTCACCACAAAGTATTTTGGCACAGTTCTATCTATCACATAAACAGGTGTTTCAGTTCTCTCAAGATAAAGCTGGTTGCCACTCCATGGCCTCTTTTCAAAGGAAGGTCCTTTCAGCAAGGGAATTTGAGGACAGAAGGTATAGAGTCCCTCCCTTGCCCAAGAACCCGTCTCACTTAGGGAGGGAGGAAGAAGCTTTTCCTTGAGAGGGTTTGGAGATCCTGGTATAGATTGTGAAAGGAGGGGCTAGGAAAGGAGAATCCCATCCTCGGGAGCCTTCTTGGATCAGTCTTGATAGTGCCTGGAGGATCTAGAAATGGATTCCTTTAAGCTCTTCCTGTTCCCCATGTCTCGGGAAACTCCTGTGTACCCCACCTGGGGGTGTTCTGTTCTGGTTTGCAGTTACTCTTGTTGAGGCATAAGGTTGTGTGAGGACTGTCTGTTATAAGATCTCACAGGGAGTAATTCATGGATAAGGGAAGGCTAAGTATCTCTGTCCATGTGGCTTAGCCCAGTTAATATATTTTGTCTGTTGATGGAGTCAGATAACTCTTCAGCCAAATCCTGGCTCTTGGTGGTATGTGAGTATGAGAAAAATTATTCTCTCTGAATCTTAGTCCCCTCATCTGTTAAAGGAGGACGATATCAGGACCTCCCCCATGGCACTAGCATGAGGATCAAATGAGATAATGTGAATGCATGTTTGCATTTAAGTTTCAAGCAGTCAGCTGGTGGCTTATGAATTGGCATGGTCATGCAGGACTCCATTCAAGTTAATGGCAAATGGTCAACACATGTGACCCCAAAATCTTTCACTAAAAGTTTCAGCTTTCCCTGTAAGGTATGTGACTACAGGGAAGCAGCCTCCTTAGGAAGACACTCAGAGATTCAGCTCACTCGTCTTTGGAGTGTGGGGCACACTATGGAATGTAAATACTTCAAGCCTTTTAGGTTTCCTAATGGAAATGCATCTGAGCATAAACTAGTCAAAGGGCATGAAGGGATTTCTGTGAACTACACCCCTCACCACAATCTATTATCAATTATACCCTAAGTGATGAGAATGACTAGACACCATGTAAATGAATAGTGATATTCAAAATTAAATAATTTCATGGTACTAAGAAGTTGATCATAAATAGTCATGTGGCTCATACAGTCTCCTCTCAAATATTATACAGCATCAGCCTTTCATCTATATTGATAAGCAGAAGATATCCATAAAATCATAGGCTCTGGAGCCTTCCAGAGAAATTCTCATAGATAGAATCATTCATTGCAGTTGACATTAGTAAGTCAATTCAGCTTAGTTAGATAGCTCACAACTGTCCAGGCTGTTGTATTTACTGAGCCACGGACTACCCTGTTTTCAAGCATGCTTGAGAAGATTACTTGTAGACTATTTCTCTTCTGGGCACACTCAAGTGTTTTAAAATGAACTCCATAACTGCAGATTCAACATTGGATCAGGCTCGGTGTAATAATAATATCAGAAATTATTGCTTTAATAATGCCTTGAAGTTGCCTGGAATCTCATGACTTGCCTTCTCTTAGTAATTCAGCCAGATAAGGTATCAGTGAGTGCTTGTGAGTGCAAAGAGCAAGGCACTTTAAGGAACAACAAGAACCTCAAGATTAAGGTGAAAGGATCTTCTCAACATCCTCTAAAGGAGTCAACTTCTTTGGAGGGTGGCCACTGCCCTTCATGAGAACCTCATGCCTTTATTTATTTTTCTGAAACGGAGTTTCACCCTTGTCGCCCAAGCTGAAGCGCAGTGGCACGATCTTGGCTAACTGCAACCTCTGCCTCCTGGGTTCAAGCAATTCTCCTGCCTCAGCCTCCTGAGTAGCTGGAATTACAGGCATACACCACGACACCTGGCTAATTTTTGTATTTTTAGTAGAGACGGAGTTTCACCGTATTGGCCAGGCTGGTCTCGAACTCCTTATCTCAGGTGACCCACCTGCTTCAGTCTCCCAAAGTGCTGGGATTACAGGCATGAGACACCACTTCCGGCCCTCATGCCTTCTTGACAGTGAGAAAACGGGGCTCCAGGGCCAAGAAAGGTTCCTTGGCAGGTGGTTTGGTTCCTCTTCTGGGATCTTTCAGTTACTCCTCTCCATTGCTGATTTTATGCAAACTTTTAAGGAGATTCTCTCCTTCATGCTCCTCTCCTTTCTACATGTGTTGAAATATTATGAAAACTATAAAGTGCCGTATAAATGTAAGGGCTTCCCATACCATGTGTGTGCCTGACATGGTGCAGGGTACTGCTGGGAGCCTAAAAGAATCATGAGATGTGGAAAGGATGCTAGATACCCTTTATCAAATGTGTGTTTCCAAAAGCGGGAATGCCCACCACCAGTGATGTCTGAGATGATGCTGGGTGATGCACAAAGAAACATTTTTATTGCAATAGTTACAACTTATGTTTCAATAGGGACGTGGGCATTTATTATCATGTGTGATAGGAAAAGATATCATTAGTAAACCAATACTATAATGTTAAAGGTATTATTATGTGGGGCAGAGTAAGTAAAATAAATTGATTGATTTGAAACTGAGAAAAAAACTAATAGTACAGGGGCTACATGGATAGGGTAAAGTCTGGAAAATATTGAGGCCCAGCAAAGAGGATGAGTCTATCTTGCCCAAGGTCAGATAGTGAGCGAGAGGCAGCAATGGGGACTGCTATGTCTTCCAGTTCCCAGGAGCTTCCAGGCAATTCGACTATAGTGGTGACTACTTCCTTTTCTTACTGGTCATGTCCTCAGTCCAGATTTGAGTTCACTATGAAGAAGGTATAATGCTTTTCTGTGTGTATCAGCTGAAGAGTTTAACCTGAACAATGAAGTGTTAAAATCTGCAACAGTGTGTTTCAAACACGAGTATTGAACATATTACTGTCAACAGCTTATAAAAGGTGAGCTCAAACCAAGAGTGGGAACCTTTCCCTGGCCCTTTGTAAAACCTCAGCAGTTGGACGTAACTAGCTCAAGGAGGCAGCCAGAAGTCATTTCAGCATGTGGTACGCCTCCCAACCTGCAGTCTGCTTCCCCAACATCAAGCCAGAATCACCACCATTCCCAATTCCCATTCACTTAAAAATCAATGAGGAAGACTGAAACCAGGAAGGTTTTGATAAGAAACTGAAAAAGACCTAATCTCTGTCCACATCTCATTTGCAATAAGAATGACTATTCATTTGGCACTGTGTCCACGTAATATCTGAACCCCACATCACTGCAGGCCAGCATGCTTATCCCCATGTTGCACATGAAGTAACAGAAGTCCAAGGCAAATTAACTTGCCCAAATGGAAAAGTTGGGTGTCAATTCCAGGCTTGTCTGACTATAAAGTCCCAAGGCTTGTACTTAATATTGTGTCATACATGGATAATGGAAAGACATATGAAGTGACATTGAATAATATGACACATGAAATTCAATGCTAGCCTACATAGTGGAGACTTTTAGCACTGACATAGTTGAGAGTAAGAGAAATCATTGTTTTATTCATTTATCTAGCCAAACTCATTTTGTATTCCTGACCATGTTCTAGGCACTTGTTACTGATATGAAGCAGAGGTTAGCAAACTATAACCCATGGGCAAAATTCAGCCTACTGCCTGTTTTTCTAAATAAAGCCTTATTAGAACACAGCCACATCTATTTGTGTGTGTATTGTCTGTGGCTTCTTTTGTGCTACAATAGCAGAGTTGAATAGTTGTGGCAGAGACCTTTAACCCTGGAAAAAACTAAAATATTTACTCTTTGGCGCTTTTTAGAAAAAGTTTGCTGACCCTTGATCAAAGCATTCCAGACTTTGTATAAGAGGTGAGACTTGATTAAGAAAGGAAGATTAACATTCTGAGAAGGGGTCGCAAACTCTGAATTCTAATTTGGTCCCATTGCTCAGTCTTCACATGACCTAGAGAACATAGCAGTATCTTTGAGCTTCATTGTTCTAATTTATAAAATGGGGATAGCATGGCCTGTTAAACTGCCTCCCGTGTTTCAGTGGGTTAAATGACACAGCATGTGCTATATAATAATTGTTACCTTTTATTGCCTATATATTGATGAGGTATTTTTCTAAGCCATTTTCATTCAATTTGTTATTCAAACCTCAATGTAATTCAATGAAAGGGTTGCTTGGAATAAAGGAGTTACTTATTATAAATTATTAACATGCTTTATTCTTTTGTCTTTCTGGGGATGTGATCTTTGTTCTTGTTGGCCCGAGGTTTGCATCTGTCTGGAGTGGAGGGCAGGAATGGGGAGAAAGATTCGGATTTGTTAAGGAAGGAAGTCAGAGACAAAGAAGGAGATACTCCTTAGTTTCTGAGATGCAAAGGCCTATTAGATATCAGGACAACTTGCAAATTGGAGAATGTTCTTGAAATAAGATTTAAAATTTGTATTGCCTCTTTCAGAGTATCAGTAGCAGGGGCAAGTGTGTGGACCCAATTTATAGTTGCCCCATGTGGTGGAGCATAGATCACTTCTGCTCACATAGCTAGGCTGGCTTTAGGTATCAGGGTGTAGGGGAAATAAAAGACTAACAGCTCACCCTTTTCTAGCCTAGTAAATGGAGGAAGAGAAAGGAGTGAGTGAGGAGGGAGAACAAGAGGAAAAAATGTGGTCTGGCTTTCTCCAATGTTTGGCTTTGGGGAGGGGTGGAGACAGTTATACACGAGGGTTTAATGGAGGGAAGGGTGCTTATTGCTTCATCCATTTAAGAACTTGGACAAGCATCTCATCTTGGGCTGCCTCGGTATTCATCTGGGATAAGTTGTACAGGTGGTTCAGAGAAGAACCTTGCAGGCTGTAGCTTTCCCAGTCCCAGTGTGGACCCTGAGTGCAAACTGGACCTGCCATGGGGCTCTCTGTCACATGGTGTGGAAGGAAGACACTGCAGAGGTTTAGATCTGTAGCCAGCAGGAGTGAGGAGAGGTAGAGACAGCTGGAGAGCAGCCATGGGCTTGGTACAAGCCCAGACAGAGCCAGGCTGCAGCTGTGAGTGCCAGCATGGCCACAGTGATCAGGGGACCAGGAACTTGTCCCTGGAGATCAGAGAACTCCCAGACCACAAACCCTGAGCTCCCCATCAGCCTGATGTCATAAAAGACTCACCCATTTCCTCACGGAGACACCTGGCTTCCTGTTAGAGGAGGAATACAGGGAGGGGAGCCTCTGAGAGTCAATGCATTTTTGTGAAGAGAGACTGAACTAAACAGGGTGTTTAATTTTTAGATTAGAATCAGTTTTAAGCAGGATTACATATTTAATTTTCTCTCCTCATTTCTCCTGCTCCTGCCACACTTCTATTAATGGTAAATGGGGGTGAGGAAGTCATATTAATTTTAGTCTAAACTGGGTACAAATACAGCTGACAACCAACCCTTCGTATCCCTGAGTTCTGCATGTGTAGATTCAACCAGTCACAGATTAAAAATATTCAGAAAAAAATGGAACATTGCATCTGTACTGAACAAACACAGACTTTTTATCCTAGTTGTTATTCCCCCAAAATACAGTATCACAACTATTTACATAGCATTTACATTGTGTTAGGGATTATAAGTAATCTAGAGATGATTTAAAGTATGCAGGAGGATGTGTGTAGGTTACATGCAAATACTATGATATTATATATCAGGGACTTGAGCATTCAGGGATTTTGGTCCCCATGATATCAGGGGTCTTGCAACCAATCCCTCATGGATACTGAAGGACAATTCTGCGTGTGTGTGTGTGTGTGTGTGTGTGTGTGTGTGTATACACTGAAAGTTAGTTATTGAAAGCAGACTGACTACTTCCTTATTTCAATATAGATGATCTGAACCGCTGTCCACCCAGAGGTCCCAAAGCAAGAAGGGGGACTGTCCTTCAGAGATGTGCATTATTGTCCTGTTTGTGTTTTGAGTGTCACATTAAAGAAAGCAGTGTTGGGACTGGAAGGGCCCTAGATCTGCAGGAGAGTTTGCAGGGAGGTTTCTCTCCTCGTCCGCAGTTGCTCCGAACTGGTACTGAGGCAAGAGCAAGTGGTAATTAGATAGCAGGTTGGGGAGGGCTACGGTGACAACTCGGAGTCACTTGGAGAGATAGGAGGAGGGACGGTCCTTTCCCTCCCTACCAAAAGATCAGAGCTACCCTTTGAAACCCTGACTGTGGTCTAGCTAGCTGGCAAATACTCCCTCCCGCATGCCAGAAAGAAAACAAACTCTGAGCCTTTGGAACACCATCTGCCGAGCATCTCCTGGTACATGCCGGCTGCCTGATTTGAGGGATTCAGAAGTTATTTATGTTTCAAGCTTGAACAGCAATCTCTAAACACTGTCTTCCCTACCAGGAAGCCATTTCCCCAGTTCCATGAGAGGTCTATGAGCTCTCTGATCACTTCAGTGGGAAGAAGCTGTCAAGACAGTTTATCTGGAGCTTCTACTTTGGGGAGGAAAAAACTATTTTTTTTTTAAAAAAGTGGACAGAGTTGTGAAGTGTATCTAATAAGGCCTGGATTTGGCACCTGGACACATAGCATTCATTCCAAATCTCTTCTAGCAGGTAGGCAGGTTTCTGAGTTACAGTGTAGAGTGCGGAAACGTGGCTAAGTCTGGAGTGAAAGCCACGCACACCCAGAGTCTCCACCTGCCGGAGGAGTCACGAAGGAGCACCAAGCACCAGTGGGATTTCGTCTGAGGACAGCATTTGTTCTGTGGATGTTCATTTGTTTGTATCAGTCCTACTGTGACTTTTTATTTAGTTTTAATTTTGTTGAATGATCAATTTTTTTTTAAAAAAAGAACTTATTTATTTTTAATTGACAAGTAAAAATTGCATATGTCATAGTGTTCAACATGATGATTTGATATATGTATGCATTGTGTAATGGTTAAATCAAGCTATTTAACATATACATTACCTTACATAATTATCTTCTTTGGTTGTTGTGGCATGGACACTTAAAATCTACTTTCTTAGCAATGTTCAAATATACAATATATGGTTATTCACTGTAGTCACCATCTACACAAAAGACCACACTAGATCTCTTGAACTTATTCTTCCTCATTAAAATGTTGTGTTTTTTCACAGACATCTCCCTAATCCCCTCACCCCCGGCCTCTTATGACCACCATTTTGCTCTCTGTTTCTATGAGAGCATATTTTTCTTTTACATTTCACATGTAAATGAGATCATGCGGTATTTGATTTTCTGTGCAAAGGAATGAGTTTGTGGTAACATTTCCCTCTGTTGTTTTTTGTTTCCATGTATTGTCCATATCTTCATATTTTCTATAATGAATATATATTTCTTTACTTCTCAGAAAAAAAATCTTTAACAAATAGGAATAAAAACTTCACTTGTATCAGCTACTGACCTCCCATGCCCTCAGATTATACTGAGGGTTGGGGAGATGTGAGAGAATCATCATGATGATGATGAGGACCCAGGCCTTCTTTTAAGGTTTCCTCCCTGCCTCACTGCCCCCCCACCCCCCACCCCCCACCACCAATTAATGAAGAAATCTACAAACTCCTCTGCTTCAGAAACTATGGTGAGTTTAGATACTGTTTGGGAATTATTGTGTAATTTTCCTGGGGGTAATAATGTGTTGTAATTTTCCTGGGGGTAATAATGTGTTGATGATATACAGGAGAAGGTCTGTATTTGTAGAAAATACAGGTTGAAGGATGAAGTGTCATAATGTCTGCTGCTTAATTTAAAACGGTCAGATAAAAAGGCAAATATGAAGCAAATAAGGCAAGACGTTAACAGCTGTTGAGTTTAGTGATTGCTATATGTGTATTCCTTGTATTCTTCTTTCAACTTTTCTATTCATTTCAAAATGTACGTGATACAAAATTGGAAACAAAAGCAGTCTCCTCTTTCTTTCAGTATTTTCTACTTTTTTATTTTTGTCTTGCTCCTTTCTTACCTTGTTCTCACCTGCCTGAACCAGTATCCAGACATGGTTGGTGGGAAAGCCTATTCATGGTGAGGTTGAGGAAAGAACATCCTTCTGGAAACTCATCAATGCTGTCCTTCCCGCCATTTGACACCCAGCACTCCTCTCCTCTGATACCTGTGTGTTTGTGCAAAACTGTTCGTTGCGCTGTTGTTAATAATATGTTTAAATTGGAAGTAGCCTTCATTTCCATCATAAGGAGAGTGGTTAAATAGTTCAAAGTACATTTATACAATGAAGTATCATGTAAGCTAAGGCAAGTTTATATGTATTTTTGTTATTTTATTATTTAAGTAGTTCAGAAAACAGCAAAAGGGAAAGCAAAAACAAACCGCTCAATTTCCCACCCTTAGAAACAACTGACCAGACACAGACAGGCATCCTGCTATGAATGTGGGCACTTTAATGACATCCCAAAAGAGAATATCCATCCACATGGCTACTGAACATATAAAACGGTACTCAGTCTAACTGGTAATCCAGGAAATGAAAATGGAAGCTGTAGTGTGGTACATCTGTACACCAACCAGACTGGCTGAGATAAAAGAGTCTCATGCTAGAAGGTGTTAGGGAGGGTGGGGAACAACTGGAATGCATAAGCACTGCAATTGGAAGTGTTAGTACAGCCACCTTGGAAAAACAAGTGGGCATTATATAATAAAGTTAGAGTTACAAATACTCTATGACTATTTCCTGAAACTATTCTCTACTGAAATTCATGCATATATACAGCAAGATACATATATGAGAATATTTATAAGTGCATATTTGTAATAAAACTGGCAATATTTCAAATACCTATCAATGGTGGGAATTTATAAATAAGTTATTAGGTAGTTTTACAATAGAATATTATACTGAAAGAAAATGAACAAATTATAGCTATAAGAAACAATGTGTATTAATCTTAACAAACATAATGTTAAGCAAAATGAACAAGAAAAAAGAATTCATACAATCTGATTCAATTTATACAAGGTCCAAAAAGCAGGTAAAATTAGATGATTTTTTTTAGGTTTGCTTGCATGGAAGGTTAAGTCATAAACAAAATCAAGGAAATAATGACCTTGAAAATCTGCATGGTAGTTAGCTCAGTAGGGAGAGAGAAGATTGTGATTGCTGCAGCTACACAGGGCCTCTGGGATGCTGGCAATATGCTAGATCTTCTCCTGGGCAGTGGTAATATATGAGTTCATTTTGTTGCTAAACATATACATATTACATTCTCTCTCTCTCTCTCTCTGTCTCTTTATACGCACACACACACACACACACACACACACGTATAACTCCTCTATACTTCTCTGTGATTATTACAATAAAAAAGTTAGAATTGACACATAGACTATAATTCTATTTTATCTTATCATTTCTAGATTTTTTTTCCTATCTTTATGTAATTATAGAGATGTTAATATCTTTTCATGTGCTTATTGGTCATCCATATACCTTTTTCTTGAGGTGTCCTCGTTAAAGTGTTAAAATATTTTATTCCTTTTTCACTTTTTTCTTACCATTAAGTTGTAAAGGAAGGTATTTTATATGTTCAGAATACCAGTTCCTTGTCAAATGTGTATGTATTGCAAGTATTTTCTCCCAGTCTATGACTTACTTTCTCAACTTTTAAATCTTGACTTTAGAAGAGCAGAAGTTTTTAATTTGATAAAGTATAATTTACTAGTTTTATTGTTTTATGCTCTTTTATATCCTTAAAAAAGTCTTTACATACTGCATATTTGTGAAGATTTCCTCCTACGCTTCCTTCTGGAAGTTTTATTGCTTTAGTCTTTAGGGCTAGGCCTATGATCCAATTTGGGTAATCTTTGCATATAGTGTGAATTATGGATGAAGTTTTATTTTTCCCATACTAATACCCAATTGTTCTAGCACTATTTGTTGAAAAGTCTATCATTTTATCATTAAATTACCTCTTTACATTTGTCAAAAATAAATTGACCAAATATGTGTGGATCTATTTCTGGATTCTCTATTCTGTTTCATTTATTTCCATGTCTATCCTTATGCCAATACTTCCTTTGGTTACCGGCATCATAATAAGACTAAATCAGATAGTATAATTCCCCCAATGGTGTTACTTTTTAGAAAAATATTTGATTACCCTAGATATTTTGCATTTTTATATAAATTTTGGAATGAGACTGTCAATCTCTACAAAAATATACTGTGATTTTGATTATATTAACCTATAGCTTAATTTGGGAAGAGCTGACATCTCAACACTATCAGTTCTTCTAATCCACAATCATGGTATATCCCTCCATTTAAGTCTTTACTTTTTCTAAGCAATATTTTGTAGTTTTCTGTTTACAAGTCTTGCGCATATTTTGTTAAATTTATTCCTAAGCACTTTATAATTTAACCGTTTTATTGTAAATAATACTGTTTTTAAATTTTAAATTTCCAGTTGTTCATTTCTACTATTTAGAAATGAATTGATTTTCTGTGTATTGAGTTTGTATTCAGCAACCTTGCTGGACTAACCAGTCAGGAAGCAGAAACCACATCAGTCATCTGAACAGAACATTTTTTAAAAGTTTTAAAAATACATTTAATAAAGTATTATTAAGTAGCAAAAGGGGTTAGCTACTACAAGGAGTGAGAGAGAACTCTAAGCAATTCAGGAAGGGCAAATATGTGGATTTGTAACTACCACAAGGACAAAGGCAGAGTATCCAAAAATAGAACTAAGAACTCAGAAGAGTCTTAATCGTTTTGTGCTACTGTAACAAAATACCACCGACTGAATAATTATAAACAACAGAAATTTATTTCCCCACAGTTCTGGAGGCTGGGAGGTCCAAGATCAGGTCTTTGGCAGGTTCAGTTGTCTGACGAGGGCTGCTCTTCTTCCAAGGGGGTGCCTTGTTGTGGCAACCTGGGTGGTAGAAGAGTTGAAGGAATGCTGTGTCTTCACATAGCACAGGGCAAAAGGGCAAGAAAGCCCAACAAACACAAGTCACATTCATTCAGAAAGAATCCTTATGACCTAGTCACTTTGTAAAGGCCCAGCTCTTAATACTATCACATTGGCCATTAAGTTTCAACACCTAAATTTTGGAGGGTGTCTTTCAAACCATAGCAAGGCTGTACCCCAGCCTGGTTGAAACTTGTCTGGAGGGGGTGCTTCTGCAAGTCCAGTGGGTGATGGACATGTATGCTGAGCTGTTGATGGACTGGAACTGGGCCATAGAAAGTCACCTGTTGGGGCGCAAGAGAAACTTCCTGGAGAGTGTCTGCCAATGGGTCTCCTGCATGCTGCTAGAGCCATACTTTATGGGAGAAAAACAGCTAGAAAGAGAAGGCCTTTCCCCTGCTATGGCTTGCAGGGTCTCTCCAGCTCTGTCTGTTGACAACGATTGACATTGTAGAAGCTGACAAAGAACAAGTGTTTACAGGATTCAGCTCCATTATCCCCATGTAGGGTAGAGAGGTGGATTTGGAGCTTGGAGGTAATGCATTGAGAACTATCATATTTGCTAATCATACTTATACTTCTAGCAGCTTGGTCCTTTCCTTGGTAGTTTTTTCAGTAGTTTCTTGGCTGTTTTTTATGTCATCTCTTAGTAAAATAATTTTACTCCCATCTTTCTGATATGGGTGCCCTTCATTTGCTTTTCTTTCCTTAATGCATTGGATATGACCTCTAAGAGATTAGTTTTTTAAATAGGGAGAACAAACATCCTAGCCTTGCCCCTGATCTTAGGGGTAAAGCATTCAAACTTTTACCATTAAGTATCAGGTTAGCTATAGGGTTTTGGATTTTTTTTGGTAACATGCTCTTTATCAGGTTGGGATGTTTCTTTTATTCATAGTGTGGTAAAAATATCATGAATGAGTACTGAAGTTTGTCAAATGTTTTTCATGCATCTACTGACATCATTATATGATTTACTTCTTTTGTCTGTTCATATGATGAACTACATCAATAGCTTTTCCAATATTGAGACAACTTTTCATTTCTGGGATAAATTCTGCTTGATCCGAAGTTTTATTATTTATATATTATTGCATTTTATTGTCAAATATTCTTTTAAAGATTTTTATGTCTATATTCACGAAAAATATTGGCGTGTAGTTTTCTTTTAATTGTTTTAATTTTTCCATAGGTTGTTGGGGTACAGCTTGTGTTTGGTTACATGAGTAAGTTTGTTAGTGATGATTTGTGAGATTTTGGTGTACCCATCACCCAAGCAGTATACACTGAACCCTATTTGTAGTCTTTTATCCCTTGCCCCCATTCCATCCTTCCCCCAAGTCCCCAAAGTCCATTGTATCATTCTAAGGCCTTTGGATCCTCATAACTTAGTTCCCACATATCAGTGAGAACATACAGTGTTTGGTTTTCCATTCCTGAGTTACTTCACTTAGAATAATAATCTCTATTCTCATACAGGTTGCTGTGAATGCCATTAATTCATTCCTTTTTATGACTGAGTAGTCCATTGTATATATATACCGCAGTTTCCTTATCCACTCATTGATAGATGGGCACTTGGGTTGGTTCCACGATTTTGCAGTTGTGAATTGTGCTGCTATGAATGTGCGTGGTCAAGAATCTTTTTCGTATAGTGACTCTTTTGCTCTGAGTAGATACCCAGTAGTGGGATTGCTGGATCAAATAGTAGTCCTACTTTTAGTTCTTTAAGAAATCTTCACATTGTTTTCCATAGTGGTTGTACTAGTTTACATTTCCACCAGCAGTGTAGAAGTGTTCCCTGATCATTGCATCCATGCCAACATCTACCATTTTCCTTTTTTTTTTTTTCAGACCAAGTCTCACTCTGTTGCCTAAGCTGGAGTGCAGTGGCACAATCTTGGCTCACTGCAACCTCTGCTTCCTGGGTTCAAGCAATTCTCCTGTTTCAGCCTCTCTAGTAGCTGGGACTATAGGCACCCACCACCATGCCTGGCTAATTTTTTATTTTCATTTTTAATGGAGATGGGGTTTCGCCATGTCATCCAGGCTGGCTATGAACTCCTGACCTCAAGTAATCCACCCCCTTGGCCTCCCAAAGTGTTGGGATTACAGGCATGAGCCACTGTGCCCAGCCCATCTATTTTTTTTATTATTATTTGATTATGGCCATTCTTGCAGGAGTAAGGTGGTATCGCATTGTGGTTTTGATTTGCAATTCCCTGATGTTGAGCATTTTTTTCATGTTTCTTGGCCATTTGTATATCTTCTTTTGTCTATTCATGGCCTTAGTCCACTTTTTGATGGGATTTTTTTTTTTTTTTTTCTTGCTGATTTGTTTGAATTTGTTGTAGATTCTGGATATTAGTCCTTTGTCAGATGCACAGATTGTGAATATTTTCTCCCGCTCTGGGTTGTCTGTTTACTCTGCTGATGTTCCTTTTGCTGTGAAGAAGCTCTTTAGTTTAATTAAGTCCCAACTATTTATCTTTGTTTTTATTGCATTAGCTTTTGGGTTCTTGGTCAAGAAATCCTTGCCTAAGACAATGTCTAGAAGGGTTTTTCCAATGTTATCTTCTAGAATTTTTATAGTTTTAGGTCTCAGATTTAAGTCCTTAATCAATCTTGAGTTTATTTTTGTGTAAGGTGAGAGATGAGGATTGTTTCATTCTCCTACATGTGGCTAGCCAATTATCCCAGCACCATTTGTTGAAAAAGGTGTCCTTTCCCCACTTTATGGTTTTGTTTGCTTTGTTGAAGATCAGTTGGCTGTAAGTATTTGGGTTTATTTCTGGTTTCTCTGTTTTGTTCCATCAGTTTATGTGCCTATTTTTATACCAGTACCATGCTGTTTTGGTGACTATGGCATTATAGTATAGTTTGACATCAGGTAATGTGAGACCTCCAGATTTGTTCTTTTTGCTTAGTCTTGCTTTGGCTATGTGGGCTCTTTTTTGGCTCATATAAATTTTAGAATTTATTTTTCTAATTCTGTGAAGAATGATGGTGGTGTTTTCATGGGAATTGCATTGAATTTGTAGATTGCTTTTGTCAGTATGGTCATTTTCACAATATTTATTCTACCCATCCATGAGCATGGGATGTGTTTTCATTTGTTTGTGTCATATATGATTTCGCTCAGCAGTGTTTTGTAGTTTTCCTCGTAGAAGTCTTTCACCTCCTTGATTAGGTATATTCTTAAGTATTTTATTTGTTTTTTCAGTTATTGTAAAAGGGGTTGACTTCTTGATTTAATTTTCTGTTTGGTTGCTGTTGGTATATAGAATAGCTACTGATTTGTGTATACTAACTTTTGTATCCAGAAACTTTGCTGAGTTCTTTTATCAGTTCTAGGACCTTTCTGAAAGAGTCCTTGGGGTTTTCAAGGTAAATGATCATGTTGTCAGCAAACAGTGACAGTTTGACTTCCTCTTTACTGATTTGGATGCCCTTTATTTCTTTCTCTTGTCTGATTACTCTGGCTAAGACTTCCAGTACTATGTTGAAGAGGAGTGATGAGAGCGGGCATCCTTGTCTTGTTCCAGTTCTCAAGGGGAATGCTTTCAACTTTTCCCCCTTCAGTATTATGTTGGCCATGGGTTTGTCATAGATGGCTTTTATTCCTTTGAGGTGTGTCCCTTGCATGCCAATTTTGCTGAGAGTTTTAATCATAAAGTGATGCTAGATTTTGTCAAATGCTTTTTCTGCATATATTGAGATGATCATGTGATTTTTGTTTTCAATTCTGTTTATGTGGTGTATCAAATTTATTGACTTGCTTATGTTAAGCCTTCATTGCATCCCTGGTATGAAACCCACTTGATCATGGTGGATTATCTTTTTGATATATTGTTGGATTTGGTTAGCTAATATTTTGTTAAGGATTTTAGCATCTATGTTCATCAGGGATATTAGTCTGTAGTTTTCTTTTTTGGTTATGTTTTTTCCTGGGTTTGGTCTTAGGGTGATGTTGGCTTCATATAATAAATTAGGGAGGGTTCCCTCTTTATCTTGTGGAATAGTGTCAATAGGATTGGTACCAGTTCTCTTTGAATGTCTGGTAGAATTCTGCTGTGAATCCATCTGGCCCTGGGCTTTTTTTGTTGGTAATTTTTAAATTACCATTCAAATCTCACTGCTTGTTAGGTCTGTTCAGGGTATCAAATTCTTCCTGACTTAAGCTAGAAGGGTTGTATCTTTCCAAGAATTTATCCAACTCGTCTAGGTTTTCTAGTTTATGTGCGTAAAGATTTTCATACAAAGGTTTTGTATTTCTGTGGTGTCAGTTATAATATCTCCTGTTTTATTTCTTATTGAAGTTATTTGGATTTTCTCTCTTCTTTTCTTCATTAATCTTGCTACTGGTCTATCAATTTTATTTATCTTTTCAAAGAACCAGCTTTTTGTTTCATTTATCTTTTGTATTTTTTTTTTCAATATCATTTAGTTCTGCTCTGATCTTCGTTATTTTCTTTCTTCTGCTGGGTTGGGTATGATTTGTTCTTATTTCTCTAGTTCCTTGAGGTGTGACCTTAGATTGTCAGTTTGTGCTCTTTCAGTCTTCTTGATGTACGTGTTTAGGGCTATGAACTTTCCTCTTAGCCCTGTCCTTGCTGTATCCCAGAGATTTTGATAGGTTGTGTCACTATTGTCGTTCAGTTCAAAGAATTTTTAAATTTCCATCTGGATTTTGTTTTTGACCCAATGATCATTCAGGAGCAGATTATTTAATTTCCATGTATTTGCATGGTTTTGAAGGTTCCTTTTGGAGTGGATTTCCAATTGTGGTCTGAGAGAGTGCTTGATATAATTTCAATTTTCTTAAATGTATTGAGGCTCGTTTTGTGGCCTATCACATGGTCTATCTTGGAGAAAGTTCCATGTGCTATTGAATAGAATGTGTATTCTGAGATTGTTGGATGGGATGCTCTGTATATATCTGTTAAGTCTATTTGTTCCAAGGTGTAGTTTAAATCCATTGTTTCCTTGTTGACTTTCTGTCTTGATGACCTCTCTAGTGCTGTCAGTGGAGTATTGAAGTCCCCCACTATTATTGTGCTGCTGTCTATCTCATTTCTTAGGTCTATTAGTAATTGTTTTATAAGTTTGGGAGCTGCAGTGTTAGGTGCATGTATGTTTAGGATTGTGATATTTTCCTGTTGGAAAAGGCCTTTCACCATTTTATAATGTCCCTCTTTGTCTTCTTTCACTGCTGTTGCTTTAAAGTTTGTTTTGTCTGATATAAGAATTGCTACTCCAGCTGGCTTTTGGTGTTCATTTGCATGAAATGCCTTTTCCCACCCCTTTAAGTTTATGTGAGTCCATATGTGTTAGGTCTTGAAGGCAGCTGATAGTTGCTTGGTGAATTCTTACCCATTCTGCAGTTCGGTATCTTTTAAATGGAGCATTTAGGCCTTTATGTCCAATGTTAGTATTAAGATGTGAGGTACCATTCCATTCATCATGCTATTTGTTGCCTGTGTACTTTGGTTTTTGTTTTTTTGTCTTTGTTTTTTAAATAGTGTTTTTGTTTTGTAGGTCCTGTGAGATTTATGCTTTAAAGAGGTCTGTTTTGATGTGTTTCCAGGATTTGTTTCAAGATTTAGAACTCCTTTTAGCAGTTCTTGTAGTGGTGCCTTGGTAGTGGCAAATTCTCTCAGCATTTGTTTGTCTGAAAAAGACTATCTTTCCTTTATATATGATGCTTAATTTCACTGGCTACAAAATTCTTGGCTGATAATTGTTTTGTCTGAGAAGGCTGAAGATTGGGTCCCAATCCCTTCTAGCTTGTAGGGTTCCTGCCGAGAAATATGCTGTTAATCTGATAGGTTTTCCTTTTAGGTTACCTGGTGCTTTTGTCTCCCAGCTCTTAAGATTCTTTCCTTCATCTTAACATTAGATAACCTGATGACAATGTGCCTAGGTGATGATTATTTTGCAGTGAATTTCCCAGGTGTTTTTTGTGCTTCTTGTATTGGACGTCTAGGTCTCTAGGAAGGCTGGGGAAGTGTTCCTCAATTAGTTCCCAAATATGTTTTCCAAACTTTTAGATTTCTCTTCTACCTCGGGAACACTGATTATTCTTAGGTTTGGATTTAATGTAGTCCAAGACTTCTTGGAGGCTTTGTTCATGGTTTTTTATTCTTTTTTCTTTGTCTTTGGTGGGTTGGTTTAATTCAAAGACCTTATCTTTGAGCTCTGAATTTCTTTCTTCTACTTGTTCAATTCTATTGCTGAGACTTTCCAGAGCATTTTGCATTTCTATAAGTGTGTCCAATGTTTCCTGAAGTTTTGATTGCTTTTATTTGTGCTATCTATTTCATTGAATATTTCTGCCTTTACTTCTTGTATAGTTTTTGGATTTCCTTGCATTGGGTGTCACCTTTCTCTAGTGCCTCCCTGATTAGCTTAATAACTAACCTCCTGAATTCTTTTTCAGGTAAATCAGGGATTTCTTCTTGGTTTGGATCCATTGATGGTAAGCCAGTGTGAATTTCTTAGGGCTGTTAAAGAGCCTTGTTTTGTCATATTACCAGAGTTGGTTTTCTGGTTCCTTCGCATTTGGGTAGGCTCTGTTAGAGGGAAACTCTAGAGCTGAAGTCTGTTTTTCAGATTCTTTTGTCTCATAGGGTATTCCTTGATGTAGCACTTTTCTCCCTTTTCCTATGGATGTGGCTTCCTGAGAGCTGAGCTATAGTGATTGTTATCTCTCTTCTGGGTCTAGCCACCCAGCAAGTCTACCAGGCTCTGGACTGGTATTGGAGGTTATCTACATAGAGTCCTGTGATGTAAACCATCTATGGGTCTCTCAGCTGTGGATACCAGCATGGTATTTGGCGTGTCTCCTAGGTCCTGCAGGAGCAATCCGCTTCCTTCAGAGGGTCTGCAGGTCCTTTCAAGTTTCCTTAATTATTTCTCCAGTCTTTCTGGAGCTAAAATTCATGATGTCGGCCTCCACTCGCTGCTCTGTCCATCCAAGTCAGAGCTGCAATATAGTCCTGCCTCCTGTCTGCCATGATGGGGGATCTTGCACCGTTTTGTATGTAGTTTTCTTATAATGCCTTTGTCTATTTTCGATATTAGACTAATGCTGATCTCAGAAAATGAATTGGGAATTATTCTTCTGGAAATGATTGTGTAAGACTGGCTATCGCTTACATGTGTAATAGACTTTTATCACTGAAACCATGTGAGCCTGAACTTTCCACTGTATGATGATTTTAAATTATGAATTCAATTTCCTTTATAAATATCAGTTTATTCAGATTTTTATTTTTTCTTGTTTTAGTGTTAGTAATTTGGGTATTTTGAAGATTTTGTCCGTTTCACCTAAACTGTTGAATTGATTGACATACAATTGTTTGTAAAACTCTTTTATTGTTCTTTTAATGTTTCTATAATCTGTAGTGGTATCCCTACTTTTGTTTTTGCATTGTTAATTCATTTCTTTTCAATGTTTTTCTTCCTATTTTTTTTTTTTTTGCTCTTTTATTATTTTCCTCCCTTTACTTATTTTGAGTTGACTTTTCTCTTTTTTTTCTTCTAATGTATTTATGTAGACACTTAGATCATTGGCATTATCTCATGCTTTTTCTAATGTGACCATTTAAAACTCTAGTTTCTGTTTAAGCACTTGTTTAGTTTCATTGACACATTTCAATATGTTGTTTCCATTTTAATTTAGTTTAAAAGATTTTTAAATTTCCCTTGAGATTTCTTTTTTAACCCATGGGTTACTAGTAAAAGTCAAAAGATTTATTTGTTGTGAAAAGAAACCAGAGTATGCTTGACCCATGAGCTAATAGAAACATATTGTTTACTTTACAAATGTTTTGGAAATTTTAGGTATCTTTCTGTTATTGATTTATGATTTAATTCTGTTGTTATCAGAGAATATATATTTGCATTACTTGAATTATGTTAAGACTTGTTTTATGTACCAGAAGCTGGTTTTCCTTAGTCACCTGTCTAGTTGCATTTGAAAATAATGTATATTCTGCTGTCACTGGGTGGAGTGTTCTATAAATGTCAATTATGTTGATTTTCTATTACTTGTTCTATTAATTACTGAGAGGATGGTTGAAATCTCTGACTATAATTGTGAATTTGTCTATTTCTACTTGTGGTTACCTCTGTTTTTGCTTCCTGTACTTTGAAGCATTGTTAGTATATGTGTACATGTATGTTATATGTCTCCTCAATAAATTGACCTTTTTATTATTATGAACTATTCTTTTTTCCAGGTATGAAAGTCTACTTTGTCTGTTATTAATTCAGCTCCTTCCTCTTTTTTATGCTTAGTACTTGAATTATATATATTTTCCAACCTTTTAATTTTAATCTATCTTTGAATCTGCATTTAAAGTGGTTTCCTTGCAGACAGTATAATGTAGTGTCTTGCTTTTATATTCAATCAAAAATGTCTGTCTTTCAACTGGACAGTTTAGGTCACCTACATTTCATGTAATCATCATGTTTGGGTTTAAATCTACTGCTGTCTTGATATTTGCTTATCTTTTCTATTTTCTGTCTTTTAAAATCTGCATTCCTTAAACTTGAGTATTTATATTTAATATTAAATAAATTTAATACTCCATTTTATCTCCCTATTAGCTTATTAGTTATACTTATTTTTTAATTGGTTGTTTCAGACTTTACCATATACATTTTAACTTATCATGGTTTATTTTAAAATAACATTGTGTATATATATATATATATATATATTTCACATAATGTAAGACCATTTTAACAGTATTATTCTATGCCCCCCATCTTTCATGCTAATCTTGTTATAGATTTTAATCTCATGTTTTAAATTCTACAGTATGCTGTCATTAGTGTTCTTTAAATAGTTGATATCTCTCAAAGAATTTTAAAATGGAAGAAAACACCTCCTAGATTTATCCATATATTGATCATTTCTGATGCCTTTTTCTTTTGAAGATTCATGTTTCCACGTGATGTTCTTCTTCCATCTGAGAAACTACTGTAAGTCTACTGGTGATGACCTTTTCTTAGATTTTGTTGGAAAAGTTTTTATTTTGCCTTCCCTTCTGAAGAATATTATCACTGGATAGAAAATTCTATTCTGGTAGGTTCTTCCCTCAACATTTTCAGGATGTCTTTTCATTATTTTCTGGATCTATAAGTTTACACTTTTCATTAAATGTGGGAAATTTTTGGCCTTTAATATTTAAAATATTTTCATAGCTCCTCCTTCTAGGACCCCTACAATGTGTATTTAAAATCATTTGCTGTTATTCCACAAATAATGAAGGGTCTTTTTAGTCTTCTTATTAACTGTGCTTCATTTACCTTATGTTCTATTGTTATGTTTTCAAGGTTACCTATGTTTTCTTTTGCAGGGTCAAATCTGTTGCCAAATCTGTCTAATGGAATTTTTACTTCAGATACTGTATTTTTTTATTTCTAAAATTTCCTTTTGACTCTTTTTAGATGTTCCATTTCTCTCCTCACCATGGCCATGCTTTTTATAAAATATGAATATATTGTTATAATAGTTCTAACTTTTAACTATGAGGTCCATCATCTCTATCATTTTTATGTCTCTTTTTATTGACTGAGTTTTCTTCTGGTTATGAATCACAATGTCCTTATTCTTATTCTGACAAGTATTTCTTTATTGGATGCTGCAACATTGTGAATATTACATAGTTGAGTATCTGAATTTTGTTGTCTCACTTTAAGGAGTTTTGCACTTCATATTGGGGGACATGTCTTTTTCTATCAGTTTAAGCTTATTTAATTATCTTTTTAAACTTTGTTAAGGCTGGCAGCAGTGGCTCATGCCTGTAATCCCAGCACTTTGGGAGGCCAAAGTGGGTGGATCACTTGAGGTCAGGAGTGGCCAACACGGTGAAATCCCGTTTCTACTAAAAATTCAACAATTAGCCAGGCATGGGGGCACACACCTGTAGTCCCATCTACTTCGGAGGCTGAGGCAGCAGAATTGCTTGAATCTGAGAGGTAGAGGGTGCAGTGAGTGGAGATCGCGCCACTGCACTACAGTCTGGGCGACAGAGTGAGACTGTCTCAAACAAAACAAAACAAAACAAAAACAAAACCAACCAAAGAGACAAACTTTATGAGGAGTAGTCTAGAGTAAATCACGACCCCTCTGGGGTGTCCACAGAGTATCTCACATGGCCACTGTGGACATTCTACTCTGACTCATCAAAGTTTGAATACCTCCCAACCCTATTGAGCTCTGGAAATTGTTCTGCTTTTGCAAATCAGGCACTCTTTGCCCTGGATTGTGGACTTTTACTCTATGCACCACCTTGTACTTAGGGGCTACTTAAGGTAACCCTCATGCAGATTTGTAGAGATCTTTTGATGGGTAGCTTCATCCTTTCTGGAACTTTGCCCCACAAGTCCCACCATTTCATCCTTTTAATCTCTGATTTTTGTTTTATCACTTCAGGCAGAAAACCAGACCAATTGTAGAGATTATCTCACTTGTTTTCCTTCTCTCAGGAATCACAATCTGTGTTACCTATTTTTAACTGTCTGAAAATAGTTATTGTACATATTTTGCTCAGTTTTCTAGGTGATTATTATAGGAAGTTAAGTATGGTCCTTTGACTCCCACACACACACACACACTTCATATATATATATATATATATATATATATATAATATATATATATATAATTTTAAATGAAATGTGTTAAATGTAAGTCATTTGAATTTAACAGCCCAAAAATTATCTTAAAATGTTGTATTACTTCAGGTAAGAAGAGCTACAGTTTTTAAATGATACTTTGCCTTTTAAAATATGGGAGAAACCCTAAGAGTTTGAAGAAATTGTTTTTTAACTTTGTATATCAAACAACATTTACAGACTAGCACCTGTAGTAACTTGGAAAAATATAAATATCTAATTAACTTATGTATCTAAGTTATTTCCAGACAGGATATTTAAAGTGCCACCTAGTTCTTTGAGCTACTTATAAGTACAGTTAGGGAGACAGAAACTGAAGAAGGAACTATTTTATTTTTAAGCAGAATTTAGAAGAAATACTTCCATCCCAAAACTTGCTGGTTTAGCAAATAAAACTATTTCTCATTCCAATATTATTAGTCAGGAGAAATTTCTCAACCTAAGTAATGGTCTCAGGGCAAATATAAGATAACAGAACACTACCTGTAAAATGCGGCTTTGCATTCAATAACCTATAAAATCATTTGTTAAGACATTAGAAAGATATAAGGTGATGTCTCACAGACCCTTTCTCATCAAAAATAAAGGACTTGTAATAATCTTAAGTGCATGGCTTGTAGAACCCCTCAGCTAGATGATGGGATTTTTAAAAATCTCAAGAGTGTTATCTTATAGCACTTAGATTCACAGTCGAAAAGCAGAGATAGGTTTTGTGGGTGTTGCTTTTGTCTAATGGAGTAAATTATAACTTGATACCTAGGGATTCCACAGAATTTTTAAAGGGATTTTATCAGCTTATATGAAAAGATAGCAGAAATAGTTCAGAATAAAACGAGGCCTCCAGACCTCTAACTTACTTTGAGTAAAAAGCAGGTTGAGAAAGTGATTAATCTGTACACATGGAACTTTTTATGTGTGTTAAAAGAAAGAATGACTCTAAGGAAACAGCTAAAGCCCAGCGCTTAAAGCCAAGAGAAATGGAAAATGATCAAAGATTGTGGCAGAAATCCCTGATCAAGGAATCTGTGATATGTGGCCAGTTGAATTTCAGAATTACTATGAACCTCTGATGATTATATGCCTTCTATTGTCCCCACTGTTAAGTGAGAGTGACTATTGTAGTGTTTCTGACCCATTCTCATCTCACGTTGTATATTGAGAGTGTGTTGGGGTAGTTAGAAACTTGCCTCTTTAGGTCACATGCCTTCAGATAAAGAGCTGTACCCGAGGGGCATCAGTCATATCTGAAAATGATTTAAATGACAATACTCTGGACTCCAAAACAGAATCTGAGGCTGTAATGGATGAGATGAGATCATGGTAGTTCTTGGGAGTTAGAGGGATATATTTTGCATGTGGGGAGGAGCCCAAAGGTACACGACAATAAACTCTTATTTTAGTGACTCCTAATGAGCCATGCCTTCCAGTATTTATGCTCTAGTGTAGTCCCTTCTCTTTGAATTTGGGTTGGCTCTGTCGCCCACTTTAAGCAGTAAAATGTGCCGGGAAGCAATACTATGTCAAGTCTGGGCAGCTTCCACTTCCAAATTCTTAGAAGTGGGCTCTCACACAAGTCCAACTATCTTAAGACCACCGTGCTGTGAGGAAGCCCAAACTATCCAGGTGGAAAAGCCACATGGATGGGAACCAGGGAACCCATGCAACACGCCTAGCTGAGCTCTCAGCTTACCTTCAGGACTAAGTTGTCAGCCATCTGAGTGATTCTCATCAGTGAATTAGTTGAGCCATCTATGTAAATGTTATATGGGGTGTAAATGGTCCTCCCCAAACTCTGTCCAAATTGCAGATTTGTAAGAACGTAAAATTTTAAGCTACTTTGGGATATTTTGTTATATAGCAATAGATAACTGAAACATCTTGAATTTCTACCTTGAGTTATTTTTATTGCAGACATCACGTTGTTGGAAATTTCTTTGAGACCATGGGAGCAATTTCTCTTAATATATATTTCTTCATCTCTTTTTTGTTGATGATGTTTTCTTCATTCTCTCCAGCCCTCCCCCACCAATTACCTATATATTTGTTCCTGTTGTGTCCTTTCTAATTATTACTAATCATCAAGTAATTTAAATAAGTAATTGAATAACTTAGTAATTCAACTAAAATGAAGTATTGGCTTATGAATAAGAATGTAAAGTGATGTATGGAGAGGGTAAATTATAATGGCTTCGATTCAGGTTTCATTCCTGTGTTCTCTGCCCAACGTGATATCACCATGTGGATTTCAGTATTTCGAGTGTTTCTGTGGCTCAGAAAGTAACCCTTTAAAGTTACAAAATCCTCTTTTTTGATGGGGTGTTTTTTTTTTTCTTGTAAATTTGTTTGAGTTCTTTGTATTTGGATATTAGCCCTTTGTCAGATGAGTAGATTGCAAAAATTTTCTCCCAATCTGTAGGTTGCCTGTTCACTCTGATGGTAGTTTCTTTTGCTGTACAGGAGCTCTTTAGTTTAATTAGATCCCATTTGTCAATTTTGGCTTTTGTTGCCATTGCTTTTGGAGTTTTAGACATGAAGTCCTTGCCCATGCCTATGTCCTGAATGGTATTGCCTAGGTTTTCTTCTAGGGTTTTTATGGTTTTTAGGTCTAACATTTAAGTCTTTAATCCATCTTGAATTAATTTTTGTATAAGGTGTAAGGAAGGGATCCAGTTTCAGCTTTCTACATATGGCTAGCCCGTTTTCCCAGTACCATTTATTAAACAGGGAATCCTTTCCCCATTTCTTGTTTTTGTCAGGTTTGTCAAAGATCAGATGGTTGTAGATGTGTGGTATTATTTCTGAGGGCTCTGTTCTGCTTCAGTGGTCTATATCTCTGTTTTGGTACCAGTACCATGATGTTTTGGTTATTGTAGCCTTGTAGTATGAACAGACACTTCTCAAAAGAAGACATTTATACAGCCAAGAGACACATGAAAAAATGCTCATCATCACTGGCCATAACAGAAATGCAAATCAAAACCACAATGAGATATCATCTCATATCAGTTAGAATGGCAATCATTAAGAAGTCAGAAAACAACAGGTGCTGGAGAGGATGTGGAGAAATAGGAACAATTTTACACTGTTAGGGGGACTGTAAACTAGTTCAACCATTGTGGAAGACAGTGTGTGGCGATTCTTCAAGGATCTAGAACTAGAAATACCATTTGACCCAGCCATCCCATTACTGGGTATATACCCAAAGGATTATAAATCATGCTGCTATAAAGACACATGCACACGTATGTTTACTGCGGCACTATTCACAATAGCAAACACTTGGAGCCAACCTAAATGTCCATCAATGATAGACTGGATTAAGAAAATGTAGTACATATACACCATGGAATGCTATGCAGCCATAAAAAAGGATGAGTTCATGTCCTTTGCAGGGACATGGATGAAGCTGGAAACCATCATTCTGAGCAAACTACCACAAGGACAGAAAACCAAACACTGCATGTTCTCACTCATAGGTGGGAATTGAACAATGAGAGCACTTGAACACAGGAAGGGGAGCATCACACACCGGGGCCTGTAGTGGGGTGGAGGTAGAGGGAGGATAGCATTAGGAGATATACCTAATGTAAATGATGAGTTAATGGGTGCAGCACACCAACATGGCACGTGTATACATATGTAACAAACCTGTACGTTGTGCACATGTACCCTAGTATAAAAAAAAAAAAGTTACAAAATCCTCTGCTTGTAATCCAGTGACTAACGCTATCCTTCCTCTGTTTTTCCCACCTCATCTGCAGCAATCCCTTTTAGTAGTAAATAGAGAGACCATGAAATTTATTGTTCAAATGATCACAATGCCCCTATTTGAAAGGGGCTTCTATTTATAATTGCACTGTGATGGTAGGCGTAAAATGGGCAAATCAGGTCAGCAAGCCACATGGTTTGTAAGCTTGGGTTTTGAATAATATAAATGGCGTGCACCTTCTTGAGCTCTACCTGCTTAGCTTTCCTGCTGTGGAAAAGAATAGGACTGTGCAGGGACAGTCCCATGCTCTGGTTTGAGTGTTCCTTTCTCCTCTAAAATTCATGTTGCAACTTAACCCTCAATGCAACAGTAGTAAAATGTGTGGCCTTTGGGAGGTGACTAGGTCAAGAGGTTTCTTCTCTTGTGGATTGGTGCTCTTATAAAAGGGCTGGAGGGAAGTAGCAAGGCCTCTTTTTGCCTCTCCACCTTTTGCCATCTAAGGACATAGCAAGAAGGTACCATGTTGGAAGCAGAGAGCAGCCATTACCAGACTATGAACCTGCTGATGCCTTGATCTTGGGCTTCTCAGCCTTCAGACCTGTGAGAAGTCAATTTCTGTTCTTTATAAATTACCTAGTCTATGATAGTTTGTTATAGCAGTGGGAACAGACTGAGGCACCTCACTTCTCCTTTGGCCTGCCTATGTCTCTACATCTCATTGTTTCCATCAATGAATTATCGCATTGACCATTTTAGACTAGGTCATTTGCATATTGAAAGAATTCTATATCCTGCCTAAATATCTATGAAGGCTATGTGTAACTGTCAGTAACTTTTCTCATTTGGGGTAAGGTTACAAATCACATGACAGAGTTTGTCGTTTGTGGTTCATAGCCTGTGATTTGGAATTTTCTTTATCTACCTCTATCATTACTTTGGGGATATACTTTCCTTCTATTTTTACTTTTTCAAATTGCTTTTCTGGGTTTAGAGGAGAAATGTGGAATTACGTGTCTTTACTCTGTTATCGTTAACTGGAATACTACTGTTTTGATATAGAGATATGACCATGATATAAAGCCAAACAGAAGAAAGCAGATTATAGTGCATTAGTTATGGTATGTATCCCTTTGTGTTAAAAAATACATTTCACCTTCCTAACCTACTACTAAGAATATTTATTTCACTTCTAACCAAGGTTATTTTATGGAATGGAGAGGATGTATATAATATATATAATTCTGAAATTTTTGCAATGGGCATGAATTACTTTTATAACTCAGAAATCAATGAAGATAATTCAACTTTGGAGAATTCTGTGGCCCTTATTACATCATGGTGTTTAAGATCCATGCCACAAACAAGGTATCTTGTGGTTAAGCATGCAATGCCTTTTTATTTTGACCCCAGTAGCCTTTCATCAAAATTTTCCCATTGCAGACCTTACAGAGAATTATCTTCCTGAGCTCAAGAGAATCTAAAAGTTGCAAGGCAAGGAGCACTTTGATGCCATAGGTTAAAGGCTACTAGGATAGGATTGAATTAACCACCACAATAACAACAAAAGAAAATCCTTTGTCTGTGTGGGATGGTTGATGCCTGTTGTCTGGGCTTCTGAGTTCACAGTTGGCCTGTTCCCTGACTCTATTTATTTCTCTAGCTCACATTACTGTTTCCCTGCCCACTGTCCTCTGAGTTCTTCTGTCCTGGGACTCAGCATTAATATTGTAGCAATGGTGATCTATCCTTTGGCATATACAAAACTGAGAAGACAAGCAGTAAATCACAGCAATAAGCTTGTGCTGCCAGAGTTTCCTTGGAGGGCTTTACTGAGCACACCAAGAAATGGATTTGTGAAACTTAGTGTGCTAGAGTGGAAAGTAAAACACAGAAATGAAATAGAGTGGTGCATACAGCTGTCACACTCACGTCAGAAATCTAGACGAGAAAGGGAGGCATCATTGGCTTGAAAAGATCTTCCAGGGAAGAGCAGAGCTGCTATTGTGTGTCAAGCAGCTGACACAGGAGCCAAGCTTGACGAGTCACTTTGATGCTTAGCTGGAAAATTCCTTGGAAATAAACACATTGTTCAAAAGAGGCCAAAAAATCCAAACCAATATAGAGAAGAGAGCCAAGGGAATGAATAAAATCCAGTAAATGAAGGATAATGATGGTCCCTGTGCCCACTCCTGATCATAACCTGGACCTCAACAAGGGCAGGTGCTTGAGGTTAAGAGGCTGACTTGTGCAGTGGAAAAAATATGACCAAAGAGCCACGTGGACCTGCACTGAGACCTACCTTGCTCACTAGCCACTTGGATTTAGAATATTGGGAAAGCTACTTTGCTCTAGAAAAATTCTCAGCTGGTTCTGTTTGGTTTCACTGACTCCGACTTTGGATTTCTTTATCTTTAATGTCAAGACAATAGTATTCTGTCCATGATGTCGTTTTGAAGATTAAATGAGATAACACTGATAAACACCTGTAGTCTATAGAAATTGTTCAGTAAGTGCAAGTTGCCAATTCTCTGGAGCTTGTTATCTGCCCCCAAGCTCTCTGGGGTGAAACACTTCTGTGCCTTGCCCTGACCTTTCTCCTCTTCCTCTTTCTGCCTCCCCTGCTCCATAAAGATAGTGAAGCCCTGAGCTGGCAGATAAATTGGACTCCTGCTCAGGTGAAGCAGAGAAAATTCTTGATTTTTTTTTTTTTTTCTGTAGCTGAGGAAGCAAGTTGCATTTGTGCTCCTGGTTTCCATTACCGGGCTGGTCATATTTTATCTTCCCTTAACTGGCAGCCAGATCCTTCCAGGTCAGGTCAACACAGACTCTGAATACAGGAGAGAGAAGCAGGCACTAAAGCTGGTCAGAAGTATTTATTTCTCTTACAGCTGTACTATCTAAAAGAGGCACTAAAATCTTCCAACATGAGGCTGGGAGTTGCAGTTCTCCTCTGCAATGCCCTTTGAGTCTCAGGGCTGTTTCCACTCAGCTGATTCTCCATGATGCTCTTGGCCTTGTTCCTTTGCCCAGCTTTCATCACAGTGTCCACCTTCTCAAAACCATCATTAACTCCCCTTTCCCATAAAATATATCTCCAAATCCTTACCCGGGTATACAGTGCCTGCTACTCTGACTCAAACTTACCCTTCGTTTTATTTTCTACCATCCCTAAGCACTCGCCAGTCCAATACCAAACTATTCACTGTTTCCCACCTACTCCTTATGTTTTCCCGCCTCTGTGCCTTTTTGATGTGTCTGGAATACTCCTTTCTCCTCCTCCTCCTCCTTCTCCTCACTGCCATGGTCAAGTCATATTTGGTCTGCAAAGCCAAGTATGGCTCCGGTGTAAGCCATAAAGTTTTATTTGTGCACCCTTCAGCTGAGGGGTAATCCTGCCATTCTCTGAACTTCTTTGGTTTTCTGTGAACAGAGCACCTATGACTGGTACTAAGAATTCTCTACTCTGCAGTACAGGCTTTTCCAAGCTTAGTGTTCTTCCCTAATAGAATATAGGTGCCTTGAAGATAAGACTTGTGTTTGACCCCTACTGCTTTTCCCCAGGGTCTAATATACTTTGGCAACTGGATGACTGAATTTGAGGGTATTAGTTGAGCTGTTTACATATATATAATTACTGATGACCTAGGAGTTGATACACCAAGGATGGCAAATTCCTGCCATGCATACCCTCACAGCTCCTCTGGTACTGGTGGAGAAATTCTCACAAATTCACCCCAATCAGGAAGTGGCTGCTTGGAGAAGTGGGTAGAGAAGGATTCTCAGGTTGTGTCTTGTGCCAATGGGATGGAGTGCTGTGATTGATTGATGATGTCTCCTATTACCAATGGATCAGAGTTGACAGAAAGGTGGAAACTTTATGTTTCCGTATTGATAGAAAGAAAGTTCTGATAAATGGGGTGGGCATACTAACAATGAAAACTGACTCCCCTAAAATTGTTAGGAGACAACATAGAATTGGAGTCACCAGACATAACTTTAATTTGGACCTCTTCTACTTGGGAGCTAGTAGAAAATTACTTAATCTTCATTTTTCCACATGTCAAATGAGTTACTATCACCTAATTTGCCCAACTCAGTTAAAGAAATATTTTTGGGGAGTTATGATGGCAAAAGGAGATATATATGAATATATCAGTTTATTTTATGTTAATTCTGATGACTTTCCTTTTGGTTTAGAAACTTCTGGACTGTCCATGTCCATTGATGTCCATGCTGACCTCCAGTGGAGGCATCTTAGGCCTAGCAATGAGGCCATTTGAGATCAAAGCCTTCCAACTGGGGAATGTGGCACTTAACTCTCTCTTCCCAAGTGAGGCCAGAGATGTGAGGATGGACACAGCTCTCCTGTTGTGTTTTGTACACACTGAATTTAATATCCAACTAATTTTCCCTTTATATCCAATCAAAGAGTAAGTGGCTCATGAGAACAGAGTACGGTCCTTCAATTCTGCATTTCTTCCTTGTATTTATTCCTTGACCTATTTATTAACAAACAAAAAAACCTTTCCTCTTTACACAATATTTCAATCCAATTGAAATTATTTTTTAAAAAATGACACTAGGATATGTACAGTTTTCCCTCCAATGTAGTTTCCAACCCTAATAAGTAGGTTCTATGCTCTGAAGAAACTACATAGAAATAAAACCAAGTGTATCCAAACAAGTTCGTTATTTTTATGCTACTCTCTCCTTTAAGGCCTAAGAAATTACCTATTGACCCTTTTAAATATTAAACCCCTTTTATTATCCCTTTTATTGGCCATCTGCTTAATGTTAAGTGAAAGAGCCCTAAAAATAGGTCCAACATTTAAAATCTATAATAATTGCCCTTGAATGGGCAAGAAAGTAGACCTGTCTCTATCGAGTGCTCATGAAGTCAAATCTTGTGGGGCTTTTCTGATCTGGATTGGGAAACCACCTCAGCCTTTGGGCCTCCTGCTGAAATGGACTCTTTCAAGTAGGAAACATAAATTAAGTCAAAAGATTGGAGTTCTAGAAAATCTGTCATCCCCTACCCTTCTCCAAAGCCATACAAGAAAATAAAACAGCAAGAAGAAAGAGATTTGTGAAATGGCTAATGAAAACTAGTCACATAAGAACATTAAGCCAAGAAAATCTGAACGGGGAAACTGAATGTCAGATATGAGAACGTTAAGGAGACGATCACTCTCCCTGGTTGTGTAAAGCTGGGCGGTTTTCACAGCCATGTGGTGTACCTGCTGACTAGTCACCTCATGCTGCTACACAGAGAAACTTGGAAGGCACTAAAGGCTTCTGAAGGGTACTTGTCACCATCATATAATAGGATATTTTGTGGTCTGGAAAAGGTATTTGATTGAATGCTTTAGCGATTTCAATATTGATTTGTTCCTTCTGTCACATTTGTTACATCTGTGTTAGCATCCCAGGGAAAACAATACAGTTGTGATTTGTTACCTGTATTGTTTTCAGGATAAAAACTGGATGACCTCCTGTGTGTGTGTTTATTTTTCAATCACCAGGTGAAGCTATTACTCAATAATTAACGTTTGATTTAGACATTGAGTTTAAGAAATAAACAAAGAACTTGATTTTTTTTTTTTTTTTGATACCTCCATTATGGGGAAGAACTTTACAGGAAGGCAGGGAGAAAAGACTTTTCAAGAAATTGCTATACAACACAGTGAAGAAATCTCTCTGTGATTATAAAAACATAAAAGAACTGTTGGATGATGAGACCACCTGATTCTCCTGGGAACTCTGTTGACATTTCTGATAATGGAGAAGGGTCTCTGTGTGAACCTCAGAAACATTCTGTAATTTTTTCCCTCTTCTCTCTTCAGCTCAATGGGTTCCTGGCCAAACCCCAGGACCAGGCACTGAGAGAGAGGCTGGGTCTCAGCTCACTCTCAAGATGAAGTGAAATGCCAGATGTGCTCCAAATACTGTCTGAAATCTCCAGGGAAGTTAGAGAAAAACTTCAGAGCTGTCTACTTTGTGAACAAAAAAATTCCCAAATTAAACAATTCGGGGTAGCTTCTGACCAACTCCTTGGTGCTTGTCTCTTACGGCACGGTTAAGAAATCCTGCTCCAGTCAATGTGGGTCTTTATGGGAAGGTACTAAGGGTGTTTTGGGGAAGGTCACGTTTGAAGTGGAAAGTTGAAAATCTGCACAGCATGGAAAAAGGAGAACCACTGTCCACAGGAGACAGGTCTTCATTAGTCTTAACTAAAATATTGACATTTCATTTGGGCTTTTGGTAGTAATTGCTCTGTTGCACAAATACAAAATGTCCAGCCAGGCCAGTACTTAGAACACCTGTCCTAGATGCTTAAGAGTAGCTAACAAAAACTAGATGGCTTTCAAAAGAATTAGAAAACAAGACACAAACTGGGAGAATATGTTTGCAAATGACAGCTGTAAAGGACTGTTATCCAAAGTTCTCACACAAAATAACTTAGAACACAACAATAAGAAAACAAGCAACCCAATTAAAAAATAGGCAAAATACCTGAACCTCAAAGAAGATACACAGATGGCAAAGAAGCATATGAAAAGATGCTTGATATAGTAAGTCATTAGGCAACTGAAATTTCAAGTTAAAATAACAATTAGGTACCACTATGTATTTATTAGAATGGCCTAAGTCCATAACACTGATAACACCAAATGTTGGTGAGGATGTGGGGCAACAGGAACTCTTATTCATTGCTGGTGGAATTGCAAAATGGTACTGTCACTTTGAAAGATGGCTTGATAGTTTCCTACAAAACTAAACATACTCTTGTCATACAATCCAGCAATTTCACTCCTTGATATTTTCCCAAAGGAGTTGAAAACATACGTCTACACAAAAACCTGCATGAAAATGTTTGTAGCATCTTTATTCTCAAATCCCAGAATTTGGAAGTAACCAAGATGTCCTTTAATAGGTGAATAGATAAATAAAATATGGTACATCCAGACAACGCAATATTATTCAGTACAAAAAGAAATGAGCTATTAAACCCTGAAAAGACATAGAGAAACTTTAAATGCATATTACTAAGTGAAAGAAGCCATTCTGAAAAGGTTACATACTGTACAGTTCTAACTATGTTACACTTTGGAAAAGGTGAAACTGTGGAGACAGTAAAAAGGTCAGTAGTTTCCAGGGGCTGGAGGGAGTAAGAATAGAGGGCACTTAGGGTAGTGAAACTGCTCTGATGGTACTGAAACAGTGAATACTTGTCATTACACATTTGTCCAAACCCACAGAACGTACAAACTCAAGGGCAAACCTAATGGTAATGTTTTTGGGTGATAATAATGTGTTAATGGAGGTTCATGGGTTGTAACAAATGTACCACACTGGTGGGGGATGTTGATAATGGGGGAAGTTGTGTAGATGTGAGTACAGGGGGTATATGGGAACTCTGTAATTTCCACTCAATTTTGCTGTGAACTAAAACTTCTCTAAAAATATAAAACCTAGTAAAGAAAATGGATGGCTTGAAATTTGGAGGAAAGTAAAAAATGCCAGATATAAGAGGCAATGACAGTAGAAAAGCTCTCTTTCCTTTTAGCACCATTGGCCCTTCTTTGGTTTCTTAAAACCCATTTATGCCTAGTGTTCCCATTGTTGGAACACTAAGCATGTGGGAGTTATTTATATCCTACTGCTCCGGGTCATTGCCAACGTCTGATTGCAAAAATTCAAAAAATTGCAACCTCAGGCATAAATGGGTTAATAATCTTGAAATGGCTACTATTCATGGACTCCATTTGGGCATGGAAGAGCTTGCCATGCGTTATGCCACTCAATCCTGATAGCTGCCCTATTTATAGGTGTCAGATTAGATAAGGAATCTGAAGTTCAGGGGGCTCTATGGTTTCCCTAAGGGAGTCCAATTCATGGGGAGGTCAAAATACAAATGGTAATGCATACGTTGTAAGTATCTTTCCTGGGATTCTTAATCCTGATTTTATACACATCAGAATCTCTTATGGAACTTCCAAACATGCACATTCTCAGGTCTTACTCAACACCTCCAGGTAGGGTGGTGGGAAACCTTGGCTTTTGCTTGTTTATATATTCACCTCTCCAGCACATTCTGAGGCATAGCCCTTCAGAGCCATACCACAGGCCTAGAATGAGTAGGCCGTGCTTGGCAGTAGGCTGGAGAAGTCCAGAGAAGTGGCAGAAGAGCCTCAGGCTGGTGCTTGGAAGACAGTGGGGTAATGCATAGGCACAAGGTTGGCTCTGTTGCCCAGCATCACCAAGGACACTGCAAGACCCTTCTTTTTCACTGTGCATGGGCGTTTTAAAAATCATTTTCCTTGCTTCCAGCCCCCAGCCCAATTCCTTACCCAGAATAGGTGCTCCAGCATGCTTGACAAATGACTACACAAATGCTTCATTCTCTCCATAGCTCATAACACAGGAAATTTAGGGTGCAGACTGAAAGGGTGTGACTGACATCTGGAGAGCAATATTCTGTAGTCAGTGAAAGAATGGGAAGGAGCAGAATGTTCTGAATGGCTGAACACCAGACCTTCCCACGTGTCATTTCATTCCTTCTCAAGACTGCCCTCCAAATAACTTCCCTTACACACACGGAACAGATGAGCAGCTGGGGTTCAGAGAATTTGCATATCCTGCTCACAGTCACAGGGCTAGTGTGGGAAAGGCCAGAATTGCCACCTATCTATCTGACACAAAGTCCATGCCCTTTCTACTTTATACACTGTGTCTCTGGATTATAGAATAGTCTTTGTCAGAGCAGCACCATTCAATGGAAATATAAGACCAGACACAATTGTGAACCACACATGTCATTTTAAATTTTCTAATAGCCATATTAAAAAGATAAAAAGAACAGATGAAACTAATTTTAATGATATTTAAATTTAACCTAATATAACCAAATTATTATCATTTAAACATGCAGTCAATTTAAAAATCTCAAGAAGCTTATTTTACATTGTTTTCTTCATGCTGAGTTTTCAAAATGTGGCGTGTATGCCACACTGACAGCACATCTCAATTAGGACCAGTCACATTTCAAGTGGGACATCTAGCTCATGGGGACTGGATGGACAGTGCAGATCTAGATAATTAGTTGTGCTATGAGGGTACTTACTTGGGTTGATGTGGGAGAACTTGGTGTTGGTAACTCAGGAAGAGGTGATACTCTGAAGGGCAGTTAGGCAGTTTGGTGCCAAGAAAATATATTCATTCATTTCACAAACTACTGAGTACCTACCTCATAGCAGACACTGTTCTAGGCCCTGGGGTAGAGAGGTGAACAAATCCAAGTGCTTTCACTAATGGAGTCTACATTCTAGGAGAGAAGACAGACAATAAGCAAATAAACACATAATGTAAGTGATTTGAGAAAAATGATGTCAGAAAGCAGATAGAATGTGGCAAGGACTATTTTTGATGCATTAACAAGGAGAGGTCTTTCTAAAGAAGTGATATTTGAGTAGTGACTGAATAAAGCCAACATAGGAATATCTAAGGAAAGGGTGTTTTTGGCAGAAGGAACCTGAAGATGGCAACGGGCTTTATATATTCTGGGAGTAGCAAGGCGAGGCCAGTGTTGGAGAAAAGGGCTGATGGTGAGGAAAAAAAGACTCAAGGAAGAGAATAGAGTTGGCTCATGTGAGGGTTCATACGGTGGGGTAAGGACCAAGTATGGTGGGAAGGCTTCATAGAGTTTTGGGTCAGGGAGTGGGGTGCTGTGATCTACATATTCTATAAAGGGTAATTCTGGCCGCAGTATAAATAGTAAACTGGGGTTAGAGTAGCACTGGGGGGGCAATGACAGGTTGTTACTGCAGGAAATGTGTAGAGCTCTGAGGAATTTGTCCAGCTATATTGGAACAAGGATGAGCAAACAATGGACAAGGTTCAATTCTCATGGTACAGCTATACTAAGTGCTGGTTTATATGCTGTATAGACACAAGCTGATAATCAAAGAGCATTTCTCACATTACACAGTTGAATGATATAAAATGAATTAACAAGACAGGAACTCAGACAGAGAATTATATGAGGGCCAATTGCCAAAGCTAGGGTAGGATGGCTTCCAGAAGACAAGAATTTGATCAGGAACCCAGAAATGCCAGACCTTGCCTTAGACCAGCCACTTCTCTTCTCTCAGAGGGGCCCAAGGAAGGCTGAATTACAAAAAGTGACATGTGGGAAGTAAGAGTAGTACTTCATTGTTATTGACCTTGTATTAGAAACTTCAGTGTAGAAATACAGGGTTAAAAATGGTGCAAGAGTCATGAAAGGGGGTTCCCCTCTCTTAGACACAAATCTTGGAATCTTATGAAAACAGATGAGAGCAGTCCTTTAATAGAATGTAAGCTTTTAAGGGCTGGGATCCTATCTTGTTTATAACCATATCCCCAGAGATAGAACATCTAATACATATTCAATATTTGCTGCATCCATCCACCCATTCTTTTGACAACTCCTACATCTAATGAACATCTTGACCAGGCACTAGGCTACAGCAGGGAGGAGACATGCGTTTGCATTCTGAATTCATAGCCTGCCATCAGAAACAGCCTTTCACTACAGGATGGTGAGTTCTTTGGAGAGGAGGAACAGCTTGCTCTGAGAGCATGCAAGAGGATGCTCAAATCCAGGGCAAGGAGTGGTGGGGAGCCTCCCCTGAGACAATGGTGCCTACCCAGATCTGTGTTGGGTTTAGAGTGGGAGATTTCTGGCATTTGTAGACAGTAAAGATACACTCTGTTGGTAAACTGGCTGGTATTATGTAGGTAGCTTGAATGCAGAACTGAATATTTAGAATGATAGAATGATGATTAGTTGGCAAATGTAAATGGTGTTAAAGCCTCATTAATATGTATAACCTATACTTTTCCTAAATTTGGTGAAATAAAAAGCAGGAGTATATGCTCATTTTTAAAACTCTACATTCATACTATTCATTTGTGTAATATGGCATCTAATACCTGATTATCATAATTTTACTTAAATAATGAATAAATTAGGGGAAAAATTAAAACCTTTCATATTAGACACAATTGTAATTCTTTTACTGTAACATTCACAGCTAAATTCTTAATTAAGCTTGCATGCTTCTTTTACAGAAGTACATTTTGTAGATATAGTTAATTTTTTAGTATTTGCATCCACGAGAGGAAAGAGCAGCATAGATAATTTCCCAAAACCAAAGTTTAAAATCCTTCTCCACTGGGCTGTGTCTATCCTGTACAATGACTGATATTTGCTTTCCTAAATGATGCTCTTTATGGGATAATATTAACATATGTTTGCATATCCAGAAAAGAAAATAGCTGATATAAATCAGCAGAGAGAATATGGTAGGGGCTGAGTGATGGAGAAGTCTTGTGGGATTTAGGTTTTTTCAGTGATAATGTGTAATTGCCTAGCCTACACATTGTAAGTTGATATAGAAGATGATAGTTTTCTCTCCACTTCTTTTCTTCTTTCCTTCCTTCTTTCCTTCCTTCCTTCCTTCCTTCCTTCCTTCCTTCCTTCCTTCCTCCCTCCCTCCCTCCCTCCCTCCCTCCCTCTCTCCTTCTCTTTCTGCTTCCCTCTCTTCCTTCCTTCTTTCCTTCTGTAACCTCAATTTATTTATTATGTTTCCCAAAATGTTGTGTCAACAAAAACACATGAATCCATCCAAGTTCAGGTAAAACCTTAACAAGAAATTGGAGAAGCAGTTTATCAATATGATTATCTCTGTGGGAACTAAATACTCCAGCCCATTTCTAGTCTAAAATCCTCTAGACACGTGATCATACACTTGATGAGGATAGCCTCCTTCTCTGCATATGTTGATACCTAATACAATATTTTTTTGGAGAATTATAGAGAATTCGGCAAGCATCCTCAGTCATGGGAGGGCGTTTTGAAATATTGGTTGCTGTCATCATCATAAAGATTACAAATGATCTCCCTGCCACTCAGTGTGCATTTTCTAGGATCAGACATCAAACCAAAGATGGCAGAAATGCATTCAGAGCACCACTTTATGAATTTACTTTGCTTATTGCATTTCTTTTCTTGGAAATGTAATTGCTTTGGAATTACTGGGATCATGGGAAAAGTATGCCATCAAGAAAGTAAGCAATTGAGTGGGGGAAAAGTGATAAAGTCAATTTAAGTTTGACAGAAATATTGGGGCTTTCTGATCCACAAATTCTGGGTAATTGCTTCAGTCTCTGCAAAGTCAGAGGGAATATTTTCATTCATTTGTTGTTGCTTTTGTTGTTCAAAACACACAACAGGTAGCCTAGTGCGTTACCAGAAGACTAGAAATCATTAGAATAATATGACATCTGTAAACACAACTATATGATCCAATCATCACAGAGATATAATTGAGTTTGGTTGTGAAAAAATAAATGAAGAAGGAAAATAATGGATCAAGGTATCAAATACTAACCAGACATTAAATTAAGCCAAACTTCTCCTTCATTTCAACAACAGCAATCTCAAATCCCTATTTAGCTCATAAGCATTTAGCAAAATGTTTTTTTCAGTGGTTGTACAAGATATCATAAAAGCCGCAAAGAATTTTCTCTTGGGCATGAGGTATACAGTTCTGAGAATAAAAGCATGTAGATGTATACACATACACATTCACACACTGGAAATCTCATCCTTCTTATTCTTTTGGCACTGTGTAAATACAAAGATGTAGACTTAGTTGGGTCCCAAGCTAGGTTTCTTTGATTGCAAGTAAAAAAAATGGATTTTGGCTAATGTAACCAAGCAGAAATGTGTTGGAAGGAATGGGATTGCTTACAGAATCAGTGGGAGGCTGAAGAAGCAGGCTTGGAAAAGGGCAAGAATCAAGGTATTTCTAGTTTACAGGAATTATTTTGCAGCAGCATCACAGTGCCAAGGCTCCTTGAGTGAGCCCTGGTCATTTTCATTCTACTCAATCCTTGGTTTAAATTAAGATTCCTGGAAGGGAGCATTCAATGACCTATTTATTCAAAAGCTCATTCTTGGAAGGAGAGAGTAGGATACTTCCATCAACTGTCCCACCAGACTGTATCCAATGGAGGAGGGTCTCTACAAGGATGGACACTGGGTAGCCAAAACAGCAAATCCATACAGTCAATGGTGTGAGGGTGAGTAAGTTTTATTCACCTTAACCCTGAGTGATGATCCTAACCCTGAGTGGAGAAATGACCATCTCCTCTTAGACTATTTCCAAGGTACAAACAGAGCTTGGCATGATGTCATGAGCTCCTGCGGGAATCTGACGATTGAGTCTCATACTACTCAGTTTTGTGACTTTTTGCAACACTCTTATTCTCATTGCATCTTAGTTTCCCCATCTTACATATCTCACAAAGTTATCATAGATACCGAGAGCAATCTATATCAAAGTATATGCAAGCACTTTGTAAAACCTTATAGTGGTTTCCAAATGTTCCTGTGAGTTTGAGAATCCTCTAGTAGTGACTGCAAGAGCCTAAAGAGAGACACAGAAACCCAGGAGCAGGTCTGAGATCCTGAGCATGCCCTGGGTAATGAGATCAGTGTCCACCCCATGAATGTGTGTCCTTGACAGATGAGATGCATGAAATGCTATGTATCCACCAGACTTAGGCTGTACCTTATAAAGCAAAGTCTTTGTTTTTCTGTTTCTAAAACAATGTCCCGTGTTGCTGGTTCCCAGCAGTCTGTAAGCTTTAGGAATCTGCCTGGATTTTTGGTTCTTAAATGATAAATGAGAAACACACACAGAGAGGTCATACTTTATTGGAGAAATATGTTCTTAGAGTTCTTGTATAACTCAAAATTCACCTATTCAAAGAATAATGGCAGCCAAAAGTGGAAGGGTATTTGTTTGCCAGCTAAATGAATGTTCCCATGTAGCCCTACCGTAAACTCTGTTTCCAGTTCACTTGCCTTCTTTATGCTGAGATTAAATTATGTGATTGTCAACAAAATTTAATTGGGTAGCAGGAGGTTGCATTATTTCAAATTTTGTACATTAAGAGAGGCTCAAAATATTATATGTCACATAATCTTGAATTCATGTAATTTATGCAATGTGATGTCACTATAATTTAGGACCATGTTATAATACTCATACTTTCTACAATGCCCCAACACACTACCACTGTCAAATGTATGCTATTTAGTAAATGTATAAGAAGGAGCCTAGTGAGGCTTGGGTACTAGAAGGTACATTTCACCTTAGCCCACCTATAGAAAATTTTGGTTTTAGTAAAACTGGGCACAGGTGTCTGACGGCTGTGTCCTGTTTTCACACAGGCCAACTCTTGTGAATTGAATGGAGTTTTCATTTCCACGCTGGGCTGATTTTTCAGTCGTGAAATGAGTTTCTCTGCTTTTGCTGAGGGGTTGAGCAATACAAGTCAAGGGAGAAAACCTCACCCAGATTTCCTTGATTAGTTTCAAGGAAGTCTTCACACTAAGAAAGGCATTGCCATAGGGCTGACGGAGAAAACACTGAAAGTGTGTATAAGTATGTAGTACCCACCCTGCTAGTGTAGCCCTGGGAATTGGCCCACGGGGTCCTTGCAACAAGCCTTTTAAGTCCTCATGTTCATTCTTGTTAGTACGGCAACTGAGGCCCCTAAAAATCAACCCACTGCCCAAAGTCACACTGCTGGTACACAGTGAGGTGGGCCTACTGCAAAACTGTATCATCCTCCACAAGCAACCCAGGTTCTCCTTTGAAGGCAAGACCTTTAAGCCATTTTATAGAGGAGCCCCTTGGACCTTTTCTCTTGTTTTCTCTAATATGCTCTCCCTCCCGTATCTTTTCATGCTATTTTCTAAAAACAATTCTCAGTGCTCTACCCACCAAGTTCATTTTCTTCAAGGAATGATTAGGTGTTTTGTCAAATAAGTAAACAAACCCCTAGGATTCTGTATGATGTAAAGGAAAAGCATTACATTCCAAAAAGAGGTGGCTATACAAATTACCTGAAAAATGTTTAATAGGACAATAGGACAATTCTTGGATGAACATACATCTTTCAAGTGAAATGCTCTTTGGTGTAGTTACATGAACGTGGCATAGATGAATTATGAAATAATTTTCTAGATTCCCCTGCCTCTATCCTTGGCTGGAATCTTTCCTCCAACTTCGTTCCTCTCTCTTCTTTTTTTGCGTGTGTTTCAGTATGACCTTGCCTAACGTTGCACTGGGAACTTAATAAATGAAGCTATTCTTCTCAGTTATTCACGATATTGTCCACCCAGGTTCTATCATTTCCTGAAATAAAAATAGTCTCTTACAGTGGTCTGGAGGTTTATTGTCTACAAAGCACTTTCTGCCTATCTGATCTCACTGTAGCATCTCAGTGCCCTCTGGCTTACAGACAGAGTGAATATCACCCCTTTCTTATGGATTAGAAGCTTGAATTGCAAGATATTTTGTGACTTGCCAGGGGCAGTAGAGCTGGGCAGTAGAACATGGGCAAAATAGTGATCTTGCTGGTCAGGAAGATTAAACAGGCATCACCCATGACTATGTCACTTGATTTGATGCCCTCTGTTCTTTTCCTTTTGCCACACTGCTTTTCCCCCAGGGACACTCCTTGGATGCTGCCCACTTCTCCCCAGGTCTGTATTACGGGGCTTGGAATATCCACAAACAAATGTGACCTGAAGTACCATCCTAGCAACTGCCATCCCAGGCGGTGACTGCTTTTCCCCTTAATGGCGTAATTATTTGTATCGAAGTGCTGCTCTGCAACCAAAGCCTAGTGTCCAAATGGCAATTCCTTGAATCTAAAACTCAGGAGTGGTCAGTTGCCATCATGCTCCAACCCTCTTTACATCTTAACTCACTGCTCTGGAGAAGAAGTTTTGTGTAACCTCCTAACCAGAACCGACCGACAACACATGCAGGCCCTGCTGTAATTAAGTATTGATTTCATGTGATGTGTGTATACAGAGGAGGCTCATCTCATTTGTGGGCTGCTGTTATCTGTCAGTAGAACAAAATGTGTGATTATCAGTGGATGTCCTGTGGCTATCTATGGTGTACTGTAACCTCTCATCCATCTAATCGTAGAGACATTATGGTATGCCACTCAAGAGTGGGCCATTTATCTTAACATGGCCCCTGCTGCTGTTGGCCTGCTTTTGTTCCCAGAAATAGCTGTACAGATTCTCCACTGAAACTCCCTCTTAGTTCCAATTTGGTGCTGCCAGAATGGAGAACCAGCAAGGTCCATCCACGATAATGTAATATGGCTGTGACTTCAAATAAATGGAACACCAAGCTTTATTTCTCTTCTGCTTTCTTTGAGGCAGTCACACCTCCTGCCATTATTCTGGTTACCTTGCTGAACCCAGGAGAAGAGGACAAGTAATTGTGGATGGAACAAAGTTCACCTTATAAACATTGTCAGGAAATGCTGGAGGTTCTTGAGTCCCCCATCATCATTATGCAGCATTCATGGGCTCCCAGGCTGAACTGAGAATGCTCTGCTTTTTAGATTTGAGGGGGAAGGTATATTGGGTGGGGGAAGGGGCTTCATGCCTACTATGGGAATGAGAGCCCGAGGAACTGAAATCTCAGTCTTTCTTAATTGTGTGATTTCTCTTTCCACTTGACAGTTTCATCTCTACTGAGCCACTGGCTCTCTTTACTAGGAGCTTTCTCCTAACAGCGGAATGAGAGTTTCTAAATAAAGATATGAACTTTTTGTGTAGGTGTCTTTGCTTATTTGGCGTTTTCCATCTTGGGGTGGGAGGTTGGATGGAATAGCTTTCGTAGGAAGTGCTTTTGCTGTCCCCGCTTGCTCAAAATATTGGCCTGGGGTATCAAGAACTGAACCAATTTAAAAATCTTGTTTCCTGTGCCGGTGCTCTTTCCTTTAACACAGTGGTTTTCTCTCTTACCTACTGCTACCTAAAGTTATTTCCATTAGGTGTTTCTTTCCTGCTGCCATGTAAAAGGATTAAAAATAGCATTGTAGACAGACTGAATTTAGGGGGAAATTTTCCAGTCCCGTGCACCATTGTGGGTTGTCCTTGAAGCTCACACTGAACTCCTCCAGCTCCATTTTAAGTGTCATTTTATCACATCCCATTCACTTGAGCCCAGAGTCCTGAGCTAGGGAATGGCAGATAATTGCCAATCACACCATGAAAATTTTATCTGCATATTAAACACATCACTCAGGAATCCAGTGAATGAGTCAGAGACAAAAGTTTAAAATACAATCATCATTCTTGCAGGTCCTCCTTCCATACATTGCAGCAGGAGTCTGTTAGGGACCATATCGAAAAATAAAATCGCAGAAATCAAGGATGTTTCTTTCGGTACTTCTAGGTGGGAAATGGAGGGTCAGTAGGCTTCGGGTTGAGAGGGATCTGGGTTCGATTTCCCAGCTCTGTGATATTAAACAAATCAATCACTCATCCCTAAGGAGTCTCAGCCTTCTCATCTATAGAACATGGGCAAAATCGTGATCTTGCTGGTCAGGAAGATTAAACAGGCATCACCCATAAAGCCACCTAGCTCATGTCACGCACGGAGGCATCCTGTGGCACACTGCCCTCAACACTGGGTTAATGCAATTTTGAGGTAATTACAGCTCTGACTGCATAGACCGTATCTAAAATTTAATTGTGTTTCTTTCATACAGTCATTTGAACTATCTACAGCGCGTCTCTTGCAGGTTATACGTGGCTACTGGAAGATGTCCTGTGTGATTGTTCAAAGGGGCCCATTGAGAGGTGAGTTATAAGGCTGGTGAGAATTCCGCGGTATGCTTAAGAGTCATCTGGGAGTGGGCGGAGCAAGATGGCCGAATAGGAACAGCTCCAGTCTCCAACTCCCAGCGCGAGCGACACAGAAGACCGGTGATTTCTGCATTTTCAACTGAGGTACTGGGGTCATCTCACTAGGGAGTGCCGGACAATCAGTGCTGGTCAGTTGCTGCAGCCCGACCAGCGAGAGCTGAAGCAGGGCGAGGCATCGCCTCACCTGGGAAGCGCAAGGGGGAAGGGAATCCCTTTTCCTAGCCAGGGGAACTGAGACACACAACACCTGGAAAATCGGGTAACTCCCACCCCAATACTGCACTTTAAGCAAACGGGCACACCAGGAGAATATATCCCACACCTGGCCGGGAGGGTCCCATGCCCACGGAGCCTCCCTCATTGCTAACACAGCAGTCTGCGATCTAACCGCAAGGCAGCAGCAAGGCTGGGGGAGGGGTGCCCGCCATTGCCGAGGCTTAAGTAGGTAAACAAAGCCGCTGGGAAGCTCGAACTGGGTGGAGCTCACAGCAGCTCAAGGAAACCTGCCTGTCTCTGTAGACTCCACCTCTGGGGACAGGGCACAGTTAACAACAACAACAAAAGCAGCAGAAACCTCTGCAGATGCAAACGACTCTGTCTGACAGCTTTGAAGAGAGCAGTGGATCTACCCACATGGAGGTTGAGATCTGAGAACGGACCGACTGCCTGCTCAAGTGGGTCCCTGACCCCTGAGTAGCCTAACTGGGAGACATCCCCCACTAGGGGCAGTCTGACACCCCACACCTCACAGGGTGGAGTACACCCCTGAGAGGAAGCTTCCAAAGGAAGAATCAGACAGGTACACTTGCTGTTCAGCAATATTCTATCTTCTGCAACCTCTGCTGCTGATACCCAGGCAAACAGGGTCTGGAGTGGACCTCAAGCAATCTCCAACAGACCTGCAGCTGAGGGTCCTGACTGTTAGAAGGAAAACGATCAAACAGGAAGGACACCTATACCAAAACCCCATCAGTATGTCACCATCAGCAAAGACCAGAGGCAGATAAAACCACAAAGATGGGGAAAAAGCAGTGCAGAAAAGCTGGAAATTCAAAAAATAAGAGTGCATCTCCCCCTGCAAAGGAGCACAGCCCATCGCCAGCAACGGATCAAAGCTGGTCAGAGAATGACTTTGACGAGATGAGAGAAGAAGGCTTCAGTCCATCAAACTTCTCAGAGCTAAAGGAGAAATTACGTACCCAGCACAAAGAAACTAAAAATCTTGAAAAAAGAGTGGAAGAATTGACAGCTAGAATAATGCAGAGAAGGTCATAAATGAAATGACAGAGATGAAAACCATGACACGAGAAATACATGACAAATGCACAAGCTTCAGTAACCGACTCGATCAACTGGAAGAAAGAGTATCAGCGATTGAGGATCAAATGAATGAAATGAAGCGAGAAGAGAAACCAAAAGAAAAAAGAAGAAAAAGAAATGAACAAAGCCTGCAAGAAGTATGGGATTATGTAAAAAGACCAAATCTACGTCTGATTGGGGTGCCTGAAAGTGAGGGGGAAAATGGAACCAAGTTGGAAAACACTCTTCAGGATATCATCCAGGAGAACTTCCCCAACCTAGTAGGGCAGGCCAACATTCAAATTCAGGAAATACAGAGAACGCCACAAAGATACTCCTCGAGAAGAGCAACTCCAAGACACATAATTGCCAGATTCACCAAAGTTGAAATGAAGGAAAAAATCTTAAGGGCAGCCAGAGAGAAAGGTCGGGTTACCCACAAAGGGAAGCCCATCAGACTAACAGCAGATCTCTTGGCAGAAACTCTACAAGCCAGAAGAGAGTGGGGGCCAATATTCAACATTCTTAAAGAAAAGAATTTTCAACCCAGAATTTCATATCCAGCCAAACTAAGTTTCATAAGTGAAGGAGAAAGAAAATCCTTTACAGATAAGCAAATGCTTAGAGGTTTTGTCACCACCAGGCCTGCCTTACAAGAGACCCTGAAGGAAGCCCTAAACATGGAAAGGAACAACCGGTACCAGCCATTGCAAAAACATGCCAAAATGTAAAGACCATCAAGGCTAGGAAGAAACTGCATCAACTAACGAGCAAAATAACCAGTTAATATCATAATGGCCGGATCAAGTTCACACATAACAATATTAACCTTAAATGTAAATGGACTAAATGCTCCAATTAAAAGACACAGACTGGCAAACTGGATAAAGAGTCAAGACCCATCAGTCTGCTATATTCAGGAGACCCATCTCACATGCAGAGACATACATAGGCTCAAAATAAAGGGATGGAGGAAGATCTACCAAGCAAATGGAGAAAAAAAAAAAGCAGGGGTTGCAATACTAGTCTCTGATAAAACAGACTTTAAACCATCAAAGATCAAAAGAGACAAAGAAGGCCATTACATAATGGTAAAGGGATCAATTCAACAGGAAGAGCTAACTATCCTAAATATATATGCACCCAATACAGGAGCACCCAGATTCATAAAGCAAGTTCTTAGAGACTTACAAAGAGACTTAGACTCCCATACAATAATAATGGGAGACTTCAACACTCCACTGTCAACATTAGACAGATCAATGAGACAGAAAGTTAACAAGGATATCCAGGAATTGAACTCATCTCTGCACCAAGCGGACCTAATAGACATCTATAGAACTCTCCACCCCAAATCAACAGAATATACATTCTTCTCAGCACCACATCGCACTTATTCCAAAATTGACCACATAATTGGAAGTAAAGCACTCCTCAGCAAATGTAAAAGAACAGAAATTATAACAAACTGTCTCTCAGACCACAGTGCAATCAAACTAGAACTCAGGACTAAGAAACTCAATCAAAACCGCTCAACTACATGGAAACTGAACAACCTGCTCCTGAATGACTACTGGGTACATAACGAAATGAAGGCAGAAATAAAGATGTTCTTTGAAACCAATGAGAACAAAGATACAACATACCAGAATCTCTGGGACACATTTAAAGCAGTGTGTAGAGGGAAATTTATAGCACTAAATGCCCACAAGAGAAAGCTGGAAAGATCTAAAATTGGCACTCTAACATCACAATTAAAAGAACTAGAGAGGCAAGAGCAAACACATTCAAAAGCTAGCAGAAGGCAAGAAATAACTAAGATCAGAGCAGAACTGAAGGAGATAGAGACACAAAAACCCTCCAAAAAATCAATGAATCCAGGAGTTGGTTTTTGAAAAGATCAACAAAATTGACAGACCGCTAGCAAGACTAATAAAGAAGAAAAGAGAGAGGAATCAAATAGATGCAATAAAAAATGATAAAGGGGATATCACCACCGACCCCACAGAAATACAAACTACCATCAGAGAATACTATAAACACCTCTACGCAAATCAACTAGAAAATCTACAAGAAATGGATAATTTCCTGGACACTTACACTCTTCCAAGACTAAACCAGGAAGAAGTTGAATCCCTGAATAGACCAATAGGAGGCTCTGAAATTGAAGCAATAATTAATAGCCTACCAACCAAAAAAAGTCCAGGACCAGATGGATTCACAGCTGAATTCTACCAGAGGTACAAGGAGGAGCTGGTACCATTCCTTCTGAAAGTATTCCAATCAATAGAAAAAGAGGGAATCCTCCCTAACTCATTTTATGAGGCCAACATCATCCTGATACCAAAGCCTGGCAGAGACACAACAAAAAAAGAGAATTTTAGACCAATATCCCTGATGAACATCGATGCAAAAATCCTCAATAAAATACTGGCAAACCGGATTCAGCAGCACATCAAAAAGCTTATCCACCATGATCAAGTGGGCTTCATCCCTGGGATGCAAGGCTGGTTCAACATTCGCAAATCAATAAACGTAATCCAGCATATCAACAGAACCAAAGACAAGAACCACATGATTATCTCAATAGATGCAGAAAAGGCTTTTGACAAAATTCAACAGCCCTTCATGCTAAAAACGCTCAATAAATTCGGTATTGATGGAACGTACCTCAAAATAATAAGAGCTATTTATGACAAACCCACAGCTAATATCATACTGAATGGGCAAAAACTGGAAAAATTCCCTTTGAAAACTGGCACAAGACAGGGATGCCCTCTCTCACCACTCCTATTCAACATAGTCTTGGAAGTTCTGGCTAGGGCAATCAGGCAAGAGAAAGAAATCAAGGGTATTCAGTTAGGAAAAGAAGAAGTCAAATTGTCCGTGTTTGCAGATGACATGATTGTATATTTAGAAAACCCCATTGTCTCAGTCCAAAATCTCCTTAAGCTGTTAAGCAACTTCAGCAAAGTCTCAGGATACAAAATTAATGTGGAAAAATCACAAGCATTCTTATACACCAGTAACAGACAAACAGAGAGCCAAATCAGGAATGAACTTCCATTCACAATTGCTTCAAAGAGAATCAAATACCTAGGAATCCAACTTACAAGGGATGTCAAGGACCTCTTCAAGGAGAACTACAAACCACTGCTCAGTGAAATCAAAGAGGACACAAACAAATGGAAGAACATACCATGCTCATGGATAGGAAGAATCAATATCGTGAAAATGGCCATACTGCCCAAGGTTATTTATAGATTCAATGCCATCCCCATCAAGGTACCAATGACTTTCTTCACAGAATTGGAAAAAAACTGCTTTAAAGTTCATATGGAACCAAAAAAGAGCCCGCATTGCCAAGACAATCCTAAGTCTAAAGAACAAAGCTGGAGGCATCACACTACCTGACTTCAAACTATACTACAAGGCTACAGTAACCAAAACAGCATGCTACTGGTACCAAAACAGCGATGTAGACCAATGGAACAGAACAGAGTCCTCAGAAATAATAGCACACATCTATAGCCATCTGATCTTTGACAAACCTGAGAGAAACAAGAAATGGGGAAAGGATTCCCTATTTAATAAATGGTGCTGGGAAAATTGGCTAGCCATAAGTAGAAACCTGAACCTGGATCCTTTCCTTACTCCTTATACGAAGATTAATTCAAGATGGATTAGAGACTTAAATGTTACACCTAATACCATAAAAACCCCAGAAGAAAACCTAGGTAGTACCATTCAGGACATAGGCATGGGCAAGGACTTCATGTCTAAAACACCAAAAGCAACGGCAGCAAAAGCAAAAATTGACACATGGGATCTAATTAAACTAAAGAGCTTCTGCACAGCTAAAGAAACTACCATCAGAGTGAACAGGCAGCCTACAGAATGGGAGAAAATTTTTGCAATCTACTCATCTGACAAAGGGCTGATATCCAGAATCTACAAAGAACTCAAACAAATATACAAGAAAAAAAAAAACAACCCCATCAAAAAGCGGGCAAAGGATATGAACAGACATTTCCCAAAAGAAGACATTCATACAGCCAACAGACACATGAAAAAATGCTCATCATCACTCGCCATCAGAGAAATGCAAATCAAAACCACAATGAGATACCATCTCACACCAGTTAGAATGGCAATCATTAAACGTCAGGAAACAACCGGTGTTGGAGAGGATGTGGAGAAATAGGAACACTTTTACACTGTTGGTGGGATTGTAAACTAGTTCAACCATTATGGAAAACAGTATGGCAATTCCTCAAGGATCTAGAACTAGATGTACCATATGACCCAGCCATCCCACAACTGGGTATATACCCAAAAGATTATAAATCATGCTGCTATAAAGACACATGCACACGTATGTTTATTGCGGCACTATTCACAATAGCAAAGACTTGGAATCAACCCAAATGTCCATCTGTGACAGACTGGATTAAGAAAATGTGGCACATATACACCATGGAATACTATGCAGCCATAAAAAGGATGAGTTTGCGTCCTTTGTAGGGACATGGATGCAGCTGGAAACCATCATTCTTAGCAAACTATCACAAGAACAGAAACCAGACACCGCATGTTCTCACTCATAGGTGGGAACTGAACAATGAGATCACTTGGACTCGGGAAGGGGAACATCACACACCGGGGCCTATCATGGGGAGGGAGGAGGGGGGAGGGATTGCATTGGGAGTTATACCTGATATAAATGATGAATTGATGGGTGCTGACGAGTTGATGGGTGCAGCACACCAACATGCACAAGTATACATATGTAACAAACCTGCACGTTATGCATATATACCCTAGAACTTAAAGTATAATAATAAAAAAAAAAAAAGAAAAAAAAGAGTCATCTGAGCATTTGCTCAATCTAGTCAGATTCTAGGACTCCACCCCAGAGAATCTGATACAGCAGGTGTGAACAGGGAACCCTGAAATTTGCACAATGAAGGTTCTCCTCAGATAATTGTAATGTAGAGGCCTTTCGAACTAGACTTCAAAAATCACTGCTGGAAACATGCACATAGAAGAACCACTAAGGACCTAGTGATATGGAAGGGGGGCAGGGAAGTGCTCGGAAGAAAAGGGCATGCTCCCTGGTGAGGGTTGCACCCCCGGCCTGTGCCCACGGACCTAGGTGAGAACAGGCACTCATGCATTTGTGGCCAAATATTGCATTTCCCAAGACCACCCTGGCTTGCCACACCCTCATCCTGTGCCTATAAAAACCCCGAAACCCTCACAGGCAGACACAAAGGTGGCTGGACATCAAGAGGAGCACATCAGCAGAGGAACACATGGGTGGCTGGATGACGAGAGGAAGGCACCAGTGTAGCACGACACCAGCACACTGCCAGGCCATTGACTGGCAGAACAATGCGGAGTTTGGCTGAGGTGGCTGAAAAAGTTGGGCGGCCAAGCGGCCTTACTCTACGGGAAAACCATCTCCCTTCTGGCTCCTCCATCTGCCGAGAGCTACTTCCATGCAATAAAACCTTGCATTCATTCTCCAAGCCCACGTGTGATCTGATTCTTCCAGTACACCAAGGCAAGAATCCCAGGATACAGAAAGTCCTCTGTTCTTGTGATAAGGCAGGGGTCTCATTGAGCTGACTAACACAAACCACCTATGGACAGCTAAACTAAGACAGCTCCCTCTTACACACACCCATTGGGGCTTCAGCTGTAAACATTCACCCCTGGACACTGCCGTTGGGTTGGAGCCCCACAGCCTGCCTGTCTGTATGCTTCCCTAGAGGTTTGAGCAGCTGGCACTGAAGAAGCAAGCCACGCCCCTATCGCACGACCTGCAAGGGGAACAAGGGAACTTTTCCTGTTTCACTAGGATTGACCACTGGGAAAATGTCATTCATGGGAGATGAGACAGCAGCCTTCCAGTCACCAGAGAGCTGCGATATGGACAAGCATGGGATTTGTCCTGGAGCCCCAGGGGTCAAAACAGAGCCTGATGGGTAGAGATTCCAGGGAGCAAATTTCCATTTAATATAGATGAGTACTTTTCTAAGAATTAAAGATGTCCAAGTGTGGCCTATGTAGCTTCAGGGGAAATGAACTCTCCAACTTAGGAGGAATTTAAATTTGTCAGTCTGAGTGGCCTCTGGGAATTTTACACAGAGGAGATTAACTCATGCTCTTAGCCCCTAATGGCACCGAATTACTTTTATTATCATTGTTTACCTTTAGGTCCAGTGTGCTCACTCTCACAGATATTTGTTACCCATTTACTCAGTGCCTGACTCTATGAGGATGAAGCAGGAAAGTGCTGTGCAAATCCAGGACAGAGTGTGATTTTCGCACATGCTGTTATTAGAAAAGAAAACATCGGGTTTCACTTTCAATATGGAAAGAGGTAGTGGGTATTTCTGGCAATGAGAAGAGAGGGAGGGATTACTCATTGGAGGAAAGAGGTAATGAGTAAGCTGGTTCTGCTTTGAGAAGAAAAATGCTTTCACATCAGCCTTTAACAGATTGATTAAGCAAAGTTTTCATTTTCTTTCAAATAATTGTTTGTTTTTCTACCTTTCTCTTCATAGCTGTGAAATTCTAGATGTCTCTTAGAAATAAAATACGTTGCTATACACTTATTTTTCTCAGCTCTATATACATTTCTCCTTCTTTGAAATTTGTGGCCACCATTAATGCATATAAGATGTTCTCATTTTGATTTTCAGTTGAGACACTGCAGGCTTTTATGAGGAATGCTTTGGATCAAGCAAGAGACACTGAGTAGTTTCCTTCCTTCCAAGATTTCAAAGCAACAGCACCATATTGAGTCTAAACTCAAAACCTTTGTTCAGAAGCCAGCAGCTGGCTACTCACACCAAGATGACACTGGATGTTTTTGGAGTGGGATATCCAGGTGACATTTTAATAAAAGCTTTCATGGGCCAATTATTTAATCTAGAGAGTTTTATAATTAGCTGACTTTGAAACCTTATTAAACCCCATGTGCAAGTTCATGTGAAATTGTACCTCAAGTTTGATTTTTCTTTGTTGTACACCTCTTCTCTCCTACTTCCTTGATAGTTGCTATTTGTTTGATATTTTCAAAAACTTCTTATTGACACACAGATCCATCCACAAAACAAAGTCATAAAGGCACCTTGATCTGTAAAGTGTTCTGAATTTCTTAAAACTCTAGTACAGAATGAGAGCCTCTAGAAGGCCTAGTTTTGGAAGCTGCCACCAGCATCAGATTTTTGCCGAATAGTGCTATATGTGTTCGATAATAAAGTTTTCTGTTTCTGTCAACTGTTTCTTATGGAACTATTCTCTGTGATGCTGAGGTTACAGAAAAATATCATTTTTCTGACACTGTTGGTGTTCCTCAAGACCTCACTTTTAAATGGAAGTCCTTTTGAAACCCAGGTAGTTATGTGCAACAGAAAAACACCTTATCCTGTGCCTCATTGGGTGACTTGGACAAAGTAACACAATTTTGATGGGGGAAATGGTACATATTATGTTTCATAGGAGCCAGGTTCCAATAATAACCATCTGACCCTTGTGACCCTATGTTTTCAATTTTCCTGTTAAAGAATGCAACAAGCAGTGTTGCTCAAGCCTATTTTTCTATTAGCTGTTCTTTGATTCATGAGTTGCTGGGTAGATTTTCCATTCTCAGCATTAGAAGACATGAACATCAAATACTTTTCTCTTAGAGTAACTTCTCATGCAACCATCTCATGGCATATGCTAAATGAAAAGAAGTTTCCTTACGTATGAGTACAGAGAAATGGAGCATGATTTTACCTTGGTTTCAGGTTTTGTTATTTTGTCTTTTTGACTTGAATATGAACTCAGTGTTTGCTAATTAAAAGAATAAACACAGCAGCCATTGCTCACGCCAAAAATACATTTATCGAGTGCCAATCTTGTGCACAGTCCTTTGCTAGGCTCTGTTTATATAACATATCCTATTTAAAAAGCTACTTGATAAATAAGAAGTTTGGGAATCCCTGGTGGGAGGTAGATGGTGATATTCAGTGTAACTTCCCCAGCTGCCACCTGGAATATCAGTCTGAGAATGTCTATGCAGGAAGATGATTAATTTCAAAAATCATTTCTAGGAAATTCCCTGGATCTTTATATAATTCCCTGGCCTCCAGAGAAAGAAGTTAAGATAACTTGAATTACTTGCCTTGGTAAAAATGTTGAACTGAATCCTGATCTCATTTCTTGCCTCCCCTTCCTTTTCTTTTCTTTCTAAATAGAAGAACAGTTTGACACTAATATGGTTGTTATATTATTTGTCTATTGCTGCGTAACAAGTTGCCCCAAACTTAGCAGCTTAAAACAGCTAACATCTATTATCACATTGTTTCTGGGAGTCAAGAATTCAGGAGAGGCTCAGCTGAGTGGTTCTGGCTCAGGATTTCTCAGGAGGCTCTGGCTTAGAAGGTGGTGGTTAGGAGGTCAGAAGGGCTGCAAATCTGAAGTCTCACTCTGTAGCAGTCTGGCAGAAGGCCTCAGTTTCTCTCTACATGAGCCTCACCACATGGCTGCCTGAGTGTTCTCAGGATATGGCAGTTGGTTTTCCCCAGAGCGAGTGATGAAACAGAGAGAGTGAAAGAGAGAGAGGAGAGAGATCAGAGAGATCAGACAGAAAACAACAGTGACTTTTATGAATTCGCCTCCAAAGGCACATACCTGTCACTTCCTCTTTATTCTACTTGTTAGAAGTGAGTCACTAAGTCCAGCCCACATTCAAGGGAAGGAGAATTAGATTCCACCTCTTGAAAGAAGGAGTATCAACTAACTGAGAGCACATATTGAAACCACCACAGCTGCACCTGTGATTTAAAGTTTTCAAACATGGTTTCTTCAAAAGAGTCCTAAACACCTTTCTCTTGCCTGACTCTGGTACAAGCATCTCTTACTCTAGAAGAATTATTGTATATGGTCAGCCTTTTGCACAAGTCCCTACTTCCAACTGCTATCCTATTGCATCTGGGGCAGAATTCGTCTTAGCCGGTAGAGAAATGATAATGTACTGGGACATTTTGCTGTACTAGGAGCACTTCCCTGTGGTTTGAAGACTTATCATCATCATGTTTTCATTGTCACGAGGATGGTGTCACTGATGAGCAAGTGCAGGTGGACTGACATTTATCTTGTGAGCGTGGGAGAGAGAGGGCTGCTTCTCTCTAAATGTGTGGTTCTCCTTGGTAAGACAAATGTAAACAAATCATATATTCATAAAGTTTAGAAAAGAGCATCAGAATATACTGGAAATTTAGATAATAATAAGGCTGTTTATATTTATCTCCTGAGAAACTCTAAGCATTTCTTTTTTTTTTTTTTAGACAGAGTCTCGCTCTGTCACCAGGCTGCAGTGCAGTGGTGCGATCTCAGCTCAGTGCAACCTCCACCTTCCGAGTTCAGGTGATTCTCCTGCCTCAGTCTCCTGAGTAGCTGGCACTACAGGCACGCACCACCATGCCTAGCTAATTTTTTATATTTTTAGTAGAGACGGGGTTTCACCATGTTGGCCAGGATGGTCTCAATCTCTTGACCTTGTGATCCTCCTGCCTCAGCCTCCCAAAGTGCTGAGATTACAGGCATGAGCCACCACACCTGGCCAAGAAACTCTAGTCATTTCTAAGATATTAAAGGACTGCTAGTGAGAAAGTTTCTATTTAAAAATTCTTTTAGATTAACATACAGTAAAATTGAGCATAGTTGGTACACAGATCTATGATAACACATGTATAGCTCCTTCTAACTAGCACCATGATCAAGGTACTAAACAGTTCCATTCCTCCAAATGGCTCCCTTTTGCTATCCCATCCTAGTCACACTTTCCCCCACTGCTACCTCATTTCAGCCTCTGATTATCTCTCTATCACCATAGTTTTGTCTTTTTGAGAGTGTCACATAAATGGGTTTACATAATAGGTAATCTTTTGAGATTAGCTTCTTCCATTCAGCGAAATGCTTTTGAGATTCATCCAAGGTGCTGTGAGTATCAATAATGCATTCCTTTTTATTACTAAGTAGCATTTTGTTGTATGGATGTACCACAGTTTGTTCATACATTCACCTGCTGAGGACATTTGAGTTGTTTCCAGGTTTTGGCAATTATGAACAGAACCACTGCATACATTCATGTATAAATGTTTGAATGAACATCAGTTTTCATTTCTCTAGGATAAATATATAGTAGAGAGATTTGTATGTCATATGGTAATTAATGTAGAATTTAGAAGAAATCGTCAAAGTATTTTCTAGGGTGCCTGTACCATTTTGTGTCTCACTAGCAGCAGAGAGGAGTTCCAGTGGCTTCATGTGATTATCAGTACCTGGAGTTCTCAGAATGTTTATTTTAGTCATTCTATTAGATATGTAATGATATCTCATTGTCATTTCAATCTGCATTTTCCTAATGGCTAATGATTTTAAACACGTATTCATGTGTTTGTTTGTCTTCCGTATAGCCTCTTTAATTGTCTGTTGAAACCTTTTGTTTATTTTTAAATGGGTTGTTTTCTTACAGTTGAGTTTTGTGAGTTCTTTATATGTCGTGCTTTTATTGTCATGTCTAGTAATGGCCTAAACCCAGGTCATGAATATTTTCTTCTGTGCTTTATTCTAAACATTTTATAATTTTATACTTTATATTTAGATCTATAATCCATTTTATTTATTTCTATTTTTTAAAATTTTTGTGGGTACATAGTAGGTGTATATGTTTGTGGGGTAACTGAGATGTTTTGATACAGGCATGCAATGTGAAATAAGCACATCATAGAGAATGGGGTATCCCCTCAGGCATTTATTCTTTGAGTTACAAACCAATCCAATGACATTCTTTATTTCAAAATGTACAATTAGGTTATTATTGACTATAGGAACCCTATTGTACAATCAAATAGTAGTTCTTATTCATTCTTTCTAATTGTTTTTTGTACCTATTAACCATCTCCACCTCCCTCTCAGCCTCCCACTACCCTTCCCAGCCTCTCATCCTTCTACTCTCTATGTCCATAAATTCAATTGTTTTGATTTTTAGATCCCACAGGTAAGTGAGAAAATGTGATGTTTGTCTTTCTGTGTCTGGCTTATTTCACTTAACATAATGCTCTCCAGGCCAGCCGCGGTGGCTCATGCTTGTAATCTCCACACTTTGGGAGGCTGAGGTGGGTAGATGGCTTGTGGCCAGTGTTTTGAAACCAGTCTGGGTAACATAGTGAGACCTTGTGTCTGCTAAAAATTAAAAAAAAAAAAAAAACAATTAGCCAGGCATGGTGGCACATACCTGTCATCCCAGCGACTTGGAAAGCTAAGGTGGGGAATCACTTGAGCCTCAGAGGCAGAAGTTACAGTGAACTGAGACTGTGTAACTGCACTCCAGCCTGGGTGACAGAGCAAGAGCCTGTGCCAAAACAAACAAACAAACAAAACCAAACAAAAAACATAATGATCTCTAGTTCCATCTATGTTGTTGCAAATGACTGGATCTCATTCTTTTTTTATGGCCAAATTATGTATAAGCACCATTTTGTATAAGTACTATATTTTCTTTATCCATAAATATGATCCATTTTAGTTAAATTTTGCATAATATATAGGTTTAGATTGGAATTTATTTCCTTATTTAGCATATACTGTCCAATTATTCCAATACCATTTTTTAAAACTACCCCCATTGATTAAATTGCCTGTAAACCTTTGTCAAAAATCAACTGGTTGTATTTGTGTTTTGTCTATTTTGGGGCTCCATTCTGCAGAGTCGAGATTTTTCTGGTTCTTTATAAGCTGAGTAAAATTGTATTAGATCCTGGACATTTTGAATATTGTGTTATGAGACTCTGCTTCTTATTTAAGTCCTATGAAGAATGTTGGTAGTTTTGTTTCAGCAGGCATTTAAACTGGTTAGGTTCAGGTCACAAGTTCTGATCAGCCTTCTGGGAATTGTGGTTTTAATGTCCAGTTCATTTTCAACGACTCTATGGTGTTATTCAGGTCGTTCAGGGCTATTCAGCAGCCAGTCTGGGATCTGGGTGGTTGATTATGGTGTATTGTTTAGGGTCAGATCTATGCATGAGCTACTTGGGGTAAGTCCAGGAATCCACAAGTAATTGTATGGGTTCATTTCCCCAAGCTCCTTCTTCTCCATGATCTCCCCTGTACTTTCTGGCTCCCATGGCTTTTCCTTTCCATCTTCCATTCAGAAAACTGGAGCTTTACTTATCCCACTCTGCTGCGCATTTCCTGTGACTGCACCCTTGACCAAGGCCAGGCAGCAGAAAGACAGAACAACAGCAACAAACAAACAGAAACTAGGGTTTGCCCCACACACTCTTAGAGACAACAGCTCCTTTGATCCAAGAAGAAAATTCTGCTTCCTCAAAGTTTTAGGTGCCTATGCATCACCACAGCCTGTGTACAAGAGAATATAAAAAAGAGAGGGGAAAAAGAGAAAAAAGACTAGGATATTTCCCCACTCCCTCCAACCATTAGGAATTCTCTTGATAGGACAAAAGAGCTTCTCCTGGAGCTCTCAGTATCCTGTACCCATTTCTAAAGTTTAGGCTTCCTTGAGTTTGGGCAGGGGACACTGGAGAAAAAAAATGGTAAACTCATTTCCATTCTCCGAGGCAGCTGAAAAGGTCCTCCAATTTCAAGGAGTGGGGAAATAGGCTTTGTCTGATGTCATGGCACTGGAACCTAAATACTGTTGTGTCCTTTTTGGACAAAATAATCTGCCATGACCAATTAATAGATCAAGGTTTTCAAAAATCATTATATTTAAATGTTACTTTATAATATGTATTTGCTGGAGTATTTCTATAAAGTAAAACCTCCTCCCACCTGTGGTTAACCAGTGGTATAGATATGTGGAAAAAGCAAGATTAACATTTGAATCTTTCCCTTTATTTTTTAGTTATCAATAATGAATTGTTCATGACCATCATCAAATAATGGCCAATTAGAATCTTTTTAAAAAAACGGAATCACTGTTAACTTATGGATTTAAACATATTTCATCTGTTTAGATCATTGCAATTATTAACCTTATTGATGCTCAAATGGAGTATGTAACTTTTTATTATCATCCACATAGGATAAACTATGTCTTAGGCCAAGTCACTTACCCAGATCACTCTTTTCCTTAAGAGTGTATTGCCATTATCAGCCAGCAAGTGCTCAGGAACTACGTAGAATGACATCTATCCATTCAACCTAGAGCCACTTATGAACACCACTGTATGCCAAGCACTGTACTAGGTACAGGGATTTCAATAGCAAGTAGAAATAGACATAGATTCCCTGTCCTCTTGGAGATTATATTAAAGTCATGGAGAGAAAGACTACTTAAATAATTGGACAAATAGTGTAAAATTGTAATGTGATGGGAACAAAAAAAAAGAAAAACTTCGAGGAGAAGTTATGGGAGTGATCAGAAGAGTTGATCTCTTCTGGAAGGCCAGGGAAAGCCTCTCTTAAAGAAGGTAATTTATCTAAGATCTAAAGGAAGGAAAGAGGCTAACCAGGCAAAAGTGGGAGGAGAGATGTGGGTGCATGAATGGGTAAATGGAATCTGGAATATTTTTATATTATCTTCTCCCCCTGGTATCCCTGTTTATATTTTATGGTCTGACCCCAGACCAGCCACAATTCTCCTGGGTTTAGATGAAAAAAAAATTATTTTGAAGACTTCTATTATTATTTAACATTTTTCTTCTCTCCCTTTTTCATTTTCCTTCCCCAACAAATGGCACTAATCTCTTCAGTCGTTAGATCAAGTAAGCAAAATAGGCTGTTTGTAAAAATAAACAAACACAGATTCTATATTCACTGCCCCCCACCCCCATTAAAACCCCATCCAGAGGGTGGTCTTATAAATATTCCTTACACTTTCCCCTGATTTTTCTTTGGGGCACTGTTGGGTTTCCTTGGAGAAGAGTCTAGGAGCACTTAATTATCTGTAGAACAAGTTGAAATATGCCTCCAAGATCAATTTTGATTCTAGCTGACCCTACTAAGCCTTAGGCCCCTTGGACTTGCTTAGTTTGTTTGCATTTGCATTGGTTACTCCTGGTAGCCAGGCCTTAAGGAAAAGGAATAGAAAGCCTGGATTGTGGCTAAAGAAACTGGTTGTTTACCCTGGGAACAATCCCCTTAGAACTGGACCTGGCCTTTTCAGAGAGGAGAGAGGCTTGACAGAGAGAGATAGAAAGGGACAGAGAGAAAATGAGTAATGAGCACAGTGGCTTTTCATCTTTAAATTAGAAAGTGTCCAAGCCACTGACGATATCCCAGACATGTGGTCCCAGGCACTCCTCTGTTGCCTAGAACAACGAGGAATAAGATTGACAGCACTGCAGCCTTTCCGTTTTGTTCCTTCTTTCCCAGGTTCATCTTTTTGTAGCTGCATGCAGGTGCAGGGGGTCCAGTCCCACCTTGGGGCCCAGTGAGAATTCACCCTTAATCTGAGAGGCTTAGTCTGAGAATGGCAGGAAGCCATTCTGTGGATTCTCTACTGCAGAAGAGCTTAATGCTACCGGAGCAGAGCCATCCCTCTGGCTCAAGGATTCCCCTCCCCGATCAGGCCCATTTATCACACTTTAACAACCACCAGAAAGCCAACAGTGGTTTGCTATCACACCCTGGCCTTGGACCTCCAAACATCCAATGAGTCATAACCAGAAAGATCTGGCTAGTGTTACAATTTCAAGGAAAAATAAATTTCCTTGGTGGCTCTTTTTCCAAACTCAAACCAGATAAAGTCAAAGAGGATTTTGTTGCTCTTACAACAGAATAATCCCTAGATAGACAAGCCTTCAGGCAGAACATGATTCAAGTGATGTCAGGAGCCCTTGATGTCTTTCCAAAGCTACAAAAGAAGATTGGGGTACTGTTACCAAAAGAAGAAAGAGATGGATAAATGTCCGTTTCAGTTAGTTTCACATACATAGTGTATCTGGGTAGAATTATTTTTTCTTCTCTCTTTTTCTTCTTGTTGGATCCTGGTACTTCTCATAGATAAAGTAATGGAAAGAAATGTTTGCAAAGCAACTCCAAAAAAGGATGGAGATAATGTGGTATATGAGTCAGTATAACAGAAAGTTAACCTTTAAGGGCAACATGTCAAGCTGGTTCTTTAAAATAATCTACCCAGAACCTCTATCCGTTTTTTCATCCTCATGATTTGAAGTTTCCCTCTCCTTAGGAACAGAACTGGGTAGAAGAAAGAATCACTGCCAACCCAAAAAGCGAAAGTGGTATTAGGGTGGAGGAAAAAAGGAGCTGCAAGGAAAGAGGGATGTTTGGAGATGGGAAGAGAATGTGAATGAGAGGTTCTATAGCTGAAATGTTGGTCCTGCAGGGATGCTCTAAAAATCCTTAGAGGCTGGGCGCTATACCCAAAGCCTTACTATTCTTTGGACTCAGTAAAGGTTGAAGTAAATAATTTGTAAAACCTTCTTTGGGGTTCTGGGGTGTGTATGTGGATGTATGTGTGCACACGCACACCTGGTTGAAGACAGAATCACCAGCAGGTGTCTGGACTCCCCATTCTGGAAACTGGGGCATGAACGGAGCCCTCAGGATAAACAAACCCATGGATCAGTTTCCTTTTTCTTTGTAAATGATTCCCCTACTCTCTCTCTTCCAAGATCAGTTTCATCTACAATCATTCAATAGCTATTGGTGAAGAGTTAATGTTTCTATAGAAAGGCAACATACCTGAGTGCTTTTTGTATATGCCCTTGGGGTCAGATGGACCTGGGCTCCAGTTCCGTTTTTGCCTCCTGCTATTCAGGAAACCTTGAACTTCCCACGGGACCTTGGACTTCCCATGGGATCTTGAGCTGTGCACAGAACCTTGAGCATGTTAGTTTTCCTTACAGATAGTAAGATCTCAATAATTGGGAGACACAATAGTGTTACAGGTTCCTATGTCTTTAATGGGTTTATCTAAGGATTTGGGGATGTGAGTCTGAGGGTCCAATAGGAAAAAACCCAACTTACTGAATAGTGACTTAAACATTTGGGGTGTGAATCCCTGCTTTGACAGTGCCTGATGTGAGACCACAGTGCTACTTACCTGAGCTGTACTTTGGTTTCTGTATCTTGGACAGTGTGTTTGTATGGGGTGAGTGGTGACCAAAATGACTGCTGCTCCCATCTTACAAGACTGTGTTAGAACCTGGTTTGGATCTTGCTTTGTAAATTGTAAGAGGTAGAGGTCAGGGAACAGGGTTTGGAGTGGGGGAGTGGGAATATAGGCGAGGGGATGCCTCCAACTACCAGCTGTTGACAGCAATACTCTCTCCCTCTCCTTATGTTGTTTGGGGAAAGAGGTGAGGCAGCCTGTGGTGTGTAGAACATCTTGGTCTCAGTGCACAGGACATTCCCACCTTTGTGTTTTCCTTGGAAACAGAGGCCTGCCAGAACAGTGAACTTCTCTCCTAAGCCCAACCCAGAGGTTTATTCAAGAAAGAGTCTTTAAATTCATCTGCTCTGATTCAGAGTTGTGAGAGATCATTTTATGTGCTCCGAGCTGAAAGGGAAGAAAAACTTCATATATTGTTTCCTTGGGATATATGGAGGCATGAGTTGAGTTCTATAATTCTAGAAATTATGACAACACATCCATAAAGATGAGGGAGAATCCCCATGCAGCAGTTCCAGTAGCTTAAAGGAATATTATTTAATACCCATTCATGGGAGTGTGGCAGAATTTAAAGACTTCATGTAACCTCTTCATCACCGTTGGAAAATGAGCAAGCTCAGGCCAGGTACCTGGAGGCTTGGAACTTTTTATGGAAGGTTTGGGTATCTGGAGTTGTTTGGGCTCTGTTCACAGTTATTTTGTATACTTCTAAAGAGTGATTGAGCCTGTTTAATCTACGTTTAAATCTCTCTCTGCTGAAAGCCAGGTTCTTACAAAAAAAGTTCGGATTCAATTTAATTCCATTCATTACAAATTAATTCAATTAAGGGAATTAGTTGAGCGGCTAGTTGGTGCCACGTGAGGCCTGTGGGGAATCTAAAGATGAACTGGACCAGGCCTCTGACCCCCCAGAGGGAAGGGACTGTTCAGCAATTGCTACTTAAATCTCCACGAGCAAGAGAATTAAGGAATTACTGGAACTTGTACACAGTTCTCCGACCAGAATTAGCCTATTCTTTTCTATTTTATATGTTTCATCTTCATCTCCTTGTCTTACCTAATAACTAACACATCAATTTATTCAGCAAATATTAATTAAGAACCTGTTTATGCCTGGCAGAGAGGCAGTGTGGGAGAACAGCTAATCACTGTCATTTGTTTGCAGCATAGCTTGATAGGACCAAGAACCCAAGCTGGAGAGCCAGATGGTAGGGTTGTGAACGAGGACAAGTCCACAGACTCTCTAAGCTCCAGTTCCTCATGCGCACATGGAAATAATAATAATATATCCCTCACATGGTGGGGAGGACTAAAGGAGCTCATGTGTGTAAAAGGTTCAGGACCTTTACTAGCAAGCACATAGTAGGTGCATAATAGCTGCTATCTATCTATCATCATCATTGTTGCCTACTTTAGAACAGAAATTCTCAAAGCTAGAAAGTGGTTGCATTTTTTGGACGGCAAATAGCCTCCAACACTTGATAACAAATGATACAAGTCAATAATGAACACATATGAATAAATAAAGTACTAACAGACATACTTAAGTGTTCTAAACCTCTCCCTCATGCCTCTGCCTATAAGGAAGACTAGATCTGATGAGCTGCAATATCATTCTTTTTTTTTTTTTTTTTTTTTTTGAGACGGAGTCTCGCTCTGTCGCCCAGGCTGGAGTGCAGTGGCCGGATCTCAGCTCACTGCAAGCTCCGCCTCCCGGGTTCACGCCATTCTCCTGCCTCAGCCTCCCGAGTAGCTGGAACTACAGGCACCCGCCACCTCGCCCGGCTAGTTTTTTTTTTTTTTTTTAGTAGAGACGGGGTTTCACCGGGTTAGCCAGGATGGTCTCGATCTCCTGACCTTGTGATCCGCCCCTCTCGGCCTCCCAAAGTGCTGGGATTACAGGCTTGAGCCACCGCGCCCGGCCTGCAATATCATTCTTTATAGCACTGAATCTGGGCCAGGTAAATAGCGGAAAGTGAAGGAGGCAAGAGGCCAAGTGGAGCTATGGGATAACACACAGAGACAGAGTTGTACGGAGAACTGGCTTGGGAAAGAATGTGGGGGACACTTGGAAGAGGGAGAGGACAGAAACTTGAAGGTAGCTCCCTGTGTCTGACAGGGGGGAGACAGAGAGAGAGAAAGAGAGAGAGAGAGAGAGAGGATGCGGGTGATGAGATAGAAGCCCAGGGCATCACTGCTTTCCTGGGCATGCACCCTGTGCAATCACACAGGGCCCGGCCTCCGAAGGACTCTGTACCTTGTTTAATGCTCTGCAGTGGCTCTCTGGAAATTCTTATAATTTTTAAAGAAGGGGCTCTGCATTTTCACTTTGCACTGGGCTCCACAAATTATGTAGCTGGTCCTCCTTAGGGAGAGATTTGTGTAAGCTTTGCTGTGTGAAATGAATGCAATCCCTTTTTAGTGTTTTCTTGAGCTTTAAACAGCTTTCAATTATTTGGGGGATTATCCAACTGCAGATCTTTTGACTAAGACTCAAGACTGGGCTCAGCCACAGTTGTTCAGCTTTACCCAGATGGGGAGCGAAAGAGCAGCTCTTTACTCCATTCCGACTGGAGGAGCCTCCCTGCGCCCCTCCCAGCCCAATTCATTTGTAGAAGGGATGGGAAACCCTCAGCAACCTCCAGCATGTGCTCACTCCATCAGCCTCAGAAGAAACCCAACACAACGCTCTACCCTCTATTCCATTATTCTGGCAGGATGCTCCCCGCTGAGAGAAAAGGCTCGAGGTGCTCCTTGGGGGCTGAGATAAAAGAAGCAGTGTTCCTCGAAATGTTGTGTAGGACATGGAGAATTTCCCACTGAAGAAGTTCCAGCTTGGGAAGAGACACACTTCCGCTTCTGGGTGGATTTTGTGCAGAGCCCCTTTCTTTTCCTGCCGCTTACATTGCAACAGAAAGGCACCATGTAGAGAGAGCAACAAAGTGCTCTGAGTTCAGCCCATTATTAAACAGTTTCAAGGGTCATTTTGATCTTGTCAGGATCAGCAGGCTCTCTTTCAGCAGTCCTAAAAAGGCTGACAGAAACAATAAATGGACAATTTTGAAACTCTTTGTCAGAGTTACACTTTGGGGGCAAACTCGGCCATAAATACCAATTTCTAGTCCCCCTCGCCACTTACCAATCCACCGTCTTCAGATCTGATTGCCCCCCTTCTCTGGCCACTGCCCTGCCATCAGCTTATCTCGCCAACATTGTGTCAGCGAGTGATTCGCAGATGCTTCTTTGTCTGCTCCGTGATGCTCACACTACAAAGGGCCTGGTGTGATGTATACCTCGGAGCCTGCATTTGTCTCTAATTTAGTGCCTACATATCTGTAATAGCTGTATTGAACTGAAGCTGAGAAAAATCACCCTTGCCACCCTCTGTTTTTAGGGAGTCTGTGATAGGTTTGAGGATTACCCTATCGATCACTAGTCAGCAATGATTACCTCTCACCCTCCTTCTACCTCGTCAATAAATGGCACCAAATATCAATCCCAGGAGACACACTCAAAACTGGGGTGTCACGAGCTGTGAATAGAATTATAAATACAGTGCAGTTTAAAGGAAAGTATTCAAGCCCAAAAGACACATCAGAAGAGATGCCGCATTCTGTAAAGGATTTAGACTTTAAGAGTATTAACATTTCTTTTACAACAGATTGTTCCACTCACGGAAATTACAATTACTGTCATTTTTTTTATACTGACAATGCAAATTACATATATTTTCTCCAGACATGGTATTTAAACTAAGTAGTGAAAGATGGCAGCAAGTACTAAATGAATTTCAAAAAGTGGGTTGCCTTAACTTTGTACATCTGAATGTCTTTATGAAAAAGTTTCTTGGTGACTTGTTGAAATGCCCCAGCTCTAGATTGAAACCAGCTGATGTCATACCCCTAATGAATAGGTTATTTTGGTGTGAAGAACTGGGAGTAAAGAGCACTTTATAACAGTTAAAAAATCTATACTCCAAGTATTATAATGAGACCGACAGATGTCTAATTAAAGTGGGGGCCTGGGAAATCCATGTGCCTCTCATTTGAACCAGACAGTGATGGGGGCCAGCATTTTCCATATTCAGTAGAATGCTCACTTCACAAGGTCTTCATAGATATTATGTCAGGGCATGGTGGCTCATGCCTGTAACCCCAGCTACTCGGGAGGCTGAGGCAGGAGAATTGCTTGAACCCTGGAGGCAGAGGTTGTGGTGAGCCAAGAACATGCCATTGCACTCCAGCCTGGGCAACAAGAGCAAAACTCCGTCTAAAAAATAAATAAATAAATAGAGTTCTATGATAAGATACACTTAAGATTCTCTGAGCTGAACAAAGTTAAAAGAGCTATCTTATTGTAGGAATTTTCAGTGCTTTGTATTTGCTAAACTGCTTGCGAATGTCAAAGAGTGGAGGGAGAACACAGTACAGAACACTTCTCAAACTTGTTGGACCTTGGGAAATTTTTCTGGGGAACATTTCAGGGGATTAGAGTTCTGAAACCCACCTTGAGAAAGTCCTGTCTTGGTTTGGGGGGCATGGATGAGATGGCAAATGAGAGAATGTGGGTTGCATAGTGCTGTAATTCTTGTAGAAGCACTCAGTGGTCTAGGGCCCTATGACCTTCTGGGCTGGTGATTGGAGGCATCACAATTTTCTCCTTCTCTTGTGGGACTTCTTTAGGAAGTTCAGAGAACAGTGATTGGGCAGGAGGAAGCATAGGCTACAGCTCCAAAATACCAGGTTAATTGACTTGTGTATAGGTGATCTTTGAAGTTTCATTTTCTCTTGAGAGTTGAGGATGAGAGAACAAATGCCAAGTATGTTTATACCCTGTGAAAGGAAAGTACAATTGAGAGCCATGTGGTACTCCCAGATGCCTCAGCCAGAGTGCTGGAGTTCTAGTGTCAGCAGACTTTGACTCTGCTGGGGTTTCAGTGGGATAAGTTCTGTGGAACAGGGGAATGCCTGAATCCTGCCTAGCTTATAAGAATCATTATAATCTACTGAATCACCCTCTCTCTTCCCTCCTGTATGAAGTTTTGGAGAGTGTTACATATCTAAGGAAGAAGAACATGCCTGAAATGGTCACTTTATTTATAGCTAGATTATATATACCAGCTGCCAGCCTGGAGAATGCTGGAAAAAGTGGAAAAGCAAGAGGTGGACAGGTAAGCATCAGGTCTGTAAAGAAAAGGCCCTGACAACAACCTCATCCCATCTGATGTTGTAACTAAGGGCAGAGGTAACTAAGGGAGAAAGAAGAGTCAATAGACGAGGCCCTGGTCTCAGCCTGCTTGACTGGATGTTGTATTGACACTTGACTCCACCCGCGGCTTCCCCTTTTCATGAAAGCATCTGAAACCTTAGGAAGGGCCAAACCACATCTCCACACTAACATCACACTAACCACCAGGTCCTATCTGTCTGGAGAGAGGACCTCTGATCCATAAACACATCTTGCCCTGGGACCAAGACTGGATGATGAAAGGAGACAGGGTTTGGGCTACTTCTTCACCCGCTGAACAAAGCCATATACACACGCCTCTTTTCCTCTAAAGGAGTTAAGTGTATAATTTGATTGACCAGTAAATGGGTCAGAAATGATAAGATTAAGCCATATCCCTCATGCCTTTCTTTCTCTGAGTGACTTGAGTCCCATCTGGAAGGGCTGGTTTTTCATTTCAAGCCTGGTTTGTTCTAATCCTGACCCTGGGATCCTAGACTCTGTACTGAAGAGGATTCCGAAGGACCAGCTGGTCTGCTTCTCCACACTCAGGCACATTGGGACTGCCTCAGAGATACAGAGCTCCTCTATGTTTTAAAACTTCTTTTCCTAATAAGAAATGTTTCCTTCTATGTAACCTCATGCTCTTGTACTGCTCTTTGTCAAGAGAGAAAACAGCTGGAAATACTGTCTGTGGGCGTCTTCTGTATGCTTCAAGATTCTCGGTTTTACTTTCTGCAAGCTGAAAAATCTAGTCTCCTTAACCTCTTTTTACAAGTATTCTTTTTCTTCCTTTATACCATATTTGTGAGTGCTCCAAGATAAAGTTTCCTTAAGTTTGTTCATCATTGTTAACATCTGGAACCTTTCTAAACATACCAAATTGCACATCACTCTCCAGACTTTCTGTGCAAGAATTATGGGAGCAGAGGTGGTTTGGAGCCTGGGCAGGAATTATCATTCTTAAACAGAACAAATAAATCATTGTGATCTTTTTGAAGCCCAACTTAAAAAGTTCTCCCTTTCTCAGGGAATGGAACCTATTTTTCAGAGGGATCCCTGGCAGGTTGGTTGGCACTAGCATCATGAAGGGACGCCTGATCTGAAGATGGCCAGGCAGAATCTTTTCCCCAGAATTTAGAAATGAACCTCATTACCAGGAGATCAATCTCTGAGGGTGAGTAGAAGTATGACATGAAATAAAAGGAGACAAAATTATGTTGTGAAGATAGAGAAGCAGGGAGAGGTGGTCTGCAGAGCAGGGGTAGAATGAAGCAGATGCTCGCTAAGACATTCAAGAGGAAAATGGCAAAGCATTCCAGTGACTGTCCAGGCTCTGGGTCCAGTCTCTGTATTCTTGCTCTGGTGTTCTTGTCTATGTCGTTTTTGCCCACCCTAGTGTTACAGAGTGAATTGTGTCTCCCCAAAACTCTGATGTTGAAACTCTACTGCTCAATGTGACTTTTGAAGATCAGGCCTTCATAGAGATAATTAAGATCAAAAGAGGTTATAAGTGCAGGGTCCTAATCTGAAAAAAACAAAACAAAACAAACAAACAAACAAACAAAAATACTGGCATTCTTATAAGAAGAGGAAGGAACACCAGAGCTCTCTCTCTACCAGGTGAGGACATAGTGAGGAGCTGGCTGTCTGCAACCCAGGAAGAGAGACCTCGCCAGGAACCAACCCTGACAATACCTTGATCTTGTATTTCCATCCTCCAGAACAGTGAGAAAATAAATTTCTGTTGTTTAAGCCACCCAGTCTGTGATATTTTGGTAAGGCAGCCCAAGCAGACTAATATACCTGGTTAAAGTGGATTCTCATTACCAACCACCAAAGTGGCTTAACCAAATATAGAACTAACAGCTCTATCAGGAGAGGTAATAAGGTCACAGCCAATGTCTTCTGTCTCCATTGACTCACCCTGGCACTTTCTATTTTGCTTTTCTAAGACGACACATACCTCCTTGACTTGAATATTTTGTTGACCACATGTAACTAGACAATGTTAATATGCTTTAAACTCAGAACGAGTGCTGGTCTGCCATGAAAAAAAATTCTAGCAATTCATTCTCCTAGTAGGAAAGAACAACAATTAATATTTACTAACTGATATATTCACCCAACAGCCTGTGACATCAGTTCTATTATTTACCTGTTTTACATGTGAGGAAACTAAGGTATCTGAGAGGGTAAATAACTTTCCTTAGGTCACAGAACTCATAACTGATGAGACCAAAACTTGAACCCAGGTATGACTACAGATCCCAAGATTTCAACCAAGTTGCTACATTTGGGTTGAAACCAAAGTTCAATTGTTAAAAGCAAAACTCTCTTGATGCTACATGAAAAGTAATGTGCAATAACCCATTTCTGTACTAACAGAGCAGTCCAGTTAGGACTCTAAAGGAAAAAGCAAACAAGGTAGGCTAGGGGGCTCCAGTAGGCTTGTATATGACCCAGGACTTGAATTGAGCCCAGATAACTGTGGGGTTGAAAGATGTTGCCATTGTAACATCCATCTCCCCCGTTAAAGAGATATCTGATTTTACTGAGATATTCACTCCTTCCCTAAGCAGCTCACATGCGAGGCAAATCTGACTTCACCCCTCCCCGGCTTTGGAAAATTTCTTAGTTTTCTAAGGGTAAACCCATCCTCCTTGCCAGGGATTGGGCACGTGATCGGGTTTAGGTCAATACGATGCAAGAGATTCTCTCTTCTGATCTGGATATTACTGGATGTTACCAGATGTTAGTTACTGCCACTAAAATGCAGCATAGCAAAACCCCACAAGAGCATTTAGTTAGCTGGTCTGGGCCTTGCTAATTGGGCCAACTCAGTTCTCTTGATTGTCTCTGGGCTGAACAATGAGTTTAGGGGGTCAGCTTATCTAGCTTAAGTTCTACACTAAGTCTCCCATGCCTTCTCATGACCAGAAGGCTAGAGTATGCATGTTCTTCTCAAGGTGATGGCAGAGATATAAGAATACCAGTGGAAATACAAGGCATATCTCAAACCTAGCCTCTGTTACATCTGCTAACATTCCATTGGCCAAAGAAAGTCACATGGCCAAGCTTAGTATCAAGCCCACCTGCTAAACAGCCAAACTAGATCACGTGGCCAAGCCTGCCATGAATGGAGCAGGAAAGTATACACTTCCCTGGGAGTGACTGGGAGGAAGTGGATATTCTGACCAATAATCTAATCTACTACAGGGCTATGCATGGATGTGAAGACCAGAACCATAACAGCCTTCTCCCTTTCAACCTAAAATGAAGCCAACACACAGAGAGAAGAGGGGATTCACAAGAACCCCAGGAAAAGAGATGGAGCTGCTGGATCAAATCAACTTGAAGTTCTACCCAGTCTCTGCATTGGCCAGTGTTGACGTTACTCGATGCTGAAACTCTCTCATTCAGAGAACACTCCTTGGAACTCTTAGGAACAAAGGTCCAGAGATGTGAATAACTGTGGTGCATTGGGGGAAAGAAAAACAATGCAGAGAGCCTAGAGAGAGCATTGTTTCCCAAGTGGTTTGTCCTTGGAAACCCAATCAAGCCTTCCCTTTATCATCCAGTCACCTTGCAGCAAATCTATTTCTTCCTGATTTTATGTAATTTGATTCATTCTCAGATGTTTGTTCATCTGACCTTCCAGTTGGTATGGTAACAGCCTGACTGAACTGTGGTGTTTATTATTCACCACAAGCTCTTGTCAAGTCAGTAAGAATCACCTTTGCCTTCTTTCAAGCTGTACAGGGGACTGAGGTATTGAGGAGGAGGCATGGCCTTGTACCACTACTGGGGTCGATGCTGGAAAATCTCCTGTTAAAACTCTACCATTTTCCTTCCTCTGTTCACATTGATTGAGGTGGTTCCTTCCTTTCTGTAGAGCTCTTCCTTGCCATGGAAGGCAACACTTATTTCTATCTCCCACCCCCTCTCATGTGACATTAATAACAGGACACAAATTGAGTGGGCAATAGGTCAAATAATTTGTGAAAGTCACATTCAAAAAAAGACTGCAAAAAAAGAAGCAAAAGGAAATATCTTAGAATCAGAATTAATCCTTTAAAATAATACTTATAAAGTATTTACTAACTTTGTAACTCAGTTAAGAAGTTCTTCACACCCTAAATGTTAAAACATTGAGGGGGAACCTGGCTAACATGTATTAGATACTACCATGTGCTAAGCGCTATACGTGGCCCACCATACACATGACTCATTCAGTCTTACAATGACCCGGGGAAACAACTATAATCATCTCCACTTTAGGGAGAAAAAGAACTTTTCCAGGGTCTTGCAGCTAGCGCGTAGAGGGTCTAGGATTTGAATTTGGAACCTGCACCTTCATTTTATTTATACCACACTATACTCTCTTGAACAGAAGATATACAGCACACTGGTTTTGACAGTAGACTTACCTATAAGAATAGTAAAATGTGGCCCTACCATGTACTAACTGTGTAATTTTGACCAAGTTACTTAAACTTTCTCTGCCTCAGTTTCCTCATTTGGAAAATGGGAATAATCCAAACTCTGCCCTGTCATTTTAGGAAAGTGCCTTATGCCCCTGGGCCTTACTTTCAGGTCTCTGTAATGAGGGACCTGCACTAGTGATTTCTAAGGGAGCTTTTGTGCAAACATTCAGCCACACTCTGGGCTTAGGGTCATGATTTAATTTCAGTGCAGGGCAGTGAGAAGAGAAGAAAAGGGTAGCTTCAAGAAATGTCTTACAAACATAAGACTTGGTGGCTGATTTCACAGAAAAGGCAAAGAATGAACTTGAGTAAAAGATGGCTCTGAGCTTTAGAGCCTGTAGGAAAGAAATATTTATTTTTAAATCATCCAAAAGCCACTCTTGCCATTGTGTTAGTTATTGTCTCCATTTGACCAAAGATTCAAGGTTTTAAAATATCCATTTGCTCTCCCTTATTCGTTATTCTTCTGTGAACAAGCTTAGTCCATAACCATCTAAAACCATCAGCAGCTCATTAGTCATCAGAAGATTTGTAACTAAGTGGTAATAGAGTTTCCTGTAATCTGGACTTCAGAGCTAAAGGAACGGGTATCCAGTGATGAATTATCCAGGCAGGACTCTGAAAGGTGTCCTAATGGATGCAGCAAGTGAAGATCTGTTCCAGATGGACATATCTGCTGCTGCTTTTCTGTTTCTCACACACAGCACACCTTGGCTCAGCCATCCTCCTCTCTTGCAAAGGCTCCTAGACTACCCTCTGGCAGGAAGAATCTAATCCATCCTTCAAAGACAAGCTCAAGCTGTTCATGGAGTAGATGCATATGGAGCCAGGCTCTGTGCTAGGTGCCAGCAATGCAAAGATGAAAGGCACCCCAGTCTCAAAGAGCTCCCACCAGCTGGGCCTGGGGCATCATCCCTGAGCTAACACCTTGTCATTCATTTTGCTTGTGCATTCATGGTGGTTAATTCCCGAGGATAAGGACTTTTTCCATACTCTTCATGATACTTACGTGCTGAGAGTGGGTGTCGGAATGTATTTGTACTTTGTTTTATTTGGGAGAAAGGTCTTATTGTCTAGCAGTTAAGAGAGCAGGCCATAGGGTTATACAGATTGGGTTCAAATTCCCCTCCAAACCTATAGCTCTGTGACTTATTAGGAGGATGACTACGACAAGTTCTTTAGCCTTTATATACCTCAGTTTTCTCATCCATAAAATAGGTGATAGGGAATAATAGCATATTTTATTTGAAATTTAAACAAAATAGTGCACTTGGTACATAGTGTGGTCTCAGTTTACATGGTTACTGTGTTTTAATGATTATAGAGTTTCAAAGATTCAGTGTATAATTTACAGTGACTGAGGACAGATGCCTGCCTGTCTCTTTTCTTTCTTTCTTTCCTTCCTTCCTTCCTTCCTTCCTTCCCCCCTCCCTCCCTTGTTCTCTCCCTCCTTTCTTTTCTTTTTCCCTCTTCCTTTCTTTTATTTTTTATCTTTTTCCTCTTTGTCTTTCTGTGCCTGTCTCTCTCCCATTCTCTCTCTCTCTTTCGCCTCTCATCCCGTCTCTATCACAGCAAGGGTAATTATTACTTAGAAATTGTATTTATATATAAAAATATTGGACAGGCAGGCTCCAAGAGTTAAATCCAGACTGATTCCTTTTTGCTGAAAAGACAGGCCTTATTGCTGTTCTTCTCGTTTGCTTGCACAAGGATCTCTTATGTAGCCAGTTCACTCAAAATTTGCCACCAGCACAGATCCACTTAGGAACCTGACCCAAAAGCAGTAGAAAAAAAGCAAAACACAGATGCATTTTTCCCTCTAGAACCTCTGACTGCCTTTCTGGTAGTGGTATGCTGACTCTCCAGGGAAAAAAGAACAAGAGAGGAAGGGGAAAAAGCCCTGAGGGCTTGCCAATTTCTGTGGTATGTTACTACCATGGTCAATTTCAAGCTTCCAATATAACACCACAGAATGTGAGTTGGGAGAGGGGTGCACAGTCAGTTCTTAAGAACCCTATGCACCTCATTCTGCACACCAACTGTTCCAGGAATATGTGGATCCACCCTCAGCTCTCACCCCTGTCCATGCCTTTCTCCTATATCCAGAGGACTTGTCCCAGCCCTCAGCACCACTGTCCCAGATTCTCTGTCTTCCTTCCTCTATTCTCAGTCCTCCCCTCCATCTCCCAAAATAATCTGCTAAAACCCAGATCAGAATATGCTACCTCCCTGCTGTATAATCCCCAGTGGCTTCCCTTTGTTGCCCCAGGCCCTTAACCCCCTTCTTAACCCTTCCCTGGAGTTACTCCAGGTCTCTCATCTTGATGCAAGTCCTGTTACATCTCCACATCACTGCCCATGCCTAGCCTACTGTCTGGAATGCCATTCCCAGTGCAACCAGCCCTGGCTTTTTTTGTGTCCCTGGTGAATTTCTACTTACCTCTAAGTTTCAGCTCAAATGCCCTGTCCTGCATAGTTTTTATGACTTTCTATCCTACTCTAGCTGTCATTGTTTCCTTCCTTCTCTAGGTTTCCTTGATACCCTTCTCTCATATTCTGTGGTATACATAACTAGTTTTCTGGTATCTCCAGATATTAAGACAGGGAGGCAGCCATGGGTCCAGGATTGATGGATCATTCATTTTTCACATATGCATCCAACAAATATTTATGGAGTGCTGTGTATGTGCCAGTCAACACGCTGGATAAGACTAGGGGTAGAGTGGAGAATAAGATAGACTGTCCTCTGATGGAGCTCACAGCGTGCTGAAGAATATGGGCATTGAACAAATAGGCAAAAATAAAAATATAATGGCAAATAGGTTCTATGAAAGAAAAAAAAAAAAAAAAAACAGGACAGCGTGAGAGAAATTCCAAAACTAGTGAAAGGTTTTTAACTTTTCAGAAGCCTGGAATATATACCTTTAAAGTCATGGGGGCCTCACTGAGGGCACTGAACACCATAGCATGAATTGCATTGTGCAGCAGGAACCCTGCCTCACCAGCTTAGAAATGACAGCAAGAGTCATGCAGTTCTTTGATTGAGTTGATGACTTGGGGGGAGATGTATTATGTCTTTGTATCTCTATTAATTAAATTTTTTGGTCTCAAGTGACAGCAAATTCAAGTAAAATAGACTTAAGGGGGAAAAGAAGAGGTGAATGAATTGGCTCACATAATTAGAAAATCCATAGTTATACTCAGTGCCCTGATCTTGGTTTCCAATACCATTTTGCGATAAAAAGAACTCAGGGCTCCTTGGAGAAATGGCTGATTCTAGAACTGGGGCAGAGAATATGCAATAGTGAGCCTGAAACATCTGATAGAATCAGAAAGTAAGAAAGTGTTCAGCTTTTACACTGTTGGTAGGAGTGTAAACTAGTTCAACCATTGTGGAAGACAGTGTGGCGATTCCTCAAGGATCTAGAACTAGAATTACTATTTAACCCAGCAATCCCATTACTGAGCATTCACCCAAAGGATTATAAATCATGCTACTATAAAGACACATGCACATGTATGTTTATTGTGGCACTATTCACAACAGCAAACACTTGGAACCAACCCAAATGTCCATCAATGATAGATTGGATTAAGAAAATGTAGCACGTATACACTATGGAATACTATGCAGCCATAAAAAAGGATGAGTTCAGGTCCTTTGTAGGGACATGGATGAAGCTGGAAAACATCATTCTGAGCAAACTATCGCAAGGACAGAAAACCAAACACCGCATGTTCTCACTCATAGGTGGGAATTGAACAATGAGAACACTTGGACACAGGAAGGGGAATATCACACACTGGGGTCTGTCATGGGGCAGGGGGATGGGGGAGGGATAGCATTAGGAGAAATACCTAATGTAAATGACGAGTTAATGGGTGCAGCACACCAACATGGCACATGTATACATATGTAACAAACCTGCGCGTTGTGCACATGTACCCTAGAACTTAAAGTATAATAATAATAAAAAAGAAAGTGTTTAAAACACAGCACACACGCGTGAACACAAACACAGATAGAGTACATCAAAGGGACACAGAAACCAATTAACAGACTCACAATGGCCAAAACTGAGACAATGTGAACAAAATAAATAAGTATAAATTATAAGCCAAAGTATGAAATGAGTCCATACTGACATAAATGATTGAATAAGTAAATAATGAGGGAGAATAGACAAATCTCTCTCTCTCTTTCATTTTTGTTTCTGAGTTAGGGTCTCACTCTGTTGCCCAGGCTGGAGTGCAATGGCATCATCACAGCTCTTTGCAGCCTTGAACTCCTGGGCTTAAGTAATCCTTTCACCTCAGCCTCCCAAGTAGCAGGGACCACAGGCATGTGCCACCACACCCAGATAGTTAAAAAATTGCTTTTTGTAGAGACGAGGTTTCTCTATGTTACCTAGCCAGGTCTCAAACTCCTGGACTCAAGGAATCCTGCCTCAGCCTTCAGAGTGATGGGATTATAGGCATGAGCCACTGCACTGGGCCAAGAATAGACAAATCTCTCATGTAGAAGAATTTTAAATAATTTATATAGACCCTCTGTCCTCAAAAGGGAGGAGCATAACTCCGTAAGTTTGGGGTACACAAAATGACTTATTTTCAAAGAGAACAATATGGAAAAGGGGAAAAAGAGTGACTTAACAGAGGAGCCACTTATAAATAATACCTCAGTCAAGTGATCAAAATTAACATGATATGGTGTGATAACAATGGCATTTTGCCATGTGGTCTAACTCCCCCAAACCCATAGCCTGGGCTAACCATGAGAAAAACATTAGAAACCTCCATTGAGGAATATTCAATAAACCATTGATCAGTATTCCTCAAAACTGTCAAGGTCACCCAAAACAAGGCAAGTCTGAGAAACTGTTACCATCTACAGGAGCCTAAGGTGACATGATGACTAATTGTAATGAGGTCCCCTGGATGGGATCCTGGAACAGAAAAAAGACATTAGGTAAAAACTAAGGAAATCTGGATAAAGTATAGACTTCAGTTAATAACATATCAATATTGGCTGACTAGTGGTAATGTACAATGCTATAAAATGCTAACAGTAGGAGAAACCAGGTGTGGAGTATATGACAACCCTCTACATTATCCTGACACTTATCTGTAAATCTAGAGCCATTATAAAATAAAACATTAATTTAAAAACTTGTTTAAGTCCAGAGCTCAACAAGCTTCAGATATGGCTAGATCCATGATCCCAAATCATATGAATCTGAATCCATCTCTGTATTTCAGTGGTGTTGGTTTAGCTTTTAGGTAAGTTCCCTTCACTTGCTGGAACCCCAGCCACTCTAGACTTATATTACACTAGTGGAAGAGAAGTTCATTTCCTAATAGTTTTAACCACAGCCTCAAACTTGGGTCATGTGTCCATCCCGGAAGCAATCAGTGTGGCCAGGGGTATGTGGGACTCTGATTGGCCAGGTCTCCATCACATGCCCACCTTTGGAGCTAGGGTGCTGTGTGCCCCACCCCAACCAGACAGCTGAGAGTAAAGAAGCATTGTGACTTGAACAAAGGGAAATGGATGCTATTCAGGAAAAGCAACAGATGTCAACTACAAAACACATCCTTCAAGTGAACTCAAATAATAGGGTGGTGTGGTTGGGATGAGAATTCTTGTTAACTGTGAAGATAGACATGGGAAACCCAGGGAAATGCAGACAACAGGAACTCAGGGAGGTAAGGATCTTATAAGAGTGGAATCAGATGTCCATTGTCCATTCAGGACCCAAGGGAGCTCTAGGGAGCTGGACAATGGGAGTGTGGATCTTCTCTCTGCTATTCTGCTTCTAAGGGGACACAGCTGCTTGCCCCACCACCCACCATCCACTTTCCAGGCATCTGTGAATTTTCTAGTTCCTATCCAGGATGGAAACAGCCCCTTGGCTAAAGGGCCACCTGGGTGGTCTCTGGCCAAGTTGTAAATGGGCCAGCCTTGGGTCAGTGGTCACCTCTGCTCCAGCCAGTGGCCCCAGGGACTGGTGCTGCTTACCTGAGCTGAGGCTGTGGACTGGGTACTTTCACTGTGAGGAGGAAGTTGAGGTAGGACACATGCCATCACTGAAAAATCCTTGATATTGTCTCAAATTTTTGTTGGGAAATTTATTTTCTGCATGTCCTCATTTGCACAAACTTGGGGAACATCCAATTCATCTAATCATTTTATTCTAAAGATAATGCCATTTGGTACACACATTTTTTCCTTTATTACCTTGGCACAAAAGTGCTGCCTTTAGCTTCTCGCTGCTTTCTGAAAGTTCTCTCACTCAGTTTTAGGCTCCATACTTTAACCAGAGCTTGCATAAAGTAGAGCACAAAAGCCTTTTGTGAAGCGCTGTCACCAACGTGTCAGCCTGGAGTCAAACTGGCTCCGGGGAGAAAGACGGAAACAGAGTAGTTCCATCAGTGAGCTCCAGGAGCATACATTCAAACATCTCATTATGAATCTCTGTAAAATATTTCTTCAAGAAGTTGTGCATCACAAAATACAATATAACATTCATATCAAGTGATATAGAGATAGCTTTAAGCAAAACTTGTTGTACTCTGTATAATGAATACTGCAATAAAAATACATATTCATTTCCAGATCACAAATCATAGCAATTTAAGCCATCTTCTGCCTTGCGGTAGTATTTTGAGGGGAAAATGTGTGTGTGGGCCCCTCCGCCTTGCTCGGAGGCTCATTCTTCTCCAGGAGGAAGCCTCTCTGCATGCCGTGCTGCACAGAGCTCGTTTATTTCCAGGGCTCTCTCATCAGGGCTCTGGGGGTGGTGGTGAGGCCATCATTTGAAACATAACCAAGGAAGCACTGCTGTGCTCATGGCACAGTAGGAAATCAGTCTATTTTTAAAATATGAGTTTGTCCAAGTTCTCTTGAAACATGTTACCCTGAATACATCATTTCAGCCCTGAGCTGAACAGATAGAAAAAGTCAAAGTTGTTTGACTTTTTAAACTGAGAAAGCTCATTATTTGGATCTTGAAACACTGTTTAAGTGACTTGATGGTGGGCATCAAATAAGATTTCCTGGGTCACCTCAGGGTAGGGGCGCAGCGAGGAACCCTGAATCTTTTTCTATTTACCAGGGGAGAAAGTACATGCCAGTGGCCTCCATCTGTGACTACTATGTCTTATGGCCAGACTTCAGAGGACCCAGATAATCTTTGAGCCTTCATCGGTGTTACTATGAGAAGTGTTCAAAGGATGTCTTCCTCATCCCCACAGGTTCCCATTCACCTGGTATTTCAGGCTCTGTTCATTTTTTCTTTCCAGATTTGGGAGAAACTCTGCTAAGGATGTGACACGTGTTTGCTCAGTTCCTTCATCCCGGGCTTCAGTACAGGATCTGGTATATAGTTGGTGCTCAATAAATGTGTGTTAAAGTGGCAAATGAACAGTCCTATGAGGTTAGTATTATTACTTTGGTTTACAGAGGAGTGATCAGAGAATCAGCGAGGTAATGTCACTTCCAGGGGGTCTGTGTGGTTCCAGTCCTTGGTTCTTACACCCTCCCTATGCCACCTCTAATGGATTCTCCCATTTGGATCTCATGTGTCATGGAAGTGGTTTGCAGGCTGAAACTCTTGAGTACATAGACTTAGAGGTAATGTAAAACACTTTGAATTTTACAATAGTGATTGGTCCGTTACTGTTGGCAGCTTGGGAGTTGTGAGCATTTCAACATTCTGAGCTGAAATTCAACCTGAGAAGCGAGATTTCTGGGTGCAAACAATATACAGTGCTTGCCCAGCATACCTGTTTACTCAGTGGAGTTGGGATGTTTTCTCTACAGAAGACCTAAGAGATAAACTAGGTGTGAAATGGTTTTCTTGTCCCAGTTGGTTCCAGACCTGCCTCCAGAGTTATTTCTAATATGTGAATCTTTGCCTATAAGTGACTTCTCATTGTCCACAGTGTAAACTCCAAACTCTATGTCATGGCCTACAAGTCTTCTGGGATGAACCATATGATAGGCCTTCCTATATCCATCCCATTCCTCTCCCTTTGTGTAGCAGCCACATGATTTACAAAAACTGGCCCTCCAGCTTCAAAGGTGGCTCAGATTGGTCTAAGCAAAAAAAAAAAAAAAATTAAATTAAAAAAAAAAAATTCCCAAACCTGTTGTCATAGTCATTCACTGGGATATCCCAGGCCTAAGACAGCCAGTCCATGTCTTTCTCTAGCCTTAGAGATTGGTTTATAATATAAAGCCCAGGGCTATCATTAGATGATCTCAGGATCAGGCATTCTTTCTTCCCTGGATGTTGTTTGGCAAGCACGTAACCTTGGTAGTTGGCAGCCACCCTGTGAACATGAGGACCATCCAATATTAGGATGAGGAAGACATACAAATGAGGAAAGACTAGAAATATAAAGAAACCAGCTTTTGGTAATAAGATTGAGTCATGGGACCAAACCACTGCTAAACCTGACCATGCAGGTATTTATATTTTTAAAAGTTGTGAATTTACCTGGGTCCAAAACAATAAAACACTTTTATTGTTTGGGCAAATTCAAGCTGGGTTTCTTGTTATTTTCAACTGAAAGCCTTCTGATTAATATGTTACTGATAATGCAGACCTGGGAGTCCTTTCTAGATTTATCTCTGCCATTACCTGCCTGTGCCAGTGGTGTAGCTTAAAACACTACTGTCCATTCTTAGAAATAAACTCTGTGCATTTTCACATGGACCTTCAGCATTCTACCTCTCTTTCTATGTTGTAAATTCCTACTCATCTTACAAAATCCAACCCAGTATCACCTCCTCTAAAACCTTGCCTGCTCTCCTTTCATCTATTCCAGGAAGAATTAATGGCTTCCTTCTTAGTGTCCTTCAAGTATTATCTATATACCCATAATAGAGCAATTTAAAGGCATTTGACAATAATAATTTAGCAGCTCTAATATGGATTGTTCTGCTGTTCAATGTGCTTTGCAGGTATTATCTTGTTTAACCGTTATAGCTCTCCTATTATACTGACATTAATATCTTCATTTTATGTCTTAGAGACATAAAGAGACTTATCCAAAGGTCCACAGCTTATAAGAGGGAGAAGCTGAGACTTAGGTCATCTAACTTCAGAATTTGTCCTCTTAATATCTGTGCAGTGTTCTCTTCCCAGCTTGTGAGTTCTTTTAAGTCAAACACTATCTTTCATTCATGGGTGCCTGAACAAATGTCCTAGGCACTCTGAAAATGCTAGTAGTATACATGAATGAATGGATGGATGGATGGATGGATGGATGGAAGGATGGATTTAAGCCCTTCACATCACAGATGAGAAAACTTGGACTCATTTTAAGTGACATGTGTGGTAGGCAAAAGTGTGGATGACCACTGAAATTTTTCTACAATGTCTTGCCACATTTGGAAGAAAATTATATGTTCTCTAAAAGAAAGTTCTCCAAAGCAAGAGGATAAAAATAAAGCTCAAAGATATCTGGACTTCTTTTCTCTCACCTGGAACCAGTGCATGTCCCTCTTAGGGTTAGGGTTAAGGTGGTAACCTGAATGAAGCAGAACATTCTCATCCTCTTCTCCAGAGTTCCGGGCATATCTTCATTTTTTTTTTTTTTTTTTTTTGAGGCGGAGTCTCGCTCTGTCGCCCAGGCTGGAGTGCAGTGGCCGGATCTCAGCTCACTGCAAGCTCCGCCTCCCGGGTTCCCGCCATTCTCCTGCCTCAGCCTCCCAAGTAGCTGGGACTACAGGCGCCCGCCACCTCGCCCAGCTAGTTTTTTGTATTTTTAGTAGAGACAGGGTTTCACTGTGTTCGCCAGGATGGTCTCGATCTCCTGACCTTGTGATCCGCCCGTCTCGGCCTCCCAAAGTGCTGGGATTACAGGCTGGAGCCACCGCTCCCGGCCTTCATTTTTTAACTCTTTTTAAATTGTTACTGACACCTAAACTAACTTGGGATTAAAAGAAAATAGAACCAAATCACATTCAAAATGTTCTGGATTGGGAGGCTTATTTATAACTACTTAGACATCAGGTTTTAAAAGAGGAAAGGGGGAGTGTTGAGCACAAAATTCAGAAGAACATTTGAAATTAAGAAATAGAATCACACGTCATCCTAATTAGCCAGGAGTGGAGTAAAAATTCTGCACTCCTGTCATGTTGCCACCATGCAAGAGCAAACTGTGACATTAGTTTAATTACATAAATTTATGAGATGAAAAGAACAACTTTTATAATCATTCAGACAATACTCCTATTCAGATTGCTGTGCAATATCTTTATTTAATCCTTCTTAAAGTATGTATTAGATTCATTTTTCAGGAAGCCTCAAACCTACCTGTATTTTAATGACTTGAGGGGACACTTTTCATTTCCCTCCTCTGATTCTTTTTTTTTTTTTTTTTTTTTTTGAGACAGGGTCCCGCTCTGTCGCCCAGGCTGGAGTGCAGTGGCCGGATCTCGGCTCACTGCAAGCTCCGCCTCCCGGGTTTATGCCATTCTCCTGCCTCAGCCTCCCGAGCAGCTGGGACCACAGGTGCCCACCACCTCGCCCGGCTAGTTTTTTGTATTTTTAGTAGAGACGGGGTTTCACCGTCTTAGCCAGGATGGTCTCGATCTCCTGATCTCGCGATCCGCCCATCTCGGCCTCCCAAAGTGCTGGGATTACAGGCTTGAGCCACCGCGCCCGGCCCTCTGATTTCTTTAAATGGGTGTCCTCATCAAATGCCTGTGTTCCACAGACTTGTCCACCTGTGTACATTTGACACCAATGCAATCAGCATCACTGAGAGAAAGAGCACGAGAAAAGTCCCCCAGAAGTGATTCTCTTGGGGTTGATTCACGTCATGAGTCATAATTCTTCTTCATCATTATCATCGTAGCTACCATTTATTGACAATCAACTTGCTTTCTTCGTTGCATTTCCTAAGTACAGTCATCTATCAGTATCTGTGGGGGATTGGTTCCAGGACCTTCCTTAGATACCAAAATCAGCAGATACTCAGGTTCTGACATAAATCAATGTAGTAGGTGCATGTAACCTATACACATCTTTCCATATACTTTAAATCATCTCTGGACTATTTCTAATCCCAAATACAACCCTACATATTATTTCATTCTCATGGATTCAATGGAGTACCTGGTGTGCAGCAAATTCAAGTTTTGCTTTTGGAGTTTCTGTGGGATTATTTTTCTGTGTATTTTCCATCCATGGTTGGTTGAATTCATGGATGAGAAGCCTACTGATACAGAGAGTTGGCTGTAGCTTCCTCAGTCATCTCTAAAATTCCTTGGAGAGTCACAGTGACTGTCCTGCTCACACTTCCATCTAAGGGTAACTGCCTCAGCCCCACTGCCCAGGGGCCATGTTTGAGGTCACACTTGCCTGCTTCTAGGGTTACAAGCCTGACGTAAGAACAGCTGACCCACAGACCAGCCAGGCTGGGATTTTGGTGACCTAATTAAAATATTAGCTTGACCAATTACTTTCTCTAAGTGCAAAAAGCCCCTGCTAATTTTCAGTCACAACTGAAGCAGAAAGGATAGATTATTAAACTGAGATTCTTAGCCTGGGGTCCACAAACCCATTTCAATTCTTTGTGACATTTGGGGTTTGTATTTATAAATGGTATGAGCAGATTCACAAATTTGAGGTGCAAGTCAGGTCACACAACTTATTTACTGATTACTTGCTCCACTCCTTAGCAAAAATTTCACTATGACTTTCTCAGGACCCCCTTACCCCATGAGTAATCCAAGAACTCTGAGGTTCCGTGGTGCTAAAGGGCTCCATCCAGTTCCCATACTCAAGCCAAGAAAACTCTGGACACTGATCAGTCCACTGCTACTGATGTTCCCTGGTGCCATGTTGCATCTTGGTCAAAGCCTGGTCTCCTCAGTCAACAGCAGATGTCATCGCTGTCCTGATGGAATGAGGCCTGTGTGGTTCCTGGACGGAGAACTGAAATAGTCTCTTAGAGCTGGCTCAAGATCTCAGTACTCCAGGGCACCACAGGGGCTGGGTCAGTGCCCGTCCTGGTGTCTGGTGTAATATGGACCCACAGTCCTGTGCTTTTATCTTCCAGGGGACAGGATCTCAAAATGCAGAGCATCCTATCTTCCTTCTCCTTGTCCCCATCGCAGGAATACCAATGCTTCACCTACCCTTTTAAGTGAAACTCAAAGTGATAACGGGGTTTTCTCTCTCCCCTGCTTTCTTTTCTTATGTGAGGCAAAGCTTTGTGAATTCAAGGTGGATTTCTGAAGCTTCTCTCACCAATGCAGGGAGAAAAAAATTTTAAACCAACAACAAAGCTTGATCTTCAGATAAGCATTTCACTACCTATGCATTTATCTGAGAAGAGGGTCCCTAGTTCTGATGAGATTTCCAGGGGCATTCATGGTTCAGCAATAGATGTTTAAGAGAAAGAATCAAGAACCGCTACTGTAGAGAGAGGACCCAGGGCATCCCCGAGGCTGTCAGGGATGGCGTCAGGAGGTGCCTGAGAGTGAGAGGGCAGCAAGCCAGCATGCGGGACAGAGAGAGAATGCCTGGCCTGTAACTGAGTTGCATGAAGAGAGTTGCACTTGAGAGAGTGCCATGCATCGTGGCTGTGTCTCAGACATGATGTGGAGAGAATAAGGAATAAGAACTATAATATTCCATGTATACAAAGCTTGAAAACAAGCAAAATTAACCTACAATAAAATAGGTGAAAAGAGTTATCTGGGAGGATACCAGCGGGTAGAGAAGGCAGTGCTGGGTGGGCTACCAGGGAGAGGGTAACTGTTTCTTTAAGGGCCAGCTTCTGATGATTTAGGCTTGGCAGCTGCAAGGTCTCTGGGGCAACTACTCACACAGCCACAGACAAGACAAAAATGATAGGCGTGGTGGTGTTTTCATGAAACCACAAAACCAGTAGCAGACCAGATTTGGCCGGTAGGCCTGAGTTTGCTGACTCCTGATCTATATATCTATTAATATCTTGGTGTGGGGTGGTCATTACATGGTTGTATTCATATCTAAAAATTCACTGAGCTTGTGAATTTCATGATTTACTTTATTGTATGTAAATTATATATCAGTTTTTTAAAATCTATTAAGTCAGTTTTAAAAAATCTATTAAGAGATTAAATTTAAAACAAAAACAAAGGGGCGGAGCAAGATGGCCGAATAGGAACAGCTCCAGTCTCCAACTCCCAGCGCGAGCAACACAGAAGACCGGTGATTTCTGCATTTTCAACTGAGGTACTGGGGTCATCTCACTAGGGAGTGCCGGACAATCGGTGCTGGTCAGCTGCTGCAGCCTGACCAGCGAGAGCTGAAGCAGGGCGAGGCATCGCCTCACCTGGGAAGCACAAGGGGGAAGGGAATCACTTTTCCTAGCCAGGGGAACTGAGACACACAACACCTGGAAAATCGGGTAACTCCCACCCCAATACTGCACTTTAAGCAAACGGGCACACCAGGAGAATATATCCCACACCTGGCCAGGAAGCGCCCACGGCCATGGAGCCTCCCTCATTGCTAGCACAGCAGTCTGTGATCTAACCGCAAGGCAGCAGCGAGGCTGGGGGAGGGGCACCTGCCATTGCTGAGGCTTAAGTAGGTAAACAAAGCCGCTGGGAAGCTCAAACTGGGTGGAGCTCACAGCAGCTCAAGGAAACCTGCCTGTCTCTGTAGACTCCACCTCTGGGGACAGGGCACAGCTAAACAACAACAACAAAAAAAACAGCAGAAGCCCCTGCAGACGCAAACGACTCTGTCTGACAGCTTTGAAGAGAGCAGTGGATCTCCCCACACAGAGGTTGAGATCTGAGAAGGGACAGACTGCTTGCTCAAGTGAGTCCCTGACCCCTGAGTAGCCTAACTGGGAGACATCCCCCACTAGGGCAGTCTGACACCCCACACCTCACAGGGTGGAGTACACCCCTGAGAGGAAGCTTCCAAAGTAAGAATCAGACAGGTACACTCGCTGTTCAGCAATATTCTATCTTCTGCAACCTCTGCTGCTGATACCCAGGCAAACAGGGTCTGGAGTGGACCTCAAGCAATCTCCAACAGACCTACAGCTGAGGGTCCTGACTGTTAGAAGGAAAACTATCAAACAGGAAGGACACCTATACCAAAACCCCATCAGTATGTCACCATCAGCAAATACCAGAGGCAGACAAAACCACAAAGATGGGGAAAAAGCAGGGCAGAAAAGCTGGAAATTCAAAAAATAAGAGTGCATCTCCCCCTGCAAAGGAGCACAGCCCATCCCCAGCAACGGATCAAAGCTGGTCAGAGAATGACATTGATGAGATGAGAGAAGACGGCTTCAGTCCATCAAACTTCTCAGAGCTAAAGGAGGAATTACGTACCCAGCACAAAGAAACTAAAAATCTTGAAAAAAGAGTGGAAGAATTGACAGCTAGAATAATTAATGCAGAGAAGGTCATAAACGAAATGACAGAGATGAAAACCATAACACGAGAAACACGTGACAAATGCACAAGCTTCAGTAACCGACTCGATCAACTGGAAGAAAGAGTATCAGCGATTGAGGATCAAATGAATGAAATGAAGCGGGAAGAGAAACCAAAAGAAAAAAGAGGAAAAAGAAATGAACAAAGCCTGCAAGAAGTATGGGATTATGTAAAAAGACCAAATCTACGTCTGATTGGGGTGCCTGAAAGTGAGGGGGAAAATGGAACCAACTTGGAAAACAGTCTTCAGGATATCATCCAGGGGAACTTCCCCAACCTAGTAGGGCAGGCCAACATTCAAATTCAGGAAATACAGAGAACGCCACAAAGATACTCCTCCAGAAGAGCAACTCCAAGACACATAATTGCCAGATTCACCAAAATTGAAATGAAGGAAAAAATCTTAAGAGCAGCCAGAGAGAAAGGTCGGGTTATCCACAAAGGGAAGCCCATCAGACTAACAGCAGATCTCTGGCAGAAACTCTACAAGCCAGAAGAGAGTGGGGGCCAATATTCAACATTCTTAAAGAAAAGAATTTTCAACCAGAATTTCATATCCAGCCAAACTAAGTTTCATCAGTGAAGGAGAAATAAAATCCTTTACAGATAAGCAAATGCTTAGAGATTTTGTCACCACCAGGCCTGCCTTACAAGAGACCCTGAAGGAAGCCCTAAACATGGAAAGGAACAACCGGTACCAGCCATTGCAAAAACATGCCAAAATGTAAAGATCATCAAGGCTAGGAAGAAATTGCATCAAATAATGAGCAAAATAACCAGTTAATATCATAATGGCTGGATCAAGTTCACACATAACAATATTAACCTTAAATGTAAATGGACTAAATGCTCCAATTAAAAGACACAGACTGGCAAACTGGATAAAGATTCAAGACCCATCAGTCTGCTGTATTCAGGAGACCCATCTCACATGCAGAGACATACATAGGCTCAAAATAAAGGGATGGAGGAAGATCTACCAAGCAAATGGAGAACAAAAAAAAAAGCAGGGGTTGCAATCCTAGTCTCTGATAAAACAGACTTTAAACCATCAAAGATCAAAAGAGACAAAGAAGGACATTACATAATGGTAAAGGGATCAATTCAACAGGAAAAGCTAACTATCCTAAATATATATGCGTCCAATACATGAGCACCCAGATTCATAAAGCAAGTTCTTAGAGACTTACAAAGAGACTTAGACTCCCATACAATAATAATGGGAGACTTCAACACTCCACTGTCAACATTAGACAGATCAACGAGACAGAAAGTTAACAAGGATATCCAGGAATTGAACTCATCTCTGCACCAAGCAGACCTAATAGACATCTATAGAACTCTCCACCCCAAATCAACAGAATATACATTCTTCTCAGCACCACATCGCACTTATTCCAAAATTGACCACATAATTGGAAGTAAAGCACTCCTCAGCAAATGTACAAGAACAGAAATTATAACAAACTGTCTCTCAGTCCACAGTGCAATCAAACTAGAACTCAGGACTAAGAAACTCAATCAAAACCGCTCAACTACATGGAAACTGAACAACCTGCTCCTGAATGACTACTGGGTACATAATGAAATGAAGGCAGAAATAAAGATGTTCTTTGAAACCAATGAGAACAAAGATACAACATACCAGAATCTCTGGGACACATTTAAAGCAGTGTGTAGAGGGAAATTTATAGCACTAAATGCCCACAAGAGAAAGCTGGAAAGATCTAAAATTGACACTCTAACATCACAATAAAAGAACTAGAGAGGCAAGAGCAAACACATTCAAAAGCTAGCAGAAGGCAAGAAATAACTAAGATCAGAGCAGAACTGAAGGAGATAGAGACACAAAAAACCCTCCAAAAAATCAATAAATCCAGGAGAGGGTTTTTTGAAAAGATCAACAAAATTGACAGACCGCTAGCAAGACTAATAAGAAGAAAAGAGATAAGAATCAAATAGACGCAATAAAAAATGATAAAGGGGATATCACCACCGACCCCACAGAAATACGAACTACCATCAGAGAATACTATAAACACCTCTACACAAATCAACTGGAAAATCTAGAAGAAATGGATAATTTCCTGGACACTTACACTCTTCCAAGATTAAACCAGGAAGAAGTTGAATCCCTGAATAGACCAATAGCAGGCTGTGAAATTGAGGCAATAATTAATAGCCTACCCAACAAAAAAAGTCCAGGACCAGATGGATTTACAGCTGAATTCTACCAGAGGTACAAGGAGGAGCTGGTACCATTCCTTCTGAAACTATTCCAATCAATAGAAAAGAGGGATTCTCCCTAACTCATTTTATGAGGCCAACATCATCCTGATACCAAAGCCTGGCAGAGACACAACAAAAAAAGAGAATTTTAGACAATATCCTGATGAACATCGATGCAAAAATCCTCAATAAAATACTGGCAAACCGGATTCAGCAGCACATCAAAAGCTTATCCACCATGATCAAGGGGCTTCATCCCTGGGATGCAAGGCTGGTTCAACATTCGCAAATCAATAAACGTAATCCAGCATATCAACAGAACCAAAGACAAGAACCACATGATTATCTCAATAGATGCAGAAAAGGCTTTTGACAAAATTCAACAGCCCTTCATGCTAAAAACGCTCAATAAATTCGGTATTGAGGGAACGTACCTCAAAATAATAAGAGCTATTTATGACAAACCCACAGCCAATATCATACTGAATGGGCAAAAACTGGAAAAATTCCCTTTGAAAAGTGGCACAAAACAGGGATGCCCTCTCTCACCGCTCCTATTCAACATAGTGTTGGAAGTTCTGGCTAGGGCAATCAGGCAAGAGAAAGAAATCAAGGGTATTCAGTTAGGAAAAGAAGAAGTCAAATTGTCCCTGTTTGCAGATGACATGATTGTATATTTAGAAAACCCCATTGTCTCAGCCCAAAATCTCCTTAAGCTGTTAAGCAACTTCAGCAAAGTCTCAGGATACAAAATTAATGTGGAAAAATCACAAGCATTCTTATACACCAGTAACAGACAAACAGAGAGCCAAATCAGGAATGAACTTCCATTCACAATTGCTTCAAAGAGAATCAAATACCTAGGAATCCAACTTACAAGGGATGTCAAGGACCTCTTCAAGGAGAACTACAAACCACTGCTCAGTGAAATCAAAGAGGACACAAACAAATGGAAGAACATACCATGCTCATGGATAGGAAGAATCAATATCGTGAAAATGGCCATACTGCCCAAGGTTATTTATAGATTCAATGCCATCCCCATCAAGCTACCAATGAGTTTCTTCACAGAATTGGAAAAACCTGCTTTAAAGTTAATATGGAACCAAAAAAGAGCCCGCATTGCCAAGACAATCCTAAGTCAAAAGGACAAAGCTGGAGGCATCACGCTACCTGACTTCAAACTATACTACAAGGCTACAGTAACCAAAACAGCATGGTACTGGTACCAAAACAGAGATATAGACCAATGGAACAGAACAGGGTCCTCAGAAATAATAGCACACATCTACAGCCATCTGATCTTTGACAAACCTGAGAGAAACAAGAAATGGGGAAAGGATTCCCTATTTAATAAATGTTGCTGGGAAAATTGGCTAGCCATAAGTAGAAAGCTGAAACTGGATCCTTTCCTTACTCCTTATATGAAAATTAATTCAAGATGGATTAGAGACTTAAATGTTAGACCTAATACCATAAAAACCCTAGAAGAAAACCTAGGTAGTACCATTCAGGACATAGGCATGGGCAAGGACTTCATGTCTAAAACACCAAAAGCAACGGCAGCAAAAGCCAAAATTGACAAATGGGATCTAATTAAACTAAAGAGCTTCTGCACAGCAAAAGAAACTACCATCAGAGTGAACAGGCACCTACAGAATGGGAGAAAATTTTTGCAATCTACTCATCTGACAAAGGGCTGATATCCAGAACCTACAAAGAACTCAAACAAATTTACAAGAAAAAAACAAACAACCCCATCAAAAAGTGGGCAAGGGATATGAAGAGACTTTTCTCAAAAGAAGACATTCATACAGCCAACAGACACATGAAAAAATGCTCATTATCACTCGCCATCAGAGAAATGCAAATCAAAACCACAATGAGATACCATCTCACACCAGTTAGAATGGCAATCATTAAAAAGTCAGGAAACAACAGGTGCTGGAGAGGATGTGGAGAAATAGGAACACTTTTACACTGTTGGTGGGATTGTAAACTAGTTCAACCATTGTGGAAAACAGTATGGCAATTCCTCAAGGATCTAGAACTAGATGTACCATATGACCCAGCCATCCCACTACTGGGTATATACCCAAAGGATTATAAATCATGCTGCTATAAAGACACATGCACACGTATGTTTATAGTGGCACTATTCACAATAGCAAAGACTTGGAATCAACCCAAATGTCCATCAGTGACAGACTGGATTAAGAAAATGTGGCACATATACACCATGGAATATTATGCAGCCATAAAAAAAAAAAAAGGATGAGTTTGCATCCTTTGTAGGGACATGGATGCAGCTGGAAGCCATCATTCTTAGCAAACTATTGCAAGAACAGAAAACCAAATACCTCATGTTCTCACTCATAGGTGAGATCAGTTGGACTCGGGAAGGGGAACATCACACACTGGGGCCTATCATGGGGAGGGGGGAGGGGGGAGGGATTGCATTGGGAGTTATACCTGATATAAATGACGAATTGATGGGTGGTGACGAGTTGATGGGTGCAGCACACCAACATGGCACAAGTATACATATGTAACAAACCTGCACGTTATCCACATGTACCCTAGAACTTAAAGTATAATAATAATAAAAAAATAAAAATAAATAAAGAAAAATAAATAAAAAAAGAAAAAGAAAAAGAAAAACAAAAACAACAAAAATCTTTGTGGATTCCAGGCAGGTAGTTCCTAGAATGAACCAGGTTCTGCAATCCAGAACTTATCAGAGCCTCTGCTGTTGGGTTTTATGAGGTTCTCGGTGTATCCTCATACCACTCTCTCTTTACTTGAGCCAACTCGAGTGGGCTTTGCTTCACAGAAGCCCTCCCAGAGCTCCTCACCCCCACGCTGTAGGGCAGCTTTTACCACCCGCTGTGAACGGTGCACCAGGCTCCTGGGGTTAAATAACTTGCCCAGGATCACACAGCTCACACAGAGAACACACAGTTCCCACAGCTTGGTCCTTCCATATGACTTTAAAACTCTCTGGACACAAGTCCATCTCCCCCTGGGCAGTTACAGAGAAGCTGCATTTTCTAGGATTCAATTCGGTCTCACCTCGGAGTTACCTCATTGTCACCTGGCCTTTGCATTCTCATGTTCCAGCTGATCGGTGATTGTTTGTTCTTGGTGCTGAACTTGACAGGAGATGAAGAAAAACACACAGCCAAGGTCAGAGAGCAGTAAACTCTCTCTTCCATTCAGTCTGTCTTCATGTTTAAACTGCACCTATTAAAGAAAATCACCTGAATGTTTTCTCCAAGCCCTTGGCCAGGCTGGTGAGGGTCATCCCTGAGCTCCGTCCTCCCATGTCCGTAAGCCTTTGCTTACCCACATCCAATCTCACTGACCCCAGGATGAAGACGGAAGAGAGAAAAGGGATTCTGCCATTAGCCATCACTCTTAGTTTTTTTCAAAATCTGACCATTAGGCAAGATGAAAAAGAAGAAAAGCTATTTTTCTGGGCACTTTAGGCCTGAAGAACTTCAGCTATTTAAATCAGAAGCAGAGGCTTTGTTGTTTTGGTTTTGTCTTTGTCATTTAGAGGGCTCAACCTGTGTCAGGAAATGCAGCACACTTACCTTTGTATTTTGCAGTTAAGTTGTGAGAAATGCCCTCAAAGAGGCCTAGAAGGATGCTTGAGAGACGCACACACCTGGATCTCTCCAGTCATACTCACACACGAAGGAGTGAGCAATGAGGGTTAAAACCATCCCCAGACAGGACCACCTCCAGATCTCTTTGCCTCCCCATCCCCTGTGTTGGTTTCCTACGGCTGCTGAAACACATTATCTGAAACTTTGTGGTTTAAAACCACAGACATTTATTATGTCATAGTCTTGGAGTCTGATGTGAGAGAGTCTCACTGTGCTAAAATGAAGGTGTTGGTAGGGCTACCTTCCTTTCTGGAGGTCGTTTCTTACTCTTTCTGGCTTCTAGCATCTGCCTGCGTTTTCCTGGGCTCACAGCACCCTCCTCCATTTTTGAAGACAGCAATGTCGCATGTCTACATGCCTTTCTTCCACAGTCACATCTCCCTTGGATCGACGCTCCTGTCTTTCTCTTCCATTTTTAAGGACACTTGTGATTACATTGGGCCCAAATGCATAATCCAGGATAATAAAGTCAACCAATTACCAATTTCAATTCCATCTGCAAGCTGATTCCCTGTGCTGTGTCGCCTAATGTATTCATAGGTCCAGGGATTAGGACATGAACATATTATTTGCCTACTGTCCCTCATGCCCCCACTCACCAGGGCTGGGTATCCAGCCTGTCCAAGTCACACTCATTTTCCCTGAACATATATGTGCCAAACATAAACAGCAACAAAAAGTTGTGTGGACTCCAGGTAGGTAGTTTCTAGAATGAACCAGGTTCTACAATCCGGAACCCATCAGAGCCTCTGCTGCTGGGGTTCATGAGGTTCTCAGTGTATTCTCACATCACCCTCTGCTTACTTAAGCCAGCTTGAGTGGGCTTTGCTGCTGAGATGGCATGTGTGATGAGTTTCCTGCCTATTTCAGAATCAGGATTGACTAAAATGTTTACTTACTTTCATTCAGTGAACCAAACAACACCAGAGTTTAAGGCATTCAGGTGACCACATTGCCTTTATTGCAGGGAGACGGCGTCCTTTGCCTGTAGTCATTCTCACAGTTCCTGCTTGTGTCTCACCCAGAACCGTGCCTTTACAGACCACAGATTGTCCCCAAACACACTCTAGAAATTTCTTCAATCCTATATCTAAATTTACTAAAGGGGAATGTGCACATGACATATGAAATATTTGAAATACTTATTAATTAACATATCACAGCCTATGCAAACAACACATTAGATTCCTTGCTATTTCTTCAATGACATTTGGAGTGTTGGCGGACAGAGCTACAGATATTTTTATCTGGTCTCGCGGAGACATTCTATCGTGGTTTAAGTAAGATGGATGATTTACACAATAAAACCACAAAACCAGTGAGGAAATGAATAGGCTGACACATGTGGGCACTCATAGCATATTGAGAAACTTAGCAAAGTGATTCATGGTAAGAGTTTGAAATCAAACTGCCTGGGTTCAAATTGTAGCTCTTCCGCCTACTAGCTGTGTGCCTTAAGCAAGTTTGCTTACCTTTCTGTGCTTCATATTTCTCCTCTGCAGAATGAAGATAACAATATCACTTATGTCATGGGCTTCTTATAAAAATGAAATTAACTAATACACATAAAGTGCTTAGAACCATGTTTGACACATAGTAATTACTCAAGGAATGTTAATTCTTGTTGGTGTTATCATTAACATCATTACTGTATGGTAGACACAGGAGGCTCCCTTGATTCAGGTACCTTGTCCTCCTGGAGCCCACAGGAGGAAAAAGACAGATAAGTAGGTAGGGAGGAAGTAGCCAAGGGAGGAAAGAACAGGTGCACAGAAATCAAAATGGGGATCAGGGAAGGTTTCTTAGGAGAGGCAGAATTTAAACTGAGACTGACCAGAAACAAAGAACTTAGCCAGTGTAGCTAGAGCCAGAGGTGGAGCTGGGAATGTTGCAGGAGTGGTCACAAGGTCTGGAGGCCTCAGCAGGATGATACCTGTGAGTTCCTACTGTGAGTACCAGTGTTGGGTGTTGTCAGGGCCTCCTGGGCCCACGGGAGCTCCTGTGGGGGCAGTTGCCACCTATTTCTCCCTTCCTCATCAGGCTCCTCCCTTTATTCTTTGTCTACCCTTTTTTCTTTCCCTTCTTCCTTCCTAAAGCCTTGGCCCTGAGAGCAATCTCAGGGGGGACAGGTTAATGGCCCCTAGTCTAGATACAATCCTATGGGGATAGGAGGTGTGCGTGGGCTAGATTGTCATCCTTCTGGTCTGGGGACTCTATGATCCCAGGTCTTAAACACCAGACTCATCTTTCTCTGCAATATCATTTCCAGTAGAGCAGTTCTGAACCACCAGTCACATGGAGGCTGTGCTGGTCTCTCTCCCACGCATCCAGCATCCTGGGACCACTTGTCCCAGAACACAAAGAAGAATTAACTTCTGTGAGGCCTGAAACTCTGGCCTCAGCTTGCAAGAAGAGGGTGTGTGAGAGAATTTTAGGAGCATCATAGACAGCACTAGCCTTTCTCTGGTCATCCTGACAAAGACCTCGACTCCACTGCTTTTTTGTTTCTGTTCTAGGTTTGATCTGGCTTTGGCCATTCATTTGGGTAGGGGCTGTCTGGAGTGCTGGAAGCACATGAGCTAGAATCTTGTCCATTGCATAAGTTGAACAAATCTTAGCAGGCTTTGTGTTAACTCTCAGAGCACTGCTTTTTCTCATTTGGAAAATGGGAAAATAATACCGCCCTCACACAATGGGATGAATCCAAAGCCCTGTGGCCAGCGCCCAGCACAGTCAGTGGTGGTGGTCTGCATCTAATCATGTCTTCCAGGCTCTGTACATCTCATCTGCCCTCCCTTCTCACCCTCTCTTCTCTTACCCACTAGCAGAGCCCTTGTAGCTAAGCTGAGCTACACTTTTCCTGCTTTCTGGTTAGGTGGCAGCTGTCTGATCTTTAACTGGGACAATCTTGCTTATAGAATCTTTGTAAAATTAGAAAACAACCAAGCAGTGCATAGCAGAACATACACAGGACCTTGAGCCAAAGATCTCTGTGTCTTCGGTCGAGCAGTATGACTGTTCGGTCTCTAAATTTGGGATAGGACCTAAGAGGATTTTTGTGAAGATTAAAGTGAGCTGGGATGAAAGCTTCATGTACAGTGCATTGTTATTTTTATCATTAATAACTACTGGCTGGTTTCTAGAGGTTGCAGAGGAAGATGATTAAGTGTCCTCACTGCTGCTTCACTCCCAGGAGCACAGCTGTGATCATGAAGCAACTCTGTCATCAATTGGCATCCTCAGATCTGTGCTGTCCACTGTGGTAGCCACCAGCCATATGTGACTGTAAAATTTAATTAAATTAAAATTCTGCTTCCTCAGTCACACCAGCCACTTTTCCATGGCTCATAGCTACAAATGGCTAGTGGGTACTGTATTATTCAGTACAAATATGGAACATTTCCATCATCACAGAGCATTCTATTGGACAGCTTTGGACCAAAGTATAAGTCCCCTCCCCTCATCTCTTTGAAGAGTTCCAGGAATGCCTGCAGTAAATTTTGGGGATGCCACAGAGCCCACAAAGCATATATTTTAGATTAGATCATCCCAACTACATCCTTCAAATTTGCTATAAATAAAAAGATAAACATTGTTGCTATGAAAACTGATGTTAGAATGACGAAGGCAGGGGCCGGGGGCAGTGGCTTATGCCTGTAATCCCAACACTTTGGGAGGCTGAGTCGGGCAGATCACCTGAGGTCAGGAGTTCGAGACCAGCCTGGCCGACATGGAAAAACCTAATTTCTACTAAAAATACAAAAATTAGCCAGACATAGTGGTGCATGCCTGTAATCCCAGCTACTCTGGAGGCTGAGACATGAGAATCGCTTGAACCAGGGAGGCAGAAGTTGCAGTGAGCCGAGACCACGCCACTGCACTTCAGCCTGGGTGACTGAGCAAGACTCTACCTTAAAAAAAAAAAAAGGCCGGGCGCGGTGGCTCAAGCCTGTAATCCCAGCACTTTGGGAGGCCGAGACGGGCGGATCACGAGGTCAGGCGATCGAAACCATCCTGGCTAACACGGTGAAACCCCGTCTCTACTAAAAAAATACAAAAAACTAGCCGGGCGAGGTGGCGGGCGCCTGTAGTCCCAGCTACTCCGGAGGCTGAGGCAAGAGAATGGCGGGAACCCAGGAGGCGGAGCTTACAGTGAGCTGAGATCCGGCCACTGCACTCCAGCCCGGGTAACAGAGCCAGACTCCGTCTCAAAAAAAAAAAAAAAAAAAAAAAAAAAAACATGCATGTGTGTGTGTGTGTGTGTGTGTGTGTGTATATATATATACATATATATATGTATATATATATAATGTAAAATAAAAAATAAATTGAAAAAAGAATGACAAAGGTTATTGACCTAGAGAAATGCTCATTACTTCTTACATATACGCCCTTTTTAAGACATCAGCAGGAATTTGGCACAGGGAGATATTGTTATAGAAAATTATTCAATTTAAAGCAGAGATCATCTGGAAACCAGAACATAACATTTTTGCCTGAAAGGGTGGGGAGTCTTGGGGGTGGGAGGGGGCGGGAATGAAGTCAACCAGCATCTCAGAAGTGGGCTTGGGGAAGACGGTAATTGGCCGGCTCTTATAGAAGTTATCAAAGAGAACATGAGATTTGCCGTAGCCTCTCTGCATAACTCTAGGACCCTGAGAGGAGCTGGACAATTACTGTCTGTCACCACGGGGTGTCCTTCAGGAGGAAAGGGCAGGCCTCAAGTCAGATGCCAGATGCTATAACCATCATTATCTGCAGAGGAAAATTGGGTCTGAAATGCCCCCTGGGGAGCATGCTCCCTCCTTGTCTTCTGGCTAGACGTTCCTCCTGCAGGGAGGCGAGGCTGAGGACTGGGACAGAAATACTGCAGTTCAGTGTCGTTTCCCACTAGAAAGGTCACGGGTGCAAAACAATGAGTCCAATTTAAGTTTGCTGGTCTTTAAGTATATATATTGTTATTATCATTATTATTGTATTGCCATAGCTTGTACTGGTAGTATATATTGCTTAAAAGAAAATGAACTTTGATAGTCTTCTGTAATGACAATAATACCTACCTAATACTCATAATTATAATTAATTATAAGGGTTAATTGAGGGATGTATAATAAGCTCAGGCACTGAGTATGGCATGCACGGAACACATATAAAAATGTTAGCTTGAATAATAAACACTATACATATTTATTAGAAGTAAGTATTAATGTCTTTTAGCAATCTTCATCATTAATTTTAATATTTTGTTAGTAATAAATTACTAATAATTCAATTTTATAATAAATATTCATATTAATAATACAATAATTAATAATGTGACTAAATAACAGTTAAATATTAGTAGTATTTTATTATTCCATAAATGTCTATGAAGCATTACTTGGTGTCTGACTGTGTTCTAAGCCCTGGGGTAACAGGTGCGTGAGAAAAAGCCCTGATCTCAGGAAGCTTATGCTTGAGCAAGGGGAAACCGCCTAGTAAGAGAATTACAGATAGTGATGCGTGCTAGTGAGAGTAACTAAGGGGGTGCGGGTGGGGTGTCACAGACTATTTCCTTAGTGGAAGCAGGGAAGGCTCCTCAGCGGAGGGGACATTTACATGACCCTCTATGATGAGAAGGAGCCATGAGATGTTGTGAGGTGATTTCAATGCTTTGGACAACAAGCATCAGAAAACTCTCGATTCAAATAATTTAAATGATAATAACATTTATTGTCTCACATGACAGGAAGTCCTAAGGTGGGAAGGTTTCAGGGTTGTCTAACTCAGGGCCTATCCACAGCACAGGGACACAGTTTCTTCCATCTTTCTGCCTGCCCATCTGTAGGGTACCCTGCAGCCTGTAGCCAGGCCTCAGCCCGGCTTCCCTCATGGCTGTTATAGTTGCCAACATCCCATCTGAAACAGCATCCAGAGGAAGAGGGGAGAATTTCCAGAAGTGTCCAGCACATTGACTCTCACATCTCATTGGTCAGAACTGGGCCAAACACCTACCTTTAAAATCACAAGCAAGAGAAGAGAATCACCATGATTGGCAAGCTTTTTCTGTAGATTGTTAGATAGGAAATATTTTAGACTTCACGGGTCAAGAGACAAAATTGAAGGTATTATGTAGGTACTTAAATAATAAGAGAGAAAATAGATTTCCACAAAGTTTTTATTGATGAAATTCAAAATAGAATAGTTGAATATAATTTTTTAAATGCGGGCCTATTAAGAAGAATGAGTTTCTTTTGGAGGGAATAGCATTTTTTTTTTTAAATTAGGAAAGTAAAATTTTGCTTAATTGGAGGTAAAAGTGTTCTAACATTTTATTTTATTATTTTTTTTTTGAGACAAAGTCTTACTCTGTCACAATGGGCTGGAGTCCAATGGCATGATCTTGGCTCACTGCAACGTCTGCCTCCTGGGTTCAAGTGATTCTCATGCCTCAGCCTCCTGAGTAGCTGGGATTACAGGTGCATGCCACCACACCTGGCTAATTTTTGTATTTTTAGTAGAGACGGGCTCTCACCATGTTGGCAAGGCTGGTCTTTAACTCCTGTCTTGAACTCCTGACTTTAGGTGATCTGCTCCTCTCAGCCTCCCAAAGTGCTGGGATTACTGGCATAAGCCACCGTACCTGGTCCTAACTTTTTATCTAATTGGGGGGTCAAAGTTATTTTCCTGTCATCAAAAATAGATTGCAACTGTTCATATATTAATGCTGATCAATAATGAGATTTTACATGTTTCATTTTTGAAAATGTATGTACAAAGAAAGATACATGTGGCACCACTACTCATTTCTGCTGTTGCAGTGTGAAATCAGCCAGAGACACAAAGTAAATAAATAGGCATAATTGTGTTCCAATAAAGCTTTATTTATGGATACTAAAATTTGCAATTCATATCATTTTCATGCACAAGATATTATTCTTTTGGATTTAAAAAAATGCATTTAAAAATATAATATGCCAGGTTTGTCCCTAGGGCCATAGTTTGCAGACTCCTGCTCTAATCAGGATTTCCCCTGACTCATGAGAAGAAACTTTGCCTGGAAGGATCAGGCTGGAAAAAGCATGTGAGTAAGCATCCAACAGTGTCTACTTCAAGGGAAAAGAAGTCTCCAGGCTGAGGGAACAGCCAGTGCAAAGATCCCATGGCAGGAATAAGCCTGGAAAGTATGATCCTTAGCCATGAGCAGGGAGGAGGAGGAGCCGAGAGGCCTGTGATGAGGGCGGGGAGCAGGTGCTGACTTCCAGAATGTGGTGTGAGGAGCACCATAGACCCTCTCCCTGGCAAAATAGTAATAATTGGTGAAAATTATTGTAAATAACAAAAACCAACCATTGAAATCCTCTGAAAATTGTACTAAGGATACACAGCAAATAAGGAGGTATTTGAGAAAATCTACTAAATAAGAGTCTGTGGCACTTGAGCCAGGACCTACCCTCCCCTTCCTTCCTCCCCGCCCACGCCCCTCAGCTCTGTAGTGCAGGGACTACCTTCCAGGCAAATATTGCCAAGATGCCCCAGCTCCCTTTCTCCACTCATCCCCCACTCATAGGACAGAGGTGCTACTTCAAGTGTGGCAGCCTGAGAAGACTGGGGCTGATTACCTTTCACCTAGCTTGCTTATGGGGCAGAAGTTCCATGCCAGGAGAGAAGTTTCATGCCCAAAATACCAGAAGCCATCACCCCAGTCCAGTGCCCTTCTCATAAAGCCAAGGTGCTGCTCTGGAAGAAGTGGACCACAGTCCCTGCCCCCAGCTCTGGGCAAAGGTCTCAAAACATTTGCCCAAGAGGAGAGGCAGGTCATAAGGAAAGAGCTCAGGATTTCTCTGCAGATGAACTAACTTTATTTGAAAAAAAATGTATGGATGTTAAAGCTAAGAATGCTATATTTCCTAGGGTTACAATGACAAATTACCACAACTTTGGCTTAAAAGATGTAGTTTTATTCTCACTGGCTTCTTGATATGGTTTGGCTCTGTGTTCCCACCCAAATCTCATCTTGAATTGCAGTTCCCTAATCCCTACGTGTCATGGGAAGGACCTGGTAGGAGGTAATTGAATCATGGCGGCAGTTACCTCCATACTGTTCTCAAGATAGTGAGTGAGTTCTCATGAGATCTGATGGTTTTATAAAGGGCTTTCCCCCCTTTTACACAGCACTTTTCTTTCCTGCCATCATGTGAAGAAGGCCGTGTTTACTTCCCTTTCAGCCATGATTGTAAGTTTCCTGAGGCCTCCCCAGCTATACACAACTGTAAGTCAATTGAACCTCTTTCCTTTATAAATTACCTAGTCTCAGGCAGTCCTTTATAGCAGCATGAGAAGGAACTAATGCCCTTCTGGAGGCCAGAGGTCTGAAATCAAGGTGTCAGCAGGGTGTGCTCCTTGGAGGCTCTGAGGGAGAATCTATTCCTGGCCTCTTCTAGCTTCCAGTGGCTGCTCAGAATTTCTTGGCATTGTTTGGCTTGTGGCCCTATCACTCCAGTCTCTGCCCCCATTTTTATATGTTCTCCGTGTGTCTGTGGCTAATCATTCTCTGCCTGTCTTTCTTTGTGGTGTGAATCTCTTCTACTTTATCCTACTTAGAGTTCATTGAGTATCTTGGATGAATAGATTCATGTTTTTCATCAATCTAGAGAATTTTTCAGCCATTATTCTTCAAACATTCTTTCTTCCCCATAATCTGTTCCCCTCTGAGACTTCCAATATGCATCTGTATAGATAAATCAGACTTCATAAAAATTAAAAATATTCATGTTCAAATGATATTATTATATCAAGAAACTGAAAAGACAGCCCACAGAATGGAAGAGACATTTTCAAATCATATATCTGGTAAAGAATATGTATTTAGAATTTATAAAGAACTTTTATTACTTAATGATAACAAGATAAATAACTCAATTTAAATATGGGCAAAAGATCTGATTAGATGTTTATCCAAGGAAGATGATTTACAAATGGCCAATCAGAACATTAAAAAATGCTCAACATCATTAGGTATTGGAAATAGAAATCAAAGCCATGATGCCATGATTTGGCATTTCACACCAAATAGGATGGTTATAACCGAAAAGCAAAATGAAGATGAGAGTGTGAAGAAATCGGAACCCTCCTACACTGCTGATGGGCGTATAAAATGGTGCAGCCACTTTGGAAAAACAGCCTGAAGCTTCTTCAAAAAGTTAAGCATAGAGTTACCATATGACCTAGCAATTTCCCTTCTAGGTTTACACTCCAGAGGAATGAAAACATCCACACAAAAACTTGTTCACAAAAGTTTCTAGCAGCATTGTTAATAATTGCCAACAGGGGGAAACAACTCACATGTCCATCAGCTTGTGCATGGAGAGAAAAAACATGGTGTATCCACACCATGGAACAGTAGGAAGTATTGATATTTATTAAAACATGGCTGAACCTTGAAAACATGACACTAAGTGAAAGAAGTCAGCCACAAAAGACTAACGTATAATTCCATTTATATGAAATGTCCACAATAGGCAAGTCTATAGAGACTGAAAACAGATTAGTCAAGGTCTGTGAGATTTGAGGAAATGAGGAGTGCATGCTGATAGGTACAGCGTTTCTTTTAGGGTGATAGAAATGTATCAAAATTAATTGTGATGGTGATTCCATAACTCTGTGTACATACTAAAACCAATTGAATTGAATGCTTTAAATTGGTGAATTGGATAGCATGTAAATTGTATCTCAATAAGACTGTTATTAAAAAAACAAAAAACTGGGCATGGTGGCTCATGCCTATAATCCCAGCACTTTGGGAGGCCAAAGCAGGCAGATCACCTGAGGTCGGGAGTTTGAGACCAGCCTGGTCAAAGTAACGAAACCCTGTCTCTACTAAAAATACAAAATTAGCCGGGTGCGGTGGTGCACACCTCTAATCTCAGTTACTTGGGAGGCTGAGTCAAGAGAATCGCTTGAGCCTGGGAGGCGGAGGTTGCAGTAAGCCGAGATCGTGCCACTGCCTGGTCAACAAGAGTGAAACTCTGTCTCAAAAAACACAAAAAACAAAAAAGATGAGACTGGAAAAACAGCCAGATAAGGGCCGGCCAGGTCCTGCAGGGTTTTGCAGACCTCAGCGGAGTGTGGTTTTACTTTAGGTAGAACGAAAGACATTAGAGGTTTTGGAGCAGAAGGTGATATGATCTGATTTATGTTGTTAAAATGTCACTTATTACTCCTTGCTCATATGAAGAATGTTATTCCCAATGTTACTATTCTCTTGACTCTGCAGTTTGAGTGGAATGAATTCATCAAATGCCAGCTCTGTGACTTCCAGGACACAAATGCCTGTTAAGTACTCACACACTAGAAGACCAGGGCCAAGTCAAGCTACAAGGAGATCCTGAGCAAGCATCAGCCAGGGCTTCCTCCCGCTGGCTGTGCCTAGACTGGTTGTGCCACATGCCCAACCTTACTGTGGTTCATGAGCAATGTGCAACAAATCTTAACGTAGGAACATTCCTCCACAATCTCAGCCAGCTTGACCTCTGCCATTTGCTTTTTTGTCTAACCTTGATCATGGAAGAGAAAACCTTCTGCTCTCATCAGAGCTATTCCCCAAGTCAGGTTACCCCACAACATAGAGCAGCCTCACCCTTTGCATCTAGATTTCTCTCATAAGCTCCTGTACGTCCTCAAAGAATACTGGGTCCTCAATAATGGAAGTTAGCAGTAATTCTCAATATGAAAGAGTGCTTCTAAATGAGAATTTTCTCTGTGTGTGTGTAAATAGTCTCAAACAGCTTTTATATACGAGGTCTGGCAGCTGCCAGCAAGGAAGGAAGCAAACATCTCATTTTGCAGTTAACCTGTCTCATCACCTCATTTATTGGCAGCCTTCGATGACATTTGTTCTGGGAACTAGACATACGTGTTTGAAAAGGTAAGGACTCTTCCTCCATATGTATTGATGGCAATGAGATCATGACATAAGAAGCTGGGTTTGTAATAGTAAAACCCAGCATCAAAAGTTTAGGCCAGAGGTCAGATGCTCAAAAGCCCTCAGAGCCAGAAATAAAAATAGTGTGTAGCTCCTTTCCATCAAGGCAGCAATGAGCTGTGGTTACTGAGAGGTTGTGGCTCAAATGCATTCAAATGAAAACTGTTTAGATAGTATGTTAATTAAGCCTAACCCAACTGGTAGACCCATTGGCCTCCAACTGGTAAGTCATATTATTGCTTTACTGAATCACTTTTAACCTTGAGACTATTTTTCAGAACACAGAATTCCCCAGGCCTACTCTCCTAGTCAGAATAAACCTGGGCAGTTTCCTCAGGCAGTGCTCTCTCTATGGATGTTGACTTATTTTGTTTAATTAAAAGTAATAAACCCTTCTGATTCCTAGATGGTCTCTGTATGGCAACAGGCAATAAAGATGGTGATGATTCTGTGTTTTCTATGCATCAGGCATTGGGCTAAGTACTTTATATGCTTACTTCTTTTAATGCTTACAAAACAGGTACCACAAGAATCTTGTATTTAACTGATGAGGTAACTGAAAGTCAGAGAAGTTAAGTAACTTGTCTAAAATCACACAGCTCTATAGCTTTCAGATTCCTCCAAAGAAAAATTATTATTAAAAAATAACCTAATCCTTTAGTATCAACTTATTTTGTGGGTTTTAGAATGTGTCCCAAGCATTTGCATGAATTTCAGTTTCAATTTTCAATGTGTGCCCATATATAAAAACATTATTTTATTTTATTTTATTTTATTTTAGACAGTATCTTGCTCTGTTGCCCAAGACTGGAGTGCAGTGGCATGATCTTGGCTTACTGCAACCTCTGTCTCTTGGGTTAAAGCAATTCTCCTGCCTCAGCCTCCCGAGTAGCTGGGATTACAGGGATGTGCCATCACACCTCCTAATTTTTATATTTTTAGTAGAGATAGGGATTCACAATGTTGGCAAGACTGGTCGTGCACATCTGATCTCAAGTGATCCACATACCTCATCCTCTCAAAGGGCTGGGATTACAGGCATGAGCTGCCACACCTGGCCAAACATTTACTGAAATGTGCTTTTAGGCAGGGCACAGTGGCTCACTCCTGTAATCCCAGCACTTTGGGAGACAGAGGTGGGAGGATCACTTGAGGTCAGAGTTTGAGACCAGCCTGGCCAGCATGGTGAAACCCTGTCTCTACTAAAAATACAAAAAAATTAGCCAGACTTGGTGGTGGGCACCTGTAGTCCCAGCTACTTGGGAGGCTGAGGCAGGAGAATCACGTGAACCCAGGAGACAGAGGCTGCAGTGAGCCAAGATCATGCCACTGCACTCCAGCCTGGGTGACAGAGTGAGATTTTATCTCAAAACAAAAACAAAACACACACACAGAAATGTACTTTTTAGGATGGTTAGGATAGTAAAACAAACAAAAAACAATGAAAGATGGGGCAGAATAGGAATTCTATCAGTAGAACTAAACTGGAATTTTCTAGATGCTGGTCTAAAACAGGAGTTAGCAAACTATGGCACATGGCCAAATCCAGCCTACTACCTGCTTTTGTAAATAAGGTTTTAAGAAAACACAGCTACAGCCATTTATGATGTATCATTTATGGCTGTTTTCCCATTACAACGGCAGAGTTGGGAGGTTGTGAGAAAGAATGTATGTTCCTCAAAGTCAACAATATTTACTACTGGGCCCTTTACAGAAAAAGTTTATTAACCTTTCTTTGATCTATAACAACTCATATTATAAACATAATGAACATATCATTTCCGCAAATTCTATAATCTCGCCTGCTGTGTCTCCCCAGGTTTTGGCAATGAAGCAAACCACTGGGGCCTTAATGTAATTCCCATCTTACCCCCTGAAATAGGTAAAGGTCTTCCTCTTTTCTTTTAACTGGGGAGAGTGAACCAGCATTTAGAGGGGCCAACCTGCTTGCCAGGGCACAGAGCTAGAGGGGAAATATGGAATCATAATGATGCCAATGATCCCCAAATGCCTCATCTTCCCTGGGCTTATGCTTTAACACTGTGTTTAGAGCCTTGCAGAAAGCATCTCTGGGAACCCTTGTAACTGCCTTTGGGGTAATTACTATTATTACTCCCATCTGATAGATGAGGAAACTGGGGCCTCAAGGAGGAAATTGCCCAAGATCACACAACCTTCAGCTGACCCCAAAGGGAGTGGTTTTCATGACTATATAATATGGCATCTTGGAGAACTTTGCCTTAAGGCCTTCCTCGGGGAAGTGTTGGGCTAGAAACAACAGACCTAGCTGCTATGAAGAAAGGAGTCTCTTGTGGCCACAAAGGAAGAAGAAGAGGGGGTCTGGAGAGCCTCTGGATCAAGGGTTACTTGCCAAGGCTGAAGTCCGAGGTCCCTCTTGGACCACTCATACCTGAATTGCTCCTGGCCTGCTGGGTGCCAGGTGGCATGGAGCTTCCTAGCCTTCACCCAGTTTGTTGACTACCAGGTGAACTCAGTTTCTAACAGCAGGACATCAGAACCAGATTCTGAATGAAAACGTGTTCCCTCAGGTGAGCCATATGTAGACGAACGCTTGGGATGCTGGGTAGATGCTGAAAAAAAGTTTTGCTCAGAGAAAACCAAGTAGACACAGCCTGCTTTTAGTGGCCAGCGAGGGCAGTCTTGCAACCAGGCCATCTTTCTGAAAATGGGAATACGGTGAGTGCCAAACTTTGCTCTCAATGTAGAGAATGGAAGTGTTGGGAAGGAGATAGGAAAGGAAAGGAAAGGAAGGCGATAGCCAGGTTTCCCTGGTTCTTCCATCTTTAGCAGTGACCCATCTAGTATGAGCACTGTTCTTATGTGGTAGGCTGGGTAATTCCACTCCCTTTCCCCCAGACCCCCCAAAAAAGATGCCATACCCTAAACCCTGGGACCTAGGACGATGTTACCTACAGGGCAAAGGACATTTTGCAGATATGGTTAAGGTTATGGGTCTGAAAGTGGAGGAGATAAGCCTGGATTATCTAGGTGGACCCAATCTAATCAGATAAACCTTGAAGGCAGAAAATCTTCCCTGGTTAAATTTAGAGAGAGGCCTTCAGGTAAGGAGAGGCAGGAGAGATTTGAGCCATGAGAGGGATTCGGCTGTCTGTGGCTGGTTTTCAGAAGTAGGGGCCAGGAGCTTTGAAATATAGATGGCCTCTAGCAGCTTGGAATAGCCTGCAGCTGACAGCGAGGAAACAAGGAGTTCAGCCCTAAAATTAAGAGGAACTGAATTCTGCCAGCAACATGAATGAGCAAGGGAACAGGGTCTCCTCTAGAGCCTCCAGAAATGAGTGCAGACAGCCCTGCTAACATGTTAATTTTAGTCTAGTGAGACCTCCGTTGTGCCTCTTCCCTATAGAACTTTTAGATAATGTGGCCCGGCGCGGTAGCTCACGCCTGTAATCCCAGCACTTTGGGAGGCCGAGTCGGGCAGATCACGAGGTCAGCAGATCGAGACCACCCTGGCTAATACGGTGAAACGCCGTCTCTACTAAAAATACAAAAAACATTAGCCGGGCGTGGCGGCGGGCGCCTGTAGTCCCAGCTACTCAGGAGGCTGAAGCAGGAGAATGGCGTGAACCCGGGAGGCGGAGCTTGCAGTGAGCCGAGATCGCGCCACTACACTCCAGCCTGGACGACAGAGCGAGACTCCGTCTCAAAAAAAGAAAACAACAACAAAAGGATAATGTTTGTGATGTTTTTAGCCACTAAGTTTGTAGCCATTTGCTATGATAGCAATGGGTAACGAATACATCTTATGAATGAAAATGTGCTGGTTAGTAGCTGGTTAGAAAGTGGCCTAGGTGGGAGGAATTCTGGGAGGAAGAAGCTGGAAGAGCAACTTCATTTTGAGCCCCTTGGGAAGAACAGGAATACACAGGTTGCATTGTCTAATCTCATGACAGAGTTTTGCCCAGAGAAAACCAAGTAGACACATAATCTTGAAACATGTTCCCTGTTGTCATGTTATCTTGCTTACTCTCTACCTACCCCTAAAACAGAAAACAGAAAACAGAAACAGAGGACACTCCAAGGGGAGCTTTCCTTGACTTGCTATCAAAATGCATGTGAAATAGAGGGACTCCTCCCTGACTGTAGAGAATCAGTGCCAGGACCCTAGAGGTTTCTACCTGTGGGCGTCAAAGTTTTTAGCTACAGCAGTGTCAGACTGGGAATAAGCAGTGGACTGTTTTTGCCCTGTGTTACAATCCAGGCGTCTCCATTTCACAAGCTCAAGCCACTAAGGGTCTAAGTGCACCATGTGCTCCAAGCAGAAATTCTGCGGCAGTGCTGGAGGGAGGGAGTGGTGGCTGTGGGTGACTTGCTTCTGTCTTCAAATTTTTTTTTTTTTTTTTTTGAGACGGAGTCTGCTCTGCCGCCCAGGCTGGAGTGCAGTGGCCGGATCTCAGCTCACTGCAAGCTCCGCCTCCCGGTTCACGCCGTTCTCCTGCCTCAGCTCCCGAGTAGCTGGGACTACAGGCGCCCGCCACCACGCCCGGCTAATTTTTTGTATTTTTAGTAGAGACGGGGTTTCACCGTGTTAGCCAGGATGGTCTCGATCTCCTGACCTCGTGATCCGCCCGTCTCGGCCTCCCAAAGTGCTGGGATTACAGGCTTGAGCCACCGCGCCCGGCCCTGTCTTCAAATTTTTGTTCTCATCTCCTGTCTAGTCCCCTTGAGTTATTAATTAGAATCATTACCTTTGTTTCTTCTCTGTCCTGTGTTTGTCAGGCAGTGTTCCTTTTCCAAGAAGGGGAACAAATGTATTGTTTAATTTATGAGGATATTATACTATAATAGTATATTCCTTTGCCTGAAATGTATTCTTAAGTATTACCTTGGTCTGTGCTTTAATTGAATTGGATAGAGACGGCACATTGCAATTGTTAAGGTTAACGACCCAATGATTTACAAGACAAGGCACATTTACTGGCAAATAGATTTTAGTAATTGTTCCGCTCCACGGTGAGAGTAACGGTTTGTGTATTGATTCATCATGTCCTGGAGTTGGGGCTCACCCAGAGAAAACAGAGCCCAGGGTCTTGTGGGGAGGCTGCGTAGGATCGATGAGATTAGCAGACCCCCCCACAAGCTTGGTTTGCTAAGAGTAATTTTGCTCAAGAAAAACCCTCAGGTGCCCTCAGGTGGAGTCAATAATAATTTTAAGACAAAGATGGCTCGCAAGTGCTGCAGGTACCAGAATTAAAAAAAAATAAGTACACAAACCCCAGGAAACTAATACAGGCTTATTTTTTCCCACTTTTATTGAGATATTAGCAAATAAAATGGTATAATTTATGATATTTAATGTGATGTTTTGATATACATTGTAAAATGATTACCACAATCAAGCTAATTAACATATCTATTACCTCTCATAGCTGCCATTTGTGTGTGTGTGTGTGGTTAGAACATTTGAGATCTACTCTCAGCAAATTTCAAATATACATTATTATTAACTATAGTCCTCATGCTTATAACTTGTAAGTGAAAGTTCATACTTTTTGACCAACATCTCCCCTTTCCTCTCACTCTAGTCCCTAGTAACCACAATTCTACTCTGTTACCATGAGTTCTTTTTATTTTATTTTATTTTTTTAAGTTTCTACATATGAGTAGATCAGGCAGCATTTGCCTTTCTGTGCCTGGCTTATTTCACTTAGCATAAGGTCCTCCAGGTTCACCCTTGTTCCCAATGGCAGGTTTTCCTTTTCAAAGGCTGAATCGTATTCAGTTGTGTAAATGTACCGTATTTTCTTTATCCATTCATCTGCTGATAGACCCTTGGTTGGTTCCATGTCTTGGCTATTGTGAATAATGCTACAATGAACGTGAGAGCGCAATATAGGTTTATTTTTGTTCTAATCTATGAAAGATGAGCAGACTTGATACTCAGAACGTTTCCACTGGGAGATTCAATTTGGCATTTTTAAGGGGAAGGGATAAATACAACTTGGGGAAAATATCCTCTAGAATGGTTTGACCCCTTTTAAAGAAGTATAATTATGTTTGGACCCAGGATGTAGGTCCAGTTATCAGACTGATCGAACTTATTTTTCTGATGCCTTGTCTCAGTATGGGTTGAGAGCCACAGAAGCATCTATCTATGGGAACCTGGCCACTCCAAGCATATGTCAGTAAGTCTGTGCCCTTTTATTTTCTTGTACTTCTCTAAGACGATGGGCAAGTGGCTGCACTTCTTTTTCAAGGGTGTCTCCAATTACTGCTCATTAACTCTGACAAAAGCTCAAATAGGGAAGACAAAGAGGACTGGACTGAGGACATTGGAGAGTGAAGACAAGACACTGAGCTCCTCCACATCACACACTCCACAGGGCTTCTAAGCTCAGCGACCACATGGAAATGGGGCCCTGCTTCCCTTAGGTCTCTGCTGTCCTCGGGGAAAGTGAGATGAGTCAAGGCACAAGAACAGCAAGCCCCCTTGTATTGTTTTTCCAAGTATGCTGTTTATATTGTGAGTGTGTATATATGTAGATGTGATATATGAATCTAGAGATCTCGTCTGATGGGATATGAGAAGAAAGAGTCCAGTTGTAGTAGACAGACCAGCACTGAGAGATGCCATTGTTAAAAGACAAATGAAAGGCAACTTTTCTGCTGGAATGTAATATCACAAATATACAACACAGTTTTGTTTTTGTTTTTTAAACTCTTTAAGTTGTGAAATATACTTTAAAACAAGCATTTACAGTTTATATTTACAGTTTAATTTAGAAAAAATCATTTACCTATGTAACAAACCTGCACGTCCTAACACATGTATCCCAGAACTTAAAATCAGATTAAAAAAAAAAAAATACAAGCACCTGTGGACCCACCACCCAGTTTAAGAACTAGAACATGATCCATGCATTCTGTTCCCAGGGATTCTGTTCTGAAATCCTTCCTCAGGCATGCTGCCTCTCTCCCTCCCAGCAAGGAGTCCCTCTGAATTTTCTGTAGTCATTTTGTTTTAGGAGATACATATCTCTACATAGTTCTAAAATTGTAGAGCTGTGTGTAGGACCAGTTCATTCTTTAACATTCTGTATAGCTTTTCATCATATAAATATACCACAGTTGGGTTACCCACACTATTGCTGGTGGAAACCAGGGTCATTTCCAGTTTTCAGCAGTGCTGTGCATGTCTTGTGTCACACATGTGCAAGAGTTCTCTCAGGTAGATATCTAGGAGTGAGCTTGCCAGCTCACAGGTTGTATATATGTTCAGTGTTACTACCCAATGCCAAATTGTTTCCTGAAGTGCTTGTACCAATTTTCACTCCCACCAGCAGTGAGTGAGAGTTCCCATTGCTTCATACTATTACCAATATTGGATATTGTTGGATTTCTTATGGTTTACTAACTGATGGTACAAAGGATATTTTATTACAATGTTAGTTTGCAAATAGTTTAAATTGGTCATAAGCTTGAGCACCTTCTCATGTTGAATGTTTCTCTTTCTGTAGAAAGCCTTTCCATTAACTTTTTCCTTTTATCTTTTCTTTTTTTTTTTTTTTTTTTGAGACTGAGTCTCACTCTGTCACCCAGGCTGGAGTGCAGTGGCGCAATCTCAGCTCACTGCAAGCTCTGCCTCCCAGGTTCACACCATTCTACTGCCTCAGCCTCCTGAGTAGCTGGGACTACAGGCGCCTGCCACCACGCCTGGCTGTTTTTTTTGTGTTTTTAGTAGAGATGAGGTTTCACTGTGTAGGCAGGATGATCTCAAACTCCTGACCTTGTGATCCACCCGTCTCAGCCTCCCAAAGTGCTAGGATTACAGGCATGAGTCACTCCTTTTTTCTTATATTGTTTTTTATTCTTTGTTATTCACTAATAGGAGCTATTCACATATTCGAGATCCTTGCTGTCCAACAGAACTATAATACAAGCCACACATAATTTAAAATTTCCTAGTAGCTACATTAAAAAAAGTAAAAAGAAACTGATAAAACTGGTTTTAATAATTCATTATTTTATGTCACTAAACATTTTCCAAATGTCCCTGAAATTATCAATATAAAATTATTAATGAAGTATTTGAAATTAAATGTGTATGTTATGACAGTCACTGTGTGCCAGTCACATTGCAGTTGCTCACCAGCCACATGGCGACTGTACTGATCAACACATATCTGGAGGCTTCTCCTTTGACAATTAGATTTTCTTCTAAATTGTAGCTTGTGTTTTCACTTTTTTGTGGCTTCTTTTTATGTGCAGGAGTGCTTCACTTGAACATAGCCCCATTTGATTAATCTTTCTTAGTGCTTTTTTGCCTTGTGCTTAAAACCTTCTCTACACTGAGGTGATGAAAGTGTTGTCTTTTGTCCAGAAGTTTGAAAGTTTCGTCTTTTATGCTTACAGTCTTGATCCATATGGACTTGAACTTTGGGTATCGTTTGAGGAAAGCTTTAATTTCAACTATCTGTATGGATAACACACTGCTGAACACACTGTTGAATTGCTCCTCCTTGGTCCACAGTTCTGCACGTAGCCCTGTCGTGAGTCAGGTTTCCACAACAGGCACGGGTGTGTTTTCAGACTCTGTCTTCTGTTCCATTTGTCTCTTTGTTTGCCTCTTTCCAAATACCACACTGTCTTAATTATTATAGCTTTAAAATAAGACCTGTTACCTGCTGAGGCAAGTCTCCTGGCTTGTTTTTCTCTTGTGAGTTTCTTGGTATATTTGGGCCTTTGCTTTCAGATGTAAATTTTAAAATCAGTTTGTCAGGGTCTGTGAAAATCCTCTTGTGGCCATTCTATTCTGTTAGATGGGCTGTGTGAACTCAAATAAGTCACTTTGCCTCTTAGGCCTATCTTTTCATCTGTAAAATGATAGTTTCATTTTGATAGGAGTCAGTGTTTAATTATTAAGTGATATAATGCATGTAAAGTTCCCAGCACAATGCCTGGCACCCAGGAAATAGTCAACAAGTAAAGGAGTGGTTTTATTGCTGTTACAGCTGAGATGTGGGGGCCTGTTGTGGAGAGTGCTAGAATCTCAAAACAAAGACTGGTTTTTAGTTGTACAGAACTGCAGTCTAGGAACTGCACACTTATTATCACCTTTGTCTTCACATTTTAGTGCAGGCTTTTGTGATTAATATTAACAATGCACATGTATAGAACTTTATACCTCTCAAAATATTTTCACTCATTTGATCATATTTGGACTGCTAAGGAGCGTTGAGAAGCAATTAAGCATGCACGCATTTGGAAATACCTGACAAGCTTCAGCCAAGCCTTGGAAGCTATATTAGGACAATGGGGTAAGAGGTTATGAGGATCAGACAACCACTCAGCTGCCTAGACGCCATCCATCCACCGAGACAATTTGATGGTGGAAGGGAGGGTAGGATTGCCAGAGAAAAACAGGACATTTGTCTAAATTTGGGTCTCCAATAAACAGTCATTCTTTAGGATAAGTATGTCCCACATATTGCAGGTATACTTATACTGTGACATTCATTTCTCTGAAATTCAGATTTAACTGGGCATCTTGTGTTTTCACTGGACACCTAAATCTGGCAGAAGGTACTGCTGTTACTTCTTCACATTGGAACCATCCTCTAGAGTCTTAATGCATAAATTGCCCTGAGATGTCATGTAGCCCAGCTTCTTCTTTTAGCAAATGTGGAAATTGAGATCCAGAGGCTGAGTGGTTACGTGTGGAATTGGATGATTCCTGATTCTGCATTCTTTTTTGTGCTTCTGAATGTGCAAAAATACACAGCCACCTTTTCACTGTCTTCTTTATCTTGGAGAGGTAGGGACCTCTACCACATTGACCCCCAACTCTTTATTGAGCATTGGATGGGCAGATTACATGGCAGGCCCTGGCCACCAGGCAAGTATCTGGTCACTCAGGGGATTAGCCAGGTCTGAAATGCTCACGGTTCTAGAATTATCATTCTGGACTGGAGCTGAAGGCCATGAGACCACATAGCCATGCTTTGGGGGCCTCCACTGAAATGTAGCCTTGTCAGAGCTGTCAGCTCCTGTGCTGATAGGGAACTATCACAGAGAAGCAGACAAAAGCACAGAAATCTTCAGATGAAAAAGAATAAAAAACGATGAAGGGGAAGGAAAGAAGTAACTGATGAGAAAAGATACTGCCACTTCTGACAATTGGAGGGGTTGAAGGGCCTAAATGCAGGGAAAAAGAGGGGTTCCACTGGGAGAGGCAAGTGGTACAACAAGACTTCATATCAGAATATTTTTTCTAAAATGAGGACTCTTAGACTGAGAAAGGACTCTCATGGGCCTCTTAGATTGATGAAGAGTCCCATTGCTGGAGTCATTTTAAACCAGAACTGAACAAAGTGATTGAAAATAAACTGCAGGGAACACTTGCCTGGATATCTTCTGGGACGGACTTGATCATCGGATCCGTCTCTTCCTTCCCTCAGTGCCTGTGAATCACTGGTTCATTTGAAAGCATGCTAGTTAAAACTCTCAAGGAACAGAACTTGAGCATTTAATTGAAAGTAATTTTCGTACAAGTGAGGCATGGTCTAGAAATTCATTTTTTGTGTGTGTATGTAAATTTTTTTTAAGTCCAAGATAAGGCGAGCAACTAGCTTCAGAATCCTTACTGGGCCAAAGATTTGTTTCAATCTTGTTACGCTCTTACTCTTTCTAACCTCTAGTTGCAAATTATTTTTATGTGACACTTATGTCTATTTGACTTCATTTTTCTAACTAAATAGCTTTTCAGGAAATAGATCTCCTGACTTATTTCAGAGCTCTAAATAAATATCCAGAGTATCTGTATACTGTAAAAACATTATAAAAACTCCTCTATGGTACTGATCCAAGGCATGAAAATTGCCCTCCTGGTGTTCCATGCCAAGCCTGGTTGACCTTCCCAATTTTTCTGCTACAAATCTGAAAAACAAACCTAGCTGTCTGGAGAAACATCAGGCATAGGCATACATTAGATAAATGTTTGTGTTTTCCTTTCATCATGGATGGCCTCGCAGGAGATGAACGACATAAGCACTCTACCTGCTAGCAGGCCTGGATTGCTGTCACATTATTTCCTCCATCAGTTCTAATATTCCTGGAAATAGATGTTTTTAAAGGCAATTTGGGCAGCAGTTATTATCTTTTGCTTTGCATCTTGCTTACCCTCCATGCAATGAATGACTAAATATTGTTGATTCTACTCTTTCTCCTGCTATCCTCTCCCCTGTGTCCCCACCTCTCCAGCCCCACCCTCCCATCTCTCGCCTCCCTACCTCCCATCTCCCTGCTGTCTATTGTATATGCTGCAGCTACATTTAGCTTCCCAGAGCAGAGCCTCGATCCTATCGCTCTCCCGCTCAAAACCTGTCCATACCTCCCTTTTTTATATGAGGCTTTCCCAAGCATTAGTCATACCACCTCCATTATCTTTGCTATTTTCCCTTTCCATCTGTGCTGTGGTTTACTTCATATTTATCTTTAAATAGGCTCACTTAAAAAAAATCTTAAATGTATTCTAAAAGGAAACTTTATCTCTAAGTAAATGGAAAACCAGTACCATCTATCATAATAGAAACTCACTATAAAAATAAATGCAATGAAAACAAAAGTATTACCTTCCAGCAAGATAGTATTGCCTGAGGCTCAGAACCTGAGGCCTGATTTCTCTGTGTTTACAAAGGTGGGTGATGATTCAGTGACTATCTGTTTGTCCCTCCAGATCCATTTTTCTCTCTTCTTCTTGCCCTCTGCCCAGGAGGCTGAGCCTGAGGACAGGTCAGTGAGTTCCCTCACTTTCTGGTTTCCAGTTGGCCTCGGCCTATGGGAGCCCAGCAGGGTCTAGGAAGGAGGGAAGCGATGGGTCCAGGGCTTTGTTCCCTGGCTCCCTCCTGCAGGGTCACCACACCCTGACCAAAGATTGCTGCTCATTTGAAGATGGCTTGTTCTTAAACCCTCCCCTTGTCCCTTCAAGCCTGGAAATGGTGACAGCTCTGCCTTTACTAGCCCTGGGTCAGTGTGTTGCCCTTGTCGTTCCCCTGTACCTGTACTTAGCTGATTGTCACCCTCCTTGAAATATCCTGCTTTGATAGGTCATATGTCTCCTGTGGAGACCCTGACTAGTATAATTATCATGGATTAGTTGTTATAGATAGACCTGCATCAACTGAGACTTTATCCTTGGCTTCATCAAAAATTGAAGGGTAACTGATAGGTAGGCTGTCTCTGTACCACCTTGTACCATGCATGTACACCAGTGGGTAACACGTGTGATCCCCAATCTGGAGAATATCTTTCTATGGAGTAAACCCCACCATCCTTTGTGTAGGATTCAAGCTGGACTGCAGTGCCACTGAAACTTCCCATCCTATTTCCTTCTACACACCCTTGCTTACTGACAAACAACCATGCTAGTTCCTGTTCTTGCCCTGTAATTTTCCACCTTTGGTCTTTATTTAGACCACTTCTTCTGCTTAGAAAGAATACCACCTCTGTCTCCTCATTAAATCTGGTCACGGTTCTGACATTGCCTTCTCCATGAAGCCAGCACTGATATGCTTGGCTCTCTTAATATTGTTTTGACCTCCCCCAAACTCTGGGTATCATCCCCTCTGTGTTTCCCATGGTTGCAGAGGGGCAGAGGGTCCGACTTGCCCAGGCCCCTGGCTGAGCCTCACCTTGCAACCTTGCGTATAGACCTTTGGCCTTTTTTTTTTTTTTTTTTTTTTAATGGAGTCTTGCTCTGTTGCCAGGCTGGAGTGCAGTGGCATGATCTCAGTTCACTGCAACCACCGCCTCCTGGGTTCAAGTGATTCCCCTGCCTCAGCCTCCTGAGTAGCTGGGACTACAGGTATGCGCCACCATGCCCGGCTAATTTTTTTGTATTTCAGTAGAGATGGGGTTTCACCATGTTGGCCAGGATGGTCTCGATCTCCTGGCCTTGTGATCCACCCGCCTCAGCCTCCCAAAGTGCTGGGATTACAGGCATGAGCCACTGTGCCCAGTGACTTTTGGCCTCTTTAACCCATCTCTGACACCCCATGGCCCTTACTCTGTAGAGGTCAACAGAGTAAGGGCCATGTTTTATAATCATGACTTTTCTCTCGGATTATACCAAAGCCCTACACATTCATTTATTCATTTAACACATGGCGATTAAACCTACAAAGTACTGGGTGCATGCTAGGTGCTGAATAGATAGTGATACATGAAATAACCTGATTCCTAGCCCCAGGGAGCTTACTACCTAAAGAAAACTATAGAAACCCTTTGAGACTAAACCCTTTTCAAGAGAGCTGTGAGCTTGAGAGTCCCCATCAATAATTTACTTACACACACACATAATTGTATAGCAGTCACTGGTTTACAATTTGGGATGAAAGTGCCCTAGTTGTTAAGAACATCCTTTCCTGGGAGATGGCCTCCATGAGGGGCAGTAGAGGAGAATGGTTAAAAGGCAAGTCAGGCTGTAATCACAGCTCTGATTATTCACTTTCAGCAAACATGGCGCCTCTGAGTCTCAATTTCCTCAGCTGTAAAATGGGTTTGTTCTCTCCATATACTTTTCTCAGAGGGTTGCGAGGAGTCAAAATACTACCTACAAAGGTTCGTAATGGTGCCCATCACAAAATAAGTGCTCAGTATACGTCAGTGGTGGTTGTGAGGGGAGTGGCTATCAGCTTATGGAAGTCTAGACACTGGATCTCTAAAAACAGGCAAGATTCATATTTGCTTGGGACCATCTGGGTTCAACTCACACAGAAAATCTTTCAAATGCCAGGGCTGTGATTGCAAACAAGCTGGAAGGAAAATACACAGTAAACACACCAGAGGAGAAGCTGTGAAAGGAGCTGGAAGGGGTTCCTAGCAAATAGGGACTGCCACAGCCTCGGGACAAGTCCATCCAGAAACTCATATGTACGCTCCACTAAGATTCTGTACTTGAAACATTTTCTCGTACATTTTAGAACTGGACTAGGAACACAGAGGATTATGTAGGTTCTCAACAGATATTTACTGTATTGAGTCCATTGTGTGTGCATAACACCACAGACCCAATTTAGGGCTGGTGGAGGTTGTAAGCTTTATTAAAAATAGACTGTCATTCCTGCCTTAAGACAATTTCCAACAGACACATTAATGTAGCGACTCATCTTTTTATCTTGATCAAAGGCATGTAATTTATAACCCGGGGGACACTGTAGAAGTAACTACTATTTTTTAAAAGCACTGGAGGGCAGAAAAGTATTAGTTGGTGGGATTGCTTTGTGTCTTTCATCTTAGGTGACTAGATATACCTTCATTTCAAGGGGAAGAGGGTGGAGAGGACAAGATGAATCCCTGTTCTGGCTTTCCAGAAACAGCCTGTCTTCCTGGAAGCCCATGGCTGTACTTTGTGCTGCCCCTTTGTAAGAGGGAGAGACTGAATTTCCTCAATAAAAAATCACAGCTGCCTGTTTAAACATCTATTTTGTGTGACCAGAATTTGACAGATACTATATGACTTATTAGCTCTTCCTGACAAAAACCATCTGATGTAGGTATAGTTTTCCCCTTTAATACCCTAGGATCCTGAGGTCTAGAGAGTTCAAGTTCTTTGCCCAAGATCACCCAACTGATGAATTGTGCAGGTGGAATCTAGATCCAGGTCTACTTGCCACCCAAGCCCACTTTTTACACTGTCTCACATGCCTCTCCAGATACTTCTATAGAAGGTATTTGGTTAGGTTGATTTGACATTGTAAGTATCTGATCATGTATTCCCTGGAATTCTCGATTCACTGCCACTTAGAACAATGACTGTTATTCTCAAGATAGTTGAGGACCCCTGCTACACCCTAAAGAGTCCTATAAAACATTAACAAGCAATCAGTGAGAAAATTTGCATGTTTCAGTACAAAAAAGGGCTCCGAATCTCTTCCTATCACCCTTCTGTATCTCAGCACTGTCCATGTTTGTTTTTATATTTGTTTGTCTATTCACCAGCCACCTCTCCAACTAGATGGTAAACTCCATGAGCCAGGAACCAAAACTGTGGTGGTCATTTGTCTATACTGGGTGTGCCTAGCAATAAACGTTTTCTCAATAAATGAATTCTCTCTGAATTGGTAATCCACACATAATGCACATGATTTAAGTCTATTTACCAGAATTTTTGAGCAAATAGTTCTATTCTTTTTGACACATTTTCCACAGTTTGTATAATTTATTCATAGAATCCTTCTTAGACTACTAATAAATTCCTATGGGACATAGTCCTTTTATATGCGGAAGAATCCACCACCATGAAATGTTCAGAAAAAATGACTTTTAAAATTTTATTTGTGGCCATGCTGATTATGAATTTCTGAATTATGTCTGGGCTGCTCTTTTTCTTGGAATATGTAAAGTGGGATACTGGCATCTCTGTATTTGGAGACTTACAGCGTCTGAGTTAAAAGATGAATGGGAAGTAGCGGAGGGGGAGAGATCAGAAATCTCCACTCCCTGAAACACAGACACTTCACATACCCAGGAGGTAAATTGCTGGCATGAACTGTAACAAGTATACACAGGCATTTTGCACATTGTTTGCTTATGTTCTAGATGATATGACAGTCTATGAACAGGGGCCCCATGTCTGCGGGCAGGACATTCAGCCCTGTGTCTTGCCACTACCATAAAATCTGAGGCTCTTTCATTTTTGTTTTTCTGTTCTGATGAGATTGAGGCATACTGACACACTGGTAAAGAAGAAAATTTATTTGTGAACTCGTAGTCATTCCATTTGACAGCCTCCCTCTACTCATGGAGGCACAGCACATGTGGAACAGGAAAAAGTCCTCTGGAGAGCTTGTGTTCCACTGGTTTCTTTGACTTTTGCCAACCAACTTTGCAAATGTTCTCAAAAAGCATTCATTACCTCTGCAGGTGTGAAATAACTCTGCAGTTCAAGGGTTTGTGAAATCACGTGAAACAGTTGAAAGCTGTTCTGGCAAAGCGACCAGAGTCAGAATTAGCTATGTCACCAAGCCACATCCTGGCTTAAACGATGTTATTTATATCTAACTGCATTTGACTCCTCCCAAAGCCTTCTGTTGAGCACCAAAACCTCACCACGGTTTCACTCTTAGCCTTTCTTTTGTGTGAAGAAAAAAAAGGTTGCTTTTATAAATCTCTGTTTGAGCCCAGATGGAGTGCATTTCATGCAGGAAAATGTTGCTTATAGTGAAGTGGATGAAGTAATTGCTGGGATTTCTGGGCATGCTCCACAAACCCAGAAGACTGGAGGTGAATGGGCAGGGAGAAGAGATTCTGTTGCTTTCTCATTCCTGTATTTGTGACTCTCCTTGGAAAGAGGAAAATGTAGACATATGCAGGTTAATAAGTGTCATTACAAAGGCTCAGTGTTCTTAGTCATAAAATGGGAGGAAGAACAGTACTCACTTCCCAGAATTGGTGAGGACCCCTGAATGGGTACCTGCCAGCTTCTCACACAGCCCCACCAGGTAATGAGCTCCACTGTGTAGCCATTGCTACTCAGGGTTAATCCATGAAAGAGTGTGTGGGAGGAGAATGGGCCTTAGATTCCAAAGGGTGGAAATAAGTGGAAGGAGGCAAGATCTGGTTGTGCCTAGACCAGATACTTCCAAGTCAGGCAGGCAATAGATGGCTCCAGCCAAAATGCCTGCCCTTTGGTGAAGGTTCTCATTGGTCTAAGGCATTCTGGCCAACTGACACATGATATCATGTAATGTGTTTTCCTGGGGTCCAGAAGCTTCTATGTGTAGCTTCTTTAAAGACCAAAACTGTAAGACTTTGAGTTTTGGTATCTCAATATGATTTTGAAAAAATCATGGTAAAATATACATAACATAAAATTTACCATTTCTACGTGTACAGTTCGGGGTGTTAAGTATGTTTGTGTTGTTGTGTACCCAATCACCTGAACTCTTTTCATCACATAAAACTGAAGCTCTGTATCCATTACATAAGCCCTTACTTCCCCTGGTTGCCAGGGAGCCCCTGACAACCATATCAGTTTGCTTTTTGATGGCCTTATTATTTGTTTTATATACTTTTGTGATTTGTGTTTGTGGGAGTTTTTAAACAGGGATGGGGTGGGGGTAGATCTAGAACTTTTGTATTTTAGTGACCTAAATATGAAATCTTTTTAGAGTGGCAAATAGAGATTTATTTCTCATGTCTGCCCTGGAAATATAATTAATTTGCAATTTCAGAAATGAATCACATTGCTTTTGATATTTGTCAGACTTTTCAACCTCATTCCCACATTGGAAGACTATGTGGCTCGCTGGTGAGAGACCGGCCATGGTTCAGGCTAAATCGCTGCATTAATGATTCTAAAATATTCCCATCTAATCCCCTGTAGCTGAAGAGGATAAACATATACTGTCAAGGACTTGGATCTGGGAGACTAGCACGAGGCAGCTTGCCAAATGCAAAAATGGTTTGGAAGGGTCAAGGTTTAGCTAAAAAAAATTCAGGCAAACTTTTCATTTATCCATGTTTCCTTTAGTATTTACATTGAAATTGTTTAGTTACCCTTCAAACACACAAAACTGATAAGTAAAATGGAGGCTGTAAGAAGATCTATATTGTCCACATTGTCACTGACTCCCAGTATACCAATATTTACTGACTTCATAATTATAAAATATAACAGACTTGAAATATTATTAATCACCTTTTTACCCATGTTCAGATTAACTGGGTAATTTAAAAATAGCAGGGAGGACCTTATGTGCAATGTTTGGGAAAGTTCAGGAGCGTGGTCTTGAAGAATTGCTGATCAAGTGTGTCGTTGTCCCTTGACCACCATCACATCCCAGGGGAGAGCCTTATGTTTGGTTAATAAAAGAAGGCAGGATCTGGTCTCTTTTTAAAGAGTCCAGCCTTAATTATGATTCATTTATTTAAAGATAGCCCCTGCCTCCTAGTCTTATCTTGACTGTGAAAATAAACAAAGATCACATGCTTCCAACAGGAAAAAGTTTGAATGACCCCTATGAGGCAGTTTCCCTTTCACTGGATAAGAAGAGATGTTCATTGTACTTTCCTAACACAGAGGTAAATTTCCAGCCCTCTTCCAATGTACAGGATGAAGTAACACTAATTCTACCTAAGATAACATTCTTCAATGAACGCATATATGCAGATGTCCTACTATATATTAGGTGCTAGGACTATAGCACTATTGACAGACTATACTATCAAGGCCTTGGTCTGATAAGATTCACTCTTGGGTGGGAGAAATGGCAAACAAGTGAATACATAAAATAATTTTAAAGACTTATATGTGCAACAAAGAAAATATATCCCAAGGGTATGACTGAGTTTACCTGCTTTAATTGGGTGGTCAAGGGTAGCCTTTCTGAGGTGGTGACATTTAAATGATCTTTACAACAAGAAACCATCATGTGACTATCAGGGAGAAAAGATTTCTAGACAAAGGGAACTACTCATGCAAAGGCCTTGAAATAGAGCCAGCTTGTTTTGTTGTTTTGTTTTGAGAAGCCAAGAGAGGGGCAGTACAGTTAAATCTTGAAGAGGAAGAGCTTGTGAACTCAAGGCAGAAGAGAGAGAGAGACAGGGACCAGATCATGTGGGATCCCAAGGCAACATGTTTGATATTTATGCCAACAGCAATGGGAAACCCTTGATGGAGTTTGAGCAAGAGAGGCATGATGTGAAGTCTTTGAGGTGACCATACTGCCAGCTCTGTAAAAACAGACTTCGGGAGTCATTAGGAAGACTCTTACACTTGTCCAGGTGTGAGATATTGTGGCTTAGACTAAGGTGCCACAGTGATAAGGGAAGGAAATGGTAGAGCTCAGGATATAACAGTAGAACTATGGTGGTTAATTTTATGTTAACCTGGGTGGGCCACAGTGCCAAGATATTTGGCCATACATTATCTGAGATGATTCCGTGAAAGTGGTTTTTTGGATGAGATTTATTTTTAAATGGGTAGGCTTTAAGCAAAGTAGATTATCCTCCATAATGTGGGTGGGTGTCATCCAATCAGTTGGCTTCCTTAGTAGAGCAAAAACTGACCGACCTCCTCTGAGCAAAAAGAAATTCTTCCATCAAACTGCCTTTGGACTTGAACTACAACTCTATGCTGGGGCTCCGGCCTGCTGGCCTAACCTGCCTTGCACCTTTAGAATTGCATGAACCAATTAATTAAATTATCTCTCGCTCGCTGTCCCATCTCCCCCTGCCCCTGTGTATGCACACACATCCTGTTGGTTCTGTTTCACTGGAGAACCCTGGGATTCATGGATGGATTAGAAAGAGAGGAATCAAGTAATGCCCAGAGCACTGTGCAGTAGAAACAGAATACAAGTGCCATATATATATCTAGCACCTTATATATATACACACACACATACACATGCGCGCACGCGCACACACACACACACACACACATATATATATATAAACTTTAAGTCTTTTTAGCAACCACATTAAAAACTGTACAAAGAAACAGGTAAAGTTTTTATAACATACAGTATTTTACTACACCAATGTATCTAAAAATGTTATTTCAATATATAATCCATAGGAAAATTATTCCTAAGACCTTTAAGTTCTTTTTTTCATACTAAGTCTTTGAAACTCAGTGTATGTTTTACACTTAAAGCCTTTCTCAGTTCAGGCCAGCCCCATTTTGAAGCGTTCAGTAGCCAATGTATTGGGCGGTACAGGTCTAGTTGGCCACCTAGCTGAGCATACAAGAACCTAGCAGGTGTTCTGACCAGGCTTGAACCCTTTTATGCAGCAGTTTCCCTCTGAACAGGCAGGAAGGCTGTTTTTTTTGTCCTAAAAGGCTGAACTGTGAAAACTGCTATTCTCCCTTTGGTGACCTCCATATACAAAGTTTCATGAGTATCTGTGCAGCTGGTGGGCCCATGGCCATGACTCTGCCCTTACAAGAGCTAGGCTCCCTCACTCAGAAGGTCATTCAGAAGATGAGGTCTTAGAGTCTCTCTCATCTATGCCTTCCCTGGAGTCTCCGTGTTTGTGAGTCATCACTTGCCCCAGAGCCAGTAGTGGGCAACCGGTATCAATAGAAAAAGAAACACAGGTAGACTATGTGTTTAAGCCAAATGAAGGCAAATGACTCCATGGGATTTTGTAAACAGAAAGTTGGTTTGAACATGCTAAACTCAAAAGAACAGACAAGTAGTATGCATTCACAGTACAAGTGGCAATTTCATTTAACAAAACATCATGTTCCATTAATTAACGTTAATTACATTGGTTTGGTAGGTTTGCTAATTTCTGATTTGTGTTCTTTGTAATGATATAACAGCAGAAAAATCATTATATTTTTATATTATCTAAGTCTCTAAAATTAGCTGACATTGGGAGTTCATGAGACAGTTCTTCCTTTTAAAGGGGGTCTTTAAATGTACCCACTCGACTACTTTACCAACTGTTCAAAGTGGAAAATAGTTCCCAGAAGCTGAGTGGGTGGATGCCCATGGTGCCACCTACCATTGCTTGACCCCCGCCCATGAGCTGTTCCTTCATATTCATAACTAAAATGCCAAATGTGTGACTTGAGTAATTAACTAGAGACCTCCAGAAGGCTTTACTTATTCTGGGTACATTGATATTTACTTTAGTATTTGTTTTGCCTTTAAAGTCATATTCCCTTTTGATTCTTTAATATCATATCCAAAAAGAAGTCCTTTTAACCTATAACAATGCAAATTAAGAGTGCTGTCTTTCAGCTACCTCAAGGATTTAGCAAGTGTTCCTGGAAATCTAACCAACCTTTTAAAAAGTATTTCTATGGGAATGTATTTCTAGGCCTAAATTATGGGTTTTGAAACTAAAATGTAAGCATGTAAATGCAAAACTTCCAATAGATAACAGAATTTGCAAAATCTCTAATTTCTCGTATGTTCCCCAAGTAGTACTCTCTATAGGCCATTGGAAGAGAATGTCTGGCTTAAAATAATTTCAGCACCAAAAATGGTCTAAGTATGGTCTCCATATCATAACCTAATGATTCTCATATTTTAGATGCTTGATGCACAGGTTGAACAGGCTAACCATTCAGACTTCAGGCCTTGACTGCCCTGGGAATCTGCAGTTGATTCCCTCCCCTTGAGTGAGACTGACTGTTGGGAGTAGAATAACCACATGCTCTGTGTCAGAATGCCTGGCCCTTCAGAGTAACGACAGCCATGATCGCTGAGCTCCTACTGTGGGGCACATACTTCGCCACGCTAACACATGGAATACTTACAAGCTCCTTACATAATTAGTATTTTATGCACATTGCAAATGAGAATACTAAGGCTCAAAAGAGGCAAGCTCCTCTCCCACTGTTAAACAGCTAGTGATAAACAGAGCTGGGACCTAAACTTGTCTGATTTCCCATGCTGCTGCTCCATCAGATTGTCAGGTAAGGATTCATGCCAGGACCTAAATCCCCTCTGAATCAACAAACCTAAAGGGCACCTTGATTTCAGGTTTTGGTCCCAAACCTATGACTGTGGCCTGGCCACATAATGAAGACCTGGTTGGTTCTAGCTTCACAATGAGCTCATTGGCACTCTCCCCACCACCACCACCCGCTCTCCACCTCTGATCATCCACTGTCATTTCTATATGACCTTTGCCAGGCTTGTCCTCCTATCAAAGCCTCTGTCCTCTATGTTTAAATGCATGAGCTTGGCAAATGTTTTCATTTGAGAAGGCAAGCTGCCTCCCTGTGCTTGGTCTAATGTGAGCTTGGTAGAAGGACACTGCTGGATTCAGTTTTAGTCAACACTTTGAGCCAATGCTGATCTGAGTAATTGTTCTATTTAGACTCTGACAGGTGAAAATCATAGATTCAGGGAATGGAGACTCCCCTCACCCTGGGATGAAGGGGAGTCTGGGAGGGTTGGGCAGCTCTTCCTGGAAGTTGCAGGCGGTGTGGGGACACACATATTGTTAAATTGTTAATGCTCCTGAGATTACCCCTATTAGATGAGAACTAAAGAAGCCTAACTAGGCATCACTCTAGTGCTGCTAGGAATCATGTTATCTGATCTGCTGGTAACTCATGTTGAATAATAAGTAGATGTGTCTCAAGATGCCTATCTGTAAATAAGATGAAAATCCAACCATGAATATAAGACATAAAGATCTAGAGGCAAATTTACAAAATACACTCATCTAAAATTAAGACAGTTACAGGGAGATATCTTTGAGAAGAGTCCCATGTTGTGACAGTTAATTTTGTATGTCAACTTGACTGGGCCACAGGGTGCCCAGATTAAATAGTATTTCTAGGTGTGTCTGTGAGGATGTTTCTGGATAAGATTAGCATTTGAATTGGTAGACTGAATAAAATAGATGATCCTCCCCAATACGGGTGGGCATCATCCAATCCGCTGAGGGCCTGAATAGAACAAAAGGCAGTGGAAGGGGAGAAATTCACTCCTTTTTTTCTACCTCATTGCTTGAGCATCTCATCTCATCTTCCCTTATCCTCAGACTGGGATTTACACCATTGGCTTCCATGGCTCTCTAGTGTGTGGACTTGGATTGAATTACATCACCAGCTTTCCTGAGTCTCAGGGTTGTAGATAGTAGTTTCTGGGACTCCTCAGCCTCCATCGTATATGTCAATTCCTCATAATCTCCGTATGCATCTCTACTATCTATAAACCTATGTTAGCTATATCTATATATCTCTGTCTCTACTTCTATCCTATTGGCTCTGTTCTTTGGAGAAGCCTGATGCATGTGTGTTATCGATCCCTGCCCTGTGAATAGAATCTGCAGGTGGCTGATATGTTTACATGGCCATCTTTTTATCTAGTAATGATCAATTTGAGGAACAGTGAAGTTCTGCTGGGGAAAGAGTTGGGGGAGGAAGCGGGACAGGTAAATTAGTGGTATATTTGTTTTGATTCAGGTGTCAACTTACTGTTCTAATTGTATTTAAACTGAGATAAGACCAAACCTCAACCACGTGGCATTTTCTCACATTCCTAGGTTTAATGTTAACTTCAAAAAGTAAAAGTGGTATACCATGTAACTTCAAGCAATGCTCCCAACCATAGTCAACAACTGCAGATTCTTGGCTATGAATAATAATTCACAATAATACTATGAATTTAAGAGTATTTGAAGAACCTAGGGATTTATGACAGCATATTTTTCTCCATTCTCAATAGTAAGCCATGTGCTCAATTATTGAACATGTTCACAAGAGAAATGAAACCCCCTGAGTTTCAGATAAATCTGGTTACTCTTCAAGTTAGACACATGACCCACTTCCACTCGATTCTTTTCTTCCTTTTCTGTATCAGTTATTCAGTTCCTTTGCTGAAATTCCCTTATCATATGACTCACTTACTATTGTCCCTCTGATTTTCTAATAATCTGTTACAATTCCTCAGCACCTTTTCCTTTTTAACTTTCATGTTAAGTTCAGGGGTACAAGCGCAGGTTTGTTACATAGGTAAACTCTTGTCATGGGGGTTTGTGGTATAGATTATTTCAGCACCCAGGTATTAAGCCTAGTTCTCATTAGTTATTTTTCCTAATCCTCTCCTTCCTCCCACGCTCCACCCTCTGAAAAGCCCCAGTGTCTGTTGTTCCCCTCTATATGTCTATGTGCTTTCATCATCCAGCTCCCACTTATAAGTGAGAACATGCAGTATTTGGTTTTCTGTTCCTGTGTGAGTTTGCTAAGGACAATGGCCTCCAGCTCACTGGGCCATGACACCAGGCCTGGTGTTATAAACCACACTTTCCCAGGAGTTCTTATTGAAGAGAAAGAGATGTGACTTACTGCATGGACAGTGACACAGGGGAGTCTGTGCTGAGTGCTCTCATTGAGGTACAAAAGGCAACAGAGTGTCTGACGTTATAGGAGAAACATCTCAATCCACCAGCCTCCATGCATTTTCCTCAATTTTTATTTATATTAATAACTGCAACTTACTCCTTGCTGGGAAAGTGACAATAGTCTTGCATCTTCTCTCATCAAGCCTACTCCAATCACCTAAATCCTTGCTATTCAATATGTAGTCTGAGGATTTGCAAAAACATTATCACTTGAGAACCCGTCAGAAATGCAGAATCTCAGGCCTCGTTCCAGAGCTATTAATGCAGAACCTGACTTTAATAATCATCAAGTGACCCATAATCCTGTTAAATTTTGAGAAGTGCTCCTCTGGAGAACTTGCATCAATGGCAGAAGGTTGCAATTAACTGAAGAGCAAAAATTCATACCTACCTATGCCCTGAGACTATTCCATGAGTTTATTAAATGAGTGGACTAGACAGTGTTATCCTAGGAGGTCACTACTAATTCCTCACTAGTTGAGTGACACAGTATTCATGGGAGCCATGAATACACTGTGAGTAACAGTGCAGTTGGTATGAGGTGGAAGGGTCCATTTGATTACTCCTTAGAATGCAAATAGAGGCCAATACTCCTCTGTGGACATGGAGAAAAAGGGCTAACTGATCCAAAGGTGGATAGTGGATGTGCCTAATACTGCCACTTCTTGGACATAGCAGAAAGCACATAGTTTTGATACTGTTGACTAAGAGTGTCCTACCTTAATCATTGGTTATATAGGAAAGCAATTAATCTGGGTGTGGTTTTCTTTCTTTAAGATATCTTTCTCTTCTGCACTCTTACTCCTTCAAACTCACATATACTTTTTGACCACTACCATTTGCTGTGTGCTGGTGACATAAATGCAAAAGACATGGTCCAGCCCTATAACACTTCTACCAATGCAGTAAATATTTTAGTTTACAACTTTATCAAGTACAATATGAAAATGAAGGCTGCTGTGGGCTCATGTCTTTGTCTTTGTAGCATTCCTTCCTTTTCCTGACTGTTTCTCCCTCATTCTATATGATGCTGATGGGACCACCATTATGTGGTCTCACTCACCCCACGACAGAAGGCAGCACAGGACCAGGCTGGTAGGTCTGAACCCAATCCTCTTGGACAGAGTGATTGATCTAGGGATGGGCATGATACCTAAGCAAAGCCAATCCACATCTTTATCAAAGAGTGATATGGACTCTGAGGGAGTGTGTGTATTAGTCCATTCTCACACTGCTATAAAGAAATACCTAGGAAATACCATCAGGCCATGGGTATGGTCAAGAACTTCATGACTAAAACAACAAAAGCAATGGCAACAAAACCAAAATTGACAAATGGGATCTAATTAAGCTAAAGAGCTTCTGCACAGCAAAAGAAACTACCATCAGAGTGAACAGGCAACCTACAGAATGGGGGAAAATTTTTACAATCTACCCATCTGACAAAGGGCTAATATCCAGAATCTACAAAGAAACAAATTTACAAGAAAAATTCAAACAACCCCATCAAAAAGTGGGTAAAGGATATGAGCAGACACTTCTCAAAATAAGACATTTATGCAGCCAACAGACACATGAAAAAATGCTCATCACTGGCCATCAGAGAAATATAAATCAAAACCACAGTGAGATACCATCTCACACCAGTTAGAATGGCAATCATTAAAAAGTCAGGAAACAACAGGTGCTGGAGAGGATGTGGAGAAATAGGAACACTTTTACACTGTTGGTGGGACTGTAAACTAGTTCAACCATTGTGAAAGAGAGTGTGGTGATTCCTCAAGGATCTAGAACTAGAAATACCATTTGACCCAGCCATCCCATTACTGGGTATATACCCAAAGGATTATAAATCATGCTGCCACTAAGACGCATGCACACATATGTTTATTGTGGCACTATTCACGATAGCAAAGATTTGGAACCAACCCAAATGTCTGTCAATGATAGATTGGATTAAGAAAATGTGGCACATATACACCATGGAATACTATGCAGCCATAAAAAAGGATGAGTTCATGTCCTTTGTAGGGATATGGATGAAGCTGGAAACCATCATTCTGAGCAAACTATTGCATGGACAGAAAACCAAACACCACATGTTCTCACTCTTAGGTGGGAATTGAACAATGAGATCACTTGGACACAAGAAGGGGAACATCACACACCGGTGCCTGTCATGGGGTAGGGGGAGGGGGAAAAGATAGCATTAGGAGATATACCTAATGTAAATGACAAGTTAATGGGTGCAGCACACCAACATGGCACATGTATACATAGGTAACCTGTACATTGTGCACATGTACCATGGAACTTAAAGTATAATAATAAAACCTGAGAATGGGTAATTTATAAAGAAAAGAGGTTTAATTAGCTCATGGTTCTACAGGCTATACAGCAAGCATAGCAGCTTCTGCTTTTGGGGAGGCCTCAGAAAACTTACAATCATGAGAGAAGGCAAAGGGGAAGCAAGCACATTTTCACATGGCCAGAGCAGGAGGAAGAGTGAGTCGGGGAGGCATTACACACTTTTAAACAACTAGATCTTGACTTAACTCACTCTTACCATGATAGCATAAGGTGGATGGTGTTAAACCATGAGAAATTGCCCCCATCGTCGAATTGTCTCCCATCAGGCCCCACCTCCAACACTGGGGTTACAATTCAACATGAGATTTGGGTGGGGACACAGATCCAAACTATATCAGTGAGCGTCGTGTTTTATCTCTTGGGATCAAGAGCTAGGAAGCCATGCAAGTCTAAACTTGTGTCTATGTTTCCTGCCATGTAAAGATAACCTTGCTGAATTTGAAGTCAAGTGGAAGGAAGCAGAGCTAAGAGAGGGGATACAGAATTCTGTACCTGAAGATCCCATCTCCCATTGCCACATCTGAGTCAATAGATTGATACTTTTGCTTTGCTTTGTTTTTTGTTTATGTTTTGCTAAGTTACTTAGAGTCAGGTTTCTTTCATGGGCCACTGATGAATGGAGGCCCCACTGAAAATGTAGGAATCCATGAATCTGGAAGGACATGATGGTGTCCATCTAAACATTCCAGACAGAGAAGACAGGGGTGCTGGCAGGGGCAGGCATGGTGGGGCAATCTGTGCCTCTGACTGACTGAACTCTGGGTGTTTCTTCCTGGAAACCAACTGATGGAAAGACTATGGGGCATGGAGTGAGTGAAATAAAAGTTCATTCTCAGCTCAGTCATTTTCTAGGTGTATGGCCTTGAGTAGTTACTGCACATTTATAGAATACCAACCTCATGCATCATTGGGAGGACTCAATTAAATCATGTAAGGCCCCATGCACTTCTAATATATACAGTCTCTAAATGTTTACTTCCTAATTTATTCCATAAAGGATTGAAGCCTTTAAGATAAAAACATACTCTATAAAATGATTAAGAAATATAGACACTTAAAGATGATCGTGGGCTGGAAATATATAAATTAGAGGAGAAGATTATGATGGGGGGAGGAATAACACTCAGGATCTATGATATTGTTAACTGTTTCAAGCTTGGTTTTGAGCCTCCCAGAAGTCCAACAGAAAAGGGGGGAAATATTCGTATACTTCTCAATGTCAAAATGAAATAAACCTATTCTTTTTTCCTAAAGAAGTACAGAAATATATAATAAATTTCAAATGTAGCCTTCAAACAGGAGAGTCACTGGTGGCATAATAGGCAACATCTTTCTACAAATAGAACAGTAACAATGGGTGTCTGGTTTCTTTAAGCATCCTTTGATATAAACCAAATATGTAATTTTAACGCCCATCCTAGAAAAGCAGAGTCTATGAACTCAAGTAGATGGGTAGATGGAATTTGGAGGCTCTGGAATAGGCAGAGAAGCTTCTCAAAGGCTACCCCCAATTATCCATAGGTGAAGAGAATGAAAGTATACTGCTGTTGGGGCTTAGAAAACGATATCCCCAAATGAAGGCTTCGGCAGAAGCCTCTGAGGCAAACCTGTTTCTCTGCCCTCCCGTCTCACATACTTATTCTCCCCACAAGTCTAGCCATAGAAGCTAGACTCTGTCTTCCCCATCATGAGTCATAGAAACCCAAGCCCCTTTTCCCTAAAGCCACCCATAAAATCTAAAAACATCACTCTAATTTTCCCTCCACCTTTCTATACAAAAGCTGGCCATAAATGATCTGCCCCACCTTGTTTGACTGTAGGTCACAAGGCCCCCTTTCCGGAGAGGGTCCTGCCCCACACCCAGAAGGAATGAAGGCTACTCAGACCAAGAGGAATCTAGGCAGACAGCCTTGCTGGGTTTCCCCACTCAGCCTATTAGCATTAGATCACAGCCTTTTCCTTCATATTTCCACACATACTGTCCGTATGAAACTAAACATAAAATGGACAATTTTCTCTATCTTTGGCTCTTCATTCTGAAGGACCCTGTGTATACACATTAAATAAATGTGTATGCCTATTCTTGTATTAATCTGCCATTTTGAGTTGATTTTTCAGTGAATCTTCAGAAGGCCAAGTTTCCTTTGGCCCCTACACTGCTTAAAACTCATTGAATCCTGTGTTGTAATTCAAAACACATGGTAATTTTCAACTACACTCTCTACTGGGTCTTCCCCTAAATATTCTTGTTAGACCGAGGTTTAAGAAGATATTCCATGTTTGTCCTGAGGGCCTGCACACCCCTGGGATACTGTTACCTATCTCTAGGTGCTTCCCTCGTTGACGATTCTTTCATATTCTGCATATCAGACTCCCCCCAGGTCCCTCCTTGCAGGCTACTTAAGGAAACCTCATATGATTATTAACGAAGACCCACGGGAATGTTAAAAAGTTTGGTGTAAATTCTTTGGGGTTTTAAAATGGCACCTTTATGTCTGTGAATTTAAAGATCCTGGAGGATTTAATTCCTTGGGGAATTCCAGTGACTTGTTCTGACTTGCACCAACTGTCTCAAATGCAAAGATAGGCAGACCCCTGTACGGCTCAGCTCTGCCTGTAGACACCATTGGTACACACACAGGAGAAAATCAGCCCCAGGGTTGTTTCTTGCTTCAGAAAAATGGCACACTCCCTTTGTTATCAGATGCCTCTGACTTCAGTGATTTGAAAGAGAACTCTTGTGTTGTCCGGAAAATTAACTGTCTCAGCTACACTTTCCTCCTGCAGAGGAGCACTTCTTATGGAATTACATGATCATTTTGATATTGCTTGGCTTTGAAAGAAGAGTTAAAGTAGAAAGTCAGCATAACCCGTTTAGGCATGGAGAGAGGGGAAGTGGTGTAGCTGAAGAACCTACAGAAAAATGAGAAAAAAGAAGAGAAACAATAACTATGATCAGGGCAACACTGTATCTACACAGGAGTGGGTGTTGTTTGGTTTGTTTTTTTAACCATTCTTCAGCCTTATTAAACCCTAGAAACTTTTATTCTTGGTGGCTCAATTTTCCTTCTCTCAAATCTCTAAGTCCGGTTGTTGTTTTTTGCTGATCCTTTATGTAGGCCAAGCTTTCCAACCCGCAGCCCACATGCTCCATGTGACCCAAGAGGGCTTTGAAGGTGGCCAAACACACATTCATAAATATTTTTAAAACATCATTGAGGCAGGAGAATAGGGTCTGGAGAGAGAGAACTTAAGGCCAATTTGTGCTGACTTCCTAAAAGAGAAAACACCAAAGTGTGGGGGCAGAGAGTCTAAGGCCAAGTCCTGCTGACTTCCCAAAGCTGGATCAAAAGGACAACGTCTGGGTCTGAGGGCGGGAAACCTAAGGCCAACTAACACCACCTTCCTAAAGCTGAACTAAAGGAAAAAACCCCATCTCCCCAGCAGAATAGCAAAGGATCAAAGGCTACAGCCCTCACACTCTCCCATGTCTGAGATGGAAAGGGAGAGTGCCTTGGATTGGCAGGGCCAAGCAGGGACCTTCCCTTTATCTGCATAGGGTACCAATTCACCTCTGCCTTTAATCAGCCACAGGCCAAATCCTTCATCGGGGTAGCTGATAAGAACCTCAAATGGGGTAAAGTCCAGAAAACTTTGTAACTGAGCCCTTGAACCACTTGCTGGGGCCCACTCCCACCCTGTGGAGTGCTTTCTCGCTGTCACAGATTCCAGCTTTTGCTGCTTCGTTTCTGCATTTCATTCCTGTCTACATTTTTGTGTGTTATATTCAATTATTTGTTCAGAATGCCAAGGATCTGAACAACTTGTAGTCAAGACCCTTCACCAGTAACATGAGATTTTTTGGGGGATGGTGTTTTTTTGGTTTTTGGTTTTTTTTTAAAGCTCATCAGCTATCGTTAGTGTTAATGTATTTTATGTGTGGCCCAAGACAATTCTTCCAATGTGGCCCAGGGAAGCCAAAAGATTGGTCACTCTTGATGTAGACTTTTGTGATGCAGAAGTTGGGAATTGAATGTGTGTGCAATATACAAACACATGGGTATATGTATATATTTATCTACCTATATGTACACATGCCTGGTATATACAAGTGTGTCAGCACATATGTGTAATATATATGTGTGTTTCCATGTAGATCTTGGTATGTCTGTTTCTCAGGATCATGTGGCCTAGAGATTAGAGAGAATTTCTACGGGAAGATAAGAGGGATTTGGGGAGGTTCTGGAGTAATTGTGGAGTTTATAAAGTAGACTGAATCACATGGGGCTCTGCACTATATTTGGTTTACGAAAACATGAGTTAACCTTCCCTCGTCCCTGAACATCTATCCCCTTCCCAAGCATGCTGCATTCGTTTTACTTCATTAGTTCATATGATTGGTGGGTGGGACATCAGGGAATGGGAAAATTTCTTTTTAGAACCCAAACAAGTTGAAGTTGATTTCCTAAAAACAGATTTCTGGCTGGGCATGGTGGCTCACGCCTGTAATCCCAGCACTTTGGGAGGCTGAGGTGGGCAGATCATCTAAGGTCAGGAGTTCAAGACCAGCCTGGCCAATGTGGTGAAGCTATGTCTCTACTAAAAATACAAAAAATAGCTGGGTGTAGTGGCATGCACTTGTAATCCCAGCTACTGGAAAGGCTGAGGCAGGATAATCACTTGAACTTGGGAGGCAGAAGTTACAGTGAGCTGAGACTACACCACTGCACTCCAACCTGGGTGACGGAGGAAGACTCCATTTCAAACAAAACCCAATTTCTTTATTGGCATTCCCAAAGATGCTACCAAGGGGAGACACTATTAGACTATTAGAGACAGGAAAATGAAGCAACTTATCCAACAGCTCACTGCTTATGGGGATTCATGAGAATATTTTCCTTCCATTTCCTATCCCCATTTCAAAGGAAGGGACAAAAGAGAAATGGGCTTAGAGACTAAATGTTTGTGTTGGAAGTAAGCATGAAGATTCTAGATTAGGAAATAATTTTGCATGGGCTGTCATTTGCATGGGTTGTCCTTTTGGCTTTGTTCCTGATTTAAATGTAGTCTGTAAAAGGAGTGATATGCCTTTTTTGTATGTGTGTACATACACCATTTACTCGGTATCTCAATCCTGGTATTTTACCAGGAGTGGGATGTCAAGTAAATTATATTTTATCCCTAGGATGACATTGACTGCTTTCTAATAGCAGGTCTGTGACCTGGTCCTAGACTTGAACACTGTGAATTTTGTTGAGTCACTAAAACTAGATTTTATAGATATTCAAGAATTATTTATGGAAGAACTTGATGATAGATTAGAAATTGTGGTGCCTTTTTGTTTATGTAGACAGTTTGAAATCAGTAGAAAATTGCAATGGATTGATTTTATCTTTAGACCTTCCTCAAAAATAATCTATACATTATAAGTTTTGTATTTCCGTAAGTGGACGTTTGCTTTGAAGGGACACAATATAAATATTTAACAAAATGGAAAATATTGAAGAAGTTTGTTTTTTATGTCGGAGAAAGAAAAAAGACTGTGTGCCTACAAGCAATCCCAATTAAATTAACTACCTTTGGAGAACTGTTTCTCTAAATGTTTCAGGCAGGAACAGTCTATAACAGCAGGAAGAAGAAATTCAATTGAGGGGTTCATGGCACTATCTAAAATGGGTGAGAAATCATTCTGTCAAACGAGAGAGGATTGAAATTAAACAAGTATCAAAATTACATACTCCCTGGGAGAGTGGTTTACTCTGGCAAGTTGACTACCATGCAGGGTATATGAGAGTAAACTGACTATAATTTTATCCTGTCACCAGGTAACTACAGTTGTAGTCAACATGCTAATAGCAACAAAGGGCTCTGTCTGCTGCATACCCCGAAGGAGCCAGCTGCCAGCCAGCTGGATTCTTCAAGTAAAGAATCAAGTTCCCCTCCTAGCTCTTTAGAACAACAGTAAAATCTGATGGACAGCGATTTAAAATCTGTGAGATTCTTACATCCACCAGTGTCAATTACCAAAAAAAAAAAAAGTGTGAAACATTGTAGGATATACAAAAATTATATTTGGTCTTTGTATCTGGTTCCTAGCATAGAGCTCCTAAAATGCTTGGGATTTCCAGAGCGATAAGAGTGTATTTTGTTATTCATAGTGAATCCTTTCAATTACACTTGAGTTTGTGCTGATGAGATGACTCTTAATGGGCCTCCAGATAACTCAGGTTGGGGGCTGATGGCCAGAGGGGCCCACCCTGTGATTAGAGGTTTGGAACTTTCAGTCCCCCTTTCCTTCACCTCCAGTGACCCTGTAACCACCCAACAGGATCACCTTGCCTGCTGCCTAGACAGAGCCAATTTATCAAGATGAGAATTGCAATAGAGAAAGAGTAATTCACTTGGATCCAGCTGTGTGGGAGTCTAGGATTTTATTATTACTCAAATCAGTTTTCTAGAGCATTCGGGGATGAGAATTTTTAAGGATAATTTGGTGGATGAGGGACCAGTGAGTTGGGAGTGCTGATTGGTTGGATTGGGGATGACATCACAGGGACTTGAAGCTATCTTCTTGAGCTGAGTCTGTTCCTGAGTAGGGGCCGCAAGGTCAGATGAGCCAGTTTATCCATCTAGGTGGTTCCAGCTGATCCATTAAGTGCAGGGTCCGCAAAATATCTCAACCACAGATCTTAGGTTTTACCATTGTGATGTCCCCAGGAAAAATTTGGGGAGGGTTAGAACTTATAGCCTCCAGCTGCATGATTCCTAAACCATAATTTCTAATCTTTTGGCTAATTTGTTAGTGAAAGGCAGTCTAGTCCCCGGGCAAGAAGAGTATTTGTTTTGGAAAAGAACTGTTGCCATCTTTGTTTTAAACTGTAAAGAAAGTTCTTCCGAAAGTTAGGTGACCTAGGCCCAGAAGTTAACAAAGACAGGTTAGAGGTGAGAAGCAAGATGGAGTTGGTTAGGTCAGATCTTTTTCACTGTCCGTTATAATTTTTTTCTGAAGTGAGAATGGTCTCTTTTTATTGGGGTTCCTAAAAATTGAGATTGGAATGAGATAATGTAATACATATATAAATATACAAATAAGGAAAAGTAATTTTCTTTGACTTCTAATCATTAGATGATATGTACAAAGCCGTTTGAACAGTACCTGGCCCATTAGTGCTCAATAAATTAGTTTTTCCAGAAGCATCCTCCATATCTACCCCACTAACATTCCCTGCCATCATGTTCCTTTGCCAAGTTAACATAGCCCAGCCAAGGTCAGTGACAAGGATGTGCTATTAAGGAGACTATTCAGTCCTGACCCTGTAACTGCCCAACAGATTTCAAGTGGTTTCAGTCCTACAGATTTTTTTCTCCCTTCCACACCTCCCAGTTCTGTGCTTGAATGTATCAGAGAGCACTGAATGAATACTTTCTGACAACAAACAAGTCCGTCACTTTTAATATAACAGCTTTTTGGTCTGAGCACAATATGACCGAAAATATTTAAAAAGATACTCCTCAGGACCATTCTTCACGGACCTTGCAGTCATGCCTTCAAGAGCTGTATCACGTTGTTCCAGATTCCAGTATGGCCAGGCCTCTGGCTTTGTGGCTCTTGTTTACAGTGAAGTGGAAAATATCAATATCAATCACACAGGACAGATGGGTTGGGGTAGGCCTAGAACATATTGCATGGAGGATGTTGGGGAAACCAGCCCCACACCACACAGCAGGTACCCCGAGTCCAGCGGAGACAAAGGAGTTAGAAAGAGAGTGTTTAAAAGATGGGTCCGGGGGACCACAGCATTGGAGGCTTGCTCACGGCCCAGAGCTCTTTGGCTCTGCCTAATTTATTGGTTTACAAGCTCTTTGTTCTTAGGGCAAAGGGAAGGGGTAGGAAGGGATGAGGAAAGGGATTAATCAGGGAAGGAGAACTGGTGAGTCATTCAATAAGATGTATAGCAGTGGCGGTTTTTGTGAATTTCCTTGAGCAAAGGTGTGTGTCTAAACTACTTAAGATCTTTACCTTATCGAGACTGAAATGGGTGGGAGCCAATTTCAGGAGGAGCCAAGATGTTTGATTATACACCACTGCTTCAAGGGAGTGTTATCTTCCTGAGCAACCTGTGGAATGCCACTGAACGGTTATGCTCTCAGGCATAAAGACATGAAGGCAATAAGGAGACTTTTCTCCTCAGAGGCCGCCCATGGCTCCCCATGGGTGTCTCAGCACAGGGCAGACCAACTCATCTGGCGTCTTTATCTTTTGATCCTGTTATTAAACTGAACTGGGGCCCACTCACCTGGTGCAGCAAAGCCAAACACTGACATCAAGATTGCAGTGAGAGTGAAACCACTTTTGTGAAAATTATAACAGTGAGAGAAATCTCACCTAACTGACCCCATACTGCTTCTAACCTCACAAGCTAACTGCCTTTGTTAATTTTAAAACAAGGATGATAATAGTCCTTTCCCAAAACTAACCCCTCTTTGTTTGAGGACTGAAATCACCTTTTTAAGACTAACGAAAGGCCGCAAGTTTAGGATTGTGGGAAGGGCCTGAAATCTGCTAAGATGTAGGCATAGTTAAGCGATAACTAGCCATTGTTCCCTAGCTTGCCTTTCTGTAATCACTTACTGCTCAAGAGTCACGCAGCTGGAGGTCACAAGAGTTGTAACCTCCCCAATTGCTCCTTCAGATAACATCACTATTGTCAAAACCTAAGATTTATCTTTGAGATATTTTTCAGAATTTTGCATTCTGACAACCTGCTGACTCAACCCAGATGCTTGACTCAATTGGATCTTTGACACCTATCCAGAAACCGACTCAGTGTGCAAAGACAGGTCGTATGCTCCTATGAGTTCATCCCCAGCCAATCAGTAGAACTCATTCCCTATCCCCCTTCCCACCAAATTATTCTTAAAAACCCTAGTCTTTGAGCTCTTGAGGAGGCAGATTTGAGAATTATCTCCCATCCTTCTGCTTGGCTGGCCCTGCAAGTATTAAACTCTCTTTGCCACAAAACCTGCTGTTCTCAGTGCATTGACTTCTCTGGGCAGTGGGCAAGAAGAACCCATTAGGCTGTTACAAGAGAAAGTGAGGGACTTATCACAGGGTGCCAAGTAAGGAGAATTGGGCAGCTCATTCTTAAGACTTTAATTCCCCAATGGCTCATAGGTAAGGGTTGTATAGATGGGGAGGCAGCGATTACAGGCAAAGTCAAAAATCAATACATAGAGGCTATATGTTGGTTTGACTAAAAAGGTGAGACATCTTGAAGTGGGAGGCAGGCAGAGGTGGATTCAAAGGTTTTCTGATCTGCGAATGGTTAAGGAGGCAAAGCTTTGTCTAAAACTTGGAATCAGAAGAGAAGAATTCTGATTTGTGGGTGTGACTCCTCCAGGCCCCAAGCCCCTCAGGAGGAAATTTAGAACAAAGAGTAGAGGTCAGAGTTTAGTCCCCAGTTCCCCCTTATCTGAGGTCTACATGCCCTGCCAGCAGATCCACTTGGTGGGGGTCCAGGCTTCTGAAAATCAACTCGGTGACATATATTAAGATGTTGTCTTTAGCATCCATGGGGAGCAAAACATCTGACTCCAACTCCCTTGACTATTGTCTTAAGCTACTATGACCTTGCTTATCAAATTGCTCATTTACTTCTCAGGGCTAGCTAGGTGTCTGGAATTAACCTTGAAGGAACTCAATTTTTTTTCCTTTATTTTCATTCTTGGGTTGGGGGGACAGTCCCCTAAGAAAGAAATAAAGAATAAGGCAACATAAGAACCACTTTCCCTGCAGAGCACCTGTATTAGGGTTCTCTAAAGGGACAGAACTAATAGTATAGATTAATATATGAAGGAGAGTTTATTAAGAGAATTGACTCACACAATCACAAAGTGAGGTCCCACAATAGGCCATCTGCAAACTGAGGAGCCAGGAAGCCCGTCTCACTCCCAAAACCTCAAAAGTGAGGAAGCCAATAGTGCAGCCTTCATCTGTGGCCAAAGGCCTGAGAACTGTTGGCAAACCACTGCTGTAATTCCAAGAATCCAAAAGCCGAAGAACTTGGAGTCTGATGTTCAAGGGCAGGAAGCATCCAGCATAGGAGAAAGATGGAGGCCCAAAGACTCAGCAAGTCTGCTCTTTCCATTCCTGCTTTTGTGCTGGCAGCTGATTAGATGGTGCCCACCCAGACTGAGGGTGGGTCTGCCTCTCCCAATCCACTGACTCAAATGTTAATCACCTTTGGCAACACCCTCACAGACACACCCAGGAACAGTACTTTGCACCCTTCAATCCAATCAAGTTGACACTCAATATTAACTCTCCCAGCACCTTGACAGATAAATTGACCCCCACCAGGAGGTACAGGGGTGGAGTGGGCTGCTGCCTTCATGCTGGGGTGGGTTGCAGGTGTCAAGGACAGCAAGGAGTGAGGGAACCAAATTAACCCTCCTCATCTATTTCTGGTGACTTCAGATACCTCACTTTCCATTCAGAGCACTATTCTTCAGACTTAAAACAAACAAACAAAAACAGGACACATAGTTTAAAAAATAATAGCCTTATGACAAGATACAATTTAAAAGTTAATGTTAATTATCTTAGCAATGTTTCAAGTGAACATGGGGTAAATACCAAATTTAAACCCCTCAAACAAAACAGCCACTATGTTGACTATGACCCAGTGAATTGATTGCATGACCCACATAGTGGGTAGCAACCCCAATTACAAGGAGACTGCTGAGTGTCCAAATGTCTCCAATAGCAACTCTTCCTTCCTCACAGTCTTCCATCTCTCCAGCAGGCGATTTGTGTGTGTGTGTGTGTTGTCTCTCAGGAAGAGTTTAAGGTATATGAGCTGTGTAAAGTGTTACAGGAAAGTCTCTCTAAAGGTTTCCCTCACTTTCACTCCATTCCTTCCCAAGCTGGGGTGCCTAGCTCTTTCTTCATTCACTGGGGGAGGAAACAATGACTCACATCCTCAAAGATGAAATACAAGCATTCCTCATTTTGGGAGTTAAGTCCAATAAACCAATTGTAAGTTGAAAATACCATAATTCGAGGCCAGGCGCAGTGGCTCAAGCCTGTAATCCCAGCGCTTTGGGAGGCCAAGGCGGGCGGATCACGAGGTCAGGAGATCGAGACCTTCCTGACTGATAGTGAAACCCCATCTCTACTAAAAATACAAAAAAGTTAGCTGGGCATGGTGGCGGGCGCCTGTAGTCCCAGCTACCCCGGAGGCTGAGGCAGGAGAATGGCCTGAACCCAGCAGGTGCAGCTTGCAGTGAGCCGAGATCGCGCCACTGCACTCCAGCCTGGGGACAGGGCAAGACTCCATCTCAAAAAGAAAAAAAGACCATACTTCAAAAGTGTGTAAGGAGCGTACTGAATGCAGAACTTTGGTACTATCGTAAATTTGAAAAATCCTAACCATCTTAAGTCAGGGACCATCTGTTTAGGTATCTAAACTTTTGCCAACACCCTAACACATACTTCATCTAATTTATACCTTCGAGAGAGAGATGGCGTCTTTCAATCTCAGGAGAAGGCATTCATTCCTTTTTTTTTTTTTTTTTTTTTTTGAGACGGAGTCTCGCTTCATTGCCCAGGCTAGAGTGCAGAGTGGTACAATCTCGGCTCATTGCAGCCTCCGCCTCCCAGATTCAAGCAGCTCTCCTGTCTCAGCCTCCCGAATAGCTGGGGTTACAGGTGCCTGCCACCACACCTGGCTAATTTTCACATTTTTAGTAGAGACAGCGTTTCACCTTGTTGGTCAGGCTTGTCTTGAACTCTTGACCTCAGGTGATCTACCTGCCTCAGCTTCCCAAAGTGCTGTGATTACAGGGGTGAGCCACCATGCTTGGCCCATTCATTCCTTTTTAAAAAAATACATTTTAAGGAAGATTTTGTGGTTGCCTGAGCTCATGTAGTAGGTGACAGGAGAGGACCTAACTCCACTTAATCACCTCCTCCCTGTCCCTCACCTGGCTTCTTTGCACAGGGTAGAAATAACATTGAAGAAGAAAGCAAGCCAGAATTGTTTTAGTTCATCTTATTGCCCTTCTAATCAAAAGTTGAGTGTGTCCGGAAACCATTTGAATGTGAAAAATCTTCCTAATGAAGGCAACTGGAGAAAATGGATGAGAGCAAATCACTAGGGGTGAAGAAGCACTAGAAAGTTTTGAAAAGTTGTTACAGCCTGTTATAGTTCCCTACCCTTCACTCTTGAAAGACAATGAAAACTTCAAATACTACCCTTTGACTGCACAATACTATACAGCTGCAGTGGCCTTGTGTTGAAAGTATAAAGCAAGTACTGTGGTTAAAAAACATTTCTCAGAGTTCTTTACATTTCCCCACATTTCATGTATGTTTCTCTCTTATCTGTAATTCCTCCATTTTTATCATGACCTTTTATCTTGTTCTTGTGTTCTCCCTTCTCTGTCATTGCTTCACCATCTCTGCTCTCTCTGGTTGCCTTAAGATGTTTGGGGCTGCTTGCTTATATAGTCTATTCCTTTGTTTTGTCTTTTTGTGGCTGTGAGCCTCACTACCTCTCAAAATTCACACCACGTATGGTGAATAATATAGCCAGAAGCATACCATAGACCAAGCCCTTCCATTATGTCTTCCTCACTCCCCAAAAATAGGTTTGTAATCATATAACAATCATTTTTATTTGTTAAGATTTCATTCTAGTAAATTATGTTTTTCCTTATAGGGCTGCTTTGAAAAATTAATAAGCTGTTTTTTTTCTAATCAGTGTTGATCATTTACAGAAAAGTTGAGCAAAAAGTACAGAGTTCCAACACAGTCTGTCACAGACCCCTCAGCCTATCCTCCATTCCCCTATTATTAACAACTTGCATTAGTGCGGAACATTTGTTATAATTGATGAGTCAATATTGACAAACGGTTATTCAAGTCTGTGGTTTAGGGCTCACTCTTTGCCTTGTAAATTCTATGCGTTTTGAGTATAACAACATGTATCCACTATTAGAATATGGTACAGAGTAGTTTTACTGCCCTAAAAGTCTTATACTCCACCTATTAATTCTTCCCTCTCTCCCTCTCCCAGAATCCTTAGCAACCACTGATCTTTTCAGAGTGACACCTTTCACTTAGCAATATGCATTTAAGCTTCCTCCATGTCTTTTCATGGTTTGATAGCTCATTTCTTCCTATTGCTGAATGGTATTCCATTGAGTAGATGTACCACAGTTTGTTTATTCATTAGGGCCTCTTTTCTCTCTCTCTTTTTTTTTTTTTTTTTGAGACAAGGTCTTGCTCTGTCACCCAGGCTGGAGTGCAGCAGCACGATCACGGCTCACTGCAGCCTCATCCTCCCTGGCTCAAGCCATCTTCCCAACTCAGCCTCCAAAGTATCTGGGACTATAGGCATGCACCACCATCCCCAACTAATTTTTGTATTTTTCGTAGAGATGGAGTCTCACTTTGTTGCCCAGGCTGGTCTCAAACTCCTGGGCTTAAGTGATACACTCACCTTGGCCTCCCAAAATGCTAAGCTTAACAGGTGTGAGCCAACACACCTGGCCTATTAAACTCTCTTTGAATTGCAAAGTCTTAGAGATCCTGGCTTTTTTCAGGACAACCAAGATATTTGTTTTTTTATATGACAATTGCAACATATATATCTTGATGCCTATGGAATAGCCCTGTTTTCTCACAAATCAGAATTCTGCAAGGAACAGATAAGAGCCATAAATGTATTGCTGTATTTCATCTTCATTTCCCATCTGGTCTCACTTGAGGAGAATCTTATTTGGACATCAACAATGTCCTAGAGGACACCCTGAATTAATGGCTGAGATCCTCATTTGGCGAGTGCCATGCAAGGTAGGGAATATTCGTCATTGTTTTCCTCTAGTAAATTATATTTCTCTTTAAGAAAAAAGATCAGACACATCATGGAACAGTGCTGATTTTGTGTTCATCTCTGGTATATTTCTGTGTTGTATGCCTGCTGCCATTGTCCATTTATTTGGCATGTAGTTTCCCCCATCAGCATGTGGCTGGACGGAATCCAGGTGAAACCTGTGGACCTGGCTGACCCCCCACCCCAACTTCAGTGATGCTTACCAGGAGGTGAGAAGATGGAGGCAGTTCAGACGGTTCAATGACCAAGTTCGTCCCTGGTTAACCCAAACAGGACTGTTTCAGTTAGTTTTAAAATAAAATTGAAAACACACCCTGGAAAGAGACATAGAATGTAAATCCCTAGAGGACACTTCCTATGTTCTCCATTTCAGCCTCTCTCACTCAGAATCTATTAGAGTGCCTTCTCTTGAAAACTCAGTGTGTATATTCAGCTTATTAAAACAGGACACGGTTTTCGACATGGTGGATATCTTAAAAGTCCTATAGTAAATTAGGAATGGGAAACCTCAATTTAATCTCATTTTAGTGAAGATTTATTGAGAGCCTACTAGACGCTGGAAACTGGTAGGTATATTAGAAGATGCCACCAGGAATCAGAAACGATTTCAGCCTCAGAAAGTTTACTGCTTTAGGAGGACTGATTTGCTCATTAATAGTAGAAAAAAACACATTATGAGAAAGAAAGAATGCGAGTTAAAGGAGCTGGTGGGAGAGGTTTAGATGTCCGGATGAGATTGTCCTATATAACATGAGCATCTTGAAGATGAAACTCAGCATGTCTACAACAAGCTATTTGAACTAGATGGTGAAAACTATGAAGGCAAGAAAATGGGTGTGTTGCCCTCATCTCATGAGTATGTCTGGTTGTTAAATATTGTGTCTCTTTGAGTTCTGTTTCCTACTCCATGCCTTCTGGATTTTCTCTCACTAGCTCTCTCCATGTGTCTCTTACCACCTTTTTTCTTATTCTTTCTGTTTGTCTTCTCAAATTGTCCTCAGAACTCAAGATTTAGTGTGTATTACATACTTTGAATGAATTTTAATGTTGTCTGTGCCTACTTTTTTAAGGTATGTGGAGTAGTTTGTATATTTCACAATACTGAATTAAATGTGTTTAATGTCTGTGGAGAGGTATCATGCTTAGCACTTTGAAGCAGAAGGATGTCTATCTTATTCGCCTAGTGTCTTGAATAGTGCCTGGGGCACAGCTGGTGACTCCAAGAGGTTTCAAGCAAGAAAACCTGGAGTTTGTAACATTTATTAGTTCTGTGGCAATGGAAATTTTGCCCGTTTTTTAAATGTCTTCTCATCTAAAAAAGGGGGTAATAATTATATTTCAAAGTTCATTTTAAATCAGAAGAAACAAAAGATAGGAAAACACAACCATCCAGTGTTTGAAGTATTGTGTGTTGCCATTTGTTTGGATGGCAATCAAGAGCTCATGAAAGAGTAAAATTCTCCAGGCACGGAAGAGGTACCCTTCCCCCTTTCCAGTTAACCTGGGTAGATATATTTTTGAGGTTCCTTCAAGGTCTATAAATCCACATTTCAGGACCATCTCATTTTACCAAGCTCAAGACACGTTTCTTACGCATCTTTTGTTTGGACCAACATTTCTAAATCTGTTCCCTTTCTCCTGTAACACTCTCCCTCCCCATTACAATGCACTTGTAATACATCTTGGAAAAAAGTCCACTCTGCCTTCCTAACTGGATACAGACAGCAAGATCCGACAGATTTATTTGTAAATGGGTCATTTATGCTTCATGTAGCTCAGTGCTGAATAAATAATACCTGGAAAACTTTTCAAATTTCAGCTCATTGGCAACTCCACATATGTTGTTAGAAACTCCTGCTCAGTGAATCTAAATGCCGTGGTCCTTGTAGGGGCTACATGGCTGATGCAGCAGATCAGGAAAATGCATACCTTCGAGTGAGTTCCTCCAACCTCAAGAGTGGGGGAAGGTGGCCTCAGCATGTCCTCTTGAACTGTGTGTGTGGATTATAATCATAAATGCTTTGGAATGAAAGAAGCTGAGAGAAGAGGAAGGAAAGTTTGACATCATAGTATAATTTCCAGGCCCTTAAGTGATTGTAGGGAGGAGGCTGGGATTTTTAGGACACTCACTGCCCCAAACACATATGCATGGGCATGTAGTCACATGCAAATTTATATACTCCCACCAAAACCAAACAACACATGAAATGGACTGGTCACATTTGAGTAAAGTGGTTACCCAGGAACAGTGAAGGAGCAAAGGTGAATCCTCACTTCGAGTAACCTGCCTCGTTGACTCCATCCTGCTCAGTTCCACAGTCTTTCCTTAACCATTTTGGTTGTGGGAGGCAACCCTTTCTTGGGACGAAAGCACTCTCTCCTCACAGTGCAGTGAAAGTATCCTAGGGTAGACTGTCTTAGCCTTTTTCTTTCAATACACAACAATAGACTGCACCTTTCCTAAGTCAGTAGTTGTCTTTTCTCTTGACAACAAGTCTCAAAGGTGGTGCTCTCACATGGGTTGGGGCTCCTCAGCTGTAGCAAAGATAAGGCCAGGTAAGGGCTATACTACTAAAAAAACCAGCTGGGAATAACGTAGTTTATCCCAAACTCCCACAGGTTGACAGGATGGTGGCACTTGATAATTGCTGTCTTATGGAATGAGAGATCAGCCACACATTTTATGGGACATAAATAAGGGCACTGGCAAGTGAACAGGTGGGCACAACGTACGACTGACAGATAAAATACAGGATTCCCAGTTAAATCTGAACTTCAGATAAACAAGTAATATTTTAGTTTAAGTAGATCCCAGACAACCCAGTTATATTGGAATTTTTAATAAACTCTCATATATATATACATACATGTATATATACACACATATATATCTCTCTCTCTCTCTCTCTCTATATATATATATATATATATATATTATATCTATATACATATCATGGTCCTGGAAAGTCTTTCTAGTGAGTATGAAATGATACAGCGTTGAATATCCATGTCATAATCATGATTACTAACTTTTAATTTTTATTTTATTTCAGTAGCTTTTGGGGAACAGGTGGCATTTTGGTTACATGAATAAGTTCTTTAGTGGTGATTTCTGAGATTTGGTGTACCTATCATCCGAGCAGCATACACTGTATCAATATATAGTCTTTTATCCCTCACCCCCCTGCCAATCTTCCCCACAAGTTCCCAAAGTCCATTATATTATTCTTATGCCTTTGCATCCTTATAGCTTGGTTTCCATTTATGTGAGAGCATACGATGTTTGGTGTTCCATTCCTGAGTTATTTCACTTTGAATAATAGCCTTCAACTCCTTCCACGTTTCTGCAAAGGCCATTATTTCATTCTGTTTTATGGCTGAGTAGTATTCCATGGTTTCTACATATCACGTTTTCTTTGTCTACTGAAAACAATTTTTTTTAGCATAAGTAAGTCCCATGCAGTATTTGGCCAAGAGGATCCATTTAAGTGGGGGTGGGAGAAAGCCCCATGACTGACAGTCCTTTTATGTTACATGGAATTTGGGAAGCACTTACAATGGAAACAGAAGAAAGCGTAAGGAAAAGTGTGTTGACATAAAGAAACACCTTCACCAACAAAAAGGAAACACAATGATCATAGTCCCTACAGATGAAATAATTGAAATTATGTTAAAGGGAAAAGATAAGTAATTATTTTGATTGCCAAATGTTTTGAGTTATGCTTTAATCCCTACATTTTGGAACATTTTTCTTACAGTTATTCACCATGAGTAGATTAACTTAAATAAATTTCACTATTTACTCTCAAATTTATTTTTTGGAAAAACTAGCCAATAAGAAACATACTCTCATCCAGGTTTATTTCATTTTCCCTCTCCACACTTCCTAATCTTTTCTAGCTATTTTCACATGCTCACCATTTCTGCCCATAACAAGAACCAAGTAAGTGTTTAATCATTTAATGCAGTTCTCTATTGACTTCCCAGAGGGAAATCTGGGCATTTTGAATGGAAATTCAGAGCAATGTCTGTGTTACCCTTACCCCCCTCAGATTCCACTTCTCCCTAATTTATGCCTTTCTTCTCGGAAGGAGTTCATTGAGTTCATTGCCACCTTCCACTGCTTCATTACCAAATGTGAACCTCCCCTGGCACTAGGCTTACTTTAGCATTTTTTCCTCAGGTGAGAGCGTGAAATGTCTCAGTTTAATCACTTGTGAGCAGAGATGGCACCAGATAGCAACCCGGGCGCTCTCCCACCTACAGCTTCAGTAGGAAAGAATCAATCTAGCATATAAAAGCAGGCACAGATAAATTGCTAAACACTGTAGTACAATGATGGCATACATCTCTGAAATGAGAATCTTCAAAATCAATAAGAATTGAAATTGAAAAAGGAAGAATTGTAGCTGTCAAAATGCAGGATGCCGGCAGGTTATTCACGTTGAGGTCCATTTTGGCTTTCCTGGTGCCCAGGAGAGTCATCTGTTAAAAGTCTCTAGGGTGACCTTTGTTATGTCTCTTTGAAAAAACATTGTGTCCCAGCCTAGGAACTGGATTCTTCTTCCAAATCATAATTGACCTTATCCTTCATGTCATGTTAGGGGACATTCCCCTCAGTGAGAGAGGGAAGCCCAAAGAAGAATTAGAAGCCACCATTCAGAGGCTCATATGGGGAGGGGACCTGGGTATAGTGAGGCCACGTGGGCTGGAAGGACTTTAGTTTTTGACCCAATTTTACAATCTCTTCTATCATTTTCTGAAATTTGAAATTCTAAAAAGGAAGCTACTATCATGACAATAATAATAGCCCATTATTTGCTAAGTAATTATATGTGCCTGCATTGTGCAAAGCACTTGATATACATTCATATATATGACAATAATGGTGATAATACTGATAATAACTAAGTTTTTTAGCATATATTTGATGGGCATTGTGCATTGTGTCATGAAAGCCTTATGCCACCCCTCTAAAGTTTGTACAATTATGATCCCATTTTACAAATAAACAGGCTTAAGAGTGGCTGAGTACCTTCCCCAATGTCACACAGCTGGTGGGGGCTGGGCTGGACATGAATCTCACTCTGTCTCGCTCCAGAATTTTCCTCCTTTGCTCCCTTCAGTCGTATTTTACATCTGTGCCTGTTAGCATTTCTGGCGACTGACAGTTGGGTTGCCTTTGATGTTGGTTTTTTGTCCATGACTCATTCTACTACCCCACATTGTAGGAAGTCCTTCCTCATACCCAGTCTGCTTTCAACTATAACTTCTTGGATATATTTCTTTTTTTCACCAAACTTAGAGCAAAGGAGACATGGAATTTTCCCTTTGGCATTTGGAAATCTGTAAGAACCACCATCATGTGATTTAGTGTGTGTGTGTGGTTTTTTAAAACTAACATACAACCATTCACAAATTAACCACTCTATGCGTGTCCTGAAAGCATGTTTTAAATTTCACTCTCATGTAATGATTGAAAACAAAAGTTTGTTGCCTGAAAGACCCACTAGGAGTGCAAGTAGTAACAGGGCACAGAGGAAAAAGAACTTGTCACAAACCATGGGGACCAGAAACCTGTCCTGTCTTTCAGTTATGAGATGAAATTCAAACTGTGAGGCTCTACTTTCTGTATATCTACATTTTTTAAAATGGATCTTTATTTTTCCAATCATGTTTTTAAAAGAAAGATTGTGTTAAATGGATATATCTGGGTGCATAGGTTACCTTAAGGTGTAACCAATTAGCAGATTTGTTCAAGAGAACAATTTTGCCTTTGAAAGCAAAATTGACAGACTAATATCAATTTTTTTTTTTAGCAAACTGTGTTTTTAAAACACATACATTATCATTGGCTTGAGGACCAAGGGACTGAAGTCCATACACATATATTTTTCATGAGCATGATGTTTGTGTTTCACATAGAGGTTTCATCGGTAATAGTCTCGAAAGCAGTGTGCTTCAAACTGGAATGTACAGTGGAATCACCTGGAGATCTAGTTAAAGATTCTTATTCCAGAGCTCCAGGGTGGGACCCGAGACTGCATTTCTCCCAGGGGACATCAATGCAGCTGATTAGGGTGCCATGCTTTGAGAAGCAGGACTCTCTACTACCATACAGATTTTATCACCATGAAGGAACATTATTTACATACTAGGTGCTAATTCATATGATGTTCAATAAATTGAACTGCTCTTTTTGTTTGCCTTTTTCTGAGATATGGTTGAATTAGTTACACAGACATAAATTCTCAGTTCTTCTGAAATGCAAAGTAGACTTTAAGTTGGCAATTGCTAATTTCAATGTAAAATATCTAAAAAGTTCAGAAGTGAGTATCAGCTTGACTTGTTTATAACTAACGAAGGGGTCTGAGGCTAAATTCTACAAGGCTGACACCAGTTGGCCAACATAAATATCTTATTTGAAAGAAACTTTTTGCTATAGAATTTGGAAATGAAAGCTAAATTTGAAAACAATTTATATCCTTCTCCTTTTTCCTCATTTCTCCCCCAAATACTTTCTAACTTCCCATTCAACTTCTCTCAGCCTACGATTAAGGAGACTAACCTAGTAGTAGCACTACTTGAGCAACATAATATTTAGAAATACTGCCTAAATATGACAGTGCATTTTGAGGCTTCGCTGCTTTAAAAACAAACATAGGTTTACAGAGGAGAAACCTGGCAAATACTACCTTGGCCAGGTGATGAAGCTTAGCATTGCTGGTGAGAAGTTTTATTGATAGCACATACCACTTAGTATGATATAACAAGAAAGACATTCACGTTTGTGGCATTCTTGCCAAAACTCATAACCCCAAGCTAATCACAAGAAAACCAGCAGACAAACCTGAATCATGGGATGATCTACAAAATACCTAACCAGTACTCCTCAAACTTGTCAAGTTCATTCCAAACAAAAACTGAGAAACTCTCACAGACCAGAGGAAACCAAGGAGACATGAGGACTAAATGCAATGAAGTTCCCTGGATTGAGTCTTGGGACAGAAAGAGGACATCAGTGGAAAAACGGGTAAAATCCGAATCGTGTCCAGAGTTTACTAAATACTGATTTCCTGCTTTTGAGAAATGTACCATAGTAATGTGGTAACATTAGAGGAAACTCAACTGGGTGAGGTCTATATAGGAATTTTCTGTACCACCTTTGCAATGTTTCGATAAATCAAAAATGATACTAAAATGAAAAACTTATTTAAAATGATGTTGACACTTGGGAGGGAGTAGAAAGAGGGAATTTAAGGAATTACTGAAACATTCTTTTTGATAAGAATGCCTCATGGACACTTTTTTCCCCCTATCAAGTGTGTGTGTGTGGTATGCAGGAGTGTGTATTTTGCTAGTCACATACTGAGAAAAATAAAGTAATACAGAAAATCAAAGGCTACCACTGGTTCCAAAAGGAAGGCATGAGAACATATCAGTGCCACATGGAAGGTGTCTTTAATAAAAAGGCCTTAGTCATGAAAGTTTGCCCAGATGCTCAGCTGACACTTCCCAAATTGCTTTGAGGAACTGTTGAAAAATCTGTCAAGTGACTAATCCCAAGTTGGATCCCAATAGAGGAAATTGGAGAGATCCATTAGGCAGACAAAGCTGTCCATTTCCTCGGAATTATCGACCGTGGCAATGCCCTTGCTCCCTACGCATGTGCCACCTTAGAAGCTCCCCTGCCGGAATCGAGTTAAGTGGAAACATCGCAATCAATAAAAGACACTCTATTTTCCATTTGCTCATTGTTTTTTAAGGGCTTATTTTGTAACAGCACGAGGAGGATTCAATTCAATATCAATTCACCTTCTGGGTGGGGAGAGGACTCCAGATATTGACTTTCAGTGTCTGATAAAGTTTGTGACAAGGCTCAGTTTGCTAACATTCTGACCAAAGTGCAACTTCAGCAATGGAGGATCCAGAATAAGCAGATGTTCAGCGTCAATTCATGGTCCTGGAACCCTTTTCTAACTCAGCAACCAGTGTCAGCGGAGCGTCTTCTGGCTGGTGACCTGGCAATCGAGGACCCTGCTCGCAGTTCTCAGTTGCCTCCAGTTGTTACAGTTTGGGTTTTCTTTATACTATACCAAATAGCATTAAAATGGGTGGTTGTCTAGCTCAGCTGCTCGTACCATTCTTCCACTTTCATATCCAAGGGTGACTTAAATGATACTGTTTTAAGCAGTTTGACATTAAGGTTAACCTTATGGATTTTTTTTTTTTTTAATTTGGGTTTTTGAGGTTGTGATGGTGATGGCAATAGAAGTGTTGATGACTGTCAGGCTCCTCTGACAGGTATTTTTCTATATTATTTCTGCCCTCCTACCCCTATCCAAGGAAAAATAATGGGATCAACCTGAGATGTGGTTTCATATATACTTAATATGCACTGTAGATGGTTTCCAAGGATTGCTGTAATCATTCCTCTCATATATGTATGCACACACCCTCTGCAGTGTGACTTTCCTTTTCTTCCCATCAAGAGGCGGCATCTACTTTTCCCCTCCTGGAACCTGGTTTGGCCTGGTGACTCACTTTGGCTAATGAGGCATTAGGAAACATGATGTAAAGTGAAGCTTGAAAAGTATATGTTTATTGTGGCTTGCCTTCTCTTATTGCTGAGAAGCCTTCTGCCCTCATATGAACAAGCTTGTGCTAACCTCCTGGAGAATAAGAGGCCACAAGGGCAAAGTCCCTGGCTGTCTCAGCCATCCCAGCTAAGGCCCTGGGTATGGGAGAGAGTTCCGTATTTGCCATCTCGTCCCATTCAGGCTAACTCAGACCAGAAGAACTATTGAACTGAGTCACAGAATCATGGGAAATAATAAATGCTATTCTGACACTATTGTTTTCCAGTGGTTTTGTTACATAGTAAAAGCTTACTCATACAGTATATATTACTTGTTAGAATTGTTTACCATAGAATTGTTATTTTTTTTTCTCTCAAACCTTAAGAGTTCAAATCCTAATTCATGTAGAGGCCAAGATCAAATATTTTGTCCTCAGAGATCTGCGTCTATCTGTGAGCCATAATTAATTGGTCCTCTTTTAATAATTCCATGCTATCGTTGTATTTTACGTGAGACACCGATACCATACTTCATTATACCTTTATTGTCTATGTCTGTGTTTCTCTAAACTCTACATGGTAAAGTGTATACATTTTTGATGACTAGCACAGTTTACTAGACACTGAAATATTTATTGAAATTAAGTGTACAGAAGTTCTAGGAAAAATTGTTTTATTAACCAACTTCTTTTCTTCTGTGGGGGTCTTTGAATCCAACATGTAAGATCTTCTTGAGTTTTGACCAACCTGAGAAATAAGAGATTAGTCAAAACTCAAGAGGATGCTATATGCTGGACTCAAACAGAAGAAATGGCAAATGGAGTATATTATGTATATTCTATTACAAAGAAAAGTAAGATTAGAGGACATATAGTATACCTGTAAGCCAACATGCTTTCTCATTCTCACTTCCGGACTTAACCAACTTACCCCATTGATAGCGGTGCTACACTAGACTGAGTTTAAATGGAGTCTTGAAAATCACCCTCTCTCTCCCTCCCCTTGTGTAGCAGTGACCCTGCCCTCTCCATGTCTCCATTGTGCATATGCCTGTTTGGGTGCTCATAACTCTTCCTGGCAATATTAATTATAGGTGAAGGCCTAGCACTCTAGTTTTCTGTATTCCTTGTGCCCAGGAGAACTCCAGTTCTGGAGTCGCAGGCACAGAATTAGTACTTGGCAAATATTTGTTGAAAGACGAAGCTTGGATTCTGGAGATAGATTGTATCATCTTTCTCACTTAATTGGCATTAAAACCATCACACTTATTACACAGCAGCTTTTCTATGACACATAACACTGCATGGACAGAAGGGAAAATCAAGCTGTATGTGATACATGGTGTCTGGTGCATATGATGCTCATTTTAATAGGCACATCCTTACTTAAGGAGAACAATTAGAACTCATTGCAATAATAAGGGATGATTAGCATAGGCATTTGCCGCTTGTGCATGAACAATGATTACAGTAGTTTTTTAATGATTTGAAGATAATGTGAACATGACATGTTCTGAAAACTGAGTAGGGATTTGGTTGATGTTTTGTACTTCGTGTTTTCAGCGATTTTCGTAGGTATGTAATAAAATGCCTTGGAAGATGTTTCTGTAAGGAAACGTCAGATTCTAGTGGGGTGTGTGATGCTTCTTAAGTCTCCATTCTTAAGAAGGTCTCCATCCTCCCCATCTTCTGATTCGGGAGGTCTGGCATGGAAATCAGCATTCGGTCTGTTTAACCAGCACCAAGTGGTTTCGATTCCAGTAGTCTGTCTGCCACCTTACATTTAAGGGCTCTTTGGGTTGCCAGGAACAGAGACCTGCTCGAGTCGATGGAGTTTAAAGGCCATCTTTCTTTTGGAAGGATACAGAAATTGCCCAGAAATACAGGAAATATGACACAAGCAGACTTGTGTGAGGTCCAGCACCAAAGCAGCTCCAGGGACTGGCTTGACCCTCAGCTATTATGGACTGACTATTTGTCACCCCAAAATATATATGTTGAAATCCTAACCCCAAGGTATTAGGAAGTGGAGCCTTTGGGTGATAATTAAATCATGTGGGTGGAGGCTTTATGAATGGGATTTGTGTCCTTATAAGAGAGATCCCAGAGAACTCTTTCTACCATTTGAAGACACAAGAAGTCTGCCATCTGCAGTGCACAACAGGACCCTCATTGTGCACAGCACAGGACCCGTCCATACTGGCATCCTAATCTCAGACTTTCCAGCCTCCAGAACTGTGAGAAATAGATATTTGTTGTTAAACCACCCTGTTATGGTAGTTTGTTATAGCCACCCAAACTAAGACACTACGTCTGTCTCTCTTGCTTTCTCTGATTCTTTCTGCATGTCTAATCTCTTCTCACTCTGAACCACTTTTCCTTAGGTCTTTAGGCCCTCAGGACATGGGCACAGGCCACCCCTCTTTGTGCCCCAACTCTACCCTAAAGTTCTCATCATTACTCTAGGAGCTTACCAGTGCTGCTTTCCTGAGAGAGCATCTAATTGGTGCAGTGCAACCCCTGGAGCCCTGGCACACAAGTTGAAGGTCAGGAACAACCTCTGTGAGAACCATTCCTGGCTGGGCCTCTAGTCCTCAGGCCACTGGGGGTGGGAGAGAAGGTTCTGGAAAGCAAGGTGACTGGGAGGCTGAGGGGCATGAATGAAGACTCTGTTACTGACACTTGTCAGTAACCTCTCATCTCCTCTCATCACCTCAACCTCAGAATTTCTGACAGGTAATAAGATAGGGAGAGAATTCATCTTAACAAAAGACCTTTACCTTAAGGAGTGTTCACAAGGCAGCCCAATTGTGACACTACTGTGGAGTGTGATGTCTTAATAATACAAAGACCCAATGGGAAGTTCCAAGATGTTTATGGATGGAGAAACTCTTAAAATTCAAGGACTGGAAGATGGAGAGAACCTATTTAATTAGGAACAGATTTTGATTCAGTCGAGTCAAACTTTGAGTGCTCATTACGTCTTAGCGCTCCTGAGAATTAGTAGTGTTAGGTGGCATCTCAGCCAGCCAGAGTTTTCCATGTTGCTTTTGGCTGATTCGGGTTTTTATTTATCAAAATTAGTTGAGAGTATGATTTACTTGATGGAAAGTTACCTGGATCAACTCGTTACACACTTCAGAAGTAAAAAGAAAAAAAATCCTTCATATTCAGAATTGATGTGTTTGGCAAAATAATTATTTTGAGTTTTCTGTGTGTGCACACAAGTATGTGAATGTGCAATAAGAAAAAGTATACATTTGGAGTCAAAAACCAAATATTTTCTTGAAACTCATAAACTGTCCACAGGTTAGAAAAACTTCATTTTGGACATTGCAGTGAAACTTGAGTAATTATCCATGTTGTGTGTCTATAAGTTTGACAGTGATGCCTTCAAAATATTTTGATATGCAACCTTTCTTCTTTCGCTTTGTGTTGTCAGACAACATGCCAGCTGTCAGATGGAGGGAAGCAGGAAACTTTGGCATCACTATTCCTGCCACCTTCACCGAGAAGGCCCTATAAATAGCATAATAGGATAAAACTGGCCACAGAAGGACAGCAGCAGCTGGCACACATTGTATCCAGAGCTGGAGGTGTAAATGAATTTCAATATCTTTGTGATACCAAACAACAATAAGATTACAGAGAGTGAAGCTTTTGTTATGACAGAGCCCAATATTTGAAGTCGATAATAATGATAATGATACTTTTCATTATCAGGCTGCTTTCCCCTTTGAAAGTAGTTGCAAAGAAGAAAGGACCCTGTTTTCAGAACAACCAATTTCCTCCCTTATCTCTGAAGAGTCTCTCCTGATCTCCCTCTTTTCAGAAGGCGGAGGTGATGTTGATCTGAGCCAGGTGGTAGGTGGAGGGAATTAAGTCTATTGTTAACTTAAAATGTTACTATAAAATTTATTTTGCTCTAATTACCAGAAAAGGAAATAATAGAGGACTTCATCTGGAATGTTCTTAATTGTCACCCTACTTCTTGGCTTATTTTGCTCTAATTACCAGAAAAGGAAATAATAGAAGACTTCATCTGGAATGTTCTTAATTGTCACCCTATTTCTTGGCTTCACTGTTCTCTGCTCCTTCCTTGCCATTTCAGTTTTGTCATTTGAAATGCCCATTTGTCAACTGAAGAGTCCATCTTCAGTTCTGGCTCTTTTTTCCTCTGCCCCAAATGCTTCATATTAAAGGAGCTTACCCTCCTTTGACCACCAATAACATGTACAGAAACACACATGTCACACACAGCTCAGCATATGTATCGTCCTTTAGTTGTGTCTTATACTCCATGTTTTTAACCAGATTTTGAACTTCTTGAGACTATGGAAGACTTAGTCTCCAATTTGCTGTCGTGGAGCCCTGCATATTTCTAGACTCATAATGCTTCCTTGTGCCCAACTTGACCAGGGTACATTGAACCAGCATCAAAAGAGGCAGTCCCAAGAAACTCAGGTCAGTGGCAAAAGTTTTGGTCCCCTAACCTTGTGCCGTCTTTCCTTACCTCCTGCCTCCTGTGTCTTCTCAGCTCTCAACTCCAATCTGCCACTCTGGTCCCACACTTACCCATCCTGCTTGGATGCAGTTTCAATGACTCCAGTTTGACCAGTCCTACTCTTGCCCCAGCAGTAGTTTTGCAGGACCCTCTGACTCCTGGCAACTCTGGCCCCCGGTTCCTCTTGGTGACTTCGCTGACTTAACCAGCCTCCAAGATCAGGAATTGGACCACAGATGCTCAATTGTAAAACTGCAACCTTATCTCTTGTGATCAATCCAAATCAAGCCCAACTTTGTGTAAGGGTCACAGCTCTGCATAATCTGACTTCCTCAATGTCTCCAGCCTTTTTTCAGGCTTCTCTCCCCTCCCCTCACCTCATTCTAGCCTTTACATGGCCATTCCCTCTGCCTGGAATGCTTTTCCTGCAGCAGATCACATGTCTGACTCCTGTCCATGTATTCAGGTCATTCTCAAATATCCTGAAGTTGACCTCACCCAGTTACTCTCTCAACCATTTTTATTGCCATTGAAGCATATATCACCATCTATAGTTATCTTATTTGTCAATTTGTTTACCCTCTGTCCCTTCCCATCAGCAGAATGTAAGGTCCTTGAATACAGGAGCCTTATCTATCTTTTCTGTCACTGGGGGGGCATTGAATATAGAAGATGCTTACTCCATGGATGGAGGGTTGCATGGATGTAGAAGGAGTGAGAACACAGTATAACAGGGTTCTTAATTGATCTCTGCTTGTGTGTTCTCTCTCTACCTCTCTTTCTCTCCGTTCACCTCAGGGTCCATGACCTCCCTACTACTATATGGTCCGGTACAAAATTGACCCTGAAATTGTGAACATCACAGATGCCAGGCTATCTTGGTAAATGGTGGTTGGAGATCCATGTCAAACCTTGCTTAATTACCTGATTTCCTCACATTTAAATAGAGTGGATAAATTTCTAGTTGAATATTTGCTGAGTATACCACGTAGATGAGACAATGGTGCTGTCTCTGTAACTGTGGAGATGGTCCGTCACCACCAACTGGAGTAAGCTCCATTTGCTTAGCCCTATTCAGTGTTCCAAGGGGTTCTGCTGTATGGTTCTGGTTGATGTAAACAGTAACACAGGCAACTGTGATGATCAAGTAACATTACCCCATTTTGTAGACAAGCAAACCAAGGCTCAGAGGCTTTATCACAAGGCTGTTAAAAACAAGAACTCAATGTATACTGTGGTTGTGAATTCCAATCTGGGCTTTCCCAATGTACCCTGTCTTTCTCCTGGTCCTCTGTCACCTTGTTCTGGTTTCTTCTTTACTGACAGTCATAGTCAATCTCAATGAAATTTCCATGACCAACAGAGGAAGGCCTCCTATAACAGCATATCCATGGGGTCTTTAGTGAATCTCCTTAATAAATGTGTTCCCAGGAGGGAACCTGGAGGCAGTCTCCTTTCCTAATACTCCAAGACAGGTGTCAGCAATTTTTTTCTGGTAAAGAGCTAGATAGAAATTTTTGGTTTTGCAGGCTAAGAAACAAAATGGGGGATATTTTGTAGATTTTTGTATGACAAGAGATAAAACGAACTTCCACATTTTTTTTCTAGAATTTAAAAATGTAAAATCTACTCTTAGCTCATGGGCCATATGAAAACAGCCAGATTTGTCCTGTGGATTGTAGTTGGACAATCTCTGCTTTGGGAGAAATGCAGACATACTATCCCAGGACTCCATTATGTTGAGTTTCACTGTGAATATATGTATATGTATATTAATATATGATTATATGTGTGTTTGTGTGTGTATATATCCTTAGAGGGCATATCCCCAATACATACCCTGAGGTTCCCTGGACAACGTCAAATCTCATTGACCTTGCCTTCAACCAAGGACATGTGGCTCCTTTCCCTGGAGGTGTAGGGAGAGTATGGGGTGCGCTGGTTTCTATGCTTGTGTCTTGGCAGCCCTTCTGTAGAAAGTTGGAAAAGGCTATACCTTTCACTTTGGCCACAGGAGATGTATTCTCTCACTGGAACCTCCTTGGTCAGGTGTAGCTTGTTAGGTGGGCAGTCTTGCTGGGTCTTTGCCATCTGGCCATTGAGTCTCTCTCACCTCTACTTAGAGGTCCCTGAAGGAGGCCTTTCTGCACTTCCAGTCTTCGAACTCTCCTCAGGGATACATCACTTATCCAAAACCCCACTAGATTTGGCTGTCAGATTTTCAGGTATCAATAAAACTTTGTGTTGGGAGTATTACTGTATGGGTGAGACCATGAAGGCAATTAGGGTTAGGCCGATTGAGAGTGCTGTTTTTCTATATGTATGGGCATGAGGCCTCATTTTTCACTGAAGGGGGTGGTAATTATAATAGAGGTTTAAGAACTGCCTGACCATTTAATACTGACTTGTTGGGTTATACCTTAAACTGTATTTTGACTATAACATGTGGGCTTTCTTCTGTGGAAAGTTCTTCCCATTTTTTAAACTTTTATTTTAAGTTCAGGGGTACAAGTATAGGTTTGTTACATAGGTAAATGTGTGTCGTGGAGGTGTTTTGTACAGATTATTTCAACACCCCAGTATTAAGCTGAGTACCCATTAGTTATTTTTCCTAATCCTCTCCCTCCTCCAACCTTCCACCCTCCAAAAGACCCCAGCATGCCTTGTTCCTCTCTATGTGTCTATGTGTTCTCATCACTTAGCTCCCACCTATAAGTGAGAACATGCAGTGTTTGGTTTTCTGTTCCTCTGTTAGTTTCCTAAGGATAATGGCCTCCAGTTCCATCTATGTCTCTGCAAATGATATGATCTCATTTTTTATGGCTGCATAGTGTTCCATGGTGTATATGTACCATATTTTTTTAATACAGTCTATCATTGATGGGCATTTAGGTTGAGTCCATGATTTACTATTGTGAATAGTGCTGCAATGAACATACCCATGCATGTGTCCTTATAATAGAATGATCTATATTCCTTTGGGTATGTACCCAGTAATGGGATTGCTGGGTCAAATGATAGTTCTATCTTTAGATCTTTGAGGAATTGCCACACTTTCTTCCACAATGGCTGAACTAATGTGCACTCCCACCAACAGTGTATAAGCATTCCTTTTTCTCCACAGCCTTGCCAGCATCTGTTATTTTTTTGACTTTTTAATAGTAGCCATTCTGACTGGTGTTAGACGGTATTTCATTGTGGTTTTGATTTGTATTTCTCTAATGATCAGTTACGTTAAGCTTTTTTTCCATATGAATGTTGGCCACTTGCATGTTTTCTTTTGAAAAGCATCTGTTTGTGTCCTTCGCCTACTTTTTTATGGGGTTGTTTTTCTCTTGTAAATTTTTCTTTTAGACACTGGATATTAGATGTTTGTCAGATGCATAGTTTGAAAAAATGTTCTCCCATTCTGTAGGTTGTCTGTTTACTCTGTTGATGGTTTCTTTTGCTGTGCAGAAGTTTTTTAGTTTAATTAGATCCCATTTGTCAAGTTTTGCTTTTGTTGTTATTGCTTTTGATGTCATCATCATGAAATCTTTGCCTGTGCCTATGTCCTGAATGGTATTGCCTAGGCTCTCTTCCAGGGTCTTTATAGTTTTGGGTTTTATATTTAAGTCTTTAATCCATCTTGAGCTAATTTTTCTCTTTGGTATAAGGAACGCATCCAGTTTCAATATTCTGCATATGGCTAGCCAGTTACCTCAGCACCATTTATTGAGTAGGGAGTCCTTTTTTCCCCATTGATTTTCTCAGGTTTGTCGAAGATCAGATAGTTGTAGGTGTGCAGTCTTGTTTTTGGATTCTTTGTTCCATTGGTTTATGTGCTGTTTTTGTACTGGTACTGTACTGTTTTGGTTACTATAACCCTGTAGTAGAGCTTGAAGTCAGGTAGCATGATGCCTCCAGTTTTGTGCTTTTTGCTTAGGATTTCCTTAGCTATTCAGGCTCTTTTTTGGTTCCATATGAATTTTTAAATAGTTTTGTCTAATTCCATGAAGAAAGTCAATGGTAGTTTAATGGGAATACCACTGAATCTATAAATTACTTTGGGCAGTATGACCATTTTAATGATATTGATTCTTCCTATCCATGAGCATGGAATGTTTTTCCATTTGTTTGTGTCATCTCTGATTTCTTTGAGCAGTGGTTTGTAGTTCTGTTTGTAGAGATCTTTCACTTCCCTAGTTAGCTATATTCCTAGGCATTTTATTCTTTTTGTAACATCTGTGAATGGGAGCTCATTCATGATTTGGCTCTTGACTTGACTATTGTTGATGTATAAGGATACTAGTGATTTTTGAACATTGATTTTGTATCCTGAGATTTTTCTGAAGTTGTTTATAAAGTTAAGAACCTTTTAGGCTGAGATGATGTGGTTTTCTAGATACAGGATTATGTCATCTGCAAACAGGGATAGTTTGACTTCCTCTCTTCCTATTTGAATGTCCTTTATTTCTTTATCTTGCCTGATTGTCCTGGCCAGAACTTCCAGTACTCTGTTGAATAGGAGTGGTGAGAGAGGACATCCTTGTCTTGTGCCAGTTTTCAAGGGGAATGCTTTCAGCTTTTGCCCATTCAGTATGTTGTTGGCTGTGGGTTTTTCATAAGTGGCTCTTATTATTTTGAGGTATATTCCTTCAATACCTAGCTATTTGGAGTTTTAAACGTGAAGCCGCATTGAATTTTAACGAAAGACTTTTCTGCATCTATTGAGATGATGTGGTTTTTGTCTTTAGTTCTGTTTATGTGATGAATTACATTTATTGATTTGTGTATGTTGTACCAATCTTGCCCAGGGATGAAGCCTACCTGATGGTGGTGAATAAGCTTTTTGATGTACTGCTGGATTCAGTTTGCTAGTATTTTGTTAAGGATTTTTGTATCAATGTTCATCAAGGATATTGGCCTGAAATTTTCTTTTTTGTTGTACCTCTGCCATATTTTGGTATCGGGATGGTGCTGGCCTCATAGAATGAGTTAGGGAGGAATCCCTGCTCCTCAATTTTTTGGAATAGTTTCAGTAGGAATGGTATTAGCTCTTCTTTGTACATTTGTAGAATTCAGCTGTGCATCTGTCTGGTCTTGAGCACCAGGCAGAGTTAGAGACAAAGCCACAAGTCAGTCTCCTTTCCTGAAGCCAGAACAGGGCTGTGTACTAGTCACTGGGGATGTGCCCAGGTATTCCATTTCACCATCCCCTTCCCAGTACGTGGAAGGTTACAATTCCCTGCAGCCTTGCAGTTGGGTGGTCAGTGACTGGCTTTGGATGATAAAATGTGAGAGGAAGTGGTGTGTGTCTTTTCTAGACAAAAGCACTTAGTAGCCAGAGCAACACTGAAGTGCTACTTTTTACTCAGCTGTGGGGAACACAGAGGCACAGTGGAGATGGGCCCATCATCAGCCTCGGTCCCTGAGTCACTAAGGTAAGCAGAGCCCTCAACACAGGGCATGTAGTGTGAGTGAGAAATAAACCTGGGTGGTTGTAAGTCACTGCAATGTGGAGTTTTATTGTCACTGCATCGTAACCCAGCCCATCCTGACTGCTATCATCTGGCTAGCCCAAATATAGGAGAGTTGAAAGAGAAAATCTGTCAAACTGCTTGTTTGACACTGTTAAAAATGGTTTCCAGTGAGGCTATTTCTGGATACTGTTGTTTTGTTCACCACAGTTGTTGAGCTGGAGCAGTGGGCAGTTTTGTGTCTTTGAGTAGGAAACCAACAACCAAACCTCTGTCACAGAAAGGGAAAGCCATGTACTGGCTGAAGAACTCCGGACAGCTGGGTGAATGTCATCGCTTTTTACTCTGCACATATTGAGTGCCTCTTGTATACAAGGCTCTGTTAGAACCTCAGACTGCTGTGTCAGACATTTTCTGAAAGGAGAGCTACAAGGATTCTCTTTGAATTCTTACTTGTTTTCTTTGCGGTCAGGCAATCAGTAAGGAGGACACCTAATTAGTAGCTGTTGCATCTTTGTGCAGACAATTTACAAATCTATTCTCTAAAAGGTGAGAAGTTAATGAGAGTAGAAACCTGTGGCTGAATTCTGGAGAGGAAAGCATCCCGCTCTCCCCCAACCCCATCCACTTCATCATGTTTGCTGGCCAGCTCCATTCCTTCAGTTTGCTGAACTTGGTCAGAAGAAGCCCCTCGCTGCTCACATGACCCCAAGTTTATTTTGATCTCTTTGGATTGAAAACTTATTGCTAGTTTAGTGAGCCCTCTCTGCTAGCATGAGCAAGTAATGTGAAAAATCAAAACTGACAGCACATTTAAATCAAACCCCTAACCCAAATTGGGTGTCTGTACATCTCATGGAACAATTTAAATCCCCAGATGAAAAAGCAAGGAGAATGATTGCAATGGCTGCAGCATGTGTATTGAAGGTGGAACCTTCCAACTGCTGACAACCAGATGCCGGGCAAACCAGGTTTAGGTTGCAAGGAGGAAATAAAGTCACCATCCATTCAAGAAACCTAGAAAAGCCACACAATAGAAAGGGAGACCTTCTTAGTTTAGTCCATCACACCCCTGCAGCCACTATAGAATTTACTATTCTGAGCAACATCTCTAGAGAATTATCCTTTTCTCCGTGTACTGAAAAATACACAGATTTATTCAATGAGTATTTTTCGTAAGTCTCCATGAGACTCTTTTTTAGTGGAATAAGAAAATGAAAAACTCATAAACAAGTGGTCTCTGCTGCCCAGGCGTTTATAGTGTACCCTGGGAAAGGGCACCTTTGGCTTGCATGTTCTTCTCTAGTTGTGTTCTGCCAATGAACAAGATGGGAAAGGAACTTCTGATTTTTGAATCATAGACATTTCTTTGTGTGGTGGGGGAGTAAAATTATGGTAAAGATGGTAAAGAAGGGTTGGTCAGAGGCTACTCTGAGAAAGAGGAAAGAATTAAAATGTCCACATTGGCAGAACTATGAATATTTGCTGTTTCTATTCAAAATCACTCTCTGAACCATAATATCAACATGTTTGGGACAGGAGCCAGTCTGGGTATTAGAAACTGAGAATCTCCTTTTTGTTCATGTAAAGTGGTAAGGGAGTACCAGTTAATTTATCAGAATGAAGTATGTGGTTAAGAGGTGCTCAGAGAATTGAGTACACTCAATTTTGAGCAATCTTATTTCAGAAGGTCGGATTAGGGGAGTCTTGCTTCATGTGCAAAACTTTGGGTATCTTTTTAACAAGTGTACCTGAATTCCTCCAGTGCTGATAAGCAAGACTTTGGGCCTCAGAGGTCTGTAGTGGACATGGCTTTGAGTTCTCTTGACTTATTATACTACGAGGGCAACAACCAGTTCATGGGGCCTTCGAGCAGCTTAGTACAGGCACAACAAGACAGCATCTTACCCAGCTGCACATCACACACCTGCTGCCTTTGTTCTGTGCTTTTTCCAATGCCATGGCACAGGGTGACTGTCAGAGCTGTTTAGCAAGTTTGCAGGTGCAACCTGGAGGCTCAAAAATTAGTGCTTTTTAGGGAAACCTTCGGCGGGGGAAGTGGGGTGCCAGGGAATAAATGCTTTCTCTTCTAACCTCCTAGGTGGACATTTCTTTCTTTTTTTTTTTTTTTAAATACTTTAAGTTCTAGTTCTAGGGTATGTGTACACAACATGCAGGTTGTTACATATGTACACATGTGCCATGTTGGTGTGCTGCACCCATGAACTCATCATTTGCATTAGGTACATCTCCTAATGCTATCCCTCCCCCCTTCTCCACCCCTTGATAGGCCCCAGTGTGTGATGTTCCCCTTCCTGTGTCCAAGTGTTGTCATTGCTCAACTCCCACCTATGAGTGAGACATGCAGTGTTTGGTTTTTAGTCCTTGTGATAGTTTGCTGAGAATGATGGTTTCCAGCTTCATCCATGTCCCTGCAAAGGACATGAACTCATCCATTTTTATGGCTGCAAAGTATTCCATGGTGTATATGTGCCACATTTTCTTAATCCAGTCTGTCATTGATGGACATTTGGGTTGATTCCAAGTCTTTGCTATTGTGAATAGTGCCGCAATAAACATACGTGTGCATGTGTCTTTAGAGTAGTATGATTTATAATCCTTTGGGTATATACCCAGTAATGGGATGGCTGGGTCAAATGGTATTTCTAGTTCTAGATCTTTGAGGAATCACCACACTGTCTTCCACAATGGTTGAACTAGTTTACAGTCCCACCTAGGTGGACATTTCTAAGACACATTTCATAAGGCCCCTCAGAAGGTCCTAGGGGATCAAGCAGCTCAGTTCACAGTGCCCAAGGAGGGCCAACCTGATGCCATGGCTTTGTGTTGCATTGCCCCTCCTCTGTATCACGACCCCAGTCCCTCACTCCTGCTCTGGGAGTCCTTTTACCAACTAAACCACCTGCACGCAAAATTTGTCTCAAGCTCTCTTTCGAGATAACCCTTCCTAAGACACATTCCACTCACAGGCCTCTCCCTCCTTCTGTAGAAGTATGTCATTTTAGACTAAATTCAGCCTCACTGATGTTGGGACATTATTAGTGAATATAAAAGATCCCAGTCACTTTTCTATTTCCAAAACAGTTTTAGAACCAGGGGCCAGTGGACTGAAATGATCCCATTAAAACGGTCGATGACCTATTTTTTTTTTCCTTTTGATATCAGGTTCTTTTAATGTGTGTTTCTAGCCTGCTGTATTGCTCCTTTGTGAGCCTCATTATAAAGCCTTGACCTTTAGGAAAGAAATTAAAGTATAGGGCCATTTCATGGTATTCACCTTCATTCTCTATATGCTTTTTGATCTTGGTGGAGTATAAACAAGTCTGGGGAGAGCGCTGACGAGGCCAGCATTGTGGCCTTGATTCCGCATGGCTGATTAGCCTTGCATGGCACAAAGCCATCACATAGCCTGAAATTGCATTTTGAATTCTGATAGAACGGGGTGTAAAAGTGTGCTTTTGGTCATCTGGGGTAGTAGATGACAATGCACATTTCACCCACATTCCTGAACACCAAATAAAAGTGCCTGTGACAGTGACTCAGAAGTGCGGTGTTGCATGTGGTGAGAAGAATATGTTTGTGTAACAAACGTTTTTAGCTGCCTGAGCATGGCTCAGATGAGACTCATGGAAGCAATGCCCTGGGGTGAGGAGCGCAAGGGCAGGAAACCATTGGAACTGTTTATCACTTGAGAGAGAGGACTTTGTGAGATGCTGGGCACAAGCAGAGGACCTTCAAGGCTCAGGTGACCATGCACGACACTGGGCTGAGGCGGGGCCAGGCTCTCCACTCTGCAAGACCCAGGAGTAGAGGCGTTGCTTCCATGCGAGGGGACGGCATGCTTGCCTCCACACAAGTGTTCGTAAGTGTGGAGGGGGGCAGGGAGAGGGATAGGAGTATTGGTCTACTGAGCAGCACTTGGTGAACTGAGGTAGGAAAGGGGAGGAGGAAAAGAACAAAGATGTGGTGACTCAACAGGGTGACCATAGTCAAAATAATTGTACATTTTTAAATAACTAAAAGAATGTAATTGAATGTTTGTAACATAAAGGATAAATGCTTGAAGGGATAAATACCTCATTTTCAATGATGTGATTATTACACATTGCAAGCCTGTATCAAAACATCTCATGGACTCCATAAATATATACACCTATTATTTACCCACAAAAATTAAAAATTAAAAAAATTTTAAAAGATGTGATGACAGCACCCATTGGGTACTCCTCAACACCAATGAGACTCGGCTTTGTCAGCAGGTGGACACACGTTTGATCACCCTGGCTCAGGTGGGGGCTGTTGAGCCAGCAGACATTTGGGACAACTTTTTCTATTTCACCGTAAGGGACTAGGCTGTGAAGGACTCCCTTTCAGATCTTTGTAAGGCTGTTGAGTGCTCTAAAAACTAGGTAATTATGGTGCATTTACTTTGTCACTTTCTCCCTTGCCCCAAATGAACTGACTCTGCAGCCCTATTTCCAATGGTAATGGGTCATCTGGTGGCTTAGCGTGTTGCTGTTGTCCCTGAGTTTCAAGTAAAGCCTGGTGGCACCCCAGGAGGGCTGCAGCTTGCAGAGGCTTCACTAAGAGTAGAATTGGGTCTTCAGGATAAAGTGTGTTTGAATTCAATTTTGTGGTCCAGGAATATGGGGTAGTTTGTTTTTGTTTTTTAGGTGAAAGTCACATAACATAAAATTTACCATTTTAAAGTATACAAGCAGTGGCATTTAATATAGTCACAATGTTGTATGACTATAATCTCTATCCATTTCTGAAACATTTTCATCATCCCCAAATGAGACCCCACAGGCCCACAGGAATGGGGTTGTTATGCCTGCCTACGTTGATAATGACGTTTTTATGAGGGACAAATTTTACGAAGAGCAAGCTGTGTATCACCTTTGAATTTAATTTTTAAATGATATCTTGTTTTAATTATTTAGAACTGATGTACACAATTTATCTTCAATGCAAGAAAACTCGAAAATTTTTAAAATCACAAGGAAAAAAACCCAAATACAATACAAAGAAGACACAGGCCACAGTTTGGACACAATCACATGAAAATCTTTTGCTAAATGTACATGCTCTTCTCTGTCCACCATGTCGAGGTGGAGAATGTGTCTGAGAATCCCCTGAAAGAATATGGACAAGTATGAGTTCATCAGTCTCCTGCAGGATTGCACTAAGCCTCTTCCAGCATGTTTGAGGATTACTGGTTAAGCGGCAAGGGTGGTTTAGAATCAGGTCAGACCTGTGTTAAAAATCTGAGCCCTGCTACTCACTACTAGAAAAACAGCACTGCAGTCTTCTTCCTCAATGGAATAGCTCATTTCCCAGCATGTTGCTAATCTCCAGTTTTGTCCCAAAGATAGTATTTTAAAAACTTTTACACTGAGTTCCTTTCTGTATCAGATGAGTAAAACTTTTCTGAGCCTTGGGTTTCTCATCTGTAAATCTGTAATATCTGCTTCATGAAGTTATTATGAAAATTATGAGTAAATAGTAACTTTTTAAAAAAGAGGCAAGAACAAGAAAGGCAGAAAAGTAGATGTTTGGGGGCCAGCTTGGTACAGCTGCCAGGCAAGTGCCTTTCTCTGGCATTTCATCCTCAGAGTGGGTTTGATTTAAACTCATGCTTCCACAAATGGAGCAAAACTGCCACATACTAAAGCCAGAATGCCAGACACATACTGCTAGGCGCTGCCTTCTCCTGCCAGAGACAGTCTTCCAATTCAATGCAAGATCAGTTTTGGTACCAAGTGATGATACACCAGCAAAGGTGGAGAAGTCAGGGAGCAGATTGATGGAGGCAGTGGAGGGTCGTGTGCTCTGCACGTGACTAGCTCAGTAAACCCAGAACTTTGGAAACAGGCCCTTTCCAAGGCTGTTGAGAATATCAGTTCGACAGGCTGCTGGAGGTAGATGTGCTGCTGCAGGGAGGACATCGATGCTCATGCAGCTGAGAGGTGCTCACACGGCATGCCTTCTGACACTGGTTTTGTGCAGGAACTGAGGACTCATTGTATCAGCTGTCATCTAGGGATGGAGTGAAGTCTGGAATCCTATTATCTTTGCTGGGTGACATGTCCAGCCTCGCCAGTTTGTAATTTGTTCTACAACTTGTTGAACAACTGTGCATTAAATGCTATTGAAAGTGTGAACATCTGGAAATAAGCCATTCCCCAGGAGTGTCCTGTGCATCTCTCATGTCTCTGGAGATTCCATCCATCCAAACAAATATTCCATGGCCAGGCAGGTTTGGAAAACACGGTATAGGACATGACTCTCTTTTTTTGAGATGGAGTCTCTCTCTGTTGCCAGGCTGGAGTGCAGTGGCGCGATTTCAGCTCATGGCGATCTCTGCCTCTCAGGTTCAAGCGATTCCCTGCCTCAGCCTCCCAAGTAGCTGGGACTACAGGCGCCCACCACCACGCCCAGCTAAAAATTTTTTTATGTTTTAGTAGAGATGGGTTTTCACCATGTTGGCCAGCATGGTCTCCAACTCCTGACCTCATGATCTGCCTGCCTCATCCTCCCAAAGTGCTGGGATTAGAGGCATGAGCCACCATGCCCGGCCAGGACATGAATCTTTAAGAGTCCTAAGACAAATTAACATTTACAACCTCTGCGATGTTCCATAACAAAGGAAAAAGAAAGAAATGGTGAAAACTGAACTTGCTATTTCTCATGCTCATTTAAACACAAAATCTTTTTGCCATTTAATACTTTTAAACAGCTCCTAAAATCAGTGTCTCCTGCTGGTCCACAGGAAATCTGTCACAATAAGATATAAGGTTTTCAGACTGAGATTCATAAACAAAACTACCCAGAAATTGTACTTCGATCCAAATGCAGATTCACATCGTGCCTTCAGAAACTTTGAGATCCGATTCTATTTTTAAAGCTTCTTAGAAGAGAGATTGCAAAGTGGGATGTTTCTGTAGCCAGACAGGGCAGGTAAATAGGTGAGGCTGGCGGGATGGGAGTTCATTTGCACCCCTGTACAAACTGCTGCGGGTCCTGGTGAGCTGGAAACCTACAGCCATCAGCTGCAGCCAGTGGCTGCTGTGCAGTGGGAATATGGGTCAGATCAGTGAGAGCTTTAAGCTTCTTAGAGGACACGGAAAGCTGTAATTTTTAAGCAGGGAATTTCACAACTTTAATGTGTTACTTCACATTTTTAAAATACTGTGATGACCCAGCAAAAACACCACCACCAACAACAAACAAGTGTTGAGACCAGCCCCGTCTCATGAGCTACCAGGTTGTGACTGTGCCTGGGATGGGGTTGTGGACTATTTTCAGATTAGTGAGACATACAATAAAGTGAAAGGATGTGTGAGTCTCTGAGGCAAATACCGTGCCTGGATAAAGATGTTGGTGACTCATGCCCTCCATAGATTCGTGATGCTCTGCCTTCATCTTTCTTGACTCTGAGTCAGCAGCATTGACTCAGCTGATGACGTCTTCCTCCCCAATACATTTTTTTCTATTAGTTTCCAAGCCCGTGCTCTTGCTTTTCTTCCTACCCTCTCCATCTCCTTTACTGTTCTTCCTCTTTTCCCCAATATGGGAAGAGGTAGAAAGCTCTAGGGCACAGCCCTTGATCCTGGTTTTCTTTTCTTTTCTTTTTTTTTTTTTAATTTTGCTTTTATTTTAAGTTCAGGGATACATGTGTAGGTTCGTTATATAGGTAAACTTGTGTCATGGGGGTTTGTTGTAGATTATTTTGTCACCGATGCATTAAGCCTAGTGCCCATTATTTTTCCTGATCCTCTCCCTCCTCCCACCCTCCACCCTCCATCCTTCAAAAGGCCGTAGTACGTGTTGTTCCCCTCTGTGTATTCATTACTTAGTTCCCACTTATAAAAGAGAACACACAGTATTTGGTTTTTTGTTCCCACATTAGTTTGCTAAGGATAATGGTCTCCAGCTCCATCCATGTTACTGCAAAGGACATGATCTTGTTCTTTTTTATGGCTCCATAGTATTCCATGGCATATATGTACCACTATTTTCTTTATCTAGTCTATCATTGATGAGCATTTAGGTTGATTCCATGTCTTTACTACTGAGAATAGTGCTGCAATGAACATATGTAGATTTACTCATTTCCTCGGCAACCTCACATGGCTTCACAGCAGTAGATGCTATCTATATGGCAAGAGTGTACAGATTTATATTCCAGCCCAAATCTCCTTCCTGAGCTCCAGACTAGTATATCCAAGACACTTGTCATCTCTCATCTGAGATCTTGAACCCAAAAGATCCAAAATAAAACTCTCGATCTCCCGACCCTGCTAAATCTCCATACACAACTTTGCCTATCTTGATTAGGTTCTTGGCACTGGTGGTGATTTGGACACCTTCTTTCCTGGACACCAACACTTGGACAGTGTGGTGAATTTTGTCCCTTCCTTCACATTTTGAGTTAAGTGTTCCCTTTCTAAGGAGGTCTGCCCTGCCAACCCTGTTTTAAATTGTACACTCTAGTCTGATATACCTTTTCCCATAGCACTTATCTTCTAACATACAACATATTCTTCTTTATGTCTATTTTTCAGCATCTTCCTCCCCACACTGGAATGTAAATACACTAGGGTGGGAATCTCCCTCTGTTTTATTCACTGTACCCTTACATCCAGTATCAGGTGCATAGTAGATACTCAATAAATATGTATTGAATGAATGAATGAATGTCAGTTGTCACTTGGTTAAAAAAATTCAAGAGAAGGTGTGCTTAAAGCTAATCATAAAAGTTTAATGTTAATTGTCCACTAATTGCACTGAACCACAAACCATTGCTGTGTAAACAAGGAATGTCTTCATGATGTATTTGATAGATAGAAAACCTACTATAGTAGGGACAGGTTTGAAGAAATGATACGTAAATATATATACATACACTTTTTCTGATCAGCAGTTCCACATGTTGTTGCATAGACCAAATATTCTAATGGACATGACTGTTTAAGCATTCTACCAGCTTTCTGCTGGGTTTCCAATTTTAAAATTTAAAAGAAGAAAAACAGCACTGCAGTCTTCTCCCTCAATGGAATAGCTCATTTCCCAGCGTGTTGCTAATCTCCAGTTTTGCCCCACAGATAGTATTTTAAAAACTTTCACACTGAGTTCCTTTGTGTATCAAAGACAAAGTTATTATCAAAATTATTACTCATGTTCTTTGTCATGCAAAAAGGCATAAGTAATGTTTTTAATAATGCAAGCCATTAAAAAGTAGATGGGCTGAATTCATTGTGCCTGTTTCTCACCCGCTTTGGGAAAGGATTTTTCTACGCACAAAGGTGTAACCCCTTGATGCCTGCGTGAGTCTTTCCCCCTAGTTTTATATACAGAGTTGAACATGTACTTCATTTAGAGACTCAGAGACAAAGCTGCAGCCTTTCAAGTTCTTTTCATCAGGAAGAAAAGGGTTTTGAAGGAGATAGGCTCACTGCAAGGAACAACTTTCTTCAGTAACAATGGTTTTGGAGGAAAATAGAGGTTGTGGGATTTCTTTAAAGGATAATTGAAGCTGTCATTCAAAATGGTTTAGGGTTAGGGCCATTGGACAGGTGATATTTTAGGAGTTAAGATTCCCTTCATGACTGAAGCCTTATTATCACTGGCCAGCTAAGAAATAATTGTGGTGTGTGGGGAGTGGATACTTCATATATATGCCCCTGTTTTTCTAGGCACTTAAGGTCATGAAGTTCCTGCTTGGGTATCACTAAGATTAAAGAATCCTTTCCACTGAGTTCCACAATCTTTTATGGAACATGGTGCTCCAGGTAGTCACCAACAATCAGTTTGAGTTGATATGTGAAAGTATGGTGCAGGATAAAATAAGACATTTTGTAAGAAAGTATTTGTAAAGGATAAATGACAACGTCAGGCAGTGCAGCACTCATGAAGTCTAGACTCAAGGCCAGATTTCATGTCCCTCTGGTTGCTGCTGCTACCTTGCCAGTCTTTCTAAATTCTACAATTCAGGTTCCTGCCCTGGCTTTTGACCAATGCCTAATGGCCCTCTCTGGGATGTCTCAAACCTTCATGCAGGTTTTTAGAACAAAGAGATGTGGTCATAAGATCCTCATCTCGGCTCATCACCCCGGTATGTTTTGAGCACCCTGGCTACATACAACAAATATCTTTGTTTTGACTGCCTTAAATTATTTGACATACAAATGTGACATATTCTGCGTTTCCTTTAGAAGAACCAGGTAGCCTGCAGCTTTCATTCCTTTTACAAATAACAGTCTTTATTCTAGTCATAAAGAGTCCCAACCTATAAGGTCGTATAATGGGAGACAGGAGAGAAGGCCTGGGATTAGAATAGCTCCCCAGAGAGGAAGAACATGTCGTAACTTTCTCAAACCCCAAACTTGTGGTGCTTCTCTGCTGTTGGAAGAAAGTCATGTTTATTTTTCCCTTCTCATTTTCAGAAAAGAAATGTGAAAGGATCAAAAGAAACGATTTGCTTAGATGTTAGTGTGGCCTGATTAGGTCGGAATTAGCCTTTTTCTCTTTTCACTGAGAGAAGCAGAGACCATCTGCGGAAATTATTTAAATTCATGTGCCTTCTAGGGAAGCTGTTTTATTTGCCACTGCATTTATTGTAGCACCGGGGAGCTTGACAGTCATTCCAAACTTTTGCTGCAATAGTACTAGTATTGCCTGTGGCCATTAGATTAACAAAAGAAAAAATTAACTTTCCTCCAGCTGAAAATTAACACTTTAGATTAATTAAAAAGCAAATGCAATCAAAGCCTCTGGATTTTTTCTCTGACGGTGCATTCTGCAGGGCCTCTGGACTGCAGTGAGTCTCCTTAGCTTATGGGGAGGGAAGAGTGGAATGTTTTATCAGGATTAATTTATAATGTAATTTGCTCAATGTGAATAGAATGGAAACCAGTGGGAGTCTAAAGTCTCTACTGCTCCATGGAGAATGGATTGCACTGCTGGTTGTCTTGGAGAAGGAGAAGGAGTGAAATAAGGAGGTACACAGGGGCTACTTGATGAGTTCTGGAGCTCAGACACATCCCAGGTGCCCTACTTCCCGTGTGACCTTGGGCAGGTAATGTAACCTCTCAAGAACTCTGTTTCCTCATCAGCAAAATGGGGATACATAACACAACTCACGCTTCACAAAGTCCTTAGCACATAAGGAGATTTCAGTCAATGGATGGTGGTCATCATTGTGCTCAGGCACTTAGTAAAGTCATCACTGATCATTGCAAACATAGATGATGTTGACAGAATTATCCATTACTACTTGGTCTTTGGGTCCAATACATGTATTCCAACCACTTGTTTCAATTATTTGAGAAATTTAGTTTTGTTGGCAGGAAGCTGATTTGACAAAGGACATATCAAAATCTACATATTATGTGATACTACATTTTCTTGTATACATTTTGCTTATTCTTTCCTTTGAAGATGCTTCAAAAATCTTCAATGTTTTCCTTTTTAAAAAAATATTCTTCCAGCTACAAATTTGGCTCTTCAGGACCCTCTTGCATGGTGTTTAAACTTTTCACTGTCTCATCCCAAACAGCCTTTGCTGCCTTGTCCCGTGGACTGTGAAATACCCTAGCCACACAGAAATTGTTGCCATTTTTCAAACCAGCTATGGATTTTCATACTCTGCTTTGGCTCATAAGATTTCTTCCATCCGTGAAAACTTTTCCTCCTTCTAAATCTGGAAAACTCTCCTATATAGACCCATCTCAAAAATCTGTTTCTTTATGAAGTTTTCCCCTGATGTTAATCCTCATCCTGATTCCATCCCCCTTTGCAGAAGCAACTCATCTGTCCTGATACTCTTCATTTTAATTTTGTGTATGATAATAACAATGTAAGGTATAGTCATGTACAGCATAATGACATTTTGGTCTATAATGGACTGCATATATAATGGTGGCGCTCTAAGATTATCATGCCATATTTTTACTGTACCTTTTTTATGTTTAGATACACAGACACTTACCATTGTGTTGCAATCACCTACAGTATTTAAATTAACATACTCTACAGGTTTGTGGCCTAGAAGCAGTGGGCTGTACTACATAGTCTAAGTGTGTAGTAGGCTATATCATCTAGTTTTGTGTATGTAAATCTATGATATGTGCACAACAAAGTTACCTGATGATGTACTTCTCAATGTATTCCTCTCATTAAGCAATACATCACTGTAGTTATTTATTTATGGGACAAAATTATTTCCTACAATTTCTAGAGCATTACCATGTACCTGGCATTGTGTGAAGAACAGACTCATCTTATCTCATTGAAGCTTTCCAGTAACTTACCTATGACTTGCCCCATTTGGCAAATGAGGAATTCAAGGCTCAGACACTTACCATGGTTCCAACCAGTATGTAGTAGAGCAGATGCTAGAACGTGGGCCAGTTTGTCTTTAAAGTCCCTGTTCTCAAACATAGACTATTGTTCCCACCCATTGCCAGGACAAATTCCATTTTGTTATGATTTATGCTCCTGCCGGTCCCTCTTTTTTAAATTGTAAGTCCTCTGAGGTCTAGGACCATGGCTCATTTGTCATTCTATTCCCCAGGCCCAGAAGAGTGCTTGCTACCCACTGAGGACCCAGTACCTGTTAGGAGGACTTGATTCATGTCTGCACGGGCAGGTAGAGACAAACGCTGAGGACAATGGCTCCCAACTTTCTGAAATATGACAGTCCCATAAATGACATCAGTTTGTGTGCCTCCTCTGACAATGACTAATGATTCTCGGTCTCCTTGAGCACATTAAGACACGATTACATTCTGTGAGCTCAGCTCTCCTGCCTTCTAAATTAGAGTGGTGAGCACAGTTTCTCTGCTCCAGTCACGTTTTGCTGCAGCAGATTCCATTCAACCTCCTGACACCAATTTGTGTGCTATTTCAGCATTTAGTACGAAGACAGGAAAATGGTATTCCCGCCTGTGTCCTCCAGGCAGACAGCCTGCTTTAAGGTTTAGCCATGTGATTTGCACTTTCCCCAAGTCTAGTCTACCCGATTGAAATTCTCCTCCCGAAATTCACACATTAAACTCTCCCATGATCCATCACTATGAAACTGATTATCACAGTGTTGTCTTTTACCATTATTAATCTTTGGAGATTGATGCTCTCTGGTGCTTCTGACTGACTTGCATCATTTTGGCTATTAATCTTTATCTCAATCAAATTATTTACTGTTTTAACTTGGAAGGTCTTGCTGCTCCTGAGATTGAATCATATCAGCTCTTATGGCTTCACAGTAAAAGCTTATTTTTAAAAATCCCACAAACGTTTGGGTTTGCAAACAAAGTCTACTTCCAAAAATTCCTGAACACTGTTATTTCCCTGAGCCCATTCCAGACACTATAGTCTCTCCCCATTTTTGTCCCTTTTCCATCTTCATGGGGACAATTAAATGTGGTACCTGAAAAGTGACCTTCAGATGTCAAATTCCTGGAAGATGACAGTGGCAGCCATCAGAGTGCTCTTTGCAGACCTCCTACTGTAACTATCATAACTGACCGAGGGTCAGTTATGCAACTTGGAATCCATCATGGGTTTGCAACAAGACCACACCACCTACCAACTACTCCTTGCAAATAACTGAGAGCATCACAGTTATCCTAAGTCTAAAAGTTATTTTAAGTCTAAGGCATACTCATTCCTGGAAGATAAGAGACATATTTTGGTTCTCTCCCATGCCTGGTGACAAAGGTACACACCCTCCTTTGTCTCCTCTCTGGCTGACTTGGGGGGTCAGATTTCAGCATGAACTGATTGCTCTCCCTAGTCTACCCCAGCTTCCTCCCAATGATCCAGACTAACATGACTCCCTTCCCATCTTTGACCAGATCAAGACCTGACTACACATGAAGAATTTAACTTTAAAGGGAAATGGTATTGGGGAGGTGGGAGAAATTGGCAAATCAAAAACCAGTATTCTCTGAAGAAGAAAATGGAACCAGTGAAATTATGAATGGAATGAAATGGAAATCGTTTCTAAGACAGGGCATGTGGCATTGTTATTAAGCTCACTTAGTTTAAGATTAATATATTCATTAGGATGTATTCATATACTTCTTAAATAGTTGGGGATCAAAGGCAGGGAAAACACATGACAAATACAGTAAAACGGAGGGTGTGAAGACGTACTCTGCATTATTCTACAGATAATCATGTGTTTTGGATTTTGTATCTCAAAAGTAGGTTTTTAAAAGTTAAGATATATACATTATTTACAGGCTTGTGCGATAATAATAGAGATATAAAGAGAAGGAGATGATGTTCATTAAGAAGACTGAGTTTCAAGAGACAGAACTAACCCCAATTCATGATAATTTTAGACAGTGAATTGTGAGGAGACCTGATATTTACTTTTTCTCTTCCTACTTTCTTTTGGGGGTTTAGGGGCTGGACAATAACAATTTCAATAAATTGACTGCACTGTAATAGGTACACACAAATGCATGTTGTCAAAACTTGTCTAGTTTTCAAGCTAAATGATTACTGAAAATTACTGAAAATATGAGTATTTGAAAACAAAGTACTAACAGACTAATAGTATTCACAGTGATGACTTAGATATATAAATCTTCAAATTTACACACAATGCTTCACACAGTTGTCACATTTACCCTTCTCTGTGTGATCCATCTGTCTTAAGAGTGCTTCAAAGTAGAAAAAGTGAAATCAGCTCCCCATTTTATGGAGGAAAAAAATTGAGACTCAGAGTACTTGTAACTCACCCAAGAGCAAATGGCTCACAGGTGGTGCTAAAACCATCTGGAACTCCATGGCTGTGGCTGTTACTTCGCCTACTGTTCTTGCTGTGACCTTCTTCAGACCGAGTGTGGCAGGCCCACGTCATAGATTCAAACAGATCTTGAATGTGTGATCTGGGGAAACTGAGGACTTGCTGAGCTTTGGTCTCCTTGTCTTTTCTGTCTTTTCCTGAGGTACAGCGTGTGGCAGCACAGCTGACAGGATCCCAGGAGACCCAAGTGAGAAAAGCAGACCTTTGTGTTGTGGTGGTAAAGCAGTTACACATTGATTTCAAATATTTACCCCAAATTCCTTCCCAATGAGTAGACTGTCTTTGTGGTTTTTTAAGAGGGTACAAACATCCCTAGTAAACATGAATTCATCAAATATTTATGAAGCAACTTCTCCATGATAAGCATGGGGCTAAATGTTGTGGATAAATACATAAGAGACTGCCAGTATCTCTGGAGCTCATAGTGAGATAAAACATTTCTCAAGCCATCTTCTTCAGTCACCCGGGAAGCAAGTGAAAAGCACAGATTCATGGAACCCATCCCAGTCGGACTGAATCAGAATCACCGAGGGTGATGGTGGGAGTGGCAGGGGGCAGAAATGTCTATTTTGAAAACATAGACCAGCTGATTTGCTCTAATCACACCCACACAGTTAAACCACCATACTGTCCTATCTATTTCCCCTCTTTAGATGACTTGCATTAATTACCTAAACTGATTATTTGGGGATGTATGGCTGTGACCTGACAGGAGGGAAGAAACTCAACATGGAAAGAAGTCACAATGTATAGTTCCTTACATGGAAGTGTGAGTTTTATCTTCTTCCGCCTGCAGTACCTGTTAGAAGACTGGCTGAGTGAAAGGTTGCTCTGACAGAGACTAGCCTGAGAGGAGGAAAACTTGAAACCTGATCTCAAATCAGCTAATAATTCACCCTGCTCTCTCGTTAATCTTGTTGAGAGGTGAAGCCAGCTGGACTTCCTGGGTTGAGTGGGGACTTGGAGAACTTTTCTCTCTAGCTAGAGGATTGTAAATGCATCAATGAGTGCTCTGTGTCTAGCTAAAGGTTTGTAAACGCACCAGTCAGCACTCTGTAAAAACGCACCAATCAGCACTCTGTAAAATGGACCAATAAGCGCTCTGTAAGATGAACCAATCAGCAGGATGTGGGTGGGGATAAATAAGGGAATAAAAGCCACCAGAGCCAGCAGGGGCAACCTGCTGGGGTCCCTTTCCGCGTTGTGGATGCGTTGTTCTTTTGCTCTTCACAATAAACCTTGCTGCTGTTCACTCTCTGGGTCTGCATTACCTTCGTGAGCTATAACACTTACTAGGGAGGTCTGTGGCTTCACTTCTGAAGTCAGCAAGACCTCAAACCCACGGGGAGGAACAAACGGCTCCAGACGCGCCACCTTTAAGAGCTGTAACACTCACTGCCAAGGTCTCGGGTTTCAATCCTGAAGTCAGCGAGACCACGAACACACTGGAAGGAAGAAACTCCGGACACATCTGAACATCTGAAGCAACAACTGAAGGAACAAACTCCGGACACACCATCTTTAAGAGCTGTAACACTCACTGTGAAGGTCGAAGGCTTCATTCTTGATGTCAGCGAGACCAAGAACCCACCAGAAGGAATAAATTCCGGACACATTGTCGTTTGTACAGCTAGGAAGGATGGATGGGCTGGGTGAGTGCAATAAGCCTTTCCCGTGAACATGCAGAACCCAGCAAAGAACCTATACCACGGGAAGTTGAAAAGTTGGTGGTGATGAGTAGTTGAGTAGTGTTTCATGTCTAGAAAGCCAAACCTCACAGAATGATCTCAGAATGATAAAAATGAGTAAAATTGAAGATATTCTCCTATTGGCCAGTTAAATATATAGAAAGAGACTTTAAGAAAGAGCATAATCCAAGTTGTCTTCCAGGAAGTGTGGATTTCATGGAATTCTCTGTTAATTCAAGCATATTTATGGAGTATCTGTTCCATGTTTATGTCAGACGCTGTGCCAGCTGCCAGCACTGTTTCGGGATGGACCCCGTTAGCATAATTCTGCAGATGAGCCCAAATTACTCGTTACCTAACACCCTGGTGTTTTCTCCTTCCTGGGAAAGCAGAGAGAGATGGTTGGACTACGTGGAGTGGTGGAAGCAGAGCATCAATTGAGCTCTTCTCTGCGTGAAGCCTGCACCTTCAAAGGTAGAACTCACTTCCCATCAGAGAAGCCACGTGTATACGGATTCAAACTAAAAGCTTTCTGTTGTATTGCCTTTTAACATTTCTTGCGGCTTTTAGAAAGGGGAGAGAGAATCGGATTGGGTGACAACACTTCTAATGGAGTCTTTACTTTTGATGGTTTCGGAAGGAAAAATCATTGTACATGCTCGCTATGAAATGCTTTCTGTCTTGGAATGTCAGTTTGCTTTTTTTTTAGTCACAGAGACTCATTTACAGCACTGTGATCCTGGGGTCTGGAGCAAGTGGACCAAGGGTTCCAAGATCATTTGACATGACCTCTGCCAGGTGCTGAAAATTAGGAGGGATGGTTCCCAGGCAACACTGTACTACAGAAGAGTCCCACAGTGGTTCTAACTCTAAGTGGGCTAGCATATGACCAAATAACTAGCCAGTCAGTTATTGCTGGGCTGATTCTCTGTCCAGCCATCCAGAACCCCCTTGTCAACTCCACCTCCACTGAGTCCCTGGGAGAGTTTGATCAACTTTGCCTTGTTTCCAAATTCTCTTTCACAGTGAACATCAAACACATTTATCAATACTAATTACCAAGTTATTTCTGACCCTTTGAAGAAAAGCTTAGAAAACACAAGAAAGCACAAAGAAGAAAAACACTATTCCTCCTTTCATCTTTCTATAACAAATATTTTCCATATGATTTTTTTTTTTTATCAGGGATCTTATTGCACACGCTGTGCTGTAATTACTTTTCACTCAACAGTATATCTGGAACATTTCCCCCACCTTTACATCTCATATAACAGGAGTTTTAGAGCTGCACGTTATTCTATTGTATTGATGTGCCTTATCCTATAGAACCATGCCCTTTTGTTAGAAGTTTAGAGGGCTTTTTTTCCCCCTTCTAACATTTGTCTATTATGTAGAGACTATCCTTTCATTCAATTCTTTTTGCACATCTGTGATTTTTCCCCTCAGGATAAAATTTTCAAAGTGGAATTGTTGGGTTAATCAGGCCTTTTAAAGTTTTATGGGCTTGAATCATCGACAATTGTTTGAAGAGACCATTGCACTGGATTAAACCCTGTGCACTGCGGATGGAGGGGGTGATGGATTCTAATCTTTAGTGATTTGTTATGTCAAAATGGGTGTCTCATTGTTATAAAAATTTTCATTGTTTTGATAGCTAGAGATTTTCAAGTGTTTTAGGTTCACTGAATTTTTGTGTGTTTCCCTTTATTATTTTTATTCCTTTCTTTTTTGTATTGTCCACTGTAATTAAAGCATCTTTTTATTTTAAACTCTTAATTCACACAATAAATTGTTCACAGGCTTTTTGTCTGACTTTGGTATTTAACAATTAAGTTTTCAGTTAATTTTTATGATGCCAAATATTTTAAGAATCTTTTCCAGAGTCTCTTTCTTTTTGATTCCTTAATCCTAAGAGTGACTAAATATGCTCCTGTACTCTTTTAGTTCTTATAAGATCTAATTTATTAAAACATGTTAATTCCCCTAAAACTTATTTGGATATATAAGAGTAGTAGGTATTTAACATTTTGTCAGGAGGGATCTAAGGTCCATTTATGAAATATCTTTTTCACTGATTTACATGCCTCCTTTGTCTATATTGAGTATGTACTTTTTTTTTTTTTTTTTTTTTTTTTTTTGAGACGTGGTCTGGCTGTGTTGCCCAGGCTGGAGTGCTGTGGCGCGATCTCGGCTTACTGCAAGCTCCGCCTCCCGGGTTCACGCCATTCTCCTGCCTCAGCCTCCTGAGTAGCTGGGACTACAGGTGCCCGCCACCATGCCCAGTTGAATTTTTGTATATTTAGTAGAGTCGGGGTTTCACCGTGTTAGCCAGGATAGTCTCGATCTTCTGTCCTTGTGATGCGCCCGCCTCGGCCTCTGAAAGTGCAGGGATTACAGGCGTGAGCCACTGCGCCCGGCCCTGAGTATGTACATATTTTAAGATTGAATTCATTTTTCTATTTTTTTCTGCCCACCTACTTTTAGGTCAATGCAGTCATTTTAGTTACTATGACTTTTAAATAGATTTTAATATCAAATAGTTCATCTTCCTTTGGGTTTTATTTTGATTTTGAGAGTATTTCTTAATTTCTACTTTTATTTCTGCTTTTTAATGTGTGACTTCTCTCCTCTGATTATATAGGTGAATGATTATTATAAATGTTCCCAGGGTGCTTAAGCCTTCATTCCCAGCTGATTCACCCTCATATTGTCCTAACTCATACCATCTAAGGCTTCTGTTTCAGGCCAGGGGCCTCTATTGAGTGCCAGTTAATACATATTCATGTGAAACATGAGCAATTGTTAATTATCATTTCTCTTACCCTCTCCATTTTTACTGTACTTCTAGCCTTCTCTCTCTTCCTAATTGTACCACGTTTGTCTCTCCATCTATACAGTTAATTATTTCAGACTCTTGAAGGAGCTATACTTTCCCAGGTTGGATTGTATTTCTTTTTTCATCCTATGGGAATTGGAAAGTACCCATGTGTTCTCAAACTTTCTCTAAAGACCCGAAAGATATAAATGTGAGCAGTAATCTCAAACTATAATTTGCCATGCAGTTCCATTTGATCTCAGCAGAGAGAAAGAAATACTGTTCTCCTAGGTCCACTTCCCTGATGAGTGTCTCAGTGATCTGTGCTAGAAACCACCATCTCTCCTTGACTATAGGGGTCGTGTACAAAGAAAATGTATTTCTTTCCAGCTTCCCTCCACAAGTTGAAAGACAGGTTTGACATTAGAATATAGTGTAACACTATTTGGGGCCTGTAATAAATTAAAAAGTTAGCAAATAGGATTTGCAAGTAAGTTTTCCATCCCTTTAGTTTCACATTTCCCCTGACACTTGACTTTTCAGCATCCCAGAGTGTCTGTCACTGTTGGGTTTCTCCTAGATGCTGTGAGTTAATGCAGAAATGATCTAAGAAGCAATATGGCATCGTGGTTAACAGCAGGGGTTGGTAAGTTGGTTCTCTAAAAGGCAGATAATAAACGTTTTTTGCTTTACGAGTGATACTCCCTGTTGCAACTACCCAACTGTCATTGTAGTGAAAAATAATCATAGACAATATGTAAATAAATGAGTGTGGCTCATACTGCAGGTTTTGCAGCCAGCTTGCCTGTTCTGGCTCTGTTCCTCACTTTCTACGTCCACAATGTTAGGTAAGTTTCTTAGCCTCCCTGTGCCACAGCACTACATCCATAGAATGAGGATAATTATAGAATTTACTGTAAAGGGTCGTTATGAGGTTTGAATGAATTCATGCAAATAAAGCCCTTAGAATTTATATGCTGGGAACATAATAAGCCCTAAACTAAGTGTTTAATGTTGTTTCCACTAGAGACCAGTATACTTCATAGATCATTGACAAATTCGTCATGAGAAGAATATTGTTGGCTAGTTTTAAATACGTTATTAATAAACCCTTTCCTTTCTTTTAATTTCTATCATTCAGACTTTGGATCCACTCCCAGCCCTCCCAGCATCACACCTTTAAATGTGAATGAAAAAGTCTAACTGCTGCTTGCTGTTGTTTTATTTCCCAAAGAGAAAATCACAGTGGCAACAGCAGTCTTCCCGGGGTACTTTGTACACAGAAAACAAGGTCTGCTTTGTTATAGCTACAGAGAAGCTCATCCCATACATTTCTTTTCACATGGTTTGCCAGTCAAGATCTATTTACTCCATGGCTTCCTGGCTAATTATTTCCAGCATGGCACTGATTGAGCTGTTAATAAAGTGTGAAGGTGCCTTGCAGATATATTCTCAGCCTTAAAGAAGCGGATCTGTGTTGCAAACTGCAAACTACTGTGTCCTCCGATCCCCCCAATATTCTGGTGATAGCATCTCCAATTGTAAAATTAATCAAACTTCTCTCAGTGACAGAAATGTTAATTTAAAATTTTTGTCACAATTACCAAGAGTGTTATTGCAGCTTCTGACTTGTAATTAATTTCTCCTTCCTTTTCTCCATCACTGGGTGAGACTCCTTTGTAATAGTGATAAATGAAATAGCTGCCTGACCTTTTTTTTATTTAAAATAAATTACAAGAAAAAAATTACCTCTAGGTAATCAAACACCTTCAGATAAACAGGGGAACATGGGATATAAGGTACTTTATTGTCTCTCTCTCTTTTTCCTTTTTTAATTTGTGTGTCTTCAGTGATTGAAATGACAAATGGTGAAAGGGTGAAGTGAGTCTACTTTTATGTCTGTGTTCCTATGTGGAACTAATTTAGGTTGTGATGTTGGTTTTTATGAGTATTGGGGAACACTAACAAAATCCGAGTATGATACTAAGGAGAAATTGTAACTTAGAATTAAAGATCACCTCAAGGGGGAAAGAGGAAGCCAAATGTTGTCTTTACTTGAGCAATAACTGGAAAGTTTAGCTCTCAGTGTGTAGGCTGCAGACCAGCCACATTGGTAATATCTGGGAACTTGCTGGAAAGGAAGAATCTCAGGTCCTGTCACCCTAGTTGCACTAAATCAAATGAGACCCTCGTGCAATTTATATACATCCTGGAGGATGGAAAACACCAGAGCCCAGGCTTAGAGTCGGAATGTCTGTGGAGCCAGTTACAAGTGAGGCTCGTCGACAAATAGCAAAGCTCATGGCATACTACCACTGTGCAAAGAGTAAGAGATCCACTGTGCATATTCGAAATTCAGAACATGCACAAGGGATGAAAAAGGATACTTAGAAATAGGAATTGCTTTTCTAGTTCTCCTGCAAGAGGGCCAGATTTGGTACAACTATCAGAATTGTCAGCTTTTGAAGGGTAGGAACTGTTCAGCTGTATCACAGTAGGAGGTCACCAAACATCTGACTGAGTGAGCAGAAAGGGTAATGGAATCGACTACCCCATGGTAAAAATCCAAAGCAGTTGGTTGAAAGATGTAAAATGCTTCTGTAGAGCAAGTGGGTTTGTTTGTTTACCTAGTGTAACTGTGGTAGAATGAATGAGGATTTCCTGCCTTTTGAAGTTGAACAACGGGGAATGAAAGAACATTTCCCGGCTGAGGTGCTAGAGACTAAGAACAACATGTAGGTATAGAAACATTTACTGGGGACCTATGACAGCAATATGGCCTCCACCCTGGAGCAACTCACAGAGTCTGAGACATGGTGGGACAACTGACTTAGTTTCTTTCGGGTATCACTTTATCACTTCCTTTGGAATACATGACTTTTCTCATTAATCATTTGGAATACATGACATTTAAGCTACATGTAGAGTTTAAATGTTGGATTAATAATTAATATTTAGCTGAAATGTTTATCTCCAGATCCTAGCAGAAGTAAAGCTAATGAACAGTAGTGCAATCCTGGGCCACATTCACATAAATTGGGACAGACTGGGACTTCATGATGTTACTAGAAGTGTGCTTATTTGTCTTGTTGCTGTTAATAATCAAAGTAGTTAAAAATGCTGGCTTTTAAAACTCTGTCCTCAGCAGAGTTTCATGAATAAGGATTATATGCACAGTGTTTTTCTAGGGGAAGCAAGACTGGCTTGGGATCTTTGTTGTGAAACCCTCTGTCAAAATTAATTAAGTGAATCATGTAATTAAATTTATGCATCTAGATGGCCCCCAATGGCTTGTTTCTTAATATGGGACTAGTTCTGAAACATCTGAAATAGCAACGAAAAGACTAAATGGCCTTTTTTTGAGATAAAACTTAAAGCAGCTCAAAAACATTTGATTTAAGTATATCTTAATGGCAGTTTTGGCTAGTATGGGATCCTTCCCTCCTTTCAACTTGATCGTATTAGGTGTAAATCCTCAGATTGGGGGCTCTAGAGACGACCTGGTATTATTTAAAAAACGAGGCCACATCACAAACAAACTTATTACAGGTGGCCAAGCTGGCAGGAGATAATTACCAGCCCCTGGGTTCACACGGAGGCACTCGCCGGCAGATTGGGTTCCTCTGGCCCTTGATAAACAGAGTTATCACTAAAATACACATGCTGGTGAATGTATTATTTCATTCACCAAATGGAGATTTCAAATGACTTTATAACATGCCAAATTAGGTTAATTATCTTATAAGAGTGTTTTGGAAAAACTCTAAATGTGCTGTAATGAGGCTGCAGAGGCCCTGGTATAAGCCGGCCTTTAAAAAACTATTTATTTAAAACTTCACTTACGTTTTGCTCATGCCTTCGTTATTTCTCCTTGCCTTGAAGGGCACCCAGCGAGTGTTCCTTGTGGCACCTTTTCTTCCTCCAGCCCAGTGCCGCTTTCACAGAGACCAAGACCCTATCAGAGTTTCTCGCCTCCTACCTCATCCGTGGTACCCATCACGTGTCCTGGGAGCTGTTCTGAGCCAGGACTGCACGCATTTCGGGTTCTTAAGAATTGCCACCCATTTGTCATCTTGATATTTTGATAAAGACATCTCTGTTTGCAGGTAGCCTCAAGTAGCCTCATAAGGGCAGAAGTGTTATTGTTGGAGGGTCTTGACTATGAACTGTCCAGGTCCTCGACGTTTTGAAAGAAGAATTGAACAAAACGCACAAAGTAGCAGAGGAAGGAAATACAGGAATGAGGCAGCAAAAGCAGGAATTTATGAAAGCAGGAAAGCACTCTACAGGGTGGGAGTGGGTCCCAGCAAGCGGCTCGAGGGCCCAAAGTTTTCCGGGCTTTAAGTACCCCATTTGAAGTTCTTATCAGCTACCCCTTATCTGGATGAAGGATTTGGCCTGTGGCTAACTAAAGGCTGAAATGAATTGGTGCCCTGTGCAGATGAGGGGATGGTCTCTGCTTGGCCCTCCCTGCCAATCCAAGGCACTCCGTTTCCATCTGAGCCGTGGTGGAGGGGGAGGGCTGCAGGGAGAGTGGCCTTTGATCCTTTGCTACTCTGCCGGGGAGATGGGGTTTTTCCTTTAGGTTCAGCTTTAGGAAGGTGGTGTTAATTGGCCTTAGGTTTCCTGCCCCCAGACCCAGATGTTGTCCTTTCCATCCAGCTTTGGGTAGTCGGCAGGACTTGGCCTTAGACTCCCTGCCCCCAGACCTTGGTGTTTTCTCTTTTAGGAAGTCAGCACAAATTGGCCTTAAGTCCCCTGTCTCCAGACCCTATTCTCCTGCCTCAGGAGCAGGGTTGTGTTTATCAGAGAATCCTAGCATGGGGCACATGCTTGGGAAGCAGGCTCCAATAGGACCTGTCCAATGAATGAATGGAGGATGGTGAAATCTATCCTGTCACCAGAATGTAGTTGGCACTCAGAGCCTGTGGAATGAGTGAATGATGTGACTTCTCAGCTTTGAATTCCCTGACTCTCCTTTCTACAGGATAGAGGCAGAACTTTCTCACATCACCTTCAAGGTCCTCCTGGGCCCCTTTCATGTCACTTCCCATCTTAGATTCTCAAGTTGAACCACACTGAGATGTTCAGGACCTTGAAAGCATCCAGTCCCTTTGCCATTAGCGTTCCAATATACTTTTTGCTTTACCTGGAGTAAGCACCTAATTTCCATCACTACCCTTTACATTCCTTTGCTGGTTAATGCCTCCCTTCACAATTTGCTTTGATATTATTTCTCTGGGAAGCCTCTCTGAGCTCCCAAGACTGATTCAGGCATCTGTCTTTTTCTATGACATCTCATACCTGCTCTGCACCCCCAAATTACTTGGTACTTTCATCTCATAGACTGTGAAATCATTTAGGACAGACATCACACCTGTCTCATTTACTGTTTGATTCCCAGCCCCTAGCAGAATATCCTGCACACAGCAGGCACTCAATTTGTGTTGAAAGAATAAGTCACCCCTGCTTGGTTGTAAGATAAGCAGATTGTCATCAACACAGAACAAGGCTTCAGATTTAATAACCTCATTAAGAGTGGAAGATTAATGCTGGATGAACCCTCCTGACAAAGGCTTGAGATATGTATGAATTGGAGATCCTGCCATTGTGGCCGCTGAGAAATATCTTTGTCCTGTGGGAGTAGCACTGTGTCCTGAGGGGCTTCCTGGAGGACCCACTATTGGGTATGTCAGGGCCCCAGGCTTTCTGAGTTAAACAGAACTCTAGTACCTGTAGGGCCAGGGTTCTTTGAAGTCTGCAAAGTCTTGAAATTAAATGAGAAATCATGTGTGTGAGTGGCAGAGGTTGCCCATCCATCTCTAAGTATCTCCCCACCCTTCCTCTCCCATTCCCCAAGAAACTGAATTTCAATTTTGCCTGCTTACCTCCCTGACTTTTTTTTTTTTTTTTTTTTTTTCTCTTTTGAGACAGAGTCTTGCCCTGTCGCCCAGTCTGGAGTGCAGTGGCACGATCTAGGCTCACTGCAACTTCTGCCTCCTGGGTTTGAGCAATTCTTGTGCCTCAGCCTCCTGAGTAGGTGGGATTACAGGTGCACACCACCACACCCAGCAAAGGTTTGCATTTTTTAGTGGAGACAGTGTTTCACCATTTGGCCAGGCTGGTCTCGAATGCCTGGCCTCAAGCAATCTGCCCTGCCTCAACCTCACAAAGTGTCTCCTCACTTTTTATATAGCAAAAAGTACAAGGAATTGCATAAATTGCTCTGTTGATGAGGGATTCTGAATGCTTTAGTCTCAGAGATCTTAGAGTATATAGAATATTTCATTTTACCCATTGACTTTACTACCAGAAAATTCTTTGCTGGATACATGTGAGAACTTATTTCAATCAGTGTATCTAGGAACATCTCAAAGTTTGTAGAGTTGCCTGGAAAATAAGAAACTGTAGCAATTGCTGGCATTTTCTGGGCATTTCTTATGTTGTAAATACATCTGCATTCAGCAGGGAGCCTCACAAGGGCAGAAGCAAAGTCTTGTTCATCAGAGAATTGTTGCACAGGGCACATGCTTGGGAAGGAGGCTCCAATAGTACGTGTCCAGTGAATGAATGGAAGATGGTGAAGTCCATCCTGTCACCAGAATTGACTTGACACTCAGAGCTGATGATTTTAGGGATATCTGGAGGTTTTAGGGATATCTCATTTTAATACACATGGCAGCCTACTATTATTGTCTCCATTACCAATGAGGAAATTGAGGTCCCAAGAAGAGACTTACCCAAATGGTAAGTCTCTTACCAGAGCATGCAGCCTGTAAGAGACAAAGTCAGTATTTGAACTCTCTTTCTTTTATTTTTTATTTTTCTTTTATTTTTTTTAAGACAGAGTCTTGCTCTGTTGCCAGGCTGCAGTGCAGTGGCACGATCTCAGCTCACTGCAACCTCCGCCTCCCTTGTTCAAGTAATTCTCCTGCCTCAGCATCCTGAGTAGCTGGGACTACAGGCATCTGCCACCACGCCCGGCTAATTTTTGTATTTTTAATAGTGGCGGGGTTTCACCATGTTGGCCAGGATGGTCTTGATCTGTTGACCTCATGATCTGCTTCCCAAAGTGCTGGGATTACAGGCATGAGCCACTGCGCCTGGCCTCTGAACTCACTTTCTTTCTAGAGCCCATGTTGTTGTTCTATGTATATGGTAGGTGCTCTCGCGGGCCTCATTTCACAGATGAGAAAAGCAAGGGTCGGAGAAGTTAACTAACTTACTGAAAGTCAACCAGTCTTCATGGTTAGCAGAGACAAGCTTAAAACCATCTCTGATTCCCATGAGTGCTGATAACCACCAGACTGTTTTGCTTCCTGGAAGTGTTCTGCATCTGGTAGCTTCTGGTTCAGAACCAATTCCTTAGAAGACCTGCTGGGGGATCGATTGATAACTTCCTGCTTTATCTGCACAAGTGCTACAACATGGAATGCCTCCTGCCTGGGAGCTGCTTTTGTTCCCCGTTCTCCACAAAGCAGCCAAACTGTGGCTTTACTTCCCAGTTCCACTGCATCTGTGACCCATGTCACTCCCAGAGGGCATACTGATGGCAGTAGCTTTCATACATTGTCCTGCAAGAAGCTAGTGTGATCTGAACCATCCCCAGATATGAATGTTGGTGGAAGCATTCCTGGAGCCTCTAGAGGTATTTTGCCATAAACCTCTGAACGTAGAACTTTGTTCTTCACTGTGCACAATGAAGAAGCACAATGCCCTAAAACTGTAGAGTGAGCAATGACACTGGACCAAAGGATCTTTCAACACGTATTTTAATGATGTACAGTTTAAAGTTTTCCTTCTTATGGCAAGATCTGCTCTCTAAACCACTGATCTTGAAGGCCAAAAGTGGACGTGGTTCAACTAGATTTGGTATGTCTCAAACCATCAGCCATCACTGTGGAGTATTTCTGTTCCTTGCTGGCCTTCTTGATGAGACTTTTTGTTTGTTTGTTTGAGTGTTAAGTAACTTTACTGGAAAGTTTGGCTAGTTATTCAGGTAGACAAATGAACACTATTTCTGAGCACTAAACAGGATGAAAAAAATGTCCAAACACTGGAGAAAACTATTGAGAATTTCAAGGTTTTAGGCTTGAAAAAGTATTATTAACTTCATGAAAACAGAAATCCCACAGGTGATACAATTTTCTAAGTACAATAGAATTCATCAATTAAAGTGGGATCAATAAGTAATGTTTAACCACATGCGAATTTCTTATAAGATCATTTAAGGTAACTATTGAAGTAAATAGGAGCTCCAAACTGAGATTACTTTTACAGAGTGAGAGAATTGCTAAGGAGGAAACCCTGTGACTGAAGGCAAGGGACCTAAATTCACACAATTAATTATTCTAGTACTATCTTCATGTTACAGGAAAACAGTAATTCTGGACATATGCAGGCATTATTCATTAAAACAGAACTGTGACTCAATATGTACAGAACATAAACACACTTTCTAGTATTGAAAAGTATTTATAGTCTACAAATGATGTTACGTGATATATATTGGTGGTGTTCTAAATGAAGAAAATTGGAATTTCTTTTTTAATTTTTAATTTTTCTGAATATGTAATAGTTGTACAGATTTATGGGGTACATGTGATATTCTGATGCAAACACATAATGTGTACTGATCCGATCAGGGCAATCAGAATACATATTAATCATCCATCATCAACCTGAGTTGAGAATGTTCCAAGTATGCTTCTCCAGCCATTCTGAAATGTACAACAAATTAATGTTAACTATAGTCATGCTATTGTGCCATGACATACTGTTCTAACACAAAATATGTGTGTGAGATATTGTAGTTATATATGCAAAAAATACGTATTTCCAAACATCATTTAATACAGACAAAAGTTCCTCAAAAGTTATAGGAATCCTGAAAATGTCCAATAGAGCAGATAGAAAATATGGAAACCTCCCAGGACCAGAAGTAAACTAAAAGAAGTATCAGTAGGAGAAATCAGAGAAGCCAGTGCCCCCTTCAGGTACTGGCGGATCACAAGGAACTCAAAACTGCGGATTTTCCAGTTTGCTCCCAGCAGCAGGACAGTCTGCGTGGCCCTTTTCTCTTGGGAGATTCTTGGGAGAGCTGGTCCTGCGAAGGTGCTGGGATCACTTCTGATGCCTAATTCCTGGGAAACAGCAAAGTAGGAACAGCGGGTTTGAGGGAGCTCATTGTCTTGTGTGATGATGCCTAGGTGGGTCGGCTGGCCTCAGACCTGGACATTTCTGTCATGCACCCTGTAGAGGAGCTGGAAGAACACTGCCAGATAGGGCCATTCTGAAATAAGGTTCTCTCCATCCTATCTGGGACACTGGGAGAGGATGGAGAAGCACGTGGGCCTGGGAAAGTGCTCCACGACAGGACAAACCTGCTCTTGTACCTCAGACACACCTGCAAAGTCGCCCTGCCTGTGCTGTCATGCTCAGCAGCTCACCTCTGTGTTCTGGGATTACAAGCAGGTCCTCTGAACACCCTTCAGGTAATAGTAGAACCCAGAATGAAGAGGAGGTAAGTTGGCCTTGGAGAAAAGAAAATCTTGACAAGACTTTTGTGCCTGCATGGTATTAATGGTATTGCTAGTTTTTCATTTAATTACTATTCACTGCAAGTCAAAAATGTGTCAGGCACAGAGGACATAGCTAAGACTCTTACCCTAAGGGAGTCAGACAGTACACAGAGAAAAGCACGATCAAGTGCACGAGTCCCCTCTTATCCTCTATTTCCCTTTCTGCAGTTTCACTTACCTGCAATCAGTGGCGGTCCAAAAATACTGCATTGAAAACTCCAGAAATAAACAGTTTATAAGTTTTAAATTCTGTGTCCTTCTGAGTAGTGTGATTAAATCTTGTGCTATCCCACTCTGTCCCACCTGGGACATAAATCATACCTCTGTCCAGCATCTCCACACTGTCTACACTACCTGCTTGTTGGTCACTTTGTGCCGTCTTGGTTATCAGATCGAATGTCTTGTTATCACAACACATATGGTCAAGTATGACTTCATAATGGATCCAAAGCACAAGAGTACTGTGTCTAATTTATAGATTAAAATTTAGGTATGTATGTATAGGAAAAAACACAGTGTGTATTGGGTGTGGTACTGTCTGAGGCTTCAGGCATCTGCTTAGGGGTCTTGGAATATATTCCCTGAGGTTAAGAGGGGACAATTGTACCTAGCTTTGCACTGAGCTAAGTGCTGTGAAGGACAGAGGCAGGAAGTAGTGATAAAATGGGGAAAACTAATTACCAAGGATCATTAGAAATTGACTCTTTGAAGGGATTATATTTATGCAAAACCTGAGAGAGGAAAGACACCCAAGGGGGGCAGTTGTTCCAGGCAGAGGAGACAACATATATGAAGACCTAGAGGTGAGAAAAAGCTTGGCATGTTCTAGAAACCGATCACAGAATACAGTGGCTGGAGAGTAGAGAATGAGGGGTGGCTGTCATATGAGATAATGGAGAAGTAGGCAAAGTCTGGGTTATGGAAGACCATACGGGTATTACTGTATATTCAAGGTCATTGGGAAGCCACAGAAATGTTTTAGGCAGAGAAACACAATTTCATTTATAATTTTAAAAGCTTCCTCTAGCTGCTGTGTCAAGGTTAGACTGAACTGAAAACTACAAAACATTGCTGAAAGAAATTAAAAGGACATAAATAAGTGCAAAAACATATTGTGTTGATGGAGTGGAAGGCTTAGTAATATTAAGATGACAATATTAGCTAAACTGATCTACAGATTCAATGCAAGTCCTATCAAAATGCCAATTTTTTACATAAATTAAAGTGATAGTAAAATTTACGTGATGCAAATAAAAGTGATGCAAAATTCATAGCCAAAACCATGTTGAAAAAGAAGAAAAGGCCGGGCGCGGTGGCTCAAGCCTGTAATCCCAGCACTTTGGGAGGCCGAGACGGGCGGATCACGAGGTCAGGAGATCGAGACCATCCTGGCTAACACGGTGAAACCCCGTCTCTACTAAAAATACAAAAAAACTAGCCGGGCGAGGTGGCGGGCGCCTGTAGTCCCAGCTACTTGGGAGGCTGCGGCAAGAGAATGGCGTAAACCCGAGAGGCGGAGCTTGCAGTGAGCTGAGATCTGGCCACTGCACTCCAGTCCCGGCGACAAAGCAAGACTCCGTCTCAAAAAAAAAAAAAAAAAAAAAGAGAAGAAAAAAGTTTGAAGACTCACACTTTCTGATTTCAAAAATTACAAAGCTACAGTAGTCAAAAGAGTGTGGTACTGGCATAAGGACAGGCTCATATACACACACTCACATACACAAACATACACATACAGGTTGAGTATCAAAAATTCTAAATGCTCTCAAATCTGAAACCTTTTGAGTGCTGACATGACACTAAAAGACATGCTCATTGGAGCATTTTGGATTTTCAGATTAGGGCTGCTTAACTGTTAAGTATAATGTAAATACCCCAAAATCTGAACAAAATCTGAAACATTTCTGTTCCCAAGTATTTTGGATAAGGAATAAACCTTAGCATATATGACTAAGTATGTCAAAACCATCCAATGGGGGAAAATCATTTTTTCAACAAATGATGCTCGGAAAACTGGATATCCACATGCAAAATAATGCAGTTTGATCCTTACCTTGCCATATACAAAAATTAAGATAGAACAAAGACCTAAAGGTAAGAGGTAAGACTATAAAACTCTTAGAAAAAAATAGGAGAAAAGCTTCATGACATTGGACTTTGCAATAATTTTTTGGATCTGACACTAAAACTACAGGCAACAAAAGAAAAATAGGTAAATTAGACTTCATCAAAGTGAAAAGCTTTTGTGTATCCAAGGACACTATCAAGAAAGTGGAAAGATAAATGCAGAGTGGAGAAAATACATGTAAATCACATATCTGACAAGGTATTAATATTCCAAATATGTTAAAAACTCACACAATTCAACAACAAAAAAAGCCAATTCATAATTGGGCAAAGGACTTGAATAAACTTTTCTCAAAAGAAGATGTATAAGTGGCCAATAAGCACAGGAAAAGATGCTCAACATCACTATTCATTAGGAAAATGCAAGTAGAAATAACAGTGAAATACTCCTTCATACTCATTAGAAACCTATTAGATGGCTATTAGAAAACAAAGGAAAACAACAAAACCTGCGAGATAACAGGTGTTGAGAAAGTGGAGAAATTGGATCCCTTGTGCATTACTGTTGGGAATGTAGAATGGTACAGCTGTTGTGGAAAACAGGATGGCAATTTCTCAAAGTTAAACATAGATTACTATATGATCCAGCAATTTCATTTCTAGGTATGTGCCTGAAGAAATTGGAAACAGGGACTCAAAAGATTCTTGTACACCACTGTTTATAGCAGCATTATTTACAACAGCCAAAAGGTGAAAACAACCCAAATGTCCACCAACAGATGAACAGATAAACAAATTGTGGTAATCCATGCAGTGGAGTATTATCCAGCCTTAAAAAAGAAAGGAAACTCAGATACATGCCACAACATCTTGAAAACATTATGCTGAGTCAAATAAACTAGACATCAAAGGACAGATATGGTATGATCCCACTTATATGTGGTACCTAGAATAGGCAAATTCATAGAGATAGAAAATGGTAGCTGGGGGTGTAGCTACTATTTGATGGGTACAAAGTTTCAGTTCTGGAAATGAGTAGCTGTGATATACAACATTGTGAATGTATTTAATGACCTTAAATTGTATGAATAAAATAGTAAATTTTTGTTATGTGTATTTTACCAATAGAAAGAAAAATAAGATTGGATTAGAAGAGGAAAAGATTACAAACAGGAGTAGCAGTAAGAAATACCCTTATGCAGGAGCTAAAGGAAGAGATGATGATATTTGCATTAGAGTGAGGACAGTTGAATGAAGAAATAGGTTTCTGTGGGAGGGGGTGGGTGTGACTTATAGGGATCGAATATCACCGCTAGAGGTTGTGTTTTATTTCCCCTTTAAGCTAAAATAAAAGTCCCTCTTTCTGAAAGGTATTGTACTTTGGGAAAACTCCATAACTTTCTTTTGGCCCAGGGAGTTTTCATGACACTGTAGCTTCATTTCATGGGGCTAACTCTCACCCCCACTTTGATTCATCGTTTCCTTTGGCATACCTAATATAGAGATTTCTGGGAATTCGTCATGTGTGCCTTTTCTTTAAAAATGTGTAAAGAAACGTTTTGATTTTTTTTTGAGATGGAGTCTCGCTCTGTCGCACAGGCTGGAGTGCAGTGGCGGGATCTCAGCTCACTGCAAGCTCCGCCTCCCAGGTTTACGCCATTCTCCTGCATCAGCCTCCCGAGTAGCTGGGACTACAGGCGCCCGCCACCTCGCCCGGCTGGGTTTTTTTTGTATTTTTTGGTAGAGATGGGGTTTCACTGGGTTAGCCAGATGGTCTCCATCTCCTGACCTCGTGATCCGCCCGTCTCGGTCTCACAAAGTGCTGGGATTACAGGCTTGAGCCACCGCACCCGGCCTTGATTTTTAATATCAGGAGGCAAGTCACCATGTGATTATTTGGATTACAATGGTTCAAGTACTGAAAGACATTTTTCCAGTTTAGATAAAAAGTTTATTTGGTGTTAAGCTACCTTAATTTACTTTATTATAGTAATTTATATATTTAATTTATACTTTTATCCCTTGGACAGCGCTTATAGCCTTGGTTTACCCATCTGGTGCTGGGAAAATCAGTTGGTATCTAGCATTAGTATCAAGGGTCTCCGAGTATATGGCCTTATTTCAAACAAATCCACCCAAGTTCTCAGCAAACATTTTTTTTTTGAGAAGGCAAGTTAGCATAAAAGATATAGATTTTTACTTAGTATTTGCATTGTCAATTATCTGTTTAGAAGAGGTAGCATTATTTTGTATCATCAAAGAATGACAAAACAGCTTCTATTTCTTATCAGATCATCTCTCAGATTTTTATAAAGAAAATTACATTTGAAAGCCCCCTGCAAATGGTCACAGTTTGCTAAAGTGATAGCTTTTCTCTCTATGCCAAGAGAAGAGTCACAGTGGATGTTATGGAGGTTCATTTTGGAAAGTATACTGCTTTCAAAGCTTGTTCATTAAAGCACAGAGAAATACTGTAATGGCTCCTGTGTGCAGATCGGACCCCGCTTTATGGAGCAGAACAGCTGTGTTCGTATTACAGCGGGCAGCAATGCAGTGCTTAGGCGTGTGATTAACTGAACTGAGGATCATGGGCTGTGGAGGTAGCCTCTGCAGGGCCGAGAGGCTGAGCCTACTGGGTACCATAACTAGTGACCAACCTCAGAGAAGAGGGCCAGATGTGTTAGTAGGGACCCCAGTCCACAGATACTGGGTTTCACCATAAAAAATACAATCCCTTTCAAAGGTAGTGAAAAGTAAGATGGGGAGGAGACAAGGTCTTTTGGAAAAGATTTTATAGTCATTTTCATTGTCACTTTTATAATAAAACAATCTTCCTAAACATTCTTGAGTTTATGGGGAAAATATTCTCCTACTCTTGTAAAAATAACAGTGGCAGTTGTAGTGAGCTCCCAATAAATGTTAACTCATGTGCCAAGAATGTGATAAGGGTCAGTTATGGACTGACTTGTATTCCCTTAAGGTTGATATGTTGAAGCCTTAATGCCCAATGTGACTGTATTTGTAGATAAGACCTTTAAAGAGGTAATTAAGGCTAAACGAGGTGCTAAGGATGGGACTCTAATCCAAAGGACTGGTATCCTTAGAAGGAGAGAAAGAAATATCAGATTTCTCTGTCTCTGTCTCTGTCTCTCTCTCTCTCTCCATGTACAAGGGTAGCTGTTTACAAGCCAGGAAGACAGGCTTCATCAGACATCAACTCTGATGGCACCTCAATCATGGACTTCTGGCCACTAGAACTTTGAGAAAATAAATTTCTGTTGTTTAAGTCACCCAGTCTGTGGTGTTTTGTTATGGCAGCCCAAGCAGATGAATACAGGGTCCTGTAAAACTTGTCTAATCCTCATAGCAAACTTATGAGGCAGGTTGTTTTTTTTTTTTTTAGATGAGGACCCTCAGATGCTCAGATAGGCTAGGTAAATTAATAAGTATGCAGTTCTTGCACCTGGACAACTTCTGCTCTGAAACATTGAGTCTCAGTTTTCACCGAAGAAAATAGAGACCTTATTTTCTTGCATTAAATGACTTGTTTTCTGTCATGATGCTGGAGATGGTGTTTTACCTTCCCTGTCTCACCATCACCCAGCAAGGCAGCCAGTATAGGGCATGTCCTCACAACTTTATTGAATACAAGCTGTAGAGGCACTAAAAATGAAAGTGAATGTGGAGTGATTTGGATCATCAACCATTTAATTATATTGATTTAATAATTATTTCCTTCTACTTAAAGAAAACGTTGCCAACATAGAAAATGTGGCTGCATATCATGAGTAATTGACTAAATATATCCTCAGGAGAAAATATGATTCTTCAGCAATTCATTAGGAAGAAAAGATACAAATAAAAGATAAAAGATAAAAGATACAACCACTACTGATGGTTTTAGACAGGAAAGTGGCCATTGGTATATTCCTCAGCTAAGAAAAGAATACTCATCTATATCAACAATGTGTTCCAGGGGTAGTTGTATTCACTTAACTCTAGAATTGAGCTGTAGATTTCAGAAATCCTTTGGTCCAAGTTATTAGGTATTTTTACTTCCTGGTGACTGACAGTAGTGGATCCTAAAGCCTTGAAAATAAACCATTCTCCAGGAGACGTTATTCTAATTCTTCCATCTTGAAGAGGGTTGGCCGTTCCCTAAGGAGGAGGTAAAAGAGTCTATTCTATGCCTTTCTTCTCAGTTCTGGAAGAAATTTTTCTCAAGTCAAAAGCATATGTACATGCCTCTTGTTTTCCTTTGAAATACTGTCACTGAAGGAGATAAATTATTCTCATCTCCTTAGACATTGGTAAAAGATGAGAGAGTTACACACATTAAAAGGAATTCTCAATTTTTAAGACCAAATTCACTGAGGTCCCCCTGTTTCCCAGCACATGGTCCAATATTATCACATGATAGATGTGTTAGTCTGTTTTCATACTGCTATAAGGAACTGCCTGAGACTGGGTAATTTATAAAGGAAAGAGATTTAATTAAGTCATAGTTCAGCATGCTTGGGAAGGCTTCAGGAAACTTATGGCAGAAGGCAAAGGGGAAGCAAGGCATCTTCTTTACAAAGTAGCAAGAAGAAGTGCCAAGTGAAGAGGGAAAGCCCCTTTATTAAACCATTAGATCTCCTGAGAACTCACTATTGCTAGAACAACATGGGGGAAACTGCCCCATGATTTAGTTACCTCCACGTGGCCTCTCCCTTGACACGTGGGAATTAATGGGGATTGTGGGGATTACAATTCAAGATGAGATTTGGGTGGGGACACAAAGCCTAACCATATCAATAAGTGACCACTAAGAGTTGTTTAATGAAAAGAGGAACTCTAAAGTGATTTTTGGTCCTAGGTAAACTGGACTTCAGAAATCCTGATATATGACCATGCAAAATGAACAAACACAAATCATCTTTTAGATGTTGACTCTATTGCACTTAGGTGTTTTGTTTAGGTAAACGAACAACAAGCCTCTCTCACCTCCAGAGAGAGGCTAGGGCCAGGAAACCTAAAGCATGAATATTAAGCTATAAATTATCAAAGGTAGCATATTTACATATCTAATAAAACAACAGGATCCACCTTATAGAATCATAATGCAACATGAGTTTTTCGAAACTCATTTCTTAAGGGGAGAGAAATCTCTTTCCTCACTTTTTCTTCCAATTAAAAATCTCTTAATCCTTTCTCTGCCTTCAAAGTAATACTTGAGTTTTAGAATCCCAGAGCTGGAAGGGAGCCAAAAGGAAGCAGAATCCAACCCACTCATTTTACAAATGAGGAAAACCTGATTAACTGATTTGTCCAAGGTCACATATCTATTAATGGCAAGCTCAAGACTGAAACCCAGATATCCTGATTCCCAGGAAATCCAAACTTTGCTTCCAGGCTTGTAAAGGTGTAATTGCCTCCATCACCTGAAATTGAGATATGCCTAATACTGCTGGGTTCAGTCTCATCTCAAGATGGATGTGTAATTGTCTAAGGCATCATCTGTTATTCTGCCAAAGATTCAACACAGTACTCAGTAGGAAACCAATTGTAATTTAAGTCAGAGCAAACGATGTGTTTTTTTCGTTTTTTTGTTTCTCTTACAGGGCATGACAAGTTTCAGAAATAATGAGCTCTACTCACTGGACTTCTCTTTGACTTTGTATTGTACATAAGAATCATTCTTAATAATATCCTCTAAGGAGCTGAAGGGTTACATGGGTTTTTAGAGCCATGTTTTCTTATTAGGATCATTCATACCAGTTATGCATAAGCACATACCAATAGAAATAGGAATTTGTAGTATTGCGTGGTGTGTTTAACTGAACGTGGAGTGGTGTACTGAGGTTGGAGATCATATTAAAGTGCAAGCCTTATTTTTATGTAAACCCTCTCTGGCCTGAGGCACTGTTTTCATGACAACCCTCCCTGCTGCAATCTCCTGCCATAAAGGGAGTTTTTGCTCATTGAAAAATATCAAAAAGTAGATAGTTATTAATGTCAACCATTTGGGCAGCTGGTTGAAATGGAGGGGTGGAAACAAACGCTCTTGCAAATTCTTCCATCCATGGAAAGAGGCACAGCCCCTTGTGTTATCTAAGCCCCACACTGCCACACAAATGCCATTACCCCTTCCTGAACACTTTCCCTTCTGTGTCTGCTGTGTGACCTCGATAATGTTTCTTGACCCTTTGGAGGTATAGACTCTATCCATCATCTGACAAAAGCCCATGGACCTGTTCCTCCCAGCCCCAATGCACCCGGTGAAACACACCCAATTTTGCTAATAATTTAAGGGGTTCTTAATGACCCTCTGGAGTCTTTGAGGGGCCTTAAGAAATCCTTGTTAATGTTCTTTCTTTTTCTTATAATCCAGAACTTGTAAGCTGTGTAGAAATAATCTTTGATTTCTTATTGGAGGTTTAAACCATGAACATTGGCCGACATCTGACAACAGCCCACAGCAAATGAAATAAATTTGTCATCAAATGTTGTTTTGATGCACATTACATATATCATGCCAGACAACCTGGGAGTACTTGAGATACTGTCATGCCAGAGCATACAGTTTAGGTGGGGACAAAGTGAAGCTAATATAAAATGGTTGGTTGAGCACAAAATGATAAGCCCCACTCTGTAGGGTTGACAAGACAAAGAAATCTCATTGGGTCAGAGCAATCAAGAAAAGTCTTTGCAAAGGTGGGAGGAAATAATCTATCACTTGAAGCATAAATAAGCCTTAGGTAGGTGAAGGAAAGATATAAGGATGGGGAAGGATATTTTGAGCAAGGGAGCAATGTATGAGCAACACTGTTGGAGAGAATATCAAATCAAATGAGCAAGAATGTGGACAGCAAAGAGCTTATGTAGCAAATTTTTCCTATTCATAAGCATCACCGGACAGATGTTCAAAGATGGTGGTTCTATAGGTTTGCTTCTGCTGGAGGGGCATGGTTATATAACCAATCACCCTAAACTGGCCCCAGTTTGGAGTTACAAGTATGTACATCATTTGTTGAATGATGTTATGTATTCTCAGCTAAAAGGAATGTTCATTTGAACCTTTTCTCTTCAATTCTTTTTGGTTCAATGCTATTTTCTGGGTATCAGGAGACCCAATATGTCTTTAACTTCTGCTTCAATCTATCTTTTCTCTTTTTTATACTTTTTTCCTGTGATTAATAACAAAAGTTAGACTTTTGTGTATTTGAATGTATATACTAATGCACTTGCATATCCATATACATGCATGTATGTGTAAAAATATTTGTCGGTAAATAGGACAGGAGTCTGAAGATCTTATTCTAAAGTGTTAGCAGCAGTTGCCTCTGAAGACTAGAATTGGAAGATGGTGATGGCAAGAGGGGAACTTTATTTTTAGTCAACATACTTCTGTATTGTTTGAACTCTGTATAATAAGCAGATATTGCTTTTGTAATTAAAGAAAAAGAGAAAAAAGGGAAGAAATTACATTTGACATCCCTACAAGTAATATGAAGCCCTTTCATCCTTTTGAAGGTATGAAGAACAACAGTTGTGCCTCCAGGGAAATTTATTTTATCAGAACCTGTATGATTTTTTTAATCATATAATGAAGCAGCTTGCCCTGGATTTCCAGTAGGCTTGCTTTGTTTAAATATGCAGATCTCTGCTAATAATTGACGGTAACTGGAAATGCTGTTTGTTAGACCAGCATCTCATCCCCATGCTGGCATGCACATGTGCTGGTTGACGTTAGTTTCCCTCACTTTCTGTACAATTCGGACTTCTGTAGCTGATGTGCTATTTTTTCCATAATCTCCCTTCTCCTCCATCCTGTGACCAGGATGGTGTTTCCCGCACAGTGCCCTAGGGGCCACAGGATGAGCTAAGGAACCATGATTTTTTTTGTACCTGGCAGAGCTCCAACCTTCCTTGGGGTTCTAATTATCCTAATGTCGTACCCCAGAATTCGATGCAGGTACTTGATTTGATGTGAGCTAACTAGCTGCATAGAAACTGTCACTCAGTGTGTGGGGGGTGTAGCATACCTACATACATAGGCGGGAAGTACAACAGGCTAATTCAAGTATTATGGTCACAGACATTCATGGGAATAAAATATTTTATGTTATTAACATCATGGTGCAAAACAGCAAGTCAATTGCATGTCCGGTCTTTTGATGATGGTGTAAAATCACACATTTAATGAGAAACCAAAACGATGAGAGTACACCCAAACCTTTCAAGATGCTGCATGAAGAAGGCAGGGATAGGGATGGTTTTTATTTTATCAATATTAAATTAAATTGCTTCATGAAGTAAAAAAATGGTGAGAAGCGACTACCCATATGTGTTTCAGGGTGAGTGTGATAACTGATAATAATGTAGCGGCAGCGTGCAGAGTGTTCAAGAGCACGGCCTCTGGAGTTTCAAATTCTGGCTCCTTATGAGCTGTGTGACTTTGGGCAAGTTACTTAACCTCTCTGTGCTTGAGTTTCCATGTAGATAAAATGAAGTTAGTAGCAGTAACTATCTTATGGGACTAAGAGGTTTAAAAGAGCTCATGTATACACAGCATTTAGAGTGGTGCCTAATATACAGAAGGGATAATAAGAAATATAAGTTAGTAAATACAGGAAGCATATATTGAGTTCTTCCTGCTTGCCAGACACTGACCTGAGTGGGTTACAGGGTTCTAGTTTATTCCCCAGAGCCCTGTAAGAAGTCTTATGATTGTTCCCATTTCATAGATGAGGACAATAAAGCTTAGAGAGATTGAGCAATGTGCCCAGGATGGCAGTAGAAGCAGGATTTAAATATAGGCAATCAGGTCCCAGAGCTTCTGCTTCCAGCTATTATCATCTACCGAGACAGGAAGGAAGGAGTTAAGGAAATTTCGCCCAAGTCAAGCATCTAGTCTTCTAGTCTGTGATTTAAATTATTGTAGGTTTTATGGGTGTGAGGTTTCCTTTCTGGGGTGATGAAAAAGTTCTGTAACTAGATAGTGGTGGTGGTTGCACAAAAATGTGAATGTACTTAATGCCACTGAGTGGCACATTTGAAAATGGTTAAAGTGGTAAAGATTATGTTTCATGTATTTTACCACAGTAATAAGAAATAATTGTAAGTACAAGGACAAGTAGTCCCTTCCTAAAGAATTATGTTATATGTTGACTGTTAATCTTTGTAGCCAACTTCTGCAACCAGGGTCCGCCAAGATAACAGCCCATTTTCTTCTTGAGGTTGGCCTCTCTTTCTGAAACAGGTATTCTCCTAGATTTATTTTTTAAAGTATTTGATGCAGATCCTGGGTGTCATGAAATCTCCCTGTGGCAAACACAGAGCAACTGTCCCTCCTGTAAGTTGAGAGGTGTAATTGTATTTTCTTCCCAGATGATAAACTTCCTTGCATATTTTAAATGCTAAAGTGAGAAAACAGAAAAGCAGAGAGTCCAGGAGGGACTTTTTTTAAATATATACTTTAAGTTCTAGGGTACATGTGCACCACGTGCAGGTTTGTTACATATGTATACATGTGCCATGTTGGTGTGCTGTATCCATTAACAAGATTAAGGCAATGTGAAGTGAAATGAGATTAAGGAGAAATACTAAGAAATATAAACTAAGCATAATTTGTTTTTAATTTTGGTGTTTTTTGAAGTCTTTGAAGAGCTCATTGACTAGTTGCTGGATTAACAAATTGTGGTTTTGGAATTATTCATCGTTGCTTAGCACTAAAGCTTTAGAAAAATTTAATCCTTTAGTGAAGAGGGGCTAACAATCAACAGTATGCTGTGGTCATGTTGATTTAATCATCAAACAGAACAAAATTGTTGATTACTTAATGATTAATAGTAACAAAGAGGTATTAAGGGCAGTCTTGGCTGGGGGTTGAGTCTTTAAAAGCTAGTTTTGTTTTGTTTGACAATATTTAACCCAAAAACCTGGATAGCAGACTGAATCATGGAATTTACATCTACAATATGAATCACAACATTTTAAGAGAGAGATGTGTGCCCTGTTTCTTTATTTTGGCCATGAAGATGAGGGTGAAGGTATCTGTTTTATTTAAAGAACTGGTGTTATTCACAAATATCTTGAGATAGTTAAATTCTCTTTCATGATAAACTAATGCAAATGGAGTGTGCAAAAATAGACTGGGATATATTATCTAAAATGTGTGGTACTTTTACTGACAAAAGAAAAGGTCAAAACAATGAAACAGACTCGTGTTGCTACACGTGCCTGGTCATGGAGCCTCAGGCTTCAACTAACACTCCAGGAAATTGGATACCAGATCCTCACTCTCACCCTCCAAACTGTATTTTATTCCTTAATAACTTAAGAGAGGAAACTAATGGGGTGATGTTATCAGTTACTCCATTCTCTGGTTTCAAGGAACTGTTTGGTACCTGGGAGACATGATATTGCTTTTGTTGAATTTTTAAAATGGTGGGTTGGCTGGAGATGCCAGCTAGTCCCAAGGATTTAAGGTCACACCATCCTACCCTATAAAGATCGTCAAGCCAAGAATGTACAGATGCTCTCCTTTTAAAGACTTGGTGTTATTTATAGTGTTCCTTCTTATAACATTTGGTTAGGTCAATTTGCTAATTTTAGAAATGGGGACTAGTGAAGCTAAGCATTTAACTTTTTTTCGGTGAAGTATTTGAAATAAGGTTCTTTAGAGACTTTTGTTTTTGCTTTTGTTATATTTAGCCTTAGTAGACTTAGAAACACGAAAACCTTAATTTTGTATAATAAAGTTGATTTGTATCCTAAAAAAAGAAGTACCCTGGCACTGCCATCATAAATTAAGCATCACAGTTTTTATAGCTTGTGAAAGAGAAAACGAGCTTGTGCAAAGGTGAGCTCCAGAGGACAATTTCTTGAGAATATTATGTGGCTTCCTCCCTTGTGTCTCCTTTTTCTGAAGCTGTCATTAATTTCAGAAGTGAAGAAGCAAAGTACATAGGGAAGTATGGAAGGGTTCCAGGCCAGATTCTAATAATTGTTTTGTTATATTTTCTAGTTTTGTGAGATGAAGACATGATGGCAGGTCTAGCTGTCAAGCTGCTTGGATGGCCTTGGAGTCAGGTAAATGCCAAATGACCTTTTTCTACATTTACTGATGAGGAAACTGAGAATCCAGTCCTCCCAAGACTGGAGGATGTAGGCTGTAAAACAGTCCATGCTGAAGAGTGGTTACTATTTTATTTATTGTGAAAAACATACATGAGAAGCTGAGTTATTATTTTTACTTACTTGGTTTCATTCATTCCCAAGATGATAAATGTTCTGTTTATGGAATAAGATTTTGTGCTTTTGGAGGTTTGAATCATTGACTCCTAACTGTTGCAAGATGCATTGCCTCTCAAAATTTCCCTGATACTAGAGTGATCTGGATCTTAATCTGACAGCCTGGAATGGTTACATTGGTTGAAGATGCCAATCTCTGTGGAAACATGGTCCATAAGCCCTAGTCTGCCATTAGTCATGCCTTAGTGATATTAGGACTTGTGATTTCTATTCAAATAGTGTAAGATACATAGGCAGCAGAATTTTACTGCATCTTTTATTATAGATATTGGGAATGGTGTTCATTAAAAGGTAAAATATGTCACATCTTTAGTCCTGCCTTCTGTCTTGGTAAAGGATATTTGGTGTTAAAGATTCTCTCCTGATCCCAAAGCATTTTGTCAATGTTAGTATGGAATAAAATGTTTCTTATTAAGGTAGGATGGAGAGACCTATTAGGCAAAAATCTTGTAAGATGAAAAAGAAGAGAGGAATATGTCTTATCCAGGAAAGCAGAACTGTGTCCTAGGGCTAAACCTGACTATCTTTTCCTTGCTCTAGGTTTTTGTTATCATTACTTTGGGATAAGAGGTTAGGGCCTGGGTACAAAGTGATTGTTTAGTTTTCTTCAAGGGACTGCAATGGTCGTTCAAAAACGCATTTCTCTGTGAGTCCTAGGTCCTTTATTTGTGGTCTCAGTGCCTTGGATATTTCTGTTGTTCTTTTGAGAAAAAGTTGTTCCATTAAAAAAGTGGTTAGATGCCAAGGTCGGTGGATTGCTTGAGTCCAGGAGTCCTAGACCAGCCTGGGCAACACAGTGAGACGCCATCTCTTTTAGATTTTTTTAATTTTAAGAAAGTAATTAGTTTGACTCTCCCCTCAAACAACCACACAAGTGCTTTTCTTTGAGTTAGCCAGTCCACTTCAGTATACAACATAAGTGTTTTATGCAACTTTCCCATCTTGTCACATAGGATATTAAGAAGGCTTGTACTTAAGGGTCAAGATTTAATCAAGTGATTTTTTAAAACTCACCAAAGATATTCTTAAAATGCAAACTCCTCCTCCTCCTTCCCTTCCCTCCCTTCCTCCCTCTCTCCCCCTCCCTCCTTTCTCTATGTGTGTGTGTGTATGATTGCCTTGATTTGTGCTAAGCCACTTAGCAGTTTTACCATGATTACTTTAGCATCGAAATGCAAAGGCCAAGAAAGTGAAAAAGACAATAATTTCTTGGGTTTATCATGACAATTGTTTTTTGACTTATTGGTTTCCCTAAAGGGCTCCTTGGACTCCACTCCCCAAATCTGGCAGGGTTCTGTGGGCCATACTTCGAGAATGGGTCTAGAATAATGCTTTGTTCTGGACAGCAATCCTTTATGAAGTTTTTTTTTAAACTTCTTATTGTCTTTTGTTATTAACTCTAAACTTAACTAAGTCATCAGCTGTCCTTTGACTCCCATCCTAAGTACTTTATCTGTATGAAATATTTATCTCTAAGTGAATTGCTCAGCAGACATTCACACTGAAAAATAAGTTAAGACAGAGATTTTCTGAGAAGAAAAATATTAAAGCGCATTGATCCAAACCTTTAGTGACTGAGTAATATTACTGTGATCTAATCACAGTGGCAGAATGTTCCTCAAACGTCGAAACGAACAGCTTCATAATTTTCACACTGTGCTGTGTGACAGATGGCAAAAATTGTTTTGATTTTCCCCAATATCCAAGGAGCAGCAAGCGGAGCCTGTGCCTCCCACTTTGCTCTCTGTCTTTGTCATCTCCAGTCGGCCTGACAGCACACCGATTTCTACCTCTGTGATCTGTTCTTTGGATGACGATGTTTTCAATAGCTATTTAGTATAAAAATAAAATGTGCAAGTCCCATCAAATAAACTAATTAAGGCTTAGAAAGTGTCAAAATCCAAAAGCCGGGAGGAACAGATTAGGCACTGAGTATGAGAGTCACACAGACCTGACAACTAATGTGTTACCACGGCAACAGGAGAATCAATATCCCTCAACTGGGCAGATAGCTGACAGTAATTTTTGCTGGGTCAGAGAATTGGGAAGAGTGAAAACCACCTTCTGCTATGCAAAGAATTGCTCTCTGCTTTTTAAGCAAAAAGCTTCTGCAGGATTTGTGATCAAATTCTGACCAAGCCTAGTAGAAGCTGATACGGTCTTTGAGAAGGCCCTCACCATGTACAAGGGAAGCAACTGAATCTGTATTTTCTGTGATGCACTTGTTACCTTTTTTAAAATCAGGGGTAAAGACATGTGTTTCTTATGCTGTAAAATGAGTGCCTAATGTATGACTGAAAGCTGGCTCATTTGATCTTTTTCTCCTGTTTATGATTAACCATAAAAACAAAGAATTTCTGTGTATGATCTTCAGGACTGTCTTGTCACATAGGAAATTAGTATCATCCTGGATGTGGTGGTCACATATGCTTTGAACACCCAGTCATGGTTACCAGAGAGATTGGGTTAAACCTTGCTTTGTGCTTTGTGGAAGTTTGTCGTTTAGCAGAAAGGAAACCTTGATGTTAGCATCTGTTTTTCTTTTTTTTTTTTTTTTTTTGAGACGGAGTCTCGCTCTGCCGCCCAGGCTGGAGTGCAGTGGCCGGATCTCAGCTCACTGCAAGCTCCGCCTCCCGGGTTTACGCCATTCTCCTGCCTCAGCCTCCCGAGTAGCTGGGACTACAGGCGCCCGCCACCCCGCCCGGCTAATTTTTTTGTATTTTTTTTAGTAGAGACGGGGTTTCACCGTGTTAGCCAGGATGGTCTCGATCTCCTGACCTCGTGATCCGCCCGTCTCGGCCTCCCAAAGTGCTGGGATTACAGGCTTGAGCCACCGCGCCCGGCCAGCATCTGTTTTTCTAAACATACTTCTCAGGCACAGCAGATTCCAGAGTCGGTGGATATATGATAATACCTGATCCAGTAGAACAAGAGATTTAATATCAAACCCTTTTAAAGGAAAATGATGCTTTCTGCAGTGCATAGTAGAATGGATGATAAATTGCAAAATAAAGAACAAAAATATTGTTATTCTCTATCAGGAGTCCTTACTCTGAGAGTCCATATGTCCCTTTCTCCCTTCCTCCCTCTCTCTCTTTTCCTCTTTGCCTCTCCCTTCTGTCCTCTCTCTCTCCGTCCCTCCTTCTCCTTTCTTTTCTTTCCTTGTTTCTTTCTTCCAACATAAACTTAATGAAACTGTTTTGAAACACTGACTAAAAGTCAATATACAACTTAGTTGAATAAAGTTCCATAATATCTTTTTGGTAATGGTTCTTGATGGTCCTCTCTTACTAAACGCCATCATATGATATGTTGAAATTAAAATATGGGCATGCAATTTTAACACAAGGGCATTAACAGAATGTCATTCCTAACAAATGAGGCATTGGGAAATCTGCCTTGTAGCCAGAGAACCATGCTCATTTTTGCCTTTTGCTGTAACTTATAAAAACAAACCTCATGATGTAAATGCCTGTGGGTTAGATTTCCAGTTGAGAGGCAGGCGACAGGCTTCAGTGGGGGAATGGGGAGCGGCAGTTTTTGTTTGCTTGTTTCAGACAAAGGATTCCTGGCCTGGGGTGGTCCAGCTGCATCTGCTGTCAATATTGAGGCAATGAGACTATTTTTCTAACTAGATCAAAACAGAAAATTCTGCCCATGATTCGTTATATCAGAATGGAGGAGAAGGGAGAGGGTAAAGGGAGGAAGGAAGGCAGAGAGGAAGGAGGGAGGAAAAAAGGAAGAAAGGAAAAGCGTGATTGTTAATTCTCCTGAAAATTATTTGCAGGGTTGCCACTTTCAAATGAGAATAAACTCTATCTAGGTCTGTTTGCAAGATAGGAACCTAAAGGAATGCGAAAATAGTGCAATGAGTTTCTGCTGTAGAAGTGAGAGGAGGTGGTGGAACCTGGGGTTTTTGAGAGAGAGAACTGCAAACCTCAAGTGTGACTGAATTCAGATCAGGCTTACAAGGCGTGCTTGGTTTCTTATTTGCTGATTATATCGTGTTCTATTTTTTCCTCCCTCGGTATTTTCATGATGGTATTGTTTTGAGAACAAGACTTTGGGGTCAACTAGTTGGCTGTTCCCGGGTATCTGGGTAAAAGTAACCCTGGCCAGCGTTGGGTTTTTGTTGTTTTCATTGCTGTTGTTTTTTCCTGTACTCTCATTCTAGCCCTTTTTTGTGCTTGAACAGGTTAGGATCTGAGCCTTCCCTGGGTCTGTATCTCTCCCAGTCTGTTCATATTGACTCATTGCTTGGGCTGCTCTATCTGGTTAACTTGAGTATATGGTGGGGGGCAGGGGGGGCGGGGGGAGGGAGGGAGGGGGCGGGGAAGGCCTTTTATTCTACGACCTGCCTTTTCCCACACATTCACTTTTACCTTTTCAGTGGAGAACATCAGCACAATAAATGGGGAAAAAAAATAAGAAAAATAAATAAACCTGAGTAACTGAACAGAATGACTCTTGGTATTTACTTGTGTTCAGGAAATATTTGCCGAGTGCCTTTTCTACGGCTGTGCCAGGCCCCTGGAGATGAACACATCGAGCTGGCAGGCACAGCCTGTACCCTGAAAGGTCACAGCCATTGAATCCATGAGAAGACACTGATCCTGGCATTTTGATATTTTGCTTAAATGTACACTTGGGGTGTAGCTTAAGTTATTGCCTATTTTATTCTTTTTTAAGATGTTTGAGTGTTGTGGGTATGCAACAATCATGTAGAAAAATGTTAACTTATTCCATTGGAAATATGGCCTAAATTATCGGGTTTTATAACATATTCAATATGTTACATATACTACCTGGGAGAAGTATTATTAAGGTTAAGAATAGTAATTTCTAGGTTTCATGGGCATGGTCGAGTGGTCAAGTAGCTCACAAAATTACCAAACTCGGGCTCAGGATAGCTCCTCCTCTTTGAGTCAGATTAGCGTTTTGGGAATCATTGTGATCTTTCTCAGGGTTAAGAGGATTGTCCTAAATCTGCATTCTCCAATATAGCAGCTAATGGTTACATGTGGCTATTTAAATTTTAATTTAAATGAATGAAATGTAATTGAATTTAAAATTTAGTTCTTCATTTGCACTAGCCACATTTCAAGTGTTCAGGAGCCACCTATGGATAGTGACTACCATATTGAGCAGCATATAATATGGGATATTTCCATCATTCCGGAAAGTTCTATCAGACAGTGCTGTTCTAGAATACCTTCATTTATTCAGTCAACCTTTCCTGGGCCTCTGCTATGTGCTAGGCATTGTCCTGGTGAAACTAAGACACAGTCCCTGCCTCTGTGGGCATTTGCCCAGTGTAGAAGCAGATATTTATAGATAAGATGAGCAGAGGATGTGGTATCATCTATGCAGGACAACAGCAGGTTGCCGAGACAGGCTGTGGGACAGATAAGCTGCTTTGATTGGGTGGGGAGAAAGGGCCCTTCTGAGGAGCTGAGTTTGAGCTGAACTCTGATGCATGAGGAGGAGCCAGGCCTGTGAAAGCCAGAAAAATAGTGTTTGGGACACAGGGAAGAGCAGAGGCAAAGCCACTGAGGTGGGAAAGAGCTGAGCTTTTTCATAGGCCCTCCTCAGGCACAGAACTCTGAGGGCTGTGGAGGAGTGGTGGCAACTGAAAGACTGGCATTCCTTCAACCCAGTCACTGCCGCACCACCCTCCCCAAGATGCTCTGCTTTCTTTGCAATCGGGCTGTCTTCCAATTCATATTATAACATTTTCTCAGCTGTGACACTAGGCCTCAGAATGAAGCTAAAAGAAGCTGAAAAGAATACATTTAGCATCTATGAAAGGTACTTATGCTCCAGAGACCTGGTACCCTATCTGATTGTGGTTAACAGTGGGCTGTGGAGGCTTCTTGAGCTCATAATTGTGGTTATCTTTCTTTGCAACGTATCTTCCCATTCCAGGCCTTACTGAAGCCTCTCTAGGAAGTTGGGTGTCCATTCCGGAGCCATTTCCTGCAGTCTCAGCAGAACTTTAAGAGTTCTGCTTGGCTGAATTCATCTCCCGGGTTCAAGGCACTGAGGTCTTTGACTCTGGAAAGTGTTCACACCGCCTACAGGCTGTCCTCCCAGAATTCTAAGGAGCCTGCTCTGGAGAGCTCCTTCCCTTCTGGCAGGTGCAGCAGGCCACAGCTCACACTGACACTGAACAATGGCCTTTGTGTAGATCTCCCTGTGATCTCCAGAAAGCCTGATCCAGCTCCTAGGTAAGGGGGAGCAACAAGACTTAGCAAAATCCCTGCTACATCCATCTCATACAGATAATCAATAACAGTAATCCTTGGAAAATGAGGCTTAAGCAGTTAAATCTTTTTCTCTTTTTCGATGAGCTCAGTCTAAGAACTGGGGCTTTGACTGTTGCTTCCTGAGGAAACCGTGCAGTGATGAAATTAACGATGCATTAAAACAGGTGCATAAAAATGTCACAGTGTTGAAGACAGAGCAAACAGGAAGGTCCTTCAGAAAAAGGTCCCCAGTTATCAGAAAAGTTATCTGAAAATGAAACCCTAACTGAGCAAGAAAATACTCCCTGAACATCCCGTGAAGATGAGTCTTTCTCACTGTTCTTTTCTGCATCCTACATGCATAATTTAAATCTAACTAAAAAGCATGCAAAAGCAAAGAGTGTTTTTGCAAGTAATTGATGAATTGTGTTGCCTTCTATGTTATATGTCTCTAACAGACAAATGTATCATTTGTATTTAGGTTTACTCTTTTGTTTATATCAAATATAATTTTCAATGGGAGAGAGTTAATCAAATAACCTTCTGAACTGGTGTTTTGTGATATGGAAAACAAATGTTATTTAAGGAGATGATTCTTCTCTTCTTAAAAGAATGTTACAAAACCACAAAATAATTCTCTCTGTGCTTACACTGACAGCACTGTGGGTGAGATTGTTGGGGGCTGAGAGTGGTCAATCTGATGACACTCCAGTCATTTCACAAGCTGATGTTGGCTGACAGGTCTTCAGGTCAGAATTTACAATTATACACATATTTAAGATGCTTCATTTGTAGAATACAGGGAAGACAGGTATAGAAAGGAACTATGTTGTGGATGGGTTTTATTTTTCTAGTAGCTTTGTTGAAATATGGAGGAGATGATAGATGGGAAAGCTAGTCAAGACAATTTGTTTGGATTTGGCATTCTTTATAAGAGAAGCATGTGTGTGTGTGTGGGGGGGGCGCATATGTGTATAACAAGGGTATTCATTACTTGAGATCCAGAGGGTTCTCCTATAAACAGAGGCAACATGACCCCAAGGGAACTGAACTCTTCAGCCAGTTGCTTTGTCTATATGAAACCAGTTATTTTTCCCTTCAATTTGATTGATTTTTTTATTGGACTGGATTGTATCATATTTGCCTTAATAAACGGCTCAAAATAATGCATTTAAGATCTGTAGTGATATACTCACCGCCTATATTTACTTTGTAAATATGTGAAAAAAATCTATAATTATGAGATTAACAACATGGAAGAGTCTAGCAGAAGTATGTTTTTATTTTGAATAGACCAGGAAACTTTTATTTAAAGGTAATGTAAAATTAAAATGTATTGAACGAAATCATCTTCATCATCAGTCCAACTTATTTATTGGGATGAAGATGGCTTCTCTGTGTTTCTTGAGGACATGTTTTCCTTTTGTATATACTTGAGTATTTAAAGGAGACCTGGCCTATGAGGAAATATGAAAACATAACATTACCTTTGTTCAGTAGTTAATAAAACCATCCTGGCTTGTTAATAATTTTATAGATCCTATGACTTTTCATAAAAACATGAATGCTTCCTCTTTCACCACTCCAGTTCCCAACCTTGGCAACTTTTTAGTTTTTAGTAATTCTTCTATAGAAATTTGAGAAGAAGTTATATCTTCCTCCAAATGTGACCTTATGTGGAAATTGGGACAAGCCATTGTAGATGTGATTAAATTGAGGCCATACTTTAGTAGGGTGTGCCCAAATTCAATATGACTGGGTTCTTACGAGAAGAGAAAATTTGGACACACACACACATACACACACAGAGAGAATGCCATGTGAAGATGAAGGCAGAGATGAGGGTAAAACTTCTACAAGCCATCAGCTTCTCTTCACAGTCCTCAGAGGAAACCAACCCTGACAACATCTTGATATCAGACTTGTAGCCTCCAGAACTGTGGGACAACACATTTCTGCTTAAGCACCCAGTTTGTGGCACTTTGTTACAGCAGCCCTAGTAAACTAATACAGATTGCAAATGGAAAAACACAAAACAATTAAATCACCACTGCTTTTCACCGTTTTCACTTGGTGGTGGTGTGTTACCAGGGTAGAAAATGAATACTTACCAACAAACCAGGTGCTGGCAGTATTTGACTATTTACCAACGTTGCCATAGAAAGGCAGAGTTATTAAAGGATCTGCAATCACTGGGTAATTCAGCTCTTGACATTGATGGATGCAACTTGGCTTTTCCTCTCTGCCAAAGCTGCTGACTGGATAAATGTTTTATTCATGAGGCCCAGGACAGGAAGGGATGCCAAAGGCATAAGAATATTTTAAGAAACTCTTTGAGATGTCAGGCAAGTCATCAGGAGGTGTTAAGCAAGGAAGTTGAGGTGCTACATCAACCCAGCTGGACAGTGAACCCCATGCAAAGGCTGGAAGCAGTGACAGTGGTCTTGGAAAGCCATTCAATTTTCTTTTCTTATCTTGTATCTTGTATAGATTCACACCCATGGTCACAATTTGGAGAAACAGGAGTTCTGACTGTGGTTTGATTGTGTCCTTGTCTCACGTAGAATCCAAGGTAGTGCCATTTGGAGGAGGCTCATAGTCCTTGAAGTCCTGCCTACCCATGGATTGAGATTCCAAATCATTCCCCTGCACTGGCAACTGCCTCGAGTCATTGAAATGACAGCATGTAGCTTCAGCGTCAAGTCTCAGGAGGCCCATTAGCTACACATTTTCATTACCTGTTAACAAAATGATATTTCAAATTATTTAGCACAACAGATTATTTTATGCTGTGAGGAGAAAGGGCAATTTAAGTGTAGACCAGTTGCCAATGTGACTTGTTTTTTTCTGTATAAAAGGAAAAGTGTTTTATACAATAGTGGGTTCTAATAAAAAATGTTTGCACTGATTCAGGCATCCATAATGATGGGAATTCTAGGTATAGGTAATGAATTATAATGAAAATGCTCCTTGATTCTCTATTATGGCCAGAGGATTTTATTTTTTTATAATGAACTTTTAAAATTACTTGGAGTCACATAAAAGAACCAAGAATAAAGTGTGGCCGGTGCATAGTTGTCGATCTAAACCTCTTTTAATTGCCAAGGAAACATACACCTAAGTCCAAATGAGTCTTTCCAAATTATATAACTATGCTGAAAATATACTGGGTTAAAATGAAGAATTAAAATATAAAATTCATCAGTAGGTGGAAAACAGGCAAGTACTAGGTATCCATTGTCCTGTATGTTTGGGGAGTTTCAGCGTTAAAGACCCTAAGAACTTTCCCTTGGGTCCTGGTTAGAAAAAAATACTCAAAGAGCAGAAACTGACAGCCGCTCTGAGACATGCTGTCAAGATACATCAAAATATGCCACTATATTCTCCCCTTTCTATCTGTCAAAGCCATTGATTATTTTCAATAAAGAAAACCAGTGACAGTTGCTGGAATTGTAGAATTCAGCAAACGAACTAGGTGATGCCTGTCACTCTCCTCTAAATAGACTCAATGCATCAGAAGCATATTTTTGGAAGCATATTTAAATATGGTTTCATAAAGGGTAAAAACAAAAGACAGAAAAATGAAATCTCGATTACGCCCCAAGTCCCTTTTCCTAAGCTCATTGGAGTTTTCCATGAAACTGCTTATTTTATGTCCCTCTCTCAAGATAAAATAAAACAAAAATAAATTTAAAAAGCAACTTTAAGCCCTTTCCCACTTCTTGGTTAGATAAGATGTACTTAGAGTTTTCATATAATGAGTGACTGCCATGGCCCCGTATCAGTGCAGTTGCTGGTCACTTTGGTCACAGGAGTCATTAAAGGTTTGGGTTGTATGGGAACAGTTGAGCAACTTGCTTATTATGTGATCACAAATTCGTTGGTCATCTGGTATCCCAAGAGAAGAATAGAATCCAAAAGAGGTTTACTGAGGCCATAAAGAATGATTAACACAGAGAAACTCTTGCTGGTAGCAGTAGTACACCACTTTCAGGGACAACGGGGGTGTGGCCGAGAATCTGGGAGTAGTGACATGACACAGGGGTGCAGGCTGAAGGTTAAGGGCAGTTTGGTACAAGTCAGATCCCACCCACCTGGCTTCCATTTATTCAAAGCCTAGTTCTTCAGGCCTTCCCTGTAATTCTTGATGAGTTCCCCAAAATCCTATGCTAAAATTCCTCTTCTGCTCCTATCAGCCAGAGTCTAGTTTTTTTTCTTTTCTTTTTTTCTTGCAACTAAGAAACCTGACTAATGAAATGTGACTTCATTTTGCTTGCAAAACCTCAGAGGGCTCAAAATATGCTCAGGTTAGAGCCAAGCTGTTAACTAGCACCTACCATATTAATATAGGGTGGCACTTGATTATTTTCCTCTGTATTGAGTTCTATCACCCCAATGCGCTCATTCAACACTGGAGAAAAATGAAAGAAGTTTGTTCACTATAATACAAAAGTCCTAGTAATAACAGCAGCAGATACAGCCAACATTTGAGGTCTTATCTGTGCCAGGCACTGTGCTACCAGCGTATATCAATTTTTAAATTTAATCACCCAACAATTCTAAGCCAAAAATACTGTTGTTATTATCATACCATTTATGCAGAAACTGAGGCACAGAGAGGTTATGTAATTTGCTAAGTGGGACATAGCTTGGAATTCGTGATTCAGGTTTGAATAAAAGAGCTGTCTGACTCAGAACTTGTGATCCTAAGCTTGCATACACTTAATTGTTTTACTTCTGTTTTTTTAAAAGCCATACGATTTCAAAATAGTCCTAACAAAACCTTAAGAGAAAGTAAACCTGCAAGTTATTTTTACTGAACCATGTGTAAGACAATTCCAGGAACAGGCCATACATCATAGGTTTAAGTATGAGTTTGAAAGGAGGCATATTGACTTATTGTTTTAATTCTTTTTATGATAAAAAGGAAGGGAATGATTTTTGGAGGTGTAGGGGGACAGGATCAGGGAAACAGGTAATGGTTTACAGTTTTTAAATACTTAGGTCTACAAATTATATTAGCTGTTGCCACCTAAAGTTATTTCTGCAGCCACCTAGAACCATACTCCAAATATTAGTTTTTCTGAGATACGTGCATTGGTTTAAAAAAAAAAAAAGACACTGGAGCTATTTGTTAATATACTGTGCTTCCCTCCAACTTGCAAAACTCAGTGTCCCAAATCTGCTGTTAGCCACATGCATGAGCAGCTTCGTTTCAAAAGATATTTTTAATACATAAACAATAATTTTTCTACTTGAAATTCATAGTAATAAACCCTGCTTAAGAGTACAATTTAAAGCTCTTCAGAAAAAAGATGCAAAGGATTAACAATGCTTACATGGAAAGTAAGTCTATTAGAACATACTAGTTAGCATGCTCTGATGGGCATTTTCAAAGAATTTCCTAATGCTTATTTAGGACAAATGCTACTTAGTTTATTTATAAAATATTAAACATGTTGTAAAATTAGAACATAGAACTCTTGAAGATTTTCTATCCTCAAGCTAAGCAAAAACTTTTCCTTAAAGTGCCCTTAAAAATATTAAAAAACAAATCTCTTATGGAAACATCAAGAAAAGTTCCCTGGGGAAAAACCAGCTTATAGTCTAAGAAAGACTAAATGCAAAATACACTTATTTCTGTAACATATGGCATACATATAGTTAAATGTATAAACCTATATGTAATATATAAAATGAAATATATAGAAAAGTGAAATATATCTATACATATACTTAATATGTGTAAATACATACATAATAAAATATTCTTCAAGTTAAAAATTACATTGGTACAATTATAGTAGATTATAACTTGTTTATACTGTTGTTTGTTGCTTTTCTTTTGTTATAACTAGTTCTGCTCTTGGATCACATTACACCATTAAATCTTTTGATAATTGGAAAAAGGTATTGCTTCCAGCTGCTGCTGCAAAAGCAAACTAAAGAGTCCTTCTAAACTGGTATGAAAAGAGCTATCAAACAGTCTCCATTAATAAGAATTCCCTTTTCTACACTTGCATTTGCATGTTGTTGTTTTAGATTTAGCAAAGGCAAATCCCTCAAAGGCTGATAGAATAGAGCAATAATCCATGATTATCACTAATACATAAATGCCAGACTTTCTGTGTGTTAACAAGAGCTGACTGAATTGCCTTCTGTGAGTGCTGTGACTTCAGTCTTGCATTTTCTTCCTCATCTCTGTTATGTCTTCCTTCATTGTGCTATGGAAGTTAGAAAGCTTTCTTTTCTACTTTTACCTGGAAGGAAAAAAAGTAAAGAATTTTCAATGTAAGCATTTTAGACTTAAAGACATCAGGCTTGAAGAAAGGATGTTCATAAAAGAACTAAAACTTTGCATAATTCGACATAATTCTGTGGAATTTGTTATTCCAGAAATGGTTAAAAAGTGAAGATTCTGCAAAAAAAGTTAGGTAAATACCTGGAAGATGGATCCACAATGAGATACTGAGAAACTTTGAGTTGTTTAGAAAACTTGACTTCATGGATGCAAGCTACACTCCTCATCAGAAAAAGAATAATTCACTGGGCAGCAGACCATTAGTCTGACTTGATTTTCCTTCATTTATTCATAAAATATTTATTGAATGTCTACTATATTCCAGGCTTTGTGCTTGGCAATTAGTGTGTGATAAATGATACAGCCATTTTCCCTGGCTGAATGGAGCTTATATTTGGTGGGTGAGAGTGATTATGATATTATGTGCTGAATGTAATAGCAGGGTAAGTAGAGGGTGCTGGTCTCAAGGATCTAGGATAGTTTCCAGGAGGATGGAGTTAAGCTGGGGTTTAAGGGAATAAGAAATCAGTAGGGAAAGTAAGGGGTGTGGCTACAAGTGTTCATTCTATACCAAGAGGGATCATGTGCAAGAACTCAGATATAAGAGAGACTCTAGGACACCCAAAGACACAAAGAAGTTCCATACAACTGCAACTGGTTCAGGATTAATACACTAGACACCGTTTACAGTGAAGTAATGAGAACTGTGAAAACATACTGAGCCTTTGCCCAAAAACAGAGGCTTTCCATAACCAATGATGGAGGGCAAAAACAAGCGAAATGAGGCCAAGCAGCTAGGCTAGAGCCCAAGACCCAAGGAGAAACAGCATACTTGTTAATGGCTAGAAACTTCAAGGCAGACGAACTACACATCAAAGAGATGGATATACTGTAGTAGACAGAGGAAGGCCAGCAGTGATAGACAGTGTTTTAGAAAATAGTGAAGAGAGTTTTGAAGTAGCATCCATTCAGAAGTAGGTCTCAGCAGGCAGACATGGTTGATGATGATGAACATGGAAAAAGTATTATTATTTTGAAGATGAATGGGGGTGAGTATGGGTAAAATATGACTTTCCTTTTGGAGGAAATTAGGTAGGTATTACAGATAGCCTTTTTCAGTTCTCCAAAAGTTTTTATTCCACATGAATTTAGGGGTCATGATTAGATACCCATTATTGTCCCTTCTACATTAATAAAGGCTACTTATTTTTAGAAAGATAAGTTCTTTTAAAAAAATTAAATAAAACATTTTGACAATACTAACAGAATGGTGAATTACATAGCAAACACCCGTGTGCCTTTTACTCAGCTTTACTAAATATGGTTTCTACCAAATTTGCATGAGGTATTTCTAAGAAATAAGACATTACAGATATGTTAAATTTCCATGTATACCACTCTCCAATTCCATTTCCAGAGAGAAAAGTTATCCTGAATTTGGAGTTTAGCATTTCTGTGTATGTATATTTTTACTACTTATGTATCCTGAAAGAATGTAAAGAATTGGCATTTTAAAATAACTGTGTATAAATGGCATTGGACTATATATGTATCATTCTGCATTCTTTTTTACTCAGCATTACGGTTTTGAGAGTTATCCATATTGACACAGGAAGCTCTAGTTGATATTTTTGAAGTGATCAATAGTATATTATTTCTTTAGTATACCATATTTTAAAGACACGTTGCTAGATATTTACATTGTTTTTATAAATTTTTGCCTTTACAAATAATGCTTGAATGAATTTCTCATCTTGTGAAAATGAGAGAGTATGGGTTGGGTATGGGTTGGGTATGTGTAAGCAGACATGAAATTGGAATTACTAGGTCACAGGAATCACCCATGTCCAATTTTACTAAAACTTTACTGCTTTCCTAAGTGGTCTTATCAGTTTACACTCCCACCAGCTGCGTACAAGGCTCATATTACCCCATATCTTTTTCAGCACGTGGTATTGACAGACATTTAAATTTGTGTCAATCTAATGGGTATAAAATGGTGCATAAGTCAGAGTCCAGCTGGAACACTCTTGGCCTTTCAACAGAGGAAATTTAACATAGGCAATTGACTAGACAGATGATAGAACAGCTGATAAACCAAACTGGATAGTGAAGCAACATTCACAATATGCCACTCTCGACGGTACGGCTCCAGGACCAATGGAGGAGGTGGTGTTAACAGAAATCAGAAACTAGGGTCGTCTGTCTGAAATTAACACCAAGGGGGGATGCAGGAGGTGAGGTGGGAGCTGGACACTACAAGGCCTCCAGAGGCTCATGGAGGCTGCCAGAGGTCCTGCAGGAAACAAAGTGGAAAGGGGAGGAATGTCTGTCTTCTCCCTCTTTCTGTCATTCGGTCCTCCCCCAGTGCCTTCCACTGGCCAGACTTACCTGGAAGCTTGAAATAGCTACATGTGATATGAACAAGAGCAGGAGAAGAGAGGAAAATCAGTGTGAAAGTTGGTGGGAACAAATGGCGCTGCATTGTAGTTTTCAATTGCATGTCTCTGATTTAGAGTGAACATTTTTCCATCTGTTTGTCATTTTGTTTCCTTGCCTATGAATTGTTATCTATTTGTTTGTATCTGTATTTTTCCTATTGGTTGTCTGTTCCTAATTTGTTTTAGAGATTCATTATATATTCTAAATATTAATCTTTGTCAGTTATATGTTGTGTTAATATTACTCATAATCTGGCTTATTTCCCCTTTTGTTTATAGCATCTTTTGTGATACAGAAGTCTGAAATCTAATATACATATTTGGTCTTTTTTAAGCTTAATGCTTGTGTTTTAGTCAATAAAATCCATCTATATTCTAAGTCATATTCCTTTAGATTGTCTTTTTAAAATTCTACTTTAACTCTTCATATTTATGTCTTTAATGCTCCGGGGTTTATTTTGCTTATAATGTGATATAGATATCTTTTAAAAATTTCTTCCCAAAAGATAACCACTTATTCCAGACTATTTTTAATACTCTATTTTTTAAATTGCTACGCTTGTCATATATTCAGTGTCCAGGTGTGTTGGTTCCTTTTCGTGTCAACCTATTTCTAGAATATCTGCTATGTGTCATTGGTCTAGTTCATGCCCATGAGCAACATGCTGTCTTAATATAGCATTAAAATCTCATTCCCAGCAAGACCAGTCCCCCCATATTGTCTTATTCCAAACTTGACAAGCTATTCCAGATTTTTCAATGCTTTGTATACATTTTATGAAGTTCCATAATAAAACTGTTAAGGTTTTAATTTATGTTTTGCTGAACATAGAGATGAATATGAACGAAGTTGTCATTTTTGTAGTTGGATCTTACCATTAACATGGTGTGTGTGTGTGTGTGTGTGTAAAATTAGTTTTTATAGAAAACATTTTATATATGTTTTATAATTTCCTCCATAAAATTATTACATACATTTGGATGATATTTTTCTCAACAAGTTATAGATTGGCTTATCATTACAAGTGGCATTTTTACTGAGTTGCTGCTAGTGCAGAAGAACACAGAGAATTCTTATGTATTCAACTTCTATCTAGAAAACTTGCCAAAATATTTTATTAGTTCCAACTCTGTAGATTCCCTTGAATTGTCATGAAAACGAAATCATACCACACGTGACTTAGGGTAGATTTATTTCTTCCTTCCCAACCCTTATGCCTTTCACTTATTTTTTATGTCTGTACCACACTGGCCTGAATCTATGGAACAGATGTTGTGAAAGCTATTTGTTCTCAGCTTTAAAAGGTATTCTAATATTCTGCCATTAAAGATGCTTTTTGCTCTAGGGCTTTTGTTAATATCTTTATCCAGGTGAAGGAAGGTCGCTTGTCTTCTTTGTTTGCTAAAAGTGGTAAAAAATTGAATTAAATAATCGGTGTTAATTGTATTAGATTCTTTTCCTGAATCTACTGATATGATCACATGGCTTTTCTCAAACAGTACTTTGAAGACTAATGCTCTGCCTGAGTAAAATCTGACTTGAAAAACATAAAAATCAATACTGCATATTTCCTTTGGACATAGATAGATGTAAAAGCATTTTTTTAAAGGACTGAGACAACGTACAAAACTGATTATAGGTGGCACTTTCGGAGAGAGGGAGAGAAATGGAAAAGAGGTGGGTGGGCATAGGAGTGATGATAGTAGAAAAAGCACTTGGCTTCCTCTGTAATGTTCTAATATTTTTAAATTAATTTTTTAAAAGGGGAGTTGTGTTCACATTCAACTTTCATCATTGTTTTAACACTGTATGTATAGAAAAAACAAGTGTATCAAACTAATGATGATAATTTTTAGTTACAGAAATATGGATGAGTGCCGCTCTTTTCTTCATACTTTTCTATAACTATTTTCCAAAAACAACCAAAAAGCCAGTTAGAAAGTATTATTCACCTTATTAGTGACATATGGTTTAAGTTCAAAATTTTAAATGTGGAGTGAAAAAGTTGAAAGTGTGAACTTTGTTTCTTTATATGCATCATCAATAAACTAAGACTCACATATTTTAAGTACCTAATTGAGTATGGATGGGCGACATAATTACATAGACCCATCATCTAATAGTATGGATGGAGAATATAGCCTTTTCAACGAAGCATTTAAGCCAACATGTGAATCGAAAGTGAAATAGTGTTATCACATGTGGACCAATAACAATAGTTTTTCTTGGTTGTGGGCAATATAGACACCAATTGCTATTCGTTTTATATAATTAAACAGTATACTGTACTTCTCTCCAGGATGGTCTCGTTCTCTCGAATTTTCATGTTTTTCTATGTTTAAGACCCAAGCACTCAACAATCAAGCTTTTACCTCATGTATGAAGTAAGAATAAAATGACCCAACATAAAAATTTGAGTACCTAGTGCTGGATTGTCCAACTGGCTGACAGACTGACAATGTGAGCCTGAGCTTAAAGGGCAAGTAGAACAAATGCACATGCGCACACACACAGACACACACACACGTATATATGTGTGTGTATACATAGACAGTTTTAAACAAGAGATTTCAAATTGAAAGAATGCAAGCGATCATAATCAGAAAACTCAGAGTTGGATTTATGTTTATGCTCTGGTATTGATTTAATTTTTAATTACATGGTGGGGGTGAGTGAATGAGGAGAATGAGTACCAAAGTCCTTCTAATGTTTTGGGCAGGTAACCACTTAAATTGGCCCTGTGAACACATCTCCCAGGAGCTTTCTGATAGAATTTTTGTGTTTTCATATAGGTGACTCAACCAGGCATGATGTACATAAATTAAAGACTGGGTGAAGCATAGCTCAGGAGGGGTGTGTGTGTGTGTGTGTGTGTGTGTGTGTGTGTGTGAATGTGTGTGTGAAATATGTGTTTAATTCCAAACAAACTAAAAAAAAAAGTCAGACCCTCTCTGATGAAATATCAAACAGCTTAAAAGAAATCCCAAATGGGTAATAGATGGAAGATTAGCCTGCAAAGGAGAACAACAAAAACAACAAAAAACTAGACCCAGGGCATTTGGGATCTGGAGGGACAAGTTTGAGAGTGTGAAGGAAGACACCTAGGCAGAGGGAAGAGAGAAGCAAAGGCTGGAAGCAGAAACCAAGGGTGTCCTCTCTCAGCATTTCTCCGCTGTCGTCTGCATTGACATCTCTGAGCTTGTTCGTCCTTCTTAAACTTCCTCCTTTAATGATGTTTTTCAACACAATCTCCATCCTGATATGGTCAGAATAAGTCAAAGAGGGAGAGAGACTGAAGATTGGGATATTAGTGACTCAAAATATTGGATTTCTCGGAAATCTTGCATATAAAGTTGGTGGACAAATAGGCTTTATTTTTTATCTGAATATGCAGAGAACATGGAGGTACATTTTGCACACTTTGTTATGTTGTTTGAAGTTACAAAGAGAAAGGAATTGGAAATTGTTAGGGTTTAATAATGTTGGGAAAGAACATGTTATTGAAACAGTTCTGAAGAAATTAGAGATGCAGATTTGTCTTAGCTAAATATCAAGATAATAGTATTTTTCAGATACTACCAATGGCTACTTATGTGATTTTTATAAAGATCAAATCAGGTGCTTGAGGGTTAGGCTTTGGAGCCAGATTTCAATGCCAGTTCCACTGTATTCTGACTCATTCTAACTTTCACAAGTTGCTTAACTGCCCTGAGCTTCAGTTTTCTCATCTCTAAAATAAGATAATGATACCTCCCTCATAAGTTTCCTATGATGAATAAATGATACAATGTAGTGAAACTTAGCATGCACGGTGCCTTATGCAGGGCAAAGTACTGTAAATGGCAATGGTGTAGAGGTGGTGGTTCTTCAACATTGAGTTTATCAATAGTATATTGTGTGTGTGTGTAAGAATGGTATTGTTAATCAGTTGCATATGCAAAAAGCCAAATTTAATGGCTTAATGCTGGTATATTTTTCTCATGTCCAGGGAGAGACATCCTTGGGCTTGTATGGCTGATGAGTAAATCCTCAACCATTCAAGCGCCTTCCAGCTTCCTGTTCTGCCATCCTTAGCAAAAGATCCTTATCCTCACAGTCTCAAGATCCTCCCACCCCTTCTGAAATCACACCCCTGCTCCCTGGAAGACCTGGGCCAACAAAGTCAGTCCTTTTTCATCAGGCAAACACTGCTTTCCTAGAAGCTCCAGCCAGTGGACTTCCTCTAACACCTCATTTTCTGAATTTAGTCACGTGAGCATCCCTCGTAAAAATGAGCCTGGGAAACTGTTTTTTAGATAGTCCTTCCCCCAAGCAAAGTTGTGGTTCTGGTAGTAAGGAAAGAAGGGAGGATAGATATTGAGTGAGCAGTGTCTGCCATAGTTTGGCGTTAAGAATTGCTGCCTGCCTGTCCAAAGTCTTAAAAATAGGAGAGGGAGGAGGGGAGAGAGAGAGAGGGAAAGAAGACATTGCATATGGCCTGGTTTAACAGAGGAGCTATTATGGCATGGCAACACCCAGTATCTCTTTAGGAGAAAGCAACATTAAATACTAGGCAAGACTTGTTAGTCTTATATCCTCCTAATATCCTCCTATCATAGAGGGGAGCATAGTGTTCCAGTTAAGAACATAGCACAGAAATCAAGAAGTCATGACTTGGAATTCTGGCCCTGACCCTATTTGAATGTGTAACTTTGGGTTGGTTATTTACTGTCTCTAAAATGTAAACTCCTCTGACAGCAGAGGATTTTTATCCCTGCTGTAGCCCCATCCACTAGGAGAGCCCTTTCCTATAGTAGGCATTCAATATTAGTTGAATGGATAAATGGACGGATGAATAAATGAACTTCTCAGAACCCTGGATTCCTCAGCAGTAAAAGGAATTAATAAAGACCATCTTCAGAGGTCATGATGAAGACATTAAATGAAAGAATATATGTTTTATAGGACACTCTGTTGACTCCATTGTTATAGACATGTAGTTTCACTGGGAGCTTCCCCAAGGTTCTCTGAACCTGAGAGGCTCTGTGAACCATTTCTGAAGACCTCTTCATGCCGCTATTCATGTCCAAGTCTGTTTTTTTCTTAGATAAGCCAGACTATTATGGTAATATTTAAGTTTACTAATGTACCTAAAGCAAATATCTATGTGGTGGATCCCTAAAATTTGTTGGATGGAGAGGTGAAAGTATGTGTGCCTGTATTTACACACACACATGCAATGGTGACTTTATTTTGAATAAAAGTTTGCTGAGCTTTCAATATCAGCTATTTCAGAACAGGCTTGTTGCTAATTAAGGGTTAGCACACTAAATTAATGGTAAATTAATACTCATTGCTGTGCTAGTACACGAGAAAGACAGGAAAATTAGCTAAATTAGATTCGGGTAGTGATATCCATCATGGCCGAGAACAATGGTACCTAGAAGGATTTTCTGTGAAACTCTGCGTATGAGGGACATTCATAAACCCAAAAACTCTGATGTCCTTATTTAGTTATTTGCAGTGGATGAGTCTTTACAAAATAGTCGTTTAAAAGAAAAATCCCCCTCGGTAGCAGGTGCCAAGCACATACAACATTTAACATTGGCTGACTTACAAGGTTCATGAGAAGATTCTGAATTAAGGTTCACAATGACATCATGCTGGCAAAGTAGAAATCACCAAATTGGAGTACAATGCAAGCAACCCATAAAAAGCCAAATCACTTTCTAACACTCCTAAGCTACTTTGTGATAATCCCTGATCATCAACTCCTTGCTGTTACAGAGTAGGGTTTTTACCCCAATGACACAGAGTGAGGTATCGTTTTTGGGAAGAGAAGTACTTGCTCATGCTTTCTAATTTAAATTGTTTATCAGTTGGGTGTAACCATGTTACTCATGCCCATTTAAAATGTGTTCTCCTATGACAAGACCTTCAGCACCATCACAATGCAAAAGCAACTGCCACAAGCAACTCAACAAGAGAATGATCCACTTCTGTATAAAAGATGATGCCTTACATGATGTTCTTCTACGTTTTGTCATTGTGAAGAGACTTAATTTCCAACCCTATAAAACATAGATTCCAGAAGACATCAAATCGTGCCTGCCTATCCCTCTGAGCTCAGTGGTTCATGAGACCCTCTCCAACCAACTCTGATGTCTGAGTCTGTGGGCCCCATTGAGTATATGTCTGCTTTGTATTTCTGCCCTGGCCATTCACCCTGCTCCAGCTTATAATGGGAATATTGACTGACCATTGACTAGGCCTATGCAGGCAGACTTTACAGTAATTATGAATGAAAGATGTCAGTGGCAAAGCATCGCATTCCAGATATTTCTACACATAGTCGATACTGGCTTTCGTAAGCATGACTGAGCTCCAAATGGTTTGCAGTCATAAGGGAATGACCAATTGAATAGCTATAATTTCATCCAATTGATGCCGTGCTTGTTGTGCAAAGGGAAACAGGGATGTAGGAGCACGTACATTTTACACCAGCCTGGTTCTTGCTTTCAATAGCTGCTGCAAAATATTAGCTATTTTCCCTAGGAAGCCAGCTCCTGGGGAGAGGATATAGGTTGCAAGTGGAAAACCATGTTAATTTTCAATAGAGGTCACAAAAGAATAGAAATTCCTAACCAAACTTAATCATTAATGCTTTTCCTTCCACAGAAAGATGAGTGATTACTTCCCAGAGTCCCTTGAATCTGCTTTAGCAGTAAAGTAAGGAATATGGCTAAGAAAATAATTCAGATTAAAACATAGTATATTCTTGGATTTGTGCAAGATGCCTGGGTCTGGGCAAAGACAAAAATCAAGACTTCCATTTGATGAGTTTCCTGGCCACTATGAAGTCCAATCCGCTTTCAAACAGAGGAGGTCTCTCCTCACATTCTAGGTGCCATTGTGTGTCAAAGCCACTTTACATTTTTATGATCACTATCCAAATATTTACTGGGATTTCACTATTTGCCCACAATTATACTGATGAGAAGAGCCTAATCATTTTAACAGATAGTGAAAGCAATTACTTTGTACCTTCGAAAGCAATGTCCAGAAGATGCCGGATTTGAGGAGCAGAGTTGGGAAGAATGGAATTCATACCAGGCAGGTAAAATTGCCCCAAGAGCACACACCTAATAATAGGCAAAACCAGAAACTGACCCCAGAGCTGATACTTCTCATCACTATACTCTATGGGCTCTCCACTAGCAATACTAATAGCAGTGAGATTAGTCAATAGTTGCAGCAGTATAGAAGGAGTAATAATAGCAGCAGTAGCATTAGTCATTGTTTATTGAATTCTTACTATGAACCAGATATTGAGATTGCATAGTAAGCATTTTCATGGATTATCCTTTTTTTTTTTTTTTTAACCAAAACAATCCTATGAAATAAGTGCTATTATCCTTATTTTACAGAAGAGGAAACTGAAGCTCAGGGAAGTGAGATTTGCTCAGATAAGAGATGTTAGGTGACTGAGCTGGGATTTCAACATAAGAGTCAGACTTCTTTGCTTGTGTTCTAAATGATACCCTATCCTCCCTCCCAAGAGAAAAGGAGAAAGGAGACATCAACTCTGCTAACATCATAAAAGGGCCAAACACGGAACATGGGGATATTTGAATCTTGGAATGACAGAGAAGTCAGATTCCTATCAGGTTTGATTTGCCCTCCAGGAGAGTGCTGAAGCCATGAACTGTGTGAGCCTGTCCAAAATGAGCATGGGATTTCTAGGCTCCTCAGGCGGGACCTCGAACCACAGGAAAAAAGAGATGGTGATGGATTGAAGCATATGCTTTGGCAAGGCATTGTGCTGGGTTCTGTAAGGCAACTGTCTTCTGTGATGCAACCCTGTGATGTCAGTGTTGAAATACACTACAGATGAAGTAGAATAATGTACGACTCAGAGTTGCTAAGTAACCTTGTGTTCTCCCAGTGAGTGAGAAACAAGGGGCAAGATGATTCATAGGTCTATCTGACTCTAGAGTCTGCAGTACTGGGAATCAACTCTGGAAAGGGGTCCACGTGTTTGTGATCCTGCTCCCCACTGCACAGCTGAGCCTGCATCTTGACTGTGTCATTCCAGTCTTTGCTGTTAACACCCATTTATTAGGTTTCTCAGAACATTGCAATTGAGGTGTTGGCCAGGAGTAAAGTCTCAGCAGAAAACTCAACTGGGGAAGGATCTGCTTTCAAGTTCACTCAGCATCTTAGTAAAATTCAATCTCAGTGATTGACAGAGGGTCTCATTGCTAGCTGTCAGCCAGAGGTGGCCCTCAGTTTCTTGACCTGTGACCCTCTACATAGGGGAATTCACAATGCAGAAGCTTGCTTCATTCATGCATGCAAGGGGAAGAGTCTACCAGCATGATGGGAGTTAAAATCTTATGTAGCATAATTGTGGAAGTGGCATCCTATCACCTTTGCCATATTCTGTCAATTAGAAGCAAGTCCTATCTAGGACTAATTGGGAGGGAATTACACAAATGCATTAATACCAGAAGGCAGGGTTCACTGGGGCCATCTTAGGGTATGTCCATCACAAGTGCCCACGACTGAGTTCTGCAGTGTTTGGGAGTGGAACACTGCACAATACCTTCCCTCTGAGGATGCTTTGGAACAGACTTTTTGAGTGGCTGCTGTTGGAAGTACTTCTACATTTACATGAACACAGACCAAGGGAATCCAGCAAAATGCCATTTCCTTAATTAAACAGATTAACCAGTAAACCGAATTGCATTCTGCATGGTGGACTTTAACAAGGCTAATGTATCCGTTGTGGTTCTCAGTGGAAGGCCTCCCCAGTCTCTTCTCTTTCCTCTCTCTGCTGACCCCACTTCCTCTGCCATTTTCTTTCTATTCTGTACCTCCTTGAATTTTTCATCTCATATTTTTCTGCATCAAGATGACAGTTTTGTGTGTATATGAAATGTTCATTTTAATTATACCGGCTTGGTAATAAGTGTATAGTCAGGTTGGCATCAGCCTTGAATGCAAAAATCCTTCCTTTCAACTGATTATATCTTGAAAGGATTTGCAGCCCTGGGCACCTAGACATTGTAATGCATCATTGTTCACTAGATGAACATCAGGGGACAGAAATTAAAGCAGAAGCAGGGGACGGTGGCAGTCTTGGCCCTGAAATCAGCCAAGATGAAGGATGATCAAGTGAAGCCAACAACTTGGGGTAGAAGGGGGAGGGTCCAAGTGCTCAGCCTCTGGCCTTCTCACAGTTGGATGGAATGACAAGCTGTGGCTAAAGGTGCCACGAGGCCTTCTGAGGAAAGAATTAAGAAGTAGGCCAAGTGTAAGGTGTTAGTCCCTAATGCAGTGCAGCAGACAGGACCTGGCAGAGAAGGCAGACCCTCTCAGAGCAGTGAGAAATGAGGAGCTGGCAGAACACATGCCCCAAGAATCACAGAGGCTTAGGTACCCCCTCTGAATCTTGACTCCTGTGACATAACCATGTGGCACTTAGAGAGATCCTTGCCTTTGAAAGTGAAAGGTAAAAGGCCTGAGAATCAGGTGCTCAGACCACAGAAGCAGAGTAGAGGTCAGATCCACTGAATCTTAGGACTGGAAGGAACTTTTGAAGAGCCTCTATATTTAGTACCCTAATGTGGTAGATGAGGAAACTCAAATTTAGACAGGCAGTGGACTTACACGAGGCTGCATGGATGAAGGTGTCGTATACGCTTTTCACCTGTCCATTTGCTTCTCTTAAGTGTCCCAAAGTGCTGCTGCATAAGCAGCTCCCCCAGCTGGGAAGGGGAGAAGCTAGTGTTTTGTTCTGAGTGGATGTTGTAAATGGGTCTCTAGCCACCTCTCCTGTGTGTGGTACAGTGTGTCAGCGATTCCATCAAATCTCCCAGTGACCTTCCCTCTGAGAGATTTATACACCTCTGTCCCACTTAGGTAATCTGTGTGACTTGTTTTTGGCCAATGCAATGTGAGTATATTAGGCTATTCTTGCATTGCTATAAGGCAATACCTGAGAATGGGTAATTTATAAGAAAAGAGATTTCATTGGTTCACAGTTGTGCAGGCTGTACAGGAAGCATTGCACCATCTGCTCCTGAGGAGGTCTCAGGAAGTTTCTAATCACGGCAGAAGGTAAAGAGGGAACAGACCTATCATATGGCAAGGGCAGGAGCAAGAAAGAGAGCAGGAAGGTATGACACACTTTTAAATAACCAGAGCTCATGAGAACTCACTATCATGAAGAGAACACCAAGGGGATGGTGCTAAACCATTCATGAGAAATCCGCTCACATTATCCAATCACCTCCCACAGGGTCCCTACCTCCAACATTGGCGATTAAATTTGAACAAGAGATTTGGGAAGGAACACATATCCAAACCATATGAGTAGGTTAAAGTGAGTGTGTCACTTCAGAGTCTTTTCCTCTGCCATGAGACAGGCAAGTGTTCTGGTCAGAGGCTGCCTCTTAGCCTGGATTCCAGAGTGAAGGTGATATGGACAGAGCCATAGCCCACTGCCGATGGACATACAGTGTGAGCCATGTTTGTTACCAGGCTTATTCTGGCTGTCACCACAGCATGATCTGGCCTACCCTGAGTGACTTGACATGGTGGGCAGGCTCCATACATTCACACATATGTATACAGTCACTTTTCCCCAGGTCCATGGTCTTCCTCCAGGTTGCCTCCTTTTCCTGTGTGACCAGCCCTGTGAATGGCACCCCTTACTCAAGGAACCTGGGATAATCCTGGCCACCTCCCCAGGTTCCAGCCAAGTCACCAAGTGCTGCACTACTTCCCAAACCCTGCCTCTGCCCCGGTTCACGCTGCTCATCACTGCCTCAGCTGCCATGCAGGCTGCTTTGACTCCTGTCTTGCCCTTCCCTCTCCAATCCAGTCCCTGTAGGTGGCCAGAGGGAGCCAAGCCCACTAGAAGGTTTTTAAGAGGGTTGCTCACTGCAAGATCAGCCTGAATGTGGCCTACAAAGTTCTTCTAGCAATAGCATCCATCTGTCTCTCACTATGTTCCTGTCAAGATGCATTTCTTCTGTCTTGTCCAATTTCTTTCTCTGTCTGTCTCTGTTTTAATTTAAAAGGCTGTTTTTCTGCATGGAAGCTCCACCTCCAACTTGCACCACTCAGCAACCAGTCATCCTCTGCCCTCTCCCCTCATTTGCTTGCCTAACTTCAACTCATTATTGGAACCTCAGTTTGGAGTCACTTTGTCTAGGAAGCTTTCCCAGACCACCTGAGTATATGCTGGGAGTGAGTCCTCTGGCTCACAACACCACCCTGTCCTGCCCACTGCAATTCTGTATGAGGTTGCGCCTCAATTGACAGGCAACTGTTCCCCGGTAGACTACACTGACCGCCAGGTCCCCCATGCCTTGCAAAGAAGTTTCTGGCACATGGTAGATGCCCCTTGAACATTTGCTGCTGAATGTTGGTTTTTCATCTTGAAGACAAAAGAAAACAGTGGCCACATGGGAACAAAAGACCTTATCCTAAAACCAAAGCCTCTTTTGGATACAAAACATTATATTTCAAAAAAAAATATTACATTTCATGTGAGGAAAAATGCAGCATTGGAAAGAACTGGAACCCTCAAAAATACATGAAATGAGCTACATATATTATTAAACATTGGTCATGGGTCTGTCTGTTCTGAGTGTGCATAAAATCACAAATTTTTCATTGAGACGTAAATATTTAAAACCAGACAAAAAAGTGACCATGAGCACCAGGAGAGTTTGGCTAGGAGTGCGAGGTGAGGAGGAGCAAGTGGTGAATGAGAGCGTGTTGGATTCTGTGGTCCCAGGCGGGCTCTGCGGTGTGGGTGTGCATGAGAACAGGGTTTTATTTTTAAAGATACTTCCTCAAGAGATTGTTCATTAGGCAGTCCAACCTTTTCCTTGCTGTTCTCTGCTGTAAACATAACCTGATTCTGGAGACGGAGTTTGGAGAGATGTTAAGATCTAAGAGCCAGTGGAGTTGAAGAAGGCAGGGGTTGGGGGGTAAAAAAAAAAAAGTCCCACAGGCCTTATGGTTGATAAGTGAGTCTGCGTAGTTGTGGTTGGTCTGCTGGGCAGAAAAACTGATATTGGTAATGGTTTTCATTCCAATGGCTCTGAAGGAGTGATTCTTGGTATATAGTACATTGATGTGCATTTGAATTGTCTGTTTCTGCTACCAGAGCATCACCTCTTGTGATTGGTCCAGAGAGTAAGGCAGTTAGGGAACACTGAGCCTGGATCTACCCGAATTCCTCAGGTAGGAGGTGGGGTTGCCATTTTCTAACTCTGAACAATCACATGCCTCTGCATGATACTGATGATAAGCATCTACCTGGACAAGGCTACCAGATTTAAAAACCTTTGTTGGTAGGTAGATGTCTTAGTTTGTTTTTTATTGCCATAGCAGAATACCTGAGGCTACATAATTTATGAAGAGAAGAGGTTTATTTGGCTCACAATTCTGGAGGCTGGAAGTTCAAGATTTGGCAGCTACATCTGGTGAGGGCCTCAGGCTGCTTCAACTCATGGCAGAAAGTGTGCAAAGAGATCACACAGTGAGAGAGAAAAACCAGGGAAGCCAGACTCTTTGTAACAACCCACTCTCCTGGGAACTAATCTATTACTAAGAACTCATTTAGCTCCTGGGAAGGCATTAATTTATTCATAAGGGTTCCACCTCCATGACCCAAACACTTCCCACTATGCCCTCACTGCCAACACTGCCACATTAGGGATCAAATTTCAACATGAGTTTTGGTAGCGCAAACCATACCAAGATAGGCAGACAGGCTGACTGACAGATGGCTGGCTGGATGGGATGGATTAGCAGGTGGATATAACTATGCAGAGAGATATGATAGAAAAAAGAACACTTTATAAGGAGTACAATGAGGGGAATATGTTCTTTTACAACCCTTGTTTGCAACTTATTAAAAGTCAACATGCTGGTTAGGTGGTGTTTTATAATTGCAAAGCAGAAGGTCTAAATAAATAGGAAGTTCTACTAAAGATTTAATTAACCTAACCTGTAAAACATGTTTAATTGATCTGTATAATCAACAAATGATTAATACATCATTTAGAATGAGGTATCACAAAGGGGAGGCCGATAAACTTAAAACCCCTTTGTCTAGGCTTAAGAGAATTTCTCAAGAAACAAGAGAGCTCATTTCTCCTGTGATAACACTATTTCTCCCCACTTATAGAATGACATAAGCTGCATAATGAGCAGATTAGGCAGAGAATCACCAACAAAGTACTGCACCTGCGAAAGCAATTAGCCCCGTGTGCTTTCCTCCTGGGAGAAGCAGAGACAGGTTCCATGCAGAATGCAAGGGCAGCACCTGAGCTAAATGGACTGCTTTGTCCATACAACATGTATGTGGTTTGGCTGATTTTAGAGCGCATGAAGGAAGGGGTAGAATGGTTATGGTTCTTTCCCCAGAACCAGTAGTCCTTTCTTCATATCTGTATTGACATGCATAATATGTCAACCTGAACACCTTCCTTTTGTGTGAAACACATCTCTCTCCTGCTTCTTTAGGGGGTCATTTTTTCCCTGCTCCAACTACGTGATTCTCATAAGGGCTGCTAAACACAGTACCTGCTCTCAGGAATGGGCACAAGATTCAAGCGGGCCAATCATAGTAGGCCCAGGCCATGAGTCAAGTCAATTAGAATTCTTCTCAGGAAATTTTTAAGAGGGTGTCACTTTTTTTCTTTAGTTGTATAGCTGTGAGGATTGGCTATTTGGGAGAACAAAGCCAACTGGCAGAAAGGAACATGTGATGGTACATATTGAATGTCAACTTGGTTGGATTGAAGGATGCAAAGTATTCATGGGTGTGTCTGTGAGGGTGTTGCCAAAGGAGATTAACATTTGAGTCAGTGGACTGGGAAAGGCAGATCCATTCTCAGTCTGGGTGGGCACCATCTAATCAGCTGCCAGCAAAGCCAGGAATAAAGCAGGCAGAACATGGAAAGATTAGACTGGCTTAGTCTCCCAACCTACGTCTTTCTCCTGTGCTGGATGCTCTCTGCTCTCGAACATCAGACTCCAAGTTTTTTAGCTTTGGTGCTCTTCCACTTACACCAGTGGTTTGCCAGGGGTTCTCAGGCCTTAGGCTACAGACTGAAGGCTGCACTGTCAGCTTCCCTACTTTGGAGGTTTTAGGACTCGGACTGGCTTCCTTGCTCCTCAGCTTGCAGACAGCCTATTGTGGGACCTCACCTTATGATCATGTGAGTCAATACTCCTTAATAAACTCCCCTTTTTATATACATCTATCCTATTAGTTCTGTCCCTCTAAAGAACCCTAATAGAGAATACACATAAGAAATAGCTAGATAAAGAGGAGTCCATAGTTCAGATAATATTTAAATCACCAAGTCTCCGCAGCTTCCTTGATCCTTTCCTTTCTGAGACTTGGCTGCTCAGCAAGTCCAAACCTGTGTGCTTCTCCCGGCATTCTTTCAGTAAGTCCTTAACCTTCTCAGGCTGTCTGATCTAGGTTTTTGTCATTGGCAAAGAAATGGGTCCTAAATAGCTTTTCTTCTTTCACACTCACTTGCCTAATGAGTCACTGAATAGGTAATGAATACCTACATTACAAATGCATAAGGCCTCACATTTGCCCTAAAGGACCTGATGCTTTGCGGGGGAGACTGAAAGAGACAACAGTGGCATAGTTTGGTTAGGAGGATGATGTGACATGAAAACATTTGTCAAAACATGAAAACCCAGTTTGGGTTGTGATACACTAAGCTTTCCCTTTGTCTTGCCTTGCCTTGCCTTACCTTACCTTACCTTACCTTACCTTACCTTACTTTCTGTAAGCCCAAGGTGGCACTATACAATGAGCAATAGATGTCATCTATATGGATGTTTAAGGACATTAACCATAGAGGTAGATGGCAAAAATTCCTACTCTTCTTTACCTCCTTTGAACCTTAAAATCCAGAGAAGTTTGCATTATTATTTTCCCCTTTTCATCACAAATACTTTTATAACAAGATATTGCTTCAACTACTGCACGCTGCTGGGAATAAAACTGCAGATGGTAAGGTTGAGGCTAAATGCCACTGACAGGCAGGGGAGCTTCCTGCCGGCTCCAACATTTAGCTCTGGTTGTTCGATGGACATTTGAGAATTGGAATTTAGGAACTAGAGGAATTTCTGCATATTCACCTTGATACTGTAGCATTAGAAGGTCACCAGAATGCAGCCTCCACTTTTAAGAAAGTAGAAGACCAAGGTTTCCATTTATACACTGGTTCAGTGTCTCAATCTGGTACATTTTTGTGCTTTTGCTACTTATTGATTTGACCAACGTGAATCACTCTTTGGCAAACAGGGCTGCGTTAACACGTTAAAAGCTCATTATGAGGATAATGGACATAAAGTAAAAAGGAATCAAATGATGTGAGTGTAAAAGGTTTTTCCCTAGACAGCTGAAAATAAATTGAAAACAAATTCAATTAAAATAACATTCAGCCTTTTTTATTTCTTTCATGGTGTGATTCCTCTGAAGGAGGTGCCCAAAGCTAGCATAATGCTTTGAAGGGCTATCCCGTCCTGCACCAGACAGACATGGGAAGACCAATGCAGAATGTGTGTCCACGATGGACTGATTTAGGAAGCTGTTCTCTAAAGCCACACGTTTCTTTCTCCCACAAATATCTCTATGTCTGTTTATCACATCCTTTTCTGCTTTCTTTTGGTTAAAACTCAGAAGACCTCTCAAAGCAAGGCAAGCTTCCCATCACGCAATACCCTTCCTGCATCTCAGCCTTATGCCCAAAGCTGAAATCTGGGTCTGTCCTTACCCCAACCTTCGCTGCTGCTTTAGTTTCACAAGCACAGTCAGGTTTTCTCTATCCACAGGGTTTTCAGGCCAGCCCCAGGAGTCATGCAGTTTTTCCTTCCTTTTCCTGTTTACTTTCCTACTCTATTGTTTTCGTTATGAAAGTCTGACTCCCTTTTTTAAGAAGACAAAGGATGGAGTGGTGTATTTTATAAGGAAATGCTCATTGTTTCTTCCTTCCCACTAATCACTGCTGTTCTTCCGCAGGTAACCAAGGGCAGTAGCTGGGTGTGCATTGCCAGCCTACACATTTCCTTTTGCCCACTTTCCTACATCCAACCCATCTCAAAGCTCTTTAATTCTATCTTTAAAATGTTTTTCAAAGCAGTACATTTCTTTCCTTCTTTCCTAGCCATTGTCACCCATTAGGTGTATTTATTTCCTAGGGCTGCTGGAACAAAGGACCTCAAACTGGGTAACGTAAAGCAACAGGAGTATATTATCTCACCATTCTGGAGGCTAGATATCTGAAAATCAAAGTGTCACTAGGGCCAGGCTCCTTCTGAAACCTGCAGGGGAATCTTGCGCTGCCTCTTCCTGGCTTCTGGTGGTCTCTGGTATTCTTGGCCTTACTTACCTTGCAGCTGCAGCACATCACCCTCTGCCTTTATGTCATTTGGGGTTGTCCCAGTGTGCCTGTCTTCACATGCCTGTCTTTTTATAAGGACACCAGGCATTTGTTGGACCCTACTCCAGTGACCTCATCTTAACAAGTTATATCTGCAATGACCCTATTTCCAAATAAGGTCACATTCCAAGGAATAGGGGGTTAGGGCTTCAACACATTTTGGCAGGGGAGGAGAGGACACAATTGGATACATAGCACAAGGCTACAGTGGACTAGCCTCTTATTTTCTCAAAGTAGAACCTGCCCAGCAGCCAGAAGAGTTCCTTCAATTTCATGGAGATCCAGACACTCCTCTCCTTAAAACCCACCCCTACAAGGCTTCCGTTGTACCTAAGGTAAAATCCCAGTTCCTGTTGTGGTTGACAAGGCTTTTTTATCTGGATCCCGCTCAGCTGTGCTGCTCAAAGTCTTTACCTATAGCCCCTCTACCTTCATTCAGCCCGCTCGCCCTCCTCCCTCGTCCTCCTCCGTCGCCCTCCTATCTCGCCCTCCTCATTCTTTGCTGAGTTAGCCCTGCTCCTCCACCACATCATACTTTGAATGCTTCTTCTGGAGGCCTTCCCTGACCCCTCCAAAATCACGGCCATATGCAGCCTTTTTTCCCTGTCTCACTCTCCTACATCCTTATCTCACCTGTACTGATGTCAGCCTAAGGACTTTCGTTTAATGTCTGTCTTACACGAGAGTTGACGAACTATGGCTAATGGGCCAAATTTGGCCTGTGGTCTACTTTTGAAAGACCCTTGATAGGAGGATGGTTTTTACAGTTTTTAGGGTTGTTAAAAACAAGTATACAAAAAATACCAAGAAAATATGCTTCAGAGACTGCATGTGGCCTGCAGAGCCTTAAATATTTATGCTCTGGCTCTTTATAGAAATGTGTGATGATCCCTGGTCTTACCCTCTATCAACTCCCTGGGAGCCGGAAACTTGTCTGTTTTATTTGCTGCTGTGTCTGGAAAACCTTGCAAGGGGTCTGGCACTTACTAAGATCCTTGCTAGATATACAGTGGTGAAGTGAATGGGTTATTCAATGAATGGTTGGTTCTCAGTGACTGTTGATTTAGGAAAAACCAATCTTTTCATAACAGCCAGAGAGACTTCTCTGGTAGTATGTATGGATTTTGATAATCTGGCAATTCAGTCATTTAATAAACAGTGAGACCAGTGATGTTTTAGACGTTGGTTGAGTAACCAAGGAGGGAGACTGATTGAGCACTTCTCTTGGGAAACTTATCTAGAGGAGAAGAGATGCAAAATGTGATGAAGGGTTTTAACCAGGGCGTCACTTGTGAAAGAGAAATTTAAACAGTGAATTGCTGCAGGCCGGGCGTGATGGCTCACACCTGTAATCCCAGCACTTTGGGAGGCCAAGGCAGGCGGATTAAGAGGTCAGGAGTTCGAGACCAGCCTGGCCAATGTGGTGAAACCCCATCTCTACTAAAAATACAAAAATTGGCCGGGCGCGGTGGCTCAAGCCTGTAATCCCAGCACTTTGGGAGGCCGAGACGGGCGGATCACGAGGTCAGGAGATTGAGACCATCCTGGCTAACATGGTGAAACCCCGTCTCTACTAAAAAATACAAAAAACTAGCCGGGCGAGGTGGCGGGCGCCTGTAGTCCCAGCTACTCGGGAGGCTGAGGCAGGAGAATGGCGTGAACCCGGGAGGCGGAGCTTGCAGTGAGCTGAGATCTGGCCACTGCACTCCAGCCTGGGCCACAGAGCGAGACTCCGTCTCAAAAAAAAAAAAAAAAAAAAAAAATACAAAAATTAACCGGGCATGGTGGCATGCATCTGTAGTCCCAGCTACTTGGGAGGCTAAGGCCAAAGAATCGCTTGAACGTGGGAGGCACATGTTGCAGTGAGCCAAAATTGCACCACTGCACTCCAGCCTGGGTGACTGAGTGAGACTCCGTCTCAAACAAACAAACAAAAAAACCAGTGGATTTCTGAGGTTCAGTTCCTCCTTGGTGGTAGGAAGGAGAACAAGGGGATGCTCTCATCTAATTTTATATTATCAATACACAAACACTGTTCTCCTAGAGACAAGTTTTCTCCAGATAGGCTGGTTGTTGCTTTGCCTCTGGTCCAAACAGGACCATCTCTCATGAGTCAGTCTCACTTTATTGCCCTCAAAGTGCAGGTAGCTGTGGAAAAAACAAAACTTAAAGCATCCTCAACTTCAGCCTAAATGAGAAAGCTGGTTGTCCTGTGCAGCCTATGGAAACTCTTGAGGAACGAACCAGAGACCACAGCCCCTAGTAGACAACTGAGAAGCCCTTCCTTGTCCAACCACCATCTTTCACCACAAGGCATATCCTTATGGCTGTCATTTAAAATTCCACCTCAGCTTTTATTTTTTCCAGGTTGCTGCAGTTTTAATGCCTATTTTGGGAAGCAGGATGAATCTGAGATACACAATCTGCCAGTTGACCTAGCTGCTTACAATTCACTGATTTATTTCAAAATCTCTCCCTGTGAATCTTAGGAAATCAAGCTTAAGGATAGTGTTAAGTTGTACAGAAGGTCTTTGTTCTTCCCACTTTTGGTTAAATTAGAATCAGTTTGTCTTGGACTTATTCTAAGCCCTTCTACTGGAACTTACCAAGATCTTTTATTTCCTAACTGTATTTAAATTTTTTTTTAATGTAAGTCCTTGAGAGGTGGCTTTTGTCCTCCAAATGGGTAGTAGCTTCATGATACAGCTGGAAGTGCCCTTCTTCCCCCCAGCTCTTCTTGCAGCTCTCAACTTGAAGGCCACCCCCCCACCTCACCCCCCACTCCTGGAGGCCTTCCTTCAGCACCAGCAGTTAGACACACCTGTTTATGAGGCTCCCAGGCACCCCCCAAAATCAAAAGCCAAATCAAGGGCCCAAAGTTGCAGAATATTTAAAATTACATCATTTGTCTATCACAATAAAAGATACAGTGGGACTCAAATTCACTGACACACAAGAAGATGGAGAATTCACGAACAGAACATGTAGCATAGAAGCTGAGTCCTGCGGTGTGGTGGTGAGGTTCTGGCACAGGACCAATCAGAGCTACAAGTGTGACATCCTTCAGTCTGTAAGTTGCCCCCTGCACCTTTGAAGTCCCCACAGCATTGGGAATGGGAGACCCTTTGAAATGAGAGGCCTGGCCAAACACCCCTGGTTCTTCTTCTCTGTGCTCAGTGGGTCTTTTTCCCCATTGTTCTTCAGCACAGTGTCCTGTTCATTTCCTTTAAACCGTATCTTCCAATTTGTAACTATTTTACTTACTTTACCTGTTTGCATTCTGTACCCTTCCCTTGTCCCCACAAGAATGTAAGCTCCATGAGGTGGGGTACATGTAGTATGTAATGCAGTCTCCTGGTCTCCCCAGCACCCTCAGTGCCTGGCCTCCTGTAGACCTGTGAGCGTTGACAGTGCCATTTGCAGGGCCTGTTGGTGGTGGGGATGGGTAGGTGTGAGCAATCCACCACACCCAAGGGCATGGAAAATGGTCCACCAGTCCTGCCATGTTGGGCAGTGGTTTAACACCAAGGCCAACCCCCAGGCTGGCAATTGAACTATTTCATGCTATTTATCAGCAGTGCCCCTCCTCAGCTCCACCAGCTGCTTGGGTCTATGGTTGAGCTAAGCTTATTCAGTTTCAATAATAAACATAAATAAATAAGAAGACTAAATAAATATGTAAGTCTTTTGCCCCTTGGTCTTTGTTTTCCTGTTGGGCTCTATCTCTGTCATGTTCTCATATGACTGTACTGACCCATCCCTGATTCTCCCTCGGTTCCTCTGTTTCCCAGAACCTCCTTCTTTCACTCTAGCCATCACTCATCTGTGATTTCTCAAGTTGGGTCCCCATTGTCAGTACCGGGGAGCCTCTGCTTGTGATCATAAGACTCCATCATGTCAATGACCTCTCATGCTGTTGCATTATGGTAGTCCACCCTTATCTTCAGGTGACCATTCCAAGACCCCCAGTGGATGCCTGAGACCACGAATAGTACAAAACCCTGTATACCTATATATACTATGTTTTTTTCCCCTATACATACATGTCTATGATAAAGTTTAATTTATAAATTAGGTACAGTAAGAAATTAATGACAACAACTTTAAAAATAAAACAATTCCAACAATATCTCAGTATCACTACTCCTATGCTTTGGAACTTTTAATAAATAAAATACAAGTTTTTGAACACAAGCATGCAGTACCTTGGCAGTCGATCTGATAAACAAGCTCACTGCCAAGTGACTAATGGGCAGGGAGAATGGACAGTGCAGACACACTGGACAAAGGATTCACATGCCAGGTAGGACAGAGCAGGATGACGTGAGATTTCATCACAATCAGAGAGCATGCAATTTAAAATTGATGAGTTGTTTATTCCTGGAATTCTCCATTTAATATCTTCTGACCCCCAGTTGACTTTGGGTAACTGGAACCATGAAAGCAAAATTGTGCGTAAGGAGTACCACTGTGTTTGGTCTTTCAATGTTAAGTATTTAGATCAAACATAGGGATTGGAAATGTGAATTCTGGAGCCAGGCAGCCTGGGTTCAAGTCCCAGCTCCACCAGTGGCAAGCTAGAAATCCTTGTGTAAGCTGCTGGGACTGTCTGTGCCTCAGTTTTCTCACCTGTAAAATAAGGATAGTAATAGTATCTTCCTCGGAGAGTTGTAAGGATTAAATGCCTAATCCATGAAAACACATGTGACAATATCTGGCACATGGTAGGTGCTTAACGTGGGTCAGCTTCTGTATTGTCCACACGTTCATACATTTGGCTCAGAAACAGTCTCCTAGAGTCCTCTTCCTAGGTGCTGAGAGCCTTCCATTGTATGTGAGGCCTTCTCTGTAGAAATGTGTGTTTAAAATAAGGACTTGACCAGAGCTGCTCACTTCTCAGAAGAGATGGAACCTGGCGCAGTGAACCCTGGGGTTGGACAGCATCTCTGTTCATCCAGCTCAGCGGGGGTGGCCCCTGCCTCTGTTCCTGGTGGGATGCTTTGTCCCACACGTGACAGAGGCCCTGGGGAGAGGAAAGGACCTGGCCAAGGAGACCTGAAGCCTGTGGTCATCTGAGTCTCCAGCAGAGGCCAGAAAGCAACAGGCTTTGATGTGCCGCCAGGCCAGGAATGGGGCAAAATGCCAAGGAACAGAGTTATTGACACCTCAAGCCTGCTCTATCTGAATTATAACCTGCTTCTAGAGTTGCAAAGGCAGGTGTTGTCCTGAGAGACAGGCAAAGCCAGATGCCACACATGCAGCGGCATGGCAGACGGATTCAAGCTGTGACCCTCCGGAGACCACAATGATGGCTGGGTCTTCCATGCCCCTTGGATCTCAAACCACCGAGCAGGTGACTGTCAGCCGCCCTGCACCTTTACCACCCCCGGTAGTTACCTGTCTGTGGGCAGCTTTTCCCGAGCAGTTCTCCGGAGCGGCCAGGAGATGGCGGAATTTCTCCTGTGTTCCAGCCAGAGGCTTTCAATTGGCTTAGCATTTCCACTGCCGAGGACCAGGGAGAATAAGCGCTGGTAACATTTTGAATATAAAATGTAGCAGGCAAAATACCTTGGAGACCACAAATTGGGAGAGCCTTCTAATTTTTTTAATTTTTCAGACAAAAGATGAAATATACATTAGAATTTACAAAACACTTTCACATTCATTATCTCACCGTAAAAAGGGAAAAGATGAAAACCAGTTTTAACCCCCTTTTGGAAAATAGGTAGGCTGCAGCTGAGTCCTCCATCTGCATGACTGTCAGATTGTAAATGGGATCACTCGGTGCTAGTATGTGACAATATTATTATTATTGTAATGATATTGATAACGAGAATAACAGAAATGATAGCTGCTGTTTATTAAATGCCACTATGGGCTAAGCATTTCACATGCATTATCTTGTTTAATCCATAGAATAACAACCCGATGCAGGGATACACAGTGATTTACTGTTGAATCTTGAGATTATAGCAGCAGCCTCGTGCTTATTGTTCCAGAAGTAACTCAGCATCACCAGACTAAAGCCACCAAGAGTTGACTCACAGCAGGATTTCTCCTCTCAAATAAAAACATGCCAACCTGTCCCTTTTGCTTAGAATTTAATTCTGCTACTATTTTCCTATGTCCTGGTTAGTGGAACATACTATATATTAATTAATAATAACAGCAACAACAGTAACAACTATCATTTATTCAGCACTTACTATGTGCTAGGTGCTATTCTAAGAAAATCTTAAAACCTCACAGCAGCATTACTGGGTAGGAACTTTTCATCACCACTTTACTGATGAGGGAAATCAAGCCCAGAGAGGTTTGGCAGTGCTTCTAAAGTCACGCAGTTAGCAAACAGCAGTTAACTCTAGGGCTGGGAATCTGTCACTAAGTTAGTGGCCCTCGTGCCTTAATTTTCTGAATGAATTTCCTATTGTATATTCCTCAGTTTCATGGCAGCCTCATCATTAGTCTGAGATTCTGCTTCTAAGAGCGTTTTCTTGATGCTCCATTCTTTGCCTCTATGGGATTTTTTTTTTTTTTTTTTTTGGGTGAGTTTTGCCTCTGAGCTTGTGTCCATGCTAATTCCAAACCAAAAATACAGTCCCAGTTGGTGAGTCCAGATTGGTGTTAGGAACACACTCCATATCCCAAGATAACCCCGTATTTCTAAATTATTGGAGAGATTTGACTGTTTGGCAGAGCAAATGGGCATGCAAGATGTTCGTCTCAGCAGAGTTATTTTACGTCTTTTTTGAGTGTGTCTCTTTTCTCTGGCTCAGAAGCAAAGGGCTCTGTAGGATGACTATAGCTAACAGTAATTTATTATATATTTTGGATAGCTAGAAGAGAGGCTTTTGAATATCCCCAACACAAAGAAATGATTGATGGTTTAGTTGATGGATGTGAATTATCTTGATTTGACCTCTATACATTGTACATATTGTAACTTCACGATGGACCCCATAAGTATGTACACTTATTATTTATCAATTAAAAATAAAATAAAAAGAAGCAAAGGGCACTTTGCTTCCTTCCTCAGCAGGTGTCTCATGGCCAGCACTGGCTAGAGTGTCACAGTTCTGAAGCCTTAACGTAGATCTCTCTCTGTTGTTCTCTCCCCCTCTCCCCTCTTCCCTTTGTCCCTACTCCACTTTCCTTCCTCTCTTGTGCACTCTATTTCCAGACACTTTTGGGTACCCCATTTAGATGAGAAAATACAGGTTAGGTGTACATATCAGCTTCCTGTGTGCTGTCAAACTTTCTTTATAACATTTGGATTTTGGAAGTGCCTCATGGGTATATAGGATGGATTTTTGATAGAAGGGCTTATTTTCAGGCCTCCTGAAAACCTCTATCAGGTGAAGACAGCTGTCTCTTAGCATCTCAAGTAATAGTGCCTGAGGCCTGGTTAGAAATCCTGTTGCCTTTGCAAATGGGACTGTGGCTGGTATCTGGGTTTCCCTGCTCTGCCTTCACATCCTAGTTCCCAAAAGTCTCAATTCCCAAGGCTCATGTGGACCACTTCCTTCCTTCCTTTCTGCTGCCAGAGTAAGAATGTTCTGTGCCCAGAAAGACATCCTGTTTTAGGGGCTACCCTCCAAGTCAGGAGCTACCATCAGTAGTCAGAGGGTAGTACCAGCTGCAGAATGCATTTCTGGGCTTGGGGAGCCTTGAGGCAGACTGGGCTGGAGGCTTCTTGCAGTCAATTTATCAGGAGAATGTTTTCAGAGTGGGGTCTGTGGGATGTTATCGGCTACCACATGTATATAGGCACATGTGCATATCTGCACTCTCTCTCCCTATTTTTCTTTCTCTTTTCTCTCTCTCTTTCACATACATACACACACACACACACACACACACACACACACAGAGTCACATTGCTGCAACCAGGATATAAAATGGTTCCCTGGCTAAGCAAGCCCCAGGAACATTGGATTAAACTGTTTTCTCTCAGAGGTCTTAATTCTAAAAAAGGGTTGCAGCTTGGAGGGTTTTCTACATTTTTTAGGCCAAGGAGTCTCTTCTGGCAGACCATGTCATGGGGCTGGTCATTTGTGGAACACACTTTTGGAAACTCCACACTTGAGATATAGTTGTAAGTGCCAGTTCTTGTCCAAAGGCAGGAAAGTACCTGTTTGCCAAACACCCAGCTCAGCCCTTGAGGAGGGAGGCAACCAAATGTGGCTGTGCTGTGTGCCACTCCCATTGGAATGAGCATGCCCAGGCAAGACCAGGCCCCTGTGTCAACAACCCATTACTCTCTCTTGTGCAGTTCTCAATGTGGGCTTCGGTCCCCACACTCCATGTTTTTCCTAGGGGTCCACAAGTTCACTCTGTGAGTCATTGTCACTTGCCCTCAGGGTAGCTTTTGGGGCTGGCCGTATCTTCTGAGAGTTCCCATTTTGGCGGAGCTTCTGAGCTCTTCCACCAGCATCATGGATGTGTGCTCAGTTGCAGCTCTTCTAATGAGACTGATCCCCAAAGCTGGGAAACCTACATGGTGCCAGTCTGGCACTGCCAGCACCATGCCATGGTGTTCCTCCCAGAGCGGGGCAGGACTGACACTCAGGACATTACTGGGATTGAATATCAGACACCATGACTTCCTTTGTATGGCCCTGCCCACGCCTCTCTGTCCTCGTGCCACTTCAGGCCCTGCGAACCAGATACTTCTTGCCTCCCTGCAAATCTTTCATGAAAAAAACAGCCCCGCTATAATAGGGCTACAAAAGGTCAAAGGTAGCAGTGTAGTTTGAGGTCTTTTTAGAAGCAGTAGGTTTGGGGATTGCGGGGGGGTGGTGCCGCTAGCATCTTAGCTCAGCATTTTGGGACAGTGGATGTTACTACCTCGTGACGATTGTTAACCTGACCTTTCCTATGACTGCCCTAATAGAGAAACTGTAGGACTCTGCATCTTGTCTCTGTCATCCTACAGTGAGGTAAATGCAGAGATTCTGCACTGATGTGAAGCCCATCCAGGATCCCTAGACACAAGGCCACCGGCATGAGCATGGCGGCCCAGGGGAGAATGCAGGTGGTGTACCTCTATGCCAAACGGACCAGAATGCTTGATACACAGATTAAAGGCTCCAATCACACCTTGAGTCAGGATTTTAGGAAATGAACAGAGATCGTAAGTCTCTCAAAAGCCACTCTAGACATAAGAGCAAATGCAGTGAATTATCCTAGACTGGAACCTTGACTAAAGGGAAAATATTGGCCAAAGGGCATTATCCTAACAATTGTCAAAATTAGAGAATGCACTGTAGGTTACACAAAAATAGTACCTCAAAGTTAAGTTCCCTGAATGTGATAACTGCACTGTGGTAATATAAGAGAATACCTTTATTGTTAGGATGCATACCCTGAAGTATTAAGAGGTTAAGGGACATAAAGTATGCAACCTACTCTAAGTGGTTCCTAAAAAATACTAATATGTATCCACAAGATAAATTCTTTAAAATTCATGAATCTGGATAAAGAATACATGGGGTTTTTTGTATTTATTTGTCACATTTTTCTGTAAGTTTGAAAATATATCAAATATTATCCAAGGGGGTAGTTGTTTAGAGATGAGTTTCATCTCTGAGATGTAAAACATGCAAAAATATATCCCAAAACCAAGACCTGCAGAAATTGAGTTGGATATTTGCCCTGGTCTCCTTAGCCCAGGGGTCCCAGTGCTCCATGAGGCCACTCCCCAGAGCTGGATGAAAAGCCAGGCATCCTGAACAGGTCCTTGGTTGGGGATCTTAGGCTTTTCTCCCTTTAGAGGCGTTGATGGCCAGATGTGGGGAATTCTGGCTGAAAGTAGATGCATAAAGGCAAAGATAGCACAACACTACTTTGGTGAAAGTTGGGAAGTCCTTTTGCTTCACCTAATGAGGTCTGCATGTTTTTATGAATGCTAACCTTATTACAAGGTATATGAACTCCAGCCTGGCATTCGTAGATCTCCAGAGCCCATGATAATGACTCAAAGACATGCTACAAAGTAAGTGATCAAATTCTATGATCATTTGTTGCCCCTTAATTAGAAATTGGCCATCTAGGTATTTCCCCCAATGGTGCCTCTGACCCCCACCCAGACAGACCTGTGACCTGTGAGCTGCTGTCCCCACCTGCCTCCCCCATCACCCAGCTCTCCCAACACTTAGTGCCCAGCCATTGGGTGGAAACTTCCAGTCTTCAGGACCCACCTTGAGAACTCCAACAAGGCTGCTTCTGTGTGCTCCTAAGGCTCTCAGCAGCAGGGGTTCCAAAGTATAGGGGGCACCATGCAATGGTGAAAAGAGCCTCTTCTCCATAGCCTGTCATATTTTGTCTCTTGGACCTCAAGGCCACCCTGTTCCTGCCCAGAGTCTCCCCATTTATCCTAGGAACTGCGATTCTGCTTTGAGCTAAAATATTGCCAAGCTTCACACGTAAAAAAAAAAATAGAGACACAAATAAATCAAAATGAAACAGAAAAAAGACACAAGGATTCTGTCTGCCTGTCACCCCTATGACTGTGCAGTCTCAAACTCAGTGCATGGTGCCTGCTGAGAGACAAACCTAACACTTTCTACTTCATCCTTTAGTGCTTCCCCCAACCCAGATTTTTCTTTGTCGCTGTATATGAAACAAAAACCTGTTCTGCATATTAGTGAATTTAAACAGCTCTCAGGAGATGATGGTAGAGTAGAAATATTACCAGAAGTTGTAGCTATTCCAACCAAGTGAGCACTTTTCGTGTCTGGCTCAGTGCTGAGTGCTTCATGTGATCTATCTCATTCAGTACTTCTAATCATTAAGTTCTATGCCATCCCCATCTTTCAGATTAAGAAACCAGGAAGTTAACTAATGTGTTCAAGATCTCACAGCTAGCAAGAAGTGGAACCTGAACAGTTGTCCAGACACATCTGACTCCAAAGTCCATATTCTTCACCCACTGTATGATTTTGCTCTCCTCCCTATAAACTACAGAACTGATGTGGGGCTGGGTGTTCTCTTCTAGCATCTGAACTCTAGCAAAGGCTGCCCTGCCCAAAATGACCTGTTCCCCAGAATTTCTACAGGCAGAGGTTGTAAAACCTTTATGAGTCATATTTACCTACACTAATGACTGTTAACAATATTAAAGCTGAAACTTTAAAAACAAGTCAACTTGCAATAATCGAATGGAAGCCAGAAACATACCTAACTCATTCCCATTTTATATTTGACTTTGGGATGCACTGAGTATTTTGGAAATGACAGACTCTATTTTGTTGGCTCTGGGTGACTAGACTGAGTTTGCCTTCTGTGGGTTCCCCTGAGTCAAAGGAAACAGAGGTAGCTCAGAAGCATATTGCATCACCAAGAAAAGTTGGTCTGAGAGTGAACATCTATAACAGAAAGCCCAGAATGTGAATTATTCAAAATCAGATGATATAGATTGCATACACTTCTTGTTAAATAGATTTCAGGTAAAGAACTTGTTGCTTCTCTGTGCAGTCGAGTTCTTCATCCATGCCCAAAAATATAGGTAAAATTTATGTTCTGATAGATGCTTATTTATCCCGTTTTGTAGCCATAATCTACACTTGTCTTAATTTCCTCTCAATTATGCTCAGGCATTAACTAATACTGACTAACTACAACCCCAAATAATTATTACTATCTGTTCCCTTTGTAAATATAACTCCAGCACAGAGCTAGAAGAATAATGGCATATTTACAGAAGGCAGCTAATTAAACTGAGTTCCAATTGCTTTCACTTTGCCAGAAGGAGCCATTTTCACAGCAAAAATTGGTTGGATGCTTGCATGCTTACCAGGAACAACTTGAGGTAACATAATTCAGGGTTCCCGAGGCAAAAATTCAGTGCAAGACAAATATACACAAGCAATAAAAATCTCATTAAGGAAGATATGGAGATTGTTTTACTGTAGCCCAACCATTAAAAGGGAGTATCATTTTGGTGGGTTTATTTAAGGAATAGTATATATTTCATTGTTTCATAATGGAAGTAATTGCAAGGGACTCTTAGACAATCCTTGAAGAACATTTTTATTTTCTGTTTGAATCTTTTCTAGTTTATGAAACTACTTTACCATCTTTAGCCTCATCATTTCTAAACTTTCTAACAGATCTGAGCATTGTTAAGCCCAATACCCAAAATTGTGAAAGTCCTAACACCCGCCTTTACCCCTTCTTCTCCATCTGCTCCTCATTTATTTCAGGAATTTGGTCTTAAGCACAACATGATCTTTCATATAGAGTATGGACGCTTCTGTGGTGTGATTTCTGGAGTTTAACTGAACTCATTAGCAACAGTCACATGAATGCAAGTTCCTCTGACAAACTTAGGTTGGAAAGCATGTCTTCAGTTTTCTTTCTCTTCTGGGTTTATAGGTTATTCAAACTCAAACCAAACAAACACCTTCCTGAAATAACAACAGAAAAGGAACCCAACACCTTACATTGTCAAGATGTTATCTTTGTCTGTTTTCACGTGGCTGTTAAAGATATATCTGAGACTAGGTAATTTATAAAGATAAAGAGGGTTAATGGACTCACAGTTCCATGTGGGTGGGGAGGCCTCACAATCCATGATTTAGCCTCCATAGGAAGGCTAAAGGCATGTCTTACATGGCAGCAGGCAAGAGAGAATGAGAGCCAAGCAAAAGGGAAAACCCTTTATAAAATCATCAGGTCTCCCGAGACTTATTCACTGTCATGAGAACAGTATTGGGGGAACTGCCCCCATGATTCAATTATTACCACCCTGGGTCCCTCCCAAAACACGTGAGAATTACGGGAGCTAACATGCAAGATGAGATTTGGGTGGGGACACCGTCAAACCATATCCCATCTCTAAGGGAAGAATGTGTCTTCCTTGTCCTAGCTTTAGGAGAGAAACTCAGGAACGTTTTAGTGCATAGATACCTGGATTATTTAAACAATATTTTCAGTTGCAACACTTTGCTGTGTTTCTGAATGCTGTGCTGAGTTTTCTTCCTGCCTGTGTGTAATTTCTGAATTTGTTTCTATCTACTGGAAGTAGTGATTTGGCAGGCATCAGCACTTTTTCCATGTTTAATTAATTCCTCTAATTTTGTGGTAAATGAGAATAATGGGACTTAATTTTGCTATTTATGTAAAATTGATTGGTAATTATGGGGAGCACAGGAGATTTGGCTTTACAAACAAAAATTAAGTGACCTCTCCATCATGGTTCCTTGGCATGCCTCATTCACTCGTCAGGGAAAAGCAGAAATGGCAGCAGAGCAGATGCTGGAGGGAGACGAGGGCAGGTTTTGACTTTTGCAGAAGTTGAAATATGGAAATGTGCAGGGTCTTGTTGAAAAGTCCAAAGGAGCTCAAGCCAGAATCATTCAGAAAACATGTATAGGATAGAAACCTGTTTAACTGATTTTTATTATGTCATATTTGACGTGGCTTGGTCACCTTAATTTCAATATATTCTGTCTTTTGTGTTCTGACCAAACCAAGGGATGGGTGGCAGGAAGAAGGTCTCTTCCTAGAGGTGCTTTATGTTATAGGAAGTTCTCATAAGATGTGGTCTCAAGACAGAAGGTTTTTACAATTATTGATTTCCCTCTTGAAACTGAATGTAGCTCCAGATTGATCTCAGATTCTTGGTAAATGATACTTACATTGTAAAAACTGGTTTGTTATAGGTTGATATCTAGACCTAAATGATGTCTACACCTCTGTGTCTAAATCCATCTCTATAAGTGCCTCTCTACACATACACACACACACGCACAGAAATTTTGCTTTCAACTCAAGGAATCTTGGATTAGAAGACAATATACATGAATATTATTATCATCCCCAAGTATTAAGATTTAGTTATTATCATGATAGAACTTATTTTTAAAGAAATGTGGGCCAGGTACCGTGGCTCACGCCTATAATCCCAGCACTTTGGGAGGCCAAGGAGGGTGGATCATGAGGTCAGGAGTTCAAGACCAGCCTGACCAACATGGTGAAACCCTGTCTCTACTAAAAATATAAAAATTAGCCAGGCGTGGTGGCACATGCCTGTAATCCCAGCGACTCAGGAGGCTGAGGCAGGAGAATTGCTTGAACCCAGGAGGCAGAGGTTGCAGTGAGCTGAGATCATACCACTGGACTCTAGCCTGGGTGGCAGAGCAAGACTCTGTCTCAAAAACAAACAAACAAACAAATAAAAGTGGCCAAGCGCAGTGGCTCAAGCCTGTAATCCCAGCACTTTGGGAGGCCGAGGCGGGTGAATCACCTTAAGTCAGGAGTTCAAGACGAGCCTGGCCAACATGGTGAAAGCCTGTCTCTACTAAAAATAAAATAAAAAAATTAGCTGAGTGTGGTGGCAGGCATCTGTAAGTCCAGCTACTTGGGAGGCTGAAGCAGGAGAATCGCTTGAACCTGGGAGGCAGAGGTTGCAGTGAGCCGAGATCGCACCATTGCACTCCAGCCTGGGTGACAGGAGCAAAACTCTGCCTCCTAAAAAATAAATGAAAATTATTTCGAATAATTTAGTTTTCCTTCTTTTTGGCACCATCAAAATTCAGTTCCTTGATGGGCAACATTCAATCTTCTGGCTAGATGACAAGCAGTTCTGGTAGGGTTGTCATAAAGAAAAAGAGGCTGGAGGCTTCAGTGAGCCAAGATCACACCACTGCACTCCAGCCTGGGCTACAGAGTGAGACTCCATCTCAAAAAAAAAAAAAAAAAAGGAAAGAAAAAGACAAATCGTGTCCTATCACCTTGCCAGTAGCATGGCATAGACATTCTCAGGTGAAATCGAAGAGACATTACATCCTGGAAGCTGATGTCCAACTTCAAAGACCTAATAAAATGAATTCTTGTGATTTAGCCACACAGAGCTATGGAAAATTATTGACAATATCTCAGTTAGTTGATACTTATTACCTACATATTATAACATGTTTATTTTAGGAGCATGAACAGTAATAGCTGAAATTTTCAAAACTATTACTTAGAAATAATACAAATTTATTACTTCGAAATAAGATGTGTTTATCTCAGTACCACCCTTCATGGGGATCAGATTTTACCTTATAATGGAATAGACAGGAATATCGGGCAGTAGTCATATTTATTTTCCCTCAAGATAATTTTTTTTCTTCAATAAAGTAGTTCGCTTGATCTGTGCTTTGTAAGTCAATGCAGAGTTTCAGAAAGATTGCAGAAAGACATTTAAGAAAGCTTCTGCCTTGGCTAAAAATGAGCAGAGTGCCCAGAACATAAATACTAGCAACAGGTTGTGCCCTGGGTTGGTAATTTCCCGCCTGTGACCCATTTAGAATCAGCTCATCAGGGATCAGACTCAGCATTCTAAGTGCCTTCCTTACAACGTTCCATCCATTGAGGTTTAAGGTGGAAAATAGAGTTGAGGTAACAAAGAGGCCTAGGGGATCAATTGCAATATCACTGCATAATGAATAATATTTCCCTAATTTTTTTTTGTATTGATTCTATACCTGTGGTCTCCCAAAACAGTTTTGATAACTTTCAAACTCAGAGGCTCATACTGCCTTCCTGGAAAAGAGATTCAAAGTGCCCAGGCAAAAACCCAAATTCGTTCTCTCAGATTTATTTTCTTTCAAAAACCTACTTTCCGGTAAATCAAATCAGATAATCATTTCTACTTGTTAAAACTATTAAATCAGGAGGTTTCGGGATAGTAGCAACAGTGGCAGTAAAATGTTTGTGTCTTCCCGAATCTTCACATAGAATCAGACAGAAAGACTACTCAGTAAAACCAAAGCTCATGGTTTCAGAACAAAGCAGGGTGACAGGGTATACCGCAAGCCTCAGAATGCAACCCAGTGTCAGCATTTGTCAGAAAACAGAGGAAAGCAATGGGCATCTGACCGACCGAAGAACAGGAGAACCCCAAAAGAGCCAACAGACACTAGCTGGAATGCACAGCAGGCCGATTTTAAAGTGGCAGCAAAGATGGGGAGGGGTTTTGCTGCATCCCATAACAAATGAGTGCCTGTCAGGCCTTAAGGAGCTAGGGCAGTCTTATCTGCATGAACTCTCCACTCTGACTTCCCAGGGTCCATTCAGGACAGGACTCTGCACTAACGAGAAACTGTTAGGAGTTGAATCAAAATTTAACAGGACAGGGACAATAGATTCAACCAAAGAACAAGATCTGGATAAAAATAGGAGAGAGGAACAGATAAAAGAATCTCAAAAACAGGCTACCGTATTTTTAATACTACATGAAAACAACTGAAAAGAGAGTTCTATTAAATAAAAGAAATCTTCTCTGAACCAAGCTTTCTTCTAAAAGTTCAAGGAGAGTAATTTTATATAGATATGAGCAAAAGAAAAGTATCCAGGTCAAATCCCATACAAAATTGTTATAACAAAGAGAATAAATAGTAGAAGATATCCTTGCACATGATGAAAACATGCCAGAGATAGATACTCAAAAAACAAAGATAAAAAATTGGGACATTCTATTTAAAAAAAAAAAAGTCTAAAATACATTGAGTAAATGATAAAAGATATGAAAAAAAAACAAATCAAAATTAGAAATATTCAAATTAGGTGACAAAGCTCAAGGAAGAATTAAAGTAAAAAGAAAAAGTCATTAAAAAAATAGTGGCTAAACTAGAAGGAACAAAAGAGTAAACACAAGGTAACACATTAAGAAAAATAGAAGATAAAAGAAGGGAATTTTTAAAAATCAAAAAGAAGAGATAAAAAGGATTCACTTGAAATTGACAAATATTGAAGAGAGCAAAGAAGATCCAGTGCATAGATAATGGGAGTTTGTGAGAAAGCAAACTGAAGCAAGGAAGCAGAGCAAATACTGAAAACAGAATTAAGAATTTTATTCTGGAGTTAAAAAATTTTTAAGTGCATATTGTGAAAGAGAGTTTTCAATATCAACCAATAGCGAGATATATCCCAATAAAATGTCTGAACTTCTTTTTTTAAAATAGAAAATCACATTTGGGAATCCTAACAAAGAGAACCCTTGACTTACAAGGGAAAGAATATCAGATTTCCTCAGACTATTTGACAGCAACATTTTACTTCAGAAGAAAACGGAATAAAGAAGGCATGAGGAAAGTCATCATCCACCAAAACTGACCTTCTAGTGTAAAGGGCATAGAGAGTCATCAGTATCCAAATTGGAAAGAAAAGTGACATTAGCCTTATTTGCAGATGACATGGTCTTATACCTAGAAAAAACTAAAGACTCCACCAAAAAAACCTGTTAGAACTGAAAAACAAATTCAACAAAGTTGCAGGATACAAAATCAACATACAAAAGTCAGTAACATTTATATATGACAATAGCAAACAATCTGAAAATAAAAATCAAGAAAGAAATCCTGTTTACAATAGCTACAAAAATATAAAATAACTAGGAATCAAGCTAATCAAGGAAGTGAAATACCTATAAAAGGAAAAGTACAAAACTCTGGTGAAAGAAATTGAAGAGGATACAAAAAAGTGGAAAGATATTCCATGCTCATGGATTGAAAAAATTAATATTGTTAAAACAAGGATATACCAAAAGCAATTTACATATTCACTGCAATCCCCATTTTAATATCAATGACATTCTTCACAGATATAGAGGAAAAAAATCCTAAAATTTATACGGAACCATAAAAGACTCTGAAGAGCCAAGGCAACCCTGAGCAAAAGGAGCAAAGCTGTGGGTATCATAATACCCGACATCAAAATTTACCATAAAGCTATAGTAACCAAAACAGCATAGTACTAGCATAAAAAGAGACACATAGACCGATGCAACAGGATAGAGAACCTATATATAAATCTACACATTTACAGCCAACTCATCTTTGACAAAGGCACCAGGAACATATAATGGAGAAAGGGCAGTCTTTTCAATAAATAGGGGTAGAAAAACTGGATAACTATTATGCAGAAGGAAAATATATATCATAAATGAAAATCTAATCCATAGATTAAAGACTTAAATCTAAGCCCTGAAACTATGAAAGTACTAGAAGTAAACACTGGAGAAATGTTCCAGGACACTGGTCTGGGCAAAGATTTTTTGTGTAAGACCTCAAAAGCACAGGCAACCAAAGAAAAAATAAGTGGGATTACCTCAAGCTAAAAAGTTTCTACACAGCAAAGGAAACAATCAACAAAGCAAAGAGACAAGGGGGCAATTATTTGCAAACTATGCATCCAACATGGATTAATGACCAGAGAAGTTCAAACAAATCAATAGCAAAAGGAACAATCTAACTTAAAAATGAGAAAAAGATATGAACAGACATTTATCAAAAAAATACATATAAATGGCCAACGGGTATGCAAAAAAAATGTTCATCGCTACTTGTCAAAGAAATGCAAATCAAAACCACAATGAGATCTCATCTCATCCCAGTTGAAATAACTTGTGTCAAGAAGACAGACAATAACAGATGCTGGTGAGGATGTGGAGAAAGGGGTACCCTCATACACCATTGTTGGGAGTGTAAAACAGTAAGTACAGCCATTGTAGAGAACATAGTGGAGGTTCCTCAAAAAAACCGAACATAGAGCTATCATATGATTCAGCAATTCCACTGCTAGAGAAAAAGAAAAAATATATATATGTATATATGTGCGTATATATGTATATATGTGTATATATACACACACATAACATATATATACACACACACACACACTTTTTTTTTTGAGACAGAGTCTTGCTCTTTAGCTCAGGCTGGAGTGAAGTGGTGCCATCTCGGCTCACTGCAACCTCTGTCCCCCTGAGTTCAAGTGATTCTCCTGCCTCAGCCTCCCAAGTAGCTGGGATTACAGGCACCTGCGACCACGCTCAGCTAATTTTTTGTATTTTTACTAGAAATGGGGTTTCGCCATGTTGGCCAGGCTGATCTCAAACTCCTGATCTCAGATGATCCACCCACCTCAGCTTCCCAAAGTGCTGGGATTATAGGCATGAGCCACTGCACCTGGCCAAGAAATCAATATATTGAAGTGCCATCTGCACTCCCATGTTATAGCACTATTCAAAATAGCCCAAATCAACCTACGTAAGAGCCCATCAGTGGACAAATGAATGAAGAGAATGTGGCATATATACACGATAGCATCTTATTCTGCCATAAAAAGCAATAAAATCCTGTCATTTGTGGCAGCATGGATCGAACCAGAGGCCAAGATAAGCCAAGCACAGGAAAACAAATATTGCCAATTCTCATTAGTATGTGCACACTTAAAAAGTGGATCTTATGAAAGTAGAGATTAGATTGGTGCTTATCAGAGGCTAGGAAAGATAGAGGGAAGTGGGGAGATGAAAGAGAAAAAAATAAGGATATAAATGTATTTATTACCACCAAACTTTACACTTAAAAATGGTGACAGGCTAGACGTGGTGGCTCATACCTATAATCCCAGCACTAATGGGAGGCAGAGGCAGGTGGATAGCTTGAGCTCAGGAATTTGAGACAAGCCTGAACCACTGCACTCCAGCCTGGGCAACAGAGCAAGATTCTGTCTCTGAAAATCAAAAACAAAAAATGGCAACAGTGGTAAATGTTATGTGTGTATTTTACCACAATTTAAAAATTAAGAAAAAGGATAAAAATAAATAGAAATGTAAGATTTCAGGGGTTACCTTTCCCATTATCTTTTCTTTCTTTCTTTCTTTCTTTCTTTCTTTCTTTCTTCTTTCTTTCTTTCTTTCTTTCTTTCTTTCTTATTTTTGGTCAAGGAATCTAGTAGAGAATCATCTTCAGATTACCAAAATGACTAGAGACCTTAATATTAGAACTGGCAGTAAGCACTAAATGTATTGTTACAATACTTGTGTGTCTATGACTAAGAAGAGAAAGATTCTGGTAAGTAATGTTTGTATGATTTGAGAATGCAGACATAGTACCACAATAAAATGAGGAGAAAGATGGGAGAGCATTTGTAAAAAAGTGTTCTCTAATCAGGAATCATTATTGATGCCTTTAGTGTTGTTATTCCAAGACTCATGTATGTATACAAGTGTAATGTAGGAAAATTAAAGCAAAATTCTTAAACTCCCAAATTTGAATTAAAAATATCATTACAAATTCATGATGGATTTAGACATTGAGCATTGATGACTACTAACATCAAAAAAGAGTGAAAAACAAGACATGGTATGTCTCCAGGTGAAACAACCTACTACCACCATTAGTCTTGCCAAAAGCATCAAACTTGAGTGTAATTAAGCCTCTTGATCCAGTTGTCTGTTTGCAAGAAATACCAAGGAAAGTGGTTCGTGTTGAATTGTCTGTGTGTGCAACCAGTAAAATCCAGATGGCAGGAAACTCTACATGGATGGCACAGGTTCTTCAACAAATACATAGTAAGGGGAAAAAATGGTTGGAGGGAAAAATATCTCAACTAGAATGCCTTCTTCACCTTGCATTTATATTGGAAGAATAGTAGAAGAATTTAAGAATTGCCTTAAAACTCCTGAAATTTCTTAAACGATTGGTTGGATGATAAGAAAATGTAGGGAAGATTTGAGGATTCAATTCATGGCAATGATAGCTATAACTATTATGCATGGAAAGCCTACCACGTATCTGGTACTGTAATAAGAACCTTCAATGTATTATCTCTAATCTTTATGACAGTGACATGAAATAATAAATATTATCCCCATTTTACAGTTGAGGAGATAGAAGAACTGACAGGTTAAGAAAATTTCACAAGATAATTAATTAATACATAGCTGAGTCAATGGGCTAACCCAGGCCTATGGACTTCATAGCTCATAATTTTTAACTACATTGTATAAAAAATTAACTTTAAAATGTGTATTAAGAAGCCTATGTTGTAACCTCAATGCTATCATTTGAGAACTTAAAAAGGTTGTGTTAATAAATCTTTTGTTACAGTTCAGACATAAAGCTAAAAAGAATGGTGTGGGATTTAGTATTAGCCAAATGGTATTGGCATCTAGTCATCAGCATATCAGACAGAATTTATATTGGACATTAATTTTTGGCTCAGTAGAGATGTCATATTTTTGAACTCTTATTCTGTGCTTTGAAAATTGTCAAGCACTGCTTCTAAACATTTTATCACTTTCAATCTTATTTTGCATCTCTTATTTTATGGAAATTTTATTTGGCTACATACTTAAAATCTTGGTTTCTGATAGAATCAGAACAAGATTTTGATGATGCTCCTGAAAGCAAAGTAAGAAACCATTAAACTGTTATTAGTATTCTGTAACTGATCCCTTATACCATAGAGCTAAGCTTCTTGAAGAAAATCACTTCTGAGATGCTGACCCAATGTAACTGAGTTCTCTGCTTAGCACAGCCCAAATATTTCATGCATGGTGAACAGGGAGCTGTCTCCAAAATGGCACTGATTTTAGGGAATTTCTCATTTTGATTGGGCAGCACATACATTGCAATCCATTTCACTTCATGATATCTTTATTCAGATGCTGCCATGAGCAGCATGGACTACCCTAGAGATTTCTGGAGGGGATTGCAATAATAATATTTCAATTTGCTATAAGGCCAAGAGTTTCATGCAGAACCTTTCTCTTTCTTTCTATTTCTTTTCCTGTCTGACTCATTCTCACTCAGCTTAAAGCCCATCTTGAAATGGTGTTAAATCTAATACTACTCTCAGATTTCATCAATCTTTGAAGTTGGCCAGGGCTACATAGAGTAAAAAGGCGAGCAAAAATGGGCCTCTATAAATTAGAGATTGGAAAATACCTAGTAGAACACCAAGATTCTGACAAAACTTTCCCCTCCAATATACAGCGCTTGAAATTGAACTGGTTTTCTCCTCGGATATACCTCAAAGAATGTTAACACCTCCTTTGTAGTGGATTGTAACTACTTGGGCATCCCCTGCCCACATTACCTCCATTTCTTTATTCCTGATTTTTAAATGAAGGTGATAACTTTTGCTGCATTACAAATTTACCAGAATTCCATAATCTGCATGTTGTTGATTTAGTCCCTGTCCTAGAGACTTTAGGATGCTAACAAATTGATGTAAATAAACTTGGACCCCGGCCAAGGATTATAGAGAGCCACTGAGCAGCACTTCACATGGAAGGTCAGTGCATTTTTAACAACAGAGAGAAAAAAGATTAGCCATGGATATGTTTCAGATCCAGGAAAGATGAAGTCAGAGAAAACCATCTTCCCTCTTAGAAGACTTTGTGGAAGAAGGGGATTTTCAGGAATTGCTTAAATGACAAATGAGCTACCACCAACTTCACAAGGATTCTGTGTTGCTAAACAAAATACGTTCAAATCACTCAGGTATTACTGGAAGAGATACTACACAAATGCACAGCCGGATCTGTGTTAGAAGTGGCCCTTTAACTTTAGCCACCCACTTATTCTTTAAATAATCTAATCTCCTCTTCTGAAAGTTGATGTGTGTATATTTGTACTTTTACATGTGGAGTATACAATTGTGGTTGATATGGGCAATAATTTTAAGAATGATGTAAAACAAGATCCATAGCATCACTGAAAAATGTAATGGATTTGCACAGTGAAGTGTCTTTGGGATTGATTAGGACTGTTTTGCATGACTTGGTAAAGGTAAAATGTCATCTCTCTTTTCGTCAGACAAATGGATTTGGTTATCTTTTTTTTTTTTTTTTTTTTTGAGATGGAATCTCACTCTATCACCCAGGCTGGAGTGCAGTGGCACAATCTTGGCTCACTGCAACCTCCACCTCCCGGTTTCAAGCGATTCTCCTGCCTCAGCCTCCCGAGTAGCCAGGATCATAGGCATGTGCCACCACGCTCCGCTAATTTTTGTATTTTTAGAAGAGACATGGACCTACTCTTAGGACCTACTCTTAGGACCAAATTAGGACCACAATAAAAAAATTTATTGAAAATGACCACGTTCTCTTTTACTATAAACTTTCAGACTATAATTTTTTATAGTGGTCTGGTCTTCTTAATTATGTTTGAAATTCTGACTTTTGTTTCTCTTTCAATTCTTAGGGGAAACTCATTAGTTATCAAAATCTATTGATCTTTAGTAAATACTCATTATGTTAGCAGTATATAAGCTAAAAATAAGAAGCACAACAGGAACCCCCGAAAGATTGAATAAAACTTTCTAATTCTAGACCTAACATTTGTTGAGTGACTTGGATAAATCATTTAACATCTCTGTGGTTCACCTCCCCTTCTGCCCAAAATCTAACAAATCTCTCCCCTCTTATTTCCCCAAATGCCAATGGACAGATAAATGAATAGGTGGGTGCATGGGTGATACATGGATCGATGCACGGTTGGGCATGTGGACAGATGCATATTTGGGTGTGTGGACTGATACATGGTTGGGTGCATGGGTGGTTGGATGGGTGAGTGCATTGATGGGGTGCAGGGTTGGGTACAGGGATGTATTCATGGATTGAAACCTGGTTTAAAGGAAAGGCAGAAGGACATACAAAATAAAATGGTTTTATTAAATAATGAAATTAATTCAACAGAAGAATGTACTGAAGTAAAACTGGAAAAACTGAGAAAATTCATAGAAATGTTTCTTTATCCCTGAAAGGAACTATAGTGCCTAAAATATTTTTTAAATAATTTCAAAAAATGTTATTTGTGCCAAGCTCCATGTTAGATAATGTCTCAGATGTTTTCTTTGGTAAGAGGCCTCTGTGTTTTATATGGCAGAAACTTTATAGCAAGAGTCCTCCACTTGTATAATAAGATGTTTGCAATCCATAGAGACAACCTCCTGCTATTTATCTTATGGTCCAGTCCAGTTCATTGCTGGGTCTGTAAGGAGAGGTACTGAACATCAGTTTGAAAGGTTCCTTAAAGCATCCAGAGCCCCTTGGTATAGGTAAAGCTAACCAGGGGAGCCATTGTTGTGTTAATTTGTTTTGTTAGATTAATGATTCTTCTGTTAATATTTAACCTTTTGTCACATTGTGATGCATAAGGTTGTACATCTAGATCAATACAAATGAATAATGAGACAGGCATTTTTTTTCATCTCATTTATTTTCCTGCTAGTACACAACAGTGTTTTATTGACAGTGTGTTTCAAAAGGTCCATTATTAATTAAACTTAGAGAAGGCCATATCCTTTTACCACATGAAAAGAAACACCAACGTTTCCCCGCTTTGATCTTTTCTGAGGACTTGGAATAGTAAAGAAGTCTCTTAGGACTGTGGATGGAGGGGAGAGTGAGGTATGCTTCATGGAGTGTTTGTAGATTGGGCACTATGTACTATTCCCTGAGGGGCAGCTCTGAAAGCTTCTGTGTGTTTTTATGGTTAGGATGTTATTGGCAATGATGTTAAATAAGAAATGCAACAGTAGCTGGGAATTTCTTCAAATGGTATGGTTTAAAATTACTAGGTCTCCCAGAATAGAAAAGAATAATAAAGTACAGGTTTCCTCCATCCCTCACAATATCATTTTGCCAGTTTTATATTTTAAAATCATCCTCATTTATGCATTCTGTCAATAAAATCTGTCAGGGCAAAGTCCTCACTCCACACAATGTAGGAATAAAAGCAGCAGCTTAACCATCATGTAGGGGTTCTGCGGAGACGTTCTGCTTTCAAATCCACATTTCTCACCAGGGTTCTGAACTCTCTGCTTTGTATTTGTCTGGCTGTGTGTCTCTCTGTCTAACTCCTTTGCTTCTCTCCTGCACATCTGCTCCCTCTCCTCCCTTTCTGTCATCTGGACCCCTCATCCTCTGTCCAAATGATGCAAGGATGCTGTACTCTCTCCAAGTTCACATGCCACTGCCAGCCACTTACAGGGACTGATGAGCACATTTTGATTCCAAATTCATGGAAGAAAGAAGCTGTTTGGCCCTGCTTGGGCCAGGTGGTCCAACATGGCTGTATGTCACCCACCTCCATGGGTGTGGAAGGAGGGGTGATTGTGGGAGGAGGGAAATAATCATGACCTAGGCAGACCCTCCAAGGCATGTCTACTACAACAAGGTACCTCATAAAGGTGTGCTGAGTAGAAAGACAGACAAGGAATTGGAATAAATAATGTCTATTTAATTGTAAATTGTGCTTTCTTCTTGAGGGCACGTAAATTTAAGAAACAGAATAATTATAACAGCATTTTCATAAATTAAGTAGTATTAGGTTTAACCCGACTCACGGCTGGGTGCCCAACACAGCAGGGGTTTAATAAAGGCTTGTTAACTGTCTAGAACTCTGTTGAATTTAATTTAACTTGATTTAGCATTTCCTATATGCAAAGTGCTTGACAACAATTGCATTTCCTGATATTTGCAGTCTTCCTGAGAACCTGAAATGCTATTTCTCATTTTATAAATGTGAAGCTATAATTGCCCAGAGAGACTCATTTCTTTGTGGAGGAGGGTGGAAATAGTGGTTAAGGACACCAAATTAGATCTAGATTTGGCTCCTCTGCTCACTAGTTTTGTGACGTTGGTCAAGTTACATAATCCCCTTGAGCTTCACTTACATCTCTTAAACTAATATAATAGAAGTTACCAGGCCCAGGTTTCATGAGGATTAATTGAGAGCTTAGGACACAGAAGGTGCTCAGTATGTTAGCTCTTAATAATTGTGATAGTTATTGTTGTACAAAATTTTACTGCACGTTAGGCAACAATTTTTTTCTTAAAGAAGAGTCCCAGGAATGCTGTAACATAAATGGCTTAAGAGCTGGTGCTGTTGTTTGCCTGATAGCTCCCTGTAACTGATATGCTCAGGTTACAGGCTCAAGTATATGTGTTTTATTCTCTGCATCACACACAGAGATCACCCTTCCTCTTGGGTGCTGGTTTGTTGGATCCTCCTCTTCAAGAGACAGACCAAGCTCTGAAATATTGACTTGAAGGGCTGGGTAGTAATTACTTTGCTCCTCTTACCTAAAGAAGAGAGAGCAAGGCTAAGGGGCAGGTGATGTGGTTTAGCTATGTCCCCACCCAAATGTCATCTTGTTGCTCCCATAATTTCCATGTGTTGTGGGAGGGACCCAGTGGCAGATGATGGAATCATTGTTCAGTGGTTGGGGCAGGGGCGGTCTTTCCTATGCTGTTCTCATGATAGCGAATGGATCTCACAAGATCTGATGGTTTTTAAAATGGGAATCTCCCTGCACAAGCTCTCTATTTGCCTGCTGCCATCCAGGTAAGATGTGACTTGCTCCTCCTTGTCTTCTGCCATGATTGCATGGAACTGTAAGTCTAATAAACCTCTTTCATTTGTAAATTGCGCGGGCTCGGGTATGTCTTTATTAGCAGCCTGAAAATGGACTAATACAGCAGGTATGGAGAAGCCATGCACATTGTCCAAGCAGAGCATAGGAGCATTGTGTGAGCACAGGAACAGGTTCAAAACAAGGCTGAGCAAGGAGAGAGGGCTCAGGCCTTAATCAAAAAAATGACACTGGGGACCTGGAGGAAGCTGCCAGGGGAAGGGGCTAGGGGTTTGTTGAGGAGAGGAGCTAGAGTTCAAAGCATCATGCTGGGACAGAGACCATTATTATGCAAATGTGATACTGGTCTTAACAGTGATCAGAAAGCATTTACATGCTAATTATTATAATATATGCTAATTACTATAATATTGGTTATGTGTTGACTGGCTTTCTTACTGCTAATTGGAAGAACTCAAAGTTGTCCTAGTAATGTGGCTCATGGTACTGTCTTCAGAGCAGCTAAATTTAATCAGACCATAGCATCAGTGTTGGTACATTCATGTACCACTGTATATAAGGTACAATCCTTATGATTTCATTATTAATCATGGCTGTAGAGCTATCTTGAAATCATCTGAATGCCATTTAGCCACTCGTTGATTATTTCATTTATTCCAACTTTGTTGAGCAGGCTCCAGTGAAACCCAGATTACCTAGACCCGACAGTCTAGAGGGAGAAATAGCTACATGCACCATATATGCACATGATGAATGTTTTATGCAGCTTAAACTTGCTTCTCACAGATTTGGGAAGCAAAAAGTGTAGTGCAAAAAATACAAGACAGTTGGCAGATACACCCATGTCTCTTTTATCTATGCTGTCAGAGCTAAAAACTCTTGACTGAGCTGTAGAGGGTCAACAGATGGCCAAAGCATCAACCAGAGAAGCAAGTTCAGCCTAAATCCAACTCATTAGGATTCTAGGTCAGGCTTCAGGCAGGAAGCCTGAACTCACAGGTCAGTGGAAATAGACAGGGGTTGATGCAAGTGACCTTCAACATCAAGACCTGATTGCTCCTGCCACTGAGACTGGCAATGTGGAAGGAAAGGGCAATGATATACCTTCAAGCGGAGATTATAGGAAAGCAGCCTATGGTTGCAGTCTCAAGTCGGAAGGAAACAAATGTGTTCTACGATGGTCTGGCATTCACAGGAAATTGCTATCTTGGGAGAGAGTTGCCAAGCTAAGACTCTCAAATCTGGCAGGGTTTGCATAGTTAAGTCCTAGATGAGAGTTCGTGGTCAAATGCTTTCTTTATAGTGTAAAGCCATTTTTTTAAAAAGGGAATTAGCAGCACTGAACAGTGCCCTTGTGATTTCCTGTGCTAGGGGGAATGATAATTGAAGCAAAACATTGCCGTTCTACAAATTCTCTATTTATTCATCCAATCAGTCAGTATCTTGCAGGCACCCACCATGTAAGGGACCACTAAAAAGCTCTGAATTACAGCAGTGCAAGGTAAAGCTGATGCCCTTCTTCAAGAAAAGGATAAATAATGGGCTAGCAAGAACAGAGCAGAAGAGATGTATTCACTGTGTACCCTGCTCCCAGGCATGAGAGAGCACCCAGCAGGTATGGTGTCTGATGAGGGCCTACTTCCTGGTTCTCGTGTGTCTCCAGGGGTGCAAGGGCAAGAGCAGCCTCAGGTACACTTTATAAGGGCACTAATCCCATTGATGAGGGCTCTTCCCTCATGTCCTAATCACTTTTTTTTTTTTTTTTTTCCCCTGAGACGGAGTTTCACTCTGTTGCCCAGGGTGGAGTGCAACCTCTGCCTCCCAGGTTCAAGCTATTCTCATTGCAACCTCTGCCTCCCAGGTTCAAGCTATTCTCCTGCCTCAACCTCCCAGCCTCCCAAGTAGCTGGGATTACAGGTAGGGGCCACCACACCCGGCTGTGTGTGTGTGTGCGTCTGTGTAAAGAGATGGGGTTTCACCGTGTTGACCAGGCTGGTCTTGAACTCCTGACTTCAGGTGATCCACCTACCTCAGCCTCCCAAAGTGCTGGGATTGCAGGCATGAGCCACTGTGCCCAGCCCCCTAATCACTTCTGAAAGACCTATTTCCAAATACTATCACATTGGGAATTAGGTTTCAACATATGCATTTTCCAGAGACACAAACATTCAGTCTAGAGCAGCTCCTTAAGCCATGAGCAATGCACTTTATTCCTCAGGCTGTCACTTCACCTTCAGCCCTCAGGTTTTGCAATCCTGTGTACATGGCCTCTCACTTTGATTTCCTTAGCCATTTCTGGTAGGCTACTGGGAAGGAGTTAAAATGGCTCTAGGTCAGCCTTCCACCCTCAGCCCCACATAATCCACATCTTATTCCTTGTAAAGACTCACACTTTTGTTACCTCGACATTTTCTGGAAATGGAGAGCAATCCCCATGCTGCCATCTCTATTTAACTCCCATCTACTCAATTGCTCAAGCAACAGTCAGATCCTAGTCTATCGGGTCCTTGGCTGTAGAAAATACACATCAGGTCCTCCTTTGACGTGCTGCTAGACCCAAGCCTTAGTCCTTCTCCATGGAAGGTAGGTTAGGACTTGTAGCATGCCAACAGCTCTCTCCAAAAACACCCTCTCCCAATTTCCTAACCACTCAGTCTTTTTATAGCCTCATTAGAGGCAAGGGATTTAAAAGTCAGGAAACCATGTTCTAGACAAGTTCTTTGAAAATTTTGCTCATGTTACCTCCTGTGGAATCTGGTCTGTCTTGAATCTAAAACTTCCAATGTAACATTCTGCTACGTAGATTTGGCAACACACTGCTGGGCGTTTGGGAGAACCAGGCAGAAGAGAAAGGAATGTTCTCTCTGCTCCTTGATAATGAAAAATGGATATTGGTGGAGAGATAGGGCAGAGGGGAATTCACTGGCAGAATTTAGGATGAGTCTAAAAGAGGAAGAGAAATGAAACAGAAGGGAGAAATCATGAAAAATGTCGACTTTCAATGGAGCATCTGAGAAACACTTGTTGAGAAGATGGGTCACTGCTCTGGTTTGAAGTCATAATTGATCAAGGAAATATGCCCAGTTAGAGTCTTTGTCTCTATCCCAGGGCTGCTATTTTGGTTTCAGAGAAGCAGCTCAGTGATTCCTGAGAACATACAGTTTACGAAAGAGACTTTAGGTTTGTGAGAACACAACTGAAGTGTGGATTCCTTAGTGGTCAGACAGATCATTAGTTCCCTCCATCCCCAAACGGCTCTATCTGTCTTACATTATAAACCAGCTCATTGAAGAACAGAAGGCTTATGCCAGGCCTAATAATCAACTCTGCCACTGGAAGGCACTGTCGTTTTGCTTCTGGATTTTTAGTTTTTTCCCTTTATAGGCACAAAATGGGGAGGCCTCTCTTAGGAAACCATGCAGGTGAAGCTTAGTCATTTGTGTCTGAAATGAGATATCTATTGGGATAATTTCAATCTGGTCCCAGAACGGACCATGAACCTGCCCCAGTCTCATCCAGGGCAGTGATGAGGAGTTCTGTGTACCTGTGGTTTCTAGTCAAGAAAGCGTAGCAGACGCCCACACTGCAACTCTCCAGACTGGAACTGATGAATAGATTTTATGAGTGTCAAGATTTCAGTGGTGAAAAGTTTGGCATTCTCATTTACCAATTGCATTATCCCTATTCAGAAAATAGTGGCTAATGTGGATGAAAAATGGAAGGCCAATTTTAATCTACCTCCCAAAGCTTTCTCATTGATTGGGACATTCTAACCATCTTTTACTCAATGCCTGCTCCTTAGCGCCACTGTTTTAGCTCCCCACATGTTTTGTTCCTCACATAATGAATACATTTGGGGTATTTCTCCAAGTCACCAGTCGCCCACTTTTACTGACCTCACTATCAAAATGTAACCCATCCCCTTCCCCAGGAGCCATTCTGTAAAATGTGAGCCTGTGCCCAGCCTCAATCACATTAGACCAAGCTTGAGCGACATCCTATAAGCTGGACCAATCAGAATTCCTTCCTTCTAAATTTGGAATTGAGATCAACAGATGATCTGGGAGATTATCTCCATATGTCTGGACAGGTAATGGCTACACTGAGGAATCCTGGTGAAGCCTGGGACAAAGTCAGGCAACCTACAGGGAGAGCAGGGAATGATGTGGGTTCATAAAGAAAGAGAGACAAAGAACGGGGAGAGAGCACTGACTTCTTGGCAACATCCAGTGCCCAGTTGCAAACTTTCCTGAGGCTTGGCTGCATTCTTGGTCTTTGTTTCCATGTGTAATGACAGCATGATCTGGTTTGTCCAGTTTAATTATGATGGTGCTCCCCCTTTCACTAGTTTAAAGTCCACAGATACCCTATTTCTATGGGACTTCAATTTTAGTCATGTAAGAGAAACTCTCTATAGCCTAAGTTATCTCAAGTTAGGTTTTCTCTCTTACATTAGGACCAATGCCTACTGCAGCCTTAACAAATAGACATTTTAGAGAGTTATCTCCATTTTGCAGATGAAAAAACAGAGGCTCTAGGAAGTTAGGCAAGTTATCCAAGGTCAAATATATAATAAATGTGGAGCTGGGATTTGGACCAGATCTGACCACCTCTAAAGCCCATACAGTTTTCACTGGACTTTAGCATTTCTCAAGGACACTGACTGTAGTTGTTTTTGTAGTCAACAGCAATTTTGTCTGTCTCAAAGCCTCTAAGGACAGATTGGGTGTCCAAAAAAATTAATCCCAAACTTTTCTGATTAAATATCTGCTTTCCGATTGCTCTTTGAAATATGAGATAGAAAATGGCAATGCTGATGAAGATGAAATGAACTCAGGTGGAAGCCTGAGCTGAATTTGGGAAAGATGATTAGTGGATCGAGTGCTAGTGAGAAACAAAGAGGTTGTTTGCCTTTTTCCTACTGTCCATGTGTCATTGAAAAGGTGGACACATTCCCACCTGAGATGACTCTAATTAAAAGGTCTTTTGGATAAAAATCTGAATGCAACAGAGGGACCATGAATTAAAGTGTATGTGTTCTCTGTACTGATCTGGTTTCATTAGCCAGTGGACCACATCTTTTTCTATTATACATCAGGGATCATTACCTAGAGTGGCAGTGAATGCAGCCACTGGCTGAGACTAGAAGGCCCATTAGACACTGATTCTTAAGACTTTTTTTTCCCCAATCAAGTAAAGTCACGACTTTCAGAAACGAGTCAGTATATACGTTTTTAATTAACCTTAACTGGATGCCAGCTTTTTTCATATAGGTCAGCTTTGACTTAACGAATGTAATGTGGCTAGATTTTTTTCTTCAGGGATGACATGGCTCTGGTTAGTACTGCAAAGAGGTTTTTGAACTAGACTTGTCCAGTCCAGCATAGTTTTCTCTCAGGGATCCAGCCCAAACTCCCATCAGAAGGAATCTCCCTTTCTTCTAACCACTACTATGCGCAAAATCCATCTACCTTTTGTGATATATTCATCACTGGCAGAAATCAGGGACCATGGAAACTAAAAAGCGCTATGCCAGTAGGACTGGCTGTTGGCATGCTTTTCCAATTAAAGTGCTTATGCTTTTCCCTGCCTCTCACTCTATCCTCTTAATGGCAAAGGATGTGGTGATAATTTTACTGGTCAGCAATCGGAAGAGATCAATAGCGAACAGAGGTGCCAATTGTAGGGGAGGTGCTATTTTTAAACAGCCTGCCAAACTCCAGAATTAAACTGAGGCTTTAAGGGCAAAGAATGGACAAACCAGGTCTAATAACTCTTTATTCTTTCCGGTTTCCCATATTTTATCATTATCTTGTTTTCTAAATGTAAGTTGCTCTGGCTGCTTTCAGAGAAGAATGGGGAAAGGATGGGAGAGGGCTAAAGGAGAGGTGGAAGGGGGAGAGAAGGAAAGTGTAAAAAGCTGCATGAATTATCAGGGCCCAGAGGATGACATAATACCAACGAGGAACTTTAAATTGTTGGCAATGTCTGTACTGCTGACTCTGTTATTGGCTGGTCCCCACTGAGGAAGATTATTTAATGTAAATTTGTCATTTCACTGTAACTCTCCAGCTTAACATAAATAAAATTTCAACATGTGCTCAGCATTGCACCCAAAGATACAGACAGAGAAAAGATACCATTTTATGCCTGGGGTAATTTCTCCTCAATCGGATTTCTTTCCCAGGACAAAGTCATTCCATTTTGCTGCTGTATAGGTCAGGCCTTAGGAAAGAGGTCCCAGATCCATTGAGCATTCTCTGTATTCATATCATGTGCCCTGGATGTGGAATAAATGATACTGGGGGTGGGGGAGATGCTTTGGTTCTGAGGAAAACCATATAGAATAAGCGAGATGATTTCTGGTCTTCCAGTCCATAGGCCAAAGTGCACTATCCCTGTGGGGAAATATATGAAGGGAGGGGCCACCGGGGCAGGTGGGAGGGGCACTGGTATTTTCAGAACATTCCTTCATATTTTAATTTGGAGGAAAATGCATCTCTGTTATGTTTTCACTACTAGATTACCCTGAGGAGACATAGTCAGATTTTTTTTTTTAACTTTTAAATTCAGGGGTACAAGTGACAAGTGCAGGTTCATTACATGGGTAAACTTGTGTCATGTAGGTTTGATGTACAGATTAATTCATCACCCAGGTATTAAGCCTAGTTCCCATCAGTTGTTTCTCCTGATCCTCCCCTCTTCCCACCCTCCAGCCCCTGATCGGCCCCAGTGTGTTTTGTACCCCTCCATATGTCTGTGTGTTCTCACCGTTTAACTCCCACTTACAAGTGAGAACATACAGTATTTGGTTTTCTGTTCCCTTGTTAGTTTGCTAGGGATAGTGGCCTCCAGTTGCATCCATGTCCCTGAAAAGGACATGACATGGTTCTTATTTTTTTAAAGCAACTATTTAAAATGGAAATGGGAGGCAAATCCTGCTTAGCTCAGATTTGAGAGGAAAGAGCAAATGAGTAGACCATGCAACAGTAAGTAATTTCCAAACGATTCTTTCTCTTCAGCTTGAGATATTTCCATGAGGTGAGAGTCACACATTCTCATATATATTTACACCCAAATTACTGTACCAACATTTAGATCTTTCCCAAGTAACAGTGTGAAACCAGCAGCTCAGAAGTATTTATAACAGAGATGCATGATTGGTGGCACAAGAATTGTTTTATAAAATACTATACCTATCATTTTCGATTGTTGACTTAAGGTGGATGATCTGTATAAAAAATAAATTATTTGTGTTAAGGAAATGGTGATTAAATATGGGCTTTGTGTGTTAGTCATTAATCTTTCCATTTAAATGCAAATTTTCATTTCAATCCCTACCTGAAAATACTCACATCTAATAAGAAACAAGTTTGATTTTCTGATTTATTATTTCAGACAAAGTCTTTGGAATATGCATTTTCTTGTCATGGGAAAGAGTGGGTTCTATTTACAGTTTTCAAATGTATTTTAAAAACCCAGCCAACCAAATATCACTTGCAACTCAAACATGAAAGTTATTTGGTTGGCCGAGAGACGTCTAGACGTATGGGTGTGTGTGTTTGAGAGAGAGGTGTTGAAGTGGATATCCACTCTCCCTTGGTGATCCCCAAGTCATGGATTACTGGGGATCTTGGAGTTACTGCTGCAGTTTGAAAACGCTGATATTCACCAAACATTATCTTAATAGTCGAAAAAGTATATATATCTTGCCTATGTATTTTAATAGTAATTATTAGTATTACATAGCAGGAGATACCATATTAAACTCTAAACTAGCTTCATTCACCTGATCCTTACAATAACCCATTGACATAGCCATTATTTTTATACTCATTTTATAGATAAAGAGGTGAGACCCAGAGAGATTAAGGAACTGGTCTAAGTTTATATGGATGTTAAATAAAGGATAGGTTGACACCAATACCTGTGAATTCACCTGTAGACCATGCAGCCTTTTGAGATTATATATTATTTAAAGGCTTTTCTGATGAATTGTTTTTCAAAATCAATGTCTAAAAAATGTGGTCCTCAAGCATGAGAAGGCTAAGAGCCCACGCTCTTATTTAATCAGGATCTATGGTTAATCAATTTGGTTGTTGTCAGCTGAATTCTTTCTAAAACTAGGAGATCAAAAGAGATGGGCAAGGGAGCAACCGAGGGTGTGCAGTTCATTCATGAACTAACTTACCTGCCACTCAGAGGAGATGATACAAGCTTTAGGTCAGGTGCTCAGGTACTCATCAGAAGGATGAAGGAAAGAGTCAACTACTAACAAGCCACTCTGTGAATGTAGTTTTTCTGTTTCTTACAAATGGCCAGGTCAAGACGACCCAAAGGAAAAAAAACAAAAATAGAAGGTAAAGTAACCAGGACTGAGGTAAGTGGATCACTTGAGGTCAGGAGTTTGAGACCAGCCTGGCCAACACAGTGAACCCTGTCTTTACTATAAAAAAAAGATAAAAAATGAAATAAAAATTAGCTGGGCTTGGTGGCAGGAACCTGTAGTCCCAGCTACTAGGGAAGCTGAGGCAGGAGAATCATTTGAACCTGGGAGGTGGAGATTGCAGTGAGTCAAGACTGCACCACTGCACTTCAGCCTGGGTGAGAGAGCGAGACTTCATCTCAAAAAAAAAAAAAAAAAAAAATCAAGAAGGTGAAGTACAGATCAAGGTAGAAAATGAAGTTGCTAAGGGGTGCTTCCCTCTTTAGTAATATAGGGGAAATAAATACTTCTGTAGGCTGCCACCCTGGAAAAATGTTAGTACTGGAGTATCATCTAGCAATGTCCTGTTACGTTACTCAGCTCCTCTTCTATCAAATACTATTAGCAGCTTCACAGGCTTGTGGGAAGGCTAGGTTAGACAACCTCCACCTAGTAAATCTTTAGTGCAGTAACTAATAGTGGCTCTTGTCACTGCTACCAGTGTCTTGTCACTGCTACACTCCCCCACCCTCATCCCTACCAAAAAAGTGGTAAACACAACGAAGAGAAACAGGAAAATGCAACTACTTTTTTTTTCTTTTTAGGCTACAATGAGACATCTCCTATGACTCTCTAAGAAGCTAGGAGCATTCTGTGGTCTTTAAGAGAGCCATTTAGTGGCTGCAGAATTGGTCATTAAAACAAGAAAGTCCTGCCTGCTGTGCCTCACCCATGCTCCGGAGATCACTCTGGTCTCTGACCTCTTCAATCTTCCCTGTGTTTATTTGGTGGTCTGTCCATGCCCTTACTGAGCATTACTAACCTGTAAGTGAGAGCCGGGAGGGGGGGGTCAGCCTCTGAAAACTCAGATAATTGTAAAGGTTAAAGCAGTTCATGGCATTATAATTAACTGCTCTATTAGGTGTTTTACAATCCTGACACCACCACAGAGAGAAAATGTTTAATCAGAATTGAAAGCACCTTGGAATTAATCCATTTTCATGGTGGAAATTGCAGTGAAGGTATGAAATCAGGCCCAGGTGGGAGAGCTAGCCCATTTTCCTCACAGGTTACATGCTAGTCACTGTCTTTCCTGCAGCTGGTTACAACTTTACCACCCAGAACTATCTATGCTGTGCAACAACTTTTTCTTACTACAGCAAAATCCATTTATCAGCCTTACTTGGAGTCAGGGTTCTTAACACGATTTCCCCTATCAGAATTCTGTAAGCCACAACCTGTCTACAAAAACAGCATAGCATGTGGACAGCTCAATCTGGAATGAGGCTTATGTCACCCAGTACCAACCCTGATGCATCCCCTCTGATCCTCCCAGCAAAGGCACTGAGGATCACCAGTCCCCACTCCCCCTGGCTAGCATACCTGACTGAACAACACGGAGAAAGGAGGAGCTGGCTATATTCCAAGGGTGGTTGAGCCCTGAGTTACAACTGCTTCCTGCTCCATGATTCCATCCATAGGGCCCATAGCACAACACCTGCCACAAAATCGACAGTCCCCAAGTGGTTAATCTTTTACAGGCACCATCATTTTGCTACTGGGCTGGGACGAGTTACTTACCTGCTTAAACATCTCACTTTCTTTGTTACAAAAATAACCTTGTGGGACTTATGTAAGAAACAGAGGTAACAGATATAGGATGCCTAGGACATGGTACGTGCCTGAAATCATGAATGAGCAGCATCGTGCAATAGAGGGTGCTCACAGGTGTCTGCTCGTATTATTGCAACAACTGTTTGATAAACTTTGTCCTAGAAATAGAATAAAGATGGTCCTCTGGATTGAATAACTGCATTGGTGTGCTTAGACAAATATATTTGTTGATTTCCAAGCCTCTGAACTTTTGCACAGGCAAACATTACTTAATCAATTGTATTTAATAAAAGTTAGAAGCATCAAAAGATATATTATTTAAGTCACACTTTAGTGCTTATTTTAAGAATAGGATGTTTTGTCCTTGGTGATGACTACCTTGCAGGAAGCCCATTTGGACAGGTTGTACCATTCTGCAAACAATAGATTTCTGCCTGTCACTGCCCAGCTGATGGATGATTTAAAAATGGTTTCTAGCACCTGTGAATTGCAGAGCTACCTATGCAAACACTTTACCATCTCCTAATAAGAAACAATGAGGTCTGCAATGCAATCAGGTCTGGAGGGTGGCCAAGTAATCTATTTGTACAGAGTGTCTGTCCCTGTCTGTGAAGGTGTTTATTTTTAGCTCTCCACTGTTTCTAGCACCATCCCTCCTTTGGAGCCCAACAGCCCATTTGAGGGGCCTTAAAGAAGCTATTAAAAGCAAGAAACTGCTGAAAGTAGGAGGCAGCCGAGCAGCCGAGAAGGTGATTAGAGCAGGGTTCACCTTAAGTGTCCGAGGTAGAAAGGCGGCTTCGGCTTCGACAGAGTGTCAAGCAAGTTGGCCAACAAACTTTTAAAAGCCAGCCCCCAGTGAAACTTGCCTGGAGTTTTAAAGAAACAATGCCTGAGAAGACCTCAGAGTGTGAGGGCCCCTGGGTTCAAAGGATGGCACTGGGCATGTGACTTCTCACAAATAGGCAGGAAGCCAGACTCCTAAGCTCAGACTGCAAATGCCAAGGGCAGAAGCAGGAAAAGAAACCCTGGGTCGGTGACGTTTCCACGGGGCCAGCTGGTTGGTGCCTGTTTGGGCTAATTCGGGGCGGCAGGAGGTCTGTGCTTAAGGTCACATTCATAATCGTGATAGTCTCAGAAGGTGACACCACCCAGACAGTCCTTGGACACCTGCAGGGGACAGAGCTCCAAGGTTATGAAAGTCAGCAATGACATATCTCGGAGCAAGTTAAGTCCCACAGGGTCAAATTCTTTGCAGCAATGAAGGAAAAAGAGGCTGAGGACATTGCCTTTCTAAGTGGTTCCAAGTACACTGAGTGCCCCAGATAAATATTAAATAGCAGTGATGACATCAAGTGCGTCATTAGGACTCAGTAAGTCTGGTTGAGCCAGCTCAGTGTGACCATCAGCAGAAGGCCTGACCCCAAGGATTTTTAGTGTGGAAGGGGACAATGGGCAGCAAAACAGCAAATACCAGAGACTGTAAGAGCAGCTGCATCTCTCAGGCCTGCCAGGCCCACAAAAGAGTTCGTGACCACAAGCACTGGTCAGCTCTCTGCCTGGGTATTTTGATTTACAGCAGACACAAAAGGTACAAGTAGTTTCATGGAGTACCCAGGGGAGGCAAAGGAGATGAGAGACCTTCCTCGCCAAGGTTTACAATCATGTATTGGCCTTTAACTGGGCAGCACTTAAAGCCTTAGAGGCAACGGAGAAGCAAGTGGAGAGTTGACTTCTCAAGAATGTCACAATGGAAGGAATACCCTGCTGGTAGATGTTGCAGAAAGTATTCTCAGCTAATGGTGGGGTTTTGAGGAGTTGCAGAAACTGAACACTGACCTCTGAAAATGGTGGAGCGTTTTCCTTGTGAGTTTCTAGGATTCTTCTTTCTGTGCCCAACCTTCAGGTGGTGGGGTATCCATCAAGAGGTGGAATGATTTGTCCAGGTCATGCAGCCAATCTGGCTGAACCCTGTCAAATCTCTTAGCTGATGGTGAAAGGTTTTGGACCTCTAACTCTAAATAAGTGACATAGCTGAACCTCAGGCCACTGAAAGCTAGGGGTCAGTCATGGGAAGAGCATGGACTTCAGAATCACAGTGAACTTGGACTCAAACAACTCCACATTCACTAGCTTTGGGACCTCGGCAGAGTCATTTAACCTCTGAGTCTCAGGCTTCACATGTATAATGTGGAGAAAATACTGCCAGCTTTGTCAGGCTGAGAGAGAGTGTGTGTCAAGCACTTAGTACAGAATCTGGCAGAGTTGCCATTCAATTAACTGCATTTATCAATCCATGTTAATTGTAATGAAAACCAACAGGGAATTAGAATCAAAATATCTATCTTTCAGGTCAGAATCTACTGATGAACTGAAACAGAGGAAGAACCTACAATTGTAGACTATGTCTTAAGGTGCTTAGTATTATGGCAACTATTTAAGTATGTATTGTGGATAATTCTCTAGAGTTGCATTTTAGAAGTGAACATCATTATCTCCTAAATATTTACAAGTTAATCCATTACATGAAAGCATAAGAGAAAAGAAAAGATTTGAGGCCAATGAAAAGAACTGTGTATGGGTAGGTTGCTGTTTTTTTTTTCCAACCAAACTGAGAATGTGGATAGGGAAAAATAAATGAGAACAAGAGAGACAATAAAGATACGATACTTCCAGCTCTGAGTAATGCGAATTGGAGAGGAGGACGGATTTCAACAACTGGGATAGGTCTGAAGGGAAGAGAAGAATAGAAACCACTTGGCAGAGATCTGAGAGTCAGCAGCTACCACAAAGGTGGAGGTGAGTCTCCGGAGACATCCAGCCTCCACCTGCTGCCTCACAGCACGATATTCTGTGAAGTGGGAATCACTGGCACTACTAGAACAGTGAGCCAATGCAGGCAACCAAGCAACATCCATCTGCTCAAGCTGGAAGCAGGAGACATGGGGAACACACAGGCTATTAAATATAAATAACCCGTATCATCATAAATATTTTATACGGCTGCATACAGAGAAGGTACCATACTTTATACCCTCACTGCTAATCTAATTATTTTATTGTTGCCAATTTTGCCATTGACCTCAGCTATAGTGAGGTGTTTGTGGAGATTGACATTATTTGGTTATATCACCAATGATCATTCCTATCAGCATGTGACATCATCTCTCCTGAGGAAATAATTGGCATCCATTGGCAAACACTGGACACTGATGGATTTGTTTGCTTTTAAGTGATTCTGAGAGATGCACAAGCATGTGCACATACTAAGGAGAGGTTTTACTTTTAGAATGAAGAAACTTGAGGAAACTGTTATTAAGGAAGTAGCTTTCTGTGCTTGATTCAAATGAATAAAAGGCAATACATTTCTGAGCGGGGGCCTTAAAAGGATTTCTATTTTTGTATAAAAGGAGTGTGAATTGATACACAAAATATGGCATATCCATATGATGGAATAGTATCTTGTGACGAAAAGAAACAGTACTGATATATGCTACAACATGAATGAGCCTCAAAAACATGCTAAGTGGAAGAAGCCCGACCAAAAATAACATGTATGATTCCATTTATATGGAATGTCCAAAACAGGCAAATCCATAGAGACAGAAAATCAGTCCCAAAGCAAGAGAGTCTCAACAAGAATACAAATCCCGGCCTTGCCTAATGTCAGGGTGGAAAAGGGGAGTAATTAATAATGTGCACTGAGGTTTCTTTCTGGGATAGTAGAAATATTCTAAAATCAGAATGGGGTGATAGTTGGACAACTCTATAACTATAACAAAAGCTGAAATGTGCACTTAAAATAGATGAATTTTATGGAATATAAGTTATATTTCAAGCTGTTAAGATGAAAAAAGGAGTGTACCTTTTGCTGGATGCTACTGGAAGACTTCTTTGGAAAAAAGGTAGGGATTTAAGTTGTGAAGCCTCCCAGAAAGGTAATAAAGTGGGGGCATGGGGACCAAAAGGCTGAACTATGGACTCTGTTCCTAATGGTTACGGGAGCATCCTTCATCTCCTGACAAAGATGTGACCACAGTTCCCACCAGTTTGCCCTGTTCATATCTGGATATGTGTCCCTGTATGTGCTGAGACAGATGCTCCAGCTAACGGGAGAGTGAACATAATAAAACTCGATCAGACCAGTCTCACAGGGTGGGGAGGGGAGACATTAATAGTACCAAAAAGGAAAGAAAACTGGATCACAGGTGGCACAGTCCCAAGGCAAGAGGATCTCACCAGGAGTCGAAAGTCCAAATTGAGTGTAAGCCAGAGACAGTTGTAATACAAGTAGCTTTCGAGTTCTGGTAGCAGCAGACAGCAGAGGTGCCGGGGGTCATTGCACAGCACAGTAAGACGTGCCGCGTGCTGCATCCTCCTGTCAGTGTGACATCCTGCCAGAAGCTGCAATCCAGCTTATTATTCATAAATAGGATTGGGAAGCACACTTGGGTATTTTTCCCTATCTGTCTAATTAAATGGTAAGTCCCAAAAGTGAGAGACCAACGTAAGCTCCAGGTTGTGCTCTCAGCATAAGTTTTGGTGCTGGATAAATAGCAAACAGTAGTCTTGGAAGAAAAGACTAGCATTTTCCACAGGGCCTTTGTAGCTGACGTGAAAAGAAGCCCTTTGAATGGAGCTGCAGAAGTTCCTCATGGTTTACTTATTTCTTAGTAAGAGGCTCACTCTTGTCAATCACATTTTTCATTTGTAGCAAACTAAGCTGACTGAGGATTATAAATGACATAGTTTCATGTTGGAGTATAACCACGTAAGGCCTCAGATAGGAACTAATTCTTGTTAAAACTAAGAAGCAACTAAGGAGTCAGTGCCTCACATCAGTTCCTCTAGAAAGAGTTGGCCCAACTCAACCCAACACCTAGAGAGGTGCTGTCCAATAGAACTTTCTGCGATGATGAACAGGCCCTGTGACATAGAAGACATATGTAGCTAGTGGCTACCATACTGGACAACACAGCACTACAAGCTCTTTAGTACAGAAGATTCCGCAGCTTTTTGACAACCTGCACTGAAGTTTATTCTTATATAACAGTGACAAATTGGCATTAGGTGGCGGGCACCTGTAGTCCCAGCTACTCGGGAGGCTGAGACAGGAGAATGGCGTGAACCCAGGAGGTGGAGCTTGCAGTGAGCCGAGATCGCGCCACTGCACTGCAGCCTGGGCAACAGAGTGAGACTCCGTCTCAAAAAAAATCATGTTGATCTGTCAATTCAACAAATATTTACTGTGGACTTTCTAAGCACCAGGCCCTGCTCTAAACTATGGAGCTATCTCTGTGAAAATAATAATAATAATAATAATAATAGTAATAAAAACTGGCAAGGCCCTTGATTTAAAGGAGTTTATAATGTGCAGAAATAAGCAAGAAGTAGGAAGCAAATAAAGGCATGGTTATAAATAATAATCAGTGTTTTCTAGGAAGCACAGGGAATGTTGAGAGGGAGATTGAGCTTCTTTCAAGGGAGAAGTCAGGGAATATCTACCCAAGGAGGTGGGATGGAGGCCTCAGTTGGAGAAATGGGTGAGAAAGATTGTTTTAGGCAGAGGGAACATCATAGCAAGAAACCTCAGGTGGGAAAGAGCTTGATGTGTTTGAGGAACTAAATTAAGGCCAGTGTGGCTGGAACACAGTGGGTGAAAGGAGAGAGGAACAAGATCATGTTGATAGGTTGGGCAGGAGTCAATCATACTGACTCTATTTCCAGTATTTCAGAAGGTCTTGGGAGGATTTCAAGAAGAATGACATCAATCAGATATGATATGAAAGTTTACTCTGACTGCAAAATGGAGAGTGACTTGGAAAGGGGCAGGAGAGAGAGTAGAGACGCTGGTTAGGAGGCTACTATGGTCAAAAAGTGAAAGGCAGGTGGCAATGCTGTAATCTAGGACATGAGCTGAGCCATGAAGATGATGGAAGAGGGGTGGATTTGAGAAATGATTCAGGAGGAGTGATAGAACTGAATGATAGATTGGACATTAGAGCAAGAAGTTGGAGAACTCAGAAACAATTCTCAGGTTTCCAGGCTGAGAAACTGGTAGACTTTGGCCTTGTTGGCACTATTGGGAATGGAATGCAGATCTCTCTTCCCACTCTAATTCTGTGTTGACTTTGCACGCCCACAGTTTTTTTTCCTGATCATGGAAGGTTGGTGATAACAGGGACTGAACAGGACCATCCCATTTAGCACTGATGCATTTCTGTTTCCAGACCTATCACTTTAAAGTATCTCTTATTCCTGAAGGAAGAATGAGCTTGAAAAAAAAATTATATTAAAAAAATAAAAATAAAATGCCTGTTACATAATGACTTCATTTAACTCTAAAATCCATCATGTTATAGAACTAGAAATTTCTAGAGGGTTTGCTTCATTGGTTCTCAATTTTTCAGAAATGTGGGACCCCTCTGTAACAGTGAAGTCCACCCCTCCGTATCATGATAATAAAACTGTCTATCTGCTTCATTTAAATGAGATACGGGCTGGAAGAAAGATGCTAAACACATAGCCTCTGTGGAATTAGATTAAGTTTTCAATTTAACCTGCTGAGATTATGAAAACAGTCTGACCCACAGGGCTGAGGGAGTTGCAGCAATTATCAACCTGTTAAGAGTTACAAAAACAGTGGGATTTTTGCAAAATCATTGCCCCAGGCCTTATATCACCAGCTTTCAAACTATGTCCCAGAAAGATGTAAGTACTTACTTAAATTTAAGGAACTATTTAAAGAAACCACGCTCTCCTACTTCTTGACTCTCACTTAGCCTCGCTATGCAAGGGTGAAGGGAGACTCTGCAGCCAGGTTGAGTAATATTTTTCTCATCCTGAACCCCGCACAGCCCATCTCCTTTCTCTGTGCCTGATAGAACACTTACCATGGGTTCGGCAGGGACTGTACCGAGCCCTTTCGTGCATTATTTCATTTAATCTTCACAAAAATTTCATGAGATAAGCTTTTTTTTTTTTTTTTTTTTTTTTTTTTTTTTTTGAGACGGAGTCTCGCTCTGTCGCCCAGGCTAGAGTGCTGTGGCCGGATCTCAGCTCACTGCAAGCTCCACCTCCCGGGTTCACGCCATTCTCCTGCCTCAGCAAATGGGGATATTGATACTTTAAGTGTTAAAGAATAACCACTTTATTTTGGGTACATATTTATTGATCAAGAAATACATGGTAATAAAGTGCTATAAATTTTAGTGATCATAGATGAATTTGTATTTCATTCATTCCAACAGTCTCTATCTGCTTGGGAAATTAGTTACCATGTCATTCATTTAATATTTAAACAGTATGTAGAATGTTACAGGTTTGAGGCTTCTTGCAATTAATTATTATGCTCGCCCCCCTCCCACCAGGGGTCCTTGGGTCATGATTGACATCTTCGGATCAAACCCAAACTACTTGTTCTAGATTAGAAGATTGGACTTTAAAGAGGACAGGTGACTTGGCCAAGGGCACAGAACTTGTTGATACCAGAGTGGAGGCATGGACCTGGTCCTTCCATCTTTTCATTCACAATCTTTGCCACTATAGCTTCTGCCCTTATATGGTGAAGATACTAGCAAAAAAAGGTGATTAAATCAGGACTGGCAGGAGAGTTGTAAATGCTATGAAGAGGAGTTGCCTGGAGAGTTCTGCAGAGAAGGATCATGAGGCCCAATCTGTACTTACTGGAAAACAACAGTGCAGTGACTGATGAATAATGTCTACCATGAGTTCATGATTGGGAGTTAAGTCACGTGTACTATGTATTTGAATGTGACTAGGTCAAGTCTTTGTGGCTTTCAGGTGGCTTTAGGCTGGTTATCCTCATGGGATGGAGCTGTGCTCTATTTTCTTCATGGCTTTCCTGGCCATAAAAGCCTTAAGTCTGACGTAGTGGCATGCACCTGTAGTCCCAGCTATTTGGGAAGCCAAGGTGAGAGGATGGCTTTAGGGCAGGAGTTCGAGGTTGTAGTGTGCTATGATGGTGCCTATGAATAGCCACTGCTCTCCAGCCTGGGCAACATAGCAAGACCTTGTCTCTGGAAAAATATCTACTTTTTTAAATTGGATTTTTAAAAAGTTAGAAAAGAGCAACAGAATTCCACTAGCTATGGGCACTGAAGGAACATTTCCATCTCCTTTCCATCTTACCCACCAGCCTATGTTATTTTGCTACAATCAGATACTAGTAAAAAATTCTAAGCAGTTAAAAATTCTGAGCACTGTATACAAAAACCTTCCTTGACAAAGAAACAGCAGTTATGCTGAATTGTGAAAAATTTGGATGATGATAATTGGGAGTACCCCTTGACATTTATTCAAAATTTAAGTTGGCAAAACTAAAAAATTAACATTTCAGTGTTTCTCTGTTCCCATTTACCTCCAAACTGGCAATTGATTGCCCTTACATCTGAATACACAGCTGAGTCTTGAAGTAGCATTAAGAAAATAGAATTTCCAATAGAAAGGGTAAGTCTACCCACCGACAGGGGTATTGACCAGAAATGTAAGGGCAAACTAATTCAATTACTTTCAGTAGAGTTTAACTTATAATCTTCACCCAAGCATATAGGTACCTCAGAATAAGAGAAAGAACTTATAAAAAATTGATGATGTTACCCCCCCAAAAAAGAGAAAGCCAGCAGCGAGTTTTGGGGAGGGCTAAAATCTGTTTCTGTCAGCACAGGGACTACCATCTTGGAACCGTGAAAGAAATGAAAATCAAGGTGAAAGTTAAGTACTTTTTTCCAATGACCTGGTGTAATGATTAAAATGCTGAATTGCTTTTTTAAAAGGTTTTTCCACTGAAAGAATGTCAGAGCCTTGTCCCGACTCAACCTCTGCTCCTTCTTTCCAAATGACTGTGAGAGAAAATAAAATGGAATATATATTTATATATTTTTCTCGGTAAACAATTTGATCTCTTTTATCTGAAAGTTTTGCCAATGTTTTCATCAGTTCCCTCAGAGATGGCTGTGATTCCACTTTTTCTTTGAACAAAGAATAAATTGAGTTTCTTTGCAGTGAAAAATAGAAGCCTTGCTAAAAGCACTGACTTCAAAATACTGCTTATCGTACATTTAGAGAAAGCATATTGAAAAAACAGTGCTCGTGTCGCCTTTACCAAGAAGCCCACTTTGGCTTACATTAAGCTGCCAGCATCTTCTGGAAAAAACAAACAAACAAACAAAAAACACCTTGGAGATATGCTCAGCTAGAGACAGTGTTGGTATTTTCCTTTGACTCTGTTTCTCATTCATTTACTTGGGCCTCCATTAGCAATTTATTTTTAATTCCACATTCTATGGGAAAAGCATAGAGTTGCTGGAGAACAGGCACATCTTACATGCATATGCCTGACATTTTAAAAAATGAATGTAACGCACTCCACGCTCAAAATAAACAAGCTGTTTTTCCCTTTCCCCACACAATATTTATGAACCTCCAGGAGGAGATTGCTAATGCATTTACCACTGCCAGCACACTAGTCCTTGCTGTGTAACTCCTTTGTTCTTTTGAAAGAACTGTGTCCATGGCTCCCAGAGTCCCACCCTTACTGCCCAGGCTCAGGAGTCACTGGCCATCAGGTAGGCGACCTTCTGCTGGTGACCTGCTGGATTCAGAACAGCAATATTTCAGAGTTAACCCAAGAAAATTCTTGAAGCTTGCATATTTCCAATGAACAGTCATGTTTACTTTTTCATTAGTGTTAATCTGCCTTCTCTGTGTTCTGCACGTTGAAAAATAGTTACAATCATCAGGCAGATCTGAGATGAGTCCCTATTCCATTCTCTGAAACCCTGGGCAAGACTCTTTTCTGAGTCTTAGCTTACTCATCCATATTTAAAATTTATACTGAAATGGATATGTATACACACACCTACATTAAAAGTTATTGTAGGGGTTCATGAGAAAATGCTTGTAGAGTGCTTAGCACAGGACTGGACTTGCTAATAATTAGTATTTGCTAAACCAGTGATTAGATAACATTTCTGACATTTATAAATAGCTTCCCATTTTACAAAGCTGCTATCCTGAACAGCATGTGAAAAGCAATTGGTGTCCACATTAATATTGTTTTTCTTTAAATGTCATTTTAATACTACAGATGAATTACCTGGGCTAGATGTCTTAGCCTATTCCAAAATAGATTGACTGTAACCAATCCTATTTCCTCCAGGGTCCCGACCAACCGGGCAGTTATGACATCCTAAAGAAAGATGGCCACTGCTATAAATATTAAGTGCTATGGTTTGAATGCCCCTGTAAAACTCATGTTGAAATTTAATTGCCAATGTAACAGTATTTAAGAGGTGATTAGGCCATGAGGGCTCTGCTTTCGTTAATGGATTAATGCTGTTACCACGGAATGGGTTTCTGATAAAAAGGATGAGTTCAGCCCAATTTCCTTTCTCTGCCTCCTGTGCTTGCTTGCCCTTCTACTGTGTTTTGATGCAGTAAGAAAGGCCTCACTAGATGCTCATGCCATGCTGTTGGACTCCACAGCCTCCAAAACAGTGAAAAATCAGTGTCTTTTCTTATAAATTACCCAATCTGTGGTACTGTGCTAGAGCAGCAGAAAACGAAGACACTAACCTTGGGTTGAGTCTTAGGAACTCAAGCCACTGTAAAAAAAAAAAAAAAAAAAAAAAAAAGATTTTCTTCTAGTAATTAAGACAAAAAAATCTGCTGAGCAAAAGTTTTATTTATTTAGCTCGGATTAACTTGAAGTACATTTTCAAATTGATTGCTAGTATTTCTTCAATTCTAGAAAAGTATAAGCCTTATCTTTTTGAAAATTGCTTTCCCCTACATTTTTTGTTGATGCTTCTGTGAAATACAGATCTGGGTTTTTCCATCTGTCCCAGTTGTGTCTTTAGCTGTTTTGCATTCTGAATAGTTTCCTCAAATTCAGTTAGCCAATTTTTTTTAAGGTGTATCTGGTATGTTGTTCAACATGCTGACTGGGGTCTTAAATTTAATGATTACAGTCATCTCTTAGTATACACAGGGGATTGGTTCCAGGACTCTCTTGTATACCAAATTTCATGCATACTCAAGTCCCACAGTTGGCCCTTTGGAAGCTGCATGCACAAAAAGTCAGCCTGCCATATAAGTGGATTTCTCATCTCACCAACACTGCATTTTCTATCTGCATTGGGTTGCAAAAAATCTGCCTATCACTGGAACTATGCAATTCAAACTCATGTTGTTCAAGGGTTAACTGTGTATAACCTATTGCCAATTATTTGGTTCTCTTTTCAATGTTTATGATCTTTAAAAAATAATGTCCTGTTCTTCCACTAGGGCTTCTATGACATCTTTATCTTTGATGCTTTTGAACACATTGATTTTATACTTTCAATTAAAAGATTATCTCTAGTTCTTGAGATACTAATTTTCCTGGTATACAGCTGGTTCTCCCTCATGGTTCTGTGTTTTCCTGGGCAGATCATTTTATTTTTAAAAAATTGGGCTTATCATTGGAAATGGGGGGTGGGAACTTCTTTGCAAGTTCTTTATGTCCTGGGTTATAAAAATATTCCTGTGGACCAGTTAAACACTTGATTCTTCTATACTTTTCTATATTTGTGTTCATTTCTCAGCTTGAGATTCTCATTCCATAGGTTAATTCGGACCCCACATCTGATCATGGAATTTAGTCTGTGGGTTTTCCTCTCTCTGTGTATAACTATTTCTCCACCTGTAACTCCCTTATATGATGCAATATAACTCCCTTATATGATGCAATATTAGGCCAACAGGGGAATTTTTCTAGTCTTTTACTCATAGAAAGAAGAATATTTGAAGGCTCCGGTATTTTTGTTGTGAGCTTACTTCTAGTTTCCAGCCTCTCAATATCCAAAAGGTCACCATGGCATCATGTCTATTTAGATTTTGTGGCCCTCTTTGTTTCTAGACATCTGGGGATTACCTCTCCCTTGCAAGCTCTACTATGTATGTACTTGTTTTGTTGTTTTTACATTTCAGCCTTCCATTCCTTGTGTTTTTAACAGGTGGATCGGTTCAGTGCACTGGGTTGACCAAAGCATCTTTTCTTAGAGAGCACTTCTCACTAATGTGTATCACTTGGGCTTGCCTGGCTATAACTCAGCAAAATTGCTCACTCAAAGCACTGAGACCAGAACCAATTTAACGCCTTGATCACAACTCTGGACGTTTTGGTGAAGCAACATCAAAGTGATGCTTCCCATTTTATTTAATGAGTTGTCTTGAATTCTAGGTTTATTTTGTGGAAAAACCCTAGATGTTTGATCATTTAAAAATACAAAAAGCAATTTCTCACAAGGATGCCTTTTTACCTGAAGGATAAACTGGAAGGTATTTCTTTCTGCAAACCAGCTCCAGATGATCTCAACATCTAAAAGAATTTAAAAAGTTATTTTACCCCTAATTTAATCAGCACTCCAAGGCAGTGATGTTGTTTTCAGCAGTAAATAAATCATCTCACTGCTGGCCTAATGTTTTCAGAGAGTATCCTAGGTGATGTATAAATTATGAAATTGTTATGAAAACTTTGACAAGAAGGGCTTAACCCCTTTCTTATTGATGAGGTGATATCCAGGTATTTTTATAGTCCTTAATCTATAGAAATATCATTTGGGGTCTAGAAGTGTTCTGTTGTAACAAAAATGAAATAATCCAAACTTTTTCCCTCTCTTAATAAAAATTCCCTATGACCTGAAATAGTCACATTTCTCTATAGTAGAACTAGCATGAAGGTCAAGAGTTGGAACCTAAGAGATGGTGTGGGAGGGAGTAAGGCAGGTGGTGAAAGAAAGATTGGTTTAGGTCTTTTGTCTAGCTGATAGCACAATAGGTCCAGGACTAGGGTAAAGCAAATGGGATCCATGTCTTGGGCACAAACTGCAAGGCAAGTCTAGGATCCTTAGTAATTATTATAGTATTTTAAAGTAATACTAAAAATATGTTAATTCACTTGATTCAATCATTGCATAAGGTATACATGTATAAAAACGTCACATTGTGCTTTATAAATGTAATACAATTGTGATTTGTCAGTTAAATAGTATTAATAAAAATAAATTTAAAATTAATAAAGCAATATTTTAAAAAATCAAATTGGCAAACTATGAGCCATGGACTGTCACCTGCTTGGGTAAATAAGATTTTATAGGAACCAGGACCAGATCATGGTGAGGTGAATGAGGCAGAGTTGTCCAAATGCAGGGATAATGAGGCATAACAGTTGTCCCTTATTATCTGCTGGGGATTTGTTCCAGGACCCCCACAGATACCAAAATCCTCTGATGCTCAAATCCCCTACATAAAATGGCATAGTATTTGCACACAACCTATGCACATTCTTGTATATACTTTAAATCATCTCTAGATTACTTATAATACCTAATACAATGTAAATTCTATGTAAATAGTGGTTAGATTGTAATTTTTATAATTTTTTTCTTGCTGTTTTTTTTTTCTGAATAAGTTCAATGCATGGAGAGCCAACTGTACTGTCCTTATTTAAAATTTGATATTTTGTTCATCATTGGATTTTTGCATTGCTTTTGATTTTTTAAGTCATTGCCTTAAAAAATATCATTTATCTTGACTACCCCCTTAAATTTTGTGCCCAAGAGGAGTGCCTCACTTACGTCACCCTGTTCCTAGCCCTGAGATGGGAAGATATCACAGAGAAATGGTGATTTCTGAGCTGTTACACTTGCATAGCTAGTTATACAAGCATCATAACAACATTCTGGGATGTATGATCTTCATCAGGGTGTTTAACTCTTGGTTTTCCCACCACAAGATGGTGGCAGTAAAAATACTTACTTTACAGGGTTATATTGAGGATTAATTGTAGACTGCTCAGCACAATGCCCAGCACATTGACTCAGTGTCTTATTCCATTCAGATTGCAATAGTAAACTACCATATATTGGGTGGCTTATAAACAACAGAAATGTATATTCTTATAATTCCAGAGGCTGGAAGTCCAAGATCAGGGCACCAGCAGATTCAGTGTCAAGAGAGGACCCACTTCCGTTCATAGATGGCATCGTCTTGCTGTCTCTTATATGACAGAAGGGTCAAGGTAGCTCTCTAGGGCCTTTTTTATATAGGGAATAATTCCATTAATGAGGGCTCTGAGGGCTCTTTCTACATGACCAATCACCTCCCAAAGTTCCTACCTCCAAATACCATCACATTGGAGATTAGGTTTCAACATATGAATCGGTGGGATGGGGCAAACATTTAGTCTATGGCAGTGAGCATAAGTTAGTAGCAGCAATAATAGAAATGAAAGATAAGTTTTTAAAGCTCTAAGCAAAGGCAGATTGATTAGGGCCTTGATTAAGAATTTTTTATTGTAATAAAATACGTATAACATAAAAGTTATTTTAATGATTTTAAAGTATACAGTTCTGTGATGTAAGTACATTCACATTTTTCTGCAGTTATCACCACTGTCCATCTCCAGAACTTCCAAAGATTTCAAACTCTTTCCAGGAAGCTTTTAAAGGACCATTGGAGGTTGTGGAGAAGGAACCTGGCCTAAAGAAGTGTGTGGCTAAAATGAATCTGAGAAGACGATCTAGATGACACAGAGGAAGACAGGAGACAGGAAACAGGAGGATCCCACAGTGGTCTGAGTAGGTGGGCTTTGACTAGGAAGGTGACAAAAGGAGTAAGGAAGAAGAACAGAAAATGGAGCCTCATTAGACAAGGAGGGAAGAATGGAAAGGAATCAAATGGGTGAGGTGATATTTTAGAACAGAATACAATTAATTGAAAAGTTCCATTAGGCATAGAAATAGTAGAGCTGGGGGTCAGACCGCTGCTTCTCTTGCAAAGTGGTCTGCTGCCACCAGCTCCTGCTGGCAGAGCCGATTCTTTAATTTTTGGAAATGTTATGAGCCTATTGTTAAACATTGCCATAATTAAAAATTAAATTAAACTTACAATTAAATAAATTACATTAGAAACAAAGGTTATAACTGAATATCCATCATTCCTTAATTACTACATTTCACTATTATCTCTGCTTATGAAGTTATTTAAATCTATCCTATCTGTATAGTAAAATACCATATAACAGCATGCCCTGCCCATATCTTCTCACTGCCACATTTATTGACATTCTATTGGTAACCTGAAACTGGCTGAGGTGGGAGTATTTACACCAGGAAATTGGCAAGGACCTCAAATTAGGGCTTGATTCTTTGTTGTCTATCACAGTGTTAATAATGCACTTAAAACTGTGTTGCATCTGTAGCTACTATACTAAAACTGTATTTTAAATCAAGGTTGAATGGCTAAGAAATTATAACGAGTTCAGCAAAAACTGAAAGCATTCTGAGAAAATCAAGTGGAACTTACAGAATACTGTATATTTTATTATTTATAACTTACATGATATATGTCCTTTGTATCAGTAAAATTTGCAATAAACTTATATTTGTATAAATGCATATTTTGGGGGAGTCAATTGTTGAACATTTACTAACACACCATTGACCATACTCTTCTCTGATAAAGACATTTGCTGTATAACATGTGTTTATTGTTATATCCACCTTAAAACTGTCTTTGCAAAAGACAAATTGACTCATTCCCTAGTCAAAATGAAAAACTGGACACATCTTCTACCTAATAAACACGGTAATGGTTTTTCTGTAGGCAAACCAGAGCAACTGATTGCAATTGACAGCAAAAACGATTATTTTTCACTATAATCACTAGCTGTAGTTAGCATTTTTTGAGCACCACTATGCACCAGGCACTATACAATGTATTTTATTCATATTTCAATCCTCGCTCCCCTATGCAAAGTAGGTCCTCATGTTATCCCCATTTTATAGATGGAAATATCGAGGTTGTATAATTAGTAAGTGGTATGGTGGGGATTTGAAGGCGACCTTTCTGATTCTTTCTGACCTCTTCATTGTGACACCTTCTCTACTGTGTTGTCTCCAACTGTTTATATGGAGGTAAAACCTTCACTTCAAAAAACATCAGATATTCCAGGCAATAGTTATTGACCAGCTACTATGTTCACTGTGCTGTGCTGGGTAATCATAGGAAATTTCTCAGGAAACTCACCTGAGAAGTATACAAAGTGGCCTCTGACTCCCGGGAATCCCTTCTGTTTACAAGGGTGCTTATGTAATCAAGTGTCCATGTGTCATCACCAGCAAGTCCACTTCTGCAGTTGGAAGACTGACTTCCCAAACACGCTGCACTCAGCTGATTCTGGTTGGCTTCACTTGCTCCAAGGCCCAGACCCTCTTTTCTCAAGTATCTTGTACTCATCTCCTAAATCTCCCTTGAAGAATTCACGTTTCTCCTCCCACTCAGTGCTTTGTAAGGGAGTTAAATCATGATGCAGAAATCAAGCAGCAAGTACCTCCAGCCAGGAGGTCCTTACTGGTTGCACAATTACATTTAGCTACAGAGCCTTTGAGGAGTCTCCTATCAAAATTTTGTGTTGCCATGTGCGCTGTCAGTTGATTCACCTGAGATAGGTCCAAAATGAGAAATTTCAAGGGCTGTTGAGCACTATTGTTTTCCAAGCGGATCATTACAAAAGCATTCAATGTTGGAGTCTTGGAGTACTAGATACAGTGGAAGAAATTTTTCAGCACTGGATGGTCCTAAAACTTCCCCTTACCCCAAAATTCCAAGGCAAGCCCAAATTCACAAATACCTCATGAACAAATGGCAGAAACTGGGAGGTAGTTCGAGGATTCTGGTTCCCTCTCCCTGTTTTCTCTTTCTTCCTGTCTCCACCTACCAAGATAACTTCCTTGCCTCTGCTTCAAACTAGGCTACTAATTATGAGAGAAGTCAGAAATAGTGTTGATACATGTCTGTGATGCAAACAGAAGCTCAGATGAAGCAAGACAGGAAGGTACGCTAAAGATAGAAAAGAGATCCTTCTGTTCATCATGGCTGAAAAATAAAGATTCTAGAAAATGAAAAAAAAATAAGCCAAATAGAAATAAACAGGTATGTGTGTGTGTGTGTGTGTGTAACTTAGCATGTACACATATAATAGCATTAACTCCTTTTGTCTCTAGAGAAAAAGAGGGAGGGGCATTTGCAAACAGGAGTGCCCACTATTTAAATGTCCACGTGGGTGTTTGGAATCATGGAAATATAGGCTGATGCTTGTCTTCGAGCGGTCTATAGCCTACATTTTCAAAAACGGAAAGTAAGTTCTGTTTATGCATGTCGTAAGATCACCAAAAATGATTGTTTTCCCATTCATCAACATCTTTTTTTGTGCCAGGCATGCAGTAAATCCTCTGAGTACATGATCCCATTCACTCTCCCCATCAACACCTTTAGGAAGGTGGTGATCATTTTACATTACAGGATGCTAAGGGTGAGATGGCTCAAGCTATTTGCCCAATGATATGGATCTGGCACAAGGCAAGGCTAGAATTTGAGCCCAGGTCTGTCTAATTCTGGGCCCTGGGCACTTAACCTTTCTGCAAGGGCTGAGAAAAGGGCCTGGAGACCACACAGACTCGGATTCAAATTCAAAGCACCCTCTGTTGCCTCCTGTATTACTATAGTGTGGTGATGGTGGTGATTTACTTTCCCTTGAGCCTCACTTTCCTTCATTGAACTAGAACCAACCTTGTAGCATATTGTGACAATGGGAAAGAATATGAGCAAGAAGCTTAAAACAAGACCTGGGCCAGGTGCGGTGGCTCATGTCTGTAATCCCAGCACTTTGGGAGGCCAAGGCGGGTGGATCACGAGGTCAGAAGTTCGAGACCAGCCTGGACAACATGGTGAAATTCCATCTCTACCAAAAATACAAAAATTAGGGTGTGGCGACACATGCCTATAGTCCCAGATACTCAGGAGGCTGAAGCAGGAGAATCACTTGAACCCGGGAGGAGAGGAGGTTGCAATGAGCTGAGATCATGCCATTGTACTCCGGCCTGCATGACAGAGTGAGACTCTGTCTCAAAAACAAACAAACAAGACCTGGTAGATAGTTAACATTCAGTAACTAGCAATTGTGATTCGTGTAACTAATTCTGCTGTGAAATGGTGCCTGATCTTCAATAGGCAAACTTTATACATAAGTAAAGAGAGAGTTATTTTTAAAAACCCAATTCATCTGACATCCATTTGTTTATTCTTTTGTTTAGCCATTCAACAAATATTCATTAAGCATCCATCTGACATGAGATGTTTTCCTTGGTGCTTTATGTGTTGCTTAAAAAAATAATGATGACAATCACCTGTAAACCACACCATGCAGTAGGTGTGATGTCTGAGCCTTCACCAGCTCAACTTCTCACAACTTCTTTTGTATTTCAGGCACTGGGCTAGGCTCAAGGATGGACTGAAGGCACTTCCTGCCATGTCAGGGATGAGGGGCTCATGGTCTGGCCAGAGGCAGCAGGCAGCATTGCAAGGAGTGTGGATAGAATGTTCAAAGGAGAGGGAGAGATTGCATATACACAAGACTGCACCTTGGAGATAACTTTTGAAGGTGTTTTGGGGGTGAGAGGAGGCGTGACAGGCCTAGGGAGCAGTGAGAAACCCAGCTTGGTTGAAGCATCAGGTGCAAGGCAGCTTGGGGGTGGAGTGTCCATTTACCCTTTGGAATACAGTCTTCCCGTTGGCATGGCAACTGCTGCAAAATAAATTGAAGGTGGTACTTCAAATGATGCCTCCGAGACTGTCCGGAGCCATTTAAATTGCTTGTTTGTTATGTATAAGAATTTGCCTAACCTCCCACCTGCAATTGTAGCTTGGCAATCTTTTGTTTATTGTGCTGATGTGCTTTCTTGCATCATCGTCTTCCTTAAACCTCTTTTTTGGTTTGTTTTTATTTTGCCCATCTAGAAAATACACCCAGGCATTGTGTTGATTTTCCCAGGCTCCCTTGAGATCCTGCAGGCCCTCCATCTCTTCATCTGATGAAAAGGCTGCCAGGGTGATGTTTACAGTCCCATTTTTCACCCCAGGATCCCTGCACTCAGCTGTGCTGGGAATCACAGTGTGTCCAGCCAGCCATGTCCCTTCTTCCCATGGAATTTCTGGAATTTGGGCTGCTCATAGGGGCACAGAAGTGCCAACTACATTGCTCCTTCTAAGCTGGGGAATGACAGAGTCGGTGCTAACACTACGAACGTCTCCCAGATATACACAGCTGCCCTACAGACCGGTACCACATGCCTGCCATCCCTGACTGACTCTAAGTACAGAATAAAAAAGAATTCATGAAAAAAACAAATAACTTAGGGTGCCTTTTCCCATCTGAGACTCTAAAGCAAACAAACAGAAGTCCTGGCTTCTTAGATCAGTGGTAGATTTGCCAAAGCAAAATAAATGCCTGAATCTCCTCTTGTTCCTGTTTCTCCAAAGTGTGTGTGTGTGTGTGAAAGAAAGAGACAGACAGATGGAGGCTGGGGAGGCTGGATGCAGGGAATGTGGCTTCAGCTTGTGCCAGGAGAGTTTGTCTGTCTTCCTTTCTCGGGAAACTGAATATAAAATCCTTAGGCATAAAAACAACCTTTCACATGTAGACTCCTTGGGAATTCAATTCTCACTCTTCTCTACTTTTTCTCACTGTTTCTTTTGAACTTGAGGGAAAAAAATTTCCTGTGCCGTTCACTTCCCTTGCTCTCAGATAATGAAGAGAGAGAGAGAGAGCTAAGGTGCTTAAATGTCAAGGTTTGTAAAATTGGCAAACTGGCCCCACGAGGTTTGTGGTTTGAGTGATGGTTCTCCATCAGGTTTGGTGACAACGACAGTGAAGGAACCTAAGCTGGTAATATAGCAGATGCCTCTTTGGCCCTTCCTCTGTTTCAGTCACTGTTCTGAGATCTATGCGTGCATTAATTCATTTAACCCTCCCAATGGCCTTACGAGGTGATGGTGTTATGATTGATGCTATTGTTACATCACCTTACTTTTTTGCAGATGAGGAAACTAATATCTGAGGTAAGTGTTGTGCCCGAGTTCTCATGGCTAAGAAGCACAAGAGCTTAAATTTGAATCCCTGCAGTTCAACTATAGATTGTGGTTCTCAACCAAGGGCAATTTGTCCCCCCACCCCACAAGACATTTGGCCATGTCTGGAGAGATTTTAAATTGTCATGACTTGGAGGGGTACTGCTACTGCCTTCTAGTGGGTAGAGGTGAGGGATGCTACTCTATCGTGAGCCCCATAATCAAGAATTATCATCCCAAAATGTGACGATTGCTGAGCCTGAGAAGCCCTGCTCTGCAGATAATATGTCTCACAGTTCTGGTGCTGATCAGACAGCACGTTTCTGGGGCTCAATATAGGCGAGCCAGAGATACTGCCCACAGCAAAGGGAAATGTAATTAGCAGAGGCCAGGCTTTGGCATGTGCATTTGTGAGCAGACGTACTACTGAAAGGACAGGGTTGAGGGTATCTTATGGTTCTGTTTCTCCCTTAGGATGGCAGCATCTGATAACCAGATATAAAACTTGAGAGGCAATTTTTAAGCTGTGACTAGTCTGATTCCCAGCTGGCCAGCTGAGCCACCCTACTTCTGTGTTTTCTGGTGCAAAGAGCAAGGTTCCACCGAATGACCTTAGACTTGGCTTCTGGATAAAATTGGCAGAGAGCTTCTAGCATTTTGCCTGAGCCATCACAGGGGACCTGGGTTTGGAAACTCAACCACTCATGGCAAAGTTATTTTCATTCCCCTTGCTCTCACCTGCCGGCATGGGAATCCTCCATAGAAGAAATGTTCTAATTGGACTCATTAGAAAATATAGTTCATGATTTTGCAAGAATCAACCGTAAAAGACGGGTGACCTTTGAAATCCTTTGCTGGCTTATTTAAAATGCATGGAAGAGGGGAATCTTTTTTTAAGCATCATCAATGCAGTTTGGTTTTAAAGTGTCCCGGGAGTCAGGCCCTCTCTCTGGGCTCCCCAATGACTTATTCCTGCTGACCCAGAAGAGCTTAGTTTTACTATTCCCTCCCAGTTTACTACATTCCACCTAAACTTCCACTGTGCTTTTGGAGAATTGCAATCATTAGACCAGCAGTCTTGGCATCACTTGGGAATTTGCTGATTATCTCAGGTTGTACCCCAGATCTCCTGAATCAGAATCTGTATTTTAACAAGATTCTGAAGTTACTCATATATACTAGTCTATAAAGTTTTGTTTTTTACTCTAAAAATTGTTCTCTAGGAACTGAGTCCAAATGGATGCAGATTTCCTCTCTCAGTCCATTCTGAATTTTTAGAATGTGGACATTCTGTTAGCTGAGCTCCAGGGCCCTGTTGCAGCTCAAAAATGTTGTGATGGCCCAGACTTCTGTAACCAAAGAGTTCCCAAACAATCCTACCAATACACCTAGGCAGGGATGTTTGAGCTGCTCTACCAGTGATATTTCATACACTCTCAGTTGACCACCAGGCTCTTTGCCTGACCTCTCCCACTGAGAAAGATTTCCTGTTAACCGCCACTCTCTTTTGGCTGTGACAGGTTGTCACTTACTTGATCTGACTTCTTCCATCACTCAGCAGTTTCTCAGTCCAATTGCCACGTCTCTCAGGGCATGTGAGTTAATCTACTTCTTGGTCCTCTACTTTCATCAGGACTGACATCATCTCAATATACTCTTAAAAGTGATCCCAAGTTTTTAGGTTGAGACCCAGTTTCAAAAACCTCATTCCAGGGTCCATGAATACCTGGATCTATTCATCTGAACGTTCGCACAGGTTTTAAGATCACCATAGTGTGAGGCTTATTCCCCTAACCTCTCTATTTAGCTAGAAGGTGGTAGGCTGTGCCTGTACCCACCAAGCAGGTGGCATTGTCATACAGATCTCAACCAGAAAGGCCTAGTGCCCTGGTTGATGATGGGCTCATCAAAGAGGTGTAAAGTTTCAGAAAAAAAGGGGGTTACAAAAGCACATGTCAGCAGGGGCCATAAGAAACAGGGGTGGAGCCTATTGTCACAGGACCTGGGAGACTGTTGTGACCCCGGGTGAGGGTGAGAGGACAGCAGATGCAAATTCCAGATGGTTTTTCCCAGGAATAAGCACATGCCCAGGGCGTTTATATGATCTGATCTTTTCAAAAGGAGTCTGAAATCTGGCTTATGACATCTTCCTGTCTTTGAAATATTGGTGATAATTCAATTTCCTTTCTTAAACACACTGAGTAGGCAAAAAGAAACACATCTGCAGGGTGGAGTTAGACCTCAGTCTCCCCAGACTGATGTTTGGGTAGGGACAAATCAGTCCTCATGTCTTGATTGAGCCTCTTCTAGAGCTCCAGCACCTTGTGTTTTTCAAAGTTCAGTTTCCGGATCTACAGTGGCAGAATTGTACAAAATGACCATATGTCGTTCCTAGTCCCTGCCCAGGACAGCCAAAACCCAAATTCGGTAGATGATTCCTGGGAATTTGTCCTTCATTGTGCTTCTGAGGGTGCAGAAGTATGATTCTTATAAAGCCAGGTGATATGCAAAATACAAAGGGATGTAAGAGCATAACCTCACCTTAGGGCCCTAGAATCTACTAAAGAAAATATGATTATTACATATGAAGTGGTACATTTAAAAACCAGTATGATGACAGTATATGTGTAGAATCTGGTCGAGGACTGGGGATCACTCAGATCAGTTACCTTAAGCACTAGGCAAAGACCAGTTTCCTTGGAATTTTGAAGGGGACTGACTCTTTAGCTTGGAGGTCAGCCTTCAAGGACTAGTCTTGTGCTAATTGAATTTCTAAGCACAGGCATATGGATGTGGTTTAAATACTCTGCCTCAGGTGCCAGGCAGATACGTGAGGGAGGGAAGCAGGCCAATGTAAGATGGAGTAAGATGTGGAGTAGGCTGTGGAAAATTGGAATGTTCCTGGCCCTGCTAGAAGGGGCAACTAATTCTCCAGAAAAAAATAATAGGGACCAAAACTAGGTATATTAAACAAAAATAGCTGTGAACTGCTAATTGAGAACTATTTAGATTAATTTTATTAGAGGCTCAGAGGTAGAGAGCTAAGTCTGCTTTTGATTTTGCTGCTATTTGAACAGGTCACTTCCACCTTGCAGGTTCTTAGATTCTTCATATGTCAAATGAAAAAATGGCCCAGATGCAGAAAAGCTCCAGCACTCTTGTTCTTTCTGTCCTACAGGACAGTTGTGTTAGGTAGTAGGCCTCCCACTGAGTTTTGGCCAATAAAGAGCACCAATAACAATAACAGAATAATAACCAATGTTGATGGAGTTGTTGCAGTGTATGAGACATTGGGGTGGGTGGGTTTTCTTCTAGAAAAAAAGAGAACAAGAGAGGAAGACAGGCAGGCAAGAACAAGCATGGTATGTGCACAGACAAAAGGAAGCCAGAGAAATAGAGCTGAGTTTCTCTTTGGTTAATGCTCAATGAAAGTCAATTGTTTTTTTCTAATGATTATTCAATCTTGCAGTTAATGGGCAAAAGTCATTCATATGTTCATTAAACACATTTATTGAATACCTATTATATGCTAGTGATTGATAACCATTAACTTGTCTCAGACCAATCCCCATAGGCTGACTTTCCAAAAAGAGACTTGGCCTCTGTCTTAATCTGTTTTATGTTGCTATAACAGAATACCAAAAACTGGGTAATTTAAAAACAACGGATTTTTTTTTTTGGCTCATGATTCTGGAGGCTAGGAAGTTCAAGATCAAGGGGTTGCATCTGGTGAGGCACTTCTTGCTGCATCATATCATGTTGGAAGGGCAAAGAGAGGATGAAAGGCCAAAGGGAACCAAATGCATCCTTTTATAAGGAGCCTGCTTCAACAGTAACTAACCCACTGCTGTAATAACTAATCTACTCCAGCAATAACTAACCACTGTAGCAATAACTAATTAACTCTTGCAATAATGGTATTAATCCATTGATGAGAGCAGAGCCCTCAGACCTAATCAGCACTTAAAGATCTCACCTCTCAACATTGTTGCTTTGGGGATTAAGTTTCCAACATGTAAAATTTGGGGAACACATTCAAATCATGGCAGCGCCAATGCTCTATAGAAACTGGCCACTTTCAAGTGCTTTAAGAAGCAATCCTGCTGCATCCCAAGTCTTGGATAGCAACCCTTGCTGCCACTGCCACCACCATTGCCACCCATTATGCCAGGCAAGAGACTGTTTCTTCTTCAACCAGGAACTATGAAGTGACAAATTCTGTCTCAAGCTTTTCTTATTATACATCCACAACTGTAAGGCTTGAAACTAAGCTTCCAGATCAGGGAAGGGGCTATAAACACTGAGCCAGTTGGAGGGACTGGCGCTGAGACTCCAACTTACCATACTGCTACTGTATCCTGGCCCCAGGTTATGCCAGGGGAGGGGTGAGTGCTTCCCTAACTATTTGGCTTTAAATGAATAAACAAACTTTCTTTATCTCTCCATTTTCACACATTACTCAGCACAACACTTCTGATATCATGTGTGTGTTTTGTGGGCGATGGGGGGCAAGGAGGGTTGGAGGGCTCCCCACACACCTGGTAGTTCTCCAGTAGATACCAACTGTGTGTCCTATAACTCAATTCTGACATTTTCTACCAGGAGATATCCTCAGATTCCACAGATTGTGGGCCCAGTCCCACAAGACTGTCCCCCACTTCAGATGCCAATAGCAAGTACTAGGCTGTCACCTGAACTTCTGACTGACCAGCTATAAATCAGGGGTTCTCATGACCCCCTCCTTCGGTTCAACTGATTTGTTGGGATGGCTTAGTGAACTCAGGGAAACACTTTACTTAGGTTTACTGGCTTATTAATGACAGAGAAAGGGATATAGATATGAATAGCCAGATTGAAGAGATATATATAGGGCAAAGTATATGGGAAAGGGCCTGGAGCTTTCATGCCGACTCTGGATAAACTGCTCTCCAGGAACTTCCACATGCTCAGCTTTCTGGAAGCTCCCTGTTCTTTTGGGTTTTCATTGAGACTTTGTTAAGTAGGCATGATTGATCAAACCATTGGCCATTGGTGATCAGCTCAACTTTCAATCCTTTACCCTCCCCAGAGGTCAGGGGTTGGGGCTGAAAATTCCAACCCTCTAATAACATGGTTGGTTTCCCTAGAAACCAGCTCCCAATCTGAGGCTATCCAGGAGCCAACCAAGAGTCATCTCATCAGAGCAAAAGATGCTCCTATAACCCAGAAAATTCCAAAGGATTTAGGAGCTCTGTGTTAGATGCTTCCTATCACTCTGAAAATTACAAAACTGGTCTTAGGAGCTCTGCATCAGGAACTGGGGTCAAAGACCCAACACCAGAACAAAAGGTTCTTCTGGTATCCCTATATATGAAGGTTTTAGGAGCTGTGTCTTAGGAACTGGGTCAAGAATCAAATACATATTTCTTATTATATCACAAGACCACAGCAGCTTAAAAGCCACGTAGCCTGTAAGTCAGGATCCTCCTACTGGGGTCTGAGCTCTAAATTGCTATGGCTCTGAGTGCTGCTCTAGAATGCAATGGACAATGAGTATTTGTGTACCTGTTTCTGCTCCCCTGTCCATGAATTTTCCCCAGTGAACATTGCTCAAACCAGCCTTGTGTATCTGAGGTTGGCCGTCTTGCTTGCATGACTGCCAGGAGCTGGAACTGCAACAGAGAACAAGTCAGACAAAGTCCCTGCCCACCTGAGGTTTACATTCCAGTGGAGAGACTGAAAATATACAAGTGAGCAAAGAAACATGCAGCAGACTGCAGGTGATTGTAGGGTGTGAGAGAGACTGATCAAGATTGGGAGGAAGAGGCTTTCTAAATACCGTGGTCAGGGGAGACCTCCCTGCTGAGGGGGTAAATGAGACCAGAAGGAATGTAGGGATCCAAGCCACAGGCGCTATGGAGGATGACAAATACTGGACGAGGGGAACAGTGCCTGCAAATATGTGAGCAGCTATCTGTGTGCAGCATGTGATGTGTGGTTTCCAACTGAAAATGAGGTCTGTGGGTTATTTCTTCATTTCTCAAATACTTTGAACAATTATTTTGTGCAAAGTGCTGGAGATACAGCTATGATAACCCACAGGCCCTGCCCTCAAGGAGGTTACCCTCTGGTTAGGAGTTGATGTATATGTGGGGAGTAGAGGAGTGAGGCAAAGAAGTGAAGAGGCAATGACAATGCAAAGTGACCAGTGCTGAAATGGCATAGAGAGGGTTGTGGAACAGGGGATACCAGGGAGTAGCCACTGAGGAGGCAGGAGCTTCCAGACAGCTTAATTTATCTTGCTCATGATCAGTATAACTTCAACAAACAGCAACGTTTTTACTGTTCATTTTTAGTTCATCATAGAGCTAAACATGTTTAAAAAAAAAAGAAAAAAAGTTCATGTCCATCCTACATTTGAGGCTTTCAGATAGGCTTTATTTTTAGATTAAGATGTTATAGTTGATGGTTCTAGTGCCTTTCATATGCAAAACAAAATGCTCAATATAAGAAGGAGGGAACTTTTTAATTTTATGAGACTAAAATTTAAACATCCAAGAGCCACTGCTCCGGCCAAATGTCCTGCCAATTCTGTCCTTATCAAAGGAAGCTTATATTTATTGAGCGCTTATTACATACAAGACTTGTCTAAGTACTTTCATGTGCTTTTTGGATTTTCAAGCTAACCCTGTGAAGAAGGGTAGATTATCACCCCATTTTACAGATGAGGAAAATGAGGCGCAGAGAGGTGAGAAAACTTGCCCGTGGTTATGCAACTAGCAAGCATCAGAGCTGGGATTTGATAGGCAAATTCCAGAACTCATGTTCTTATCTTCCTCTTCCCCACAAAAAAAACAGCTAGCAACTTTTGGAATAATAGAACTTAAAGCTTTGATTATCATCTATAGCTCTTTTCCTTTCTCCCATCCCCAGTACTGGCTTTGGAAACTCTTGGATAAAAATTACCCTAGAACCAAAGAGAACAAGGAACCCACAGATAGGCAAAGATTCTTGGACATTCCCCTGAGAAATAAGAACGCTTTGCCAGCGAGTTCACTGTGCATATTTGCTGCTCTGCAAATGTGTCCCAGTTGGGCCAACTTCTGTTCTCGGCTGTTTGAATATATCCTGGCAGCTCGGAGGTGTAATTTCTCCAAATGCCGCATTCCTGCTGAGCCCACGGGATGAATTGTGCAATTTCGGGTGAGCACTTTTTTAAACCCTAGCAGCGCTTGTAGTTTCCTTCCTCGTACTTTCTCTGCAGGCTCCACATGGAAGACTGAGGGCTGAGTGGATGCTGGGGCCAGGGGTACAGAAGGTGCGATGCTGGGATAGAGAGACGGAGAAAGGCAGGAGAGGGAGAGGAGGGTGGGACAGCATCAGCTGCCCAGGCAAATGCTAGAGGCCCACTTTGAGAATTGAGATCGTCTTTAATTTCCTGGAGTGTTCATTCATTCATGCATCCACTTGTAAAAATATTTTTGCGCTATTTGCTTTATGCCACATACAATTTGGGAGTAGGAAACAGAAATAAGGGGACAGGTGGAATTTCAGCTGTTAGGAAGGCAAGTCTTGCTTATGATGAGCACACATAATGGGGGACAGGGTTAACACAGTCAAGGAGACCAGGGACATCTTCTTGGGGGGCACATGGAATTGAGCAGAAGTATGAAGGCAGAAAGGGGTTAATTCAGTAAAGAGGAGAGGAAAGAGTGTCTGAGACAGGGAGAGCAGCCTACGAAAAGTTTCTGGGACAGGAAGGAGGATACCTGAATATATGAAGAATTCAAAAGCAACCAATCTCCTCCCCTCTCCATTTATGATGCTGACCGTGCTGGCCCAGGCTTTGGACTTGATAACCTCATGATAAAGCTTGCCAGAATTTCAGATTTTCAAACAAAAAAAGCCAGATTTTAAGAAGCTAAGTAATTTTTCCACAGCCACACAACTAGTGCATAGTGGCATGGAAATTCAAGTCCAGGTTTGTGTAATTCCAAAGAAGGGCTTCTTGACCACCACTTTATATTGCTTTCCTAGAAATCTCTCATCATTTGCAGAGACCTATGTACCCTATGCATACTTCTGTCTTGGTTCTAACATTGAAAATGTGAGTAGACTGATTTTCTATAGAAAAACTAGAAAGTAAAGGTAAAAAATAAAGTCACAATAGCTAAAACTGTGGAAGTGATGCAGTTATCCATCGAGGAATAATTGGTTAAATTGTGGTGTACACATACAATGCAATATTATTCTGCCTTAAAAAAAAATTCCAACACATGCTACAACATGGATGAACTTTGAGGACATTATGCTGAGTGAAATAAACCAGTCACAAGAAGATACTTTATGATTCCCTTTGAGAAACTAGAATAGACAAATTCATTAAAAACAGGTGGTTCCCAGTGGTTGCAGGGAGGTGAAGACAAGGAGTTATCTAATGGGTATAGAGTTTTAGTTTTGCAAGATGAAAGGAGTTCTGGAGATCAGGTGCAGAATAATGTGAATGTACTGTCACAAACTATGTAACAGTGTTGCAGTCAGCAGCAAACTGCATATACAAAGGTGATCTCATAAGATTATAATGCCATATACGTTTTCTATATTTAGACATGCTGAGAAACACAAATGTCATTGTGTTACAGTTGCCTATAGTATTCAGTATAGCAACATGCTGTAGAGGTTTGTAGCCCAGGAGCACTAGACCATCTCATCTAGCATAGGTGTGTAGTAGGCTATACCATCTAGACTTGTGTAAGTGCACTCTGATGGTCACACAATGATGAAATCCCCTAACAACACATTTCTCAGAATGTATCCCCATGTTATGACACGTGACTGGACTTGAGATTGCCGAACTCTGCACTTCAAAATGGTTAATATGGTGGGCCAGGTGCAGTGGCTTACACTTGTAATCCCAGCACTTTGGGAGGCCGAGGCAGGTGGATCACTTGAGGCCAGGAGTTCAAGACCAGCCTGGCCAACATGGTGAAACCCCATCTCTGTTAAAAAATACAAACATTAGCTGGGCATAGTGGCACACGCCTGTAGTCCCAGCTACTCAGGAGGCTGAGACAGGGAAATCGTTTGAACCCAGGAAGTGGAGGTTTCAGCGAGCCAAGATCACGCCACTGAACTCCAGCCTGGGTGACAGAGCGAGACCCTGTCTCAAAAAAAGGAAAAGTTAATATGGTGCATGTCATGTGTATTTTATAAGTAAAAATGTTTAAGGAAAAAAGGAAGAAAAGGAATTTGTAAATCATGTATAATTTCATCTGGAAATGACCACTGTTAAAAAATCACCTTGTATAAACTTTTAGACATGTTCTATGTAAATGACACATGGGAATCTTTATATGTTTGCACATAATCAGATCACATGATACATAGAGTTTGGTAGCCCATTTACTTTCCCTTATTGAGTGTATCAGAAACTTATTTCTAGGTGAGTAAATACACATTCACATTATTATTAAAGACAATATAGTAGTTCCCATTAATCAATATGCAGGATGTGCACCATGGTTCACAATTATAATCAACACACTTAGGCTCAGTACCCTCATCTAGTTATTACCTTGGGATGCAGTCCCAAATTGGAATTACTCTGTTGAAGATTTTTGTCATTTGTGAGCCCCTTAATACTCTCATCAAATGGCCCTTTTAAAAAAAGTTGTACCACATTATATTCTTTCCAAGAGTTGTCCTTCTGTCTGGACTCTCACCCTTTCGTGTTTGATGTCAGCTTTGCAATGTATCAGTGGTATGATCTTGGCAAAGGGGCCTCATGTGTCCCAGATGAATATGGTGCCATTCCACAGGCTGAGGAAGGAGAAAATAATGGGATCCTCGTACAGGGCTGACAGCATACAGCAGGTGTTCAGTATGCCTTCACTGTGCTCTCATTACCTTCTCCTCGTTCTCCAGGAATCACAGCTCCTCAAGAGCAGGAACATCACACCCAGCTCTGGTGCAGCCTGGTATCTGTTGGACCAGTGTGAGCAGATCAGAACAGAGCAAGTGATGTGTGAGTGTCCGTAGAAAGCCTTAGAAAGAGAACTAAGAGAAAAGCGTATTTCCTGGATCCGAGGGGAATGGAAACAAGAAGCATACTGTGAGGACAAATGGATACCTCTGCCTTTTTTGCTTTTACTTCCAGGTGTGTAAGCCTTTTAGTCCTGCTTTTAAATAATTTTTCATTTGCAACAAAAGGTGCCTGGCTGGGCAGGCTGGCAAGCATCCCCAAGCGGGCACAGAGGGTTCATTATTCCCAACTCTCTTATAGGGAGAGCCAGCCTGTATCACTGCAATAGTGGGACTTTTCTGATCCATCTGAAATAAGGAGCAGGCCCAGCATGGGCATTCATGGGCAAACCCTTTTCCTCTGATAATGAAAGTCAGGATCTGAGCAGACCTGCAATGCAAGTCCATCTGGGAAAGGCAGCTGGTGGGGTTCGCAAGGAGCCAGCCAGCTATTCTACGGGACTTTCGACAGAGGCTCTGAGGATCATGCTGCAGGTGGGGTTGGGGATGTGTGGTGCCAAGCCCTTGACACACCATCCCAGCACCCTCTCAGGAAAGCTATACTTTCAGTCATCTCTCTCTCTCTCTCGAAAGGTATTTTATTTCATGGAGCTTCTTTGCATCCAGAAATCATCCGGGAGTTACTGACTCTGAGATACAGACTTGGCAATGGCAGTCAGGAGGGACTCATCTGTGCTCATTTAATGGGATTTTTTTTGTTCTACAGAGACCCAGAGACTTCCAGAGGCAGGGATGGCAGGAGGCAGGTTAGGGCTTGAAGAATTTGAGAGATTAGTACTTTTTAGAAGTTCCAACATTTGATAAATGGGGATACTGAGGTCCAGAGAGGAGCTTAGTGAAGGACAGATGACAATCAGCCTGGATTTTAAGTTCCTCCCTCCCTCCCTTCTTTCCTTCCCTTTTTTCCTTTCTACCCAGCATTTTGGTTCTCTTTGCATGTCAGGCATTGTGCCAAACACTTTCCTCCATTAGTCCTTCCAATCACCCATGCAGTAGGTTTTATTATTAGTGCCCTTTCACAGATGATGAATGTAAGGCTTAGAGAAGCAAAATTACATGCCCAAGATCTCACAACTAATACATTGTAAAATCATTTCCTTTCCTTAGAGGCTCTATAGCCTTGATGGCAGGGGAGTAGGTTCTTATTCTCAAGAAAAATCCTGAGGAAACAATCCTCTAAAAGAAAGCAAAGTCAGCAGCCAGTCAGCCTGGGCACAGCAGTGCCACGCTCAGGTCAGGAGGTCCTGCCTCATGGGCTTCAGCCAGTCATTGGCAGACCAGCTTGGCTACATAGCACAGTCCTCCTTGCAGCCCCAGCAGGAGTCACACATATTATTATTGAAGGGCTCATGGGAACCCACAGAGCAGAGAGCAGAGCATGGGATTGAGACCAGGGACTCTGGGCTCAAATCAAATCCCAGCTGAGCCATGCTGGAGCAATATCTTGGCATCTGTTTTCTCTGAGTTTCATTTTCTTTATCTCCCAAGGAGAATCATAACAGAACTTAGCTCATAGGTTCATGAGATAATTTAAATAAAGTGGGCAGTACAAAATAACATGCATGGTGAACCTAGAAAGGATTCTACAAGGCTGGGCATGGTGGCTCACGCCTGTAATCCCAGCACTTTGGGAGGCCAAGGAGGGTGGATCACGAGGTCAAGAAATCGAGACCATCCTGGCTAATGAGGTGAAACCCCATCTCTACTAAAAACAACAAAAAATTAGCCAGGCATGGTGGCAGGTGCCTATAGTCCCAACTACTCGGGAGGCTGAGGCAGGAGAATGGCATGAACCTGGGAGGCAGAGCTTGCAGTGAGCCAAGATCACGCCATTACACTCCTGCCTGGGGTACAGAGCAAGACTCCATCTCAAAAAAAAAAAAAAAAAAAAAAAAAGGATTCTACAAATGGTAGTTTCTTCTAATAGTATCATGATTGTCATCATCATCAACAACAACATCATCACCATGGCATCATAAAAGACCATGTGGCAATGAGCCTTTGATATATTATTACCATTTGGAAATCATAGTAGGCTAGGATGATAGCTATACAATGTTGGTGGCCTTTATTGGTGGCAGACCCTTGTAGCAACAGAGAAGACCTCACAGGAAATTTACCTTGTATATCTATTTATCCTTTTCAGCTATAATAATTTCTGAGTCATTGTAGCTACTTATTAAGTATTTTCTGATTAATTGGATGAATGAGTGAATAAATGAAAGAATTAATTACTCTCTGGCCTGATTCAAAGATCATTTTGCTCTAGCAAATACTCTTGGTTCAGGAGATGGAAATGACAAACTACTCAAGAACAACCTGAGATTTACATCTGCAAACCCAAATACTCAAATAATATAAATACTCAATAAATGGTAATCATTGCAATTTGTTGCAAGCTATGCCTATGTATTGATGGTGTACTAAGCACTTAATGTGAATTATCTCACGATACTCAATACCTGTGAGGTAGGCATTATTATTATCCCTATTTTACAGATGGGGAAAATAAGGTTTGGTGAGGGTAAGCAGGAGTTCAAGATGATGCAGCCAAAGCAGCAGCAGATCCTGGATTGGTTCCTGGGTCTGTCTGATTCCAGGGCCTGTGCTTTAAAGCACTACCCTCTTTAACCTCCCCTAGTCTTCACTGAGGGTCAAATGAAACCCTAAACTCAGCTTCACTCTTTTCAGAGCAGAAGGATAGATTTTGGGAAAGATAACCATCTAATATTGGGTATCCATGGACAAATGGAGAGTCAGACAAAGACAATTTTCAGTCCTCTAACATCTATAGCACCTCCTCCCTGGCCAGTTATAGGCCACCCCTGGCATGCACAGAACACCACTACCTTTGCTACCTGTACCAGCTCACCTATCAATGTTCAGTGTCCCATTTCCTCCAATTTCCTCTGTACTCTGGTTCTCCTGAGCAACCAGTTTGAGCTAAGACATCAAAAGTGTTTTCCAGGCAATTCCTCCAGTCTCTGGTGCTCACTGTGAGAAGGAAGACCAGACCAGAGGCCCAGGGCTCCAAGCTTCCCACCCCCACTTTAAACGGAAGAGCTCAGCCTCTAACTGACCTTGGTCTACCAGTCAAGTTCCTGCACTAGATTTGAACAAAGGGTTTTGTGAAGCAAACAAGTGAATAAATAAACTTAACTACTGGCTTAATGTAATCCACAACTTAGTCACTGAGAAATACTTTTTGGTACCTGCTCTATGCTTATTCTCAATATCAGGGATTTCAAGGCAAGGAATGTCCTTGCCTTCATGGCTGTCATATTCAAGTGGAGAGACAGGAATTAAACTAACAAGTTGATATAGAGATAAATGAGAACAGTAATGGTATATGTTAAAGAGAAAGTTAAAATCAGGCAATATGTCCTGCATGGTAAAGCTGAATGATGATCTCCAAAAGGATATCTAAATCCTGACCCCTGGAATCTGTGCATATTACCTTATATGGCAACAGGATGTAATTAAGAATCTTGGAGGAAGATTATCCCAGATCGTACTGGTGGGCCCTAAATGAAATCACATGCATCCTTTCAAGACGGGCAGATCTGAGAGCTCACATTTGCAAGATGGCTAACCAGAGTTGCCTGGTGTTCGTCATTCCCACAAAAAGGACCAAAACAATAAACAACTATATTTTGGCTAGAGTGACTGAGGAAGTATGTTGGAAAGTACCTAAGGAGTGGCAAAATCCTAGTGGAGCATGGATGCCCAAAATAGCACCATAAAAGAAAGAGCAAATCATCTTGCATCTACCACACTTTCTCACCGACTGGGATAAGCATGGAGACATGGTGGATTTCTTCTTCCAGGGAAAAGATAAGCTGGAGACCTTTGGCAGTTCCTATAGCCACTACAGATGCCAGTGGTCTTTGCTATAGGAGCATCCGTCAGTCTTCATGGGCTCTGAATCCAGTTAAGATAGTCGCTAGTTCATGCAGCTGCATTGCCCCAGAGTAGGAGCCCAAGTCATGCATCACCACCTACCAATCCCATGACCTAAGCTATTACAGCATGGTGCCATCTTGAAACCAGACCCACTGCTACAATGTGTCCTGACCTGGGGGCCAGTACCACTGCTCTCTCCATTCTTGAGGCTCTGCCATCATTTCATCATATTCACACCGGTGCCTACATCACCATGATCCTGGTTATGTGAAGCCTAGACCCAATGGAATGACCAAGATCCTGGTGTCCAAACCTATGTAGCACAATTCCTGCAGAAAACTGGCAGATCTGCACAGTGGGGAAGCCACTGAAGAGCTGGCCATCCTGCCCTGTCCATGTGTTCCTGTACCAAGCCTGACACCCATCTCAGTGGTGGTCCCACCTCCCCAGAGACGTTGCTGCACAGCCAGCCAGCCTGCCTGCCATGCCTGAACATGCCTGACTTGAAAACTAAACCAGTGTCCCTGCCCTCAGTAAGACCATGCCACTGCCATCACAAACTCCCACAGCCTTTGGCACTGAGGCAATCACAGACGTTGCTGATGAAGATTACAGCTGAAGAAACTACACAAAGACCATGCTACTGAGCCACCCAGAACCAAAGCCCATGTTCCATATCCAACTGTCATCAAGAATCTGTCTACAGAAAAAAGTCTCTCCCTACAAAACTACTCCATATAATTGTAAAAAGCAAGTTTTCCACAAGATGTGCAGACATCCATGTAGGGATAAAAGAAACATGAAAAAGCAAGGAAACATGCTACCTCCAAAGGAACACAATTAATCTCCAGTAGTAGACTCCAAAGAAAATATTTACAAAATGCTTCATAAGAAACTCAAAATAGTGATCTTAAGAAAACTCGTGAAATACAAAATAATACAGATAAATTCAATGAAATAGAAATTATGATCTAACTGAGAAATGCAACAGAGATATTATAAGAAAGAACCAAACAAATCTTGGAACTGAAGAATTCAGGAATGAAATAAAAAATACAATTGGGAACTTCAACAAAAGACTAGATCCATCAGAAGAAACACTTTCTGAACTTAAAGACAGGTCTTTTGAAGCAAACTAATCAGAGTGGAATAAGGAAATAAGAAAAAGAGTAAAGAAAGCATACAGGACTTGTGGGACACTATCAAGCAAACAAATACTTACATTATAAGGGTGTCAGAGGGAGATAAGGATCAAGAAAAGCCAAAAACCTATTTAACAAAATAATAGCTGAAAATTTACCAGTCTTGAGAGAGATATGAACATCCAGATCTAGCAGGATCAGAAGTCCTCAATTAGATTCAGTTAAAAAAAAAAAAAAAAACTGTCTGAGGCATATTATAATTAATTTATCAAAAGTCAAAAGAGAGAATTCTAAAAGCTACAAAAGGAAAGCATTGAGACACATACAAGGGAATCTCTATTAGATTAACAGCAGCTTTTTCAGCAGAAACTTTGCAGCCCAGGAGAGAATGGGATGATATATTCAAAATGCTGAAAGAGTGTGGCACTGCTGACACTTTGGGATCTCATTTCTGGTCTCTAGAATTGTGAGAGAATAAATTTCTTTGTTTAAGCCACCCATCTTCTGGTAATTTGTTATAGCAGCACCAGGAAATGAATACATACAGCTACTGTAGACTAAATGGTCAGGAAAACATTCTCAGACGCAGTAATGCTGAAGCTGATGCATGAATGATAAGAATGATAAGAACCACCTTATGAAGATCCAGGGGAAGAATACTGCAGGCAGAGGGAACAGACGGTGCAAAGACTCTGAGGTAGGAACAAACTTGGCTTGTCTAAGAAGGAAAATTAGTGTGGTAAGAATACAATGTGAAAGGAAGAGACTTATATGGGAGGTTGAAGACAAAGGTACAGGAAAGAAAAATATATAAAAATTTCAAAAAGCCAGGGTAAGGAGTTTAGATTTTATTCTAAATGTGAAGGGGTTACATTGAAGGATTTATGGAAGGGGTTGATGTGTACACTTTACATTTTTTTTTTTTTTTTTGAGACAATGTCTCACTCTGTCACCCAGGCTGGAATACAGTGACGCAATCTCGGCTCACTGCAACTTCCACCTCCTGGATTCAAGTGACTCTCCTGCCTCAGCCTCCTGAGGAGCTGGGATTACAGGCACCTGCCACCATGCCTGGCTAATTTTTGTATTTTTAGTACAGATGGGGTTTCACCATGTTGATCAGGCTGATCTCGAACTCCTGACCTCATGATCCGCCCACCTTAACCTCCCAAAGTGCTGGGATTACAGATGTGAGCCACGGCGCCTGGGCTATACTTTACATTTTTAAAACCTTACTCTGGCAGCTCTAAGGAGTTTGGAATGAGAGGAGCAAGAATTCTAGTAGGGAGGTCAGTTAGGATGTTGTTATAGGGTCCAGGTAGAAGATGTTCCTGATTTGTGCTAAAATAGTGGTTGAAGAGACAGTGGATGGATTTGGAATAGATCATGGAGTAAACTGAATGGGAATTGTTTCTGGATTTGATGTGGTTGTATGGATAAGTGAAAGAAAATTTGGCTTGAAACACTGAAAAGATAATAGTGCTTTTCACTGAAATGAGGAAGGTATAAGTTGGGAAAGAAAACCAAGAAGGCTTTTCTTAGTTATATTAAGATTGAGATATATATGGACTTCCAAATCTGGGCTTAAGGAGTAAATCTAGATTTGGAAATACAGAATATGAGAGCTTTTGACATAGATATTTAAAGTACAGGACCTGGTGAGATCACTGGGGGGATGGGAGGAATTTACATAGAGAGGTAAAAGGAGCCTCATCCTGTGGTACCAACACTGTAAAAAGGAAGAACCAGCAGGGGAGTCTGAGACAGACAGTGAGAGGAAAACATTGCAAATGTGATGTCTCAGAAGACAAGAGAAGGAAGGATAACTAAAGATGGAGTCATTAACCATACCAAAATAAGTTCTTCTTGCCAGGTAACTTATGTGCATTTTCACTGGGCAGTCAGTGTCTTAGCTCTAGGCCAACAGGTTTCCTCTCAACTGCCATCTCATATCATTGGCAGTGGCTCCCTAGAGTACTCTGATGAGAAGGATCCCAGTCCCTTGCCTGAGCCTGGCAGGAAAGCCTGCTATGGGGCAAGAGTTCTTTGTGTTTTATGATCCTGCCTAACCCAATGGAAAGACATGAGTTATGGTCATTTCAGGGGCTTTTGTAGTTTACAAGGAGCTCAACTGTAGGTAGGGCAGCCCATCAAATCAGTCCCTAGAGCCAAATCCATCTTCACGGAAAGCCTGTAGTGGATACGGGATTAGATGCAGGACTGCCTCTGGAAGTAGTAGATACAGAGAGACAGAGACAAAACTTAGGGGCTATAATTTAAACACCAATGAGGCATCAAGGTTTTGAAGTCTAATATCTAGATTCAACTCTCAACTCTGCCACTTGAGGCAGAGGATGTGGGTAAGTTCATCCAACTGTCCTTAGTCTCTTTTCTTTACATCCTGAGTGATACTAATGGAATTGTGAAGCCGTAGAAACATATGAGGCTAAGACTCATGGGAACCCTAAAGATCTATTTCTTGAGGGTTCAGGATAACTCTTGGAATCTGTTTCTTGAGGGTCCAGGGTGATACCTTTAATTTAGTTTTCCATGCCTCTAGAGGTCTATACCTCTAAGGCTGTAGCATCCTCTTTATAGAGTGTCTTACCCATGATAATTTATTTAAAAATGATCAAATAAACTTGGAGAACAATGATACTGATTTTGTACTATTGAGACACTGTATAATCAGATTTGATTAGATGGCAATCCCTTATTAAAGGTTTAACCAGTTACAACAACAAAATATGTGGAACTACAATTTTTCCATGCTTCCAGCTTTTGAGGAGAATACCACATGGTCACAGCTCGGTTATTGGATCTTTGTTGTACAGATCAGGGTAATGAGTAGGAAGGCTGAGTTGAAGAAAGTAAAGGAAGGAAAAGTAGATTCCTCTGCACAAGTAAGCATATGAACCAATCTACTTGGGGATAAAAGTATTTAGGAAGCTGGAGGAAGAGATTAAAGAGAAGCAGAAAGTGAAAGATGGGGTAAGTATGGGCTGAACTTCTTGAAGATAGGAGAGAGAAATGAACAATTACCATGAACAAAGAGACCTTAGGACAAGGGAAATGTGTCTATAAAGCTCTTTAAGGAAATCACAGTGTTGTGTAGTGTAAATCTTCCTTGTTACCTCTTGACAAGGCATTCAGTAAAATATGTCATTGCTTTTGTTTTGTTTTTTTGGGGGGAGTTTTTTGGGTCATGTTTTGTTTCTTGGGTTTTTTTTTTTTTTTTTTTTTTTTTTTGAGACAGGGTCTTACTCTGTCACTCAGGCTAGAGTACAGTGGCATGATCATAGCTCACTGTAGCCTCAAACTCCTGGGCTCAAACTATCCTCCCACCTCAGCCTCTGGAGTAGCTGAGACTACCACGTGGTGGTACACACACCACCATGCCCAGCATATTATTATTATTATTATTATTATTATTATTGTAAAGATAGGGTCTTGTTTTGTTGCCCAAGCTGGTCTGGAACTCCTGGTCTCAAGCCATCTTCCAACCTTGGCCTCCCAAAGTGTTGGGCTTATAGATGTGAGACAGGGCACCCATTCATACATTGCTATTCAAGACACTTTGGAGTGTGTGTGTGTGTGGTGTGTGTGTGTGTGTGTGTGTTTAATAGCTTTGTGCTGAGGCTAGCCTCAAGGTGGCCCTGTTTTATTTGGGTTACATTGGCGACACAGTGCCTTCATACTCATCTTCTAATTTAACCTCCATGTTAACACATCTGTGATAAAACCTCATCAGATTTTTAAATTGTTATCCATCCAAAAAAGGGAGAGTCTTGACCTATGTTGTTGAGGTTAACAATGAGCAGAGCTGTAAGTAAAATCTAAGTCTTCTGACTCTCAGGCTAGTGTGTTTTCTCTTCCCTCCCTCCGTCACTCCCTCCCATTCTTTCTTCCCTTCTCTCTTTCCCTTTCTCTTGCTCCTCCTCCTCTCTCGCCACCCTATTCTCTTTCTCAATATATTGATGTTAGCAATGAACCACAAGCATAAGATGTTCCTGAACCCCTTCAAGGTTTTAGTCGATAAGTTTTTAGTCCCAAAGAGTCCAAAGCAGTGTCTGCCAGGAAACAAGAAGGTCTGTGTGTGGTGTTCAAAAATGTGAAGACCCCAGAGGACTTACATTTTCAGCTTTTAGAGCAAAGGCTCATGAGTAGCAGCCCGTATGGTGGTATATGGATCTCGGCACTTTGCCTCCTGTGTGCCAAAGATCCAGACTGCATGGGGATTTGAGAACTCGCCTGGGCCAAGCAGAGATTTTAATAACCAGGAGACAGGAGGCCTTCTGACAGGTTTCTGTCCTGCCGCTTCACATTGGATCACACACACAAGCGTGAGTGAGTGGCCAGCTGAAGTCCCGTAGGGCTGCGTTCCTGCTTACTTCCTCCTTCCTTGGGCTGCTGAAAGAACCCATTTGTATATAGTTTGGCTAAGAAAAATCCTGTTGCTTTCCAAGTGATGCTTTGTTTGTTTCTGTTACAAAACATCTGAAAAATCAGCATTTCCCACTCAGCATCGAGCCAAAATTGACTGCTGTCTCTGTATAATAAAGCGGCATATTTTCCTGCTCTCTTCTAATTGGAAGACAGAAAGTCTCAACAGACAGAGAGAACATGTTTATTGATCCAGCTTTATCCCAGAAACTGGACTGCACCACAGGGAATGAGCAGAGAGAAAGAGGGAGTGGGCTGACTTTAAATACTTTGCAAATGCTCCGTAGCAGTATTAATGAGCAGGAGACCATGTGGTGCGTTACAGCCTGATGTGATGGAGTAAATGAAGGCAGGGCACACTGTTTTGTAATGAACTGATTCAGTGGTAAGTGGAAATGTTCTTTTCCTGAGTTGCTCATCTTCTCTTGCTGATCTGGAAATATACTGGTTCCCAAAATGCAGACATAATAAGGCTCTTATGAATGCAGGAACAAGTCTTGTGCACTTGCAGGGGAAAAACAGAAATTCTTCAATGCAGTCTCAGTAGAAGCAGTAGAGAGGTAGAATTTAAGGTGGCACAGCTGGGCAGAAGCCAAGAAGAGACTTGCTCTTGGCCCTTGGCATGGGTCTGAATCACCACTACTTTTCCTTATCCCATCCGGCTCCCTACTCTCCTCAACCTCTCTACTCATTGTAGCAAAGAAGGCCTGTGATTGGCTGGGCCTGGCCTGCAAGTTCCCTCTGTGGTCCCTTGATCATTTCCCAGCCCAGAAGGAGCTTGCAAAGGTTCAGGAATGTGCTGCTAATGAATACACAGAGCCAACCCTTTGGCAGAACCTACTGCTGTCTTGTCTGGCAACCTGTGGAAAGCGGAGGGCACACTTGCTGCTTGCTTGGATCCTGGCCTTGGGGGCCTGCAGCTCCTCTTGCCTGTTACAGATGCCTTTTTATTTGCTGTGCCTGGCACCAACAAGTTGTAATTCTTGCACACAAACCCCCCACGGTGGGTCAGGGGGCTCCTCCAGCTGCAGTGCAATCACTGCAAGATCTGATCCTCACTCTCACCCAGAACACGGGCAACCTTGATTGACCCTGAACTTCAGAGCCACCAGCAAGGGGCTTCTTTTCCTTTCGGAAGCTGTGGTTCCCAACAACAATGGGGAGAGCCAAGAATCCAAGGAAATTTGAGAGAAAGAGAAAGTAAAAACAGCATGAGGCATGGAAAACTTTGATTCCGGCAGATCTAGGCTCCAATCCCAATTCTGCTGCTTGCTAGAGGCACCGTGGGCAAGTCCACCTAACCTGCCTTAGCCTCAGGTCCTCACCCCTAAAATGGTGATGATCATGATTCACAACGTTGAAGGGAAGCTTAATTCATACAGCCCATAAAAAGCCTTTGGGCATAGAACCTGATGTAGATAGACCACATGTTGACATCTGTTCCTTCCATCCACCCCTCACTACCACTTTTTGATCACTGAGCACTTACTAGGCATTCTATAAATGTCTGAAGAATGAAAAAGATGATTTGCATGAATCAATGAATGTGTAATTTAATGTCACTGAGAAATCAGGCTAACTATTGTCATGGATTTAGCACTGAACTAAAAGTTAGATGATCTGGTTTTGAATTATCTGTTATTTAGCTGAAGGAACTGCAGGGGATATTTAATTGTGAAAATATTTTCTCAGCTTTATTTTGTCTTTTTTTTTCTCATGATGTTTTTCATTACAGCAAAATATATATAACACAATTTACCATTTTAATCTCTCTTTTTTTTTTTTTTTTTTGAGATGGAGTCTTGCTCTGTTGCCAGGCTGGAGTGCAGTGGCGTGATCTCGGCTCACTGCAACCTCCACTTCCCTGGTTCAAGCAATTCTCCTGCCTCAGCCTCCCAAGTAGCTGGGACTACAGGTGCACGCCACCTCGCCCAGCTAATTTTTGTATTTTTAGTCGAGACAGGTTTTCCCTGTGTTGGCTAGGATGGTCTTGATCTTTTGACTTTGTGATCCACCTGCCTCTACCTCCCAAAGTGCTGAGATTACAAGTGTGAGCCATCACACCCAGCCCATTTTAATCATTTTTAAGCATACAATTCAGTAGTATTAGGTACATTCACAATGTTGTACTACCTTCAACACTTTCTATTTCCAAAACTTTCTCATCCACCCAAATAGAATCTCTGAATCCATTAAGCAATAACTCACCATTTCTTCCTCCCCACAGTCCCTGATAACCTCTATTTTATTTTATGTCTCTATGAATTTACCAATCTAGATATTTCTTATAAATATCTAGGATTCATCTAACATTTGTTCTTTTGTGTCCGGTGTATTTCACTTAGCATAATGTTTTCAAGGCTCATCCTTGTCTTAGCGTGTTTTAGAACTTTGTTTCTTTTTACAGTTGAATAATATTCCATTTTATAGACATGCCACATTTTGTTTATCCACTCATCTGTTGATGGACACTTGGTTTGTTTTCACCTTTTGGCAATTATATATAATGCTGCAATGAACATTGGCACACAAATATCTGAGTCCCTACTTTTAGTTATTTTAAATATATACCCAGTAATAACATGTCTGTGTCATAATGTAATTCTTTGTTTAGCTTTCTGAAGAATCATCAAACTCTTTTCCACAGTGGCTGCACTCTTTTACATTCCCACCAGTAATGCACAGTGGTTCCAATTTTTCCACATTCTAGTCAACATCTCTTATTTTTTTTTTTTTAATTTTAGCTATCCTAGTAGGTGTAAAGTGGTGTCTCATTGGAATTTTGATTTGCATTTCCCTAATGAGTAATAATGATGTTATACTATCTTGTGTGTTTATTGGCCATTTGTCTATGTTCTTTGGGGAAATACCTGTTCAAGTCTTTTGCCCATTTTTTAGTTAGATTGTCTTCTTATTGTTGAGTTACAGGAGTTCTTTATTCTGGATATTAAACTCTTAACCAGGCATTAGAAATATGTTCTAATTTGGTTTCCAATTGCACATATTTTTTCCCATTCTATAGGTTGTCTTTTCACTTTATTTAGCTTTATTTTTAATTAAAAGTTACAAACACACAGAGATAAGCATGACTTAAAATTATGAATGTGATTCCTTAGTTCAAGTCCCAGAATCAGCTTTGTAACAACTTATTTGTACCCTCCAATGTAATGTCTACCCCTTAGCATTAAAGGGCAGGAAACTTGTCAGCCAAAGAAGTGTGTGACTTGATAGAATCTTAATTCTGTACTCCATTAGCTTCCTGGGAGCAAGAGGTATTTGCTCTTGCAAATATTTTGTTATACTAAGTATTGACCTAAACTGATTAGACCCAGAATTAAACTCACCACAGAGCCATACAATGTCTTCCAAGATTTGCCTTATTCCCTGGGTTCAGCAGTGGAAGGTGAGAGTAAAGTGACCCAATTAGATATATTTCTAACACGATTGAAGTCTAAATAACCAGACAGCAGGGAGGATATTCCGATCCCAAAATATGGCCTATATTTGGACAGAGCTTCATGTTTACTTGAATACATGTTTCAGAATTGCAAGGGAGCATCTCTTAAACTGAGTTAACTATCAAGCAGAAATTCTCCCCTCCTTACTTTGGTAAGAGGCAATGGGCTCAGCCCCCTCTGGGAAATTTTTAGGGAAGAACAGGGAGACTCAGAAGCCTGGAAGGGGGAGGAAAAGGACACTGGAACAGTTTTATCCTTGCCAGTATCCCTCATCCCCACTCTTAACCCTTTTGTACCTAGAGAAGAAATGGTCAGAAATGGGAGGAAGAGAAAAACAAGAAATTTTTTTAAAGTTAACTTTATCCATTTAAGGTGATGTAGTCTTACCACCAAAGTAGAGAGCATCTACACTTCTGAATATCATCAGATCAGCAGGCATGAGAAACAAAGCTGAGGCTTTGAGGTCCCCAATGACAGTCCTGGCCAAAGGAAGGGGTGGGGGCCTCTGCTCTAACACGCAACAGAGGAAAGCACCATAACTCTGCACCTTTTTAGCCCAGGCAGGGGCTTGGTGGTGCAAAGGAAAAGACAAACTCTTCTCACCAGGGAGCTTCATAGAAACAGGCCAACAGCAGTTAGATGCTCCAAAGTCCAAGAGGCAAGTTCAAGAATGTTTCTGCTAAGTGCTAAAAAGGAGGCTCAGCTTAGCATGAGACTCTGGGCCAGGTGCTTTGAGGTGTCTGTAGCCGGAGGAAGCTTCCTACCAGAAAGAGCCAGAGGCGACTCATGTAAAAAAAAAAAAAAATATATATATATATATATTTCTTATCTGCAGAAACAAAAGAAGAGATTTAAGCACTGGCCTGAAAGTCCAGCTGGTGGTCTACTGGTACCAAAAAAAAAAAAAAAAAAAAAAGAGAGAGAGAGATAGAGAGAGAAGGGAGAAAGAGAAGAATGAGATGGTGATGGAAGAGAGGCATTGGCTTCCAGCCCTCTAGCCAATGGGATGCCAATCTCTGCCCAAATGTGATGCCAGGGGCTGCCTACATGATAGGTTCTGGGTGCCAGATGACAGCAGAAGTAGCATGCTCTAATTTTTGTTTGTTTGTTTCTTACCCCTGTCCCTTGCCAGATGCCCGTGAAGGGAGCTCTCCCTTAGACCATAAACAACCGAGACTAATAGAATATCTTTGGCAAAGGTGGTTGGCAGAAGTCACTGTCATCTCAAGCATCAGACTCTAAGCAGGGACCCAGTTTCCTTGTTATACAAGCAAAATGTTGGCAGGCCACATAGTGAAAAAAGATTTGGGAAAAACACATACTTCTTGAGGGAAAAAAAAATCCCTAGTTGAGCCATATTGTTTATATTTGGAATAATCTTTCTGTTTGAATTTGGTTTCCAATTGGAAAACATCTGAGATGTTGCTCCTATAATGATAACTGCTCCATGCACACAAGGTAACTTGCCAAGGACCAGGGAAAGACACAGTCACTCTGCTCATGTCTGGTTGATCTTCCTGTGACATTGGCATCAGGGTCAGAGGGTGGGCAGAGTGTGTAAAGACCTCTGAAGTCATTTATTCTCCAGGCACTGTGTCAGCAGCATGTCTTTCGTGTCTTTCAAGCCCCAATGAGGGCATGGCTCCCTTAGCCAAGTCAGTACATCCTCTTCCCAGTGAGGAGCAACACATTCCTATATGGCACCTAGAATTAGCCGTGAGGCAACAGAGGACCGTGGTTAGCAGCCCAGGCTCTGAAGACAAACTTCTGCAGTGTCTTGAGTTCCTTGTGTCCTGGCAGCGTAGCCCAGTTGTCAGTAGTGGAGGCACAGAGCTAGAGTGTCTGGTTTCGAATCCTTCATTTACTGGCTGTGTGACCATAGGTAAAATTGAGTTCCTCACTCTAGATGACATGTTTCTTGTCTGAAAAAAAGAAAAAATAAATAAAAAAGCATAATAGTACCTACCTTGAAGGATAGTTGGAAACCTCAGATAAGCGACTCTAGGGAAAGTGCTGGGACTGGCATGCTGGCTGCCCACTTCTTCCCAGCTTTGCCTTGCCCTCACTTGACCTGTCTCCCTGCACTTTGGCCACTCCTACTTTCCTTAAGGTTTTGCAACAGGCTGGGATTTCTCCTGCTCAAGGACCTTTCCTAGGGCTGTTCCCTTCCCCAACCCTCAACTCCACCTTTGCCTTCAGCTCTTAGCTCCCCTGTCATCCTCAGGGAGGTTTTCCATGCCCCCTAAATAGGACCAGGAACCCCCTAGTACCATGCATTTCCCTTTATGCCTTTTATTACCCTCTTAAGATTTTAATTTGTTGATGGGTTAACACATACTAGATGTTAAAATGTAAACTCGCTTCATTACCTTTATATCCTCAGCGTTTAGTAAATTACACGTATTAGGCTTTTGTTGACTGAACAAGTGAATGAACAAATAAATGGAGAAATGCTCCATGCCCTTGAGCTGTCATTTCATGGACCTTCTGCTTTTCTGCCTAAGAATGAGAATTATATCATTACAAACCTAAGCTTGAGCCTGCTCTGAGTTTTTGCAAAGACAAGTGTTAGTAATGATGTTGCTTTAGCTTTAGGAACAAGGCACTATTAGCAATCTGAGACACAGAGTGTGCAGGTGTTTGTGAATCTGCAAGTAACTAAAGGTAGTCTAGGATTTGAAGAGGCAGTGGGGTGGAGTAACTAAGAATGTGGGCTCGTGAGTCAGACTGCCTGGGCTGAAATCAGTTCCAACCTCACTAGCTGTGTGATCTTGGGTGAAATCTGTGCTTTGACTCTGTCCTCATTTATAAAACCCTTCATAGGGTTATTATGAAGATAAAACAACATTATGTATACAAAATGCCTTGTGTATAATAAGTCCTCTCCTCCATAAGTGCTAGTAATTACTTTTAAAATTTAGATATTATATTTTAGACATTGTAACCAAATTCTTGGGACACGCAGAAAAAAAATCTTGCTTTTCTGAATTCTGGTCTCTTTTAATATGTCAGGTTCCCAACTCTAAGTGGAAATGTAATCAACAGAGCCATTTAAATTCATATGTGCTCAAGATATCTTGACTGATGTTAATCCAAGCGTTTATGATCACTTAAGGTGTGTTTACATTAGCCACTAGTAAAAATGTAAAATGCACACAGTACATTTGAAAGGGCAGGTTTTTTTTTTTTTTACAGCCATGCAGCAGAGTATGCACATAAAATTTCAGCAAGGTGCATGCATGTGGTGCCTCAAGTACATTGTTGAAATGTATACATATATTTTCATACACTGCATTTCCCTCTGGGGTTTGCACAACCTTGTCCATATAAATCATAATCTGCCTGGATATTTGGCTAAAGACTGAATGTTTCAAACTATAAAGAAGTATTGTTTTCTTTCTGCCAATATCAACAGTTCTTCAGTCTATTATCAGCAAAATTATCCTCCATTGCCCCTTCACCACCATCTCTGTTTTCTACAGGGAATATCCTAATTTACCCAATTTTCTAATGATCAGTATGCAGTCCAAAGAGTAGGCTCTTTGCCAGCCTCTGCCCTCCCAGGAACCCCGCCAGCACTGTGCTTGTTTGTAAGTGGAGACTGCAGGGTAGCTGGTGCTGTTCTTGCCGACTAATTGCACCCCAGAATTACCTGTGCCAAAAGAGTGTCTGGACGGTGCCTGAGAAGACTAATGTTCATTAGAGTTGTGAGCATTCCATATTGGCCTGCCATTGGTGGTGCATAATAAGCAAAGTTTTTGATTAATTGCTTCATACACCACATTTATGTCTGGATTAAATGCTATGGCTTGGGAAGGCCCTTTGATGGAAAAAGTATTCAGTGTTTTCAAATCATTTACTCAAAACATATGTACCATGTGTCAACTATGTCCAGGCACTGTTCTATGCTCTGATTATACAGTAATGACCAAGTCTGCTCTCTGCTCTCAAGGGGCTTACACTCTAAAGGGGGCTGGAAATAATAACGGAAATACGTAAGCCAACAGATAATTTCAAGTTGTATGCTAAGCATTCAAACAAACCAGACCATGCATGGAGAATTATTAAGGCTAGGAGTAACTACATTGGGTGATGAGGTCCATTTGGCAGGAAGAAGCCAGTAATAGAAGAATCTGGAGGAAGAGGTTTCCAAGCAGGAAAAGAGCAAGTTCAAAGGCCCTGAAAACAAAAGTCAGCTTGGCCCTGTGAGAGACACCAGGAAGCTACCATTGTGGCTAATGTGTGATTAGCAGGAGGGAGGCCGCTCTGGGTCGGATCATACAGACCCTCACTGGCCTCATTCAAGACTGGATTTGACCATAAGGGTAGAGGTCTGAGTCACTGGGTTTTGAAACTTTTAACAGACCACTCTGGCTGCTGTAGTATCCTGACAATGGAAACTCATACTCAGACCCATTTCTTCATCATGGATCCTCTTCTAAAAGAATGACATAAAAATGTACTACTTTTCCCCTTATTTTGAAATAATTATTTGGTGCCCTAATATTACTCAGTCACTGTAAAGACCATGTGCTTATGCTTTCAAAGCTGCTGGGTTTTCCTGGCCTAGCTTTAGAAATATATTTGACTTCCATTATCATTTGAAAAGCCCCCTGGAGGTGGGGTAATCCTTCTAATTCCAATGGGAATTTGAGGAGTTTTGAGCAAAGTATCAAGTATAGAAATGGCTACAAGCAGAGCAAAGAAGATCTACCTAAAATAGATGGTGCTGGCAAAGGCATTTCTCAGCTAGTTCATCCTAGTGGTTCTTAGTAGAAAAGAATCAAACAATTTTGGAATTATAATAGGATGGATCCTGATTTTTCTCTTTGGAGCCTGGGGAGAATTGGCCAAAAAGATTGAGCTTCTAAAAACTTTTAAGAACAGTTTCTTATTAGTGTTTTCAGAGATGACCTCTGGACAATGGATTCAGAGGTGTAGTCACCAGCAGGCTGTAAAAGTGACTACAGTTGCCTTGCCTGCCTGGTCCACCTGTGCCAGGCACTTAGCAGGTACTCTGTAAACATCAACAAAACTGGATGAATTTTAACTGAACATCTACTATATTAAGCACTTTGACAGGAAATGGTGGCAAAGCCTTTTGCCCTTGAGAATTTGGGAAGGCAGAATACATCCCACTTCCGCTCGAGGGATCAGCGGTCCCTGGGAAGTCAATGGAGAGTCTTAGAGGATGTAGTCAAAGAAAATAGTAGGAGAGGAGTCCATAGTCAGAACCTAAGGCTAAAATTCAGGCTTATGGCCATGGAGAAGTGTTGAGTGATCAGAGTCCAGGATGTAACCTCCCAGTAGGGGACAGAGACCAAATAGAAGAGGGGCTTACTGGAGATGAGGATGTCAGAATCTGAGAGACAGGGATGCAGATAGATTGCCACATAAAAAGCATTGTCTCGGTTGAAAAGGCAGTCCATGAGTCAGATGCCCACATCTCTGATGGATGAGAAGGAGTGACCAGAAGACAAGTACATGGCAGTGACAAGGTCAGCCTGGAGTGGGAGGGTGTCATGGTTCAGTGGCACAAGTCTAAAAAGATCACAGCTTTCTAAAGCTTCTACTGGATTGATCTGTTTGCTCATCTTTCCACTAGACTATGATCTCCTTGAGAGCAAGGACGTTTGTCATACCCACTGTCATATCCTCCGTGCCTGAAATGTGGTAGGCATTCAACACGTATTGCTGTAATTTAAAAATGACCTCTTTCTGGTATTTGTGTATGGAATACTCCTTCTTAATGATTTACATCCTCTTGGTCAACCCTAGCAGTGATGTTTCCCCATTCCTGTGTTTTCTCGTGTGTTTCCACTTTCCTCAGCCTTTGCAATTGTTTATTTATTTATTTATTTTTATCTGGGCTCCAAAGCAGGGGCACCTGGGAGCAGGGATACTATTACAGTTGTCTCTATAGTCCTTGTGCTGAGCCAACTTACAGCTATTTAATAGATACCAAGTACCTTTGGTAAAACGTAAAATGAAAGATTTATTTTAATGATATCCTGCATGCTTCTCATCTTCTGAATTTGAAAAAAAATTAAGCTGACTTAAGAGTTTTGCTCCAAGAGAAAGTGTGGTGCACCCGTGCTAGAAAACTGCAATTAGCATAATGGGTAAAAAGACATTTGATAAGTCACCAGGCACTCTACAAGTGCACAGCGTTCTGACTTATTGGTGTTGTCCTTATTTAGAGTGTGACCTAACCAAATGGCATACATTACTTGGCTATAAAGACATGGGGAGATCTGAGGGAGCATATAGGAACAATAAGTGCAATGAAAAGATGGTGGTGGCAGTCTTGAGTGGGCTTTGATGAGGACAAGTGGGGAAAGAGGGCAGGAATATGAGCAAGGACTAAGCTATCCCCACTGTTCATTGAGAGTGAATTGAAGGATGTCCTCCAATAATAGTTGAAAGCCAGGGCTCATCTTGAGTAAATAAGGTTTTTTCAAGGGGCTACCAAGAGGTGAAAGAGCCACTGAGATCAAATCTGACTGGTGTCAGTCTCAATAAGTTCAACTGCTTGCCACAGAGAGGACATACTCATTCTTTCTCTGCTAGAGTAAACTCTGCTATGTAAACATCCAACTAAGTATATCAGGCAGCCAGAAGTAAGGCCAAGAAATTGTGAAATACCCAGGGTAGAAGGGCCTCTTGACCCTGGAAGCAGTCTGATTTCACACTAAAATGACTCCCACCCGATTCCCATCCCCACTTTGGGACGGGCAGGTCCAGTTAAGACAGAGCCCACCTGGCTTTTACTGGCTACTCCAAGATTGTGTACAAAGGCTCAGCAGAGATCATCACAAGTCCATTCTTACTCTAGAAAATATGCCACCTTCTTTCATTTACTTAAAAAATATGCCCTAAACACTCAGTACTAACCAAACATTGGAACTATAGAGACACTTCCTCGCCCTCAGTGAGGAGATGGAGGATATAGAGACACCAATAAATCTAACACAGTGTTATGGGGCAGCATCATGCTGTGATCACACCAAATGCTGCTGGTGGGTAAATAGTGTGGGGTATCAGAATGACCACTGCACTCTAGCCTGAGTGACAGGGTGAGACTTTGAAAAAAAAAAAAAAAGTTGCAAGTGATCATACATACCAAATGCTGGTGGTTTTGCATTTTGACTCTGGACAGAGTTAGGCCTGGGTTTCACAGCTCACCTCCACACTTTAGCTGGATAATCTCAGGTAATTCAAACACCCTCTCAAAGCCTCAGGTGTGTCCTCTATAACGTGACGATAATAACTGCCCTTGTGAGGATTCAGTAAAATAATGAATGTGAAAGAATTAGCCCAGTGTCTAATAATAGTAAATGTTCACTAAACGTATCTGCTTCTCTTCCTCCCCATTTTATTACTCCTCTTACTGTTCCCATCCCTCCTATAATTGTTAGGATCACTCCTGTTATCACTGCTGCTACATAGAGGCAGAAACCAAGTAGAGGAGAGAGCCTGGAGGATGGGAAGAGAATTCCTAAAAGACTCTGGGATAAAGAACTAGTAATTTCAGGTCTCAAAGCATGAACGGAGTTTCACTAGGAAGAAAGGAATGTGGAGATCACTCTGAGCAGAATAATCAGTAGAAGCAAAGGCACCACAGTTGGGAATAGCAAAAAATCTCTGGGCACAGTGAGGAGTCTAATATGGCTGGAGTGAAAGCACATGCCTCTGTTGATGGGGGCTCCTGGAAGCAAACTTGCTCATGAAACCATGACAATTAAGACTTCTGGAAGCCAAGGGAGGACAGTGTATCAAGAAGGTGCAGCCAGGCATGATGGCTCATGCCTTAATCCCAGCACTTTGCGAGGCTGAGACAGGCAGATTGCTTAAACCCAGGAGTTGGAGACCAGCTTGGACAACATGGCAAAGCCCATCTCTACAAAATATACAAAAATTAGCCTGGTGTAATGGCATACACCTGTAGTTCCAGCTACTTGGGAGGCTGAGGTTGGAGGATCACCTGAGCCCAGGAGGTCAAGGCTGCAGTGAGCTGTGATTATGCCACTGGACTTCAGCCTGAGTGATAGAGTGAGAGACCTCATCTCAAAAAAAAAAGGTGCAAGTTGTCATCCACCCTAAATGCTACTGCTGGGCAAATGGTGTGGGGTGTCAGAATGATTACAGAATTTAACAATGTGGGGAGGATCAATAATAACTTTGGCTTAGGTAATTTTGATGGACATCGCTTTTTAATTTAATATAGTCTGAAATAAATATGTAAATTTGTTACCTTGACAGCCATCATCTCTTTGTCTCTTCACCCCAGGTACACTGACATTTGAAAAATATTTATTTGATTCCATATTCATGCTTGCATTTTGGAATGCCACAGACTAGGCAAGGGCCTCACTTAGGCATGAATGAACTCATAGCTAGTAAACATCCCCTTTCCCTTCTGACAATTTAGAAAATCTTCCAAAAGTCCAATTCATTTATTTCATTTGCTAATTCATTCATTGATTCATCTATCTTTTCACCTACCCATCCAACCATCTGCTTGTTTTTTTATTCATCGTATCATCCAAAATGTATTTATCAGATATCTTCCCTACACAATATTTTCCATAAATCAAATCACATTTCAAATGCTCCAGGAAAGCTCACTACAGGAATCCTGCGACAGATCTCCTGACAAAGTAGGAAGTGCTCACATAATGAGAAACATCATTAGTCTTACATTTACTTATTGATAAATCTAAATACTGGGTCCTCTTCTCTCTGCTTACCCTAGGTGTGCCAGATAGTTGGCTATGTTATTAAAATCAGCTTAGGAAAAACAATTTTCTACAAGAAAAACATCATTCAGAATGGGGCTTTGACATTTATGTCATGCATTTTTGAATGGGCCGGCAACACTCGTGTTAGCTTCTTAGGGCAAGCCAATGAAGGAAATGAATATGACTTTTGTAGTTTCATAAATCTGAAAGCCACAGGCCAGGAGATGCAATTCAGTTCCAGTGGTGCCTCTGACAGCATGAATGAACTCTTAATCACAACCTCTGGGTCCTAGCAGCAGCCAGAACCATGGTGGATGCTGCTAGACTGAACATTTGGGTATATGAAACTTATCTCCCTCTGTTTATAAGGACTGCAGTGTGTGCTGCTAATTGTAACTCAGGAGTTCAAAGTTTAACACTGAAGAAAGAGACTAGCCAAAAGAAGGATCAATTAAAGGATTTTTGAGACATTAAAGAGATTTCTAAAATATTTATTCTGGGCTCAGATGTCAGACCATCGCCTAAATAAAATATTAATATAGTCCAAAGATAAATGCTGGGTATTTTGTGTATTTTAGACTTCTCATTGCTTATATGTAATGGAATGTAATCAGAATTTCCATATAAGAATATTTAGGGGCAAAAACTCTTTGCTGTGCTTCCATGGATACCCACAGAAAAATCATGAGAAAGACAAAGTTATATCCCTAGGAGTCTTTGGAGAATTTATTGTTTGATTAATAATCATAAAATGGTGTTATCACTTGGACAATAATAGCATGTGGCTTATATATTTTTAAATGTTATGTATCAAAATATTATACTCCAGGTTTTTTGCCCATTAGGGATAGAAAGCAATCCAGCCTGGGGAAGGACTTGGCATCTTTAAAAAATAATTAGGATGCTTCACAATTAAGTGGCCCTTCATGGTTTATAAAGACTTAGAACCATATTATTGTATTTAACCCTTCATAGCATCCTGTGGTTGGTTAGTTATTACCATTGTCATTTCATAAATAAATCTAAAGCACATGGAAGCTAGATAATCCACCAAAGGTCACAGAATAATAAACAGAGAGCTGCCAGGTGAACTGTCCTCTTTTCCAGTATCTAAATAGAGCTAATTTCTGGGGGTTTGGAGAGGGGGGAATGTCACAATGCATCCATCTTTCTTTCTTTTCTTTTCTTTCTTTCTTTTTCTTTCTTTCTTTCTTTCTTTCTTTCTTTCTTTCTTTCTTTCTCTTTCTTTCTTTCTTCTTTCTTTCTTTCTTTCTTTCTTTCTCTCTCTTTCTTTCTTTCTTTTTCTTTCTTCTTTCTTTCTCTCTCTCTCCTCTCTCTCTCTCCTCTCTCTCTCTCTCTCTCCTCTCTCTCTCTCTCTCCTCTCTCTCTCCTCTCTCTCTCTCTCCTGTTGCTTCTCTGAGTATTGAACCTGGTGATTGAAGCCTTGTCTGCATCCTCTCTTGGCTATTACCTCAACTGTTAGTTGCTTTACTTCATTTGTATTCATTTATTACTGAAGATTGGAGTGAGAAGTAGATGTGTTTTAAACGAGAATAGAGTGAGGCTGGGTTTTCATTTTTATTTGAAGTCCAAGCCAAGTTTAGACTAGTGAAATTACAATTGACACAGACCTCTTGCCAACGGAAGCAAGCACATTTTTCCTAAATACAAAGAGGCACTAACTATCCAAAAGGAGCGAGACAGTATTTCAAGGGCAGGCTCACCATGATTAGCCACACTTTCCTCCTTCCTGTATCTTGAATGCACTAAGTTCTTCCCCACTCAGGGCCCTTGCTCTAGTTGTTCTATCTTTCTGGAGCATCCATCCCTGGAACTTAGAACTGGCTCCTCCTTGTCAGGCAAATCTGGACTGAAATGTCACTTTTTCTAAGAAAACTTCACTATCCAAGTAATCGAAAGCGGCAGCCAGTCATATTTATTAATCATATCATGCTTATCTATGTTGTCTTCTCTTTACTTGGCTCAAGTCTATAAAAGCAAAGACCTGGTCTATCTTGTTCTTCACTGTATCCCCAGAACCTAGCTTAGTGCCTGCACATAGTGGGCACTTAATAAATATTTGCTGAATGAAGGGAGGACCTTGAAAACTTTGGTCAAACCCATCCTTTTGATAGTCTGATATATTAATGAGCTGTAACAAACTGCCCCAAAACTCAGTGGCTTGAAACAACAATCACTTCTCATTGTTCATGTAGTCTGCAGGTTGGATGAAAGTTGACTCATCTAGGCTGGGCTCAGCTGGGGTGGCTCTGCTGATCTTGGCTGGGCTAGCTCACGCATCTGCAGGTCAGTTGGGGGTTGGCTGATTTAGCCTGAGCTCAGCTGATATGGCTCCAGGTCCCCTTCCTGAGTCTGCCGTCTTCCTTGGACCAGAAGGGTACTCAGGGGCTTGTTTTTCTCAAAGTGATGGTAGGGGCACAAGAGAACAAATAGCCCATATGAAGACTCTCATGGCCTAAACTCAGAACTGTCCCAATGGTACCTATGCACTCATGCCATTGGCTAAAGCAAGTCATATGGCTAATCCAAAATCAAGGGACAGGGAAGTAGACTCTGCCCATGATAAGGCTATGTGAAAAGTACAGATAAAGAGAGAGTTGAAGAATTAAGTCCAATATGGCAACCCGCCACACCTGAGGATACAGAACAGCACAAATGCATAATTCACAGAAGGCCCAGAAAGTGAGTGTTCCTTGGTAGAAAAACCAGTCTCCTCATTTTCACTGAGATTTACTGGTGTCAAACTCATTGTATGACATCTTTCTATAGATCTCTTTCCTTTTTCTGTCTCCCTCTTTTACTATATATGCTTTTTCTTCTTTCTTAACATTTTGATATCTTCTCTTAAATAAGAGGGTTTTTTACATTTAGTGGTATTTATTATATAGTTTTAAATTCCTTATTACAAAATTTAACAGATGAGTGAAATAGTTACACTAAATTTAGCCTCTTTTTATTTAATGTAGCCTTGCAGGATTTTTCTATACATTATTTATGCTTTATATAAAACTATCTCTTCATCTGGCACAAATACATGTACCTTAAAATGCCTTTCTTCTTCCATACATTGTTGATGAGAACACAAATTGTAAGCCCTCTCTTGTGGGCATTTTGGCAATATGTGGCAAAATTAAAAGCACATGCACCATTTAACTCAAGCACTTCTATTCCAGAAAGGTATCCAACATGCATGTTCACGTGTTCAAAAGTGTTTATTGCAGCACTTTTATATTGGAAAAAAAAGTCTGTAATGACTTTAAATATCCTTTAATATGGTGCTGGTTAAATAAAGTATGGTACATATGTGCAGTGAGAGATCATGTAGTTATTTAAAAGAATGAGATAGTTCTGCAGCTCAGATCAATCATCTGGAGTCCAGGAGAGAGATCATGTAGCATAAGCTTAGCTTCCAGGGACCCAAGCCAGGAGTGGTGTGTGTGTGTGTGTGTGTGTGTGTGTGTGTGTAATTTATTTCATCCTTTAGCTAGATAGAAATAGAAATTGGGCAACTCACTTGTCAAACTTGCCAATTTTTAGAAGGTCAGATTAATATCAATAGGCCTTCATGAATGCATACTTCAATTCCATTTAGTTACATGCACTCTTTAGTATGGACTTGGTGAAGGAAGAGGTCATTGGAACAATCTGTCCCTTGCCTCTATCCAAGTTACATGACAATAAAAGAGAATGACTTCTTCCTCTTGTAAAAAAGTTATGCAAACACAATTTTAGAAGAATGTTTTGTGACTTTATTATTGTTTTTATTTGGGAGACTATGCATTACATGGCAATTCCTGTGCACCTTCTAGGTATCACACAGACATCTATGATCTGAACTTGATGTTTTAGAATCCTTTTACCTAGAATAGATTTTTAGACATTTGAAGAGTTCTATTATTTTGCAGGTTTGGGGACAGTGGAGAAGACTGACATTTTTAATTAATTATATGCGTGATGGTCTAATTCCTCTTCTTGACTGTGAACTCTTTGGGGTCAAGAGTCAATCCATCGAGCACTACATCCAGAATATATTAAACACTCAACTGATCAAATGTTAAATTAAGTGATCCCTTTTAAACCCCACCTTTTATTCACAGTTGCAAGTTATGGCTATGTTCTGAGAATTTTCCCCTTAAGAAAATTGGCATGAGAAAAATCCAAGGTTATAAAACTAGTTATTTTCAGTGCTGTCCAAATATGCGGCAAACTACATATAACATTTTAAATATTCTAGTAGCTACACTAAACAGGACGAAAAGAAACTGAAAATTAATTTTAGTAATATATTTTATCTAGTTTATCCAAAATATCATTATTCTATGTGTAATCATCATAAAAAATATTAATGACACTTTTTGAAAACTTTTTGGTGCATATTTTATTCTAAAACATCTCAGCTGGGATAAGCTTCACTCAAGCACTCTATGGGCACCTGTGGCTAGTGGGTACCATATTGGACAATGTATATTTAATAGCTGATTGATTGCATTTAAAACATTACTCAGAAGATCCTTCTAAATCAAGTATTCACATTACTCATAAGAAGATCCTTCTAAATCAAGTATTCTATCAGAGCATTTAAAAATCTGACTGGGCGTGGTGGCTCACGCCTGTAATCTCAGCACTTTGGGAGGCTGGGGCTGGGGGTGGATCACCTGAGGTCAGGAGTTTGAGACCAGCCTAACCAACATGGTGAAACCCTGTCTCTACTGAAGATACAAAAATTACCTGCACGTGGTGGCAAGTGCCTGTAATCCCAGCTACTTAGGAGGCTGAGGCAGGAGAATTGCTTAAACCCAGGAAGCAGAGGTTGCAGTGAGCCAAGATGGCACCATTGCACTCCAGCCTGGGCAACAGAGCAAGACTCTGTCTCAAAAAATAATAAACAAATTAATTAATTAAAATAAAATAAAATCCAATTCATGACCAGACACAATGGATCACACCTGTACTCCCAGAGCTTTGGGAGGCTAAAGCAGGAGGATTCCTTGAGCAAGGAATTTGAGGCTGCAGTAAACTTGGACTGTGACACTGCACTTCTGCCTGGGCAACACAGCAAGACCTTGTTTCAAAGCAAACAAATACATAAATTAAAAATATGCAATTCAAGTTAAAAACATGAAGTTTCCATGCTCTTTAGGAGTGAATGTGATTCACTGAGAGAGGTAAACTTAAAGTAGAGTTACTGTGAGACAGACATAAAAGCTCATCTGCAACATGCATTACTGCTAAGTCACCTCAAAAAGAAAAACAGCTTAAATCAAGTTCAGTAACTACAAAGCATGTGTGCTGAACACCTTGATTATGCAAAAATAATGCATTTAAGAACAAAGTGGAGGCAGGCACAGTGGCTCAGGCCTGCAATCCCAGCACTCCGGGAAGCTGAGGAAGGAGGATCACTTGAGTTTAGGAGTTAGAGACCAGCTTAGGCAACACAGCAAGACCCCATCTCTACTAAAAACAAAAACAAAAAACTTTAGCCGGGTGCAGTGGCATGTGTCTATAGTCCCAGCTACTCAAGAAGCTGGGACAGGAGGATCACTTGAACTCAGGAGATGGAGGCTTCAATAAGTGGGGATCGTGCCACTGCACTCCAGCCTGGGTGACAGAGTGAGACCCTGTCTCAAAAAAAAAAAAAAAAAAAAAGTTGGAGACGTGAAGGGAGTCCTTAAAATCTTTGCAGCGTATGGACTTAGAAGAGTCTAGAACCGTGTCCCTGGTCCTGTAATGGGTAGCTTCTCTGCCACATTTCACTCACTTTAAGACAAAAATGAGAAACTTCAAGGGCTGTTGAACACGGGCAGGATTTCCACAGCTGCTCAGAGTGATTTAGCACAGGTGTTGTGGGAATCATGATGCATTGGGAAAAGTCTCTGCTCCCAGCAGCCTCAGACTCCACCTGTGCAGTGGATGGTAGTGGGCAGCGCTGGGGCAGGTGAAAGGCAGTTAGACCACTAGCAGCCTCTGGGGTCTCATCCTGCAATGGACTTTCCCCTGCCATGGAGTACCATGGGAAGAACTTGGACTTGGAGCCAAAGAGCCAGCTCCTAGTTCCTACCCTGATGGTTCTTTTGCTGTGAGACCATAAGCAAGTCATTGAAACTCTCCACTGCATTATCTCTGAAAGGAGAGAAATAGGTTACACCATCCCCACAGCCTTTGCTGTTTCCAAGATTCTGTGATGCCAAGTGAATTGTGTTAGTGTGTGCAGGCATCTGAATGTGTGCGAGGGACCTCCAGGTATTAGCTTGTGATAGAGTAAAAAAGCAATTAAATAAAAGGCAAAAAGTCCACAAACACATCTCAGTTTAGGGTATGATGTAAATTCAGGAGGGCTCAGAGAAATTGAAATTCTTTCTTTTTTTGCTATTTTTAAAATGTATATTAGTAATACATGAATATATTCTGATTCTGGCCATGCATAAACATATAAAGCAAGCCATGAAAGTTTTCCTTCAACTTTTCCTGCTCCAATTCTGTTCCCCAGAGGTAATCTCTATCATTATTTTGGGGTACATATTTCCAAGCCCTTTTCTGTGCACATATACCACATATTTAGATATTACATAGGTATCTTATTTTTAACATAAATGGCATCATATTATATGTGCTATTCTGTAACCTGCTTTTTTCCCACCAGTTGTGTATCTTGGAGATCTTTATTTCAGTGTGTATAGGTCCACTTCATTCTTTTGAACAGACTTCATAGAATGAATGTACCACGATTCATTCAAGCATTCTTCTAAATGATAAGTATTTAAGCTGGTTCCAGTTTTTCACTATTATAATGCTGCTATGAATGCCCGTAGGATCCCATTTTTATCCACGTGTACAAGTGTTTCTAAAGATAAGAGCCCAAGAAAAAGGACTGCTGAGTCAAAAGCCCTGTCTACTTTTAACTTTGACAAATACTGCTAAATTAACTTTTATGAAAGCTCCATCCATTTATGCTCTTACCAACTGTATATTCAAAGGCCATAATAACCAATAGACTATTATCAATGTTTTAAACATTTTTTGCTAATCTTGTTTTAATTTACAATTTCCCAACTTCTAGAGAGCTTGAGATCTCTTCAAATATTTACTGGACTTTTGCATTCTTTTCTATGCATATCTGTTTAAATTCTCTTCAGAATTGTGAATATTTCATTTGTCTATACCTTATTGATTCATGAGAACACTATATATATCCTGGATATTAATGCTGTCCTTTGTCTTTTGAATAGCTTATATAAATTTTTCTCAGTTTTATTATTTTTTAACTTCATGACATATTTTGTTATACAGAAATATTTAATCTTTATGTTTCTTTTTTCAGTTTTTGCTTAGAACAAGATTATTTTTCAATGATACTTCCCAACTTTTGATTCTATACTATTAGAAGGTAAGCTTATATATACTAATGTATATATTATTTTGGTGTCAAAATTGTTTTCAAAGATAATTAGACAAATATGCATTATTATCAATCTTCTCTGATGGTTTGCTATCAGTGAAAATTTACTGTTCTTTGCATCCTTTCTTCTAATTCCGCCATTGGACACTCTTGATGGTTTGGCTACTCTAGCACAGAACAAGCCAGTGTACAGATGAATCAACCTGTCAGTGGTTGAAAGAGGTTCTCTTGTTTATTCTTCAGCAGTGATGGCAGCTCCTGACCTCCAAGCAGTGAGTCTGGTTCTCTCACCTTCTGTTTTCATAGGTAGAACACACAAACTTTCATCTTGCCGAAGACTGTTTTCTCCCTTCCTTCCTCCCATCCATCCATCCTACCTTCCTTCTCTTCCTTTCTTTTGGATTTTTCCCTTCCCTTGTTTGCCTTCTTTTCTATCTCTCATGTACACATTTACTGAGCATCCACAGTGTGTTAGGAGCTGTCCCAAGTGCTCTGGGGAGCACAACAATGAACAGAGCAGCCAAGCCCCCACCTTCATGTAGCTCATTTTCCATATCATTCATGCTGTTCACTTCAACAGACTCTGAAGAGCTCACACTATATACACCCCAGGAGTGGTGAAGAGCATCGATTTGAGAATTGGGAGACATAGGTATAGATCCTGGCTCTTCCTCTCATCTATGTGACTTGGTCAAGTTGCTTCATCTCTTCCTGAGTCTCAGTTTCCTCCTCTATAAAATGAGATTTATTGCATCGACCACATAAGATTGCCGTAAGGATTGACTGGATAAAGTGTATCAAGAATTTAACTCCATGCTAAAATTTAATAAATACAATGAGCAAGTGGCAGGGACTGCTCATATTATTTCCCTTTATCCTCACAAGCAATCTGCAGCTGGTGGCTGATTGAAAATGATCGACTCCCATTTTGCAGATAAAGGAACTAAGGCTTGGTGCAATCACAGTCATGAGATCAGGCCTCCCAGGTCCTAGGGGGAGAGCTGTGATTGCCTTTTCTGGTTTGCCCAGACTGACCCCGGAGTTCTGTTGTATCTGTGTAGCACCTGTGCTTCTGTGTACTCAGTACTTTCTTTAAGTTGACTTATCTTTAAAATTTAATATGAGTAAATAGCCATAATATCTGTGTAAAATATGAGTTTGAAATACTGGTTATGGGCCGGGCGCGGTGGCTCAAGCCTGTAATCCCAGCACTTTGGGAGGCCGAGACGGGCGGATCACGAGGTCAGGAGATCGAGACCATCCTGGCTAACACGGTGAAACCCCGTCTCTACTAAAAATACAAAATCTAGCCGGGCGAGGTGGCAGGCGCCTGTAGTCCCAGCTACTCGGGAGGCTGAGGCAGGAGAATGGTGTGAACCCGGGAGGCGGAGCTTGCAGTGAGCTGAGATCCGGCCACTGCACTCCATCCGGGCGACAGAGCGAGACTCCGCCTCAAAAAAAAAAAAAAAAAAAAAGAAATACTGGTTATGGTTTACCTCATACACATCAGAAGAAATACTCAACTGTGAACATTTTAGAACAGGAACATGAGCCCCACCTAGAAACATCTCATGTGATAATGATGATATCTGGCCTGCATGTGGAGAAAGACATCTCTGAACCACTCAGCCATTATATAATGATGTCTCAAGGTCCACACGTAAACCAAAATGCCATGACTGGGGTGGAATTCTTTTAGCTCATGAAGAACTGATGCTTCAGTCCTGCAGTTTCATGGAAGCACTCTATTGGCCATCCCAGCTCCAATTTTGTGAAATGGCAGGGCAACCCAAGTTATCCAGTGGTCCCTGACATCAATAAATACAATGAAGCTAGTTCAGTTTAATTTAAATTGCTGTTTACACATAAATATCTCGACCAAATGTGAAAGAGAGAGAAGCTGCGTGTAGACTCAAAGAATAGGGTTGGCACTGAGAACCCACGGAACTATTGGCGTCATTGGTTGTAGCCAATGAGTCTGCAGGAAATAGTGCTGGTCAGGCCACAGTGGGAATATTTTGTCCAGTTCTAAATAGCACAGTCATAGGGACACTGCTCTCCTTAGGAGATGAGAGGGGAGTAATGAATGTGGCTAAGGAAGGGGAGGGGAAAAAACCCCTGTATTCTGTGAGGCGCGGGTGTCCAATCTTTTGGCTCCCCTAGGCCACATTGGAAGAATTGTTTTGAGCCACCCATAAAATACACTAGTATTAAAGATAGCTGATGAGCTAAAAAAAATTGCAAGAAGAATCTCATAATGTTTTAAGAAAGTTTACAAATTTGTGTTGGGCCACATTCAAAGTTGTCCTGGGGCTGCATGAGGCCTGTGGGCTGCAGCTTGGACAAGCTTGCCATAAGGAATGCATTGAGGGATATTGGAAGAGGCCTTAGACCTGATACTTTGGATTGTTCCAGGTGGCAGGCAAGGACTTAATTTAGCTGTCAATTAGGGGTGGTTAGAAGTAGGGTTCCTCCTCTTTCTTCCCACAGCACTCTGGGCTTCCCTCTATCACTGTATTTTCCATGGTCCATTACATCTCCCAAATTGTTTATTCATATTTTTCAACGACTATTTACTGAGGACCTACTGTGTGCTATTCCTCATGTTATGCTCTAGAAATACAGAGGTAAACAGGAAAAAACGAGACATGGTCCCTGTGGACTCCAAAGAAGATGGTCTAGCAGACCTTCTAGAATGCCTCATCCACAGTGAATAGGCCACTATTATATAACATTTGGTATATAATTTCCCATAATATATGGTATATTATAGCCCATAATGTATAGTATGTTATATCCTATAATATATAGTATATTACATCCTATAGATCATATATGGTATATAATGAAGCATGTTTAACATGTCACAAAGCCCTATATCAAGATCTTAAATCATATTATCTTACTTCATAATAACCCAAAGAGATAAGTACCATTATTAATCCCTGTTTTACAGATGAGAAAATTGAGGTTCAGAGAAATTACTTGCTGATCACACAGCTAGCAAGCGACACAGCTAGGATTCAAACCTACTTCTGAAGCAATTGTTTAGTAAATGGATTGTTGAAATTAAAAGAGCCTGCTGTGGAAAACATGGACTGAGCAGTGTGTGGGCTACCTTGGAAGGTTGTGAGCCCTTCACCCACCCTGAGAAGCGGAGGCTGGGTGAGATGTTTCAGACATGATAGAATTGTAAGTCATTGGCTAGAAGAATTCGAAGACTCTTCCCTTTTCACATCCCTCAAATTTAGGGTTAATTTCCAGAAGATGTGGCCCTCTGCTCTCTCAGGATGCTGCTGCTGGGTATGTAGACTCCCTGAGAAAGAAGCTTCCAGGGCTGCTTCATGGCATAGAATCAGCCCCCAAGAGGCATTTTCTTCTAACTTCAGGGAGAAGCAGCAGATGCTGGAGGAAAGAAAAGAAATCTTGAGCCCAAGAGAATTTGAAAGGCCAGGATTGAATTTTTCTTTGACTTATCACATTCAAAGTCCCCTTTCTCTTCCTGCCTCTGCTCCAATGGGCTTTTGAGGAAAGGACGTTCTGCCTTTTCATGCCCAACTGGACTGATTAGAAAGCTTTGCAAACCTGGAATGTGAATGCGGCTGCAGAAGTGGGAAGAGAAATCTTTTAATTCCCCCTCTTGCTTTCCCCCTGGCAGCACAACAGGCCCTGTAAGAGTTGTTGCTGAGGTAATGACATGGAACATAATTAAATAATAATTAAAACACTGGGGATCATTTTATCACCTCTGCCTCTTAATTCCCTGGAGCCGAGTTGGGGTCCTGCCCTGCCTTGTGAGCGAGCAGCACTGCTCCTGAACATGTAGCTGGGGAGACAGGAGGTCACCTGGGCGCACAGGGCTTGTCCAGTTGCACACTCAGCAGCCTTCATGCAGGCCCCGACAGACCCTCCTGGCGGCCTGGGAGGTGGCAGACCTCAGAGAAAGAAATTACATCTCCACCGAGGCAGGCTCTTCAAATGAACCTATCTTCTTCTTCAGATTAACTCATTTCTCCGTCCACTTATGTAAAACCCAGTTACTGCGCCAGGTATGTGTACAAAATGAGCTCATCAAATATTTGTTTAAAAAATAACAAGAACCACTTGTGTTTCCATGGAGAAGTTTTCTACACTTTGAAACTGGATCCTTGACTCAAATCTGACTTGAGTCCCTCATTCAATGCTTCTTCCTACCTATTCCCCCTGCCATCACCACTTTCTGCTGTGTTTGAGCTTCCTCGTTCTTTATCAAGGAGCTATGTTCCTGAATACATATAGCGAAAAACAAAAAACAACGGCAAAAAAACTCAAAGTGTGAGCTGGAGCCACTGCTGTGTGTCGTTGGGCACATTAAGAAAATGTGTCTCTGCCTTTAGTTGCAGGAAGCCCTGCGACAAGATCCGTGACTTGGCAGACAGAGGAGGTGTGGGACTTCAGCCTTAACCGCCTTTTAGCAGACACCCCTGTCCAGGGGTGGCCAGCCATTGAGCCTGGGAGTTGAATCATCAAAAGCCCTGATTCTACAACAAATGTGTGCAATAGAACTGACTGAGGATAAGGCCTGAGGCCCCATATTCTCCATTAAGAACAAGACTGGGTTCTCATATTGGTGGTATAGGCTTAGAGATTCCTAAGAAGGTAATTCAATGCAACGGTTTTCAAACTAGCCTTTGAGGACCGCTTATATTGCAAAGAGGAATCTCAGAGACTGATATAAGGATGAGATAGGAGGTCAAGAACATATCTTTTTAATCGGACAGCTCAATCTTTATATTCAGCACGACATTGGACTCTGGCATGAGACTGTGTTTAAAAAGTGACAGAGGCAGGGGATCCTGAGGCTAGAAAAATTGATTGAAAGCAATTAGTCTGTGCTTCAGATCAAGGGCTCAAGTCAACAAGAACATTGTGCATGTGAGTTATTTGTGTTTGGGGAAGCATGTCTGTCCTTATTCCTTCTATTGAATCAGGCACAGAGCAGGATATTATTCACTATTGTACTTGCTGGTCATAATAATCAGCCCTAGGTTTCCAGGTGTTTCTAGGTGTTTCCAGATGGGAAAGAAGGGAGGTTTCTGGATGCCCCAAGTGTTTTATCCATCCCAAGGTGGTTTTAGGATTTTGATTTTATGTAGCAACTGGCCCTTCATCTGGTGTTCATCCAGTGGACCTCATCATGAGCAAGAAGGAGGAGGGGAGTTGTGGGGGGTCACATTAATACCATCCTCTGAATCAGGGATGGACTGACTCTTCTGCTTGTTACTACTGTGTGAGATGTACTGCCCATTCCAGCCAATAAAAGTTAATCAATGTTAACTATCCCAGTGGCTGGGAAGTGGCACTCACTGCATATTTGCTTGTCTTCAGATGGCAAGTGTCCCAGAACAAATGGATTGCTGAAGGCAGTCAAAAGTAAAGGAAGGGTCCTGGGTCACTCCTCCTGGGGTGATGAATCTTCCCATGGAGCCAGCTGGGCAACTCAACTGGGCTCTGTTTTCAGAGACAATTGAATTGCACTCCCAGTTCTGAGCACCCAATCTAATTGCCTATGATATGTGACTGTCTTGAAAGAAGACCTAGGGTCTAGTAGGGTGACCTCCCTGCCGCTGCTGCTGCTACCCCTGCTCCCCCTGCTGAGCCTCAGGACATCCATCTTAGCCTTAATCATTTAGCCCATGAATAGTCTCTTGGGGAAAAGCCTGATGAGAGTCTGGGAGATGAAAGCTGACTTGAGGCTCAAGCCATGTGCTTCTGTACAGATTGTCCTGTGCCGAAGCCATCTTGGAGCTTAACCCGGGCGTATCCAGTGCTATCTGATTTGCACCTGAGAAAAATCACAATAATGTCTTACTTATTTAATGGTTGCTCAGGTGTCTATGACACCTTTAGACTTACTTTCTTACGAAATCTTGAATATGGAGAAGCTTATTTTGCATAGTTTGAGTTTATTGTAGGCCAGGACAAAACGATGGAAAAGGGAGAAAAAGAAGGGAAGAAAAAGGCAATTAGTCAGGGGACATGACTTTGTGACCCCTACGTATATGTTTCCTGGTCTCTACTGGAAATATTAATAATAATAGTAAAGTAATGTCACAACTATTACTGAGTGTTTACTGTTAAGATATTTTACAGGATGCTTTAAATATACTGTCTTGATTAATCTCATTTATTCATTCAATAAGGTTTAAGTCTATCACATTCTGACTACTGTGCTAGAGTCTGGAGTTTAACAGTGTGTAAAAATAGCCACAGTTCTATCTTCATGAAGGTCACACTCCTGTGAGGGAAAATGATGATCAAATGATTTCTAAAATACAAGTAAAATTGCAAATAATGAAAAATTCCTTAAAAGGGAGGACAAGATAGAAGTGGTGCCTCAAGAAGGAATTTCACCCAATCATGAGATTATAGAAAGTTTCCCAAAGGTGTATAACTGAGCTGGGATTCAAATGATGAAATGGACAATAACTAGAGAAGATGGTAAGCACTTACTGGTTTCTGGGCACACAGCTTAGTAAGCGACAGCTGGATAGATACAGAGGTACTGAAAGAGGCATGGGGTGAGACACACTGAATATGCTGCAGATTCGGAAGAGGGGGCATCCTCTTCCAGACAGAAGGACTAGGGAGTTCTCTTTTGAAGGAAGCATTGAAAAGGGCCTTGATTGCAATAAGAGGGAGGGTCTGCCCATGCAGGAAGCTCAGATCTGGCCTTGGAAACTACAGTGGGGTGGTGGGTGAGAAAGTCTATGTGGTGGCTTCAGGGGGCTATAAGAACACTGAGTTTCTGAGCAGGGCAGGTGTGGCTGTCCATCATCGATTGCAAGGGTACCAGGGCAGTCGGTGCCTACTTGGCAGTCTTGGCACATGTCACCTGAAGACATCTGTCTCCTTCTGTTCCCATCCCAAATGTCACTCTGTTCGAGGTGGCCTTACCTTCTGCCAGGGAACACTGAGGAGGGAGCAGGGACCAGCTTCCCTTTGACTTCAGCCTAGAACACTGTCAATATTAATTTAATTAGCATTTGTTTAATCATAACTTTATCATTTCCAAGTCTAATTTATTTTAATTTCATGTATGCTGATTTAGTGATCAAAGGATTTGTTGATACTTTTGTTTTCATTCAAAACATGATGTATTTTTCATCCATTTAAACCTATAATTCCCACCCCTCTCCAGAAAGAGTGTAAAGAGATGTGGCAGGTTGGGATGGTTCATCTCATTTATAATTTCCCTGATAGATTTTTCTTTTGTTTTGTTTGTAAGTTATCAAAGAGAACCCATTGTCATGAGGGCAGTTGTAAAAATGGATGAGTTTGCTATGTGCATTTCTACCTCACTCAGTTTTGAAGTGAGTTTTAGAATAGATTTCAGATATGAAGGTTTTAGGCTCCTAATGAAGTCAGAGACCTGGAAGCAGGATAATGTCATTTTTAAGAGCACAGTCTTTGAAATCAAGCAGCCCAAGTTTAACAATGGAGACAGGGAAGGGTGGAAAGGTGGGTGGGTGGGAGGAGGGTGAGGGATAAAAAATTATTTAATGGATACAAGGCACATTATGTGGGTGATGGTTACACTAAATCCCAGACTTCACCACTAGGCAATATATCCATGTAACAAAACTGCACTTGGACTCCTTAACCTATTTCCCATTTATAAAGCATAGCTCACTGTCAGTGCACTTTTCTCCGGGCAAACGAGAAATGGATTAAATTTATGCAAATATATATTTGTTTCTTAATTGTATGACCTTAGGCAGGTTAAAGAATCTCAATGAATCCCTGTTTTTTTCACCTGTTGTTTTCTTCATCCATAGAATGTGGACAATCATGGGACCTTATGGACTTGTTTGGCATTTGCTGATGCATTTGTTATGCCTTGAATGCTCTAGGAAAAGAAATAAAATAGAGGTAAATAAAGATTCAATCAACATTCACCCAACATTATGAGTGGCTACTGTCTTTCTATTCAGTTGTATACATCCTTACTTTGCAGTTAATTTGTGGCAGGCATGAAATCAGATGCAAAAGATACTAAAAATAAGTAGGACACGCACATTGCTCTGGCTCTCAGTCCGGAAGGAAGACCAACACACACACACACACGTAGTAGCCACACAGTGAGCCGAGTGCAGTGATGGAATCCAAGGTTTGCACTGTGTCCTAAAGGAGCTAGAGGAAGCTGTAGCACTGAGTAGGAAGAGGCATTGAGGAAGGCTTTGAGGTAGCATTTACATCAGGGCTAGTGAGCAGGAATTGCTATTCCATATAGAACAGAAAGCAAGTGCAGAGGTTAGCTCATCACTCGTGTGCTTCTGGAAAGGAAAGTGCTCAGAAACCTTGGGCCTCCCAGATCCTTAGCAACTGCCAAAGGGCAGACTATGCCAAATCAGCCCATTGGAGGTGTTTGCTCTTGGCTTAGAGAGCTGGTTCAAGATTCCCCATGACAATAGATGTCACACTCAGTTCCTGAAGTTCTTGTCCTTATTGATTTCCCATCCATCCAGAGGCAAGTATACTCGTGGAGATTTATAGTGAACAATAGCGACAGCCTGAGGAAGCTTCCCACAGGAGCTGGACCAGTTCCAAAATGTCTCTTGTTCGTTCCTCCACAAGATGATTTTTTTGAGACATCTTGGACTAGTCTCTAAGGGTCTGATATCAGTCAGGGTATGAACATTTTATATTAGGTAAATTAAAATATTTTGATTCTCTGCGTGGTTTTAACTATTACCTGTATTTTTCTTGATAATCTGTGTATATTTATTATCAGGTTCAGTCACATCATAGAATTCTGGCCTTGACCAGGGACCCAGAGAAGTCCAAGTGGACTATTCCTTCCTGCACTGTGTGCACTATTCTTCCTCTCTGAGGTTCTTCACCCAACTCGTCTATCCCCACTGCTTTCCTTGCCAGTCTATATGGCCATCCTTTTGATAATGCCAAGATCAAGAGATTGCCAACAAATTCTAAAGAATGACAATATAAAGTATTGTTAGGGATATGGGATAACATGTACCCTCCTATAATGCCAATAGAAGTAAAATTGGTACAGCCCCAAGGGGAAGGATTTAGCTGTGCATATCAAATGCCATCATCTGTAATGCTGTGTGACAAGGTTGTACCACTTCTAGGAGAGTCTCTTAAATAAAACTTTAGCTTCAAGATTTAAACTTTATCTTAATTTTAACTTAAATATTTATCTTAGTCTGGGTGTGGTATCTCATGCCTGTAATCTCAGCACTTTGGGAGGTTGAGACAGGTAGATCACTTGAGCTCAGGAGTTTGAGACCAGCTTGGGCAACATGGTGAAAGCCTATCTCTACAAAAAGATATAAAAATTATCCAGGTAAGGCCGGGCGCGGTGGCTCAAGCCTGTAATCCCAGCACTTTGGGAGGCCGAGGCGAGCGGATCACGAGGTCAGGAGATCGAAACCATCCTGGCTAACACAGTGAAACCCCATCTCTACTAAAAATACAAAAAATTAGCCGGGCGTGGTGGCGGGCGCCTGTAGTCCCAGCTACTCGGAGGCTGAGGCGGGAGAATGGCACAAACCCGGGAGGCGGAGCTTGCAGTGAGCCGAGATCGCGCCACTGCACTCCAGCCTGGGCGACACAGTGTGACTCCGTCTCAAAAAAAAAAAAAAAAAATTATCCAGGTGTGGTGGCATGCACCTGTAGTCCTAGCTGCTTGCAGGGGCTGAGGTGGGAGGATTGTTTGAACTTGGGAGGTCAAGGCTGCAGTGAGCCAAGATCACACCACTGCACTCCAGCCTGGGCAACAGAGCAAGATCCTGTGTCAGAAATAGATAGGTAAGTAGAGAGAGAGAGAGAGAGAACGTAAAGATTTGCATATCTATTTAACTGCAGATAGGATCTGGCCCCATTGATTAAAATAATTTAAAAAATTAAAGAGGAGGCTCCTATCTGTTAGCATGGATATTACGATATAGCAAAAAGGAAAATATTGGCCTATATTACTGAATAATTTTTTCATTACATTGAAAAAAAACTGCATGTCATACTGGTAAGTAACAAAAGCGGGTTAGGCAACTATATGCCAAATGTGCTATTATTCCAATTTTTAAAAAATAAATAGAACTTTCTTACTCTTTTTAATAATAGATTTAGATAAAATATATAGAAAATATGTTACTACTTTTTTCTTTCTTTTCTATGCTTTTCAAGATGTCTTTTTTGACAAGCAAATATTAATACCAGAAGAAAATAAGATGATTTCCTTTAAAAAAAACCAAAAAACAAAAAACGGTGCGTGCTCACCTCTGGTCAAATTTGGCATTGATCTTCCTGAGTGAGTGCTCTAGAAACCATCTTTATCATTACTTGTCATCAGCACAGAGTCAGGACTTCAGATCCATCTTCAGAATTCTGAGTGGATGACCTCCTCTAGGGAGTGACCAGGCTTTTCCCCAGGAAATGTGGAAGTAATTCCCTTCTCTCTACTACTGGGGAGGCAGGCACTTAGTGGACCCTTTAGAAACTGGACTTGGGAGATGGGGATAATGGCTTTTATTCCTCTATTTGTTCTAGGCATGTTTTTCAAGTCTAAAAGATGACCTTATATTCTGATCATTTGACATCAATATTTAACACATGCATATATTGTCTGATAACTGGCATGTGGCTTCTTGAGATTTAAATAAATTATTGTTCTGCTATAATTCCTTCACAGTTGCCCAAATCTAGATTTTAATATCTTCAATATGCAGGTAGAATGAGAAAATCTCTTTAAAGAGGCAGCCACTGCTTCTTCCTGCAGCAATTCATTTTGTAGCCCAGAGCTTAATCTAATCTTCCTTCCACATGATCCATTGAACTTTCAAAACTTCAGATCTGAATTAGAAAAGGAATTATAAGAACAGTCATATGTTCAGCTCTTATTAGGCTTTGCTATAATCTCTTTATGCTGGAAGAAAGAAGAGGCAAGGCCTTTATTATGTAGCTGTTGTTCTTTTTAATATCCTCTCTTGTGGGTTCATAATTAAGGCAAAAACATGCATTAATAAGCATTTTTCTACCAATTTATAACTTACCAGGTGCTTTTGCACTCATTACCTCATCTGATCCTTATAATCACTCTGAGTATGATATCATCATTACTGCCCTTCTATAGTCAAGGAAATTAAAGCAGAGAAAGTTTATCTGCTCAAGTATAGTAACAGGGCTCATTTGGTTGCAAAGCCAGAAGCACAAATCCAACTACATTAAGGAAAAATGGGAATGTATTAACTTGTATAACTATAGTGTCCAAGGGTAGTACCAGCTTCAGGCACAGATGGATCCAGGTGCTCCAATGATATTGTCACACTCACCACTATCTCTGGACTCTGTTTGGTCTGTACTGACTTTTTCCCTAGTAGATTCTTCCCAGATACTGTCTAGATGGCCCCTATAGCTCCAGGCTATGTCCTACCAGTTTAACAACCCCAAAAGAAAAACATCTTCTGTTTCCCAATTATTTTACCCAAATTCACAAGTCTGACCATTACTTGGTCCTGTCTGCTTCTTTTGCCCACTGCACCTGTCATTTGGGAATGGAATGTTCCGATTAGCAGGCCTTGGGGTAGAGTGAGGTCAGCCCTACCACATGATCTGAACCGAGAGAAGGGGAATGGGGTTATTTAAAGTGAAACATGGTGCTGTTTGCAGAAGGAAACACAAACAGGAGGCAGATGGGAGTGCCAGCTCTCTGCTGTACCAAGTCAGGTGGCTAATAAGCAGTAGGCAAGGCTGCAACCCATTTGCTGATGCTCCCCGTTGAATGCTGGAATATGACATCCAAACTCTAGGAGTCTCTGCCGGAAATCTGAAGAAAGACTAGAAGCCACAGGCTCTGCAGAGATTCTCAAACCATGCTCTCTGATCGCCAACTCTTAGCGTTTTGACCACTAGACTATTTGGATTAAAAATTACCCTCATAATATATGCATATACACACATATATATATAGTGACTTATTTACATGGCCACTTTTCAAATACATATGTATAGCTATGATTAGTAAAATATAAATTTATTTTGAAACATCACTAAATTCACAGTGATTTTTGGTCCTTATGTACATGCTTAATATATATTAAAAGGTTATTATACTCTGTGCCGCGTTTTCAGAAAGTTTTCCTCATTAAAAGGGTGTTCTTAAACACAAATTACCTAGGAAGTCTTGGAATATTGAAAGACCTCCAGGACAAGGGTTAGAAGCCCATCTCTGCCACTATTTCTAGTGCCCAAATCTTCCTTGGACTTCAGTTTCCTGACCTATACTATGTTGATAGAATGTCGTGCCCACAAAGCTTGTAGCGAGGTCATGTGTGAGAATGTCGTCGGACTCTTAAGAAATGTATTTTGTAACTTATAAAATATCACTGATATTTTACTTTATCTTCACTCTGGGCTCAAGGATGTTGCTCTTAATGTGTTCTATAAACCACTAATGGCCCATGATGCAAAATGTGCTTGTCTAGTTCTAATATAATTGTGCAGATCAATGAAGGTCTGTCCTTCTCTATGATGAGCAGCAGGCTTATATATTTTTTTAAAGATATCCTTCTCCAAGGGTATATATTCCAGGAAGCATATTTTATCTTTCTTATGCCTCAAATACACTAGAGACTCTAGAAAATACTCAGCCATTCAAAATTTCTGTTTAATTTTCTACTGAAGTCTAATATAGAGAAAAGTACATGTATTCAAAATACACTTTGGAGAAATCTTTTAAAACTTAACATACTGGTGGCCAGGCATGGTGGCTCACGCCTGTAATCCCAGCACTTTGGGAGGCTGCGGAGAGCAGATAATGAGATCAGGAGTTCAAGACCAGCCTGGCCAATGTGGTGAAACCCTATCTCTACTAAAAATACAAAAATTAGCTAGGTGTGGTGGTGCATACCTGTAATCCCAGCTACTCAGGAGGTGGAGGCAGGAGAATTGTTTGAGCCCGAGAGGCGGAAGGTACAGTGAGCCAAGATTGCGCCACTGCACTCCAGCCTGGGCAACAGAGCAAGCTTGACTCCATCTCAGAAAAAAAAAAAAAAATGCGTAACATACTGGTACAACCAGCACCCAGATCAAGAAAGAGAACATTAACAGTTCTCCATAAGCATACTTTTGGACCCCTTTTCAGTTCCTACCCTCACCCAAAGATAACCATTACCCTGACCTTTAACAGCACAATTATGTTTTACCTGTTTTTTAAAAAATACACATTAATGAACTCATCTCGTATCTGGTGTCTCTCTATATATATTGCATTTGAAAGATTCATCCATTTTGTTGTGTAGAGTGACAGATTGTTTGTTGTGATTTAGTATTCCAATGTGTGTGTGGTGTGTGTGTACGTATATGTCACAACGTATTTATCCTAGTCATGGGTATTCATCTGGGGCTATTCCAAATAGTACTACTATTGACATTCTCTATAGGTCTTTGGGTGAACCCATGTGTGGAGTTCTATTGAGTCTCAGAGAATAGAGGAGTTCAGCTTTAGTAGATACTGCTAAAAGTTTTCCAATGCAATTGCACTGATTCACGCTCCCACCAGTAGTGTAAGAAAGTTTGTTTCTCCATGGGCTTGCTGATATTTGGCATGTTCTGCCTTTTAAGTTTCAGCCCTTTTAGTGGATTTGTATTGTTTTAATTTACAATTTGCATTGCTTTAATTTGCATTTCCATGATAAAAAATGAAGTTGCAGCAACTTTTCATATGTTTATTGGCTATTTGGACATCCTCTTTGGTAGGCACTTAGCTGTTCAAGTAATTTGCTTATTTTTTTATTTGGGTTTCTATCTTCTTCTTCCTTTTTTTTTTTTAGATGGAGTCTTACACTATTGCCCAGGCTGGAGCGCAATGGTGCAAACTTGGCTCACTGCAAACTCCACCTCGTGAGTTCAAGCGATTCTCCTGTCTCAGCCTCCCAAGTAGCTGGGATTACAGGTTCACGCTGCCACACCTGGCTAATTTTTTGTGTTTTAGTAGGGACGAGGTTTCACCGTGTTGCCCAGGCTGGTCTCAAACTCCTGAGCTCAGGTGATCCACCCGCCTTGGCCTCCCAAAATGTTAGGATTACAGGCATGAGCCACTGTGCCCGGCCTATCTTCTACTTACCAGTTTATGAGAAGCAGTCAACCATTTGCTGTGCCTGTTTTATTGATGAATAAATTTTTTTAAGTTTCTGTATTTTAAAAATATATAAAATCCATTAAATGTCTTCCAACAACCATGTAATTTTATTAATTTTCAATTCTTTGAACAGAGCATCTATTTAGCACCTTATTTTTAAAGGACCTTAACTATTAGATATACAATGATGAGTAAAACAAACATGGCCCACATCCACATGGCAGTTGCCATTAGACAATAAACAAATACATACGTAATTGAAAACTACAGCCAATTACAAAAATTCCATGAAGGATTCAAACAGGGTGGAAAGATTGAACAGAGGGCATCTTTTCAGTTCCAAAGACTTGTCTGGCCTTTAATCTGAGACCTGAAGGCCAAGAAAGATTCAATGCAAAAGGGAGGATAGATGCTTCAGGCAGATAGAATATCATGTGCTATTCCCCAAGGTGCGAAAACATTTTTTATCCTCTAAAACTTGAAAGGAGGTCGTGTGTCTAGAGCAGGGGTTGGCAAACTTTTTCTGTAAAGGGCCAAATAAGAAATATTTTAAGCCTTGCAGGCCAGATGGTCTCTGTTGCAACCCAACTACTCAACTCTGCTGTCATAGCATGAAAGCAGCTATAGACAATATGTAAACAAATAGGCATGGCTGTGTTCCAGTAAAGCTTTATTTACAAAACAGGCTGTGGGCCAAATTTGGTCCATGTATCATAATTTGCCAATACCCAGTCTGGATCATAGAGAATAATGTCAGCCTCTTGACTGAACCACCTCAATAGGCTCCCTTCCAGCTTCTACTCTTACTCCTCTGTATAGTTCCCAGAACAAATGTTTTAAAGTCCTCACTAAGATAATGATGCTCTTCTCTGATTAAAGTTTTCCAGAAGCTTCCTGTTGATCATAGACTAAAATCTAAAGCTGAGATGACTCAGGCTAGATGATGTGAAATTTCTGAGCCATTGGGAATAGCCTGGATTTCAGAGTGAGACAATGAACTTTTCTTTATATCTTTATGCTTGAGATCTGGTGATGGCTGTGGGCAGGGAAGAAAAGGAGGGAATATGAGAATGGTCACCAGCTGCTCTTCAGCTAAAAATAATCTCTTCCCTTTCTGAAAACTCATACCTGCCTTACTTTGTGCACTTATCACCTATCCTCTGTTATATACTAATACGCAAAGCTCTCTACATGCTCTTTTGTTTGATCTAGCCTAGCATCCATGGTCCAGTAGCAGATGTGTGAGATTTGATGAGTGGGTAAATGAATGAATGAATGAATATTAATTGTACTCTACTGCTTCACTCATAGTAAACAGGTGAATAAGTGAATGCATTAATTAGGTTTTAGAGAAGAAAGCAGTACCAAAGAAGATTCTGGAGTTTTAGTTTAGGAATAGGTGTGTCATAAACAGAAATTGGGGTCAGTGGAAGGTCCTAATTTGTCAGATCACGGACAGGATGAATCTCTAGTATGGAGCATCAGCAGTGCCCAGGAGATGGGTAAAATGAGTTTTGGAGCTTGTGGGAGAGAGCTGGGTTGGACCTAGAGATAAGGAATAAGGGTAAAGAGTTAAAGCTAAAATGGATTAGATGCTTAGATATAGAGATAAACATGGTCCACAGACAAAAAGTATGTTGAGAGGAAGGATAGGAAAAATAGAAAGCTTTCCACGAATGGCAAAATTGTATTTTTAGTAGAGAATGGGGTTTCACCATGTTGGCCAGGCTGGTCTTGAACTCCTGACCTCAGGTGATCCGCCTGCCTCGGCCTCCCAAAGTGCTGGGATTACAGGCATGAGCCACTCTGCCCAGCTGCAAAATTGAATAAGTACAAGATTTCTAGATTTCCAAATAATATTACTCAATAGGATTGAAGGTCTGAATAACCCTTAAGGTCAATGCTATAGTTATGCATTGACTTTGGTATAAGGTTGTAATAGGTAGAAGGCATTAATCTAGACTCCTAACAAGATATTTATTTTTTAAATTGAAAATTAGCCATCTCTTTTTCTCTCAATGCTATACTGTGAAAGAGCAAAAAATAACATATCCTTAAAAAACTAGATCTGGAATCAGATACAGCTTGGGTTCCAGTGCTGACCCTACTATTCACCAGCTATTTGACCTTGGGCAACTACCTTAGCTGTTCTAAGTTTCAGTTTCTACACCCTTAAAGTGAAATGATAACAGTACTTTCTTCAGAAAATGATTGTAAGGACTAAATTAGATGATGTATATAAAAGACTCTGTCACCTGCAGGACACAAAGAAATAGATGTTAGCAATTATGGCTTTAAAAACATCTTCATCATCATGGCAGTGAGCTCTTTCTCTAGAAGTTCTTGATTACAGCCGACCAAACAGCATAAAAGTGTGTGCTATGCATTGAGCTGTGTAGCCTGGGTACTTAATCTAATCTCTCGATTTACCCACATGCAGATGGGGGAAATAATAGCACTTCCTTACCTAGAATTAAAGAGTTAACACATTCAAGGCTTTTAACATAGTGCCTCTCACACAAATAAGTTATCAATAAATATCATTTTGTAATTTCATCATTATTATTATTACTCTCATTGGGTATGTAGTGACTTTAAAGCAAGACACAATGCAAATTGTATTTAGTTCTATTTGAGGTCACGTTGGAAATATATCAAAAGGATAATCATAAAATTCAGTATCCCAAGGTCAACAAATTTACTTCTCATATCTGTTCTTAGAAGTCCATAATTCTGTCCAAATCAAGGTAGCATTAGTAGGAAATGGTAGTGGATCTTTTGCCCCATGAAGGAGCTCCCTTTTCTGCGCCTCAGTTATCATCTCTTCCAACTGTGAAACCCATTCTTATTCTCTTGCTCTCATCTCCTCCCCCCTCCTCCACCCCTAGCCTCACTCAGTGGAGAGAGCTGCCTTAGACTCTGTGGAAAGATTTGGACAATGACCCACAGGGCAATTGTTCATGATAGAGCTAAGGATTCCACATAAAAAGCAGCAGGGAGCTTGCAGTACATCAATGGAGCAGAGCAGGACTCAAAGACCCAGTTGCAACACTAATTATTAAGGGGGCCACAGAAATGAGCCCCAGCATTGAGAGGATTATTATAAAAAATATATATATATATATCCCAGAGTGGGGAAGGCTTGAAAGATGATCTTAACAGAGGTGTAGATGAAGAACAGCAGAGGAGCAACCTGGAAAGATGTCATGCAAGAGGAATTCTCACATTCTACCTGGGAGTGAACTATAAAGCCAATTTAGCAAATTGCACCACTGAGCCATCTCAACTGCAGTGGCAAAGGTCAGTCACAGCCCCAGCTCCAATCTGCCTCTGCTGCTTTCCGGCTGTGAGGCTTCTCTGTGCCTCAGTTTTCTCACATGCAAAATGGAAATCATAATAGGACCTGCATCCTAGGATTATTAGTGGACTACATATATGTAAAGCATGTGGCAGAGAGCCTGGCACATGTGTTTGCTATCACTGTCATTGCCACCACTGCATCATTACTACAAGGGCCATGTCTGAAGTCAGTGGTGGCTTTGGTTCCAGAAGAGGCAAGTGGCAGTATGAAGAAGACTTAGGGAGACAGAACACTATTGGCTTAAAGCAGGGGTGTTGGAGTCAGAAAGAGTGTGCCCAGACCCCACTTCTCACAGTTGGATGACCTTGGGCAAGTTATTTGCCACTCAAGGGTATGGTTTCCTTATCTAAAAACTGGGAACAGTAATCATACCCACCTCATGCTATTGAGAGGATTAAATGACATGAAGCATGAAAAGTACTTAGCACAGTCCCTGTGAATATCAGGTGATCCATAAATAATAGACATTATTAAAATAGTGACCCAAAATTCACAGCTGTAACTCAAGCTCTACATGGAGAGGCAGAGGTCTGGGGTTGAGCAGGGGTCCTGGGAATCTGAGCCTGCAGAGTCAGATCCATAAGAGGCAAAACTTGGAAATGACTGGTTCCACACTTGTCTCTCCTGCAAAATGGTCTTGGCCTCCACTTTCTGTGCTGTCAGAAAATCAGTAGATAAAATGAATGTCACTCTGATGGCTAATTAAGAGGGCTATGTGGTTGCAAATTATTGCTAGACCAAAGGAGGGAGAGGAGACGAGGGGAGGGGAGACGAGAGGAGGGGAGGGGAGAGGAGGGGAGGGGAGGGGAGGGAGCTGGGAACACACACTGAGCTTTCAGGGTCATGATATTCCCTAAAGCCACCCAGGAGGAAGTGGTATTCTTTAAGGAATGTCTTGGTCTCTATCTTTGGGGTAAGTGTATCCACATTCCCTAGTGACTCTCACAAAACGCTTTGTCTTCATTGCCGAAAAAAAGATTCATAAGGGAATTAATAAGCCAAAGAAAATTTTCGTCTGCCTTTTAATTATAGAAGAGTGATTGCTATGCTAATCATAATCAGCATCAAGGTCAAAAGTTTCCACCTCTCTGGAATGAACATTTAGAAAACAGATTAACTGGAATACCAATGCTATTTCTGAACTTCCAGCTCACATGGATTTGAAACAGAATGCTGTATCTTTTAAGTGTCTTTTAAGAGGAGCCATATAATGCTAATACATTAATTGAATAAGTGTCACTCCATGAACCTGCTAATGCCCAGGGCAGAGGGGAACAATTAGGAGGCCCATGAAGCAGTATGATTGCTTAGATGGCTAAGGTAAAGAATGGTAATTCGTTGTTTAAGTAATATCTGCTTTATCTCTGCCAAGTGTCACTACAGGATGTGTTGAAAGTGTTTAGGTCTCTGGTTAATGTGGGTGATGAAATATAAATGCATTTGGAGAATACTAATTCATTTATTTTAATTTCCTCTTGAACATTGATGTCTACAGTAAAAATAAAATATCCCTTTAATGTCTATGATTTTACCAAATTAAAGCCCTACCTCACAGCTTTTACAGAAATAGACTCTAATTCTAAAACAATAAAGTTTATGTTATCCATACAATGTAATATTATTCAGACATAAAAAGAAATGAAGGAGTGATACATGCTACAACTTGAATTGAACTTGAAAGCATTATGATAGTGAAAAAAGTCAGACACAAAATGACACATGTATTGTATAATTTAATTGATATGTAATATCCAGTATAAATAAATCCATAGAGACAGAAGATTAGTGGATGCCAAGGGCTGGGGTGAGAAAGGAATGAGGAATGACTGCTAATGGACACTGGATTTTCTTTATAATGTAGCATTGTTGATATTAATAAAATAACCAGAAACAGCATGAATGCCCATCATTTGGGGAATAGTTACATAAATCCTCCTATCTGTACCTTGGAATATTATGTAACTATTAAAAAGAATATCTTAGAAACTTAGTTACTGGTCGGGTGCAATGGCTCTTGCCTTTAATCCCAACACTTTGGGAGGCCAAGACTGGCAGATTATCTGAGGTCAGGAGTTTGAGACCAGCCTGGCCAACAGGGTGAAACCCTGTCTCTACTAAAAATACAAAAAAATTAGCTAGATATGGTGGCACATGCCTGTAGTCCCAACAACTCAGAAGGCTGAGGCAGGATAATTGCTTGAACTCAGGAGGTGGAAATTGCAGTGAGCTGAGATCGTGCCACTGCATTCCAGCCTGGGCAACAGAGTGAGACTCTAGCTCAAAAAAAAAAAAAAAAAATTAGCCAGCTGTAGTGGCACATACCTATAATCCTAACTACTTGGGAGGCTGAGGTGGAAAGATCACTTGAGCCCAGAAGTTCAGTGTTACAGTGAGCTATGGTCACATTACTGCATTCCAGTCTGGGTGACAGTGTAAGACCCTGTCTCAAAAAAAAAGAAGAATTAAATTTAAAAATTAAATAAATAATAAAATTATATATGTGTGTGTGTATCTATGAAAGAAATATAGTTACTGACATGGAAAGGTGACCATGTTACATTAAATTTGAAAGAAGAAGAAAACACAACCAGTGGTTGATATTGGTTACTTCAAGGGATTAGAAATGGTGTGTATTGGAGAGGGGGGTGTTGATTAATTTTTGTTATATTTCTCTACTCTTTAAATTCATTTGGTGAAAAAAAAAGTGTATGTATGTATGTGTGTGTGTGTATATATATATATATATATTTTTTTTTTTTTTTTTTTTTTTTTCTGAGACAGAGTCTTGCTCTGTTGCCCAAGCTGGAGTGCCATGGTGTGATCTCAGCTCACTGCAACCTCCACCTCCCGCGTTCAAGCAATTCTCTTGCCTCAGCATCCCAAGTAGCTGGGATTATAGGCATGGGCCACCATGCCCAGTTAATTTTTGTACTCTCAGTAGAAATGGGGTTTCACCATGTTGTCCAGGCTGGTTTTAAACTCCTGACTTTGTGATCCTCCTGCCTCAGCCTCCCAAAGTGCTGGGATTACCAGCATGAGCCACCACACCTGGCCATATATTATTTTTGTAATTTAAAAAGGTTACTTCAAATTTAAATATATAAACAATAACTCATGTATACATTCCATAATTATTTACATATTCTAGACATTGTTTAAGGGCCAGTATCCACCTGTGATTACATAGGGTTTCTTTATAAAGTATAAAAATTGGAAATACTACATTTTACCTGGAATTTCTTCCTAGGCCATCAGAAAGAAAGGCTCAAATGCATATGAAGAAACTGACTCTGAGAGACTTTCTGATTTAGCTGAGGTCTCAGAAATCACCTTATCCCACACCTGAGCAGATGTTGAAGTCCCCACTTCCATATCCAGGATCTACTTGGATGCATTCCATCCAAAGGAGCTTCTTCCTTCTGTAGACAGCCTATTTCATATCCACATAGCTCTACTCTTCTGAAAATTCTTTCTTCCTATTGAGTCAGACCTCCCTGCCCAGGGGTCCCTATTGCAAAAGCAGCTTAGAACACAGGCCTTGCATTCAGGGAGACTTGTGCCCTGGCTCCATTACTTACCACATTGTGACTTTCTGCAGGCCTTCACTGATCTGTGCCTCTGTGTCCTCACAGATAGAAGAGGGTCGTATGTCCTCACTAGGTAGTTATGGGGATTAAAATAGATCACATCTGCAAAATGCCTAGCAGACAGCTTGGCACATTGTAAGAATGCAGTCAATGGTGGCTGCTGTGATTAGTTCTAAGGCCACAAGCAGAAGATTCCTTCTGTTTGTCCTAACACATGGCACAGGACTAGTACTTTTCTATCCATTTGGTAATTCACTCATTCATTTATTTATTCATCCATTCATCTGTTCAATAAATATCCAAAGGCCTTACCATGGCCTATGAAGCCCTGTATAATCAGGCTACTCCCTCTACCCTCAATTTCCCCTAATCTCCCCACTAACTCTATTACCTTGCCTTCTACCCTTGTCCCCTTCTTACTCATGCCCTTTTCTTCACAGCCTCTTCTGTGCACACTGACTGGTATAAGGCAGTGATTGAATACTATTGACTTTACAAATGCACACTGTCTTCCTGGCTGTTCCTCAAACACATGGAGCATGTACCTGCCAGAGGGCCTTTGCGCTTACTGTGTGTTCTTTCTGGAATATTCTTCTCACATCATTCGGCTATCTGCTCACATGTTGCCCAACAAGAGAAGCTATCCTAGACCACAGCGCCAGCTCTTACCATTCCCAATCCTCCGTGCTCTGCTTTATTTTTATTCAAAGCACTGGTGTTAATCTATTTCTTTATTGTCTGTTTCCTCCAATTAGAATGTCAGCCTCACAGTAACAGAAACTCTTTTCTCTCCTTTGTATCCCCAATGTCTAGAGAATAACCTGACACATAGTAGGCTCTCCATAAGTAACTGGTGAATGTTTTAACCAACATATGTGAGCACTTACGGTGAGCCAGATGTGCTGATACAGAGGTGAACAAAAGCAGCACAGTGCTTTCTGCTTCAGTTATAGCAATCTTGTCCCAACACAGCATGGCTTTAATAAGCCAGCTAGCAGACTGTCATAGTAAATGTTGTTTATGTACAAGGCGTCTTTATGCTGAGGGTAATAAAACAGCCCTATGGCGCCAAAATCCTCAAGTTGAGTGACTGGTTAACTGTTAGACCATAAATAATTCGCGTTGGCAAGAAATATTCTCACTTCAGTGTGTGGCAGTATGTTGTCACTTCTCTGGATTCTGTCTGATACATTAGAATATTATAGACTAAAAAGCAATCCTAAAGGGACTATGCCCTGACAATGTAAGTCTGAGACAAAGGAAGGAGGACCCTAAAACCTAGGAGGTGTGGGGATGTGGCCATGGCCAGGTTCATGAGCTGCTCTCACTGTACATTTGTAAAGGCGATAGCATTTGATCACTGTCATACCTGACAGCGTATGTATGAGTCCATTCTCGCATTGCTATAAGGAAATACCCGAGACTAGGTAATTTATCAAGGAAAGAGGTTTAATTGGCTCGTGGTTCTGCAGGCTATATGGGAAGCATAATGCAGGCATCTGCTCAGCTTCTTGGGAGGCCTCAGGAAACTTACAGTCATGGGAGAGGGTGAAGTGGGAGCTAGGCATCTCACAGGGAGGTAACAGAAGAAAGAAAGAGAGTGTGAGGTACTAAACACTTCTAAACAACTGTATCTGGTGAGAACTCACTCACTATCACCAGGCAACTACCAAGGGCGATGGTCTTAAACCATTCATGAGAAACTACTCCCATGATCCAATCACCCCCCACTAAGGCCTTTTACACATTGGGAATTACAATTGAATGTGAGATATGGGTGGGAACACAGACCCAAACCATGTCAGTGTGCACTGAGGAGGCTGTGAGGAAAAGGGCACTCATTGTGCCTGTCCTCAAGAACTAGAAAGTGGCTCTATGTTCTGACCTGCTGACACTTGTGGTTATATCTTTCCATCAAGACTAATGACCCAGACAATGATGATTTGGTACAGTCAGCATTTTCAGCAGTTTAGAGTCGGGGAACAAGAGAAATCTGGATTTGAATCCAGGTTCTCCTGGTTTTTAGCTGTGTGACCTTGGGCAAGTTAGTTGACCTTTCTGAGACTCAGTTTCTACAACTCTAAAATGGGATTTTAAAAAGTTATGGTTTCATTAATAAACATTAAACACGACATTGCATATACACCATTTGGCAAAATCCCTGTCACATGGCAAGGGCCCAATTATCATAGTTGTGTTTGTTCAAAGGAACCTTAACATCTAATTTATGAATCCCCTCCAGATCCTAAATTGATGGTAGCTCAGATGTCACATAAGACAAATATGAGACAAACATGAGACATATATGGGACTGTTTCTCTGACTTCCTAAAGCAAGAAAAATAAAGTATCATTGAGATGGTTTCCAGGAATATACTTATGGGGTGAAGAATCCCTATGGAATAAATATAGTTCAGTGATATTCACAGTCATTATATACCAACCAATTAAATTATAGTTTCAACCACACCCATGGAGTGATTCACAGTAATGGATGGATATGCTACAGCAAGAGACCCAGCCTAGGAGTGGGGGAATCAGGCTCCAGCCCCATTCTGCCACCGTATAGCTTTGGGAGGTCCCTTACCCTCTGGAACCTTGGTTTCTCAATTGTACATTAAAAACGTATCATCCAGATGTTTCCATTTTAAGTATCCTTAGAATACGAAGCACCCCAGACCCCGTTTTATTAGATACAGCTCTGCCATCTAAATCCTTGTAACAAATACATCTACAACATATAGTATAGTCATTGAGGATTTATATTAAAATCAGGTGTAGCAAATGGCAGCAAGCGAGAAAGCGAGAATTTTCTAGTTCATCTCTTATCCATCTCTGGGGAATCGATAGTTATCTTAAAGGTGAAATCATTTGAAAACTCCCGCATCTGTGTATGGGTGCTGATTATGTTCTTATGTTAGTTGCTGAAATGGCCTGGGGGCAGGTAGTAACACAGATATTTTGAAGCATCAGAACTGCACCCTAGATCTGCAGCTAGGATAGGAGAGTGGCCTGGATGGCTCTGACTATGAAATCCTGATGGAAGAGAGCTGTGAAGGGAGGGGCTGGTGGCCTGAACAGTAGAATTGGGAAAGGCAGGTGATGTGTGAACCCTGCTCTCAAGAACCTACAGGGCTGGCCAAGTGGAAGGGGGTTCTGTTTCTAGAGCTAGGTATTTGGAGATGGGGGGAGAGATGTGATTTGGGAGAACCTTCAAGAATCCAGTCCAAAACCTGGATGTGTGGCTCCAGGAATGCTATACAAATGTCTCCCCGTGATAACTTTCTTTCCCCCTACCATGCAGAAACCCGATTTCGAATCACAGACCCGGGTCACATGCCAAGAGGGCATCTTAGCCAGGGCCTCTGTAGGTGGCTGTACCTTAGAGGGCCACTGAGGGCAGTACCTGTCAATGTGGCAAAGACAGCCAGGCACTCAGGACCCGGACACATGGACACCACTCTGATGGGGTCAGTCCCCAGAGGGCTCTAGACAATATCTTGGCAGCTTTTCTACTATAAGTTCAAATCCTGGCTCTACTTCTTTCTCACCCTGTTACATTAAGACGTGAATAGTAACATACAACAATGGTGGTAAAATGAGCTTTTCTGCATTTTGGAGAAAGCTAGAGGCAGAGATATCATTCAGCAATGAGGGTGAGGCTTCTCTGAGACTGTCTTTCATTCAAGATCAAGCAGAGTCTGATGTTTATAAACATTCCTGTGAACAGAGATTATTATATGCTTTCTGAAATGGTATAGAAGTAATATAAGATACTTTAAGAAAGTGTATAAGAAAGTAATGTTATATTCCTCTGAAATGGTGAGCAAACTTCAGAGGGTCGTCACATAGCAAGAATTGAGCTCCTGAAATTAAGCAAGTCCTTATCTTCTCTGGACAATATTATCGGCAGCTACATGTCGCTTTGGGCTTTGGGGTACACCTACCTCTCCTCCTTCCTAATGTGTATGTGAAGGGGTGTGTGTGTGTATGTGTGTGTGTGTGTGTGTATCTCTTCCTGTCTATCTACAGCCCAACAGAAACTCTGTACTGACTCCATGGGTTGGTGTGAAAAATCAAATGAAATCATGAATATAAAGCATTTAGCACAATCTCTGGAATATATTAAGTGTTTAATTAATGGAAGTTGTTGTCATTGTGGGTTTATCTGGTGATATTATTTTGCCAGAAGGGGAGAATGAGTTGCAGGAGGATTGAGCAGCTCAATTAGGGGTCTGATTCTTCCCTCATTATCTAAAGCCTCCAAGTCAGGGAACACTGATACTTTGATGTCCACTTTGTCTACAGTGACGCTCAAGTTTCAGGGTTTTCTTCCTTTCCCCAACTTTATGGCCACTCTCAGGCCTGAAAGATATTCAACAGACCCCGGGTTTGTGGAAGAGCTGAGCAGAGGCACCCCCCATCCCGTCACACACATACACAGTCTCAAATAGAGAACCTCCTCTTCACGCTAGTACTGGCTCTACCCCACATGCTTTACCACTTGTCACCTGTTTTCCAGAAATGAACATGTCTTTCCCCTCATCACATGACTTCAGAGATTCCTTCTATACTTCAGTGTCTGCAAGCTTGACACCAAATGTTGTCACCTCCTGCCATTATCTTTTAGTTGTACTGAAAAAGAAAAACCAGACCCAAGGCCCATACGTTTCTTGCTAGCCTCTCAGGATGCTCTCTCTTCTCCAGCTGAACTGACAATATCAAAGGTTTTGCCCTCATCCATTTCCCGGGTAGTTCTCTGACAATAGTACCTTGTTCCCTGGCTATCACAATGGGAAGTGACAAGGACATTTTCCTGGCAATGCAGGTCATAGCTCAGCAGGAGCTGACATGGAGTACACACAGAGTCCAGACAGGTCTACCCTCTGGGGGACAGCTACCAGGCCCATCAAACTCACAGAAAATCTCTTCCTTCATCTCTCTTCTACATCAGTCAAGTCAAATTTAGTTATAAGCAACAGATCCCAAATCTGGCTGGCCTATGAAAAAGAGAAGTACTGCCTGGAAGAAGACAAAGACAGCTCACAGTATTGAGAAGGATGAACAACCCGGCCTCAGAAGGGACAGACTGGTACAGGTAGAGAAGCGTGTTAGCAAAAGGGCCACCGCTGGGGTGTATCTGACCCACATTGTACATGGCTAAGATTCCTTGGAGATAGGCTGATGGGCCCAATGAGGTCACAGGCCCACTGGAAAGTGGAGTAATTCCCCACGAGAAATCTAGGAATTGTCACCAAAGAGGCAATGAAGGGTGTAGGCAGAAAAGACGATGATGCTCACTGATAGGACAGCACCCAGCCCTCTCTTAGATTCTCTGGAGCAGCTCAACCCACCCTCCAGATGAGGCTGACTGAGACTGGGGAAGGAACACTCTTCAGTGCTGCCATCCCCGACAAAAGGCAGAGGTGGTCCATAGGGGCCCTACCTGCCCATCCTGAACAATCTTTTGAGAGCTGTGGTCAAATGGCCATCTAATCAATTTCTTTTTATTTTCTTTTCCTTTTTTTGAGACAGAGTTTCACTCTTGTTGCCCAGGCTGGAGTGTGGTGGCACGATTTCAGCTCCCTGCAACCTCCATCTCCTGGGTTCAAGCTATTCTCCTGCTTCAGCCTCCTTTGTAGCTGGGACTACAGGCGCACACCACCATGCCCAGCTGATTTTTGTATTTTTACTAGAGACGGGGTTTTACCATGTTGGTCAGGCTGGTCTTGCAGTCCTGACCTCAGGTGATGCACCCACCTCAGCCTCCCAAAGTGCTGGGATTACAGGTGTGGGCCACCACGCCCTGCCCCCATCTAATCAATTTCTGCGTGTTTCACCATCACTCGCATGAGCCCAGTTTTAGATATCTTGCCGTTTTTCATTTATTTCTATTTAACCTCAATCTCTTCAGCTGCAGAATAAAAACTTCCATATAAAGCATGATTTTCAGTACAGGGTGGGTTAAGTGAAAGGAATCCCATGTTTAGGGTCTCACCTCGCACCTGAGCCTCAGTTTTCTGGTCCATAAAGTGAAAATGGTCATTTCCTATAGTCCACCTACGACCTCACAGGGAAGGGGAGAGAATGAGTGTTCTTGAAAGTTCTTTACAAACTGTTGACTGGGATGTGTCTATGGAAAGAAAATCTGATCGATATCTAAGAACAACAGTAAACATGGTGGTGTTTCATCAAATGACAGGCCATCAGGGAAAGTGGGAAAGCATGGGGGACAAAGCAGTATTCAGGGTAAGTCACACATGCCTGAAAATTAAATTTCAAGAATGCTTGAGAGATTCAAGCACAGGCTGGATAACAGAGGAGTAGAGGGCCACAGAAGAAGAAATTAATGTGACTAAAGAGCTATAGATATCAGATGTCTTTCATTTATTCATTTATTCGCTGAATAAACCAAGCACCTGTTACTTGGCAGACATAGTGCTGAATACTGGGGACACAGAGATGAATAAAACATATCTCCCTCGTTACAAGTCCTAACGGTCCAGGAGGAAATTTGGGCATTATGTCCCAAGCAAATATTTTTAGAGTTGTTAAAATAAAGGCAGTCATCTTGATGCCTTTTTTAAGAAACTAAGGGAACAAAAAGAGGTGATGCATAGTATTGAGTTGCCTGCTGTCTTAGTCCACATGCTTTTCTGTCTGTAGACTGCTGAAGCAGGACCTGAGCTTGCTCTCTGGAGAAGGATCCCAGGGGGAATCTCATTCACTAGGAATTACCAAGTTCCTACAAAGTCAGAGGGAAGTCATTTCAGCTATAGAAGCAGAATGAAAGTTGGCATTTTCTTCTCTGTGACATGAAACAAAAGCACCCTAACCTTTGGAATCAAGTGTAAATTGAACACCTACATGCAGCATCTAGTTACAGTGCAGTAGCTGATGTATAATATATGAGATAATGGCCTTCTTTAATTAAACCAGTATTTTCTAGATCTGGACTTTTTATTTATGTATGTATTTATTAATCTATCGAATGAAAGCAAATGGAAGCCCAAGCTAGTCTTCTGCAAATCCCACCCTATTTTTAGTGGCGAGGACTCAAGTAAGAGTGATGATTTTAATTTCCATGTTGTTAGAGAAACACTTGGGATCATTACATATTTATCCACAGTTAACAACTGACAATCACTGTAATTGTTCAGCTATTTTGTTTCGGTCATTTCATTTCCGAAAATGACTCGAGTTGCCTCTATAATTCTTTTGATTATGCCATTCTCTAAGAATGGAGATGATTGATTATTCTATTCTTTGACCAACTAAAACCATGACAAGCTATGTCATATATGTGCCCTTATAATCTCTGGCCTAATGAAAAGTGTAATTAATCCTAGAGGGAATTTTCACAAGTGACTGTCTAAAGATTGATTTAGAAAACTTTTAAGAAGTGTGTATGTGTATATGCATGTGTCTATGCACGTATCTGTGTATGTGTATTTGTTTAATCAGAGAGATTTGGACCAGGTAAAGAATCTTTTGACAGTGTTAAACCATCCAATAAATTATAGCAAGCTGTCTTCTGCAGCTTCATGTGAGTGATGTGAGCACATTGACAGTAGAATTGAGCCTATGGGATATGAATGTGATAACAGGACTACTAACAGTAAGATGCTTGTGACTGCAACATTTTAAATATTAATAGAATGTTTAATTACCTTTGGCTCTCTTCCTTTCTTAATCTCCCCTCTCCTAACCTTCAGTGGGGGAATATTATGACAAAACAAAGACTATTCCAGAGAAAATTTTTAAAAAATAAAAATAAAAGCTGTTTAAAAAGAAAAAACAAAGTAACACATTGATAGTCCAAATTCAGTAATGACTTCTCTTTTTTTATTTAAAGTTAGTTCACCTTGTTATATTTGACTATACTTTCATCACAAATAATCACCCCAGTTGGTGCTTTCTGTGTTCTCCAATCTATTGGAACTGAAATCTCACTTAAAATTTTAAGCAAAAGTGAAATTCCTTCAACTTGAAGAGAGTGTGCTCTCATTTCATGTTAATAAAATTTGGTTTTGATCAGCATCATAGAGGCCCTGATTTGCTAGTTTAGTCACTTTAAGTAGGCAGTGGAAGCCCAAGGATGCTTACCTAAAGCAAATCCAACCTGACAGTTTTTACCACGCTTTACATTCATGTTTAAAGCCCCAAATAATATGCTTTATGTTTCAGCAAAAACAATTCTCATGGGAAACTTTGCTATATATGGATAAAGACAGTTGACCTTTCTGGGATATTCACTCTCAATATTTGAACAACCAACATACAGCACACAAATATCCTCAGCTAGCCCTCTATCATCCCCTGAAAATTTCCCTCAAGAGATTCCCCAGGTCATACAGGGAGACAGCACTGTTGAAATTCAGCAAAGGGAAAGCTCCATGGGCCTCTTAGGCTCAGCAACTTACAAACATGGCTATTTCCTCCCATCTCAGGTGAGCAAGGCCCAGCAGTTCTCCATCTTGATCAGGAGAGGATGGTGATATGAATCAAGCATTGTTACTAGCTAGGCATATTTACAGCCTTTCAACATTCCATCATGTGTAAGGAAGTCACCTGTTCCCAAATCCATCAGCCATGTGGCCAGGGCATTTCACAAATGGAGATGAAATAAAAGTTTTTAGTAGGAAAATAAAAGCCAGCTCCTGGGGTGTTTCAGAGAAGCCATAGGGGCATGAAGCTTTGTGATGTGCCCTGCAGAGCCTTAGTCTGACTTCCTATCGCAGACTAACAGTCTATTGCTCAGAGGTATCTCAGCTACTATTGACTTTTCTAGATAAATTAATAGAAATGAAGCTATTTCACACCCTTATTTATCCAGACTCCAGGCCAAAGTTTGGGATTCAAACCAGAATTTTAAAGGCTATTCTTCTTTCTGAGGTTGCCTTCAGTTTGTTTTGAAGAGAGGTAACATGATATATAGCCTGGCACCGAACTGCTACCAAGGAATGTAAGATAGATTTTTACATGCAATTTGTGTTCTCATAATGGGATATTCCTGTAAAAGATGTGATCAAGTGGAAGAGTCTTAAGAGTGACCATGGGGCTGAAACCAAGCTTTGCCACTTTCTAATTGCAGGACTTTGGGTCTTGGCTTCCTTTTCGCAAAGTCATTCAGCGAGATGCTGTGGAGAAATGGGGTAAGACATATGAGGTGGCTCTTGACATGGTTAGAGGAGAAAGAGCAGCTGCTGTGCTGGGCTAGGAGCCAGAAGACCTAGACTCTACTTTGGCCCCAGAAAACTTGTTCTGAATCTCCGAGACCACTTCTCTCTGTACTCTTTCTTCATTTTCAAAATGAGAGGCTGGGACCAGGCAACCCTGTGCATCTGTTGACTCTGGTACTCTGTATATTCATCCTGCATTAAAAGTTTAAAAGTTTCCAAATCTGGGATGTTTTACAGAGGAATGGGATGGTAGTGGAGCACAGGCTTTAGAATCAGTCACATCTGAGTTTAAGTTCAGGCCTCACTATTTTTAGCAATGTGAAATGGAGGTAAGATGATGCCTTCTCATAAGGCTGATGTAGGGTAAAAATTAAGTTAATAATGGCAAAAAGCTTAGCTTAAAATGCTTGTATTCATTTTCCATGACTGACATAAATTACCACACATGTAGTGGCTTAAAACAACACATGTTTATCACCTCACAGTTCTGTAGGTTAGAAGTCTGACAGCGGTCTCACTGAGCTAGAATGAAGGTGTTGGCAGGGCTGTATTCCCATTTGGAAGCTGTTATGGGCTGACTTCTGCTCCTCACAGTTCATATATTGAAGTTCTAATACCCAGTACCACCAAATATGGCTGTATTTGGAGATAATATCTTTACAGGAGTGATTAAGTTAAAAGGAGGCCTTTAGGGTGGGCCCCAGTGCAATCTGACTGGCAACTATATAAGAAGAAAAAGTGTGGACATTCAGAGAGACACCAGGGATGCTCCCGCACAGAGGAAGACCATGTGAGGACACAGGGAGAAGGTGGCCATCTGCAAGCCAACAAGCAACCCAGCTGATGTTTTGATGCTGGATTTCTGGCCCCCATTACTGTGAATGAGTAAGTGTCTGCTGTTCAAGCAACCATTGATGGGCATTTCTAATGGCAGTGTTAGGAAAGCAATGTAGAACCTTTGGGAGGGAACGGTTTCCTTGCCTTTCCAAGCCTCTAGAGGCCGCTTATGCTACTTGGTTTATGGCCCTGTTCCTTCACTTTCAAAGCCAGCAACAGAAGGTCCTGTCCTTCACACAGATGATCACCCTGGCCACCTCTTCGGACTCTTCCTCCACTTCTAAGAACCCTTGAGATTACACAGGGCCCACCTGGATCATCCAGGCTCCTCTCCCCACTTTCCTACTTTAGGATTGGCGGATTAGCAACTTCAATTCCATCTGTGACCATAATTCTCTCCTGTCACGTAGCATTACATGTGCATGGATTGGAGGTTAGAATGTGGATATCTTTGTTAGGGGGTTAGAATGTGGACATCTTTGTTTGGGGTGGGGGAAGATTGTGCCTACCACAATGTGTAGTGAATTTTAGCTGGTATGTGGAATAGGATTTTTATACTGCCTTAGTTTAGTTTCCTGGCTCCAGCACTGGGATGGAAATTAACAAACAAAAAAATAAATTTCACTGAGTGGAAGCTGGGGAGCTGTGCTCATTCTGTAGTTTGTCTTTGCTTCCTCTGATACAGCACAAGCTCCTGTTGACATAGGCTTATGCTGATGCACAAAATAAGTGATGTTCCAATGAATTGAAGCTTCAGCATTTTGATTTAGTGATATTTCTAGCAAATTTTTGACTTTGCACTGTTTATGTAGGGATTTTCTGGTCTTCTTAGAATGGTAATGCAGGGCAAGATTAGTCATGCCATTTCTAATGGATCTGCTGCTTTCCCTTTTAGAAAAGAAGGTTTCAGTGTTTACTGGAGAACAAAGACTGTGTGGTTTCCACTGCATGTTTGGCCTCAATATGTTCAGAGATACAAAAAGCTCAGAGTATGGAACCCCTATAATTGTTTCTTTCAAATATATCTTTTTGGCATAAATGATAGAAAACTGATTAAAAGTATCTTCAACTGAAATGGGAATTCATTAGTTCATGCAACTACAAAGTCTTGGAGTGGATCTAGCTCTGAACTTGGCCAGATCCAGGATTCCACAAAATCCTAAGGATCAGGGGTCTCTATCCCCCTTTCCCTATTCTTTGCTTTTCTCCACATTGGCCTCATTCCAAGGAAGGCCCTCTCAATACAGTGGGCCTGGCAAATCAGGGCTTAGATTAGGCTTACAGCCAGCATGCCACATGCAAAGAGAACTCTTCCTTCCCCAAAATCCAAGCAAAAGTCTCGGGATGTCTTTCCTGGATCAGTTTAGGTCATGGGTCTATCCGCCAACCAATCGCTGTACCCAGGAGACACAAGGCAATGCTTGACCAGGCTGAGGTCAAGGCCACCCCAGAGCTGTGGGCACTGGAGGAGGCATCAGCTCCATCTCACACACGTGGATGGAGAATGATAAGTAGTTCCTGAGGAAAATCAAGGTTGCATTTCTAGAAGAGGGGGCGATGGATACATGGAATGGAAAAATAACCAACATCTACACTCAAGTGAGGTGTTTGGCTTTTTTAAAATGTTACTCTGGAGAATGGAGCTTCCCGCTCCCCCCTTCCCCCCGCCTGCCGCCCCGAGATGGAGTCTTGTTCTGTTGCGCCCAGGCTGGAGTGCAATGGCGCGATCTTGGCTCACTGCAACCTCTGCCTCCTGGGTTCAAACAATTCTCCTGCCTCAGCCTCCCAAGTAGCTGGGATTTCAGATGCCTGCCACCACGCCCACTAATTGCTTTGTAGTTTTAGTAGGGACAGGGTTTTACCATGTTGGCCAGGCTGGTCTCTAACTCCTGACTTCGTGATCCACCCACCTCAGCCTCCCAAAGTGCTGGGATCACAGGCGAGAACCACCATGCCTGGCCTGGAACTTCTTATTTAAATCTTCTGTCTTATTTGGGCACGAAACAGCCCCTACTGGATGCTGGACAGACCTGCCCAGAAATTTATGGATGGCAAGATAAATGACACACAGGCACTGATGGATGTGAAATCATGTTTATTAATCACACAGGAAACAGGCAAAGGGTTCCCTAAGGAGAAGGGTTCAGGTTCTGTTCAGCATGAAGTGAGGGCCATGGGCAGGCAGCATCAGGGCTTTGGGTTTTACAGAGCTCAGAGGCTGGGGTTGGGGCTCAGGTTTCCATGCACAAGCTGGGGTCTGAGTGATTTGAACCTCACTGCAAGCACAAAGGGACAGCATATCTGGGCTTCCTCATTGACTTGCCCAGATTGGGGGCAGGTCAGAAAGGGGCTTGAGAGTAGAATAGAGCTTGGAAGCTATCAGCAGTCAGAACTCAAAACACAGTCAAACCATTGACACCCTTTTACTCCAGTTTGGGGAGAAAACCCATAGAAACCAAGGGTTCAAACTCTTGCCTACCCCAAATCAACCTTGCCTCCCAGCATTTGTTTCTGATTGTTGTTGAAAAGGGATCCTGGGAGACATTCTCCAGGCTACCTTCTGTTAGCCAGTCTCATGATACGTGCGGGAAACCGATATGCTTTGCACACATGGGTTTCAATTGGCAAGCAGTGGCAATACATCTTTTTTCAGAGGAAAATGGTTATCATGGAGGCAATGCAATAGATGTTGTTGAGTTCAGTGGCTGTGCATGAGACACGGTGCTAGGGCTGATGTTAATACAAAGATAGATAAAGCATAATGTTCCTGTCCACAGGAGCAGGGGATGTAATGCATGAGATGAGGGCCTGACTTGTAAGAGAGGACATGTCATGAGTGGGTCCCAAGGGTCACATACAAGTGGTGCAGGAGGCAGACATAGATATTATTTCAGACTGAGAGGACATACTGCTACCAGAGGATGCTTTACAAAGATGATGTTTGAAATGATTCTTAAAAAAATAGTGTGTTAGTCCATTTTCATACTGCTAAAAAGACGTTACCTAAGACTGGGTAATTTCTAAAGAAAAAGAGGTTTAATGGACTCATAGTTCCACATGGCTGGGGAGGCCTCACAATCATGGCAAAGATGAAGGAGGAGCAAAAGCACATCTTACATGGCAGCAGGTAAGACAGGGTGTACAAGGAAACTGCTTTTTATAAAACCATCAGATCTCATGAAATGTATTCACCAGAATGAGAACAGCACAGGAAAAAACTGCTCCCATGATTCAATTACCTCCCACCAGGTACCTACAACACATGGGGATTATGGGAGCTACATTCAAGAGGAGATTAGGATGGGGACACAGCCAAACTGTATCAAAAAGTAGTATGTTTATGGTCAGGGGCTGAAAGTATAGACAAGACACGGAAAGGCTAAACTTAATATCAGACGGTGCCGAAAAGAACGAACTACTGCACTTTACAACCTGATCGAGTCACAGACATTATATCGAGTGAAAGAAACCCGATACAAAACAAATACAGTATGATTCTGTTTCTATGACTCCAAGAACAGGCCAAAGTAATGAATGAAAATAAGCATAAGGCTAGTGATGACCTCAGGGTAGAGGAGGGTACTGATGGGGAGGGGTGTAAGGAGCTGCAATTGTTCTCATCTTGACTTGAGGGGTGGTTAGAGGGGTTCAAAATGTAAACATTCAGAAACTGTACCTTTAAGATTTATCTGTTTACCACATGTGCATTTTATCTAAATGAAATGAAAAGGGCAAAAAGGAATAAGCGTAATAGTAAAACTTATGTTTCCTTGCATGGGGTAGGCTGAATAGTGGCCCCTAAGAGATGTCCACATCCTCATCCCTGGAACCTGTAAATATGTTACCTTACATGGCATAAGAAATGTTAGAGATTATGATTGAGAATCTTGAAGTGGGGAGATTACCCTGTATGATCCAGGTGGGCCTGATGCAAACACCATGGGCATTGTAAGAGGGAGGCAGTAGAGTCAAAGGTGGAAGAGAGATGGGATGACAGAAACAGAGGTTAGAGTGCTGCGCTTTGAAGATAGAAGAGGGGCCATGAGCCAAGCAACAAAGGTGGCCTCTGAAAGCTGGAAAAGACAAGGAAACCGATTATCTTCTAGAACTTCCAGAAGGAATGATGGGCTACCTTGACTTTAGCCCAGTGAAACTGATTTCAGACATCTGACCTCCGAAGCTGAAAGGATAATAAATGTGTGCAGTGTTAAGTCACCAAGTTTGTGGCAATTTGTTACAGCAGCCATAGGAAACTAATATAGCGCATATTATTTGCCAAGGACAGAGTTAAACCCTTATGATATGGTTAATCTCAATTCATCTTCATAAGTGCCCTTTGACTGGAGCTATGACCATTATTCATCCTCCTTTTATGAAGCAGAAAACTGAGACAGATCAAGTACCACCCCCAAGCAAAGAAAATAGTGAAGCCATGATTTGGGTCCACACACCATCACTCAAGGTCTTCATCACTCAACTTCGCCCCTGCCAAGCAGAAAGGGCAGCTGGAGCACAGCCTCAGATGGCATGGTCTGGAGGAAACTGGAGTCTAGGCTGTGGCTTGTTCTGCCTGCAGAGTACTCCGCGCCACCTCCTCCAGGTCCCATGGCCGTAAGGAAGTGGTGTGGACTGAGAGGTTGCTGAAATAGCTTTGGTAACAGGAGACTTCCTTCAGTACCGTGTTGAGCATTGAAATATCACACTTGTGCCCATTGGGCATCACATTTCATGAAGATGTGTTAACTAAGTTCACTGAAATAAAACATAATTCTCTCCCCTAGATATACTATACCGAGCTGCTGCTGTCGCTGTGTGTGTATGCATGTGTGCAAGGTGGTGTTCGTGAGGGGGTTATACCAAGCTATTGGCTTTGTCTCCCCTATTTCTTGGGGCTCTAGCAGACTCATCTTTATTTATCAAATGGTAATCAGAAGGTTGTACAACTAACCTTCACAGAGAATTTCATCAACTAACACAAAAGCCAAACCTGTAGCATTGGTTTCCTGAGCTCCCCATTCAGCTCTATTGAGAACAGGATGCTACTTGGACAATTAACACCAGGACATGCATATATTTCTCTAAACCTTTTGGGTGGTGGGAAGGTGGGTTAGCCTTTCAGTCTAACAAGATGTACTCTGTTGATGAGTATGGCTCCAACAGAAGTCCAGAAGAAAAAGCTCTGGATTTGGCTTTGTGTTGTAGTGTAAAGGGTTTTCCCAGTGAGTGGCTCTGCTCTCTATTTTTCCTTTTGCCACAGAGCACACTGGTTAAAACTAAGGGCTTTGGAGACTCTCAGAATACCAGCTCTACCTCTTACAAGCTGGGTAACCTTGGCAGGTCACAGACCTTCGATACGTATTGAGTATCGGAAAGAGGATGTTTTCATTATCCCAAGCCCAGAATGTCAGATCTTTCAAGAACCTCAGAGATCATCTAGTCCAGTTTCCACATTTTATAGGTGGAGAAATTAGATTCAGAAAAGAGGCGAGTAGGCAAACGGCCAAGAGAGAAGTGAGTGGCTAATCCAATTGTATGGATAACCGTCCTGTGTAAGGTTAGCTGATCATGAAAAAAAAATTAAAAAAGCAGTACCATTAGAAGCATTTCTGGTAGACTATTAAGATGATGATATGGTAATCATTTGAACAACTGTGGTTATTAGTCTTATTTGCAGACACAGTGTTCAATTATGCAGACCACTCTAGTGCATCAGTCCCAGGGAAATTTCTTAGCCATCAGCATAGAGACAATTTTAAATGAATATATGCAACATTTCCCCAGGCCTACTCATGATACCCAGGAGACCAACTACCCATGAAAAATCGGTTCACTACAAGAGGAGGCATGGGGGCTTTAAATTACTTCTTGTTGCATAGTAGTCAAGTCATTTTGTGAAAAAATAATTTTACCTTCTTGCATTCAGGGCTATCCAAAAGGCTATATGCAAATCTCCAAAAAAGCAGAGGTTAGTTTTTGTCTTTGTTCTAGAGAACCTCCATACATAGCAAAATCAAGAACTCATTGTCCATGGATCTTTCCTGATGCTTACAAACTGATTTTGTGTATTTATTTGCAACATGAAGGGAAGTGGGCTCAAAATCATGTTATAAAAAGACCACAGCACATTGCACACATATATTTAATTCAATAACTATGATGTATAGAAACTCTTCTGGAAACGTTAGAACTTAAACTATTAGGTCGGGGTTCAAACACCTGCCACTATTGGAGCAATAAACTATTTTTGCCTTAATTATTCTTCTTCTCCACCTCCTCCTCCCCCTCCTCCTCCCCCTCCTCCTTCTCCTCTGTCTGCTCCTCCCCCTTCTCCTCTGTCTCCTCCTCCCTCTTCTCCTCCTTCCCCTTCTCCTCCTTCTCCTCTTTCTCATTCTTCTTCTTCTTTCTTCTTTCTTCTTTCTTCTTCCCTCATTTCTGCCATGAACTGTGAATAAGTTAGGGGCCTCTGAGGAGTCTTAAATAAAACCACTGCTTCTTGGAAGCTTGTCAAAGTGTAGAGAGGTTTCACCATAGCAAAAACTAAACAAGGCATCCTACCTAGAACTTGGGGAATTTTTTTCAAAGTGGTTCCCACAAAACTGACTCAAGTGGTGTGAAGGGTGGGGAATGGGAGGGTGGGTTGTGGGGAATGGTAAGGTGGGTTAGCCTTTCAGTTGGACAAGATGTACTCTGTTGATGAGTGTGGCTCCAATAGAAGTCCAGAAGGAAAAGCTCTGGATTTGGCTTTGTGTTTTAGTGTAAAGGGTTTTCAGCTACCTGGGTTCAAAGACTGGACTGATGAGCTTTCCATGCTCATGCACTCAGCTGATGAAAAAGCAATGCAGCCAGAGCAAGAAAATTAGGAGGAATCTTTTCTTCAGGCTTCAGCCTTTTCTTAGCCTAGAAAGAATTTCATTCAGCAAAGAGCTCAGCAAAGAGTCAATGAATGGTTCCTCTGGGATGCCCCTTGAAATAGATCTGGATATTCACACATAGCCTGTCCTTTGGGCAAGCCTACAAATAGATTTTAGAACCACCTTCACCATAAATATCATGTCTTTTTATACCCTTACATTCTCTGTCCATCAGCCTCCTTTTTTTGGCATGCTGATTGCATTAGAAATCCTTGAGGTTTTCTTAGCAAGTGAAGAATGGTAGATAGGATGCTTCCCATTGCCCAGGAGCTTGTCCACTTTATTAATATACTACTTAGTTTGAAAGTATCAGTTGACTTTTCAGTCCTGGGGAAAAGGCATGGGAATACTTGTTATTCTAAGGACATTTTAAAAATTTAGTCTTGCAATTGTTCTGTCCTTTAGGAAAAGTCTTGTGCTCAAAGTCTGCCTCCTATTTAATGTATGAAGGCAGCTGTGGGATAGTGGATAAGAATGGTACACTGCTGTTAGAATGGAAAAGAATGCTATACTGCTATTAGATTGTGAGCTTTTCACTTATTTATTTAGTACATATTCTTACACAGAATTTACTCTATGCCCCTTTCCTAGGTCTAGGGATGTAGAATAAATATGAAAGTCATCAAGAGTGCTGTGGAGAAGGCTCACTTCAGTGAACAGAGGAAACCTTTTGGAAGAGGTAGAATTTCAGCTGAGACCCAAGCCTTGAGGGAAAACCACCTAAGACAAGAATCAGAAACATTCCAGGCAGAGGAAAATAGCCAATGTAAAGGTACTGGGACAGGAAAGAGCTTACTGTATTTGAGACTTAAAAAGGAAGAGCCATCAAATAAAATGGAAATGTGGCAAGGAAAGAAGAAAATGAGGCTTAAAGAAGTAGCAGGCACTAGGTCCTAGAAGTGCTTATATGCCATAGACAGGCATGTGGGTTTTATTCAATATATAGTAGAAAGTCATTAAAAGGTTTGAAGTAAGAAAATAATGAACTCTAGCTGAGACCTTTCAGTAAGAATCTGGCTAATGTGTAGAGGACAAATTTAAGAAAACAAGCATAAAAAATGAGAGAAGAACCAAGAGGCTGCTACCAAAGTCCAGCAAGAAATGATGGTCATTTGGCCCAGTGTGGTGTTAGAGAAGCAAGAACAGAGACATGGATGGAGAGAGAAAGGGACAGTTCCTAAATCTGGAGATATACTAAAGGAAGATGGTAGATTTGGTGTGGGAGGAATCCCTATATGTTAGCACAGTGGATGGAAGAGGAACTCAAAGGTTTTCTCAGAAGTGAACTAAATTTGGAGTTTAGGTTGAATTTCAACTTTTGCCCTTTATACACCTGTGGACAAATCCCTAACCTCTCTCTGTGAAGGCTGGAGGGGATTTCAGACCTCCAAGTCCTTTGTAAGTGGGTGTCTTAGTCCATTTTCTGCAGCTATCACAGAACTGGATAATTTATTAAAAAAACAGAAATTTATTTGGCTCATGGTTCTGAAGGCTGGGAAGTCCAAGAGCATGGTACTAACATCTGATGAGGGTCATCCCTTGGAGGAAGGGTAGAAGGTGGAAGTAAGCACAGGAGACAGAGAGGGAAGCAGGCTAAACTTACCTTTTTACGAAGATCCCACTCCCATGATAACAGCATTAACTTCATTCAAAAGGACAGAGCCCTTGCTGCCTAATCACCTTTAAAGGTACTACCTCTTAATACCATTTAAGTGGCAATTAAACTTCAATGTGAGTTTGGGCAAAAACACTCAAACCAGAGCAGCAGCCAACCACCCAGATGGAGGGGTCATAATAAGGATGGACATTTCTGGAGATATCAGTGTCTATATTGGTTTTACCAAGGGTTCTCAGTATTCACTGAGCAGGACCTGGGCAGATGACCAGGAAAACCTTGCATTTTATTTCTGCCTCTACCCTGACTTTGAGCTGAACTCCCCATGGACCCTTCACAGGGCAGAAAAGCAGCTAACTCTCCTTGAACTTCTATGATTGACTTTGGATGAGTTTGTCCAGAAACTTGTCTGTCAGATGCTCATTTGGCTGATGGACAAGAAGCTTGTGGGAATCAGGCTGCTACCACAGACCCATCTCAGGAAAATCAGAGAGCAGCCCGGGGTCTTTTAGAGGCTTATTCATCATAGAGAGCATTTGGGTATATGGTTAATTATATGCTTTATTACAGATGCTAATTTGTGCTGGAAGCTGATACAGTGTGTGTTAGCATTTAGCTTTAGTTAATGAAGTTGGGTTACACGTTCAATATATCACTGAGCTCACAATTTCTCCTCTTGGCTAGAACAACATGGTGTGGAAAACTGAGGGGTGATGGTGTTGGGGAAGAGGAAACATTCACACAGTGAGTTTCTTCCCTGTAACTCTAGAATGTCTTCAGTGCTGCATTTTGCTTGCACTATTTTAATGTGAGATAATTTTCAGTGGGATAAAACCCTGGGCATGTGTTAAAAAAGAAGTGTTGTTGTGATTACTTATTAGCATAATCAGAAAAAGCCCCTGTGTGGGCTCCAATGAGGCCAACTGGAGCCCTGTTGTTTCTTTTTTAAAAGTCTTCATATTTCAAGAAGAAAAGGATGCTGACATAAGAATGCATTCGGTGTGTTTCACGCAGCTCGGTACCTAAGTTAAATCATCGCTGATAACTTTGAAATACAGAGGATAAACAAACTTACGTTTGACCTTTGCAATAAAGAAAATCATCTATTTGCTCTGCTCCCATTGGTGTTAAAAGAAGCTATGTATGTAAATCCCTGACACAGCAATGAAATAATAAACTCCTGGGTGAGCCATTTAATTTCTCTTTCATAGCTACCTTTCATGTTGGGCTAAAAGAAGGGGGAGAAAAGAAATGTCCTTGATAAAAATAACTTAGGTTGACCCTGATTCTTAGGCATTCTTCCTTATAGCCCAGCTCCAGAGACTGGGAACCCAAGAGGGTCTGACAGGGAAGGAATTGAGCTGCCCACATGGGGACCCAAGCCTCGCAGAAAGGCTGGTTTGATAGCCTGCCTGAGTCTTTTTGCCTCCCTTCCTCCCTCCCCCAACCAAGGCTTCAGTTGTACCTATTTGTCCTCTACTGGGAATAAACACAAGCTCCAGCTGCTTTGGGATGTTTTATTGTCTTGATGGGTCGAGTAAGAGGCTACTTTTCCTTGAGTACTTACTGTATTCGTCCATTTTCATACTGCTGTGAAGAAATACCGAGACTGGGTAATTTATAAAGAAAAAGAGTTTAATGGACTCACAGGTCCACATGCCTGGGCAGGCCCCACAGTCATGGTGTAAAGTGAAAGAGAATCAAAGGCATGTCATACTTGGTGGCAGGCAAAAGAGCAAGTGCAGGGGAACTGCGCTTTATAAAACCATCAGATCTTGTGAGACTTGCTATCATCAGAACAGCACAGGAAAACCCGCCCCCATGATTCAATTTCCTCCCACTGGGTCCCTCCCATAACACATGAGGATTATGAGATCTACAATTCAAGATGAGATTTGGGTGGAGACATAACCAAACCATATCACTTACTAAGTGCCAGCCACTATGCTAGGTATTTGAATGCAATATCTCATTCAATCCTTGCAAGAGACTTACTGAGGCCAGTGTTCCTAGGACTTCTGAATTGCAGATAAGAAAAATTGAAGGCACAGAGCTGGTAGGAGGAAGTGACTATTAAGTCACACTGATTTCAAAGTTTAGTGTTCTGAATAAAGAGCTGGCAAGCTTTTTCTCTGAAGGGCATAGAACACATATTTTTGGCCCTGCTGGCCATTATGGTCTTTGTTGAAATAACTCACCTCTGTTGTTGTAGAGGGAAGGCAGCTGCAGACAAAATACAAATAACATGTTCCACTAAAAATACATTTACAAAAAGGGTGTGTAGCCAGATATGGCTGTTAGGCCCTAGTTTGCCAACCTCTCTTCCTAAATGGTTGTCCTTTATACTTCCCCAGCCTCTTTGGTGAAGAGCTCAGGCTTTGGAGTCTGACGGAGCCAGGCTCACATTCAATCTCTGCCGCTTGCTTGCTGTGCTATGTTGGAGAAATCTCTTAACCTCTGGGAGCTTGTTTTTTTCCATCTGTGAAATGGGCAGAAGGCCAACCTAAGATGGTAGTTGTGAACATCAAATGCAAAAACGTGTGAAGTGTGGAACACAGTGCTTAGCATTGGGATAGCTGGTGAATTGTGAACTTTGGCTCTTGAGAGGTGGTTTAACAAGGATGCTCCTGCTTCTGGGAAGAGAGCGTTAACCTAGTCCTGTCTTCAGTGGCTGAACAGCCCCAGACCAGGCAGAGGAAGGTTCTGGGTCCATGCAGATGTCAGCTTTAGTCTTCAGCGTTCAGTCCTTGTTTCTGCCTCCATAAGAATACCTAGCTCTGGGGGAACCAAAGTCAGGAGCTTACAATGGAAATTCAGACCCCTAAGATTCCAGGGTACATGAGCTCCAATATTAAGGCACAAAGGAGGAAACCAAGACATTTTTTAAATGCTTTTTAGAGATGGTAAGAGACACAAAGAGTCCCTCACTGTTTTATGCTTGTAAAGAGACCCCTGCTGGATTCCCAGATACAGTCTGCAGTAAAAAGCGATAGGGCTACAACAAGGCATCTGGTTCCATTGACTTACTTCCTTTTTCCTCATAGCCTCTGGCATAAAAACGCAAACCAGAGAGACACTTTAGAATTCACTTCTGGAGTGCTTTTTCTGTCAATCAGCTGCTGACAGTGGAAACACAAAGATGGTGACATGACACAATTGCTGTTAATATCTTTACTTCTGATATGATCATCCTAGAGGAACCACAGTCATCAGCTCTCTGCTCATGGCTCCCCAGGGCACAAAACACTAGGCAATTAAATGACAGAATTACGTTGAAATAATGTTAATGGTGCTGATGAGAATGCAAAGGACCAGGCAGGCTGGTGTCCTAGCTCAGCCTCAGGCAGGCAGAGTAAGTAGGGTTGGGTGTGGATTGTTTTGCATAATAATAGTGTTAGGCACATTTATCTTTTTTCCTTTACTGAAACAAGCAAAGAATGATTCATTCCTTTCTCTCCTATCATTTGCTTAGTAGATTAAACCCCCCCAAAATTTATATATTAGCTCACACAACTGAAAAATCCAGATGTCTATTGTCATCAGGTACAGCTGGATCCAGGAGCTCAAACCATGTTGTCAGGACTTAGTGTCTCTCTCTGTCTTCTCTGTCTCTCTCTATATATCTCCCTCACTCCTGGAATAGATGGAAAAGAGTAGAAGGCCCCAAGGGCAATAAAATCTTATAACTAAGGTATAGAGTTAGGTGAGGGTGGTCAGAAAAATTTGCAGGCTAAGGTAATGTTTGAATTTGAAACTATAGCCTCCAAGGAGAGGTCCGAGGCAATATGTTTTGACCTGTGTCCTCTGAACACCTACAGAAGAGCCTTCTGGGATTGGTTACCATGAGGCAGTTTCCTGGGCTTCATCTCAGACCTACAGAATGTGATTCCCAGGAAAAGGCCTTGAGCTATGCATTTCTTTAGCAAGTTCCCTCCAAATCTTGTGCACACTTCCATTTAGAATAGTCTTAGGTGTAGCAGCCTCTCATTCTGCACAATTAATAAAATGTAATTTAAGGATATACACTGAAGCTAGATCAGGAAATATATAATATGTAGGGTAGATACTTAAAAAAAAAAATCAAAACACTGACTCTGGAAGGTTGTTAGATCTTCCTACTCTCCAAGCTCCTTGTGTAACATACACAGGCATTCCTGACTTGCAGGTGAATTCTGCGGTAGGCAGGGAGCCTCCCTGAGACCCTAAAAGGAGGCAGTATTTTCTTTTTCATGCAACAGTGCAGAAAGCATAGAAATCTTCTGAAAATCCCATCTCTAGCTGGCTTTTGCTCTGGATGATTTACTTAGAGAAAAGAGACTGGCAGACACTAAGGCCCCAGGACATTTCCATGAGCTCCTTTCATCCATCATTCCAGTCTGGGAAAGGGAAGGTGCAATGTCCCTAAATTCATGTGTTTCTCAATCAATCTTCCTGCTACACCAGATCCTAACATGGGATCTGTGGTCTATGGAGAGATAGCTGGGTCATCATTCTTGCTCTGCCCCTTACAAGCTGAGTGACCTTGAACAAGTTATTTAACATGTCTGAGCCTTAGTTTTCTCCTAGGCAGCACCTGTCTCACAAGGTGGTGGATGAAAATTAAGAGAGAATGCATGGGAGCGCATGGGAGGTATTTAGCATAATGTCTGGCACCTAATAAGTGCTCAATAAATATCAGCTACTACGATTTGGTTAGTTCTTATTAGTACTTAATCTGTGATGTGCACAGAGAGGAGAAATAAGATTTTAATATAAGAATGCCAGCAGGCTTTCACATCTTTTGCAAGCCAACATTGGGTCAATAGGCCCTTGGGGAAAGGTTTGGCTTCTATTAGTTTCTCCAATGGCTTTAATTATATATAATTACACAGAAGGCATAACGAATACTTATTTCATTTCCATCAGGGTCTCAACAGAGCTTGGTAGTTAAGACCATGACCTTTGGTGCAAGACAGACTTGGGTGTGAGCCCAGCTCTGTCACTAGTTCTACGATTTTGGGCGAGTTACTGAACCTCTCCAGCCTCAATTTACTAGTCTATAAAATGGGAAGATTAATAGGATTCATATCACTGTGTTCATTGGAGGTAAAGTATCTGGCATAGTGTTTGCTCCATGGAGAATGCCCTACCACCACATCGTGTACATAGATCCTTGTCAACAGAGGAATCTCTGTGTTTCCTGTACTTTACAAAATGACAATTCAGTTGGGTTTGTCTTTTTTCCCATTTAAAATGGCTGTGTAATATGTTGTAAAACTTCTTACTCTGTACACTAATTATTGTCACCAAAGAGGGGGCTCTACCCTGCTAGAAAGGAGAAGCTTGGCTTAGAAGAATGGAAGAAGGGGGTTTTAATGCCTTTCTAAGCTTACTGAAGACTATGAGTATTCTAGGATCCTTGGAGTTGAGGGCAAGGAGTGCATTATGAAACCCTCTTTGCTGGATTTATTTCTCTTCCTTCTCTTTGTCTCCTTTCTTTCTCTCCCCTTCTCTTCTCTTTTCTTTTATTAGATGGATATGGAGATGGAGACATAGCAATCCCTCACCGCCCTTGAAATTGGGCAGTCCCTTTTTTTTCTATAGCAGATGATCCTAAAACACAAAAGTGCCCATTTGTTTCTTCCTGCTTATTCATTCTTGCAACAAAATAACAGAAGGATAGACGAAGGCACTATCAAAGGCATTTCTGTTCAAAAGAAAAACTCCTCAATGATCACTATTACTGTTGGAAGCTCCTTTTGCTTCTTTGACAGCATAATCACTTTTCTCTCCTTGATTTTTGCCTGTATCCCTGAGGCACCTGAACATGAGATAGTTTTCCCTTTTTCAAGATGTGTCTGATACACAGAAAGCAGCAGAGGAAGCTCGTGATGGCCCTGGAGCATGGCCAGGGCATCAGCAGGCCATGCACAGCCGGGTTTGTGTTGCCCGTGGTGGGAGACGTATCACTACTGGGGCACAGGAGGATTTGGGAAGGCCCATGGACAAAGCATCCAAAAAACCATCAGATCACAAGGTGAAAAGTTATTCCGTTTCCACTTCTCTCTCCAGCCTCAAGAGCAGGACTCTGTCTGGTGCTAGGGTATTTTAACGCCTCTCTAACACTTACTAATGTCCCTTTGTAATAAAGTGAGAAGGCAAGCCTCTGAACAGGGCTTTCGGCGGCAACGGTACCCAGCTAGAATTTAATAACTTTTTTCATGGTGTTCATCCTCACAGTTAGCTTCTATATGTATAGCAAGGGATACTGGTTTTCTATTTGCTGCAGTAATTGTGAGTTTCCTTTTCACTGAACAATGTAAGAAAAACAAAAATTAAAAAATAATAAGTAAATAACATAGGTATTATGTAGATATGGCAAAAGTGTTGAAGGTTGGGAAGATTGAGGAGGACTGAAGTTTGGGAAAACTGCCCTTGGTACAACGACAAACCTTTCCCCTTTAGGGCTTACTTCCAAAGTAGATCTACCTTCCCTTGAAGCCAGACGTCTGGATGCATTAGTTTGTGAGATTCTCTATGAATGTACAAAGATAAGCTCTCCACAGGGATAAAGAGGGTGCTAGGGAACATTTTAGCTTTAGTCTTCAGTCTTTAGTTAGCTTTATGAGAGAAGGAGGCCCACTAGGTTCTCTCCCCAGGAGGAAGTTCAGGGCAGCAGGGAGATGGGGCTTTAGAGTTTGGTTGACTTGAGTTTGCATCTCAGCCAGAAAGGTACCATTGTGGACTCTGGATTTACATCATCTGGATTCAAATGAAAGCTCTGACATCTACTAACTGGGTAACCAAGGGAAAGTTACACATCTTTTGTGCTGTAATTCTCCTATCTGTAAAATGGGATAATAGAATTTACTTATAGGGTTGTTGTGAAGATTGAATAAGTTAATAATATAGACTACTTAGAAAAAATGTCTAGAACATAATCTCATGGTAAGTGCTCAATAAATATTAGGTGCTATTATTGTCATTGTCTTTATCATCATCTACCACCACCACTACCACCACCACCACCACCACCACCACCACCACCACTACCACCACCACCACCACTACCACCACCACCACTACCACCACCACCACCACCAGCACCACTACCACCACCACCACCACCTTGGGTGACATTCTGTCTGAGTCTCATGTTCCTTGTTTGTAAAATCAGGCTAGTACTACCTGCCTCAAAATGTCATTGGTACATGAGGCTGGTGCACAATAAATGCCAGCTCCCTACCATTCACTTCCCCTAAGAATGTGAAACTTGTAAGGTGATGCAGACTTCCAAAGCTATGGGTATTTAGCCTTTGAACCTTACTGAATTGTGAATGAAGCACCATCACAATGGGGTTTATGAGTGAAGATGCACCTATACACACCCATGCATGGAGTTTCTGGTGATACTTGATATCTAGTTGTGGGAGGCAGACATGAATGTCAGTGGTTCAAAATGGCACTTTTGGCTTATAAGGAAGTTCATTGACCAATCAAGCCCAGCAACCATAACCATATTCCAGCTGGAGCATAGGTGAGCTCCTTTTCCCTAATGATAGACACGTTAAAGTCTTTAGCAGCTAAGACCAATTTTAAACCCATGCTACTTCTCTTGGCTGAAGTGAGCGCCATCATATTAAGTTGGTAGTGAGCTGTAGCTGCCCCACTTTCCTATTGTTCATCTATCGATCCAAACTAATCACTTAATTAGCCCAGACAAGAAGGCTTCTGCAGTGTTAAATAACTCTAAAAACCTACTGGAGATTCTTGAGTGGCCTGATTGGATTTAACTTGCAGTTCATTACTTCTAGACTAAGATATGTTAAAGGGCCTGAAAAACAAGCTGGATTCTGCATTAAGAACAATTAAGTACATTTTATTTACTTCAAAACAAAATTCCTTTAGGCCAGTGGTTTTCAAAGTGTGGGCCCTGACCTACCAGTATCTGTGTTACCTGGGAACTTGTCAGTCCCCGGACCTACTGAATCTGAAGCTCTGGAAGTAAGGCCTTGCAATCAGTTTTAACAAGTATTTAAATATCAGTATCTTGGTGATACTGATGGAGGCGAAGACATGAGAACTACTGCTTTAGACTGTCTCATGAAGTTATTTTATTCTCTCTGGCAGTGAGAAGAAAAAGAATAAAGGAGAAAAAAAGAAAAAGAGTGAGGGGCAAGAAAGAAAATTAGAAAAGTGGAAGACCTGAGCAAGCTGGATGGGAAGTTCATTTACTGAAGTGTGACCCTGGACCAATAGCACAGGACTCCTTTAGAATCTGGGAGCACTATTTGAATTCCTTCCTTAGGAACCAGGCATGCTAAAGGGAGGTGTTCACCCCAAGCCAGGGTGACAAGATAAAACACTCAGAGAGTGAGCAAAATGCTGCTGTGCTGTCAGAAAATGAAAAGACAGTGGGACATTTGCAGGGCGAACTAGAGTCCAGGAAAGTCCCTTTAGCTCTCCGAGGCCTTCCCTGAGATGGGCACACAGAAGGTATCCAGTAAATGCTCATTGAACTGACAAAGATTGAGACTTAGTGGCCTAAACAGAGTTTCCCCTGCTAATTCTGATCTGAGAAAGTAGGTATGTTTATTGGGCCTGTTCTCTAGGGAAAAACAAGAGTTAGCCCACAGGATATCTACTGTTCTCACTCTTCCTGCCTTCTGAGAAACAGCTTGGCATAGGGAAAAGGGCAAGGAGTTCATATATAGACAGGCATTCTTCTTAGTGTCTGACCTGAAGCAAGTTAAATACTCTTTAAGCTTTAGTTTCCTTGTCTATAGAAGGAGAACAACAGTTACTTACAGATAATTTTGCTCAGCATTGAGTACCAGCTCCTAGTACATATAGTATTTGGCATACAATAGGTGTTGCATAAATATTTGTTAAATAAAAAAATTTTTAAGGGAGGAAGAAAGGAAGGAAACATCAATTTTTTAAAGACTTATTTAAAATAATGCTTTGAAAATCCTTAGCATAATGACTGGTACACAGATATTCTTTAGTAGTATCCAGTATTCTGATGATGAGGAGGATCCAATGTGATGAGGAAGAATAGATTTAGAAAAAAATCTTCTCAGTGCATAGAATAGACTCTATATTGTTACGGAAACTAGGCCTGCTCTTCCCATTCCTCCACAGTTACTCTCTTAATCTGTTCAGGCTGCTATAAAAAATACTGTAAACTGGGTGGCTTATAAACAGCAGAAAATTATTTCTCACAGTTCTGGAGGCTAGGAAGCCCAAGATCGTGGCGCCGGCAGATTACATGTCTGGTGAGCACCTGTTTCCTGGTTCATAGACAGTGCCTTCTCACTGTGTCCTCACATGGCGGAAAGGGCAAGGCCACTTGCTGGGGCCTCTTTTATAAGAGACTCTGCCATCACGGTCTTATCACCTCCCATAGGCCCTTGCTCCTCTTAACACTCTCATTGGTGATTAGGTTTTAACATAGGAATTATGGAGGGGAGACAAACAGACCTTAGCAGTCTCTCTACTTTCCAGTTATGCCTTAAGGGCCACCTCACTGCTGTTCCATGCATAGTAGGTAATAAAGATATTTTCAGGGCCTAAGTGAACTATGTGGATGTGACCATGATTGAGGGTTGTTGGTTGTAGTCATAGTCACTCCAAGTAGGAATGACCCAGGTTTTATTCCGATAACTAAGAAATTACATGTTAATTATTTTACATAGTTTTATTTCCGGGTTAGGTCATCATTAACCCTTTGATTAACACATTTGCTTTAGGGTAAAAGTAAACATTTTTAGAAACATCTCCCCTCCCGCCCAACCTTCTGTTATTAACTTATACAAATGCCATTATTTGCATTTACTTACATAAATGTAAGGAGATGTTTTCACCTTGAGAATATTTGGATATCCCTTGCTTTTCTTTAACCATTCCTCCCCCTGTGTCTTTGTACAACAGCACAAAGGAGTGACTTGCCAACTCAGTAGACTCAGGAGAGAAATTGGGAATGGTAAATTTGCTGAGAATCCACGGTTACCACTTCCTCTCCAAAGAATATGGGTTTTGGGGGTTACACCTGAGTTCAAATCTCAGATCCACCCATTACCAACTTTGTGACCTTGAGCAAGTTACTGAGTCTTTCTAGGCATAAATTTCCATGTACATTGTATGGGGATCTTGTATAAATTAAATAACATTTTCAGATATATCTACAACAAATATTCAGCAAAAGTTCATTTCCTTCTTAGCAGCATGTTGAGCAAGTACATTCAACAGATGGAGACTCCCAGAAGAAGTAGGTTCATGTCCAGACCTTAGTCCGGAGGTTGGATTCAGGGAAGGATGAATGGGAGAGGTTTCTGTTCAGTAAGACACATGGCTCCTGGTTATCATCTGAAAGAACTGGTGGGAGTTTGAAAGTATTGTTCTATAGCTTTGGGTCAACTGTGGTGAAAGCAATCATGAGGGAAGATCCTTTAAACCTCCCTTCCAAAAATGGAGGATGATTCTTTTCCACCATGTGGATTTTGGTGACAGGTATAACAATAAAGATAGGAATGAGCTGAGAGTTGGAAAAATGAGAACTCAAAGATAATGGGAAAATCTTCTTTGGAATGTTGTCAGTACAAGGAGGGAGTAGCTGCCGTGCTGTTTCTGTCTGACTAGCACAACAGACATGTGATAATGTAAAGGGATGTTCATGCACACATCCAGTTACCCATTGCTCCCCATAAAATTAGCAACTCTGCAGCCCTTGTGCAAAAGAGAAACAGGCTAGTGGGTATTTGTGCCCAAGAAGAAATCAGAGAGAAGAAGGATTCTGCCAAGGACATTGTTCTGAATTAAGCATTGGTTTTCATTGCTTTTGGTATTTTCTCCATGCAGACCAGACCCACTTTAGCAAATAGAGTCATCGTTGGCTTTTCCCATATTGGTATCATTAGGCTTTGTTTAGTTCTTGAAACTGCTAGAGGCAAAGGGTCCCCATCCAGACCCCAAGAGGGGGTTCTTGGATCTCACACAAGAAAGAATTCAGGGCAAGTCCATAAAGTGAAAGCAAGTTTATTAGGAAAGTAAAGGAATGAAAAATGGTTACTCCCCAGAGCGGCCCCGAGGACTGCTGGTTGCCCATTTTTATGGTTATTTCTTGATGATGTGCTAAACAAGGGGTGGATTATTCATGCCTCCCCTTTAGTCCTTATAGGGTACTTTCCTGACTTTGCCATGGCGTTTGTAAACTGTCATGGCACTGGTGGGAGTGTAGCAGTGAGGACAACCAGAGGTCACCCTTGTCACCATCTTGGTTTTGGTGGGTTTTAGCCAGCTTCTTTCCTGCAAGCTGTGTTTATCAGCAAGATCTTTATGACCTGTATCTTGTGCCGACCTCCAGTCTCATCCAGTAACTTAGAGTGTCTTAACCATCTGGGAATGTAGCCCAGTAGGTTTCAGCCTCATTTTACCTGATATAATAATGAGCTCCTACTCAAGATGGAGTTGCTCTGGTTCACACACCTCTGAAAAAACATCTCCTAAAAGGCTCTGGAAACAGTTCGTGTTTACAATGGCCTCACGGGACCAGCATGGAAATAGAGTGCTTCAGGCTGGTCTTCCCCACCTGCAGCCTCCACAGTGTCCAAACCATGCCAGAATTACAGGAAGAGTCTGAAATGAGAAAACTCATGGATTGATAGGTAGGAATGAAACTCTCCCAGGGTTTTAGTTGCATAGACAAAATGGAAAAAAAAAAACTGCAAGTAGGCTTGCAGTATGACTCAACTAACTGTTCCATGTGACCAAGCGTTTATTCATTTCTTCAATTCAAAGTCAAACAGTGAAATGTGGAATTAGCCCTGGAGGAGGGGGTCAGGCATTCTGGTGATATTTGCCATGACAACCTGAGACAGGATCAGTGTTTGACATCCTGGGTATAAGAATAATTGTTACTTTTAGGGCTGTTCTCTGGATCACAAATCAGTAACCCTCTAGCGGAGGGAAGATTACCAGTACTTGCCATCTTCTCTCACTGGCATTTTCTCTACTGAGCACATCCTGTTCAGACTGCAGTGCTTTTTACCTTCAGCTAAGAGAGAAACATCCTAGACCAGGCTTGGGAACTAGAGGGCTTTCCAGTCTCAAGGAAGCAGCAACAATCATTCCCAATAAACAGGGCTTTGGCAAAGGCATTTAATAAGATTTTAAACAAGATGCCATTGAGTTCTACTCAGTCTGTTGTCTTATACCAGATCAAAACCATCAAATGCCAAATGCCGGGAGTCGCTGGTTCAATGTTGGCTCCCAAAAAATGATATGTCTGCATCAAATCCCTGAAATCTGTGAATGGGACATTATTTGGGAAAAGGGAGTTTGCAGATGTAATGAAGTTAAAGATATTGAGATCATCAGCCTGGATTATTCAAGCAGGCCCTGGATCCAATGACAAGTGTTCTTATAAGAGTCACCCAGAGGACAGAGATACAGAGTGAGGAGGAGGAAAGTGAGATCAGACAGAGACCAGCAAGATTCCAAGGAACGCCAAGGATCATCAGCCACCAGCAGTAGCCAGGAAAGAGGCATGGAATGGGTGCTGCCCCAGAACCTCTGGAGGGAACGTGGCCTTGCTGGATTTTGGATTTCTGGTCTCCAAAACTGTGAGAGAATAAACTTCCATTTGTGGTCATTTGCTATAGCAAACACAGGAAACTGATACACCACGTATTGGTGATGGTACTGGGGTCCAGGAGTGGCCTATAAGCCTAAAGAGATTCTCAAAGAGTCTTTGTGTGAAAAGGAAAAATCCTGGTTTTGTCCTTTGTAACAGTGCTATAGATGTGTTTTATTTTCCTGTGTAAACTCTAATCCCCACATTTATTAATATAACAGAGGAAAGAAAGAGCCCACTACCGTCATCTTTCCTTAAAGAAATGGACTGTTGTTGGCAAGGGGCGGGCTGGCTAACATTCCTTACGCTCCTGCCACTCAAACAGCTCAGTAGGAAAGGTCCTATCACTGCATTACATGCTTGTTTTGTTCCTGAAGCTAATTTTGTCATTTTAAGCTCTCTGAGCTTTGCTTCTCTGCACTGAAGGCTGGAGGAGAATATAACCAAGGAAAGGTTGTACATTTCTTGTTCTATTATGTTACCTACCAAAATGGAAACTCTAAATCTTTAGTTTAGAGGAAGCACACTAGTTCTAAGAGATCCACTTCCTGAGCTATGGCTTTCAGAGGCTGTAAGATATCAGTTTTTAGGTTAGCATGGGCTAAATATTTTAACTACCCTTTTATTTCCATCCAGGCTAAGGGACAATTTAGGAAAGGTTCTATTCCAAGTACATAGCCGAGAAAGTGTGGAAAGGCTGTTGATGCCATTGTTTTGAAGTTAGCCTGTCAATCATCATGATTGACACATAACCGCAATGGCTTCCACAAGTGTAATAAAACGCTTTGCAAAAAGTTGCAGAATTGCAGGAAGTAATAAAGTCTGCTTAGCTTCATTTCCAATGCCGCAGAGTCCTAGAGAACGAGACCCATTTCCTTATGCCTTGGGATTTGTTCAAGTTACTTTCATGCCTGGAAATGATGGAACATAAAAACAGACATTTAGTTAGAACAAATAGTATCTTTTGAGTCATGGCAATAAACAAAATATAAGTTTGTTTACTGCTAATCTGTTAGATTGCCATTAACATTTTACAAGAGGCCCTGTTGACAGGGATGAATTACATAAAATAGATGGATTGCAGCTCTGCGGATACCTGCAGTCACTCTGGGTTGTCACATTTTCTGTGGTCTCTGCCTACTGCCCTTGTCACCAGAGGTCAGTGGCATGGTCTCTTAAGAGTGTCTGTTATAGACACAAAGCTTACCTAGAAATAAGCCAATTCAAGTCTGTATTAATTAGGTGAGAATATGTTCCCAAACAGTCATTGTCAGAATTACCTGCTGACCACTTGTTAAAAACACAGATTTCTGGGCTCTGTCTCCTACATGATGACTTAGCAGGTCTGGATAAAGGCCCAGGAATCTGAGTTTCTTAGCAGGTTCTCCACATCTGAGTTGCTTGAGCCCGGATTTGAGGAATTGTTGAGGTACTGTGCAGGAGGCAGAATGAGCTTTGCTTCAAGGCCAAGATACCTTAAGGTCAAGTATCTCAGGCCAGGCCTAAAGCAGTTTCCACTTATAAAATGGGAACACAGGGAGAAAGTCCTTTAATCTTACTTGGCAAGAAAATGAGGAAATTCCTTGGTGGTATAGTGGTCTAGTGGCCCAGCTCCACATCCAGGAGAGCATGGGAATGCATCACAGGGCACTGCCCCCACCCCCTCTGTTGGAGCCTTAACTTCCGGGCCTTAATTATTGGTATCAGTAAAATGAGTGTGGGAGGAACTGGGCTAGCTGGAACTGCTAGTTTGGAGGACATTGACAGCAGAGTATAATAGGAAAGAGAAAATTAAGTAAGAGGGAAATACAAATGAGAACTTCCTGGGTTATATTTTATAAAGTTTGGGAAAGATTGAAAAAAGGGTGCTAGGAGATGTTTGGGGTAGCTACTGAAGACTAAGCTCTGATTTTTAAAATCTTGCCCAAATTCCTATCTAAGGGGTCTGGCGAGTCATGCCCTACAAACCACAAATTCTCATCAGATGGATTTTCTTTAATCCTACATATTGTGACTTACTTTCCAATATGACTCTGGCATAACATTATGTGATAAAGAAGAAAATCAAAATATTTTACCCCATGTTTCTTCGCCATATCTTGAAATGGCCCTGTAAGGCCATCCTTTGTCAGGGAAAATGTGCATCTGTAAAGAATCTCTGTTAACATAGCTAGATCTTTTTCTTCCAGTCACTCCCATTTCTGAGGAGATTAACTGAGAGTCTAGCATCTTTTAAAGGTCGGAATAGGAACATTTGTCATCTATTCTCTCTAAGGGCAGCCACTATGAGACTCAGTCTCCACAATCTTTTATCTTCACCTGAACATTTCCTTTCTATTATTCCCAGGTCTTTAGGCAAACTCAATCAGTTGTCAACCAGAAAATGTATAAATTTACCTGTAGCCTAGAAGCTTCCCCCCTCATCCCCCTCGCCAATTGTGCCACCTTCTTGAACCAAACGAATGTATTTCTCAAATGTATTTTGATTGATGTCTCATACCTCTCTAAAATGTATACAACCAAGCTACACCCCAACCACCTGGGGCATATATTCTCAGGGCCTCCTGAAGTCTATGTCTTGGGCCATGGTCACTCATATCTGGCTCAGAATCAATCTTTTTTAATATTTTACAGAGTTTGACTCTTTTTGTTAATACTACCATGGATGTGATAGATGAGGAGAATTTTGAGAAACATTGTTGAGAAACACAAATGGACTTCTCCTACATCGTTTTCAAGAGATTTCAGGGAAGATTTAAATTGCTTTTCACTTACTATTTGCTGTTTGCAGCTTTGAGTGCAGTGCTACAGGCACAGAACTGGGAAACTGAGCTGAGAAGACCCAGCTCCCTGCTGCTTTCTGTTCAGAACCCAAGGTGAGCCCATTTAACCCCAACTTGGTGAGGACACACCAGTACCCACTTCAGCCTATGGTACGTGGAGATTTTTCTGTGTCTAGTATTACACTTTTCTTACAAATTAGTAACAAAGTCAGAGGTCAAAAGGTAGGGGGTCCCTTTGGAATTCTAGCTTATCCCTTCTGGGATCCCGAATACAGAGGCCGAATCACTTCCGCTTCTAACCTGCATCAGAAGGCCTCACATCTGAACTCAGGATCCCTTCCCTGCAGGTCCACTGAGGTCTGTAAGTGAGGGCTGGAGCGTGGGATATGTGTACCCTACTCAGTACGGTTTGCCGACCTGGACAAGGGGACCTGTCTCATTCCTATATGGCATTGGGATGATCCACTATTGTGCCAGCACCACCCACCTTGTCTGGAGATACAGGTCATCTTCTGATCATTCATCATGGCCCTTGTCCTTGAACAGTTATTGACTTTGAGTCAGAAGCACCTGCGCAGGCCTGAAAATGGATGTTCCCTTTCTTTTCCTCTATCTCACTTGTCTTGGGCAGATTTATGTCTTAGGAGAAGTTTCCCTCGGTTCTATTTTTGGTCTTCTGAACACTGTGGCCCTGTGTTCCTTCCCACCCTGACTCTGTCCGGCACCAACCCTGTAATTTCTGAATCTCTGCAGATGCCTCTATCCGTACCTGAGGAGGCCTCTGTCAGTCTACTTGCAATGCTTCTGTGGCTCCTCTCTGTCACAGCTTTGGCCTGGTTTCTTAAAGTTCTGTCTTCAGCCTTTTCATTTTCCCAAACAACCTGGAAGATTATGGGAAACAGAGTCTGCCTTTCATGCTCAAGTATACTGGGTGAGCATGGCAGACTTTGAGGAGTGACGGTTTGAGTCTGAAGTCCACTGCATCATTTACTAGCTGTGTGTCTCTAGGCAATGTGAACACACCTCATGGGGGCTGTGGAGAGAACTAGATGGGTTAATACACATACAGCACTTAAGACCCTGTCTAGCCTGTTATTATGCTCACTCAATGACAGCCTCTGTTATTATCATCATCACTGATTCTTCGTGTTGCATTGCCAGCAAGACTCATGAGTGTCAAAGCAAGTGAAAAGTCAGTACTCAGTACTGAGGGATTCTGCCTCATTACTGGAGAGGGTGCATCTGGGCAGTGCATGTGTCTTCCCATCTTCTAGATGATTTCCTCACACAATGTGTCCCTCTTCATATAGCTAGTTTCCTTCCATATCACCTTTAGAATAGACAGTGGTGCAGTTCAATGTTATTCAGGCATAGTAACAAAAGGATTTACTAAAATGCAATTAAGGCTCTGAGAAGAAGGTACAAAGGGGGCCCTGCAAACAGGTGAATGGCTATTTCCTCAAGGTGCTTCCAACCCATTTTGGGAAATACTTCATACAGAGTGAAGCAAGGTGGTAGATAACCAGGTGTCAGGTGAGCAGTCTAGGATATGTGGGCTTCTGGAGTTCAGGGGACAAAGAGGGCAGGAGCCCAGAATGCCAAAAGTTTGATCTCTATGAACACATATGCTTTTCAATTTTCAATTATTTCTAAGTTCCTAATCAACATAGTAGCAGATTAACTGCCTCCCCACCCCCACCTTCAGCCCTAAAAGCATGCTTGAGAAATAATAGGTAGCACTCACTATCAGGGGTTTGTTTTGTAGAGTGGTGAATGATGGCAGAAGGGGAGCTCTGTTGCTGTGGACAGTAGAGGAGATTTTTGGAGAGGGCAGCTTTGAATTTGGAAGAAACATGAAAATGTCTGATAGAGGAACGTTAGTTTTTGTGTAAGATTTGCTGCGAGTTGTGGGCTGTAACTTTCTCATCCATCTCTCCCTGAAACCAACAGGAACATCTTTGAGGTTGGTTTGTGTTTTATTGTATGACTTAGTGGGCACAGAGTGAAAGCAGAAGTACCAAAGGGGTCCCAGCTTGTGTCCGAAGTGAACCACACTGACTTCTCCTTGAACGTGCGGGTGTCGTCAGGCCCTATCTTATCTTTCCCCACCACCTCTGTGTGCATTCAAGGCAACACTCACCTTTTTCCAAGTATGTAGATGAAGGAAGGAGGCTCCCACCTGTTACTCCTTTCCCCTAGACTTCCTCAGACCTAGAGGAGGACAGCCTCTTCTGCTTTGAAGCTAAGAAAATAGATGAACGTCTGTGTCTTCTGCAGGTAAACCTGGATGGGAGCTGCCTATAGTCAATCTAACTTGATAGGGTGAAAAAGGAAGGGTTGAGACCACAAAAACCCAGTAGGCCTTCACCTTCCTCCTGTTTCTTTCAGGTGGTGTTTCTCAACTTGGCTGCTCATTGGAATCACCTAGGGAGGTAAAAAAACAAAATGTCATGCTGCCATCCTGCCCCCAGAGCTTCTGAGCTAACTGGTCTGGAGTGTGGCCTGAGCCTCTGGAGGGGAATCAGTGACTGTGAGGGTGATGAGCTACAAGCCTGCCTCCCCTTTGACTCTGGTACAAAATATGCTCCCAATACAATGCCCCAAGTGCTCCAAAGCAATTCAGATGCAGCAGGTTTCAGTTGCAAATATTCAATTCTACTAAGATTGTCTGTTTTTAGTACTCGTAGGAGAACCATGTGAATAGGACAACTGTCCTTTGAGGAAGTTGCTCCTTGCCCATGAAGATTAATAAAATGGCCTGTTATGATTCCATGCAAGGATTGACACAGGCATGGTTTTAAAATGAAGTAACTACACTCACCGATAAACCAGTCTGGAGACACAAACATAAAACTCCTCTTTAACAACTCTCTTCTTTTAAAAGTACCTCTTGTTCATTCCTAGCAGGCTAGAGATAGAGGCTGAGGCAGCCACAGAAAGTCATTCTGCTCACACCAAAAACAAGGTGAGCAATTTTCCAAGGGCAGGCACCCCTGACCTCTGCTCTTCAGCTTTTTCTTAATAAACCAGTCTTAGAAATTGAACCACAGAAGCTGCTGGTGGCGATCTCTTCTAGTAAATGGGTAAAGGGAAGCTGAGGGAGAAATGGCAAGGATCAGAGAGCCACTCCGATGAGTATCTCTGAAGTGATGCAATTATACTTCCATCTAGAGATAGGAAGGGGTTACCCCCAAGTGCAGCGGCCCAAAACTCAGCAGTGTGCAGTTGGACTCAGGAGAATAGAGCCACTGCCCAGTGAGCTTTGTAACTCAAAACTATTCCTCCATGGCACGTTGTACATGCTCATGAATAACACAACTTCCGGCAACGAGAAAGTATAAATTCCCTTTAAGCAGGATCTGTTTCCCAATCCACTGTGCTTGCCTCCTTGAGGGCAGAGGATGGAGAAAACAGCCCTGAACACCATGTGGCCAGTCCCCTCAGGAGGAGAGGTGCAGACAGACATCTGTTCTGCGATGAGGTGGGGGTTCATCGGTAGCTGTGGTTTATAGAGCGACCACAGACTCGGCCTTGTCAGTGTTCCCTTTGAAGGGATAAAGTCAACAGGAGGAACAGTAAATGCAAGAAAGATGATCCCAAAGCTTGTGCTTGGGAGTGAGTGACCACAGCCTGCAGGGCTTACCACCTCCTGGCAAATGAAACTGCTTATACTTTGGTGCAGAACCAGGCAAACCCACCCTTAGAAAACTTCTACTACCACTGGGGCATTCCTTTGCTGCCCACTTGAAGATGGTGAAGCTTCTGTCTTCTGTGTTTGCTCTATTTACATCCACTTCCCTGTGCCTGTGCATAGCCAGGACACCCCCCTCAACAACTTTCTCCTCCTGATGGGGCTTATGAAAGACGGGCTTTATTTGTCTGTAAATCTTCAGCTGATATTACTCTTCTCTACAACACAGTTGAAATGAAAAAGGATTACTTTATATTTACTTGTGTTTTTGGTGAGAAAAACTAATTTTGAGAAAGAAAGTCCCTACGATGTGAAATACTTTCCCTTCCTTCAAACCCTCTGAAGGGGCGAAAGCAAACCTAAAAGGCATACATGCTTTGTCATTGACTTTCTCTGACAGCTGCTTCTTATCGTGGTTTTGAGGGTGACCTTCCTCCAGCATATTCCTTAGTTGTAAGTTGCACTCTCCTTTTATAATCGAATTTAGAGCCAAGCATGGACCAGGCTACCTTGATAATTAATGGCTCTGTGAGTTTGCTGAGTGTGTTATTTAATTAATGGCACTTGCGTTTGGAGTGTGTACAACTCTGTAGCTGAATAAAAGGCTTATTTGCTGAATTATTATAGACATATACTCAAGGATTGTCACACTGAGAATTTGTCGGGGTTCGACACACTTAACAGCCTAATGGGTTTTTTTTTTTCTTTTCCACCATTTAAAGGTACTGAATTGGTATAACTTTGTTCTTTTGCCTTTTATATAGGCTTATACTACCATCTGAGAAAATCGGTAGGCTAATGGATAAAAGTCTATTACTTGGAGCAGGACGTTTTATAAAAACAAAAAGATGAAACCTTTAATATTATGTTTTAAGTATGAAATTGATGTTCAAATAAGTTATAGTCTACTTCAGTTTCTCACACATAGGCTAACCTGAATTATGTTCAAGTTCTACTTGGGACCAAAAGATCACGGGTTGAAACCTGGCAAGAAAACACAGTTGAAAGCTAGTAAGAACAGAGAGTATCTCACATGACCTTGCTTTTCCTGAGACTCCAGTCTTAGAATAAAATGTGTATTGCGGCAAGACAGATACGCACATATGCAAATACCTTCTAAATATCCTGTATGGAAGCATCAACAGGTGAATCTCTATGGACTTGTCTCTATGTGTTGAGTAAGAGACTGAAAATATGAAAGGTCTGGTTTTAAGCTGTGTCGTTTCTAGGCTTTGTCATTCTGTGTGTCTAGGCAAGTTTTATACCCTCTCTGGGCTATAGTTTGTTTCTTTGCAAAGCAGTAGGTTGAACCATGTACTCTTTAAACTCCTTTCCAACAGTAAGAGACTCAAAGTCTCTAATTTTTCCAAGGAGGGATACGAAGCCCAGTGATAGAAAAGTTAGTTGATTGCTTACTTTGGAGACCGGAGGTTCATTTTTTCCCAAAAGAGACCTTTGAGTATATGAAGAGCCACATCTGTATGCCCTGCAAGAGGGCTAGGAGGCTAGTCCGTTCTCTAAAGCGCAGCCAGATCGTCCAGGAGACAAGAACTACAGGCAGGGACCTGCTTTCTTCCCTCCCACTAGAGACCCCCACTGACGGAAGATACTGGTTAAAACATAGAAGGAAAAAAAAAAGCATTATTGTAGACTGGACACTTAAGGAAGGCCTTTCTGAGCAGGTGACATTTCAGTCAAATCCTGAATGGAGGAAGGAAAGAAGGGAGGACGCTCCAGGCAGACAGGGACTAGAAGTGCAAGGGCCCTGAGATGGGCTGTGTTTGATGTGATTCAGTAACAGCAAGGTAGCGGGAAGACTGGAACTGAGAGCCTGAGGGGTTGCCAAGGGAGATGAGACTGGGCTTGATTCTAAGTCCTTTACTGTAGTGTGCAAAGCCTCATGAAATCAGGCCCTGGCTGACTCTGCAAAGTGTAGAAGAGAAGCATGATCTGGCTTCCCATTTAAAAGGATTGTAATTTTAACCCATTTTCTATTTTAATGTGTTCGTTCTCTTGTATGACCTTGGCTGAGTTTGAGGGTACAGATATGTATTTTAAGATCACAGTCAACAGTTGATGTATAATATTCTATATAAGTTGTATTTTTAACTGCAGTATCATAAAGTCTTGCCCAGAACCAAGAGTTACTAGGTTTTGCTGAAAATATTTTTCTTCTACATTGTTGTACTACTTTTACTTTCAATTGAGTCTTTTTCTTCAAGAGGATTAAAGAAATTAAAATTAACCACATACAAGATCTCCCACCTTAAAATTTAAAGTGTCCTGATAGATAGATTTTTTGAGAGGAGAGCAATAGAGCAAAACTTTGATAGCGGTATCAAAGAGAAATGCTGATTCACTACATTAGGTATGTTTCTTATTCCAAACTCGTGATTCCAGAATCTGTAGGAACCACAAGAGATGGGATGAGAAGCTGGAGGCAGAGTTCTAACAGCAGCCCAAACCTCCACAGTGCCAAGATGGGCCATCTGCCTGTTAGAAGGGATGTTTCTCTTAGCAATGACTCTGGCTTATCATTTCTAATTTAACAGAAAAAAATGATTCAAGCAATATCATGTGCTTCTATGTCTTCAAAGCAATATCACACCATCAATTTGCAGCTCAGTGTACCAACAGTTCTAAACTTTTTGCGAGCTTCATGGGAACAAGATGTGGAGCTTTAGCAAAGGAAAATTGGTAAGAACATCTAATTACATTCAAAGTCATTTTTGCCTGTCTTAAAGGAATGAAAATGATCTGCCGGTTTTTATAGACCTTCTTGACCTAAAGATATCTGCTGGCAGAAAGAGAATCCTCAATTGGGTTCTTTTAATGCTTTAATTATTACATGATCTATCATCTTACGCACTGACTTGCACACTTTGAAAAATCTTTTAAATACGCATTAAAATTGATTGGCTAATCCCAGACCTTAGGGTGGCGCTTGGAGGGCATGTAATTGTGTGTGTGGGCACGGGGATTTAGATAGGAATGACACAGAGTCAACTACTTCATAGCGGGATAAGGTGAGAAATCAATTTGGTCACAGGTACAGTTGACATTGTACTGCCAACTTGCACAGAACTCAGTCACACGCCCGCTTGTTCTTGAATCAGTATTATCGCTTCAACTTCACCATCAGCTCCTATGAGGCAGGGATGAACTTCACCTAGTGTGCCTAGGACAGTGTTTGGCATCTCCTGCCTTAAACTTCTCCAAATGATGAGCAAGATGACTTACAGGAACTTCAAATCTACCTCATCCCAGTCGAGGGCTTCTATGTTTGTACACTAAATGGTAGGGAAGAACTCTGATTGGATGAGCTGGAGTCACATGCCCAGAACTGTAGGTTTTGGATGGGATTGGCAGCTCCAAATTCAAAGGTCTACTATACTCCATCCTGTACTCTACTTGGATCTCTCAACAATTTTTCAAATGTTTTGGAATCTAAGAGCTAATTGCAAACTCTTGGTGAAAAGCCCTATCTCTAGAGGAAGTGTTCACTGAAAGGTCTTGCATGAAGCCCTTGGGAGTCCTCACTGATCCCAAGAGTACAATATCTAATGCGTTACAGTCCAAGGTTGATTAGCCGTGATTCACTCCTGCTCATTGAATGCAGTTTCAGCTTTCAGACACATATTCAGTCTGTAGCTGTTGCTGCATAAGGAAACAAGGGATAGCTCTGTTTCCTACAAGCGTTAGGAACAGGGATCATCAAATGCTGGCTCTTTTCCTGAAGTTAGTGCAGAAGCTAGAGTAAGGTATACCTTGCACCCTAGCTGTATTGGACAATTCTTGTCTTCGGTTAGCTAGAGCTTATGTGGGGGATGATGTTTCTAAATAGAGAGCCACCATTTTTAGTGGAAAGGTAAGTGTGGGTTCCAGAGGCAGACTGCCTGGACTTGAACCCTGACTCTCTTTTTTTTTTTTTTTTTTTTTTTTTTTTTTTTTGAGGCGGTGTCTCGCTCTGTCGCCCGGACTGGAGTGCAGTGGCCGGATCTCAGCTCACTGCAAGCTCCGCCTCCCGGGTTCACGCCATTCTCCTGCCTCAGCCTCCCGAGCAGCTGGGACTACAGGCGCCCGCCACCTCGCCCAGCTAGTTTTTTGTATTTTTAGTAGAGACGGGGTTTCACCGTGTTAGCCAGGATGGTCTCGATCTCCTGACCTCGTGATCCGCCCGTCTCGGCCTCCCAAAGTGCTGGGATTACAGGCTTGAGCCACCGCGCCCGGCCCTGACTCTCAATGTATAACCTGAGAGACCTTGGGCAGGCAAGTCACACAGCTGCTGTAAGCCTCACTTTTCACATCTGAAAACCAGGGCAATACTAGAGGGTTGTTGCGGGGTTTAATTGAATGAAATCTGTAAAGTATTTGGTGTAACTTGCCCATGGTAAACTCTTCATAAGTGGTTTTATTAAGAATTATTAATAATAAAGCATCTTTTCTGTGGTGATCTCCATTGCTCACTTCCTGAAATAACAATTTGCTTGGCCAGAGTGGCCTCTTCAAGTCAGGGAGGTTGGTCAGGAGGAGGAGTGCCAGCTCCCTGATGTACTGGCAGTGTGTCTGTAAAGATTATACACGGCAATTACTCTTTTTTTGTTTAAGCCTATTGTGGAATACTTGAATATTCAGCCAGCAACAAGATGTCAATCTCTTTCTTCTTTTTCTTCCTGTTTTTTTTTTGGCTTAACTAAAAATTTTTCATTTATCTGATTTGCTTGTTCTTTTGATGCTGAGATATAACACACATACAGAAACATGCAGGAAATATGTATATGGCTTACAGAATAAATATAAAGCTAACACATGTCTTGCCAACACCCACGGTGAGGAACAGAACATCGCCAACTCTTCCACTTTCCTACCCCACTCACTCCACATTTCCTTTCCAAATCACGGTTCCCTTCTTTCTTTCCCCGCAAAGGTAACCACTGGCCTGACTTTCACGGTGAGTGCTTCCTTGCTTTCCTTATAATTTTACCTTCTAAATGAATGTATCTCTAAGCACTATAATTGAATTTTGCCTGTTTTTCAACTTTATGTAAATGAAATCACACAGTATGTGTTCTTTTGTGTGTTTCTATTGTTCCACATTCTTGCAAACACTTGATATTGTCAGTCCTTTTACATTGTGACTATTCTCGTGGGTGTGCAGTGGTATTTTACTGCATTTTAAGCTTATATTTCCCTGATGACTGAAGGTTATTGGCCATTTCAATATCCATTTTTTTGTGAAGTGTCTGTTCAAGTCATTGTGTATTTTCTATCGGGCTGCTGACTTTTTCTTATTAAATAGTAATGTGTTTTTCTTTTCTTCCTTTTTCATTTTATATTGTCCTCTGGACACTAGTTCTTTGTTGATTATATAGGTGGCAAGTACCTTCCCCTCTACTGCAGCTTGTCTCCTCTCTGTCTCAGTGGTGTATTTTGACAAACAGAAGTTCTTAACTTGAATGTAGTCTAATGTATCAATCTTTTTTTTTCAGTAGTGCCTTTTGTGTCCTGTTTCAAAAGTCTTTCCCTATAGCAAGATTATGAAGATATCCTCTTATAATATCTTCAAAGCCTTTAAAATTTTACACTTCATGCTTTGAGTTACAATCTGCCTGGAACTATCTTTTGCATGTGGTGTGAGGTAGGGTTTCTTTTCATTAGTTTTCCACATGGGTATCCAATTTTCCAAGAACTGTCTATTGAAAAGATCTTCCTTTTCTCATGGCTCTGTAGTGTCATTTTTTTTTTTATCATAAATCAAGTGTTCATATATGCCTGGATTTGCTTCTATGTCCTCTGTTTTGTTCTATCAGTCTAGTTATCTTTGTACCAATACCACGCTCTCTTAAACTCCTATAGCCTTGTAATAAGTCTTGATATCCTGTAGAGTGAGCCCCTCCAATCCCTCTAATCTTGTTTTTTCTAAGTCTCTGGCTACATTTCCATACGCATTTTAGAATCAACTTGTCGATTTTTATGAAAACCTATGGGAATTTGGATCTGAGTTGCTGTGGGTTTATAGTCAACTTGAGGAAAATTCTATCTTTATATTAATAAAATTCAGTCATTTACTTCTCCATTTATTTAATTTCTCTTTAATGACTGTTAACATTTTATTTTTTTTGTCTATAAGCTTTCATATCTGTAATTATTCCTAGGTATCTGATTTTTGATGTTAAAAGCAAACTTTAAAACTTTTCATTTTCTAACTATTGTAGCTGATACAGAGAAATTTAAAACACACACACACACACAAACCCTTGGATTCAGAGGCCTTGCTGAGTTTACTGATGAATTCTACTTGTTTCTCTATAGATTCTTTTGGGTTTTCTGCATATATCATATTGTCTACAAATAATGACAGTTTTATTCCTCTCTTTCTAATCCTTCTACACCTTTTGTTTATTATTCTCACCTTTCTACACTAGCTGGGACTTCAAGCACGTTGTGAAATAGAAGTGTTAATAGTGAATATTTTTATCTCATTTATAATCTCAGATGTATAGTGTTCATTTCATTCCTAAGTATAAAGTCCCTTCTACTTGTAGCTTTCCTAGACCTTTTGAATTTATTAAGTTAGATGTGTAATTTGATCAGTAATTTTATTTGCACCTACTAAGATGATCCTATCATTTTCTCCTTCATTAACCTAGGGAAAGACATCATTTGAAAGTCTAATGTGAAACAAAAGTTGTATTAGTCATGATGTCTTATCCTTTTCCCAAATCGTATGTGTGAGTGCATGCACAATGTGTCTATCATCTGTCTGGTATCTCTTAGAATTTTGACATTTGTGTTTCCAAGTGCAATTAGTCTATAGATTTCCATTCTGTAATGTTCTTGCGAGTTTCATTTGCAACGTAAATCATACAACAAACTGGACAATTTAAGAGTTTCTTCCCCCCACCCCACCGCCCCTTTTCTTTAGCAGAATTTGAATAAGGTTCTTATTTATTTCTCAAGTATGCGGTAGAATTCACCAGTAAAGCTATCTGGGCCTGAACATTTCTATGTGGGAAGGATTTTATTTCAGACTCAGTTTTCTTTAATCAGAATCAAATTTGATTCATATTTTCTTTTACACCTTTTGTCAGTTTGCGCTAGTTGTATTTTTGAGAAGCTTGTCTATTTAATTCAAATTTTCAAATGTATTGCTCTAACATTCCTTTTTAAAGACTATAGTATCTATGCAGAAGTTTGCCTTTTTCTTTTCAACATGGGTTTTTGTGCCTTCCCTCTTTTCAAAGGCCCTACATTTGGCTTCATTGATCCTTTCAATTGCATTTGTGTTTTCTATTTTATTACATTAAGATTTATTGTTATTTCCTTCCTCTTAATTTTGTGGTTCTCTTTTTAACGTCTCCAGAAAGATGTTTAGCACATTAACTTTTTTTATTTTTTAAGTGTTAATTCTTAATTTTTGTGGGTACATAGTAGGTGAATATATTTATGGGATGCATAAGATGTTTTGACACAGGCATGCAATGTGAAATAAGCACATCATAGAGAATGGGGTAGCACAGTAACTTTAGACTTTTCTTGAACAAGTGCATGCAAGTCATAATTAAAAGTAAATTACCCTCTCAACACACCTTTAGTTGTATCCCCAAGTTTGAGTTTTCTTCAATCAGTTCAAAATAGTTTCCAACTTCCACTTGATTTCTTCTTGTTTAGTGCAGTGGTGCAATCTTGGCTCACTGTAGCCTCAACCTCCCAGGCTCAAGCCATCCTCCCGCCTCAGCCCCACAAGTCGCTGGGACTACAGGTGCATACCACCACAGTTGGCTAATTTTTGTATTTTTTATAGAGACAGGATTTTGCCATGTTGCCCAGGCTGGTCTTGAACTCCTGAGCTCAAGCAATCCACCCGTCTTGGCCTCCCAAAGTGCTCGGATTACAGGCGTCAGTCATCACACCTGGCCCTTAGAATTCTTTTAGTATAAGTCTATTGGTGACAAATTCTCAGCTTTCATCAGAAAATGCATGTATCTTACCTTCATTCATGAAGTCATTCATTCATTCATTCATTCATATTAACTGGTTATGGAAATCTAACTCAGTAGTTCTTTTGGCTCTTAGTCATATACCATGGTCTTCTGATTTTCATTTTTTTGTAGTTGTTGCTTTTGGTCTAATTATGTCTTCTTTGAAAAGCCAGTGATTTTTTTCCTTAAGTCTACATTTCTCTTTGTTTTTGCTTTTCTGCAATTTTATTGTAATGTGCCTAAGCATGGATTCTTCACTCATGCTTTGATTTTGCTGTGTTTTGGATTTTTGGATTGGTAGCTTTTCCTAGTTCTGAAAAATTGTCAGCCATCATCTCTTTAAATCTAGCTTCCACTGAAACTCTGTTTTCTCTCCCCATGGAAATATGAATAAATATCTATTTGACTTTCCCCTTGTATTTATGTCTTTTGTTATCTTTTCTACTTTTTCCTCCACTCTACCTCTACATGGTTCAGTCTGGCATTTTCATATGGCTCATCTTTGGGTTCACTAATTCTCTTTTTGGCTGTGAATAATGTGCTGCCAAATTCATTCGTTTGAGTTCTAGAATTTTTATTTGGTTATTTTTCTCATGATCTGTGTCTTTTTTTGCAATAAATTCTAGCGCTCTGCTAAACTTAAAAAACAATCTTGTCTTTTCTCTCCATAAATAAATGTAGTTATTTTAACATCTATGTCTGATAATTCCAATTTCCAGATAACCTGTGATTCTGATCTTGCTTGTATCAATTTCTGTCTTAAGCAGCTTGAGTTGCTATGACAAAATATCACAGACTGGGTAGCTTAAACAATAGAAACTTATTTCTCATAGTCCTGGAAGCTGGGAACTCCAACATCAAGGTACCAGCAAGGTTGGTTCATTCTGAGACCTCTCCTCTTGGCTTGTGGATGGCCACCATCTTGCTGTGTACTCATTTAGCCCCTTCTTTGAATATGCATAAAGATAGAAATCTGATGTCTATTCTTACCATTGCACCTACCGCACGATGGGGGCCCCACCCTTGCAACCTTATCTAAATCTACTTACCTCCTGAAAGCCTACTTCCTAATACCATCACATGGGAGTTAGGGCTTTAATGAATGAGTTGTGAAAGGACATGACATTCAGTCCACAACAACTTGTCTCATCACATGCCTTCTGTGTTTATGTGTGTGGGGAGGGCAGTGTGGCATTGGGGGGTACAAACATTCACAAATATACTGGGCATTCTGTTTGGAAACAAATGTGAGAAATAATTTCAGGTCTTGGTTGGTATCACTTTCTTCTAGAGAGGATTTTCTGGCTTCTGCCAGGAGTTTAATGGACTAGCAATTTGAGAGCACCTTAATTCAATTTCCAGTTGTGAGTTTCTTGGCTGCCCAGATGATTTGAAGTTGGGCTGTAGTTGGTGTAAGGGCTCAGTCTTATTCCAAGGGTATAACTCTCCCAGATGTTTGAATTCCCACCCAGGGGTGGAGGTTTAGAAAGGACTCTACCATTGGAAAACTGACTTTCTTGCTTTATCTCCACCTGCCTCTCTGAGACTCACAAATACCCTCAATGGAAAAGCAACCTCAAACACGGGGCTCACTTCTGTGGATTTCTATCTTCCCTTGGCTCTTGGTCCTGTAATCTTTTGCTACCTTCCTACTACTTCTAACAGATTAAAAAAAAAAAAATTCTGTGTAGTCTTTCTAGTTGAACACAGTGGGAGGATTGAGTCAAACTATTTAGTAATAAAAGCAGAAGACTGTTTTGTTTAATTTAATTTAATTTAGGAGAGCTAAATAATTAAACGAGGCCAAAGTACATAAGAAAGTGGCAGTCTTTTATTGCAAATATGCACACACTCTCAGGCGAGGTTCTCCGGTCCTCAGGTATGGGGCCAAGGAAGTTGCACCAGCGCTCTCGGGTGAGGTTCTCCAGTCCACAAGTAAGAGGGGCTGAAGAAGTCACACCGGCTCCTGCAGGTGGCGGACTTTTATGCATTGGTACTGGAAGGGGGAGGGCAGTGGGCGGGATAAGGGCGTGATAGGGGCGTCTCCATAGGTGTGGCCAGGTAAGTTTCGATCTCTTTGGATTGACGTCATCTGGCGCATGCTCGGTTGATCTGCATCTTCCAGGGTGTGGGCTGCATTTTCCCGCACGCGGGAAAGTTGGTGAGGAAGAACCCGGAAGCAACATGGATTGTGCTTTCTTGTTCACCTTCCTCCATCTTGTTCTTTCTCCCTCACCCAAACAAAGACAAACTTTTTTTTTTTTTTTTAAGTGGTCTGAAAACATCCTGCTCTACAGATTTAATTCTTTAGTTACTGCTTAAACTAGTTTCTCATGACCTGAATATCCCTATAATTTATCATCTTCAAAATATACTAGAAATCATAGAAAAAAATAATGAATTTGTACTATTGGCATGCTGGTTTCCTGTTCCATTATTTTGTATTTTCCTTATAATAACCCTGGGATGTAAGTAAAATGCTTTCTCCATCATTGTAATTCAGAGATAAGGAAGGTGAGGCACAAAAGAACAACATGTCCAGGTTCAGAGAGTAAGTGTGGTGGCAAATATTGATGGGGTTCCACTTTAAATTATTTAAAGATATTTCCACTGAGAGTAGAAACCAAACTGACAATACAATTCAGATGCCATTCTTAGGTGACTGCAGAGTGTCTTTTTATACTTTCACTAGGTGGTGGATATGCCTGGTGCTTAGGACAGGGGATTGAAAAACAGGTTTCTTGTAGAGAGAGAGAGAGGTGCTGGGACATAATTTTCACCAAACTGTAATGTTCATTTTATCAGTCTTTTGTTTTCAAAGCACATTTTAAAAAGTTCTGGGTAAAACACAAGACAAACATTTGCTCTGGAGGACACATTACCTGCCACTTGACTTTTTCTTTTGATTCTGTGTTATTTACATGAAGCTTTAGTAGAGGGGGTAACCCCATGATAGGACTGTAAAATGATTATATTAAACTAAAATAGCCTGGCCAGTGCAGTGAGGGCTGGGGAGTTAAAAGAGGAGGTGGCAGACATTTGTCCCCTGAAAGAGTTGGGTATAAGACAGGAAAAGTTTATTCCCAAGATGGCTTCATTAGTACTCTCTTCCCCGTCTTTGTATGGTTCCCGGCCTCTCCAAAAAGCATGTTCTGCCTCAATTACCCGTGTAGGAGAAAAGAAGGAAAAACAGGTATCTGGAGGAAGAAGTGGCATATTACATGTATTTGGGTTGGGGTCTAATCTTACCCCACTTACACCACTGGGACAAGTGGTAACATTTTAATTAACAAGATGTTCCCTACTTAGCTCTATCCTCTCTTTTCCTGGTGGTTGGGAAGACTTTAGTTTAATCCATAAGACACTCACAGTCTCAATTGCCCACCACTCATGATGAATTTGAGGTGGTAGAATACACTGAACTGCTTCTTAGATACTCAGAGAAGTATTAAAGCCAGAAAGAGCATAATCTAGAGCTGACTCTGCTAGTGTGCCCTGTATTGATGATCCAGGTTAAGTATGTACATAATAACTTGATTGATGCCCCAGCATGTCAAAATAAGGGAGGATTTATTATGTAAGAAGTGGCTGAGGGACATTTTAGGCACAGGGTCAAGTGAATTGCATAAATATTAGCTATTATGAAGCAGTGGGATCAAAGGTTATGAATGTGAATTTTCATAGCCTTTCTTCATATTAACCTTCCACACTGTCTAGAAGAGTCTTCTTTCTCACTCTCCTTTCAGGTAGAGACAGAAAAAAGGGCAACACTGAAAGAATCACACTATATAGAGTGGAGAGAAGGAAGTAGAAAAAGAAAAGAAATGTCTTAGGAGAAGAAAGATTTAGAAAGTTTTTGCTATATAAGAGTATGCAGATTAATATGCAGTTATCCATTTCTGGAGATGAGGATGAAAATGATGAGGGTGACAGTGACAGGGTTTATTTTATTGTATTACCATTTTGCAAGACGTAAGTAAAGTCTGAAACTCTTAAAAAATTATCTTTGCCTATTTAGATTATACTTTTCTGAAAAGAACTCCGTGCTAATGGATCATGTAGTTTCAAGATTCACATGCGTTAAAATTACTTCAAGACACTAGTCATTTTTCAATTACCAGTAGAAATAAATCTCAAAGGAAGAGTTCTGCAGATTCTTGAGCCATCAATGGCCTGTAGGAAATCTTTTGAACAACTGGGTACATGTTAGAGAAAGCTGGGTCTTGTTAAAACATTTTTAAAATAATTAAACTAAGCCAAAAATCCATTTTGGATCCATGGGGTAAACTGTCTCATAGAATGTTTCTAAAGGGAAGTTTTTAAAGTATAGTTGGATGGTCACTCTTTTAAGTTGTTGTAACATACATCATTTAATGAGACATTTGATTTGATGGTTTATCAAGTTTCCATGATTCTGTGGCTTATGATTCCCAATTTAGGCACAGGGAGTTGGTTTATATTTATCTAATCCAGGTAATAGAGTATTTAATTTCCTGTCACTCAAGCCAGATTCTAGAAATGTAATCTAAATAGAATGAGGGGAGAGGCAGCCAGATCCAATAGAAATTGAACTGGAGAAGTAAGGAAAAACCAATTGAAATCTCCCTTCTGGCTTCTTTTAAAACAATGGGTCCTTTGTCAGGCAAAGAGCTTTTTGAACACACTAAAGTATCTTTAGCCTTAAAAGAAGTATCTTCTCTTGTACCTGTATCCTAAAGAAAATCTATTTTCATAACAATTTGGGAACAGCTGAAAGAGTTTCATAATTGTTGTGAAACTTGGAGATGGCTGAAACATTTAAATTGGTATTGAGTTCCTCATATGGGAGTTATCTAGTGGGTTTAAGATTAAATTGGTGATGAAGCTGAATTTAAAATCCACCTTTCCCCCAAGAAAATATGAGAATACTATGGTCAGCTTCCTGGGTCTTTCTCATTAGAGGCTTCTGTGCTGACAGTGGAACATCCCTGAGGTGGTTGAGATTTGGGGTAGATTTCAAAAGGTACAATTTACAGACCAGAACATGTGCTAAATAGGCAAACCCGTCCTTTCTCAATCACCTTGACTGTCCACAATTATGATATAAGGGTGATCCAGTGGCTGAAATTATGGTGATTTTTCAAAAACGCCAGTGTTGAAATTTTGCCTTGACAGTACATCTATAACTACTAATAATGCTGTTTTGGGCTGACTCAGTTGCTTTGAAATTGCACGGCCCCATTATGAGTAAATGAGAGGCAACCAATTATCTATAAAATAACGACATGCACAGAGGAGAGCTTGATGAATTACAAGTGAGCTCTGCTGACACAACAGGGTGTGGAAACCTTCCCTGCTCTGACTTTCCATCAGAATTAGGGGTGATGCTTGCATATTTTACCAACAACATATCCCCCTCAATTCTAATGTGGAATGGGAGAGGGGAGGATGGGGAGATGGCAAAATCTTCCCCTACTAGTCACTAGGACACATGCCATTGCTTTAAAATTAAGTATAAAAACTGCTTGGCTGTATAGAGACAGCAAATCCAAGTATCAATAGGTGCGTAAATAATTACCATCCTCCAGGAAGGAGGCAATGTTAGATAAGAAATGCAGGTCTCTTGTCATCTAATGTGATTTAGAACATAGACTAAAAGAGCCATTGCAAATCCCTTATCCCGGAACTCAGTGCAGTGTGTAGGGAGCCAATGCATAAATTCACCTATGCAGAGAGCAGACGCTGAATTCCTGGAACCAGAGGATTGCCATCCTCATCAAGGATCTGTCACGTGGTGAGTTAGACCACTGCAGCTTCATTCAGCAACCCTTAAGCTGTTGAGCTCCTTGTGCATGGTGAAGGCAATAACCCTTTCTCACTATTGCTCAAGAAACTGCAATTCAAAGTCATTTTCTGTTAGGCAAAGGATACAGAGAGCAGCTAAAACACCAAAATCTCCTGGAAGGTTATGTGGGAAGATAAAGAGAGTTCTACACAATTAATCTGATGTTGGTGTCTTGATGGCTTCAAGAGGCTGAGGAGACAGTACATAGTTTCAGAATGTTTACCTTTGTTGTCCTAACGTTACTCTTGCTATGCTGAGGATTAATTCTTTATATATAAAGAAGATATAGAACATAATACTTAAAAAGGAGTTGCTAGGTGTATTAGTTTGTTGTCGTACTGCTAATAACAACATACCCAAGACTGGGTAATTTATAAAGGAAAGAGGTTTAATGGACTCACAATCATGGAGGAAGGCAAAGGAGGAGCAAAGGCACATCTTACATGGCAGCAGGCAAGACAGCATAGGCAGGGAAACTGTCCTTTATAAAACCATCAGCTCTCATGAGACATATTCACTATCAATCATGAGAACAGCATGGGGAAGACCCTCCCCCTTGATTCAATTACCTCCCACTTGGTCCCTCCCATGACATGAGAAGATTATGGGAGCTACAATTCAAGATGAGATTTGGGTGGGGAAACAGCCAAATCATTTAATTAGGTATGTCCACTCCAAACATTAAATCAAAAACAGCTTTTTGGTCTTATACTCCTTATTCTTATATAGGGCATCTCTGGATATGGGTGTTTACATTCTTCTTTGCAATCTGTTGGTTTTAAGATAGACTACTGGCAAGCGAAATGTCGGGGGCAAGCACTGAAATTTGACTCATCAGTCCTAGGGAAGCTGACTCTTTGGTTTTCCCTCATGTACCTTGCCTTCTTGATATGCCTGGGGGCGGGGGGGGGGGGACAGGTACGGGGTGGGGGGGAAGGAGTACTGATTTAGGGTTGAAGCAGGTCTAAAGCCAGCTTGCTCTGGGTTTAAGATCTGGCCTCCACTGATGTTTCTCCAAAGTTGGGAGTCATATTCCTGTTTAAGATAATCTTAAGTGATCTACATTGAATCTCTGAATAGGTTATTGTCTTTAATCCTTCTGAATATGCCAAATGGAGAGTTTCAGTTTAGTGCTAGAATTAAATGCCCTTCTAATGGTGGCTAGCTTCACTTTTTAACAGAGACTGAATCTCACTCCTAGTAGCTAAGGCAAGCAACTATGCAGAGCTGGAAATCATCAGCATCGTTCTTCTCTTATGTTTATTTTTATGCTTAACTTCTAATTACAAGTAGTACTTGCTTTTCATTGAGGCTGAAATATAACATTTAAGATAAATGTACTAAAATTTAAAAAGTGAATCAAGTAAATAATGCTGTAAGTGGTCCACAAAGATAAGAAAAATCATGACAAAATGGGAATGAATGCAATTTGGGAAACACTGTATTCACCCAAGGTCATGTTTATTTAGGCATGTGGTCAGATGGTAAAGAAAAGAAAGAGGGAGGGCAGCCTAGGCAGGAACCAGCATGATCTGAAAAACTTGCAAGTAGAACAAAGTTGGTTGGGGAATACAGGCCCATTTTGGTTTCTGCTACCTGGCTGTAGTGTGACCAGGGAGGCAGGTGCTGGACAGGGTTGTATTAACAAGGCAGGTAAGGAAGTCCAGCAAGTGAGGAGGTGGGAGGTCCTCAAGGCAGAAATAGGCCAGTAGATAAGGTGAAGAGGCTAAAAAGACTATTTGGAGGGAGGGTACAAGGAGAGATGGGACAGGGAGAAGGAAGTGGCTAGAGAGGTGAGCTCTTTTAGCAAGGAGGGCAGTACACAGACTAAAACAGAATGGCCTTTAGGGCGGGACTGCCTGGGTTCAAATCTGAGCTTTGCCACTTACCATTGATTGGCCTTGAACTAATACTTAACATCCCTAAGACAGCTTTCTCATCACTTGTAAGACAGGATAATAACAGAGTCTACATCTTATAAATTCTTAGCAAGTGTTGGCTACTGTTATCAATTCCAGGGCTGAGCCCTATCATGTCTGCCTCTGTGCATGTTTGTTAAGAACCGTGTGGTTTTGGGGGGGCGGAGCAAGATGGCCGAATAGGAACAGCTCCAGTCTTCAACTCCCAGCGCGAGCGACACAGAAGACCGGTGATTTCTGCATTTTCAACTGAGGTACTGGGGTCATCTCTCTAGGGAGTGCCGGACAATCGGTGCTGGTCAGCTGCTGCAGCCTGACCAGCGTGAGCTGAAGCAGGGCGAGGCATCGCCTCACCTGGAAGCGCAAGGGGGAAGGAAATCCCTTTTCCTAGCGAGGGGAACTGAGACACACAACACCTGGAAAATCGGGTAACTCCCACCCCAATACTGCGCTTTAAGGAAACAGGCACACCAGGAGAATATATCCCATACCTGGCCGGGAGGGTCCCACGCCCACGGAGCCTCCCTCACTGCTAACACAGCCGTCTGCGGCGATCTATCCGCAAGGCAGCAGCGAGGCTGGGGGAGGGGCGCCCGCCATTGCTGAGGCTTAAGTAGGTAAACAAAGACGCTGGGAAGCTCGAACTGGGTGGAGCTCACAGCAGCTCAAGGAAGCCTGCCTGTCTCTGTAGACTCTACCTCTGCGGACAGCGCACAGCTGCAGTCCATTAGGGGAAAGAGCGGGGCCGCTGCAGACCGAACGACTCTGTCTGACAGCTTTGGGGAGAGCCGTGGATCTCCTAACGCGGAGGTTGAGGTCTGAGAACGGACAGACTGCCTGCTCAGGTGGGTCCCTGACCCCTGAGTAGCCTAGCTGGGAGACATCCCCCACTAGGGGCAGTCTGACACCCCAAACCTCACAGGGTGGAGTCACCCCTGAGAGGAAACTTCCAAAGAAAGAATCAGACAGGTACACTCGCTGTTCAGCAATATTCTATCTTCGGCAACCTCTGCTGCTGACACCAGGCAAACAGGGTCTGGAGTGGACCTCAAGCAATCTCCAACAGACCAACAGACAGTCCTTCTGACTGTCAGAAGGAAAACTATCAAACAGGAAGGACACCTATACCAAAACCCCATCAGTACGTCACCATCATCAAAGACCAGAGACAGATAAAACCACAAAGATGGGAAGAAGCAGGGCAGAAAAGCTGGAAATTCAAAAAATAAGAGCGCATCTCCTCCTGCAAAGGAGCGCAGCCCATCGCCAGCAACGGATCAAAGCTGGTCAGAGAATGACTTTGACGAGATGAGAGAAGAAGGTTCAGTCCATCAAACCTCTCAGAGCTAAAGGAGGAATTACGTACCCAGCGCAAAGAAACTAAAAATCTTGAAAAAAAAGTGGAAGAATTGACAGCTAGACTAATTAATGCAGAGAAGATCATAAACGAAATGACAGAGATGAAAACCATGACACGAGAAATACGTGACAAATGCACAAGCTTCAGTAACCGACTCGATCAACTGGAAGAAAGAGTATCAGCGATTGAGGATCAAATGAATGAAATGAAGCGAGAAGAGAAACCAAAGAAAAAAGAAGAAAAAGAAATGAACAAAGCCTGCAAGAAGTATGGGATTATGTAAAAAGACCAAATCTACGTCTGATTGTGGTGCCTGAAAATGAGGGGGAAAATGGAACCAAGTTGGAAAACACTCTTCAGGATATCATCCAGGAGAACTTCCCCAACCTAGTAGGGCAGGCCAACATTCAATTCAGGAAATACAGAGAACGCCACAAAGATACTCCTCCAGAAGAGCAACTCCAAGACACATAATTGCCAGATTCACCAAAGTTGAAATGAAGGAAAAAATCTTAAGGGCAGCCAGAGAGAAAGGTCGGGTTACCCACAAGGGAAGCCCATCAGAATAACAGCAGACCTCTCGGCAGAAACTCTACAAGCCAGAAGAGAGTGGGGGCCAATATTCAACATTCTTAAAGAAAAGAATTTTCAACCCAGAATTTCATATCCAGCCAAACTAAGCTTCATCAGTGAAGGAGAAATAAAATCCTTTACAGATAAGCAAATGCTTAGAGATTTTGTCACCACCAGGCCTGCCTTACAAGAGACCCTGAAGGAAGCCCTAAACATGGAAAGGAACAACTGGTACCAGCCATTGCAAAAACATGCCAAAATGTAAAGAACATCGAGGCTAGGAAGAAATTGCATCAACTAACGAGCAAAATAACCAGTTAATATCATAATGACAGGATCAAGTTCACACATAACAATATTAACCTTAAATGTCAATGGACTAAATGCTCCAATTAAAAGACACAGACTGGCAAACTGGATCAAGAGTCAAGACCCATCAGTCTGCTGTATTCAGGAGACCCATCTCACATGCAGAGACATACATAGGCTCAAAATAAAGGGATGGAGGAAGATCTACCAAGCAAATGGAGAACAAAAAAAAGCAGGGGTTGCAATCCTAGTCTCTGATAAAACAGACTTTAAACCATCAAAGATCAAAAGAGACAAAGAAGGCCATTACATAATGGTAAAGGGATCAATTCAACAGGAAGAGCTAACTCTCCTAAATATCTATGCACCCAATACAGGAGCACCCAGATTCATAAAGGAAGTCCTTAGAGACCTACAAAGAGACTTAGACTCCCATACAATAATAATGGGAGACTTCAACACTCCACTGTCAACATTAGACAGATCAACGAGACAGAAAGTTAACAAGGATATCCAGGAATTGAACTCATCTCTGCACCAAGCGGACCTAATAGACATCTATAGAACTCTCCACCCCAAATCAACAGAATATACATTCTTCTCAGCACCACATCGCACTTATTCCAAAATTGACCACATAATTGGAAGTAAAGCACTCCTCAGCAAATGTACAAGAACAGAAATTATAACAAACTGTCTCTCAGACCCCAGTGCAATCAAACTGGAACTCAGGACTAAGAAACTCAATCAAAACCGCTCAACTACATGGAAACTGAACAACCTGCTCCTGAATGACTACTGGGTACATAACGAAATGAAAGCAGAAATAAAGATGTTCTTCGAAACCAATGAGAACAAAGATACAACATACCAGAATCTCTGGGACACATTTAAAGCAGTGTGTAGAGGGAAATTTATAGCACTAAATGCCCACAAGAGAAAGCAGGAGAGATCTAAAATGGACACTCTAACATCACAATTAAAAGAACTAGAGAGGCAAGAGCAAACACATTCAAAAGCTAGCAGAAGGCAAGAAATAACTAAGATCAGAGCAGAACTGAAGGAGATAGAGACACAAAAAACCCTCCAAAAAATCAATGAATCCAGGAGTTGGTTTTTTGAAAAGATCAACAAAATTGACAGACCGCTAGCAAGACTAATAAAGAAGAAAAGAGAGAGGAATCAAATAGTCGCAATAAAAAATGATAAAGGGGATATCACCACCGACCCCACAGAAATACAAACAACCATCAGAGAATACTATAAATGCCTCTACGCAAATCAACTAGAAAATCTAGAAGAAATGGATAATTTCCTGGACACTTACACTCTCCCAAGACTAAACCAGGAAGAAGTTGAATCCCTGAATAGACCAATAGCAGGCTCTGAAATTGAGGCAACAATTAATAGCCTACCCACCAAAAAAAGTCCAGGACCAGATGGATTCACAGCTGAATTCTACCAGAGGTACAAGGAGGAGCTGGTACCATTCCTTCTGAAACTATTTCAATCAATAGAAAAAGAGGGAATCCTCCCCAACTCTTTTTATGAGGCCAACATCATCCTGATACCAAAGCCTGGCAGAGACACAACAAAAAAAGAGAATTTTAGACCAATATCCCTGATGAACATCGATGCAAAAATTCTCAATAAAATACTGGCAAACCGGATTCAGCAGCACATCAAAAAGCTTATCCACCATGATCAAGTGGGCTTCATCCCTGGGATGCAAGGCTGGTTCAACATTCGCAAATCAATAAACGTAATCCAGCATATAAACAGAACCAAAGACAAGAACCACATGATTATCTCAATAGATGCAGAAAAGGCTTTTGACAAAATTCAACAGCCCTTTATGCTAAAAACGCTCAATAAATTCGGTATTGATGGAACGTACCTCAAAATAATAAGAGCTATTTATGACAAACCCACAGCTAATATCATACTGAATGGGCAAAAACTGGAAAAATTCCCTTTGAAAACTGGCACAAGACAGGGATGCCCTCTCTCACCACTCCTATTCAACATCGTGTTGGAAGTTCTGGCTAGGGCAATCAGGCAAGAGAAAGAAATCAAGGGTATCCATTTAGGAAAAGAAGAAGTCAAATTGTCCCTGTTTGCAGATGACATGATTGTATATTTAGAAAACCCCATTGTCTCAGCCCAAAATCTCCTTAAGCTGATAAGCAACTTCAGCAAAGTCTCAGGATACAAAATTAATGTGCAAAAATCACAAGCATTCTTATACACCAGTAACAGACAAGTAGAGAGCCAAATCAGGAATGAACTTCCATTCACAATTGCTTCAAAGAGAATAAAATACCTAGGAATCCAGCTTACAAGGGATGTCAAGGACCTCTTCAAGGAGAACTACAAACCACTGCTCAGTGAAATCAAAGAGGACACAAACAAATGGAAGAACATACCATGCTCATGGATAGGAAGAATCAATATCGTGAAAATGGCCATACTGCCCAAGGTTATTTAGATTCAATGCCATCCCCATCAAGCTACCAATGACTTTCTTCACAGAATTGGAAAAAACGGCTTTAAAGTTCATATGGAACCAAAAAGAGCCCGCATTGCCAAGACAATCCTAAGTCAAAAGGACAAAGCTGGAGGCGTCACGCTACCTGACTTCAAACTATACTACAAGGCTACAGTAACCAAAACAGCATGGTACTGGTACCACAACAGAGATATAGACCAATGGAACAGAACAGAGTCCTCAGAAATAATACCACACATCTACAGCCATCTGATCTTTGACAAACCTGACAAAAACAAGAAATGGGGAAAGGATTCCCTATTAATAAATGGTGCTGGGAAAATTGGCTAGCCATAAGTAGAAAGCTGAAACTGGATCCTTTCCTTACCCCTTATACGAAAATTAATTCAAGATGGATCAGAGACTTAAATGTTAGACCTAATACCATAAAAACCCTAGAAGAAAATCTAGGTAGTACCATTCAGGACATAGGCATGGGCAAGGACTTCATGTCTAAAACACCAAAAGCAACGGCAGCAAAAGCAAAAATTGACACATGGGATCTAATTAAACTAAAGAGCTTTTGCACAGCAAAAGAAACTACCATCAGAGTGAACAGGCAACCTACAGAATGGGAGAAAATTTTTGCAACCTACTCATCTGACGAAGGGCTAATATCCAGAATCTACCAAGAACTCAAACAAATATACAAGAAAAAAACAAACAACCCCATCAAAAAGTGGGCAAAGGATATGAACAGACATTTCTCAAAAGAAGACATCCATACAGCCAACAGACACATGAAAAAATGCTCATCATCACTCGCCATCAGAGAAATGCAAATCAAAACCACAATGAGATACCATCTCACACCAGTTAGAATGGCAATCATTAAGAAGTCAGGAAACAACAGGTGTTGGAGAGGATGTGGAGAAATAGGAACACTTTTACACTGTTGGTGGGATTGTAAACTAGTTCAACCATTATGGAAAACAGTATGGCGATTCCTCAAGGATCTAGAACTAGATGTACCATATGACCCAGCCATCCCACTACTGGGTATATACCCAAAGGATTATAATTACTCTACTACAAAGACACATGCACACGTATGTTTATTGCGGCACTATTCACAATAGCAAAGACTTGGAATCAACCCAAATGTCCATCTGTGACAGACTGGATTAAGAAAATGTGGCACATATACACCATGGAATACTATGCAGCCATAAAAAAGGATGAGTTTGCGTCCTTTGTAGGGACATGGATGCAGCTGGAATCCATCATCTTAGCAAACTATCACAGAAGAGAAACCAAACACCGCATGTTCTCACTCATAGGTGGGAACTGAACAATGAGATCACTTGGACTCGGGAAGGGGAACATCACACACTGGGGCCTATCATGGGGAGGGGGGAGGAGGGAGGGATTGCATTGGGGAGTTATACATGATATAAACGTCATGCACATGTACCCTAGAACTTAAAGTATAATAAAAAAAAAAAAAAAAAAAGAACCGTGTGGTTTTGCAGAGTGAGCATCATGAATGTCTTTAAACTTGCTCTGCCTAAGACTAACTTGCTGCTGAGGGAATAATCACAAATGCTGGGGAAGGTCAAGTCTATCTGAACTTCAGATTAACAAGTTTTAAAGTATAGCTATGTCCAAATATTTCATAATTGCCCTATTAACACATTTCACGAATTTCAGGAGTTTCATGAACCACTTAAATGTATACAAATTCAATATGTAGACACACCTTTTTTTGAAAAGGGGAGAAATAAGCAGGTGGACCAATCCAATGATTGAATTTCCTTTAAAAAATTAATTACTATAATAGGTTTGTTGCCTAATGCATGGCAAGTCAATACACCGAGACATAGGGTTGCAGCAGAGAAGGAAGTTTAATCATAAGGCTGCCGAATAAGGAGACGGGGGAAACCTCAAATCTGCCTGTCTGAGCGGTTTAGGTCTTAGGTGTTTTAAGGGGGTTGGAGTGACCGAGGTAGGGGATCACTGATTAAAGAAAGAATACAGGATGAAGTCACAGGATGGTGAGATGAAGAAGCTGCATTTTCATGCTGATTCAGTTCCTCGTGGGGAGGGGGATCTTCAAACTGGTTGGTATTAGCTCTTTTGCTGGAATTCAGGATCTGAAAAACATGTTAAGCAATTTTTAACAAACAACAAAAGCCTTATGATTCTAACAAACATCAGAAATCTTCTCTGTAGGAACAATGAGGAGGCAAACCGTTGGCATCTGGTGCTCTGTGACTTTGGTTACGAAGAAGTGGGCCAAAGTGTGGCCTGATTAATGCTTAATTACAACTATATTTCTGTCCAGAACCCAGCATGTAATTCTTGTTAACCCTGGGAGGACAGTTTCAACAGAATGTTTCCTTTGTCCTTAAAGGGAATTATATTTAGTTCCATTATACTCCAGGTAATGATGATACTCTTGGCAAAATCTTAGGACCTAAGTGGTTTGCCACCTCGCAACCTATATTATCCATCCTAGTCTTAGTTACCACATCTGACTGCTGGGAAGACTGAGGGTGATTTGTTTGTCTGTACACAAAAACCTTTAAAGAGAACTACAAATGTTAGTTAACTTAAAAATCCAAAGGCACAGTGGCAATAGTTTGTGTAACAAGAATAGTTTGTGTAACAAGTTAGGGTAAATATCTTTCTGGTAAGATGTACAAGGGACGTCAATTTATCTGGAAGACAGGAGATGTCAGGCCTCAAGGCAAGACAGAAGCAAAAACTGACAAAGCAAAGCCTACAGGAAACTTGGGTAATAAGTTTGAATCTTCTTAAAGTGTCTAGAAAATGCATTCTAAGACAAAATCCTACAATTCAGCAAGCCTTGGGAAAAAACCTAAAGCTTTCTAGCCTCTACCTGAAAATACCCACTACACAGGAAACCCAGGAGAAAAACTTCAACCTAGGCAGTCAAGTCTGAGGTATTGTTACCCCATTTAAATTTGAACAGGGCACTCTAAAATGACATACTGGCCTTCATAAGAGGAATAGAAAGAGGTTTGTAGTCATGCCCATAGGCCTATGTTCTTAGGTAAACTAGCTTGATCCTTAAAAAATGAGAGAGAGATGGTGAACAGTGGAAAAGGTTAAAAATAAAATATGAAAGACAGCCTCTGCTATAGCACTTGCCATATCCCCCCAGGCAATTGAGTGCAGAGCTGACAAACTTATGACATGGGAGAATGAAATAAGCTTTCTAGAATGCAAGGATCTGAGTACAACACCATGTTTGAACAACAGTAGGGGAAAAGGTAGTCTGGGTCTTTAAGTATTTAGAATACTCTAAAAAGAGGGCTGGGGAGAGAAAGGCCAAGTGCACATATATTTAAAGCTATCCAGTAAGACTTACATTTCAAAGTGAAATCAGAATACGATGAATGTGTTTTCTAGCTAAAAATCATGATCACTAAGTGGTTGATACAATTTTTTTCCAATCAGTTGCTACCAGCATTTGCTCACTAATTTTGTTTTTTATTTATATCTGATCTACTTCTGCAACTTATAACATGAACATATTTATTCACAGGCCAGATGAAGAATTGCCTATTTCTAATTTGGAGTTATCTAATTCTAAAAAGGAAAAAGAAACTATTTATAGGAGAGGATCTGTAACTGGGGTCCATGGGAGTTTATTAACAGGTTTGCCAGAAAAAATACAAGATACCAGTTAAATTTGAATTTGAGATAAACAAGTAATTTTTTTAGTCTAGATACATGCCAGTATTGCATGGTAACCCTAGGTTTATAAACAAATTCAGAGAGATGGATACATTTATCTCTCTCTCTCTCTCCCTCTTTTTTTTTTTTTTTTTTTTTTTGAGATGGATTCTCCCTCTGTCACCCAGGCTGGAATGCAGTGGCATGATCTCAGCTCACTGCAACCTCTGCCTCCCAGGTTCAAGCGGTTCTCCTGCCTCAGCTTCCCAAGTAGTTGGGATTATAGGCATTAGCCACTGTTCCTGGCCATCTTTCATGCTTTTTGTTTACAGACCAAACACATGACCCTCAGTCATTCCAGCAGTCTACTATGAGAACTGAAACTAGGAGGGATAATATAGATTGCCAGATAGATCTAGGCATGAGTTCCTTAGACACTGCATAAAAATTTGGAGAAGCATTTTGACAAGGAAATTGGCTATAGCTATCTATCTTTCTACCAGAGTCTTAAACATATGATCTCTCAACAGTTAGCCATCATTAAGGCAAAGATTAATTCTATCAAGCCTTGACTTTTCCCTGTGGCCTGAGCTTCCTAGCAGCTGTACATAAAGAGAAACGTGAAGGGCAATTTACCAAATAGCAACTGAAGAGAAGAGTCCTCTCAGTGAAAACAGAGGAGTTTGCCTGGGGGCGTGGTAGGGAGGCAGAGAAAGCTGGTTTACAGGGCCTTGCAGACAGACTTGAGCCTGAGGGCCATTGTCACACCTTAAGGTAGGGCTGACCTTTTAAACAAAAAGTTGTGCATGACAGAAGGTCTGCTTTGTGAACATTGGATTCTGGAGGAGCACCACCACAAGAAAGACTGGAGAAAGGTGGTGGTAGGGTGGGGGCACTGGCTTGGAAGAAGGGTGTGAAGAGGCAGGTGGAAGAGACTGGGAGGCTGGGAATACAGTACTCAAAGGCCAGGGTTTTCTCCCCTGCAGCTTGCAGCCACCACCCAAGGATGCTGGTGAAGGTGTTTTTGTGCATCCCCATTCTGAGAGTGTAGCCTCTTTCCTGAGGCCCATGGGAGGGTCTGGGTGATGATAAAATGCAGTCTTTACCTGTGTCACTGAAAGTAGACCCGCAGAGCCGCAGCTTCTTCTGCCATTTCCTCCTCTGATCTCCAAGAGACTGGGGAGTCCTCCTCTTCCTTGTCATGTTTCTGGAGCTTTGGAGAAAAAAAAATGGAAGAGGCTCTTTCATGGGCCCTTGGGATCTCCTTAAAGAAATTTCGGGGGACTGGGGGAGACTGAACACAATTTGCAAATTAGAGGCTGGTAGGTGTATCATCTTTTAATTGTTTCAATTGCCAAAACTTGCAAATGGAGAGGCTTTACACAAGAATCCACATTTAAACAATCGGATCATTTGCCTTCTTGTAATCATCTACTGAGGTTGAGAGGGGTGATGATATGATATAGGTCTGTGTCCTTGCCCACATCTCATGTCAAATTAGACTCCCCAGTGTTGGAGGCAGGACCTGGTAGCAAGTGATTGGACCATCAAGGCAGAATTTCCCATTGGTGCTGTTCTCATGACAGTGAGTTATTGGGGGATCTTATTGTTTAAAAGTATATAGCACCTCCCTTCACTCTGTCTTCCTCCTGCTCCAGCTATGCCCTTCCACCATGATTGGAAATTTCCTGAGGTCTCCCCAGCCATGCTTTCTGTACAGCCTGAGAAACCATCAGCCAATTAAACTGCTGTTCCTTATAAATTACCCAGCCTCGGGTAGTTCCTTATAGCACTGTAAGAATGGACTAATACAGGTGGTCACAGATTGGGATGAAGTGGGGGAATGGGGTGCATTTGCCATTCCCATAATCTCCCCCACACTCTTCTAATTTTCTTATATTTAATAGGCACCATTCATTTATTTTACTTCCTGGAGTTTGAAGGCATTGAGTTTGCCACCAACCCATAATCCCTCCTTCAAGGTGGGCTGTGGTTTATCTCTTACTCTCTTTGGTTCAGACTCTCTTACATGAGCTCTGAGCAGTTTTGTTCAGTGAACCAAATTTATGATAATAACACAAGGGCCATGAGAACTGAGTAAGTAAGAAGTATTTCTAGTAAAAGAGGCTTCAAGTAGGGAAACAGCAAAAGAGATTACATGAGAAAACAACTTACAAAAAATTAACAATTGGTCTCAAAATTAACACTTGAATCATTTTAAATTCCTCCTCAGATTACAGGTATATTTATTTTAAAAAATTGTGTGTATGTCTCAGATTTACATATAGAGTAAATACAACTGCAATTCTATCACAGAGGATGTTCTCAGAATGCTCTTCCTTAGAAAAGCTCAATTTTCTCCCTTAACCTCCTATTATGATTCAATTTCATTAACTAAATTTCTTGTTCCTGTGTGTGGCTCTATACATTGTAAAATGCTGCAGGTTATCCGTTCATTCTTCATGGGAATGCAAAGTGTAGTATTTTGTGTTATGTGTTAAAAGTCATTTGGGATTGAGACAATTTAATAGCACCAATGATAGCTAGCATTTATGATGTGAAAGGTGCACATTATTTCTTTGATATACATTATTTCGTTAAATCCTTACAAGAACTCATAAAACTGATGCTACTTAACCCCATGTTACTGTGGAGGAAACTGAGTTCTAAGGAAGTTCATACCCTGGTCCAAAGATCACCCAGCTAGGTAGTGGTAGTTGCCAGTAGGTAGTGGTAGTTGCCAGTATTATCCCCAACAACTTTTTCCTTTTTATTTATCCTGAAGGATCTACAGTGTCCCTAAAGACCATTCCACAGATACTGTTCCATTCCCTTTTGTAAAAGGTCAACTTAACAGATATTAAAATGTCGACTTTTTAAAAGTTGATCCTTTAAAAATAATTTTGCCAACCCAGCAAAAAGTCTATCAACTAATATAATGACTTTTGCTATCTCAGGCCCCAAACTCTAAATTTAACCTAGAGGCCTCTACCCTGGCAGCTTGCAGCAGATGGAGAAATTTCCCCATTTATTGCAGCTCAACGTTGATACAGAAGGCAAAACAGTGAGGAAACCATAGCCTTGCACTCCAGCTGAGCTATATTTCCACTCCTGGTAAGTTTGAGCCTAAATGAGGTTCATTAGCATATAACCAGGCCACAGATACGTTTATGAGGGTCATAGATCTTCCCTTCAGAATTTGGCTGCCAGCACGCTGGTTTTACATTTTGCCATGTAGATTTAATTCTCCTTAGTGGAAGAAAACCACATTAAGAAGTCATTTCCTTTCTTGCAGAGGCAAACAGGCCGCAGTTGCTACAGGCAAGTCAAACGGGATTGCTATTCTTCTACTCAAGAACTAATTTTCATTTTGATACTACCTTGAGGTCTGTTATAAATCCATCTTATAACAATTCAATAGGATGACAAAGAGACACGCAAAGCCCAGGAAATATGGCCTTCCCACTTCTGCTACTGCCATTGGAAGACACGGAAATCAAGCATTAAGTGGCCTCATCAACACAGATCATACCAGATGAATCCAAATAATTTAGAGCCTGTGAATGTTTATGCCTTCCTGGTTATTAGGCGACCGTCTGTTATTGTCATATGCTTTACAGATGGCAACATTGTGCCAACCCTTGGAAGTTGTTTTTTGGGAAACAGGAAATAAATAAAACAAAAACTAATCATCTTTGCAAAAACTGTTGTACATAGCTTTTAAAAGTTATGAGATTTCCCTCCTAAAAGCCCCAGATGGAAGCATGTGGTTCTGTTTAGAACAGCGGCGCTCAACCCTGGTTGCCCATTGTAATCATCTAGCAAGCTTTAAAAAAATGTAACCCACCCCAGGGATTCTGATTTAATTGGTCTGGGGCAGCTTGGCTTTGGGTATTTAAAACAAAACTTTCCAGTTAATTCTAAGGTGCCCTTATTGTTGAGAATCACTGCTTTTGGGAGAAGTGTATAGATAGAGCTAGAGCCCACACACATATAGAAAGAATACGTTCGCCTTTAAGCACATTGCTTCTGAGACTATCAACGGTACCACTGCTGTCCTTTGCAAACCTTGCCCTAGAACTGCTTTTCTTCTATTTATGCTCTGTCCATGGGATGTCTGGCCTACAAGGCTTGTCTTAGCAACACTAAGATGCAGATGCACTTCAGGAGCCTTTGAATGTTTTTAATCTCCGCAGAAATAGGGAGCCTGGGAAAGGCCGTGGGAGGCAAGACTTGTGTCCCAGAAGATCCACCCAGGTGACTTGAAGATTAAAAATGCTACAGTTTGGAGTAAAGTTCCGTTTCCCTAAAGCAACCAAAGAACCTGGTGGCTACAAATTCTTGCCTGGCTAACAGAGAGAAAGCCCTAATGATCTTAAATAGTAGTTTATCCAAAAGGCATTGTTTGCCGTGGGTGAACTTTAACAGAGGAGTTTCACTTCCGATAAGCCTTCCAGAGGGACAGACCTAGCACTGGAACGCTGAACCAGACAGACTCCTTTATTGTTCTCCTGGGGCACCCAGGTAGGGAGGGTAGACACCAAAAGGCTGATTCTTAGTGAGCTGGGATTACAAAATGGGAAGGGTGCTGGATAGAGCTAGCTCCATTGCAAAGGCTTTTAAGTATCACCTTGGTTTCACAAAGAAACATTATGATAAAGAGTGATGGAGGGAAAGAGGTTATCCATGGATCATCCAAAAATGGCTCTCCAAGAAGGCAGGAGTTAGGTCTGAGCTTGAACAATGAGAAGAACAAGTTCCTTTAACCTCTTTGTGCCTCAGTTTTCCCCTTTGTAAAATGGGAGTAGGGAAAAGAAGAGTGAACAGTGCCATGCCTGACACATGGTTAAGTCATATTTAATAGTCCCTGCTGCTACTGCTGTCAGTCATTAGCATTATTTTTAGGCTAAATAACACTGACCTAATGACAGCAAGCACTAAAAACTCCACAGAGGTTGTTTCTAGGAATAAAAGTATTTTGCATCTCCATGGTTCCCCAATGATCTGTATCTTTTGGACCTAACTACTTGGTAGAAGGATTAAGAGTTATGATGAGAATTCAGATCCCAACCAACTTATTATAATGAGACACCCAAATCTGGGGAGGAAATGTAGCTGCTTCAGCTCTAAAATGACCCTCACTAATCCCGAATCCTCAGAGTTGTTGTATGGAATAAGGTATTAATTGAGGCTTCTCACAGTAAAAGCTAAGGACCTATGATAAAAGAATAGGGTGGAGGTCAAAGGCAGTCAATACCCCAGGAGTATGGTTGCCAGATTTCCAGATATAGCACATAAAAATACAGGGCACTCAGTGACTTGTTTTAGGATCAGGATGTCTCATACAGTATTGAGATATCCTTGTACTGAACAATTATTTGTTGTTTACATGAAATACAAATTTAACTGGGCTTCTTGTATTTTATTTGGCAACTCAACCTAGCAGACCCCTTAAAAAAGTATCACAGGAAGAACTTGGCTTGCATTTGGTAACTAGGTTGTTCCCAAAGTTGCCTGGCTGTGAATCCTGGAAAAAACAGAGGAGACCATAAGCAGGAAGATAACATTCAAGGCCATTATTTGTGCACTCTAGGGCTTATTATTATTGCATGGAATGCAGTGTAAATCAACCCGCACTATTTATTTTAATTCCTTAGTTCACCAGTTCTAAAACATTTTTTCATATTTTAACAACTTTGAAATCAAAACATGTCCTATAACCAACAGTATGTCATAATTTAATTGGCAGTGTTTTTCTTTCTTAGTAGTACATAAAATAACCACACTTCCAACTGACTGTGTCTGGGATTCAGTGCACTATAGTTCTCCATCTCTCCTTTCTGCACGTAAGTCACATAAGTTAAATGTGACTCTGCTTGCTCTGAAAATGCTCAACACCCACACTGATGTATTACATACTGGTTTCCTTCTGATGCAACAATAGTAGTTAAAACGGTTTTCACAGAAGCTTTGTTCTTTAGAGGAAAGTGCATGCCAAAGTGACAAAGTTTGCAAAAACTTGAACCAAACTCTTCATTCACATTCAACAGATTGAAGTCTGTGATGGCCTCTCCAAGCAAATTCTATTTCTGCACAGCTTTGAAAAGAGATTTAAAAAAAAAAATCTCTCTTCAGTCATCCCACTTTATCTGCTAGAAATGGATTTTGGGGAAGGTAGTGTTAACAGGATTTCTGATTGAAGAACTGATATGTGTCGATTTTGACATTGTGCTCCCTCCTGTGCACTGAGTGTGTTATCACAAGGTATATGGGGTAATGATTAATTCCCTGCTGTACTGCTCAAACTGCCTTTGCTATTGACATTTTTAGAGCTCTGTAATGGAATGCAGTAGGAGGAATGGTTCACAATAATTTAAATGTTTTTCAGAATTTGGAACTAACCTGGAGTAAAATGCCAATTGTCTTCAAAAGGGGGAAAACTAATTTAATGCTCTTCTTACAGAAGCAAATGGCTGAATATAAATTTGGATTTTTTATAAAATAACATATTTCATTATTACTTTAATAAAACAACATACAGAAGTAGAGAGCTTAAATAAACCATTTCTTATGGGTTGATGGTTCTGTTTACACAGGGGTTTATATAAAGTCTCAAAAGGAAAATAACTGTTTTTTTTTTTTTTTTAAGATCTGATCCTCTGTTATTACTTTCTATTCAACCAAGATTTGATGAACACGTGATATATTACAGGCTCTGTTCTAGGACTTATGAAAGATAATGAAGATAAATAAGCCCAAGATCTTTACCTCCTCAGGTTCACCACTCAATAGGGCAGACAGATTCGTGCATAGATAATTTAATACTGGCCTAACTACTGAACTAGAAGTTCCATCAAAGTGTTCTTGGAGTATCTGGGGCAGGGAGAGAGAAAATAATTCTTGCTGGAATTGGGGTCTGAGATTGACTTTTAAAAATCAAGGACTTGGACTGGGCTTAAAAGATGATAATGAGATTTTGAAGAAAGGATAATTCTGGGCAATGGGAACAGCTTCATTAAACACATGATATGTGTACCAGTTCCCTAGCAAGGCAACTTGTACCCATGGTCAGCTTCACCAACTAATTACAGCACTGTTCCCTGATGAATCCTGACCTGGCTTCTAGGCAGCTACTAACATGTATCAGAGTTAGCAAGAGAGCTGAAATTTGCCACTCTGAGAAGCCTTAACATTCCATTGTTTAAAGATGGAATATGCACCCATGACAGGGGTCTAACAGATGGTCTCCGGTCCTACAAATGCAAAGCTGCAAACAGCTTTGAATCTTACTGAGATAAACTAATTCCCTTTTCAATGATCCTTCAGTCCATCTTACTGATCAAGAATAAAGTCTCAGTGGTACTAGTATGTCCTTGATAAGGTACCAACAGCACCTCCAAGAGAAAGAGAAGAGCCATCCAGACTGGCTAGAATATAATAAGATTGTTTTGTTTAGATCATATTTATTTTTAGGGGTATCTCTCATTTATGACAAATCATGTCAAGTCTCCTTTTAAAGTAAACTTAAGTTAAAAATAAGAATCAATTTTAGAAATATATGAAATGAGATGGCGTGAAAATATGGCATTAACAGCTTGAGAAATGGCCCTTGGGGAAGGAAGTACAACTGAGGTGGGAAAGGGTGACTCAAGATGTGAGGGTGATGCATTGGCCTTTAACACTTGTGGGTGGCAGTTTCTACTGGGCTGAGTTCTAGAAAGCTTCATTTTTTATGGATGCATAGGAGTCAAAATAATTTTATGTTATAAGAGCTCCGTCAAAAGATGGTATAGGGGATGGTAGAATTTTGGATAGGGCAGGCTTCTAAAGGAAGGCTTCACTGAAGAGGTAGCATTTAAGAGATGTGAATAATGAGTATTTAAGTAAAGGGGCAGGAAGGAATATTTCAAGCAGAAAGAACAGCAAGTGCAGACCTTCAAGGAAGTGTGGTGGTTGGGTAACAGGCTGGAAGAGTGAGACAGAGGACTTGGGGGGATGGCAGATCATTTGTACCCTGTGGGCACGGCTGAGAAGTTTGGATTTTATTTTTGGTGTGATGAGAAGATATGAAAGGATCAGAGGCAAGGCAGTAAAAGGACTAGAATAATTGCTCATAAAGAATGTCCTGGAAGGATAATGAATTAAAGGGAGAAAGTGATGGCAGCAATCAGAAAAGAAAGATTGGGAGTGGGGACAGCATGGATGAGGAGAGGGGGCTCATTTGCCCTATAGGCTAGTTAGTGTCATGGCCACTAAGCGAGAGGACTTGACCTTTCACTATAGGTGGACCTTCTCATCTAGCAGCTTTCTCCCTGGTGCTTGTCTGTAAAGCACACAGAGATCCTGGCTTCCCTGCCAAGATTGCTCTGAACCAGTGTGCAAAAACTCCATTTTTGCCCAGTATCCATTCTACCTATCTTCCATCATTCACTTCCCAAAGTTCCTGAGAAGCCTTCCTGGACCATTCTGATTGAGTCATATTTCATGATTCTGGATGCTTTCATGCTTCTAGCACCTCCCTGCCCCTATCCTTTCAGTACATGTTTCCTGCCAGACACAGAGCTTCCTTTGTCTATGTGCTGGCTACTGAGCAGACTGGCACCCACGTTGGACTTTCTTGGTAGCCCAATGAATCACCAGTTGCTTTCACTTGAGGCAGAAAATGGTCTTGGACTATAAACCTCTGCCTGTCACTTGTGCTACCTTAGGACAGTGAAGTTCTTTGAATATTACTTAGTATAAAAATATGTTCATTGCCTCCCTTCTCCATGTGAGGGATCCTGTGAGCTGGAGCCTTGGACTAAGCACTAGATTGTGAGATGTCTATGTGCAAACAAATTACCTTTGGGTCCTTCTATTCACTGTGAAAGTTCAAAAGCCCAGTTCCTCCTCCTTTCCTGAATAGAAATTCAAGTAATCAATGGAGCATTAATCATTTGATTAGTTGCCAAAGCTTTGACTTAAGCATAACTTGCTTGAGTAAAAGCAAGGATTTTTAGTGCTGCCTGTGGGGCCAAAACGCTGAAATAAGCTCTTATATTAATTAGTGGCATCCCATTTTCAAGGAGTATAGAGTGTTGATGTTTAAGAATTTGTAACCCCCAAAAGTATGTATTAACTAGAAAATCACAGTGCTGGAAAATAATTATGCCAAACCACTGTACTATAACAGAACCCAATTGCTTATCCAATTATACATTGAAGTATCACATTGTCAAGCCGATTGCCAAAGCAGCAAATGAGACTTTGCTAGCATCATAATTTGGACCAGATATTACTCCACCAACTGTACTATGAATGGTCTTTGGAGCATGCTATGTATCCTATAAAACCTCCATGAACCAAGGTGGGCATTTCAGGTTTGTTAGAGTACACCCACGCCATTAAAAAAAAATCACTGGAATTGATTAGACATGAAAGTTCACGGTTTTCCATTGAAAGCTTGTCAGGAGCATCTCAGCAAAGAGCAACTGCAGCTCCAGGTCCTGAGCAGAGTTGATTTCAATTAAAACATCAAAGGAGTCACTTCTTGTCAGGGAGACCATCAGTAATTCTATCTTCAAATGTGTATTTGAGTAAAACAACCCCAGACAGTGCCTCCTGGGTCTGCAACACTGCTGCCCGACTGGCCACCATTTAGAGGTAATTTTTTTTTTTTTTTTTTGGAGACAAGGTCTCACTCTATCAGGAGTGCAGTGGCCAGCTAACTGCAGCCTCAACCTCCCAGGCTCAAGTGATCCAGCCACTTCCACCTCCTAAAGTGCTGGCATTATAGGCATGCACCACTGTACTTGGCCTAGAACTTTCTTACAACACAACATCAGGACAGCTGAAGAACAGGAGCCTAGAACTGGGCTGTGAGGAGCTACTAATGGGTTGATATTCTTAGGACACCCCATTGCTATGATTTTCTTCTCAACTTTGTAAGGGATCGGAATGATCTTGCCTAACAGTTGGGTCTGATATGTCAGACGAAAATCCCACTGTGTCAAGAGCCTGACTCCCAGGGTTCAGTAGAGAAATCATTTGCACTCGCCCAGTAGTTCTTTGCTTTTCAAATAATAGTAAGCCCTAAACAATATCAAACCTGGTAAAAACAAAATCTTCCTGTCGTCTAATTCCCACATTGCCCAATCAGAGTAACATCTATCTTCATATCCTCTCAGCTTGCTGTATCTGATACCAGTATAGGAATCCCCCTTCTTCTCCCAGTGGATGCCTGAAACTACGGATAGTACGAACGCTATGTATGCTCTCTGTTTTCTCCTACACATACACATACCTATGATAAAGTTGAATGTATAAATCCAGGTACAGGTACAGGTTAATCTCTTAAGAGATTAACAACTAAGAATAAAACAGAACAATTGTAACAATGCACTGTTTACAATTGCACAAACAGAAGATCCCTGCTTTCCGAGGATCTTAGCAATTTCTTTTTTTTTTTTTTTCGAGATGGAGTCTTGCTCTGTCACCCAGGCTGGAGTGCAGTGGCACGATCTTGGCTCACTGCAACCTCTGTCTCCTGGGTACAAGGGATTTTCCTGCCTCACCCTTCTCAGTAGCTGGGACTATGGGAGTGAGCCACCACACCTGGCTAGTGTTTGTAGAGATGGGGTTTCACCATGTTGGCCAGGCTGGTCTCAAACTCCTGACCTCGTGATCTGCCTGCCTTGGTCTCCCAAAGTTCTGGGATTGTAGGTGTGAGCCACCGCACCCGACCAGCAATTTTATCATATAATTTGTTTTATTTTCTTATTAAGTCAGGAACTTTCACCTTTTCTCTTAAACATCTTATACCCTCTTTTTGGCATATCTGAATTGCCATCATCACTACTCCTGTGCTTTGGGGCTGTTATTAAGGAAAATGAAGGGTTACTTGGGCATAAGCTCTGTGGTTCCACGACAATCAACTTGGTAACAGAGATGGCTACTCAGTTACTAACAGGCAGGTAGTGTAGACAACATGGGTACACTGGGAAAAGGGAGGATCCACATCCAGGGCAGGACAGAGTGGGACAGCGTGCAATTTTGTCACATGGCTCAGAATGTTGTGTAATGAAAACTTAGGAATTATTTCTAGAATTTTTCATTTAGTAGTTTCAGACTATGGTAAGCTGTGAAAAGTGAAACTAGAGATAAGAGGGGACTACTGTAGTAGGTTTTCATAAGCATTGGTCAAATACGTCACTAAATTACACTTTTCCTCCCAATATACTGGCTATGCTAGCTCATCATCCCCATTTTCCAGATAAAGCAAGGAACTTAAATCACTCAACCAATGTAACATGGATAATTCAGAGTGGTATTTGTTTGGATGAGACATACAAACACTCGACCCACTAGTGGATCCAGATATGCAGCAAACTGTATGTCTCATCCAAACAACTTTGCTGTATGTCTAGTGCTCTCCTGATCCACTCTATAAATTCCCGGGAACATCTTTTAGTTAACATAGTTGAAAACATGGGTGGTAAGACAGCAGAAAGCAAAACTAACACTGCAAACAGGGATCGACCTCTAAGCCCGGAGGGCCCTGCTGGAAAACCTCTTCTGAGGGGAAAATTGCATCTCAGGGCAGTTCTCAGGATATAATCACTGATCACCCACACCTCACCCCAGGCGCCATCATATCTGAACCCTTCTGGTTTTTCAGTGGGTAGAAAACTGGTGAGGCAAAAGGGACTAGAGATCTCTGCCAGTTTGATTTCCGCAGGCCTCTTGTTTCTAAAAACATGCTCACCGAGAAATGAAATGAAACTCCTTCTGAAAGGGAGGTTTGTGATGAAGCAAACTTCAGAGATGGAAGCATTTATTCAAAAAGCAATTTCCTTGGCCAGTCATGTACTGTAAGCCTTTTTCCCCCCTGGTGTTTCAGATATTGGTGTTTAAGCAAGAGTGTTCTCCTTTAATCCTAGAGTGATGTCAACCCACAGTACTCAGAACGAGGAATGGGAAGAGGCATAGGGCCAATTTCTGCTTTTGTTGGAATCTCCTGAACATTTAGTTTCCTATTTGCTTCTGCTACCTATGGCTTCTTTTTTCAAAGGTACCTTGCAGAGTCTTTGGAAGCACAGTGCAGGCAAGGAAACTCTCCAAGGAGAAAGAAAAATCTGCACTACAAGATGCTACGCAAACACACAACTGAGAGAGAGAGGCAAGCACACAGCACACAACCAATAATGCCCAGCCACAGAATCCTTCTCAACACAACATTGCAGGCAGCAGCAACTGGGTTGTCAAGATAAAACCTATTTGAAGAAGCCGATCTAGCTGGGAGCTTTAAACAATCCAGATCCTCAAGCATTTAAAGCTTATTTCTCTGCAGAATTCATTCAATTATTCAACAAATATGAACATGTATACCCTATGTGGCCACAGGGTATTTCATAGTGTAATAGTAAGCAAGCTGGACAAGGTAGTGCCTTTGGGAGGCTTACATTCTAGGAGAGAAGACAGGCAATTAGCAAGTAATCATCTATCACTACCATGGGAGGGAATAAAAGAGGGAGCTACGTGAGACAATGTGGTCAGAAAAGACTGCTCTGAGGAAGGGACAGTCAGCTGAGGACAGGCAAGTGCAAATACCTGAAGGGAAGAAGGAGGCATCTGTATGGTCTGTGCACTGGCTGAAGGCAAGTGCCTGAAGCCGAGTGAGGAAGTTCTCAGATAGAAGGTAGAAGATGAGGTGGAGAAGTAGGAAAATCTCTCTTCCCTTTAGCACTGGAGGCACAAGGGCTAGAAGAAGAGAGAGATTGAATGATTCATTCAGTTACATCACTCTTTTCAAGCACCTACTTTGTGCTGGGCACAGAAGACTATTAAACAGGCAAAGCTGCAATAAATCCAAACTCAGTGAGCTGAAGGTAGAAAGGCTGTCCCAGAACAGCTGGACCCAGCACTGCCTCTGAACATGGGCAATGACACTTTGGGGCTCAATGTTTGCTTACGGGTCTCTCACACACCCTAACATCAGCTCTGCCTATAATGAACTTTCCCCAGAAAAGCAGGTGAGCAGCAAGTTATTTACACATGTGGTGACTACCATGGAGTAGCAAGGATGCAGGCTGACCTCGCAGACTTCTTTCTGAATGCACACCATATGTTTGGCAGAGCTAAAAGAGCTACCCCAGCACCATCTAGCCAGGTGCCTGGCACTGGATCTCATATGCTGGCAGATGAAAAATGACTAACATAAAAATCTATATTCCAATGGTACTCACAAGTCCACTGGATTGGTCATGATTCCTTCTTTCTACAATAGGATCATTCTGCCTCTGGTTACAAAACTGCACCCTCTGAAGCCGCTACTCACCCGTTGGAAGTTACATACCCTGTGCAGCCTACAAATCCATTAATTTCTGATGAAGCTGTTCCAATGCCCTTCAAAGAACCTGGCCCATGTGAGTTGCACAAACAAATTAGGAGCCAACCTTTCCCAAATGCCTCTCTCTATTTCACTTAAAAACCCTCTTTAATGAAGACATAAAGCCTTGAATGCAGCCGAAACGCTATGCTTACCATGCATGACAGCAGATCCTCACAGAGGATTTCAAGTGCCTTTTTTTCCTAACCAGAACACTTGAAAGAAACTGAGATTTCCTTGTTATGAGTTCAACTGTTCATTTTATATGCCCTATAATTGACCATACTCCAGAAGTCAGCACAGGCAACAGAGATGTAAGGCAACTGCAAAGGCGCGCGCACACACACACACACACACACACACACACACACACACACACACAGAGAGAGAGAGAGAGAGAGAGAGAGAGAAAGGGCTTTGGCATAGTGAAAAATTAAAATGCAATGCCAGGCTTGGGACTATTTTGAAGCCTCGGGTTAAGAAAGCAATACCCTCACCTTTCTCAGCTGCCTACTATGCACCTAACCCTCCAATTATTTATGGCTGAGATGCTCAAGATGTACTGGAGAAAGAGCCATGCCTGAGAGATACATAAAGCTGAAAATATTATTGAGAGTTATAACTTCATGAATGAAAAACCTATAAAAATCACTTAAGCATCCTAATCTTTTAGTTAATCTCACCTCAGTGCCACTCAAGGGTTTAAAGGAGTTTCATTGGTTGGTTTTTAAAGGACAAAGATAAAAATGCTTTGAAATAACTAATTATAATTTCAGGTATCTATGTAAAGGTCCAGACACAAATATTTGAAAATGGCCTGTTCCTAGAATCAGGGATTGACACAGATCTTTAAAACGTTCTAGCCCAAACATCCATGTGACATTTGTATCCCTTCGGCCATATTGCTTTCAAGGCTTCAATGCTGCAAGAAAGAGGATCTTACTGTAGTACTGCTAGATTTAGGTGGAGATCAAAATCACCAATGTTTGAAAGTTATATTTTTACATTAACTTGATCAAGAGTCAGAACTTGGATTTACTACTCAGATAGTCTGATCCTTCATTGACAAGCTGTACTGAGAAACCATTCTGTGGGCTAAAGAGGATATGGACTCCCAGGATTGCTCTGGCATTGCTGTTGAGAAGATATATTGGAATAACCTCTTTAGAAAACAGTTTAGCATTACCTCTTAAAGCTGACATCTGCGATACCCCACAATCCAACAACATTACTCCCAGGTATATTACCAAGAGAAATTCTCATATATGTACAAGAAGACATACATGAGAATGTTCAAAGAAACTCTGATTAAAATAGACAGAACCTAGTAATAACCAGCATCCCATCAGACAGTAGATGAATAAACTGTGATATGTTCACATAATTAAATACCATGGCTCAAGCAAAATAAATGTTTGATAGTGACACACAGCTCATAGGGACAAATCTTAACAATATATTAATTTTAAAAATTCCCTAAAGACAATAAAAATATATGCATTTTAGGAATCCATAAAGATGCCTAAAACTATATGAAAAGTCACAAAGCAATGGTGAGCATGGGATTGAGGATGCTGGATGGCTCCATGTGAGGAGACAAGGGATGATTTTTTTGTGTGGGACTATCATATTGTTACATGTGGGATACTAGCAAAAACATAGCTTTTGTTCTGGGCAATGGGTTTGCAGATACTCATTAATCATCATTAAACATAACTACTTACACAACTAAAGAAAAGGAGGTTATGATGGAAGACAAACAAAAACACCATCCTTGGGAGGTATGTAAGATTACAACATCAGATGACTGCAATTTTCCTCAAGGTAGAAATCCAGCTCCCATTCCAAAATGTCCACAAAAATTGCAACATAGTAGCATTTGCCATATAAAAGCACTGGAGTTATTAATTGGATTCCAGATGTCTGAAATTGATGTATCCCTTCACTGAATCCCGACTAGGATCTATTTTGGGTACAGCACTTCACACAGGTTGCTGTTCTTAATTAAAACTTCTCTGACTTAAGAGTTTTATGTCTGTGAGATAGTCATCCAAATGTTCTCCTCTCCATAAATGCGCTCTTAAGTTTTATTTTCACAGCAAAATGCTTGCCTAGATTTTAATAAACATGTCTGCAGTAGTAATATAAATTTTACATGCTTTCCACATTTCATAATCTCTTTAGTCCTTTTGTTTATGTTGATTCCCACACCAAGAAGGCTGCTTGGAAGGCTTTGCAGCTCTGTCTCCATTTCTTCTGCCTATCGTTGGGGAATGAAACAGCATACTGATTGCTATTTGGGTAGGAAACACAGACAAGACATTGAAAGAAGTAACTAATTTCCAAGCAATTTTGCTGCTTTCTGTCTTTTTGATTTTGGCAATAACTGACCCCAGTTCATTGACATTAGAGTGAAGCCTAGTAGCCAATTTATTGCTTCAAAATCTGTGAGTGTTCCTAATTGGTTATCAGACTGTGTCTACCAGATGCCAAAATTAAATTTCTTTTAAATCAGGAAAAGTGATTTTCTGGCATCCCAGATGCAAAACAACCCCCTGATTAACTGTTCTTTCACATTGCAAATGGTTATTTGGGCCTTGGGTGGAGAGAAAAACTCATCTACTTACAACAAGAGGGGTCAAATTCTAGACTTAATCCTTCAGTCAAAATGCAGATAAACCACAAGGAACAAATACTACTCTATGCAAAAATGGAGAGCTGGACTGGGCCTGGTGGCTCACGCCTGTAATCGCAGCACTTTGGGAGGCTGAGGCGGGCAGATCACCTGAGGTCAGGAATTCGAGACCAGCCTGGCCAACATGGTAAAACCCCATCGGTACTGAAAATGCAAAAATTAGCTGGGTGGGGTGGTGGACACCTGTAATCCCAGTTATTCAGGAGGCTGAGGCAGGAGAATTGCTTGAACCCGGGAGGTGAAGGTTGTAGTGAGTCGAGATTGCATCACTGCACTCTAGCCTGGGCAACAGAGTGAGAGTCTGTCTCAAAAAAAAAAAAAAAGAAAGAAAGAAAAAAAAACAGAGTGGTGCTCCTGGCTGAAGGAGAGATGCCCTCGGTCCAATGCTGGGGAACTTTTTGCTCCAGGAAAGTGGAAACATCAAAGGACTGGAGCCCAACATTAAGGATGGCATAATTATGTTGTTGTTATTAATTGTTATTTTTAATGGAGCTCTATTGAGTGCTTGCTCTCTGTCTGGCACTGTGGTAAGTGCCAGGTACAAACATGATTTCATTTACTCTTCATAAGATTACCTACCCCATCCATGGTGCTGTCATTTCCATTTTTAGATGAGGAAGTTAAAGCTTAGAGATGTGATCCTCATAGCTAGTAGGCAGCTGGGACTCCAGGGTCCCACTCCCTTTCTGTCTATTCCCTCTCCTCATATAACAATACATAACATTTGCTAAGCAACAGAGACTAAATTGAGGCTCTCACTTAAAGCTCATTTGCATACAGAATGTTATTTGATGAACTCTAGGGTAGGCAGAGGCACAATATTATTATCCCCATTTTATAGAGAAGGGAACAAAGGCCCAGGGAGATTAAGTGAATTGCTTGAGTCTTCTGCCATGTTGGACTAAAAGCCTCAGTGTTGCTCTACTAAAAAGGTCCCTCAATTAAATGTAACAAGGGTGGCCTGCATCTAGTCTCTGAATTGGAACATCACAACTGACAAAGCTTATATTGTGGGTTCTCTTATTTAAAAAGCAGAAATTCTAGGTAATGTTCCAGTGCAATCTCAACCCCATCTCCTAATCCTTGACATCAAATGCTCTGGTTCTGAGTTATTGGTCCTGGACATGGTTTTCTTGGCACAGTAGTAGGCCCTTACTATTTTACTTTCATCTCTCAACCCTTTGTCCTGTCTGTTTCCATCTCATGTGAGTAGGAGTTATTCTTTAAACAACTGCCTTGTATTTCACTACCAGCCCTTTGCACATACTGTTCTCCCTGCATGGATGACATTTCTGCCCCTGATCTCCCAACACTGGACTTAGGTGGCCCTCCAAGGTGGTCCCATTTCAGGACACGTATTGTACATGCCTTCTAATTTATCTACCACTCTAAATTATAGGTTTCCTGGGGGCAAAATCATGCCTTTTCACAATAGCCAATCTTTTCTTTGACTTCTCAGACATCAATGTCATATGGTTCAATCTCATACCTTAACGACCTTATAAAACCAAAACTAGGCACATAGAAGAGGTTCACTAAATACTTCTTGCCCAAATAAACCAATCACAGTAGATATTCAGAAAGATGACACAGTTATACCATCCTCAGTCCTCAAATAAGAGTTTAATTACGTTATCTAAACCATGTGATATACTAGTGAGGCAGGAACAGAGACACACATTGTAAAAGAGATCCAGAACAAAATAAGATTTCTCTGTAGCCTTCACCAATCTGAAAATGTAACTATATTTACTGAATCAAACTCTTACGGCATGATAAACTTACAAATAATCAGGGTAGACAGCCTAACCTTGAGTACCTCCAGTCTTTGTCCCTGGATCCCAGATAACAGTATCCTTCCCTCTTTTAAGGAAAGCTAGAAAGAAAACTACTCCTCCAGCAGAAGGGCAAATGAAAGGTATGTTTGTGCCTGCACACAGAGGTTGGCATCCTACCCTGATTTGTGGCCCATAATTAATGTCAATTTCATTATTTCGGAGGATAGAAAATCACCAAGGAAGCTGACCTCTGGCTGTCTCACAGCTAATCATCTTTTGAGGGAGAAGCTTGAGAGGAAACAGAGACGACAGGCTGGAACACCAGGCTGTGGCTTGGAGTGTGTTTTGGGTGGTTTGCCAACCAATGAGAACCCATGGTCATATGCCCTCTCTGTGCTGGCCCCACAGTGACACCTGCTCACCCTCCATTGGGTAAGATGGGAACCTGCATCCCACCCTGTAGAAGGCTTGGCTGGATGCCTGCTAGTTTCTACAAAGTTCCTTCTCATTGTGTGCACTCTTCTACATGGCTTCTTAATTGTGTATGTGCACAGGCTGTGTCGAATGGAGTTGCCTTTGCCTCTGCTCACTACGTATTACATTTTTAATCAGTATATATAATTACTTACCGCAAGCTGCCAGGCCAGATTTTCTGAGCATTAGTCTAATTAACTTAAGCTTGATAATTATGTTTCAGATACCATAGCAGTACACACGGAACGGCAGACTTTGCCACCAGCTTATTTGATTCCAGTAACACATTTTCTCAGATACTGGACTAATTTTGATTTTTTTTTTTTGAAAAAAAAAAATGGCCATCCGATAATTATTTTGGTTTCAACATTTCCCCTCAGATAAAATCATTCTGCTGTTTAGGACAACGTCTCAAATGATTAACATGGATTGAACTGTTATAGTATGTTTCTGTGTATTTTTACACACACAAATCTGTTTTTACTAATACAAATTCAAACTGAGGAGAAATGAGAGTATAAGCAATTCTGATGGTCAAATGACAAAACTGTCCATGTTTCAACTGCACTATGCATTGCCTTTCCCATTTCAATTTGGGTTGATGAAAAACAAGAGACAAGGAAAAGCAAAACAAAACTAAACAAAACACAGAAAAATGCCCAGACTTGTAAGGGAGAAAGGTCAGCTTCTGGTTGAATGAGGGCATGATAAATTCCCACACTAATAAGGCTCAATTCACCTAGGGCTTACCATGTGCCAGGCACTCCAAAAAGCACTTTTTTTGTGGACTATCTCATCTAGTCATCCTAACAACCCTATGTGGTAGTTATTACTATAGGTTGAATTGCATCCTCCAGAAATATATGTTGAAGCCCTAAACCACGGTGTCTCAGAATGTAACTTGGTTTGGAAATAGGGTCATTGCAGAGGTAATCAGGTTAAAAGAAGGGCATTAGGGTCGGCCTTAATCTAATATGACTGCTGTCCTTATGCAAAGGAAAAATTTGGATCCAGCAGCAGCCATGCACACAAAGAGATTAAGTGAAGATGAAGGCAAAGATTGGGGTGACGGATCTCTAAGCCATGGAATGCCAAAGATTGTCAGCAAACTCCCAGCAGTGAGGTGGAGACACTGAACAGATCCTCCCTTAGAGCCTTTGGAAGGAACAACTCAGCTGACACCTTCATCTCAGGCTTGTAGTGGCCAGAACTACAAAACAACAAATTTCCATTGTTTAAGCCACCCACCCGGGTTGTGGTACTTGATCACGGCAGTCCTAGCCCTCTAATACATATAGCCTGGTTACCACTACTCCCCATTTCACAGATGCCAAGGCTCAGAAAAGCTATGTGATGTGTCCAAGTCCGCACAGCTGTCAAGTGGCAGGGAAGGAGTCCACAACAGGCCTTTCTGACTCCCACGTTCAGCCCTTGACATCACCCATGCTTGTGCCACTCTGCTTCTGCCCAGAACACTGAAAGAATCAATACAACAAATCCCAGAAGTGGATGAAGCACTATGAACACTGTAATGCTTCTAAGGTAAAAGTCAAGCTTAGATGTTGCCTGTTTCCATATTTGCACATAGCCTCTTTTATTTAAAATATAAATAACTGCTTGAAATACCTGCATTCTAGTTTTAGAGGGCAGCAACATAGAATTTAAATTTTCTTAGGGTGAGGGTAGTGGGATTATTTTATGCTCTTCTCACATAAGAGAATGGACCAAAAATAACACTTATCAATTAGAAAAGACAACAAATAACAGAACACAACTCAATGAATAGAAACGCAGAAGGAAGAACAGGTAGGCTTTCCCAAGATGTCATAATAGATGGAAGGAGAGCAAGAGAGAATGAACCTGCTCTATAAAGGCCAAAGACAGGAAATGAGAATCATTCTGGGGAAAAGATACAACCTTGATCCAGGAGGAAAAGCATGGGAATATGATTAAAAAAAAAAAAAAAAAGACAATTCTCCAAGAATATCTCCTGGAATAGATCCAAAAGAAAGCTAGACACCAGATAAAGATGGGAGCTCAGGTTCATTGAGGGCCTATTACATTTGGGGTATGTTTGAGGGTGAAAGCAACCCTATAGAGTGTTGTGAAGTAAAAGCTATTGCCTCCCACTTTGCAGATGGGGAAATAAAGTTCTAAGCAGTCAAATAATTAGCTCAAGGTCAGCTACTCCTTGGCCCAGCAAATCACTGGAAATGCTGACATGGAAGAACAGCACAAAGGGTTGTCCTAAGGAGAATGACTTTCCTTCTTCAGACTAGTAGTGTCTCTATGTCTGTCGGGAACATGCACAAGCTCACACTCAAGACACAGACTTCTCATGATAAAAAAAAAATCACAAATTACCTCTAAGTTGCTCTAAAACGGGAGTGCTGATCATTTTTAGGCACGTCAGCTCTTTTGAGAATCTTATCGAAGCTGTGTATGACTCCTTTCCCTAGAAAAATGTGCGCACATGCATACATGCATACACTTTACTTGAAATTTCCAGAGGGTTTGTACACCCTCAGGGATCCATGAGTCACAGTTTTAAAACCCACAAAGGATACATCTGCCTCCAAGGAGCCCAGCAACTTTATGACACTACTAAAACACATCACGTGCACTCGCATGACCTTGACCAGGACAGTCCCCCTCGCAATCACTGGCTTGCATCTCCATGTTAGCACACCCACCTCCACCACCGCTGGGGAGCTCTGCTGTGCTTCATTGATCTACATTCACTGATCTACGTTCCAGGCCCCACATAAAGCAGGTATAAAGTGAATGTTAAGTGAACTTGGAGTTAGAAGACCTGAACTTGAGCTCTGTCACTCCCTCCGGGTCATGTTATTTCATCTCCTTGAATCTCACTTTTATCACCCATACTATTAAGCAGAAATCACCCCAGTTTGCCTCACCTTTTCTGAAGGATTGCTGGAAGGAAGATACGCAACAATGCAGGTGGAAGCCACTTAGAATAGTAACAGTGAACACTGACTGTGTGCAAACACTGTTTTAAACACTTTACATTTATTCATTAATCTTCATGACCATCTTATCTGGGCAGCAGTGTTAGTATCCCCATTTCAGACATGAGGAAGCTGAGCACAGAAAGGTCTGGAAACTGGCCCAGGTAGGCACAGGGCTGGGATGCAAATACCGGCAGGTTAGTGCCAAGGCCAGCTCTTGTAACCACTGTGCATAGTGCCTCTTCAGGACAGGCAATGCCATAACAATGTCTAAAATTATCCTAACGAGAGGACAAAAGAACGCTGTGGGCCTTCTATGAACATTAGTGGAGTTTGGAGGTGTGGGGTTTCCAGGGCTTTAGATTTAGGCCACCCAGAAGAGTTCAGTGTTACATATAACTGCAACTAGCTTGTGCATCGACAACTCCAAATTCAGCCCTGTGGTGGCCAGCAAATATCCAGGGAGAGAAGCAGCAGCCTCATGTAGGAGGTGTAGGGCCAGGACCCTCTCTCAAAGCTCATTCGCATGTACTTACTTTAACTGCCACAATGAACACATCTGTAGGCTTTCCAGCTTGTGGCTTACCTGCCTGTGATCACAAAGCTCATATGATACCACACGTCCTCTTTTTCCTACTTCAAACAATGCTCATCTCCCTCCTCTGAATTTTTTGGAGAGTTTCCACCTTAAGGTTTTCAAGGGGTCCACAATTCAGATGTATCTTGGGTGGAAATCTTATTCTGAAGGCCCCTGTCTTTATTCTCATGCAGTCAAAGCATAGCAGTTGACAAGCAGGCTGGGGACAGAGCCGTGATCAAGCTTTAAGCCTTGCCTGCCCAGAGCTCACAGCCCTGGTGGGTGACCCGGAAAATAAGCAGGCACCTGCAAAAAGTCTGTAAAGTGCTGTGATGAGGAAAATATGGGCAACTGTGGGAGTCACAGAAAAAGGGTACCTAATCCAGGATGGGGAGAAGGAGATACTAGAGGGTCCAAAAAGCTGTGTGTCTTCTCTGCCTTTGTATTGTCACAAAAATCTAGAAGTCCTCATGAGCTCAATGTTAAGTGTTTGCATGCTTTGACTCACTTAATCGAAAACATTTTTAAAATCCTGCTTAGAGCATTTTTCCACCCACCGTTCCCTGAGTTAGCTCCTTCTCACCCTCTGGGTCTCAATTTCAGTGTAACTCCCTCTTTTCATGAAGCCTTCCTGGAGCACCCTATACTGCCTGGCACCTCCTGTACCATCTTCCTGCACTTCCTTCCCAGGGAGGCAGTCTTCATCTTGCTGTCTCGAGTGTGGACTGCAGGCCAACGTCACCTGGTGGCTTGTTAGAAAAGCAGAACGTAAGGCCCCATCCCCAGTGATTCCTCAATACTTTAAAGCTGCCTCACCCAGGACCTTAGCCATCAGCCCCATGTGGCTACCAGGCCCTTGTAACATGGCTTATCTGAACTGAGAGGTACTGCAGGTATAAAATACATACCAGATTTAGGAGACAGTGTGAAAAAGACTGTAAAATAGCTCATTAATAATGATTTCATTTTAATTACCTACTGAAATAATATTCATGATATTTTGGATTAAATAAAATATTACAATTAATTTTATCTTTTTTTGATATGGCTACTATAGAACTGAAAGTCACATGTGTGGCTCCCATTATATTTACGTTGGACAGCGCTGCCCTACAGTGTGAGATGCGCTGGTCTAGGATAATGATCAAGAACAGGCATTGGCAGACGACAGCTAATGGGTCAAATCTGGCCAGGTGCCTGATTTAGTAAAGGGGCTTTTATTGGAACACAGTCACACTCACTCATTTACTGACTGTCTTTGGCTGCTTTTGGGCTATAGCAGCAGAGTTGACGATTTGCGACAGAAACTGAATAGCCTAAAGAGCTTAAAATATTTACCATCTGGCCCTTTTTAAAGAAAGTATGAAGACCCCAGTCAAGAGCATTCATTCCAGAATTGGACTGATTGGCTTAGAATCACATCTCTACCACTTTTTGGTGTGTGAGGTTCGGCAAGGTACCTCACCTGTCTGTGCCTCAATGTTTGTATCTGAAAACAGAGGATGAGCATGCATACCTTATAGAGTTATGAAGATTAAAGGAGTTGATATATGTGAACTTCCTTAAATAGTGCCTTACACATAGTAGGTTCTCAATAAATGTTAGCCACCATTACTATTACTGCTAGCAGTTACCACAAATTGTAATGATACATTTTTGTTTTATCTTTTTTTCCTGTCTCCCCATCAAACTAAAGACCCTAGCTGTTTTCTGGCAACATTTTCTGTCTTGTTCTAGCTGTTTAAGCCAGTTAAACAGCCCACAGTTGAGATTCAATATATATTTGTTGCATGAATGAAGCGTAGAGGAGCGAAGTAATTTTCCTAAGGCTCCATGGCCAGAAAGTGGCCAGGACTTGACTTGAATATGGTTCTGTCTGCTTGCCAAACTCCAACTCTTAACTTCTCCTGCTACACCAAGTGTAGTATATAGACCAGTGACATCTGCATCACTCGGGAGCTTGTTAGAAACGCCGGAGCTTAGGCTCCATCTCAGACCAACTGAAAAACTCTATTTTAACAAGATCGCCAAGAAATTCATAGGCACATTAAGGTTTGAGAAGCAATGCTCTGGGCTATAACTCCCAGTTTCAACTAATGTGCTTATTTATTCCACAAGCAATTAATTTAGCATCAGTCATTCCACAGAGTCTTCTGTTTGGACCCCCTAATTCCAGAGCTGATGATTTCTATTCATTCCAATCAGGCCCTGGGAGTGTTTAGGGTCTGCAATGAATGGCAATGTGCTGTGTCAGAAGTGCCCTTTCTCCTACCAGGTTCAAACCACTGCAATGCTGGATTGACCTCTCTGCACAGAAATCTGCTTAACATTCCTTACCCGCCTCTAGTGACCAGGCCACAGGCTCCGGCAGATGCAGAAGGTCTGAAAATCTACTTGTAAGTAATTTTCCTCTAGGTGCCTACCTCAGTGAATTGGTTCTCCTGTGCATTTTATACATCAGTGGTTGCACCACTCAAACACACCATCCATTCCCAAGTTTAACAGCTTAGGCACCCTCCTTTTTGATTTCATAAATGCAAGCAAATCATCTCCCACTCATATTATAAACCAATTAAAATTCTCCTCACACTTTTTAAAAAACTTGTCACCTGGCTCAGAGGTCCTTAGCTCTTTTCTTAGAAACTGGCCCCTATGTGAGGATGAGGGTGTTTAAAATTAGCAGGAAACCTTAGAATGGTTTCCCCTTTGTCACAGCCAGAAGTTTCAAATTGTGGTCATCAGATGAACGCTTTAAATTAGAAAAAGACTGATTAGCATAATTCTTGAAGGTCTGAACTCTAAACTCACAGATGGCCTCTGAGAGGATGGATGGTACAGAAAGGAGATTAGGATAAATCTAATTAGTTAGGGGGTGTTCTCATTTCTCAAGTGGTGAGCAATGGAGAAGAAGTGATGGATGGACAGATGGAGATAATGAAACCCCATTAAAGTCTTTTTGATTCTCATTCTCCATGATGGAGCACATTATCCCATTAATGTTTCTGTGAGCTAACGCAGCCAAAGTTTGGTGCTGTGACCTCGAAAATGAATTTGAATTGCCTGCCCAGCTCCTTACATGTGTCCACAGGATTTAAATGAGCATGAAAACTGTATTCCTGCTGAGAAGCCCATCCTGGCAGCATGGACTAGAAGCCCTCCCCTTTGGGAATGGGCCTTCCTCCTGGCTGGTTTCTAACAGCACTCAGGCCAGAGTCCCATAGTTTTTCTGCTCTGGGGTTCTACAACTTGAATTTTCTCTGAAATGGGCTGTGGCTTGCATGTATTTCTGTGTACTGAGACAGACTGCTGCTGTTTTCTTCAGTGGAGGTGACAGCTACAAGTGCTCTCCATCACACCCTGATTAGCGACTTGAGGGCAGAGTCCAAAAATGAAAAGTGGCAAGACAGGCCCATGATTCAGTCACAGAGATGTGACATAAATAATAATACAGGACATTGCACAGGCTATGTGCAAAACAAGGGCCTGACTGGCTCCACCAGCTCAGAGAACAGTGAGACAGTGATGGGCCATCCAGGAAACAGCAGGGAAAGCGGGGAGACCCCTTGGGATTTGAAAAAAGACCCACGTGCCCCCTGATGCCAGCAGCCTCCTAAATGGTCCCCTTGCTTCCACTCTTGAGTACCTACAGTCCAGCATCATTTAAGAACATAAATCAGATCAAATAATTCTCCCTTTCAATAATAATCAGAGCTGACATTTATTGAGCACTTATGTGTGCTCAGCACTGATCCAAGCACATTGCATATATTATTTCATTTAATTTCACAACAGCCCTGTATGGTATTAATATCATTCCTTTATTACAGATGAGGAAATTAAGGCACAAAGAGGTAACCTGGCCCAATCAGTAGCAGAATTGATCGACAAGCTCAGGTTTCTTGACTTCAGAACTCAGATTCTTAACCTATAACTCCTGTTCCATTTCATTCCATGCCCTCCCACCACACATGGAATAAAATCTAAACTCCTCTCTGACCTCATTTTGTTCCAGTGTCTCTGATGCTCACTGTGCTCTTGTCACATTCTCCAAGAACTCCAAGCACGGTCCACGTCTAGGCCCCTTGCACTTGTAATTGCCTCTGTCTGCTTAGAAAGGATTTCCCTTCTCCCATATCCACCTTCGAAATGTCAGGGTGGTCCAGGCTTGATTGTCAGCTCTTTTACTTTATTCTATTGTTCTTCCCAACCAGGTGGTCTCATTCAAGGCCATGGCTTTAAATACTATCTCCTATGATTCCCAAATTTATGTTTCTAGCCTGGAATGTTTAATGAGTTCCAACCATGCATGTTTAATGGCTCATCTGATCTTTCCTCTTGCACATGTAGTGGGCACCTATATTTACCATCACCCAAAGAGAACCCCTGACTTGTAAGTCTCCTACCCTACTTCAGTCTGTAAAGTAAATAGCATTATCATCCAGTTGGTTACTCAAGCCAAAACCCAGCAATTCTTCTTAGCTTCTGAGCCTTTGTACCCAATTCCATGAACAAATTCTACCTGCTTCCAAGGCACATCCCAAAGGGCCTATTTCTCTCACCTCCACTATATCATCTCTGATATAAACCACTGTGATAATTTTGCTTGCACTTTTACCTCTCTTTAAACCAGCCAGAGAGTGATCCGTTTAAAAGTTAAATCAGGTCATGTCATTCCCTTGCCTGATACCTTCTAATTCTAATCTCATGCTAGGCCCTGATGATCTCTAGGGCACCGTCTGCCTCTTTAACCACATCTCCTCTGCCTGTTCACCAATGCTCCGGGCACACTGGCCTCCCTTCTGTTTTCTGAACATGCCATGCTCATCCTGGATGTATGGCTTTTGCAATCACTATTCACTCTGCTTTAGAAAACTCTCTGCCCCAGGTTTCCCCAGGCTTACAGCTTCTCATTTAGTTATCAGTTGAAATGTTACCTCCTTGGTGAGGCCTTTTCTAACCCCTCTATCCAAACTCATACTGCATAAATACTTTATTTGTCGTACCATATTTCATTTCCTTCTCACTCTCTGAGACGTTTGTATGTGTAATTGGTTTTGTCTGTCTCTCCTACTAGAGTAATCTCTTTGGAGGTCTGGGCCTGATCTGGCTTGTTCACCCCTCTATCCCCCAGTGCCTGGAACTTTATCAGGGATCAATAAGTATCTACTTAATGAAGAGCACCATTTATTTAGAAGCTCACAAAATGCTAATGGAGGAGGTAAGATTGAAGACAGATGATAAAGCTGGGACTCCAATCCTACAGTCAGTGGGAAGGGAATGGATAAAGAATAAAAGTGAAGGGAACTTGTAGGGAGTGGGAGGAAGTCTAAAATCTTCCATTTGTTGAATGACCATAACCTGGGAGGCCCTGATCATACACAGGTGAACAAAACCAAAATGGCCCCTGGCCTCATAGAGCTTGTATTGTAACATGTAGTTTAAACCTTTTTTCCCCATTTTAGGATAAAGCAGGGGTAAGCAAATGTTTTACAGTAAAGGGCCAGAGAGTAACTATTTCTGGCTCTTCGGGCCATATGGTCTATGCCACAAATACTCTGCCACTGTAGTGAAAAAGGAGCCACAGACCATACACAGACATGGCTGTGTTCCAATAAAACTATTTTCAAAGACAAGCAGCAGGTCCAAGTTGGCATGTGGGCCACGACTAGACAACCCCTGGGACAGAGCCTTCTGTCCCTTCTAAAGAACTGGGGAGCTCTTTAGGCTTGTCATGTAGAGAAACAGGCTTTGAATTGTAAGAACCTTAAGAGTCTTATGGAGAAAAATGTAGATTTATTATTTACCTTAAGTTATTTCTAAAGCACTTAGAAAACAGTGAGTAGACCTGGAGCTGTTGACCTGGGGTTCCTGCTAGTTTTTTTGTTTTACTCCTTCCCACGAATCAACTAGCTTTTGTAAGAAACCTCACAATTACATGAATTTGAATATACTTAACCTGACAAAGACTAATTCAAAGTGGCTAATGCCTATACCAGATGGTGGACCTGCCCTTATTCCACTATTAGAAAGGAAGAGAATGGGCACTAATGATGACTTGTACTGATTTAAGGTTAAGCTAATAGCTTGGCATTACCCTGACTTCAGGCAGGGAAGGAAATCACATCCAAGTTTGCAGACTCCATGAAACATTGGTCATTTATTTGTTGGCTCATTAGCTTGGACATAAAGGCTTTCTAGAAAGAGATACCATCATTAGGTGCCATTCTGACTCTAGGGGTGCTTTTGGAAACAACCACTGCCATCAGAAATGTAAATATTGTTAAGGGAAGAGAGACAGTTGTTCTGGACAGGTACCGAGAGGCAGGTTCCAGGAAACTGAAGCCAACAGAATCAAACCTTAATGTACATAAGCCATTCCTGGGCTCTGTCCATGGGTTGCCTTTGTGGTGGTTGTCTGCCTGGTTTCCAGGGAGCCTTCGATTAGAATTCTGAGCTGAGATGATTTATCCTGTGTGCTACATTAGCTCCATTTACCATTAACATAAATAAAGCTTTAGTTACATGAGGCAGGCATAAAGGGTATGTATGCCTTCCCTTCATGAAAACATCATTTTTTCAAAACACTAGTTTCTTCTTACAAGCTAATTTAGTTACACTATCCAAATATGTAGTAATCAGCAATACAGAACAATAAAAGGCCTTGATACACTGATTCGGGGATGTGAGGTTAACCTTGCTTCCATATCAAGAAATCCTCAAGTCAGTATCTCTCCCCGTGGGACCAATCCTGTACCTCTTTTTCCTTCACCTCCATTTTGACTTGAAATGCAGTAGACAACAGGGCCAGTTCAGTGCCTTGCTGTGCTCCCAGCACTTATCAGTGTTCAATAAATACACTAGGGATAAACAAATGGTAAGGAAACTCCCACCCCAGGAAAGGAGAAGGATTCTAAAGTGCGTGACCACACGGACATATAGGTAATGTCCATCTCTTTGGGAAAAGGAGTAAAATGGACTTTCGTGAAACAACTGCTAGGCAGAAGGTGAATGAAAGCCACAAGCATAGCCTGCCTCATAGTTCCACAAAAGTCCGTTTTACCCTTCTTCCCACAGAAATGGACACTATCTATGGGTCCCTGTGTGTGGCTGTCTCCTGCCATGTTGCTGGGGTTTCTCAGGATCCCTGACAAGTAGGGATTTTTGGTTAATCTTTCATAGACACTCTTATCTCCTCAAATGGAGACACCATCACTGGCATTGAAATGCTAAGGTGAGGACTCACCAAGACACACTGTAGGTCAAGTTCCAGCTCAGCTTAGGGTTTGATATGTAATGGGCCCAATAAATGAGAGTGATTGGTATTAGGATTGCTTTGTTTTTGTTACAGATAAGAAGTAGAATGTCAGTGGATGTCAGTGAACAGTCCAAGCTACAAAATGTGTTGCAACTAGGACTTGCATTCCATGTGTCTGGTTCCTTTTCCATGTACAGGAAGGAATCAGGAGAGCACACTGGTTCCACCTTCCTCCACTCTGCCTTCTCACCTTTAGTCCCTGGAGTTCTAGGGTGGTATGGACTGAATGTCTGTGGCCCCACTACTTCCCCAAAATTCATTCTTTAACACCACAATCCAGTTAAGATAATTTTTAGTAGGGCCTTCAGGGGGTAATTAGGGTTAGATGAGGTCATGAAGGTGGAGCCCCAGGATGGATCTGTGCCCTTATAAGGACACAAAGGACCAGAGCTCTTTCTTTCCACCATGTGAGGATACCTCAAGAAGGTGAACCAGAAGCAGGGTCCTCACCAACACCTGACCATGTTAGCACCCTGATCTTGGACTTCTAGCCTCCAGAGCCACGAGAAATAAATGTTTCTGTTTAACCCATTTAGTTTATATTCTCTTACAGCAGCTTGATCTAAAACACAGATACCTCAAAATGGCTACAAATTCTCCTCCAAGTGCTTCAGAGAGGATTAGAAGATAAATTATATATCTATTTTATTTTCTATGCCAGGCCTCTATGATATAATATAAATACAATTCTTTGTACTGTAAACTAGAATAAAGCTCCCTACCTTAAAGGAAGTCCTCCTTACACTGAATCAATGCTGATTTTGGTTAAGCCAATTTCCCTTAGAAAAACGCATGTAGGATCTTAACGGCATTGGTGGGCTGCATTCCCTGAACTGTGAGCAAGAATGACCTGTAACATCACCCCCTTCATGGATCCCAGCACACAGCCAAAGGTCTTCAAAACATATGGGTATCCTTAGCAAATCAGAGCATTGCTAAGCACATGATTAATAAGCCAGAAAGGCTATGGCACTTGACAGACGATGAGGCATTTCAGAAAGATAAGTCAAAGTGCACTGTGAGCTGAGTGCCTCCCGTAGCCTGCTTAGCTGTGCTACTTGGTTCATAAACCAGGGATTAAGTCCATTTTCATTTCAATTTTTATTTTACCTTTAAGCAACCCCTAAGGTTTCCAGAAGAATTTTGTTTGACCTTTAGCTAAAGTTCAACCTCTACCAAGTTAAAAATTTTGGATGGTCCCTAAATGATCACTTAAGACAGAGTTTACTATAATTCAAAGAAAGGATAATCCCTGGCCCAAGAGTTCACAAAGGAAGGATTCCCAGTGGTCCCAGAGATGGCAAAAGTTATGGATTTCATCCTGCTAATGCATTTTAGTGATATTTTCATTGTGCAACATTGATTACCAATGTCAGCCTGGATGCATTTGCTGGGTATTGAAACCAGGACATTTCTTTATCTCTACCTGGTCCCAGATGAAGATTAGCTTAGTGCTTCCTTGTGTCCTAGGCCCTAGAAAAAAGATGCCGCCCATGGGATGGGGTAACCTTTGCAATTTGCCATTTGCTTCTAAAGTTATGATAGCAATGTTGAACCCACTACTGAGACTCTGGTGCTCAAGCCAAGTAAGTGCCCTTTGCTATCACCACATATGCTCTAGATTTGCATTTGTCTAACATCTAGCTTTTAGGAGACCTCTCAGAGATGTCTCAGGAAGGAACACTCAGAAAATGTGAAGAGGAACAATGGACAGAGACAGAGACTCTTCCAATTTAGAGTGAAGAACAGACCTTTGAAGTTGTTGACTTGTTACATAACCTGACTTACCTACCAGATCTCTCTGATTCCTAAAGAAGTATATGAAAATCTCTCAATTTATAGTTCAAACTCCAGACCTTCAGGTGATCCACCGCCTTGGCCTCCCAAAGTGCTGGGATTACAGGCATGAACTACTGTGCCTGGCCATCAATTTATATTTAATCAGAGTTTTTTTTTTTCCTTGAATTTTGGATTTTGTACCTAACTACTGGGTTGTTGTGTGCCTATACTAAAGATAGAGTTATTTTTGTCCACAAAAGTGAAAAGAGAGCTGCCAGTTGACATGAAAGCCAACTCATTTCCATCCACAGTCTCTACATCCATTAAATAAAGAGAAACTCAATGCTCATCTCACTCATGAATCAGAACAGGATGTCTGCACATGCCATTTCTCTAACTTCCCAAATGCTGCAGGAACAACTTAGCCCTGCTCTCTCAGTATCTCAGTGGACTGGAAGCATGTTCATTTAAGAGGAAGGGCTCATAGCTTTCTGCAGACAGTTCAATACCATGATGCATCATATTCGGTTTCTTCCATTCTCTTTCTTATTGATCAGCATACCTCAGGCTATTAGTTTTATTAATTAAATGATAATTTTTGGGAGGATGAGTATACAAGGAGATAAATATCTCACAAACAGACTCCAAGCTTGCAGGCAGGAGGCAATGCAGTGATTTACAAAGTATTTATCTTTCTGGCATTTTTTTCCCCCAGGAAAAAGTAATCATTGCTACCATCTTCTAAAAGCAGAGATGCTTGTTTTCTGGGCAGGCTTGGAAACTAGCCAGGACAGCAGGAAGATTGCTGGAATTTCAACACACCTGCTGTGGTACCATGGTGCTAGTGACCTGCCCTTGCAGATGCAATTTGACTCCCCGTGGAAGTCACCTCAAAGCCTCTGCTATCCAGCAAATCCCTAGGTGTCTGGGGAGTAAGGGATCAGTCTGGGGCTGCTGCCTCTTCTGATCGGCTGCCTGGCTCTGACTCTGATCCCAGAATACCCAGAGGATTTTGTGCCTCTCTGTTTCCATCCTCCTGGCTCACAACTCGCACACACCTCTAACAGCACACAGGTTATGAAAAGCAAATAATAGCCAGGCACAGTGGCTTATGCCTGTATTCCCAGCACTTTGGGAGGCCAAGGCGGGAAGATCACCAGGTCAAGAGATCGAGACCATCCTGGCCAACATGGTGAAGTCCCTTCTCTAGTAAAAATACAAAAATTAGCTGGGGGTAGTGGCGCATGCCTGTAGTGTAGGGGCTGAGGCAGGAGAATCGCTTGAACTTGGGAGGTGGAGGTGGAGGTTGCAGTGAGCCGAGATCAGGCCACTGCACTCCAGCCTGGTGACAGAGCAAGACTTGATCTCACAAAAAACAAAACAAAACAAAACAAAACCAAAAAAGCAAATAATAGTGTCCTAATAGAAGCACTTGCCCTACCACAGCCCTCTCTCTCTGCCTCACCAGGCACTTTCTGACATTTCCATCTTTCTGACAGGGTTTCTCAACCTCAGTCTCTATTGAGGTTTTGGGTCAGATAATTCTTAGTTGAGAGAGGTGGTCCTGTGCATTATAGGAAGTTTGGCAGCATCCTTGGTCTCCACCCACTTGATGCGGCAAGAACACACCTCCCACAACATCTGGAGATGTTCCACAAACATCTCCAGACGTTGCCAGATATCCTCTGGGGGAACTGATTTGCCACAACCCCACACCCCACCAGTGAAAAACCAATGTCTTGGGACAAGTGGAAAGTGATGGGGGAAACTGAAACCTCCCTGATCCTTTGGTTCCTGTAAGGAACCATAGGACACTACATCATTATCACTTCTCCTTGGTTTGCAGACCTTATTTCTGAGTCATGTGAATGAACTAGAAATCTTAAATAGCAAGTCAGAATGGAAGCTGGGGAGGAGAATGGGGACGGAGTTGAAAATGATATTGACAATTTGTACTTTTCAACTAGCACAGGTGCAGTGCTTCAGTATTCTTGGCCAAAAAATGATATAAGAATGATTGGACTGACCTGGTCTTTCTAGGGTGAAGGTCTGTGAGTCATATCATTCAGAAAACATTTTTGAGCACCTATTATATCCCTTATCCAATCAATCAACAGCTTTAACAGATTCTTCTTCTCTCCCTCCATGCAGCCATTCTTCTAGGTCTTGCCACTATTTTCTTCCTCCTGGATTCCCCCAAGAGCCTATTCTCTACCTTCTACCAGTCTTGTTTCTCACTATCCATTCTCTCACTGCAGGTGAGTGGTCTTTTTGAAATGCAAATCAGACGGTGCTAGCCAACCATCTGCTAGCTTCCCTGGCTTTCCATTATTTTCGAATAAAATCCCAACTCCTTAACAAGGCCTAGAAAGCCAGGCATTGCCTTGTTATTTCATTCCTTACAACTGTGTGGTCTAACTCCACTGGACCAGTCTTGCCTGGTTCCTCCCAGAGTGTGGGACACAAACCACCATGTAGGTAGGCACAGAAGGTGGCTTTAGGTAGAACACAGTCATGATCTTAAAAAATGTTGAATCGCATAGTGATTCTTTAAGTTCAACATCCTTTTTCTTCCTTGTCCTCTCTCCTGGAGAATGTCAGTTTGGTGCACCTTTGTCCTTCCTGCACCAAGGCTTATTGATCAACCTTCTTGTGTTAGAAAAGAACAGTCCTCAGGCTCCAACACAGAATCTAGTTGGCATTTAATAACACTATTTTATTTTTTATTGTACTTACTTTTACAGTTACCTTTTGTATTAGTCTGTTCTGGCACTACTATAAAGAAATACCTGAGACAGGGTAATTTATAAAGAAAAGAGGTTTAATTGGTCCACAGTTCTGCAGGCTGTACAGGAAGCATGATGCTGGCATCTGCTCCTGGGGAGGCCTCAGGAAGCTTCCAATCATGGTGGAAGGCAAAGTGGAAGCAGTCAGGTCACATGGCCAGAGCAACGAGAGAGAGGGGGGAGGTGCCACACACTTTTAAACAACCAGATCTCATGAGAACTCACTATCACGAGGACAGCATCAAGGGGATTCATGAGAAATCTGCCCCCATGACCCAATCACCTCCAACTAGGCCCTACCCTTCAACACTGGATATTACAGTTCGACATGAGATTTGGTAGGGAGCAGATCCAAACCATATCACCTTCTATTTATGGCATGTTATAAATGTTTCCAGTATAACATTCCAGAAGTGATTAGTGAAGTAACCTTTCCTTTTTTTTTTTTTTTTTTTTTTTTTTTGAGATAGTGTTTCACTCTGTTTCCCAGGCTGGAGTACAGTGGCATGATCTTGGCTCACTGCAACCTCTGCCTAAAGGGTTTAGGCAATTCTCCTGCCTCAACCTCCGGAGTAGCTGGGTTTACAGGAGTGCACCACCACACCCAGCTAATTTTTGTATTTTTTGGTAGACATGGGGTTTTACCATGTTGGCCAAGCTCACCTTGAACTCCTGACCTCAAGTGATCTGCCCACCTTGGCCTCCGAAAGTGCTGGGATTACAGGCGTGAACCACCACACCTGGCAGCATCCTTCCTTTTTTAATGCATGTATTCAGGTAGAAAAAGAAAGTTTACTTGAAGAAACATAAATAGTAGTAGAAGTAGTTTCTAGACCTGGCAAATACCAGGATTAATGCTTGATATTTGGGAAACAAGGAGTTACTTAAATTTGTACCATGCTCATATCCCAGACATCCTTTGGCCAGGCTAAGAAGGTGGAGTGGGCAGGAGTAGGAGACATTGGACTGTTCCTCGTAATCTCTCATGCAATCTTTGGAGTTTGATGTAGATGTCACCCCGCGAAAATCTGAGTCAGTGCCCCACTCACGCACTCCCCCAACACTTTCAGCACCCCTCTTAGAGGCTCTGTCATGGCGCCTGAGAGCTCTGAGATCATGTCTGTCATGTTCACTGTTGTTTCTGCAGTGTCTGGCATGCAGCATGGCAGAAACAAGACACTAGGTAAATATATCTCGGTTTGATGGGTGAAATGGGGGTAAGGAGGGAAACTTCTCATCCTTTTCAGCCAGGTCTGGGCCACACCAAAAGTGAAAGGCAGAATGAGATGCCTGGATAATCCATGCCAATAAAGATGCTGACCCACCTACTGCTGGACAACAGAGAAGAGTTAATAATGTGAATTACTTGGGGTGCAGCTTCCACCTCCCTCTCCACTTAAAGTGTCAGAAGTTGACCCCCACTGCTAATGCAAAAAACACACAGAAGCTGGCAAGACATGGGCTTGCTTGTCCCTCCTCTTTCTTTCTACCTGGAGCTTTACCTTTACAAATTTGTAGCACTTGAAGGTATGTTTCCCCAGCCATTTCTGGATCATAACAATTCCTTTTTCCTACTGACAAAATCTGAAACTTAGCCTGAAGCACTCTCTTGCCAGGGAAAGAACTGTGTCAGACATGCGATGCGTGATAAAACACTACAGTAATGTGGAATAATGCTTTGAAATGTTGCCAGGGTGAGCACGCATGCAGAATGATGGAAATTGCCTGCAAATACAAATGGTTGCTCTGTGGCTCATCTGTAACCTCAATGTAGGAAAGCGGAGATATTCTTTTCCCTCCTTTGCAATTTGCACAGCCTCTTGTTGGAAACTATGGAGATTATGCCATTGAAAGTAACTGCCATGTTTACTCAACACACAATTTTTACTAATACAGTCTCCCCATGTAGTCATCTATCTTGTGAGGTTTCCTCAATACTCCAGCTGTTCCTGTGGCTGCTGCTGCAAATGCCTTGTTGAAGAAATCAAGGTACCAAACCTAAATGCTTTATGTGAGGGTGTGGAGGTCATTTCTGCATTGCTGAAAATGATACCCACTTTCTACCTTAGAAACAAAGGCTGCATAACTGAATGGGATACAGTGCAGCCCTACCCTCTTCTCAATGGTGAATTCAGTGGGAATTATCAGAGGGCTGGTCTGTATAACTAGAAGAGCCAAAATTGTTGGGTGTTTACTATGTGTCAGATATTTTGCCTTCTTTTAGGTAAACCTCATAACATGCTATATCATAAATAATAGCATCCTCATTTTGGTGTTGAAAAACTGAGAGTCAGAAAGGTTAACTCATTTGCTCAATATCTCCCAGAAAATAAGTGATCCAGCCAGGATTTAGTCCCGGGTCTGTATGACTCTAAATCTTGAATTATTTGAGCAACAAATAATGTTACAGTAAAGCCAGCATTTTTCTCTTTGAGTTGTGGTTAAACTTTCATTATCTGTGGCCTTTAAGTGTTATTTGTTGGTTTTCACATACCCATAACTATCAGGATACATGAACCAATGGGAAGTTATGTCCTCATGAAGAGCCAGTAGCCTAAATGTGAAATTTCTCATGCACACCAGAAGCAGAAGGGGCAAAAAAAAAAAAAAAAAAAAAAAAAAAAAAAAAAAAAACACATTTCAAAGGCATCTATCTCCTTCTTTATGAAAAGTAAAATGCCATTTTCTTTTTCTACAAAGGGAACAAGATAATTCATTCACTGATCTCTTGATTAGCTCAATTGTTCTGAGATGATAATAGTTACTATGGATTAGGCACTTACTACATGCCAGGAATCCAGGGAAGCACTTTGCAAGAGGATAACGTAATATATTTTATAACCCAATGATGTAGGCACTACTATTGGTCCCATTGGACAAATGTGAAAACCGAGGTTTAGAGCCTATATATCCTGCCAAGGCCACTCAGTTCAGTTGGGATTCAAACCTAGGCCTCTCTGGCTCTGCCTCCATTTTCTTACCTGCTGTGTTATCTTGTTTTCTGCAAACCCTTCCTAGCTACCATCTACGTGCTGGATAAATAAGGGAATGTTTTTACCTAGAGTGAAAATCAGAAATTCTGAGGAAGTGATATAGTGTTCTAGGAAGTGTCCTCCTTTAAGAACAAAGTAGGCTGGTTTCTCACTGCCAATCAAAGTGTGACATTGGCCCCTCGGGGGCTCACTTTTCTAGTCTGCAAATGGATGGTAGCAAAGGACACAATGTGTAAGGACCCTTCCTGCCCTAAGGTTCTGTAATTCTATTAACCATGTTTTCCCCTCTCCCATCATTTCTCCTGGGCTTTGATTTTCACTTTTTCATGGCCAATAGAAGTCACACACACACCAAAGGCGAGGCTGCCCTCCTCTAGTAAGCTGCAATCATTTGAACATCCTACCTCAATCGAATCATCCTGACAGCTATCCCTATGGCCAGCCAGTCAACTCCCAAGAGCTTCCTGGAAATGCAGATGCTGCATCCAGGGCAGAAAGTGCTTCCCCTGTCATCTCACTCCTTCTCTGAGCTCCAGCCCCATGGCCTTTAGGTCTTCAGACTGGCTCCCTGCCACCCTTGCACCTATGTACATGCTGCTCCTCTGCCTGGAACACATTTTCTTCCCTGCCTCCTGTGGTTAGGGCCCAAGCAGGTTTCCCTAAACAGGTCTAAAGGCAGGCTACAATCTTCATTCTAGATTGGCCCTTTCCTATACAGTACTTCTCTGAATTGGCCCCTACTTATTCAGTTGGATCAGTGTCTTAGTCTTCCACTATACTCACCCTTGTGTCCCTGCACCCAGCCCAGGGCCTGGCCAATAGAAACCTCTCAAAACCTGTCGGTAGAAGAATTTGCATATTAACCTGCCACCCACATCTGCATTCTCTTATTGATGACGTACAAGAAAGGAAGACGGTAGGCCAATTTATAGTGGGGTTATGAGGCTAGGTCTCCTCTCAGCCCACCAAGCAATGTCTCAGAACCATGTTCTTTGCTGAGTTCATTTTTATGTTTTCTTTTTTTACCCAATTTCCAAACAGCAAGTAATCTTGTAGATCAATGCCTGAGACCAAAGAGACTTATGAATGTTAAGAAGATTATGCACATAAATGTACCAACTATGACAGCCCTGCTAAGAAGAATAGTGATATTGCACTGCGTGCTAGTTTATCAACCTTTGCTACTTAAAAAATTCACAGCCAATTTAATTAAAAATATAACAGCTCTGAAAGCTGCTAAAATGACTATGACAACAATCTATCATTTTGTAATAGTGCTGAAGATCCATTAGGGACTTTGCACTGGATGCCAACTTTTTAAAGCCCAGATAGTAGGGGCATTTCATTCTGCACAATTAATGTCACTGCATTTAAAATATTGACTATCTATAAAGAAGAAAATACCAAACATCTTTATAACCCACATTTTTTATGGTCAAAACTTGCTTAGAAAGGTGCTTTGAATTTATTTGTTATAAGCTGCACATTTCACATTCAGAAAATTAAAATGGTTTCTACTGACTAACTCATTTAATCATTTAGTTGATTTAATGAAAAACACTATGCATTTTTCTCTTCTTGGTTGCTAAGATTAATACTTTCTGTTCATTAGCAATCAACTATTGCAGGAAGGTTTACATCTTATTCTCACTTAACTCATTGCCTTTTATTTTTAAAAAATTCTAATAGAATTTAAATGGTATCTTTTAAATCACTCAGGAATTTTCCTCTTGGTAACTTGTTTTGTCTTGTGGAAGACACATGGGTAGCCTGTGACATTGAGACGTTTTTGTCTGAATTCTTTGTCTAGTCTTTTTGGGGGATGCATTATAGGGAGGAAAGGGAGTGGAGACTTTAGAAAAATTATGAATCTAGTTTTCAGGGCCCCTAACTCATTAATAGATCAGTGACATTGTAGCATCCCTTGAAATTCTGTTAAGAAGGGCCCTTTGATTTATTAATCGGATTTTATGAGCTACCTGGGAAGGTGAACCCATTACAAATGTTAACTAAAAGCATGTGGCTTTCATTGAATGAAGAATCGAAGCCACCACATAAAAGTGACTCTGCACAAACACGACACTCCTCTCCCATCACTCCCAAAGCTTCCCATTGTAAATGCCACTTCATCATCACAGCGCCATTTGCAGTTGTAGTCTCATCTGTTATCCAGTGCTATTTTCAGAAGTGTATAAATGAGCAGGGAAATTCTTCTCCCCTGGAAATGCCTGTAAGAGCAGATCCTAAAATGGGAACTTTTGTGACAAGATTGGTTACAAAGTAGTATAATTAATGTAAATTGTTCCATAATAGGACCAGTAGTTTAAAAGCAGCATTTCCAGATTTCCTTTGCTTGCCTATCAAAGAGCATTTTCTTGAACCCCAAATGTTTCATAGGAGGAAATAATAAAAGGCTGGTGATAGCATTTTGTACTTAGCATAGATACAATGGTTAAGGACACAGTGCACTGAGTCAGGAACACTCAGAGGCAGAGGGCAAATTAACCATTTGGGCAGTAGGAAAAGGAGGCATTTTAAGGTGGCATGCAATGAGCCAGCCAGGTAATTATAGTAAGAGCAGCTTCCCAAACTTTTACACTTTTACTATCTCAAGGTGTTCGTTGCTTCTTTCTCTGTCTCTCTCTCTCTCTCTCTCTCTGTGTGTGTATAAATGAATTCATCTGTCTTCATCATTGCTTTATTGTTATTGATTGATTGTAGGAGGAGAAAACAAGAATTTTTCCATCTTATAGTTAGGAAAACTGAAACATAGGCATCAGTGTGCTGTAACCCTATTATAGTGCTCTTCTCCTTTTATGCACTAAGGAAAAGGATAATTTTTTTAATATTTGTGCAATTATTTAATATATGTCTCCCCAACACTGTAATATCGATGAGAGCCAAACCCGTACCTGTCTTGTTCATCATCACAGTCCCAGCATTAACATAGTCCCTGCTATATGGTTGGTAGGTGCTACGTAAACTTTTTTTGAATGAATGAATGAATATTATTTTCCGAGGTCATTCTTATTGGAACATTAGTAAAGCAGGACTAAACTCCAGGTCACATTCCTGTACTATTGCTGAATTTCTATTCGCCCTTCAGGACTCTGATGAAATGTCAGCATCTTTGGGAAGCCCTTCTGAGTTCTGCCTGAGTTTGCCTGGGCTCCATTCATGCTATGTACTTAGGCCTGTCGTGTGTTGTTTCTTTTGCTTCCTTCTCTTCATGGAAACACTCTTTCATGTGGGGAACTATCCTGTTCCTCATGCTTTGGATGGTGTTGACTCCATATCTAACTGGCCTTGGGGTGGGTTCATAAACCATATCTGGCCTCTCAGGGAACCCCATCCTTCTGGCCATGGTTATTGGCTCAGCAATGATCATGTAGCTTAACCTGGGCCATGTTTTGTGCAAAGTTTTTATAAGCATGACTGAGGGCGAAAAAAAAGTCCCACAATCTTTCTACCATAAGCTAGTAGGATGTGAGCCTCAGGCTGTTAGTATTCACATTACCTTCACCGAGGAGAGGTTGCCTGAAAGAAGTAGAGAGACCCAAAGCCCCTAATGACATTGCTTGTGCCCCTGGATCCAGCCACGCCTGAATCAACAGTACCATCAGAGACTTTTCAGTTACATGAGCTAATAAACTCATTCTCCTTCCCTTAAGGCAGGTTGAGTTGGGTTTCTGTAACTTGCAAAGGATCTCTAATTTCTCTGTGTTGCGGTCTATTGAGCATGTACTCCATGAAATGTGGGTGATTCATTTTTGTATTCCCAATGCTGAGCATAGGCCTCGTCCTTAGTAAAGCCTTGCTGAATTAAGAAAATGGTGCAATTCTAGGGCAAGGACATTTCCACAAGGCCAGGTATTTTGGGGATAACCCTGTCAATAAGGCCTATGGATCTTTTGGATTAAACTCTCATAGAAGAAGGAAGACATCATAAAGACACCCAGAAAGTGGGGGCACCAAGGTCAACTGGAAGAGAGTAGGAGCTGCGCAGCCCCAAAATGGATTTCCCATGCCTGGTTTTAATCATCACTATGGTATTCTGTGTCTTGGTTTTAATCATCACTATGGTATTCTGTGTCAAATGGAATGAGTAATCCCAGGTGCTTTGGAAATGTTAAATTGTTCGTAAGTTCCTTAGAGCTTTGTTTCTCCTTTGAACCCCGTGGATGATTTTGGGCCTCAGAACAGGTATATTAAACCGTCTCCATTTCAGCTGATAATTGAGGGCCTCTCAAAGTCTACCTAGAAAAGAATGTCTTCTACCACAGGAAGGAACAGATGATGCAAAATTCTGATTTTTTAATCTAAAGTTTGGTCCTGTCTGGCAACACAATTGAAGAAACATGACTTTCCAATCTATTTGGAAGGTGAGGGTTCCAAGTACCCCCTCACTGTGATCTGAAAATTGTGAAAATCTATACTAATGAGAAGCTTAGGAATCACCCAGACCTGGGTTTAAATCCTAGATTTGCCACATGTTTGGGGTGGTGGGGTGGACTGAGAGACCCTGAACAGATAACATCTATGAGCCCTAGTGTTCTCATGTGTAAAACAGGACTATACCGCCTCACAAAGATTTGATGAAGATTAAAGGAAATTACAGATGTTAAATGCTTAATAAGAATCTAGTACATAGTAAGAGCTTAACGTATATTAGCTGTCATTGTGTTGACAACAATCATGATAATTTCAAGCTTTTATATCCAATTTTGTGTTGCTGAATGCCTTATTAGGTATGAATGAACATCTCAAACATATTTGTCCATCTATCATTATTGCTATATATGTTGTTCACCCAACCATCATATCAAATTCCTGTTCCTTTAGTTGGGAGGTTCTTATTTTTGGGGGGGATCATAAACCTCCTTGAAAATCTGATGAAGTGTGGGTGATGTGCTCCTCTCGGAAGCTCCAATAGCACCTCACAGTTTCCACCTGACCCCACTGTACCTCCATCCGCCTGCACTGTGACTGCTTGTTTATTCCTTTTTCCAGGCTCTGGGAGGTCAGGGACTTTATCTGCCCAGATCACCATTTTCTTTCCCTTGCTTAGCTCTGTGCCTGGTAGAGAATAGGTGTTTGATATTCATTGAATGCATAAATGAAAATTGCAAAGCCTTCCCCTGACCCCTTAAAAATTCACCTACACTCAAGCTTTTGCATCTAATTTCAGACCCTGTCTGAGGACTCCAGGTAAGAAGCTACTTTAATGACCACCCATTGTAGGTCATTAAAAATGCAGTAGGGAAATTTTCAGGCCAAATAATGAAGCAGCCTGTTTTTCAGGCCAACTAATGAAGCAGCTTTACCGCAGGCCAGAAAGAAAGTGTAGATCGTCACCTCAAGAGAGGAAGGACAAAGTCAGAATTGACACTGTGTTCATGATGAAGGCAACCTTTGTCCAGATCCCTTGTTTTACCAAAGATGACAAGAGGAGCCAGCCATGCCCAAGGTCACATGGCTAGTGGTAAAGAGACTTGAACCTCCTGGCTTCCAGACCAGTGCTCATCAAACTCAAACCTTCCCCCTCTTCCCCTCTAGCACTATCTCCCCAGAAACTCAGTCCTTACGAGAATTCAATGGACATTTTCTTCCAATCATGGTCAGAGAATAATATAAGAAAATGCAGGATTTACACAACTTTGGTCAAATGAGGGGACAGGACTTTAAATGAAAGAGTTGATTTAAATCTTTTAAAACCTGCAGAGTGAAGGGCTTGCCTCATTGCCTCATTTGAAAGATGAAATCATTCTATCTTTATTTTTCATTGATGGGAGTCTGGCTTTGGAGGGAAAAAGATCTAGCACTTGAGAGTTGGCCCAGTGAAGACAGGGATTGTCATTTTCTCCTGAGGCTTAGCAACGCCTTTAGCTCAGGCCTGGCCCATGTATCCTCCAAAGTGACAAAGGTACAGCATTTCACACAGGAACACTCGGGGAGCTTTTCTCCACGAGACGCTGCGTGAGAATCCATTCATCTCACTGCCACATATGCAGGGTATTTCTCACGAGCTTAGCCAGACATTGGGGTTTTTTTAAACTATGAAAAAAAGAGCCTTATCCTCATCATACCAGATTGCTCCATCGGATACACATCACACATGGTGTTTAGAGAAACGTGACACGATCTGAGAACATCTGCAATTCTCTAGAACATACTGTTGTTGGGACTTGACTTAAACTAAACAATAGACATCAGACTTTCCTTCAGAGGTTTTACACTGAATCTTTCCATTATAGCACAAATGGCTCCTTCTGAAATGGCACCAATTAAAAATGCTCCAGGACATGAACATCACAGCTCAAATTCAGATACTCACGTTATTAACAATGGTGCTCATTCCCGTTTCAGAGATGAAAATTACAGAGGAGATACCAGTGGGTTTTCCTCCATTGCTACTGTCATTTGCTACGGAGGCCACAAATTCAAGAGATCACTCATTCTTAGATTAACAAAAGCAGTCACCACCTAGCAAAACATCAGGCCCTGTGTAGGTGCTTTATATGCACCACCTCTTATAAGTCCCTCAGTGGTCCTTAGAGACAGCTGCTATTATCTTCCATGATATACATCAGGGTACTGAGGCCCAGAGCCCAAGTGATATTGTAGAGCACTTGCTGTGTGCTAAGCACTCTCCATGCATTTTATTTATAGTATCTCATTAAATCTCACCAAACCCGTTGAGGTCAGTGCCATCATAAGCTCCAATTTACAGCTGAAGAAACTGAGACAGGTCTCAAAGCTAGGCCTAGTTTCCTCCAAAGTTCAATCACATTTGTTCCATTTGACAGTATGACGGAAGACCCTTTTTTGGTTAAGAGTATAGACTCTGTAGTTAAACCTCCTGGACCCTGACCTTGTTGGCAGTATGATCTTAGATAAGCATGAGTTAACTTTCCCATGGCTCAGTTTCCTTATCTGTAAAATGGCATAATAATGGAACTTACCTCAAAGGATGGAGAGAATGCAATGCAAAGCACGTAGTGTGGGGTCTAGCATACAGTAAGTTCTCAGCCAGTCATTATCAGTATTAAAAATAATACTGGCTGGTGGCTCACGCCTGTAATCCCGGCACTTTGGGAGGCCGAGGCAGGCAGATTACTTGATGTCAGGAGCTCAAGACCAGCCTGGCCAACATGGTGAAACCCCATCTCTACTAAAAATATAAAAATTAGCTGGGCGTTGGTGGGTGCCTGTAGTCCCAGCTACTTGGAAGGCTGACGCAGGAGAACTGCTTGAACCCTGGAGGCAGAGGCTGCAGTGAGCCAAGACTGTGCCACTGCACTGCAGCCTGGGCGACAGAGTAAGACTCTGTCTCAAAAAAAAAAAAAAAAAAAAAAAAAAAAAAAAAAAAAAAAAATAACATTTATTCTTATTTTTATATAAAATAAGGCTATATTCACAAAGGATATGGGGATTAAAGCAAACCAAAACAGAAGAGTGAGGGTAAGTTTAATTGTGTGATAAGGATTTAGGTAAGATGGCTTAGGCAACATGGCAAAACCTCATCTCTACCAAAAAATACAAAAGTTAGCTGGGCACGGTCGTGGGTGCCTGTAGTCCCAGCTATTCAGGAGACTGAGGTGAGAGGATCATCGCTTAAGCCCAGGAGTTTGAGGCTGCAGTGAGCTATGATTGCACTGTACTCCAGCCTGGGTGACAAAGCAAGACCCAATCTCAAAAAACAAAAAAAAAATTAAGAAATAAAAAGTAAAACTTAAGGATTAAGGTAAGAGATGCCCCACTGTGCAGCACAGAGCTCCATCGGATTGGAAAAAGTGGCTGCCAGGGGATACCTCCCCTTATTAGTTCGGACAGGCTTATGTGCTGGTCTCCTTGTGGGAAGTCCTCTGCTGCTCAGTGTTAACAGAACACACAATGAACTTTTCCTTGCTTTTGTCTCTACCAGAACTCCACTGAGTGCGCCCTGCTGTGTGGTTTTAACCCTGGTCTTGGGATAGGTTTCCATGGCTATAGGAAAGAGGTGGAGACAGGGAATACCACCTTCTGAGTTCATCAGCGCAGAAGTGTGCACCGGCAGCAAGACATGATTCACCCTAGTTAGCTTTCAAGAGAAAACTGTGTCTGCTGATTGGGTAGATATTGTTGAGGCAAGATGCAGTATGTCTAGCCTGTGTCCAACATATATTGGGTTAGGTCATTCCTTTCATCTTCTCTAATGGTGCCCAGTAAAATGAGAATGAAATGCAAATCCCTTACCCTGGCTCTGGGCCACCCAGACGCATTTGTGGGTCTCTAGCTACATCCCCAGACCCTGTATCTCTCCCTTGATCACAAGGGCTTCCTTCCCTCTTTAAGCTCTTTATACCAGCTCCTCCTTTGCTTGTGACACTCTGTTTCCACGTTTTTCATGTACCTCCATCTTTCTTCTGTTGGGCCTCTTCTCAAATGTCAGTCTTCAAAGAGGCCTTCCTTGAGACTCCATAAACTACTGTAGTTCTCTGATTCACTTCCTTACTCTGTCTTGTTTTTCTATCTGCTAAAATAGAACTGATAATTCTTGTCCTTCTCTCACAGCATTTCTTTGAAGAGCAAATGAGATTCATGTGTATGTGTCTATGAAGATGCTTTTATAATTGTGAGTGATCACCAGCGATGTAAAGGAGGGTTCAATTCCTATGTCAGTTCACATTGGGTGGGTTTTTCTGAAGCACAGTCCTGACATGAATTCCAAGACTGCAGTATTCTTGGTGACAAAGGGTGCAGCAATCCCTTAATGATGACTGACTTGGGAGAGGGAATTAGAGGTGTGGGTGTCACATATTTGCTATCTGTGCCAAAAATAAAGTCATATATTAACAGAAGCCAAAAATCAATAATTTACAAATAGCTTCCTCAAACTTTCAATGGTACTTCTGGAAAAGTGAGATTTGAAATTTTACTTTCTTCCCTTTGTGCTGCACAAATTTATTCCCCTGACATTACTTTTATATTTAAAACTAATTAGAAAACTTCATAGGTTTCATCATATATTTAACATCATTGCTAAAGTTCTAACATTATTTTTGGAAATCATCAAAAGAGAAAAGTGTAAGAGAGACAAGGAAAACAGAGAAGTTTTCCATGTTTAATGTTATGTCATCACAAAGTATTATTTTGATATTACTTTTTTTTTTTTTGATACAGAGTCTTGCTCTGTAGCCAGGCTGCAGTGCAGTGGCACAATCTCTACTCACTGCAACCTCTGCCTCCTGGGTTCAAGCAATTCTCATGCCTCAGCTTCCCAAATAGCTCAGATTACAAGCGCCCACCACCATGCCTGGCTAATTTTTGTATTTTTAGTAGAGATGGGGTTTTACCATATTGGCCAGGCTGGTCTCGAACTCCTGGCTTCATGTGATCTGCCCACCCTGGCCTCCCAAAATGTTGGGATTATAGGTTTGAACTACTGTGTCTGACCTTACAAATTTTATAAATAGTGATAGGCAAATACATCTAATGAAACTAGAGTATTATTTATCATTTCTTTGGATGAACCAATCCATGTAAGGAGGGTGTGGTTCCGGGTTTCTCCTGCTTCACCAGACAGTAACCCACCATGGCTCTCTCTTTGATGCTGATATCATATAATTTTCAAAGCATTGAGACAGATTTTAATTCATTCAATAATTAGGTCAATAAAAACCATTATTGCTGAGAGTGCCATTAAAAGTCCATAATGTTACCTTAATGGGGGAAAAACTAATATAGTTCTGTTGGATTTTTTCCATGAAATTAATATTATAGCATTTTAGTGGGTGTCTTAAATAGCTTAAATAGACATTTTTATTAACAGAACTAATCACAGAATTAAAACAAATGAAAATCATTACATTTGCTATGATGAAGTATCCATGTTCACAGGATTTTATAAGCCCCGTTCCTGTGAAGAACCTGAACATTTACTACCACAAGAACAGTATATTAAACTTGCCTGGAGCGCTGCTTAGGGTCCCAAAGAGGCTGCCAATTTGTGTTTTGGTGATTTCTCCTTGAACACCATGGCTCCATTTCTCAGAGCCACTCTACTGGGAAACATTCCAGAATCATAACCTCCCAAACCAAAAACCTTCTTCAAGCCCCCTTTTTGGTTGGTAGCATTTCATCTAGGACATTTAAGACAGTATTTCAGCTCAGAAAAACACTAAGGCAGAAGGGGTTGCACCTACACCACCCAGAAATGTTTTATCACCTCTCCTTCCTCAGCTTAATCACTAACGGTAGATAGATCTTAAGACGAGCTAAGGTAAGCTCTAGAATAGTGCTATATGATTTCGGTAAATTCTCACTAGAAGAGCAAGAAAGCAGGAGGAAAGAAGATTATACCAAGGGCTTCCTCTCAGACCACATGAATGCTACAATTCTGTGAGTTACTCAAATGCGCAAGTCACTGCTTATGGCTGCATCATTGCTGCCTGGCTACCTGCAACTCTTTTCGTAATCAGATGTACCAGGATTCACAAGAATTCAGGGGTGATCAATATTGATCAAAGGCCAAGGCCATAGATGTAGCTGGCACATTATACACTGACAGAACGCTTGCTAATATACACACAGAAGTAGCGGCTGGAGCCTATGAGGCTGTGCAAACAGTACAGGCTTTGGGTTTGGGAAGACCTGCGTTAGATTTTAGTACTTTTGTTCCCAACAGGATGACCAGGGGCAGGTTAGCTCACTTCAGTTTTCAGTTTCAGCCTCTGGAAAATGGATTGATGAAGTCCACAGTTGTTGGAGTCCGTGGTTTTCAGGAAGGTTTGAAAGAGATTCCAGATGAAAAATATCTAACACTGTGGCTGGCAGAGAGTAAGGGCTATTCTTCAGAGGAAAGAGAGTCATCTCAGTTGGCATTGACACTCAGGCCTTATTTCCCAGGACATATTTAAAATATGATTGGCAGGGTAGCCTCTGCTAACCTCCACCTACACTGGCTAACTCTTAGAAAGGCTTGTGCATGCCCAGACACACTGAATCTAAACAAACCAAAGGGAAGCTGCACTTCTCCACCTATTACTCCCTTTCCCTCCCTAGGAAGATTCTAGAAACACTAGGAAATCTACTTAAATATTTTTATTTAACTCAGTTTTAAACAACATCTGTCAGAAAATGCCATTCTTAGTAAAATAAACCTTCTTTGAAGGCGCATATAGACTTACATATGTGATATTGGCAACCAATCAGCATTTTGGGTGACTGGGGAGGTCTTGGGAACTGGGAGGCACAGTAAGAATGAAAGGCCTTGTTTGACCTCCCTGAGTTCTAAGCAAGATGTGGTGCCTGAGAAAGCTTATGCAGGTCCTATTGGGCAAGACTATAAAGCCATGCACAATGGAGGAAAAAAATACCTTTAGGGCATGGACTTTTGGTTTCTCAAGGCCTGTGATGGAAGGCCCTGAAACTCCCCCAACAGGGATGGAAGTAATCTGTGGATATTTTGTTCATGAGAAGTAGAGGAAAAGGGGAGGGGAGAAAGTGGAAACAGCAATGTGTCTGGAAACCAGCTGGCACCCTGTGCCCTGAAGTAAATAAACTGGGTAAAGAAATATGACAGCTAGACAGTCCTAGAAATGAACATCCTGAAATCATCCCATAAACTTTATTTTGGAGGGGGATAGGGAAGAGAAGAGATTCTTTCTTCAATGTGTTTCATTTAGTTGGTGATATTATTGGGCATTAACTTGGGATTCACTATTCCTGTGCCAAGTACTCACTTTTGCTGAAATTACCAAATATACTGTGGAACAGAGACTCTTATCAGAAAATTGATCTATAATACATAAAGGCGTCTTGCAAGAAAAAAGTCCCTTGTGGGGGCGAATTTTTTAAATGCTTCACTGCAGGCCTTTCACAATCACATGGAAATTTGGAGATTGCTCAGATATTGTTTCTGTGGGAAGAGGAGAAAGGGAACAAAGAGACACATAATACTTGTGACTTTACAGGCTCCTACCATTTTCTAGTCTATTCGACAAGAGCAGCAGAGGTTCATACCAAGGAAGTGAAATCCATTCAGGAATACAAAAATTATTTACAAAAAAAACAGGCTGTGCTTTGCATTCTTTTCTATTACTTTGACAATTGCCAAGAAGTGTAGCTGTGCTCGCTCAGTATTATTTAAATTAAATTATCAAATGCAAATGCTAAATATGAACCTCTCAGCAAAGCACTGGATTATAATGCCATGTCCTCTATTCAGAGTAAAAGCTGATTACTGGTTCTGGAGTTATAAACATGTCAGACAATAATTTAATTGCTTTGCAGGTAGAGGAATATGCAGCATTCTTGTTCTCATTCTGGAATTCAACACGACTCTTTAATACAACATAATGATCATAAACACGCACAAAGTCTTCGCCTGACACCTGCTTTATGGTAAAAAGAAGCTATTGCAAATTTCCGCAAAGCTCAAAGAATGAGGCAGTGTCAGATTTTTTAATCACTAAGCAAAACAGGTTTCTCACCAAGTGGCCCGGGCTTTTACTCCTGGTTCAGAGAGTTAAAAGACACATTTTCAAAATGAGTTTAAAGCTATAATGAATTTCAGGTGCAAAGGACCACCTTCTAACAGCTAATTCGCTTCCTGTCTTCAACTGAGCTGTTAACCATAGGCAGCCAACATGTGCACCCCTTTCTTGGGCCACAGGTGAAGACAGATGTCACAATCAATACTCATTAACTCTGGGATCAGTGTGTATATTCCTCAGGAAGAGAAAGGGAGTCTTAAATGTAACTAGGAGGACTTCGTAAGCATTTTCTGAGCATTCCAGTGGCTGAGTGTTAAACCACAACAGGAGTGCAGGAGGGGGAGAGAAGGGGGAGGGTGAGAGAAGGAAAGGAAGAAGAAAGAGGTCACATTTTGTGATCTCCTCTGTCTCTGGAGCTCTTTTTTATCAGCTCGTGAAATTCCCAAGGATCCTGACCATCTCCCCACTTCCCAGCTCATTGCAAAAGAGTTGTTGAACATTTCTTTGCAATTGGGTAGGGAAAGATCTTGAAAGGTGGATCCAACTTGAATGTTAGATTTTTATGAAACATGATACAGAAATTGTAGAGTTGCAGAACTGCACCTGCTCATTTGCTGACTATGATGACCCAACATTTATTGAGCACTGTATGACAGGCCTGTGCTACCTCAATGCTTCATCTGCAATACCTTATTTAATCCCTATGGCAATCCCATAACCCTATAGGAAGCAGTCATCCTTTTACATATGATGCACATAAAACTGTCTGAAATGATTTGCACCTAATATTATGATGGTAGGCTTAAATGCTTTCATTTTTGTACTTTGCTGTGTTTTAATAAGTTTTTGTGATAGATGTGTTCTCATTTTTGCAAAATCAAGAATAACTTAAAAATAAAAGACCAGGTGCCAATGCAAATCTCCCAAGATGTTAACCTTAGTTAATTCTGGGTGATGAGAACATAGATGATTGTTATTTCCTTCATTGTACATTTATGAATGTTTAGTTTCCCTACATAAGTGAAAATATAGACTTTAAAAAAGAAAAACAAAAGAAGAAGCTCTTTACTACTGCCACGGTATGAGCAAAATGAAGCCCAAATTTTATTAAACAGCAGGGAGACCCAATGCTATGTATCAATGCCAGACACACCATGAAGCATTTGCTATGCATAATCCCATCAGCTCCTTCCAACAACTCTGGGAGGTAGATGTCACCACCCTCACTGTACAGACAAGCAGAGTGAGGTTTTGAGTGGGTAAAGGACCTGCACATGAGGTCACTCAGGTATCTGGCCTTCACTTACCCTTCTGGCCTGAGGCTCCATGGCATGTCCTCTGACCTTTGCTCATACCCTGGTCTCCAGCCGCCAGAGTCCTTGTCTTTTTCTGACCACAACCTCAAGGTCCCTAGGTCCGTACCTAATGTTCACACTCTGTCATCCACTTGGAAAGCCATTTTCCAGGCTACATCCATTCTTCCAAATGTGTATCAAATACTTCCCCTTCCACAGAGATTCTCTGAGTCACCTCAGCCTTAGTGTATTCACCTTGGTGTAGTATATGCCACAGGCTGCCACATGGCAAGTGCCAGGCCAGCTCAGGCACACTGAATGCTCCGTATGGCTTACACAGTGTTTAAAATATTTTAAAAATAATTAGATTTGTACTCAAAAAAAAAAAAAATGTGTACCTAGTGGCTCAGGTTCCTCTACCCTGCTTGGCAATAATTTATGTAGCCAAAGCCTCTGCCCTATTCAGATAGAAGCCTGTGTGTGCTCTAGTTCCCAACAGTCTCCTTTTAATACTCCTTCTTATCCTTGGCCCATTTCTCTTAACTCATTGTTGTCAGACCTCTGAGCCCAAGCTAAGCCATCACATCCCCTGTGACCTGCACATACACATCCAGATGGCCTGAAGTAACTGAAGAATCACAAAAGAAGTGAAAATGGCCTGTTCCTGCCTTAACTGATGACATTACCTTGGGAAATTCCTTCTCCTGTCTCAGAAGCTCCCCCACTGAGCACTTTGTGACCCCCGCCCCTGCCCGCCAGAGAACAACCCCCTTTGTCTGTGATTTTCCATTACCTACCCAAATCCTATAAAAGTGCCCCACCCCTATCTCCCTTCGCTGACTCTTTTGGGACTCAGCCCGCCTGCACCCAGGTGATTAAAAAGCTGTATTGCTCACATAAAGCCTGTTTGATGGTCTCTTCACATGGACATGTGTGACAATTGTTTTATGTGCCCAGCACATCACAGGTGTTCATTGAGGGCCAGAAACTAGTCAGGTCACTACTGCTATAATCCTAGGGTGAGAAAATGGTGGTCTGAATTAGAAGCAGTGAGAACAGAGAAAAGATATTCCAAAGGATCTGTCCTCTGAAGTTACAGGCTTTATTTATTTATTTGAACACATTCTATCTTGAACTGTAGTGATACGGGTATACATCTTAACTATTCTACTTGACTGACTCCATCTCCCTGAAGACACGTGTCAGGTGCCATGCCTGCCCTGTGATATCCCCAGCCCTGCCTAGCTGAATGGTGCATACATAACAGGCACGGGATGAATGTTAGTCGACTGATCATTCATTTTAATCCTGCAACGCGGCATTTATGTTTCCGCTACATTTAAAAGCTGGCAAAACACACGTCCTTCCCTCCCACTCACTAAATTAAAAACTCAGTACGTTAATTATCCAAATTAAAGTCAAGAGTCTGAGATATCCCCACCCCCCGCCCCCAATTTATAAAGACAGGGATGAGACAAATTTTTTGCCAAGTTGTAGGGACAGAAAGACTAAAGAATGAGGACCTTACAGGCGAGCACGGGACCAGCGAAGGATTCTGTTTTAAGGTCATCTCCTGGCGCTCATTAGTGCTGTTGCTCTTCACCTGGGTGAGCGGAGCGCTTCCGTGGAGAAGAGACCTCCGCCGGCTCCTGCTGCATTAACAGTCTCCGAATGTGATTTGGCAGCAGCACGGGTCTCATTAGAGTGTGGGGAGGTGCAAATGCAGAAGGCCTCACTTTGAGAAAACACTTTGCATATGAACAAAGGTGCAAAGATGTCAGGCTTTTAAAGGGAACCTGCATCTCGCTCCTCACTTAGCAAAGTCATCAGGAGATTCTGCTAAGTAAAGAAGTTCTCGACCTTTCCAAGCTATTAAAGGTGACCCAACAAAGCAAAGTGGCTTTGTTCCCCAAATTTCTTTTTGTCAGTTGCCTTGAACAACCAAGCCTGAACAAAACAGCCTAAGGGAGATTGCCAGGTAATAATAAACCCCCAATTGCTTCAGTAAAGGATATCTCAAAGAAGGAATAAAATAAAAATAATATCAGAATTAAAGAGGCACAAAAAAACCTGACCATCCGGAGCATGTAGATTCTGGGTAGCAACGAATGTATTAGGTTGGTGCAAAAGTAATTGCAAGTTTTTGCCATTACTTTCAATGGCAAAAACTGCAATTACTTCTGCACCAACAAAATACTTGGGGCCTGGTTCTCAGGGGTAGGGCTTCCAGCATTTTAAGTAGCAGCCTGCCATCAGGAAAGATGTGCATATTCATCATTGATGTGGCTTGATCATGATATATTCTGTTTCCTTGAGCAGGGAACAGCCTCAGCAACATCTCGCAGAGTGACCATCAGGTTATGTCCTTGTCTCTGGTTCATTTGAGGAGAGTAGGAAATTGTGAAACCCACAAGAAGAGCTTATGGCTCCTCCTCACACTCCTACGCTTAAATCCAGGAAGAGACTGCCAGGCGTTGGTCAAGTTTGAAAATATTTAATGGACTACGCATTGTCTGCACTGCACCATTTCAAGGTCAATAGCTGTCTGTCTCTTTATCCCACAAGGCTAGGTTTTCCGTTGAAGAAGGTACTGCTGTTACTGGTAGAGGGTGTCCAGGTTTGTGGCGTCTTGAACAAAGAACTGAACACAATGCACAAACAAAGCAAGGAAAAGAATGAAGCAACAAAAGCAGAGAAAGTGTTGAAAATGAAAGTACACTCCACAGGGCGGGAGTGGGCCCAAGCACAGGTTCTCAAGGGCCCCATTACAGAATTTTGGGGGGTTTAAATACCCTCTAGAGGTTTCCGTTGGTTACTGGGTGTATGCCCTATGTAAATGAAGAGGATGAAGTAAAGGTATGAAGTCATTTACTTGGCATATGCCCTATGGAGAGGACAGCCCCTGTCACAGCTCAAGTGTGAATCAGCCTTATGTTCCCTGCCTGCAGACCCTGTTTCCCTGTCTCACTGCTGCTTGGGTTTCCTTAGAAGGCCCTTTGCTGACTCTGCCTTCTGGAAACTGGCAAGTCAGGTGATCTCTGGAGCTGCCCCACCCTAGAAAGTGCAGAGTGAACAGCCAAGGACTGTCGTGTACTAAGCATTTGGGGAAACCACTCTTTCTCCCAGGTTGGTGGGCTCTCTCAAGACAGATACCTGTACTTACTTGGTATTGGAGTGCTCTAATCTTAGAGTCTAGTGTAGGCTTCAGGGGAGAGGGAGCTAAGGCGGCCATTCTATTTGCTTTGTTTCCAGGCCATGGGTCTGTCTCTAGAGTGAGAAAGAGTCCTCCTCTGTCTAGCTTGAAGCAGTAGAAGACTGTATGGGGTACGGAATAAGAAGCTCAAAGTGCCCCTTTGCGGCGTGTCCTGCTCTGTGGGCACTTACTCTTTCAGAGCTTGTGAAGACAGAGATACAGGTCAGTCAAGCCCAGGACCAGGTGTTTGGATGGTTCTTATCCCCAAGTTTTCTAATTTCACTAGGAATATTAAAGGCAATTTAATGCAATCTGCATTTTACAGATGAAAGTGATGGGATTCAGGACATGTTCCCCCAAAAGATGGTACCTTGGCATAGTGAATATTTTAAGCTAAAGGAATATGAGAAAGTAACAGAAGCAGGAAGGTCTTTCTGACTGCTCACTCCTTCTTCGTCCTTGAGGCAGGTTAGAAGACCCTCATTGGAAAGGTGCCCTGAAGAAAGGAATGTTCTTATCTCTGAAGACAAAGGGGCACAGAGAAGAATCTGAACAAAACTCTGTGCTGTGTCCCCAGTTTATTGCCATTAGACTATATCCTTTTTGAGTATACATTTTAGAGCTCTACATTTATAGTCTTTCCAATGCTCCATTCCACTTCTACAGTTAGACTGGTCATGGCTAACTCAAAACCTTGAATGTGGAGCTTCTAGATCCCCAGTGGCAATTCCCATCAAGGAGAATTTTGCCTACTTGCCTCTCTCCTACCATTCACAGTCATTGTTACTGCAAGTGAGTTAAAGTAGTTGAGCAAATCATATATATATATATAATATATATATCACAAATATATATCTCCCCAGTATATGGGGTTAGAATGCAGCTGTGGAACACGGGGGTGTCCTTTTAGTGACTCAAACCAAATTATCACTGGAGAAACAATGAGAACAACAAAATAAAATGCAAACCACCAAAATACAAATATAGTCCTCATCTCAAGAAAAAGGTAAGGGAAAGATCTTCAGAAAGCCACATGGCTTTTCCCCCTCTATTAATTATTTAGTCTCAGCTCAGACAGTTCCACAAACAGAACAGTCATAAACAGGCCCATTGCCATACTTCTGGGGATGAGGAAAACACCAGGATAGAAATCTTCAGTGGGCTAGCATGGGACTCTGGCTGTGATCCCTCTTATCCAAAATTCTGCTAAGGGACTTGCCTGAGAACACACACAGATTGCTCTATGAGAGCAAGACAAGAGATATATGAATAGGTTAGATAATGCAATGAATATAGAAAATTACATTTTGGAATGTTGTATTCCATCTTATGGGGCAGGATTTAATCAGGATCCTAGTGCAGTCTTCCATCTGGAGTCCCAAATCCAGTGTCACACATTGCAGATTGGGGTGGGGAAGATCTAGCTTAACCCTAGTGAGGAAGATGTCCTGCCCAGTTAACTTTCAGCTCAGTGGGTATTAGTAGCACAGCAGGGACGCCAAACAGGAACACATTATGGGGTGTCATCAGAAAGAATAAGGTCCAGAGCTATGTGGTGGGTTAGAAGTTTGAAAGTCAGAAAAGGCTTTGGAAGCCCTCTTGTCTTCCATTTTGCAGGTGAAGAAACTGAGGGCCAGAGAGGATGAATAATTTGTTTAACATTCAGGTTACACGGAGAATTAATGTCAGGACCCAGACTTTCCAAGTTCCAGGCCAAAGCAGGTGATTATCCTGTAGCATGTACTGGCCATATTTCCCAGCAGCAGTATATCCCAGCAGCAGCATAATTTCAGAAAAGGAATGTAAAAAGGGGATATATCCAGTGGAGGGTACCCTGGATAAGGGATTTCAAAGATGCACAATTCCAGGACACAGGGTGATTAGTCATGAGAAGTGGAGATATGGGGTGGGGGTGCGTGATGGTTTCCAAAGACATAGGAGAAAAAAACATTAACAATGTGGGCCATGGAAAAGGAATTAAACTTCAGCTTGGTTTCATGGGGCAGGTAGATAATTAGTGGGTGGATTGGAAGAAAGCGATTTATATGTCTGTGGTGAAACATACACACAATGTAAAATCCACCATTTAGCCATTTTAAAGTATATCGTTCAGCAGCATTTAGTGCATTCACAGTTCTGTGCAAACATCACCACTACCTAGTTTCAGAACATTTTCATTATCCCAAAGGGAAGCCCTGTACCCATTAAGTGGTAACTCCCCTTTTCCCACCCACCCAGTCCCTGGCAACCACTAATCTGCTTTCTGTCTCTATCAATTTGCCTATTATGGATATTTCATAGAAACAGAATCATACAATATGTGGCCTTTAGTGTCTGGGAAAGCAGATGCTTTTTTAACATAATTAAAATTGCAGGACGAAGAGTGTGGTTTGAAAGGGGGCTTGGTAATGACCGAGGATGCTTGAGTTCAGGCTAGAAGGCTAGAAGTCTGCACGGTAGGGATATTGCGGAGGGGGCTCTGAACAAGAAGTGGGCTTGAAAGGACGGCTCTTCAGGGCTTTTCAGTCCTGGAGATGGAGGCTCTCTCTGACAAGGCCCTGGGATCATCTCCCTCTTTCCCCACAACTCCACCTCTGCCAGTGATGGCCACTCGCTACCGTATGGTAAAACTCAGGTCCAACCACCTCCACTCCTTTTGCTAATTTCCTCTCTTTTCATTCTCCTCCTACCTCTGGGTCTCTTGACGCTTGCTTGCCAATTTGCCTGACACACTGCAGATACTCTTCTCACTCAAGCATGTTTGACCTGAACATACAGCTTTCTGCTGAGCTGATCTGGAGTTTCAGTTGGCCGTTTGTGCAGCCAGATATGAGTTAAGAACAGGGATAAACAAGGATGACTTGAGCTTTAACTATACCGATTTGGCCCAATAGGCTCAGGGATAATCTATAAGACCTAACAGTTGAGGGCAATAAAATTAGCTACAAAGGGACCGCAGGGTAGAAACAATGTCTTTTGATACTTCACGCAACACACAGTCACACAAAAGACACTAAAAACTCTCCGACACAAGCCTTACAACAGCTTAGAGGAGAGGCATTGTGCTTGAAAACCTATATTTGAAAAAGCAGAGAGGAAACCCGCGGTGACTGAAGTGTCATATTCCAGGTGATGATGATGGATTTCATCCCAAGACCTGGAAATCATGTTAGAACTACAGTATCAGCCCAGCTTTGTGTCTAGGGCTTAAACTTGAAATGTTGTTTACATAAATAGTAAAGGAACACACACTGGGTTGAAGAGTGTATTCTCCAAAAATGCATGTCCACCTAGAGCCTCAGAATGTGACTTTATTTGGAAAGAGGTCTTGGGAGATGTCATTAGTCAAGATGAGGTCACACTGGATTAGACTGGGCCCTAAATTCAATGACTGGTGTCCTTATAAGGACATCAACAAAGGGCAGAAGGCCATGTGAAGACAGAGCAGACACTAGAGTGATACGGCTGTAAGCCAGAGAAGGCCAAAGATTGCAGAAAGGAAGGATTCTTCCCCAGAACTTTCAGAGAGAGCATGATTCTGCTGACACTTTGGTTTTGGACATCTAGCATCTTGAACTGGGAGAGAATGTATTTCTGTTGTTTTAAGTCACTCAGGTTGTGCTAATGTGTTACAGTAGTCCTAGGAAGCTAACATAGTACACTCCTGATTCCCTCTTCTTTTATACAATTGTACAAACCTATTTGAAACATGGAAAAAGCTCTTAGTTCTTACAATACAATCTCATTATATTTGTAGTTCAACTTCTGAACACAGGTTTAGAAATAAATAGGGTCTGATTTCACTGATTTTCAGAGGGCTTTCTTTGCAGTGACTGGGGTTTGTTTTATTTATTTGCTTGCTGATTTCCAGGAGAAGAGAGGATTGGCCTCAGACACTTTCGTCTTCAGACCCGTGCCTCTCCTTTGAGAATCCCTTCCCCGAAGCTGCCAAGTAGAACCTTCCCCCACACTGTTCATCCTTTGTTCCCTGCTCTCCTTTTCCAGGCCGAGAGACCTGGGGCCTTGGAAGCAAGCACTCGCTGGCTGAGCTATGATTCCCCCATGTTGATTATAATTTTTATCACATTATATGGGATCCCTCTGGTGGTTACTAGGGGATACATCAGTTTTGAGAGATTGGAACCTAACCAAAGAATCTTCAAATCTAAAGGATAAGAGGACTCAGAGTTTACAAGTCACAGCAAGCAGATGCTGGTCTGCTTTAGGTGCCTTTTACGGGGATTATGAGATGGCTCCTGGGGCCCGAGGAGGGTCTTCTGAGGTGTGAAAGGCTGCACCAGTGGTCCTTGAAAGCCATCGTCATTTGTGTGAGTAGGAATACTGGAGGAGCTGTCTTGCTACATGAAAAACAGCATGGAGCATCCCAGGCACATCAAAGGAGTGGTTTGAGTCGCAGGCTGCAGAGGCTCAGAGAGAGTGACATATAAGACCCCGATGAGAGGCCAGTGGGGACAGTATTTCCAGACCTTGGCATGAAACAGGTTTCTGAGCATCTCACGAAATGTCTGTGAGGGCAGCTCCTCACAGTGACCCTCCCAAATCAGTCAAAGCTGGCCCCCTATCTTAATTATGACTTACGAATAGAAGCATTCATCTGACTGGATGCAGTTTGTCACATGGTTTACAAGAGTGGCAGAATAAGAAATAACTTACGAAACGAGTACATTTTCTTGGCTGGCTGGGGCACTCAGAATTGACATTGGTAAGGCTCTATTAAAATGCCTTTATGTTCTGATATACACAGATGTGTTAATTTATAGCATATTCATCAGAAGACATAAATTAATTGCTCTCTGATGACTTTTATAACACCTCCTTTATGTCTCTCCACCCTCCCCCTCCAAAGTACACTGAAAAGGTCAACAGCACTATCTAATGCAGCACACTTCAACTTCCTTCCAAGCTTATAATTAAAGCTAATTAGTAGCTTTGGTAATTAGCACATGTAAGCTTTCTACTTTCTGAATTAATAAGACTGATTCAGGTTTTGAGCCAAGTAGACTTTTCACTCACTGGTTCTGATTCTTGAACTGTGTTTGGCTGGTTAATTTAAAACAGGTCTGTTCAAAGTGGGATACTAGAAAGAAACCATACTTATGATGGTCTACTGTCAAGCTAGTGTGATTTATGAACAGGCCAAAGTGGAACTGTTGTCACAAGAGAAAATCAGAATGCTCTAGGTTTCCAGTAACCGACCAGTCTCCACCTCTCAGTGTGAAATGAGTTGTGTCCCGTTACTATGTCACGTGGATACAACACAACCTCAAAGATGCTCTTGCACACTTGTGTCACCCTCTGATAACACATCTGTACTAAGCACATCAAATCCTCCTTATTTTAGGAGAATGCAGAGGCAATGGCAGTGGGGTGCCAAGATATAACTAACTGCTCATTTTGATTCAAATAAAAATCAAAGAGGAGAAAAATCATTAGTCAAATCAGCTTCTGCTTTTGTGTAGACAAAGTGATTCTCCAAATAGCTTCGTGTTTCTTTTTTTAGCCAGCATGTGGGCATCCTGCAGGCCCAGACAGAATTAAAAGTGCATGTTTTAAAATCAAGAAATCAAATCTATATTCTATTAAAAGAAAAAATGTGATTTGTTTTCAGACTTTAGAAACAGTTGGGATAAAAATTTCCATAAGTGAGCTCATTTGCTTTTTCTCTTCCCATACTAATCTCAGAAAATTTATTTTTGTTTTTTAAAGAAAGAAAGGAAGGAAGAAAAAGAAAATCACTTAGTGATTTACTGGACTCCTTATAAGTCCAGGACAATGGTGCGGGTTGCTCACAGCGCTAACAACTTTGATACATAAAGAAAAGGAAACAGTCACTGCTGCACAGAGAGGAATATATAAGACAGCTCTGGGTCACTAGAGTAAATGGTTTTCATTTAAATGGCACACTTACTGCCATTGTGATAGCCACATTTGGATCTGTAAGGGGCAGTTGATACTATTCAAGAGCAAGGCACATTTGGTCTTGGGGATGGCTGTGATTGTGAAGGTGACAAGGGGTTATGGATTCCCACAGCCTCACAGGCCTAGCTCAATGGGAAGCCTTGTGTCCCCTTGGCAGCTCACCCTACCTAGGTGGATACACTCCAGTAAGTTCCATATACAGTGGTTCTCAACTGGGGGAGATTCTGCCCTCAGGAGATACTTGGCAATGTTTGGCACAGTTTTGATTGTCATAACTGGTGGGAGAGAGTAGATACTACTGGCACCTAGTGAGTAGAGACTAGGAATGTTGCTAAATGATCAGCCATGCACAGGACAGTCACTCCCCAACAAAGATTATCTGGCTTCACAGGATAATAGTGCCAATGTCATGGAACCCTGATAGAGAAGGTCTAAACAGGGTCTGAGGCCCTCCTTATCTTTGAGTAAGAGTTAAATGTTAGCTTTCCAGATTGACTCTGGACTGATCTTGGCCTTATAAAAGTCAGACAGAAGTGAGTGATAGCTCACCCGCAGGGGCTAAGATCTGAGTCAGACTGGAAGTCGGCACACTCAGGGTAACTGCAGCTGCCTAAAAGCCCAGTGCTGGGCATTTTTATGTTGCAGCTAAGGCCGGCATGCTGCATTATGGATGAGCTCATGTGCCATGGCAAACAGTTTAAGAACGATGCTTATATTTAATGAATCCTAAATGGTTTATTACAGAGGGTCAAGTTTCTGCTTCCTGTGGGAATTTGACATTTATGAAAATGCGCACACATTAATTATTCAGTGGAGACGTCCTTCCTATGGAAATTCACTTTCCTGTACACTTGACAGCACTACATTCCCTGTCTGCATGGGCTACTTTGTTGTTAATCCTCTAAGCATTAATTAAATAAAATTTGCAACTGAGCCAGGATGCATCTACTCTCAAATATTATGCAAAAGACAGCTAAATGCTGTTTGATTTTTCCTGCTGGTAGCCAATCATTACCCATAGCTATTTACGTTCTTCCTTTTGTTCTTTAAAGCATAAACCTGGTATCTCTTCCCACTGAGAAGAAAACTATGCTCAGTAATTAAATTATACCGCATTAAACTTACTTAACTTAAGTTCACCAGCAGGGAAAATTCCGTGCCCCTGGGTTTAACAATAAGTCCTAATCACGTTTGCAAGCCATATCTTTTCTGTGAGTTGTTATAATTTTCGTTCCTGGGATTCCATTAAAAATGGTAATGTCATTACTCCTGTTACTGCTCAAAACCAACAGCATAATCCTGCATTTTAATTAGTAATTACAATTAATCATTATTTCATTAATGAAATGTTTAGTTGGTAATTGTCTTTGAGCACCTTACTCCCTAGGCTTATAAGCATTTCATAACATCTAATTCGTCGCCTGTTTCTGATGAAGTGGCACTGTCAACCTTATTTTATGTTAACACTTTGATGGGGCTCTGCGTCCTAGGCCTGCAACACCAACTGCATATTTACACCTTGGAAACGTGTGGCTTCTGGCTCTCGATAAGGTTCGCCTGAGGACGTACCCTCACATTCTTTCCTGCCAACTTAAGAAGGCGAGTCGGTGTGCTCCCAGAGAGCACAGTGTGTGAAGAGAGAAATAATAATTCCTGGAACGCTTACTTAATAATAAATCTGGGATCCAAATTCATGGATTTTTTGAGAGAGGATAGAGGAAGGATTTGAAGGTACTCTTTGGAACAGGAAGGTTGATTTTTAAAAGAGCTTAAAGAATTAAGAATAAGCTGGGAGGGTTGTCAAGAATTTAACATGAGGCAAGATTTTTGTTGATCCTTTTGCAATACCAAAGATATTCTTATTTATTAGGATGGATTTTTAGAGGTGAGGGGAAGCCTGTCTTCCCCACCAAAAGGTCAGGGACCCAAGTATGCCTTGCACACAATTGTATTCCTAGCTCCTGGTGCAGGGCTGGGCATACATGTGATTCTAAGTCATTGTTCCTGCATGGCCTATGGTTAGGCTATGAAGGGGGTAACTGAGGTACAAGAGTTAATGGTGGTTTGGTGATGAGGGCAGGGTGTGGGATGATAGGAGATGCCAAATTAGTGGGCTGGTGTGCCCACAAATTACCTGATGTCATAGCTGTCTGTCACTGACAATTCTGAAAGGACAGATTCATCCAGCTGCTCTCCATGTAAGAAAATTCACACACACACAGACATCCCCAACAGTGAATTATTCAGAGAGGAGAAAGCCTGCTATCCTTTGCAAATTAAACAAGGAGGATTTGAGCAAAGAAAAGATGTGCTGCTGTTATTTCAAGGAAGTATTCACAACTTCAGAATTAAAACTGAGATGGAACAACATCAGACTTATTGGAAAATGCTCTGTGTCTGTGGTGTATCTCAGACAAGTTAGTCAGAAAATTCCAAATATCTGGAAGAAAGAAATGACAGCCAACAGTTTGGTGTTGGCTACCAGGTGCCAGAGCACGTACGGTCTTGGCCTAAGGTGAGTGAGAGACAGGTTTCTGGGTCAAGACAGGTCTTCCAACTGGCAATGATTGAGGCTGCTGACATTTTACAAAATAAAAGAATGTGATAAAGCTTAATTTTTTGGTTGTATTTTATAAATGTCTATATTTAAGCAGTTCATGCTTTAGCACACATAAGACATGTGACAAGTCATTTGGAAATAACATCAAATGTCAAAATTTGAGACCCTTTATAATTAGGAGTGGAGGGGCCAAGTGGACTTCATCCCTTGTCCCCACATAGGTCCTATTTCTTTCCTAGGCCATACAGCTTTTAAACATAATATTTCTCCCCTATTATCCTTCAGTATTTATAGAGCATCCGGTCTGTGCTAGGAGTTTAAAAAGAGAGTCTCTCTCTCATGGAGCTCCCAATCTAGAGGCCCTTTCCCTTTGGACTTTCTTCTACTAGAAATCACCTTTTCTTGTTTAGTTCCCTTTGCTGACCATGCTTGTCCTCCAGTTCTCACAAAGGCTACCATGGCAGTGTGGGAATAAATATGAAAAAAAAAAAAAGATAAGATCATTGCACTGCAGAGTGAAGGAACAAATCCCTTAACAGTCACGAGTACACATTCTAGCTCATGAGCTTAAGGCCATACTATTCATAGAAATGGGCGATACTGATTGCACACTTACCATGTGTGGATACTGTGCTTAGTACATCACATGGATTACATCACTTCACCTGCTTCAGAGAACCTGCATTGAGCACAATGGAAATTAAGAGTTGGCCCATTCCTAGATCCAAGTCTGTTACCTATTTTGCTGGCTGCCTGGGAATTAGGTCTTGTCTGTCTGTTTTTTGTTTTTTTAACTTCAGCTTTGGCATGGAGCTGCAGCCCAGGCTACTATGGAAGGAAAGGGAATGTAGCCTTTATAAAATCATCTATAGCTTGGTGGGAATGTCAACTAATACAACGATTATGGAAAACAGTGTGGAGATTCCTTAAAGAACTAAAAGTAGAACTACCATTTGATCCAGCAATCCCACTGCTGGGTATCTACCCAGAGGAAAAGATGTCATTATACGAAACAGATACTTATACACACATTTTATAGCAGCACAATTCTCAGTTGCAAAAATGTGGAATCAACCCAAATGTCTACGAATCAATGAGTGGATAAAGAAATTGTGATTATATATATATACAATGGAATACTACTCAGCCATAAAAAGGAACGAATTAATTAATGGCATTTGCAGTAACCTGGATGAGAGTGGAGACTATTGTTCTAAGTGAAATAACTCAGGAATGGAAAACCAAACATTGTATTTCCTCACTCATAAGTGGGAGCTAAGCTATGAGGATACAAAGGCATAAAAATGACACAATGGACTTTGGGGACTCAACGGGAAAGAGTGGGAGGGGGTTGAGGGATAAAAGACTATACATTGGGTACGGTGTATACTACTTGGGTGGTGAGTGCACGAAAATCTCACAAATCACCACTAAAGAACTTATTCATGTAACCAAAAACTACCCTTTCCCCAATAACATATGGAAAAAAATATTAAATCAGCTAGAGTCAAGCAGAAATAATAAGGAAAGTTAATTCCAAATATGGAATTCTCTTCAAAGCGTAACAGAAAATGTTTTGCCATTTCTGGTTGTTGTCATAAAGCAAAAAAACCCACTTGCCCACCTGGCATGTCTTACCAGACAAAAACTACAAAGGCCTGCCCAGGGTTTTTGCAGGTCCTGGACCTGGGAGTCTGTGTCACAGAGAGCGACAGCAGAGACTTCATAACTGTGAGACTGCGGGCAAGTTGGCAAATTCTTCTGTGCCTCAAGTTCCTCTATGTAAATGAGGACAGTGATCCTTGCTCTTTGGCTTGCTGGGAGGATTCCATGGAATGATATGTGACACCTGGCACACAGTGTACACTCAGTTATCATCGCATATGTCATCTTCAATATGACTTTTGCCAATTAGATGTGGTCTTTTTGCTTTCATTAAAAATTTAAACAATAACAATCACAGTGAGTTTGGGTTGATAATACTGCGGACTTCTTCCTTGGCATGATTGGAGATAAAAGAAGGAACATTCCATGTGATGCTGTGAGGTCCCAGGAAAGGTGTGACAGAGAATCCTGAGTCATGCTTCCATGTCATTGCCAGTGGGAATGAGAGTCATCTGGGATGATCTAAGTGCGTATTGTTTTCGGACAGTGATAGGAGCTCAGGGAGCAGGATAGTGGAGCGTGAACTCACACTAGAAGGTACGAGCAGATATGGTAAAGCGCTGTCCTAACAGATCAACTGAGAGATTTCTATTCCCTAAAGTTCCACAGTCTTTGTACCCCTCTTACCACGTCAACTTTGCTCTCCTTAAACAATCTTATCCCCTCTCTTGAACGATACTCCCTGTTTTTCTCACATTTACATCCCCTTCAGGATATGGCAAATTGTCTTATGCTCAGGAAACATTTGCTGAATGAATCCTCTGGAGATCTTCAGAAAATCAGCATATTCCAAAGGGAGTGACTGAGACTTAAGCAAGAGACCCAGGGTGGGACGGACGGACTCTTGAATAGCATCTTGATCTAGACCAGTATAAACTCGTAGGACCTAAACAAAAGTGGGCCTTTGTTCAGTGAAGAAGATTCCCAGGGAGCAGGTAGCAGCAGATGGAGCTAACTCCAGATACAGTCTGTACTCTCCGCAGACCCCAGCGTCTTCGTAGATAGGAGGTTTAGCAGATGGTGTTTTTGCATTAAGTTTCTAAATTACCATCTATAAGATCCTCTGTTTTCTAAAAACTAGTTGCCTTAAGGCTTTAAGATTTTAATGTAATTTAAATGTTTGTGTGTGTTGTTAGTGTACCTATTTCTCAGGTTTGCTATCCCAGATAGGTTATTTGCTAAGATCAGAAGAAAATCAATTGGCAAAAGAACATGCTCACATGTTATTACCAGTGGGAACAAGAGCCATCTGGGATGTAAGACTATGGTCTCTTTGCACTGCCCACCAAACAGGTGTGTGGAACTGTCCCTTGGCATTGCAGAGGAAGAACACTTTTAGTGTGATTTCCTGCACTGTGGCTATGACATCAGGGAGACTGAGGCAGGATCACTTGAGGCCAGGAGGTCAGGGCTACACAATGAGTTCTGATCGTGCCACTGTACTCCACCCTGGGAGACAGCGACACCCCATCACTAAAAAAAAAGAAAAGAAAAGAAAAAAGAAAAAGAACAAAAAACAAAAAATTCAGAAGCTACAATATACAATAGGAACAGTTCAGAAACCTTCCTCCAGCCTTTTAAAGCCACAGAAGAGCTTTGTTTCACATTCATTTCAGCTTCCAAAGCAACTGGTCAAGCCAGTTTCACCTGTTTTATTCACAACAGTTTTCTCTCCAATCCAGATTCCTTCTTTTAAAAAAGAGAAGAAAAAACATTCTCATATTTCTTGTTTTGCTAGCAAGAAATGAGCTGCAGAACACTTTTAGAGATCCACTAGCTGTTTACCTTAAGCCAAGGCTGAGAGCTTCTAGGGGACTCCAAAGAAAGAAAGGAAGGAAGAAAGGAAAGATAAAAGAAAGGGGAAGAGGCTGGGAGGAAGAAAGAGAGGAAGGGAGGGAGAAACTATAGAGACCAGTGTGTGGACACCCACAACTTCTGGTTCTGAGGCTGGTGGGAAGGGAATTTGCAATAGAAGAGGAGGGGAACTGAGAGGAGAGCACTGTATTAAGAGCTTATAGGAATTCTAAAAAGAAAAAAAAAAGAGGTCTTTGATCCACTCCAAAGAGGGAGGCAGAAAACTTCAAAGCAGAATAACAGTCCCCCGCACTCTGCCCTGTTCTAAGTACCGGAGCATCCATTATGAATCAGCCTACCTCCCCTCAGCCCAGGTGGGGCTGTGCAAGCCAGACATGCAATTCAGACCCACAGCTTGTTCAGCCTCTCCAAGAACACGGCGTATACAAGGTTTGGGAATAGAAATACAGCAGGCTGCCCACTCCTAAGTGAGGTTAATTTCTAGCAGAGGCTGCTAGAAACACCAGCTTCCCTTCTTTCTCTTCAAAGGAAGATGGTTGGTGTTTTGGGGTTTTTTTTCCTCCTTAATCCTGAGTCATTAACAGTGAGGTACATCTAAATAATAGTCTAGGAGGTAGAGATGTGATCTACACAGTCTCTCTCTATCTCAAAAATAAGTTTTTCGGGGGACTGGTTTACCATTCCAAATGTGACCCGGCAGCCCTTCATAAAAAGTAACATTTGCTTTTATTAGAGACAGCAGATCTACTTCTGTAAGCAGCACAGATGTAACTGGGATTCATTTTTACTGGATATCTCAGAAGACCGGGCAGACTGCCAGCTCTCCTGGACACAAGAAGTTACAGGGTGAGGTCACTTCTGCTCACCCATTTCTGCTTCAACAGTGCAGATCACATGCACAAAGTTCTTAGGAGACAGGTCTTCCCCAAGGCAGAGACATACAGAAATGCTTTCCTTTCCAGCTGCCCCTTGATGAAAGAAACTAAACACCTCATCAGCATGGATATGACACTAGCCCTGGGCTTCTTATTCTTGCAATGACTACTCTGTGTCAGAGTCAGTAAAAATCGCAATGCAGAGAAGAGAGAGAAAAAGAAACATCCTGGAGAATTCTCCTGGTTATTTTTAAAATATTGTCTCTGTTGACTTGAAGTGGTGTAGAAACAGTTCCATATGCTGTGTTTCTTTTTTCCTGTGGCATCTTATAGTTTAAACATAGATCTTTTATCGGATACAACTTCTGTTAACAATATGGCCTGCTGGGTTAGCAAAGAAACCGTTCTTTTCTTACAGTTCTGGATTCGGGGAGGCTGCTCACATTTAATTGTGGAAAGCATTATGCTCTAACGTTCTTTGCCAATTCTTTTCTGTAACACAAACCTAAATTATATACCGATTTCTCGAGGTTCTTGCCTAGTTTGGACCAAATTAGGTCCCAGAAATTCCTGATCTCAGCAACTGTGTCTCTCAGTTATTTTCCACAAGACAATATGTTTGTCTGTATTTCATATTGCTTTGTGGAGACAATTACCAGTGCTATATCCCTAATTTTCTTTTTCTTGAAAAAATATTTTAATTTTTAGAAATTATTTTATTTGTATAGGAAAAATGTTAAAATAGAAATAAGAACATAACCTCTTTGACCACCCTGCTCCAGTCCTGGTCCCCTCCCTGCAGGCAGCCATATTAGCAGACGGGCTCATGTTCTTCCAGACATTTTTCTATATATTTGCACACATCTAAAGTACATAGTCATATGTCTTGTTTTTGTTGCTACTACCATTACACAAATGGAATTATACCATAGAACGGATGCCTCATAATTTATTTACCTATTCCTCTATTAATGGATGCTACGGTCTGAATGTATCTCTCCAAAATTGATGTTGGAACTTAAGACCCAGGGTGATAGTATTAAGAGGAGCCTTTGGGGAAGTGATTAAGACATGGGGGCTCTACCTTCATGAATGGAATTAGTGCCTGTATAAAAGACATTGAAGCAAGCACCCTGGTCCCTTCTCCCTTCCGCCATGTGAAGACACAATGTTTGTCTCCTTCTTCCTGTGAGGACACAACAAGAAGACTCCAATCCAGAAGCAGAGGGCAAGCCCTCCCCAGAAACTCAATCTGCTGGCACCTTGATCTTGGACTTCCTAGGCTCCAGAACTATGACTAATAAACTCCATTTTTAAATTACCCAGGTTAAGGTATTTTGTTGTAGAAACAGGAATGGACTAAGACAATGAATATATATCTAGCCTGTTAATTTGCTGAGAACCAAGGTTTCATTTTCAACATTTACTAGCTAATCTAGCCTAGAGAAGTACAAAGAACCCAAGACTTGGATTTTAGTCCAACTCTACTACTAAGGTCCAGGTAATCTTCGGCAAATGATCATCCTCTTTGGGCCAACATCTCCTCAGCTGTCAGATGCATGGGCATGTACAGCGAACAACTTAGTACCAGGTACTACAACTTACATATGCCTAGGCCCCAGGGCACCATGGTGATTCTGATTCATAACTAGGACTAAGATTGGCTACCCTAAGCAAAGAAGAGTTACTGACGTGTAAGTGAGAAAAATGTTTCATGATTTAGAACAGGGTGGGGCAAACTACATCCCATGAACCAAATCAGGCCTGCCACCTATTATTATAAATAAAGTTTTATTGGAATATAGCAATGCTCGTTTGTTTACATACTGTCTTTGGCTGCTTTAGTGCTAAAGTGGCAGAGGTGAGTAGTTTCAACAGAGATCTCATGACTCACAAAACCTAACATATTTGTCACTGTACTTTAAAAATGTTTGCAGACCTCTGCTTTAGAAAGATCCCTATGCTCATGCAGAGGGTGGGGAAGGAAGACAATTTAGAGTGGTGATGGTGATGGGGGTCTGAGTCAGGGCAAGAGAAAAGAACAATGTGTGAGACACAACAGAGATAGAAGCGCAGAAGTTGTGACTGACTGAATGTATAAAAGTACGAGAAACAGAAGTTGACAGTTTCATATTTCTAACTTGGAGGCTTGCGTGAATGTCATTAACCAAGATGAGCATCATGAAAGGAAAGAAGATGTTTATGGGAAGGTGAGTAGGATTCAAATTAGGGACTTTCTGAATTCAAAGTGCAGATAAAGGTGTCCAGGAAGCAGGTGGAAATACAAGTCTAATATTCAGGAGAGAGGTGGGGGTGGAGGTCAAGCTTGGGTGCCACCGTCTTGGAGATGAGAGCAGGTTTCATGTAAGCAGACCAGACCAAAAAGGGAAAAACATAGAGGCAAGCAGGTTGAGGAAGAAATTCTGAGAAACCCCAACAGTTAAAGGACTGGCAAAGGAATAAACCTGAGAAGGAGCAATCAGAAGAGTAGAAGAACACAAACATGATAATATTTGTGAAAGCAGAAGCAACTGATAATTGGCTTTTATAAAGGGTCTTTGCCAGGATCGTGTGGGGGTGAAGCGTGCTCTGAGGATTCGGTGCCTCTTGTTAGTGTCCTGCAGAGGCTTCCATAGAAAACACTCCATACCCATTATCTGCAAGGAGAGCTGCAGTTTTGCCTCTTCATGTGGTTTCCTCAAACCCACCCCCCCGGGAAGCTCAATATGATTCTCTCACAGAGCAGATGGGATGCTAACTGGAGTCACCTCTGCAGAGTTCTACCTCAGATGAGCTCCAACAGTGCCTGGTAGTTTAAACAAGACTGGCTCACCAGTGCCTGGCACCCAGCAGCCATTCGACCAGTCCTGCTGATGCCCCACCGTGTGCCAGCCACCAAAGCATCTAATGCCAAGATCACAACTATTTCCTTCTGCTCCTGGTTCTTAGACTTTAAAAATATATATATAAATAATCTGCATTTAGTGATTTATTTATTTTTAATTTTTTTTATTTCCGTAGGTTTTTGGGGAACAAGTGGTATTTGGTTACATGAGTAAGTTCTTTAGTGGTGATTTGTCAGATTTTGGTGCACCCATCTCCTGAACAGTATACACTGAACCCAATTTGAGTCTTTTATCCCTCACCCCCACCAATGCTCTCCCCTGTCTCCAAAGTCCCTTGTATTATTCTTATGCCTTTGCATTCTCAAAACTTAGCTCCCACTTATGACTGAGAACATACAATGTTTGGTTTTCTATTCCTGAGTTACTTCACTTAGAATAATAGTCTCCAGTTCCATCCAGGTTGCTGTGAGTGCCATTAATTTGTTCCTTTTTATGGTCAAGCAGTATTGTATACATATACCACAATTTCTTTACCACTTGTTGACTGATGGGCATTTGGGGGGTCCATACTTTGCAATTGTGAATTGTGCTGCTATAAACATGTGTGTGCAAGTATCTTTTTTGTATAATGACTTCTTTTCCTCTGGGTAGATACCCTGCAGTGGGATTGCTGGATCAAATGGTAGTTCCATTTTTAGTTCTTTAAGGAATCTCCACACTGTTTTCCTTAGTGGTTATACTAGTTTCCATTCCCATCAGCAGTGTAGAAATGTTCCCTTTTTACCACATCCACACCAACATCTATTACTTTTTGATTTTTTTGATCATGGCCATTCTTGCAGGAATAAGGTAGTATCATATTGTGGTTTTGATTTGCATTTCCCTGATCATTAGTAATGTTGAACATTTTTTCATATATTTTTTGACCATTTGTACATTGTCTGTTGAGAACTGTGTATTTACATCCTTAGCCCACTTTTTGATGGGTTTGTTTGTTTGTTTCTTGCTAATTTGTTTGAGTTCCTTGTAGATTCTGGATGTTAGTCCTTTGTCAGATGTGTAGATTGTGAAGATTTTCTCCCACTCTGTGGTTTGTCTATTTAGTCTGCTGACTGTTCCTTTTGCTGTGTAGAAGCTCTTTAGTTGAATTAAGTCCCACCTATTTATCTTTGTTTCTGTTGCATTTGCTTTTGGGTTCTTGGTCATAAAGTCTGCTTAAGCCAATGTCTAGAAGGGTTTTTTCCGATGTTATCTTCCAGAACTCTTATAGTTTCAGATCTTAGATTTAAGTCCTTGATTCATGTCGTGTTGATTTTTGTATAAGGTGAGAGATGAAGATCCAGTTTTGTTGTCCTACATATGACTTGCCAATTATCCCAGCACCATTTGTTGAATAGGATGTCTTTTCTCCATTTATGTTTTTGTTTGCTTTGTTGAAGATCAACTGTCTGTAAGTATTTGGGTTTATTTCTCGGTTCACTATTCTGTTCCATTGGTCTATGTGCTCATTTCTAACCATGCTGTTTTGGTGACTATGGCCTTATAGTATAGTTTGAAGTCAGGTAATGTGATGCCTCCAGATTTGTTCTTTTTGCTTAGTCTTGCTTTGGCTATGTGGGTTCTTTTTTGGTTCGGTAAGAATTTTAGAAACGTTTTCTCTAATTCTGTGAAGAATGATGGTGGTATTTTTATGGAAATTGCATTGATTCCCATTTGTAGACTGCTTTAGAAAGTATGATCATTTTCACAATATTGATTCTACTCAATATCACTGATGAACATAGATGCAAAAATCCTTAAGAAAATACTTGCTAACTGAATCCAACATCATATCAAAAAGATAATCCACCATGATCAAGTGGGTTTCATACCAGGGATGCAGGTATAGTTTAACATACACAAGTCAATAAATGTGATACACCACAAAAACAGAATAAAAAACAAAAATCACATGATCATCTCAAAAAATGCAGACAAAGCATTTAACAAAATCCAGCATTGCTTTATGATTAAAACCCTCAGCAAAATCAGCATACAAGGGGCATACTTCAATGTAGTAACAGCCTTCTATGAGAAACTCAAAGCCAACATAATACTGAACAGGGAAAAGTTGAAAGCATTCCCTCTGAGAAATGGAACAAGACAAGGATGCCCTCTGTCACCACTTCTATTCAACGTAGTACTGGAAGTCCTAGAGTAATCAGACAACAGAAAGAAATAAAGGGCATCCAAATCGGTAAAGATGAAGTCAAACTGTTGCTGTTTGCCGATGATATGATCGTATACTTAGGAAACCCTAAAGACTGCTCCACAAAGCTCCTAGAACTGATAAATGAATTCAACAAAGTTTCAAGATACAAAATTAATGTACACAAATGAGTAGCTCTGCTATACACTGACAGCAACCAAGTTGAGAATCAAATCAAGAGCTCAACCCCTTTTACAATTGCTGCAAAAAATAAAATACTTAAGAATATACCTAACCGGCCGGGCGCAGTGGCTCAAGCCTGTAATCCCAGCACTTTGGGAGGCCGAGACGGGCGGATCACGAGGTCAGGAGATCGAGACCATCCTGGCTAACACAGTGAAACCCCGTCTCTACTAAAAATACAAAAACTAGCCGGGCGAGGCGGCGGGCGCCTGTAGTCCCAGCTACTCGGGAGGCTGAGGCAGGAGAATGGCGTAAACCCGGGAGGCGGAGCTTACAGTGAGCTGAGATCCGGCCACTGCACTCCAGTCCGGGCGACAGAGCGAGACTCCGCCTCAAAAAAAAAAACAAACAAACAAACAAACAAACAAACAAAAAAAAGAATATACCTAACCAAGAGGTGAAAGAAATGTACAAGGAAAACTACAAAACACTGCTGAAAGAACTCTTAGACTTTCTTTATCCTTACATTTGGAGAGAAGGTTGGAGGAGGGGGACAGAAGGATGGCAGGAGGTAGAGAGAGTGTTAAAGAAGAAGGAAGGGGGTAAAAAAGAATGGGAATAGAGACACGGAGTAGAAACTAATTAGATGGTGAGGCAGAGACCTTGCATTGGGTATCTTACGTGCACTGGCTTGGCAGCCTTGAAAACTGATGTGTATATTGAAAGCAACAGCATATGCTAGGTGTCCAGCATAATACCTGACATATATTAAGAACTCAATACATGTCTGTTATAATAATACTTTTGCATATCTAGAGTATTTGAGTATTCATACCAGGGATGCAGAAGAAGGCCAGGCTCTGAATTGATAGACCTTTTGGTATTTTTCATACAGCCATGTAGCAAAACTTATATTAAATAAATTGGGGGAATTTCATATTATACTACATTCCTTTTGCATTCTTACTGGCAAGAGTATTTAGCCTGGATGAAACTTGATACTTCAAAAAGAATCACTTGCTAAAGGGAGAAGTGAGCCCCACCTTCTGTTAGGAAGATGTGGTGAGTACATCAATACTACAAAGATTCAGTGTGTTAAATCAATATGTTGAAAGTAGTTTAAATGTCCAATGCTTGTTTCCAACTTCTAACTTTTCTCTATCCTCTCTCTCAGCCTGTTTACAACCATTCCTTCCTTAATCCTTCCACCCGTCCCTCTCCTCACCCCCACTGTTGTGGACTAATTTCTTTTGGGTGTCTTTCTAAACCTTTGCATACTTTTTCCTACTGGGGAACTTTGCTGTTACGATTCTCCAGCTACTTCTGCAAAGGGGCTTTCAAAGCACTTTTGAAAATGCAGCACTGTGTATGTTTTGGTAAAATGAAACAAATATTTTGTTTGTTTGGTTGGGTTTGTTGTTTGAAGTGCTGCAGTCTCCCTCTGGGGCCTCCTACTATCTTCTGACTAGCACCTCAACAGCATCCCTTCCTGCTGATTTGCAGAGGGTTTGATTCTTTTTCAATAGTGCATATGCTGCTGTCTTATTGCCTGTTTGCTTTAGTTCATATTTCTTCTCCTGATGGATTTTCTATGAAGATCATCCCTATTTGTTTGATCTTTAATTTCAGACCTTGTCATTTTCTTTTCGAGTATGCTTTTTTATGGATGTTTCTCTTGGCAGAACCACTTCCTATGAGCCTCAGTGTGTGTGAATGGCACTTTCATTTATTATCATAGACAATTTCAATTTCTAGAGGGATAGTTTAGTTCTGTTGTGGTTCAGAGGAGAAATAAATCCTCTTGCAACTTTGGTTATCTTATTTCACTTCACTTTTGGCCTCAGAGGAGGAGAGAGAAGCTGAGAACATTAGCCACATCTGTCCACGAAGGTTTCTTCAATATCAGTTTGCTCCCACACCTGATGTACTGAATACTCAGAAAAATGCTCAGACTATAAAACCGTGTCTAAGGCACAGGCAATTTAAGGATCCGGCTTTGAATGAAGGCCTCAGTTTATCTTACACATTACTGAAGCCCATTCTATAGAGGACTAATAGTTTCCACAGGTGTCTTGGGTACAGAAGGGAAAAAAGTCAATGGACTGAGATACCTATTGGTCTCAGGAATCATTTGTCCAATCTACCCTATGCCAGGCTTTTAAGGGCAGGCCATCTGAATTCCCTGAGTGACTGAATCCCAGCATAAGAAATGTTGATATTCTTATTGATTCTTTAATGGCCATTTTATATCCATCCATCCATCCATCCAGCTATCCATTTATGCATTTATCCATCATTTATAGTAACGTCCCTAAGGCTGCTTTCTTGCTAAAAATAAGGAATATTGACAGCTGAAACTCACTTTATTATTCTGTCACAGTTTTAAGCATCCCTGCAAACATGGCTTCTTTAACGATCTCCAGTTTAATTCCACAGTGTGTTTCCCTATCTGCACTATTCTATCCTACTCTGATCATCTTATTTATTTATTTAGACACAGGGTCTCACTCTGACACTGAGGCCAGAATGCAGTGGTACAGTCTTGGCTCACTGCAGCCTTGGCCTCTGGGGCTCAAGTGATTCTCCCACCTCAGCTTCCTGAGTAGCTGGGACTACAGTTGCACACCACCACGCCCAGCTAATTTTTTTGTAGAGATGGGGTTTCACCATGTTGGATCACTCTACTTTAAAATTGTAATATAGTTCCCTTTTCCTGCAACTTCCATTTTGCTTAACCTGTTCTTTTTCATTGCATTTATCACCTTCTAGCCTAATACATAATATACTTATTTACTATGTTTATGGTTTGTTTATTGGCTGCTTCAAGAACATAAGCTCCTCTCACCATCTACTCACTGTATGCTAAATGTGTGGCATATGGCGGGTATCGGGTAAGTATGTGTATTACTAAGCGTTAGGCTTCTTGGGGAAATGACCCTTCAGTGCCTTTATTCAATACTCAAGAGTGTTTCTCAGCCCCTAATCTGGCGTTGTAAGAGACACGATGTGAGTGAGTGTGCGCGAGTCTCACACATGGGAGTGTCAGCGTGTGTCTCACACATGCTGCGGGATGTGTGGCATGCCTGGCCCCTGCCCACCAATTGCCAGTAGTGACCTTATCATCAATGTAACAATTAAAAACACCCCAGCACATTTCCAAATTCCTCATATGGCTCGGTAACTCTTTGCTTAATAATTACTGCAAGTCTTAGAATAAAACCATTTTTTTTTTACACTGTGTTTCCACTTGGCAAATAATTAGTCCACCTTATGGCATCCTAGGGGCACTCTCAGAGATAATACACTTTCTTTTTTATATGCCTCCCTCTACAGATTTCAAAATCCTTTCAACACAATTAAAGACAGTGATATTTAATGGTAAAACTCAGCTGTCAATGATGTCTTCTATGTCAGTCATTAACAAGTCAGTAAACCAATATTTACTAAGAGCTTTTGAGCCTGACTTCACGCCATGCAGTGTCCATTTTATAGCACAAATGGTACCCCACCCACTAAGGCTGTACCTGTGTTACTTGTGATCAGCATCTAATCTAATCCTTCCTCACATTTTAGGCAAAAACCAGGCCCTGCAGTCAAAGAACAAGTTTGACTGATTTCTTTTCACTGGACTGGTCAGTTATTCAACCGTGATGGACAAACTGCTGAGTTACATTGGAATAACACAGTCCAAGAGAATGACATTTAAAATCAGAGATGGCAAAAATAACAGACATTTCTATGACAGAACATCAACAAATAATTACTGATTGTCTACTGGATACAAAGAACTGTGGTATAGGGCATCAGAAGGTATGGTTATCATGGCATTAACTGTCATTCTGCTGGGTGACAATGAAATATGTATAGGAATGTATACTAATATTCACATAAATGCAGATACTGAGAGCAGCTATGCTAAGTGTTTTACAGGCACTTACCACTTAATAATTAACATGAATACCATAGGTATCCCTATTTTATAGATGAGGAAGCTGAAGCTCAGGGCAGTAAAAGGACAAGGTCACTCAGCCAGGAATTAGTGGGGCAACAGCTTAAACTCAGGTTTCTCTGATGCCAAAGGGTCTTAACCATTGTGTGATAAATTAAACATTTTCAATTGTCTGCAATTTTCAGTTTTCATTTACTTTGGTTGTGTAGGTACAAGCACAAGAAGATCTACAGATAATGTATATTTTTTAACTTTCTTTAAATTAATGCATGTTGGATTGCTCTCTACCATTTGCCCATCTAAGTCTTTGTAGTTGGAATCCATCGTTCTCTGCAAATTTGACATTTGATCATAAATTGCTCATCTAGAGATGAATTACAACACCTCACATTAAAGAGGCACTTAGGGAGACATTTCTATTCCATTTCAAGAGACTTATATAAGAATCCTTTTTGATCTTTCCTAAAATTAAAATGAAAAGCCACATTTTGGCAACATTATCGAATAATACAAATGTTCAATTCTGTGGTAAAAGGTAGAGACATGACTGATCATTTGATATTTAAGGCAAAGAAATAGTGATTTTATTTGATTTTTCATTTTGAACTCTGTCAGACTGTGATCCTTTTTTCTATCTTCATAGTTTTAAAAAAATGATCATCAAAAACAAGAAACAAAGAGAAAGAAGTAAAACACATTTTCTTTGCCTCCAGGATTGAAGACATTTTCCCCTTGGCATGTACCCTAATAAGTAGGAAAACCTAGAATAAAAGTTGCTGTGTTGCTTCAGTAACTTCTAAGAAATCAATATAATTTTGGTTTTCTGATACAACTCTCAAAGCATATTTGATGTATCTCTTAGTTATTGACAGCTTTCTTTATACTCTGAAGCAAAGTTACCCCAGGCAAGTGTATGTGCCTGCAGATGATAAAGTATGGCTATTTGAAGTCTGCATCTTCTTAAAGAGAGATGCAAAGTTCCCAGAAAGATGCTAGGTATGACTGGTTCATATACACTTCACCAGGCACTTGCCTGACTTCTTGGACTAAATTACATTAAATCTTTGAGCCAAGAAAATTAACTCACCACTCATTGAAAAACAGTATTTCACCCATGTCATACCCTTGCTTAATGCAGACTTACGGGAAAATATCTTTCCAATATGATACGTGATTCTTTACAAGTACACAGTTTGTTAAGTTTTATACTTTTTTAAGAAGTAGAGGGTTTTTTTTGTTTCTTTTTTTTTAACCAATAGTACAGTGTGTGTGTGTGTGTGTGTGTGTGTGTGTATCCTACCAAATCCCTTAGTTAATAAGCAAGACAAATTTACTCATGGAACTCATTCTGTATTATGTAAATTTTCCAAGAAAAAAAGAAAATCTTAATTTGTGTTTCAAAGGCTCTCTAGCTTAAGCACAATGACTTTGAAGAAACAACCAAAAAAAGATAAAATGTAGATGCAGAATGATGTTTATTTTACATGTATATGGTACACATTGGGTACCAAAAGAAAGTCAGGTTAATTACAATAATCACTCTAGGTTGGCCAAATAACATGGAACTAACGACATGAATTTCCACTGTGGATAGTAATATTAAGTGGGTTGAAGTAATCTCTACACAATTAATTTTTTCTAGTGCCTTGGCCTCTGAAAATTTATCTTTGTTTTATATGGATCTATGTGCATCTAATTAAAGGTTTCATATTTGCAATGCAGGTTTTTAGTTAAGGGAGGTTAAACATGTGATTTCCTTAGAGCACCTCCATGTTCATGGGCCTCTATATTCCCATATCTCTGTACCAGCAGTAGGAGGATATGAGAGCCCAGGGAGCCCTCGAACTTCAAAATTAGATCTGTGGGAGAAAACATGTAAATCTCAGTCAGAAGAATCTATGCCTCCTTTTTCTCCCATGCTGCCTTACTCATAGCACTGATAGCATGCATGATCTGTTAGCCTTCACTATCCTTGCAGAGGAACTGGATTCGGAAGTATGAAAAAGACATATACTGTTCCATGAATGTCCATGTGCTCTGCTCCATTTTCCATTCCCTTGCAGATAGTGAGCATACTCTAACCAGTTCTGGTCAAGGGACTCCGAATGAAAATGCTACCTTAAAGGCCAAAGTATTTAAGGGCCAGCACATGAGTCTCCAGCCCTCTGTTATTCTGTCTCAGTGATACAGAGGCTGCAGGCCCAGATGTCAGAATTATACAACACAGAAAATGGATCTCCTATAAGGGGGCTTGTAAGAAAGTTGGCCCTAGAGAGCCACCAGTCCCTTAAAAGAGTTTATATGACAGCCTGGGCAACATAGGGAGACCCCATATCTACAAAAATGAAATAAAATTAGCTCGTGCCTATAGTCCCAGCTACTTGGGAGGCTGAGGTTGGAGGGTGGCTTAAGCTCAGGAAGTTGAGGCTGTAGGGAGCCATGACTGCACCACTGTACTCCAGCCTGGGTGACAGAGTGAGATCCTGTCTCAAAAACAAAACAAAACAAAACAAAACAACTTCCCCGCCGCCAAAAGTGTACATTAGTGGCAAATAAACTTTGTTATGCTGGGAAGATATTACCAAGTATAGCCTAGTTTACTGTGATAATCTAAATCAACTGCTAAGATAACCAAAATAATCAGAAGCTATAACAGGACATAAATACTGAGTAAAAAGATTTATTTTGTACCTACTCTATTGGAGAAAATCTAGAAAATAAATTCAACTTATATTCCAAAGGAAAAAGAAGGAAATTCTAGGAAGTTTTTCATTTGGGATAAAAGCCAGGAATAAATATATGACTTTCATTGGAGCATGTTCAGGCACTCAGAGATTCAGAGATATCCTTAATGCTAAATAGATGTATAATTAGCTCCCTGTTTAGGGACTCCAAAATGTGCCATGTCAAAACTGTCTCCTGAAAATGTTGCATTGCAATTCCAAAAGCAATCAGAGGTTGTTGAAAAATCTTTGGGATTTTGCAGTGTGTAGTTTCCCCCAACAGGCCTAAAATTAATCATTACAGGAAAAACATTCAAACTCCCCCATTCTTTTGTAGTCTAGTCTCAACATTAAATGCAATATCATAATTCCGTAGACACAGATTCCCTCATTATCTGTGAGCCAGGTCAACCACAGCACAGACAGTCACCCAGCAGACCCATGAGCAGGACCTTTTGCAAAGGTGTAGCGCTGGCCCTCAAAAAGACTTACAGTTAAGCACTCCAGGAGGCTGCAATTGTGGACAGCAGCCAACCTGTCGAATTGGGTCATTTTTTCACTGGGTGCTTTATACAGAACGTGGACTCAAGGCTGACTGCTCTTTGAACAGTGTGATTGCTTTTGTCTGACTGTACCAATGAAGCAGGATGGGGTTGCTGGTATTTAAAATCCTTCCAGGCATTCCCGTCCCAAAGAAACATTGCTTCGGGCTGCAGTTCTGTGTTATCACAAGAAGCATAGTATCTGATGTTAAGAGTGTGGGCTCACTTTATCTGTAAAATGGGAGGCTATAACCCTACCTACCTCTTAGGGTTCTCGTGAAGATGTGCTTGAGAAGAGCTAAAACAGGGAAAGCACTCAATGAATGTGAACAACTTATGCTATACAGCATTATTACTGATATGAAGTATCAGTGATACTGGTGATGATATGATGATGATGATGATGACAGTAATAATCATTTCCTGAGTGCTTACCATGTGCTTGCCAGTCTACTAAGTGCCTAATGTGGATTATCTTAGTGAATCCTCAGGGCAACTATTGAGACTATTATTATTATCTCCTTTTGATGAATGAAGACACTGAGGCTTAGAAAGGTTAAGAAGCTTGATCAAAGAAGTAATAAAGCTGAAACAGAAGCCAACTGAGCCTGTGCCCTTAGTCACTACCCTCTACCCCAGCATTGACACAAACACAACCACAGCTTTTATTAGTTGACCTTATAATACTGACTTAACCTCACGCCTTAAGACTGTCTGTCCCAGATAGAGCCACAAGTTACTTAAGATACCTCAGTGTCAGCAGCCACAACCTGCTAGATAACTACAACTCCAAAGTGCCCTGCCTCCTGAATGAGATTGAAAATCAGTGGAATAGAGAATGGGGGTTCTGCTTGGAAATAACCTATAACCAGACCAGTTATGGTAGAAAGGGGTGGCTGTGAAAAATGAAAACAACAAAACAAAATGCCATAAAGCAGAGTGGTACAGAAAGGGTTTAAAGGGTATTGCTCCACTTTCACTCCTACCCTGGGATTCCATTTGTGGACAAAAGCTGATGGTAAGTGTATGTGTACTGCATCCACAGTCAGCAGAGCAAATGGGAACTCCCAACTACTGGTCCTACTTCCCCTAAGCAGCTGGGTGATTAACATGTTATCCCTGCACCTGGGTAAATTAAGCCATTACCCCTTACCCAGTGATCCACTTGCCCCTGTGATGTGCACTGTAGGGAGTCCGTGCTGTTTAGCTCAGAAATGCTAAGTTCACGTGGAGTCCAGTTTTCCTGGATTGTACCTTGAGTGGTTGATTGTTGGAAAGACTTCATATCTATATTTGAGTTAGACTATTGAGTACTGTCCCTCAGTTTCAGGAGCCATGGGAGCAAATTGAGGGGCAAAAGTTACTTCTGGATCTTTCCAATCATTTCTCAACCATTAAGTCACAGCCTGTGACATGAGATTTCTTTAACTTAACCACAACCTCATTGTGGTGGGTTCTATTTTCTCCCCAGTTATTTTTTTTTCTTGCTCTAAAAAGAGGATAATACATCCCTACCTTATCTGTAATAGCCAGCCGCATTGTCTGGCTTGGTCATGTGATTTTCTTTGCCCAAAGGATTATAAGCAGATATGAAATACCCATGTCCATATAGAATCTTTAAATGAGGTTGCAAGGCTTAACTCAACTTTCTGTATTTTTGTCCTCTGCATTGAGAATAGCATGGCCCAGATGAGGGCTTCTCTGCTTCAGCCTAGGTCTTGGAATAAGAGATGCACAGAATAGAGCCAAGAAGAGCTGCTGCCAACCACAGACTCGCAAATGAGAAATAAATATTTGTTTATTTGGGGGTTGTTACTGCAGCCGAGGCTAATACACAAATTGTTGAACAACAAGAACTCAGCCTCAACTTACATCATATGCTCAAGTGAATCTGGGGATGCTCGGGGCTATCTTCCCTATCATTGAGTGAAAGACTATTTATGTATTAAGTCAACAGGCAAGGACAAAATCAAGAAATGTTATAAAAGTAAGAGCTCCGAGGCCTTTGAGCCCCTGAATCCAGCTGTGCCTGAAGACTTAATGCTAGATGTTACGATTATGTGAACCAAGACATTTCTCTTTTACTTTAGTTAGTTTGGATTAGTTTTCTAATCTGATTTGAATCAATATTGACTTACATTGGGTATCCTCACTCTTTTGCAATGATATCTGAGCACAGGCATATATGACATATTAAGTAACAGTAATCACATGGGGGGTAAGTTACACTGGGGTATAAATCAGTGTAATTGAATAAGCCTGTCATGGGTTGAACTGGGTTCCTTCTCCACCCCCAGCTCCAAATGGATATGTTGAAGTCCTAATCACTACTTCCTCAATATATGACATTATTTGGAAATAGCATTGAGGATGTAATTAGTTAAGATGAGGTCATACTGAAATAGGGTGGGTTTCTAAACTTATATAATTGATGTGCTTATAAGAAGACAGCCACATGAAGATAGAGATGCACATAATGTCTTGTGACCATGAAGACAGAAATTGGAGTGATGCAGCTACAAGCCAAGGAATATCAAAGATTGCTGGCAAACTACCAGAAGCTATAGACCAAAGCCAAGGAAAGATTCCTCTACAGGCTAGAGAGAGCATGGCCCTACCAACAGCACAACTTCAGACTTCTAGCCTCCAGAACTACGAAACAATAAATTTCCAATTTTTTAAGATACCTAGTTTGTAGTACTTTGTTATGGTGGCCCTAGGAAACTAATACAAAGCCCACCAGGTGAATTTTTACCAAGAGATCCCATGGAAAACTTCTGATGGAAATCACTATCATACCCATGAAGGTCATTGACAAGGTTTGGCTCTGTGTTCACATCCAATCTCATCTCGAATTGTAATCTCCACATGTTGAGAGAGGGACCTGGTGTGAGGTAATTGGATCAAGGGGGCAGTTTCCTCCATGCTATTCTTGTGATAGTGAGTTCTCAAGAGCTCTGATGACTTAAATGTATGGCACTTCCCACTGTGTGCTCTCTCTCTTGCCACCTTGTGAAGAAGGTGCTTGTTTCTCCTTTGCCTTCCACTATGACTATGTTTCCTGAGGCCTCCCCAGCCACAAGGAATGGTGAGTCCATTAAACCTCTTTTCTTTATAAACTACCCCGTCTCACGCAGTTCTTTATAGCAGTGTGAAAATGAACTAATACAACTATATTGCCATATCTATGTCCACACAATATCCAGAGACACAGAAGGGAAAAAGGAGGCAGCACAATGCAGTGATGTGTACATTGGCTGAAAGATCAGGAAGACCTGAGTTCAAGTGCTAGTTTGTTCATTTACCTTAGGTGATTTCTGACTCCAGTGTTCTCCTGTACATCACAGAAAAATCCATTGTGTCGTTCCTGATGTTTTATGAGAGTTAAATGAGGTAGTGCATGGGAGGTGCTTTACACTGTGCCTGGCAGAGTATATGTGTTAAACAATAGATGAATAGATTACCTAAAGAGACAAACAGACAGATAGATAGGTAACTTAGACATACAGATAGATGAGAGAGAGAGAGAGACAGGCAGACAGACAGACAGTTTGGGCTACTATCAAAATATTATAAACTGGTTGGCTTATAAAAAACAAACATTTACTTCTCACATTTCTGGAGGCTAGAAATCCAAGATCAGAGTGCTAGGATGGTCAGTTCCTGGTGAGCGCCCTCTTCCAGGTTGGAGATTGTCAACTTTTCACTGTATCTTCACATGGTGGAAAAAGAGGAAGTCAGCTCTCTGACATCTTCTTATAAGGACACTAATCCCATTCCTGAGGGCTCTATCCTCATGGCTTAATTACCTATCAAAGATCCCACCTTCAAATACCATCACAACGGAGATTATATTTCAACATGAATTCTGAGAGACACAGCATTCAGTCTATAACAGATAGATACACACACCTAAAAATATATCAATGCATAAGTCTATAAATATGAAGGTCTATATCTTTCCTACCTATATACAATTTAATTAAATCATTAGCAGTTAAATAGTGAATTTTCCACACATTCCCAAATAGTTTTAACTTACTTAATATGTTGTGTTGGTGGTAATTTTCCTGTTGTTGTTTTCTAAACTGAATTTGATTGACCCGATTTTATGTAGATATGCAAAGATACCACTTACTCATGCAGACCTTGTTGTGTAAATAACCCAATCTTCTGTCTTCCCAAAGACAATCTTTCCCTAAGAGTTACAATCTCCTCTCAACACATTGATTGTATGGATCATAGTCCCTCTGACTTATATCAGCCTGGGCCAAAATAGTCATTACCATAGATTTTCCACTTTCCCTCTTTAATAGACTAAGCGTTAGAATTTAGGTAATGGTTTGGATGTCAAACAGAACCTGAGAACTTGTTTAGGTTCAGAAGAAAGTGAGTGATAATATTCCTTCCTTCATCAATGGAACTTTCTATCCTTTCCCGCCTATTATGTATAATGTTATTTTGCACCCAAAATGAAGCTCTCCTAATCTTCATTTACCTTCATAATAAAGAGAGTCTTTGTGCAAACCATTTCTACTATACTTGCAAAGACACGAAGAAGAAGGCCTTTATGCTGAAGCTAGAATTTGTTGACATTTTTATGGATATGAACCTGAATTGTTATGAGTGAGCCTGGTTCTAGGAGTAGATGTGTCCAAGTTTTCACACATGAAAGGCTGGGTTCTGACCTACCAAGAGGGGGTAAATGGAAGTTTGATGATTAAAGACATTACTCTCAATATGTCTTCCCCATAAGCCTAGGTTAAGATTCCAATTTACTGCTATGAGAATCACCCCTCTATATTACAATATGCATTGAGAAGACTCTCTTTGAGGTGCACTAGAAAGAAATACCAACATACTTGAAGACCATTAGCTCATTAAGCTGATTAGTTTCTTGCCAGCCTATAATGAAATTCTAAGATCTCAAGAGAGTTGAATACTGGATGATTAAGTTTTGGCCAAGCGATACATTACTAAAGAAATAGGGAGGAGAAAAGAGGTATCCCTAGTTGCTTAAGAGTAAGTCTAGGGGACACAAATCATCTAGGAGAGGATGGTTCCCAAATGACCCCAGGAAGTCCTGTTGGGATGGTTAAAAGTCCAGATTTTTAACCATTTTCCCTCACTTCCCATAGTAACTTAAGAATATCCATGAATGTCACTAAATGCAGCACACCCAAGATGGAGTCCTCCCCATGAGTTTACAAAGAAGACTCAAATCAAGAAGACTTGACGGACTAGGAGGCACTACTTAATCTTAAATGGGAAGGAAAACGTTTCTTGCTAGATGCTGCAGGAGACCAGAAGATGAGTAGATATTCTGTGATCCTCTCAAAATTTCACAGGCTGAGCTTCTTTGCACAATTCCATACTGTTAGGCTGGGCCTTCTTATCCTTTGTGACTGCTGCACAAGGAAGAAAATGAGCCACACTATCTCCCTTTAAATGCTGAGGGCTGGTCTGACACATTTGTGCTGGCTTGGCTAAGTAAGTAGGAGACCCAGGACATAAGTGGCAGCTGGCTGGCAAGGATGTCAGATGCAGTAGTACCCAGAAAACCCACTCAAGGTGCTTTCTTCCTTTCCTGGTGCCCTCCTGTTACAGGAAGGCTGACCTCTGCACATGCCATATGAGCTTAGTCCCACGGTTTTCCTTCTGCCAAAGAAGTCCCTGATATAAAATGGAACTGTAGAACCTTGCCTTTTTAGGAGTGTCATTAGAAATCAAATTAGTATGGGCTGAATAGGCTCAAGTACTGCTGCTTTAGTGTGGCAGCTGAAGTCCAAATTTTTTAGAGTAATTGGGCCCAGGCTGTTAACAGGTGCTGCCACTTCCTACTAGGGAGGAAGAATGCCTGCCATGTGTGTTACACATGGCCTCAGCAGGAAGCCGCCTGTCAAGAGAAATGCAGACACTGGGCTGGAGGGGCCTGAACAGTGATGCCAAGTCTGAGGGATGACTAAATGAGGTCCCTGCAAAGGCAGAATGGCCCAGGATTGTAATTAAGACATTTTCTTACCTTCACATGGTAAGATTTGACTTGTTATAGTGCTATTTCTAGTCCTAAACTCACTATACATCTATGCTGTCATTTCCTAAATTATATTCCATTCAACACTAGTGTTTGGAGAAACACAGTGAATTTTCTGTGAGAAAAAAAGGGTTCAGTTTTTCAGGTTTGCTTGGGAGACACTTCTTTGTACAGGCTCCATCTGGCAATTCTCAGGACACATTATTCTATTATTTAAAAACGCCTGAGTAGTCCTGGAGTATAGAAGCCTGATTAATTTTAAGTCACCTTTCCCTGAACCAATACAGTCATCCCTTGGTATCTATGGGAAACTGGTTCCAGGACCTCCCTCAGATGCCAAAATGCACGGATGTTTAGGTCGCTGATATAAAATGTCATAGTATTTGCATATAACCTATGCACATCTTCACATATAGTTCAAATCATTTCTAGATTATGTATAATACCTAATACAATATAAATGCTATGTAAATAGTGATACTTTATTATTTAGGGAATAATGACAAGGAAAGAAAAGCCTGCGCTTATTCAGTACAAACACAATTCCCCCTGACCCCCAAATATTTCCAATCTTCCATTGATTGAACCCATGGATATGGAGGGCCAACTGTAAACATTTTCATGAGATCTTTTATAAAAACGTCCCATGGAATACTATTTGAGAAATTCTGGACTGCACAAGTAAACATGAAAGTTGGGAGAATTGGTTTTCTCTATTAAATTGGGCAAAGGTCTTCTGTGCCCTTGTCACCATGTGGATACATTTTTCATTGAGGGGCACTATAGCACAGTGGTGAAGGGAATGGGTTTGGAGTTGGACTGCTTGGGTTGGAATACTGCCTCTGGCATCCATTACCTACAGGACTCCGGGTAAGTTACAAAACCTCTCTGCACTGTTTCCTGCAACGTAAAATGGTGGTGGGGTGGGGGGTGGGGTGGGAATAATAGTAATATCTGCCCCAGAAGGTTGTGGACAGATGAAGTCAGACAGCATCTGTAAAGAGCCTAGAACAGTGCCTAGTACCCTGTAAGCTTGAGGCAAATGTTAGCTGCAGTCATTGCCACCATCACCACCATCTTGCCATCATCTCCCATCCTCTGTCTCAGAATCAGATTCTAGAAGTCATTTTGTCTCCATTTTCCTCACTGCTCTCCACCCACAGCCATTCACTCTCGTTGTCCCGCTCCTGCCTTTGAAAAGCCTCCACCCCTCTAGCTTTTGTAACTAGCACAGGCCTTCCTCGCTTCAGGCTGAAATTTTATACCTTTCCCCTACCTAGGTTCCCTGACCCCAGTCCCACTCTCTACCCAAACAACCTGCCCTCAATGCCTAGACAAACCTGCCTGAAACCCTGCTGTGTTCTTGGTCCCATTCTGCTATAATAGTTCTGCCTTAATTGTCTAGATGGCAGAATTCAAGGTTACCTTGGGTTGCAACCCTCTCACAAACTAACTCAAACTTACTTTCCAAACCACATTTATTCCCTCCCTCCCAGCTACTGTTCCTGCTGTTCTACCCACTTGGAATGTCGTTCCTAGCCTCTGCATAGACGCAAATTCCAAGTAGATTCCAGAACCCATCTCAGCATGTGTCTTCTTCACAAGGCCTTCCTGGTCCCTCCATCTCTTATTCTGGCATGGGACACTAGCATGTGCTCTACTTTGGAGTGGCAGGGACAGCAAGAGTCTAGGTTTAGAAACCTGGGTTCATATGCCAGCTCCAAAATGAGCAAGCAGTGAGTTTTGATCCAGTTGTGTAACCCCGCCAGGTCTCAGATTCCTTATCTGAGACTGGAGATTGATGATGCTCTCTCTCCATAGGGATAGTATGAAACTCAAACAAAAGCACTTGAACACATTGAGATTTTTTTTTTTTTTTTCCCAGAGTCTTCCTGTGTGTCTTTTGAGGAGCACTACATTTGGCAAAGGTGCCTTTGAGTGCAGAAGTAGAAAACTGAAGTGGGCAAGTTGTCAGACCTCCAGCCCCTGCCTCTACACTTCAACCAGAGCTGCACTACCTTGATCAATTATCTTTATATATTTGGGATCTGGGTGACCTTTACTTAGGAAAAAAAAGAGATTTATTCCACAAAAGAAAGAATAACCACCTCCCAGCTGGGCATGGTGGCTCATGTCCCTAATCCCAGCATTTTGGGAGGCCAAGACAGGCGGATCACTTGAGGTCAAGTGTTTGAGACCAGCCTGGCCAACATGGTGAAACCCCATCTGTACTAAAAATACAAAAAAATAGCAGGGCATGGGGGTGCACGCCTGTAATCCCAGCTACTCAGGAGGCTGAGACAGGAGAATTACTTGAACCTGGGACGCAGAGGTTGTAGTGAGCCGAGATCATGCCATTGCACTCCAGCCTGAGCGACAGAGATTTCATTTTCAAAAAATAAAAAGAAAAAAGAAAAAAGAAAACCACCTCTTATCATTAGTACCATACAGCCTTTCCATAATTATTTCACTGTTTCACAACAGTACAGCTAGTCTCCCCAGATATTTTGTAACCTCCTTGGGAGAAAGGACTGGGTCATCTTTAAGTATGTATTTTCCCCAGATAAATATGTTGTACTGGGTAAGTACTTAAATACTTGTCGATGAAGCAGCTCTGCCTTACTCCCCGCAGGTTCCTCCAGAGATCACACTTTTATAAAGGTTAAGCCCATCAAGAAGTTCCTTTTCCACTTCCCTTAGCAGGCAGCCACGGCTTTATCTCCCCTCACTGTCTTCTGGGAAGATCTACTTCAACCCCAGCTCCATTATCTCTCTCTACCAAACACTGCTCAGAGAATAGCCTCTGAGATCTGTTTCCTTAGCAGGATTCAGAGGATCACAGATACTAGAGATGAAGGAGAAAAAAAATCTATCAGGGCATCTTGTCCTCTCCTTGTGCAAAACGGTTAAGGCCTGAACATTTTCTAAATATTTGTCAGGCCTGGTATTAAAGGCTTGAAGTGACAAGGCCCCTCAAGGGAGAAGTCGGCATGAAACCTCACTCTTAAAGATGACTTCTTTTACTGACTTTTCAGTTTCATGTTTCACCACTGAATCTCACTTCTCACTTTTAGTTAAATCCCTTCTAAGTAACCAGGCTACAGTGAGTGGGGGCTACAGAAAAGCCACAGGAGGAGTGAGAAGAGGGCAGAGCTGTCACTCTGTGGGCTTTGTTTCCCTCTGACTACAGGTAATTTAAAAGGATGGGCAAGGTGAGATCTTGACCTCTCACTTGAACAGAAGTACTCCCCCAATCTTGCAGATTCCCCATCAATCCCATTCAGAGAGCCAAAATGCAACTGTGTAATTACAAGATGATGTCTCATGTTCGTGGCCCCACTGAGGTTACCAACGCAGACACCTAAAGGGGCCCTTTGATAAGGATGGCAAATCCACTGCCTTCAGCATATTGCCAGCTCACAGGAAGGTGCATCGTGTCACCAGATTGTCCCTTTTTTTTTTTTTTTTTTAAAAAAAAAGGAAACCACCTATCAAAATTTCAGAGGACTCTCTTCGTTTTTGAATGTTGGCAATTATTTTTAATCCACTGTAAAGGCACAACTGACACCAGTTCCCTCTGTAGGAGATTTCTTCTCCTTCTGAAATCCATCGCTACTCCATAAGCATGCATGCAGGAACGGACAATGCTGTATGTTTATTACGTTTATAATTTTGTGTGTAGAAGCCTTGCCTCATGGATTCCCTGAGGGCAGGGAGCAAACCTGATATTGCCTGGTCCTAAATCCTCAGAATGCAGATACCTATGCTGCAGTCTTTTGCATAGCTACATCACTCAAAAGAACGTCTCTAGTACGTCTGTTCAGAAAAATGGTTAGGTCCTCAGGGAATAGTTAAAATTGTGCAGGACTAGACTGCTTAGGTTTGTATCCCTGCCCCACTACTTGACAGCTCTGGGACCTTGGGCACCTCAGTTTTCTCATCTATATAATGGTGATGATAACAACAGCCCTGGGCTCATAGGGTTGTTGTGAGGTTTAAATGACATAGCAGGGTGTATATCATTTAGCAAATACACTAGGAGCTTAATAAATGTCATTTGGAAGCTACTTCACATTTCCACATTCCATTAAAACACCCAAGAACCAACAGTACCCTCACTTCATCTCTAGATTTGGCTAAAGAGTTGGTTTAATTTTCTCCATGTCTTTGGGTTTCATTTTTACCTCTGAAGGTCAAGTTGGCTTGCTACATTCTTGGCGGAGTCCATAGCCTCTTTGATGGTTGAAAATGACATAAATGAAAAGGTCAGATGATCTTGCCTGGGTTACCTGTCATTCTGGAAGATCACGGCTGTATACTAAACTAGATACAGGTATGTGTGTGGGGTAGGGCTGAAGTCTACACCCATATTGTGGTAGGCACAGATATGTACCACCCAGGTTGCCCTTCAAGGAGGGACTTGGCCTCCCAACTGTAAGGTGGATAGTGATTAGCAAACACTGTTCAGCCATTAGCTACTTGAGAATGGGCCCCAGCTCCAGAGAGCTGCTTCCCTAAAGACCATGCATTTCTTGGGCAGCTTTCATTTCCTACCAGAGTGAGGCAGGTGTGAAAAGATGCTGCTGTTTCCATTCATTACAGAACAATCCGGATAGGCAATAATGAACTCAGGGCTCCCCACTGGCTTGGGTGAGACTTTGGAGGGCCTGCCTCAAAGTCCAGCTTCTACTTTGCCCAGTCCTATTTCTGCCCCTTCCTTTCACAGGTGTTGATGCCTAATAAACATCCTGTACTCCAGAGTCCATCTCAGCACCGCAGCCCAAGAACCCAACCCATAACACACAGGTGTACTGATGCACACACACTCCTGAAACCCAGACAATCCTTTAAAACTATATTTTTAATAAACAGAAATCAGCCAAGTTTGATTATAAAGAAAATCAATTTTGAATTGAGACCTATGGGATTAGCAGGGTCAGGGTTATCTGTAGAGTTGGGAAAGATTACCAATGATATTTTCTTCCAATTTCTTTTATTGTGGTAGAATACACAAAATCTAAAATTTACTATCTTGGCCATTTTTAGGTGTACAGTCCAGTGACAATAGGCACATTTATATTGTGTGCTACAATCACTACCATCCATCTACAGAACTCTTTTTCATCTCGTAAAACTGAAATTCTGTACCCATTAAATAACAACTCCCCATTCTCCCTCCTCCCAGCTTCTGGCAACCACCATTCCACTTTCCATCTCTATGAGGGTTGACAAATCTAGATAACTCATGTAAGTGGAATCATACAGTATCTGTCTTTTTGTGACTAGCTTATTTCACTTAGCACAATGTCCTCCAGATTCATCCACATCATAGCTCTTATCAGGATTTCCCTTTTCTCAAGGTTGAATAATATTTTATTGCATGTATGTAACACATTTGGTTTATTCAATCATGTTTCAATAGACACTGAGTTGCTTCTACTTCTTGGCTATTATGAATAATGGTGCTATGAATGTGGGTGAACATGGGTATACAAACATCTGTTCCAGTTCCTGCTTTTAGTTATTTCAGGTGTAGGCCCAGAAGTGGGATTGCTGGATCATATGGTAATTCTGTTTTTAATTTTGGGAGAAACTGCTACACTGTTTTCCACAGCAGCTGTACCATTTTACAATCCCACGAACAGTGCACATGAGTTCCAATTTCTCCATATCTTTGCCACCACTTCACTCTTTTTTGGTAAGAGCCAACTTAATGGGTATGCAGTGATATCTCATTGTAATTTCATTTGCATTTCTCTAGTGATTAGTGATGTAGAGCATCTTTCCAAGTGTTTATTGGACACTCGTACATCTTCTCTGGAGAAGTGTCTCTTCTAGTCCTTTGCGCATTTTTGAATCAGTGATTTTTGTTGTTGTTATTGCTGAGTTTTAGGAATTCTCTATATATTATGAATATTAATCTCTTATCAGACATATGATTTGCAAATATTTTTTCTCATTCTGTAGGTTGCCTTTTTACTATACTGATAGTGTCTTTTGATGTACAAAAATGTTTTTCATTTAAGTCCAATTCATCTGTTTTTCCTTTTGATGCCCGTGTCTCTGGTGTCATATCCAATAAATAACCGCCAAGTAAAATATCATGAGGCTTTTGCTCTAAATTTTCTTCTAAGAGTTTTATAGTTTTATTCTTACAGTTAGGTCAGAGACCCATTTTTAATTTTTTATGTGGTATAAAGTAAGGAAGGTACCAAACATTAATTGTATTCTTTTGCACTTGGATACAGAATTTTCCCAGTGGCATTTATTGGAAAGACTATCTTTTCCTCCATTTAATCATCTTGGCACTTTTGTCAAAAATCATTTGACCACATACGTGAGGGTTTACTTTTGGACTCCTCTATCCTCTATTCTACTCCACTGATGTATAAATCTGTCTTTATGTCAATGCCACATTACTTTGACTCCCACAGTTTACAGTAAGTTTTGTAATCAGAAAGTATGAGTCCTCCAGGTTTGTTCTTTTCCAGGATTTCTTTGGCCATCTGGGGTCCTTTCAGTTACATATGAATTTCAGGATGGCTTTTTGTATGTCAGCAAAAAAAGCATTGTTGGAATTTTCACAGGATTGTGTTAAGACTATAGATTGCTTTGTGTAGTATTGACAACAATATCAAATCTTCTAATCCATGAACATAAGATTTGTTTTCACTGATTGCTATCTTCCTTCAGAAATGTTTTATGGTTTTCATTGTACAAGTTTTTCACTTCTTTAGTTAAGCTAATTCCTAAGTATTTTATTCTTTTTAATGTTCAATTTTCTTTTCAAATTGTTCATTGTTAGTGGATAAAAATGCAATTTATTTTTGTTCATTGACTTGTATCTTATTGCTTTGTTGAATCCATTTATTAGTCCTTACATATTTTTTTTTTGGTGGAATCTTTAGGATTTTCTACATATAAGCTCATATCATCTGTAATACAGTTTGTATGTTATCCCCTCCAAATCTCATGTTGAAATGTAATCCCCAATGTTGGAGATGAGCCCTAGTGGGAGGTGACTGGGTCATGGAAGCAGACCTCTCATGGCTTGGTGCTGTTCTCATGATATGAGTGGGTTTTCATGAGATCTGTTTGTTTAAAAGTGTGTGGAACCTCCCACACCCTCTTTCTCTTTTGCTACTGCTCTGGCCATGTGACATGCCTGCTCATGCTTCACTATCCACCATGAGTAAAAGCTCTCTGATGCCTCCCCAGAAGCCAAATAGATGTTGGCACCATGCTTGTGTGGCTTTCAGAACTGTGAACCAATTAAACCTCATTTCTTCATAAATTACCCTGTCTCAGGTATTCTTTTATAGCAATGCGAGAATGGCCTAATACAATCTGCAAATAGATATAATTTAATTTCTTCATTTTCGATTTGGATGCCTTTTATTTATTTTTCTGGTTGAATTTTTCTGGCTAGGACTTTAAGTACTATGTTGAATAGACATGGTGAAAATGGGCATACCTTCCTTGTTCTTGATCTTAGAGAAAAATCTTTCAGTCTTTCATCACTGAACATGATGTTCAATGTGGGTTTTGTATATATGGCTCTTATTATGTTGGGGCAGGTTCTTACTTTTCCTAGTTTGTTCAGTGTGTGTGTATGTGTGTGTGTGTCTGTGTGTGTGTGTTTAAACCACAGAAGGGCTTAAACTGTGGCAGATGCTCTTTCTGCATCAACTGAGATGATAATGTGTTTCTTCCTCTTCTTGCTCTGCTGTGATGTATTGCATTGGTTGATTTTTCTGTAGAGAACCACCCATACACTCCAAGAACAAATCTCTCTTGGTCGTAATGTATAATTCTTTTAATATACTGGTGAGTTTGGTTTGTTAGTATTTTGTTGAAGATTTTTGTAGCAATGTTTATAAGGGATATTGGTCTGTAGTTTTTTTTTGCAATGTCTTTGTATCAGGGTAATGCTGGCTTCACAGAATGAGGAAGTGTTCCCTTTTATTTAATTTTTTTGAAAAATTTGAAAAACATTGGTTTAGTTCTTTAAATATTTGGTATTATTCACCAGTAAAGTCATAAGGTCCGGGGCTTCCCTTTGCTAGGAGATTATTGATTACTGATTTAATCTCCTTACTAGTTATAGGTCTATTCAGTCTTCATGACTTAGTCTCATAGGTTTTGTGTTTCTAGGAATTTGTCCATTTCATCTGAACTGTCCAATGTGTTGGCATGCAATTGTTTCTATTACTCGCTTATAATCCTTTTTATTTCTGTAGACTTGATAGCAATTTCCTCACTTGCATTTCTGATTTTATTAATTTTAGTCTTCTGGGTTTTTTTATTAGTCTAGCTAAAATTTTGTCAATTTTGTTGATAATTTCAAAAATCGAATTTGTTTTCCTTGATTTTCTAGTTTTTCCTTGATGTCTACTATTTTTCTGTTCTCCATCTCATTTATCTTTGCTCTAATCTTTATTCTTTCCTTCTGTTAGCTTTGGGGTTAGTGTGTTATTTTTCTAGTTTTTAAAGTTGTAAGGTTAGACATTTTGTCTTATTTTTAAATGTAAATATTTGTAGCTATAAAATTTCCCCTAAGTACTATTTTCATTACTTCCATATGTTCGGATTTTTGTTTTCATTTGTCTTTTAAGTATTATCTAATTCCCCTTGTGTTTTCTTCTTTAATCCACTTGTTGCTTAAGATTGTTATTCAATTTTCACAAATTTGTGAATTTTTCAGTTTTCCTTCTGTTACTGATTTCTAATGCCATCCTATTGTGATCAGAGAAGATACTTTGTACGATGTCTGTCTTTTAAAATCTACTGAGACTTCATTTGTGGCCTTGCATATGGTCTATCTTGGAAAATGTCTCACGAGTACTTGAGAAGAATGTGTATGCTGTTGTTAGGCAGAGTGTTTGGCATATATCTGTTAGATCTAGCCAGTTTATTGTTTTGTTCAAGTCCTCTGTTTCCTTACTTAACTTCTGCCTTTTGTCTCTTTGCTAGCATTTTTTATTTAAAGTCTATTTTTTCTGATACTAGTATAGCCAACTCTGCTCTCTTTTGATTTACTATTTACATGGAATATCTTTTTCTATCCTTTTACTTTTAACCTATTTGCATCACTGGTTCTAAAGTAAGTCTGTGAAGATAGTATATAGTTGGATTATGATTTTTTAAAACCATTTTGTCAACCTTTGTCTGTTGACTAAGCTGTTTAATCCATTTACATTTAAAGTAATTACTGTTGAGGAGAGGTTTGATTCTGTCATTTTGTGACTTGTTTTCTATATGCCTTATAAGTTTATTCTTTCCCTGATTTCCTGTATTCCTGTCTTCTGTTGTGTTTGGTTGATTTCTTGTTTTGATAATGAAACAATTAAATTCCCTTTCCATTTTCTTTCTCTGTATATTCTTTAGCTGTTTTCTTTGTGGTTACCGTGGTAATTATATTTAACATTCTGAAGTTATTACACTGTAATTTGAATTTATGCCAGTTTAACTTCTATAACATATACAAACTCTACTGCTTTAACAACATTATACCCTCCCCTTTCTGTTGTTGATGTCATAAAATTACATCTATATATCTTGACTTCCTCAAAACATCAACTAATAATTTTTTATGCATTGGTCTCTTAAATTATATAGAAAACAAAACATGGAGTTACAAACCAAAGTTATAATAATATTGATTTTTAGACTAACATATTTTAAAAATCTGTTATTCTCTTAATTCATATAGAAACAAAAGGTGGAATTAGGTACTATTGTTAAAATAACACTAGCTTATCTACTTACTAATATATTTACCTATACAAATAACTTTATTTCTTTATATAGCTTCAAGCTACTGTCTAGCATCACTTCATTTTAACCTTCGGGACTCCCTTTAGCATTTCTTGAAGGGCAGGTCTAGTTCTAATAAACTTTCTCAGGTTTTATCTGGGAATGCCTTAATTTCTCCTTCACTCCTTTACTTCTTTTGCAGTACAGTTTTGTTGGATATATGATTATTGGCTGATAGTTTGTTTTTCTTTTACCACTTTGAATATCCGAACCTTCTGGCCTCTAAAATTTCTAATGAAAAAATCTGCTGATAATCTTAGTGAGGATCCCTAGTGCATGACAAATCTCTTCTCTTCTGCTGCTTTCAAAATTCTTTGTCTCTGGCTTTCAATAGTAGTATTTATAATGTGTTTTGGTGTGAGTCTTTCAGGTTCACCCTATTTGAATTTTGTTGAGCTTTTTGGATGTTCATATTCATGTCATTTAACAAATCTGGGAAGTTTTTATTCATTATTTCTTCAAATAATCCCTCTGCCCCTTTCTCTCTCCCTCTTTTCCTTCTGGGGCTCTAACAATGCATATGTTGGTTCACTTGATGGTGTACCACAGGTGCCCTAGGCTCTTTCACTTTTTTTCAACTTTTTTTTCTCTCTGTTCCTCAGAATTTAATTCTTTCTTCTGCCTGTCAAAATCTGCCTTTGGGTTCCAGTGAATTTCTCATGTCAGTCATTATATTTTTCAGCTCTATAATTTCTTTTTGGTTTCTTTGCATCAGTATCTCTTTATTGATGTTGCCCTTTTGGTCAGATATTATTTTCTTGACTTTCCCCAATTATTCCTTTAGTTTTTTTGATCATCTCTAAGACAGGTAGTTTAAGTCTTTGGCTAATGGTCTTTTCAGTTCAGTGTCCATTGGTTTATTTATTTATTTTCCCTTTAATGCTTAATATGTTCCTGTTTCTCTGTATGCCTTGTAATTTTATTTTTGTTGAAAACTGGACATATGAATAGAATAATATGATAATCCTTGAAATCAGATTCTCCCCCTTTGCTGGGGTTGCTGGTTTTTGTTTTCATGTTTTTGATTGTTGTAGGCCAACTCTATAGCAAGGATCAGTCTGAGGTATAAACTTAAGGTCTTTTCTGAGCCTGTGCCTTGCCTGGAACATGCACAGTAACTATCTAAATTCTCCCACATATGTGGTTGCTTTTGAATGTCCTAGTCTTCAATATCTGGGTCCCAAAACGGGAAAGAAGAAAAATTAAGGGAAGGGAAAAAAGGCATCAGCCCTTTAAATTCCCTGGGAGTCACTTCAGCTAGAGACGAAGGTACAACAATAATGGCTACCACCTCTTTTTTGCACCTCTGTGATTGAAAGCAGCAATCAGTAATCGGAATACAGATCCCAATATTTGGAGGATAGAGTCCTTTTGGTCCACCTTGGCTCCCACAAGCCACGTGCAAACTGCACCAGGAATACATGCACAGCTGCCTGCCATAGGGCTGAGAGATGGGGAATGGCTAGTTGCTACTGTGCTAAGAACTGAAACTGATTGAAATAAATCACAATTTATGCCCCTTCCCCTGGAATATTCAGGCCTTCAATGGACTCCAGAGTTCCAAAATAGCTACAACAGACAGATTCTGCCAATGCAATTGTTATCTATGTGGAAATACAGATTTCTCAAGCTTCATACTCTACACTCTTCCCATCAATTATATTTTAATATATCTATATTTATAGGGACAGAATGCCAAAAAGATTAAAAAGAATACAGACCTTTAACAGCCCTGGGGATTTTTGAGCAATTTCAGTAATATCTGTATCTTCTAAAATAATATTAGAGCTCTTAAAAATTATAAAATAAAGACAAAAAAGATTCCTTTGTGCTGACACTCAATACTTTTTCTTCTGAAATTCCCAAAGTACTTACATTTAAGGATATATTAGATAAATTAGGTAATGCAATGGGAAGGTAAGCATATTCTAAGTTTTCCAGCCTTGTTATTATCCAATAATAATGCCATTCAACTTGCTGGCACTTAGATTGTCTGAGGAACCATTCCAAATATGGTGCCATATAAATGCCATTGTAGAGCTCTACCAGAATAGCATTATTTTAGATTCTTCCTTCCATGCCCAGTAACAATAAAACACTAGGGGAAAAAGATCTCATTTCAGAGTCCCTGTCTCTCATCTTTCACTCTTGAGTATTCAGCTGCATCTGTCATTCTTTGTTTTTATATTTCTGTTTATTCAAATATCACAGGATCCTAAACAGAATAAATCTGGTCATCATGCAAATTCTATTTAGGACAGTATTCTCATATATGAGGTCAGGTTCATATCCTTTCATAGGCAAATTCCATTCAAGCTAATGTGTATAGCTGTTGTTTGTTAAGAAATAAGATTCTTGGCCAGGCACAGTGGCTTATGCCTGTAATCCCAGCACTTTGGGAGATTGAGGCAGGCAGATCACTAGAGGCCAGGAGTTAGGAGACCAGCCTGGCCAACATGGTGAAACCCCATCTGTACTAAAAATACAAAAAAATAGCAGGGCATGGGGGTGCACGCCTGTAATCCCAGCTACTCAGGAGGCTGAGACAGGAGAATTACTTGAATCTGGGACGCAGAGGTTGTAGTGAGCCGAGATCATGCCATTGCACTCCAGCCTGGGTGACAGAGTGAGACACTGTCACCAATAATAATAATAATAATAATAATAACAAAAATAAAAAATAAAAAGATTCTCCCAGTATTAAATGCATATGAAAAAGATGAAATAATGCATGCAACATGAGCTATGTCTAAGCCACAATCTCATGGAAGCAAAATTATCAAGACTTCAATCTGATTGGTGGCTTGCAAACTACCCTAGACCTCCAACCCACAAATATATACAGATATAGATGAAAGCTGGATGCCAGGAATTTGTTTCCTAAGCTTTCCAACAGCATGTACCTGAGGGACTGTGTGGAAGAGATGAAACAAGAGACATGTTTACCAGGAAGGAGCTAGTTGTTTACCAATTAATGACGCACTATCTAAAACTTCTTTGTTCTCTAAAAGTAAGATTTGTAATGTTTTCAGAAATAAATATGGGTTATTCTTAAATAATCAGGTGTATTATAAGAGTAGCTTATAGAAGGAGGTATGTATTATTTCTACAGTGAAGGAAAAAGCACAATTTAGTTTTTGACAAAATCAGAAATGTTATAAGGTATATGCTCAGCTACAGAAGCTATAATGCCGTTGACGTTAGTTCTTTAAAATAAATTATAGATACACAACTATATGTACTAACAGCCTAAAAGTAAGTCATGCTGGGTTTTTTCCATACAACTTTAATTAGGTATATTTTTTCCAATGTGTTTTGAAATGATCTGCTAGGACCAAATGCTAACATGAAATTCTCTGCATGCTGGTAGTTAATTCAATAAAAATTAGAAAGGTGAAACCCTGTTCCCCAGAGGGAGAAGGTCTTAACACAAAACATTCATTATTTCCACATGAATTGCAAAAAGTAAAGATGCTGGATTTAAAATCTAAGCAGGAAGAAACTGTCAACTTTCATTATCAGTGGACAAATGTTTTAATTTGCAATATTCCCTAGTAACTTTTTGAACTGACAACTTTACCTCTTTACCAACATCTACTTTAATTCATAATTTGCAGCTGCATAAGTACTATGTTGGGCCAAACGCTTTGGGTATGTCTCTTAGAGGTAACGGAATCCTATGTTGTTTTCTGCACTGCCTCATTAAAACGAAACTCAGACCCAGGGTAACCCTGAAAAACCTAAGCCCTCCAATAAAAAATGTGGTATATCCCTGCACTTAAATTACACAGGAGAAGTGAAAGCTGGTACATCACACACAGAAGAGAAGTTAAAGGTCAAGCTATTAGAGTTAATGAGCCGATACAAGCTCAGGTTCTCTAACCAGGGAGGTTAGGGACAGAACACATGGCCACCCCAAGGAACTTTATTTAAGATATCAACTAAAAATGAGTCACCTCTCTTCTCAGCTGCTGCACTCATCACTGATGCTGGGAACAATGACTGAAGGACTCACACATGTCTGAGAAAAGGCACCTTGCGGGTGTGACTTGCCACAAAAGCAAGCGTCTTTCTGCATTTGTAAATGTGTTGGTAAGGCAACAAAAAGAATACTACTTTGCAAGGGGAGGTAGAGGTGGTGATCCTGGCATCCTAAAAGCCTGATTGTATGTTCTAATCCATTCTGATGTCACCAAAGCTCCCCTTTGAGGGAATAACCTAGATTATGGCCGATACTTTCTACTTCTAATAGTTTTCCAGTTTCCTTGTTCACAAGGGGTTGGTAAACGAAAATCAATTAAAAGAGCAGGGTCTTCTCTATTTTGGATTTGGACACTGATGATGAAGCTGTGATATTCTGATCCAGGACCCAGTGGCTCCTCCTGGACCTTCTAAGAAGGTCAATCTGGCTGAGTCCAGACAGTCAGCTGATGGTCTCATATGTGGAATCTAAAGATGATGATGCTGGTGGTAGTAGAGTGGTGGTAATCCTCATAGCTCAAAAATGATCAGAGCTCATTAATTATTAATTAACTAGAACTTTTATGGCTCATTAGCTACTGGTTAAATGTCAGGTAAAATATAATATTTAATAGAAAACATTAAGATGAGAAATATGCAGAGCACTTCTTATGTGCCAGACCTATGCTAAGTATTTCAAATCCATTATTGTACTTGATCCTTACAACTTCCATGCAAGGGACCTATGTTTATCTCAATTTAACAGAGAAGAAACCAAAGTGTGAAAAACGAAGTAACTTGTCTGAACTTAAACAACGAATGAATGGTAGACTTCAGCTTCAAACCCAGGTCTAGCCAACTCCAAGCCCATTCAATTATCATTTGATACACACCCAACCTATGCAATACTTAGCTTTGTTCTTAGTCATTATTGCAGAGCCCATTTCACCCCTCAATCAGGCTTATTACATTCATTCATGTTCTCAACAGACACAGTGTCTTGCCCAAAACTGTACAGAATATCACTATCACAAGTTGCCATTCCCATTAGAATTTACCTTGATCCCCGGTGATGCTACATGCATTGTTACGTTAGTTTCTTCATGGAGGTGTTATTTCTAAACAGCAAGATTAAAGCTCCTACAAGCTCCTGACAACATGAAAATCAGACATTACTTTGGAGTCTTTTTAAAACAAACTAGTAAGAATGTCCCAATTAAGAGAAAAAGAGTAGTCACACATACCTGTAGAACTGATTCTAATTTACACTTTCATCTTGCTCTAAAACACATTGCTTGAGTCTCAGTTTAGATAGAGATAAGATTCACCCAGTAGGGGGATATTAGTTCTTTCTGGGTATTTTAATTAAACTGTTATATTGAGTAGTTCTGAAAATCACACATAATCATTTAAGGTATGGTGGATTCTGTTCTCCAGCATATGGCTCTCCACCCAGCCACATTCCATTTCCTTAAGTAAACTAGCTGGAGGCCTTCAGTGTAAGCTCTTTAATTTTTAAACTCTTGGGTGATGCTTTGTTCTTGGGGTAGAGAATAGAGCAAGAGAGTGAACTACCAAACAGTAACATTATCCCCATCAACGAGCAGGTAGTGTTTACAGCACACATACTATATACCAAGAAATGTGCCACACCTTTTGCATGAATACTCATTTTAGAACAGTAAAGACTTTATATTTAGAGAAGTTTTAGGTTTACAGCAAAACTGAGAGTAAGGTATAGCGACAGCCCACATATCCCCTGCCCTCACATATGTAGCCTCCCATATTATAATCTCTCCCCACCAGACTGGTACATTTGTTACAATTTGTGAACATACAAGGACATATCACCCAAAGTCCATAGTTTACATTAGGGTTCAGTCTTGGTGTTGTACATTCTATGGGTTTGGATAAATGTATAATGACATGTATCCACCATTATAGTATCATAAAGAGTAGTTTCATTGCCCTAAAAGATCCTCTGTGATCTGCCTATTCATCCCTCCCTCCCTCCCTCCCTCCCTCCCAATCCCTGGCAACCATTGATCTTTTTATTATATCCGTAATTTTGCCTTTTCCAGAATTCCACATAGTCAGAATCATAGACCAGCAGTCTTTTTAGGTAGGCTTCTTTCACTTAGTAATATGCATTTAGGTTTCCTCCATGTCTTTTCATGGATTGATAACTAATTTCTTTTTAGCACTGAATCATAATCCCTTGTCTGGATGTACCACAGTGTATTTATACATTCACCCACTGAAGAATATCTTGGCGGCTTCCATGTTTTAGCAATTAAAGATAAGACTGCTATGAACATCCATGTGCAGGTTTTTGTGTGGATATGTTTTCAGTTCTTTGGGGTAAATATTAAGGAGTACACTGCTGGATCATGTGGTAAGAGTGTTTAGTTTTGTAAGAAATCACCAAACTGTCTTCCAAAGAGGCTGTACTATGTCGCATTCCCACCAGAAATGAATGAGAGTTTCTGTTGCTTCACATCCTCTCTAGCATATGGCGTTGTCAGTGTTCTGATTTGGGCTCTTCTAACAAGTGTGTGGTGGTATCTCACTGTTGTTTGAACACTCATTTTTGAAATATCCACATAGGCTATCATGATCTTCATTTTACAGTTCAAGAACTTGAAACTCAAAAAATGTAGATATTTCAAACTGGCCACTATAAGCTTGAGCCAAGATTCAAACTCAGGTTTGGTGAATTTCATAGTCTATACTTTCTATCACTGAGGTACCTCTTGTCTTCTCAGTTGTATTATGTGATTTGCAAGTTCTATGAATAATATGCTTAAATTATACCATTATGAAAACCAAATATTATCTTCAGCCAATAAAATATCCTCTAAATACTTCAAAATATGAAACAGGAAGCTCATCTAAATGGACTAATTCTTTAATATCATCATGAAAGGATGATGTTTTAAATTAAGAAGTGAAGAATTTACAGTTTCCAGATTGAGAACAATTTCCACAAATTTTTATTTTCATCATATTCTATTGTGGGTGTACATCTGTGTGTGTGACACACACACACAGACACAGAGATATGGGGACACACACATAGACACTCTCCATCTCACGCCATGTTGGAACTTCCATGAGACAGTTAAAATTAGCCAGCTAATTTCCATAAAGTATCAAAATAAAATTATACTTATTGAGAGTCTAGAGTTCCTGTCATGAAGTCTTAGCAATTAAAAAGCATGGAAATCATAGAATCTCAGTGCTCCTTTGTTGCAATCCACATTCCTGCTACAATTCGAATCCCACCAATAGATAAAGTCATCAGGAGCTAATTAGTCCACACATGAAAAAAATAAAAGAAGACAAAGAACAGACTTCTAAAAAACAAAAACAAAAAACAACAACAAATCATTTGAACCATTGGGTACTTCGAGTACATGAAAATTGTGAAGTAAATTAATTAGCTTTGCATCGATTGGTATCAAAAGTCATTAGCCCTGCACTGCAAGGAAATCCCAAGAAGCCTGAGATGCATGAAAGAAAAAGGCCGGGAAGGAAATCAATCTCTGCTCTTCAACGCTGATGCTTTAAAGGGTCCCTGCTGTATAACTCGCCCGGAAGCATTCCAGGGGGAAGAACCCACAGATTTATATCTGCCACACATGTCACTGAACACAAATACGTCTGATAAATAATTGAAGCTCAGTATTGTGCTCACATCGCATGTGCTAAAGAACAGGGACGGGAAGGCAGAGAGGTCAAGTTTCCCATCTGACTTTCCACTGGGCATCCCAATCATCACTGAGGTCATTATTCTGCCTTGCGAAGTGTCAGAACTCATTGTCTTAGGGAATCCAGGTGCTGGCATCATATATTCATCAAATCTGGTTTCCCCCTTCCTCACACCGCAGAGCACTCTCCTCTAGTCCAAGTGCAGTGCAGGGCAGAATCCAGAGCTTATTTTATTTAATCCTCACAATTTTGTGATTTTTACAGATGAAGAAACTGAGGTCTGGGGAATAACAATTGTTTTTCACAGGCACAAAGCTAGTAATTGGTAGATCTGGGATTTGAACCAAGGTCCAGGGAACTCTAGAGCCCATATTATTGCCATACTAGGCTCCCTCCCTAAATAACTTTTCTCATTAAGTGAGCAGAGAGAGAGGAGCCAGACTGCCCTGAGGCCTTTGGTATTAATAGGAGGCTAAGAAGCTCATGCAACTAAGTCTCTTTATCCAATGGCACATCCTTGGAAAGAGAAAATGGTCTCTGTTGGAATCCTTCCACTGACAGGAAGCTCTCTACCGCACATAACTATAGACCTGATTACTAAAAAGACTTTGGTTTGCCTTTCCAAAACTCATATTCAGTGATCACAATTGTGGCCTCTGAAGCAGTTTGATTGAATACTAATTGCACTCAGTACTTGGATCTATCATAACTGTAACATTAAACAATGTTTTCCCCTCTCAGCATTCTTTTGAGGATATGGTGAGTATTAAAATGAGCTGGTACATAGTAAGAATTTGCCCAATGTTAATCATAAAAATTGTCTTGATATTACTTGGTAAGTTATTTTGTTAAATAGAGTAAACACCCATGAATGCCACATACAAACCAAGAGCTTTGACCCTCACAATGACCCCCATCTACCCATCTTGTCCTCCCCCATTTATCTTCTTGTCTCCAAGGTCATTATGTTCCTGAGTCCCAGGTTCATCTTTCTTCTTACAGGGTTTTATTGCATGTATAATTGGTCCTAAAATGCTTTATAATCTAAGCTGTTTTAAAGTTTATAAAAGGGATCCTATCCTTATCTTATGTTATCCTCACACACTTATTTTCCCCACTTGATATTTTATTATGAAGAAATTAAAAGTTACCTACAACTGAATAATAATAAATGCTACATATTAAAATCTGTACTTACAATAGAAGATAGCCTCAAAGTTAATAAGGTGTCAATCTTAAGTATGCAAAAACTGAACAAAATAAGTTCACACTTAGCAAAAGAAAAACTACAGTAAATATGAGCACAAATTGATGAAATAGAAAAACATTTTCTAGAGAAGATCAAAATAGTCAAAAGTAGATTCTTTGATAAAATAATTAAATAGATAAACCTTTGACAATATCAATTAAAAGAACATGTTTTAAACGAAAAAGTGAATATTTATTACAACTAAAATAATAAATGACTATTGTCAACAACTATCTGTCAAAATTTTTAAAAGTTTAGATGAAATGTATAAATGCCTAAAAATTTATAACTAACCATAATGGACCCAAGCAGTAACAAAAAGCTTATATAGCCCTGTGGCTATTAAATAAATTAAGGTAACTGTTAAAATTTTTGTTTGCAAAGGAAACATCACACCAGGTGATTTTACAGGCAAATTTTTTCCAATGTTCAAGGAAGATATCATTCCAATTTTATGCAAACTCTTCCATATGATAGGAAAAAAGAGATTATTCCCCATAGATTCCATAAATCAGTATAACCCTGTTACTAGGACCAGGCATAAAAATTACAAGAGAGGAAAATTACAGCCTCATCTTACAAAGGAATATAGATGTATACCATCCTTCTTAGTAGTGTACCCAACTGTAAGCCATAACAAATTTTATTTCCAATATACAAGTAGCAGTGTAACATTACAGAAAGATTGCATTAGCTTTGGAATGTACCATTGTTCTAGCTGTATAATGTAGTAATGTTACGTAATTTCTCTAAGACTCAGTTTCATTCCTTGCAAAATGACTTTTCATAATATCTATCTATTTCTGTGGGAATTAAGGAAGTAAATAATATAAAGCCCTTAGCTCAGTGTCTGGAAGTAATAGTAAGCAATAATAAGTTACAGCTTCTGTTTATCAAGTACTTAGTTCCCTGGCTGAGTTTTTTTTTTTTTTAAACTTTCTTTGAATCCCCACAACCACCCTGAATGGTGGAGATTTTTATTCTCAATTAGTGAATAAAGAAACTGAGTCAAGTGGAATTTTAACAACTCACCCAAAGTCACATAACTTGCAAAAAGTCACGCTAATATAACAACCGCAGTCTCTGAATACTGATGCCCAGGGGTCCTTCCAAATGCGGAGTTGATATTACCAGCTGCTATCGGGGACACAGCACTTCCTCTGAGCGGCACTGGAGCTCCTTCCATAAGGCATGGGATGTGTTCACCTTTTCAGGGAAAGCAGTCAGTTTTCAAGTTGCGGTTTGATTTGTGACATGTAAGATTAAATTGCAGCATTTCTAATGGAAAGGCTTCAGAGGGCAGGAATGAGCGATACGCTGTCATTTCTCCATCTCTGCGTGAGGAACCTTGAGCACTAATGAGATCAGATATGTCATCGCAACTCTCTCCACCCTGCCACAGACTCCAGGTCAGAAGATTTTTTTTTTTTTTTTTAAACATTCTGGCCACTTCCCTGCCCACCTGCAACTCTCTACCACGTTCCTGACATAGAAGATTTATGATAATTTACCTTAGCTAGGGCTTGTAGTTTTATTCTATTAGGTTATCAAAAATGTTGCCAATAATCGCTTTCAGTTTTCACAGGACAAGATTATTTATACAAAGAAGGAACCTGAGAAAAATAAAATGATTGAGAGTTTTCAACTTGGAGAAGTGGTTAGTGGCAGAAAAGGTATAAAGCTCAGGGACTCTGTTGGCCTGATAAAACAGTGGAACAGTGGGGAAGATATGCTGTTCCACTCTATTCTTTCCCTAGAGAAGCTTACATATCGATTAGACAGGGAGACCTAACAAAGATTCAAGAGTCAGTTTGTCCTCTGAGTGTGGAAAACACCACTCTGTTAAAGATTACAGAGTGACATCACTTATGACTAGGCTGTGCAAAATGCTTTTTTTTTTTTTTTTTTTTTGTATCCTAAGGGGCTTTATGCTTGTCCTTGTACTATTGGTACCTTGGGAGGGAAAACAAGAATGCATTTCTCAACATTTACGTCTGCAGCGATACTGGGAACTGTGAATGCTAACATATTTTTTTTTTTTTTTTTTTTTTTTTTTTGAGACGGAGTCTGGCTCTGCCGCCCAGGCTGGAGTGCAGTGGCCGGGTCTCAGCTCACTGCAAGCTCCGCCTCCTGGGTTTACGCCATTCTCCTGCCTCAGCCTCCCAAGCAGCTGGGACTACAGGCGCCCGCCATGTCGCCCGGCTAGTTTTTTGTATTTTTTAGTAGAGACGGGGTTTCGCCATGTTAGCCAGGATGGTCTCGATCTCCTGACCTCGTGATCCGCCCGTCTCGGCCTCCCAAAGTGCTGGGATTACAGGCTTGAGCCACCGCGCCCGGCCGTGCTAACATATTTTTAAAGAGCTCTGATAGAGAAAAACCAGATGCTGAAAGAGGGTAGTGAACAAGCCTGGATACAGAAAGGTTTAGAGTTGAACCTACGGGCGCCACCTGCTGGTCCCCTGACACCACTGCCCAGAGCTTCCAGTTCCCCTAATTGGAGTCTCAGCTTTATGTCCAGTTGGCTCAGCTGAATATTATTAAGGGATTTCTGTCTTCAACTATGCTTGAACACAGCCTTGGAGACAGGTAAGTAATGCAGAGAGTAAAAGGGAGTGAGTAGATGGCAAATAAAGGTTTGCTCATTCAACATATGTGTGACTGTGTTGTGAAAGGCATATGGGAGTTTCCCAGATTATCTATCAGCAAAAAGGCATAAATGGTGATCTTCCTTCCTTTTCCCATCTTCTTTTTTTTTTTTTTTTTTTTGAGATGGAGTGCTGGAGTTCAGTGGCGTGATCTCGGCTCACTGCAACCTCTGCCTCCTGGGTTCAAGTGATTCTCTTGCCTCAGCCTCCCAAGTAGCTGGGATTATAGGTGCCCACCACTATGCTCAGCTAATTTTTTTGTATTTTCAGTAGAGACAGGGTTTCACCATGTTGACCAGGATGGCCTCGAACTCCTGACCTCGTGATTCACCCACCTTGGCCTCCCAAAGTGCTGGACTTACAGGTATGAGCCACCTTGCCTGGCCTTTTCTCTTTCTTTATTGGAGAGAAATGGTAGCATCTGAGAAGGCAGGTGGTGAGAGTGAGGGGTATCTTGCGGAGGTGGGTAGTGATGGCAGCCTGCTCTGCAACTGAACATGCAGGGCAATGTGGGGAGAGGGGTGCTGCACGGATGGGGGCAGTGGTGTTTCTAGTGTGTGAGGAAGCAGAGCAGAGGATGAGAGGTATGGAGGTGGTGGGCAGCAAAGGCTAATATTGAACAAATGTGTATATATATTGAGGATAATGGGAACCAAGTTTCTCTCTGTCAGACAAGGTATTTATAAATGTGGAAGGGGGAAAAGACTTGGATTTGAATTGAAAATACTGATATGAATTCATGGGGCTTATGTGTAAACATATACACATACATGGATATGGAAATAATAATAAGTGTGTGTTTGTGTGGACTTATATGTACATATTTCCTAGCTCTGTGTTGCTTTGGTCTTGAAGCACTGACTTCACAGGAACAATAAGCATGCTAAGCACTCAGATCTTGATTTCTGAAATCATTCTACATGGACGGGAACCAGGGCTGTTTGGAGAAGTGGCTGATTCCAAGGCTAGACACAGAAAGTATAAGATGATCCTGGAGCATCTTTTTTTGGTACCGGAATATAAAGAAATGCTCAAAGAATGATGGGGAGATCTGGCAAGCACCAACTGGACCAGGTGATCAAGTAGGGATATGGTCAGTGTGGTTGCCTTCTGATGTGATATGCTGAGAAGAGCTCAGCAGCGTTTCTGTGGAATTTCTGCCAAGATGGTATGCAAGAATACATGACTTGAGTCTAATCATGCAGAAATATTGGAAGTTCCAGAGGGTCATCCTACAGGAAAAAAAGACCTATACTCTTTAAGGCAGGAAAACATGAGACAGGGAAAGAATTAAAAAAAAAAAAAATTCCAGGATGGGCACTGTGGCTCACACCTGTAATCACAACACTTTGGGATGCTGAGGCGGGTGGATCACCTGAGGTCAGGAGTTCAAGACCAACCTGGCCAACATGGTGAAACCCCATCTCTACTAAAATTACAAAAAATTAGCCAGGCATGGAGGTGCGTGCCTGCAATCCCAGCTACTCCAGAGGCTGAAGCAGGAGAATTGCTTAGAATCTGGGAGGCAGAGGTTGCGGTGAGCTGAGATCTCATTACGGCACTCCAGCCTGGGCAACACAGGGAGACTGTTTCTCAAAACAAAAACAAACAAATAAACAAAAACATTCCAGATTGGAGGAAACCGATGAAAAATAATAATTAAATGCAATGTATGTTTCTGTATAGCATCCTGGACCAAAAAAGAAAATGTCATCATTGAGACAGTTGGCAAAATGTGAATGGGGCCTGTGGACTGAATGGTAGTGCTGTATCAGTGTTGATTCCTTATTGGAAGTGTTTTTATAATAGTAATAAGAAGAGTGCTCTTGTTTTGGGAAGGTAATCGAACACCTAAAGAATGATGGAGCATCATATCTGAAAGGGAATATCTATATACTGATCTCTCTGAATGAAAGAGAATTAAAATGTTAAAAGGTGGATAATCGGGGTGAAAGGATACCACAGTTCTTGCTACCCTTCTGTAGGTTTGAAACATTTTCAGAATTAAAAAAATACTAAAAGTGCTGAGCTCTGAGAAGAAGAAAATAGCATAAGTTTAATGGGAAAATTATTTGATATGTGATTAGAATCCTTCTTTGTTTTCTGAGAAGACCCTCTGTTGGGAAGAATTGATGATCAGGAATGCAAATGAGAATGGCCAAAGGACAGCCAGCTGACTTACAAAAAGGAAAAGAAGATTCAGAATAAAGGAGGGAAGGGTGACCAGGTGTGCAAGGAGAAAAACTGATTGCTAGATATTGAGAGACAGTACTTGCAAACAAGCAAACAGCTGCCGTAGGGAATGGAACTTGTAGGGAAAAGAAGGATGTTGGAAAAAAAGTTGAATAAATTTTGAACTGTTACGCATTACATAATTCTTCCATTATTCCAAATCACCACCAATAACATCCACACTCTTCATCAACATCCTTAGGACATACATATTTATTTGTTTACCTTGTTAGTTTGATTTACTGAAAAGTATGAGACTGACTGGAGAACAGGTGCCTGGTGAGCACAGGGCAGTCAGTGTGGATCAGTATGTTTGAGTTTAGTATGAAAAGTGAGATAAAACATCTACATCAATAGTTCTAATACAGGGTAGAACAGAATAAAAAGGAGCCACCAGAGAGTGTCAGATAAGGTGTGAGGAAACTTCAGAAAACAGAAGGAAGGAGAACATTTATATTCCCCAGGCTCCTTCTCTGAACCAAGAGGTGGGAATTAGACATTGAAACAGCAAGGTATGAAAATCCAATAATGATCCATGATCTGCCAGCTAGTAAATGGCAAAGCCCAGATTGGACTATACGTCCATAGGACCCCAAAGATCTCTTTTTTTCCTACTACAGTGGGCTGCCTTGTGCCTTGTGCCTGAAGACAAGAGGGAGAAAGAGGGGGTTCTGATGGACAAAGCTCTGTGGAGGACGTGGCACTGAGCAGAAACTTGAAGTGGAGCTCGACTGGCTGGCAGAATGACAAGAATGGACTCTAGGGCAAAGGGGAAGCAAGCACAAGCACATAGAGATGAGGAAGCATGGGTGGTGGTATATAGGGGAAGTGCAATCTATTTCAAAGACAGCTAAAATACAAGATGACCCATTTCATGGCAAACATGGATACCAACACTATGTACAAAGATGATGAGTGTGAGGAAGATCGAGACGTCAGTTATACTGATTGGGAGGCTGTGGAACAGACAGCACTGGCAATACTTCTGTACCCTACTGTCTTTCTCTGAAGCTCAAGGCCAAACCCACTGGGGTCACAAACTCACAGAGAAACATTTATTTTCAGACATCGTTCAAGGAAGGCAACACCTGAAAGATGGAAGGGCTCAGTGCAAACTTCCAGGGTGCTGTTTTTGAAAATGCAGAAACTCCCAGTTTGGAAATATTTTCTTAAAAATTTCCCCCATCATTATTAGCACTTCTGATGAATAATCACTAACTAAAAATATTCCCTCCTTGATAATGCACAGATAAGGTTTCTGCACTAAGAAGGAGCAAGAAAGGAAGGTGATGAATTGCAAATCAATCATAATTTATGCAGATACTCTACTGAAAACCACATTCATCACCTTTTCCAAATAACACCACATGAATTTCCTTGAGTACAAGAAGTCTATTTTCACAAATTAGACCTTAATTTCTTTCTCTAATCAATATATTTTATGCCAAAAAGTCAAATAGTAAACAATATACCTGATTAAGAAATTATGAACTAGAAGAACATGAAACATGGTACGCAGAAGGAAAAAAAAAAGTCAAATATATTTTCTATGGGCTTTGTGTTGTGTTAAAGTGTGTTTTTCTCCCCAAAGGATTATGTGATATAATTGGTACTAGTCATGATGAATATGAACAAAAAATGTCAAATTATCACAAGATGCTTTTGGGGAAAAAAACCCTGCAACTGATGCTACAGTGTAGGCTGCCAGTATTTTTGAAAGCAAAATTGTACTAGTTCATTTTTATACTGTTATGAAGAAATACTCATGGCTGTGTACTTTATAAAGAAAAAGATGGACTCACAGCTCCACATGGCTGGGGAGACCTCACAATCATGGCGAAAGGCAAAGGAGAACCAAAGGCACATCTTACATGGTGGCAGGCAAGAGGGCATGTGCAGGGGAACTGCTGTTTATAAAACCATCAGATCTCGTGAGATTTATTCACTATCACAAGAACGGCACGGGAAAAACCTGCCCCCATGATTCCTACCGGGCCCCTCCCACGATACGTAGGGATTATGGGAGCTACAATTTAAGATGAGATTTGGGTGGGAACACAGCCAAACCATATGAGCAATCCTAATGGCAATCAGCCAGCTAAGGACCAATGGCCATCCAGCAAGACTCACTTGCTATTTCTCTGCGTTATCTATGTCAAATGTCACCTTTTATCTTAGCATCCCATTTGTAGAAGAGCAGACAGAGAATGTTTTATAGGCCCCCATTCTGGGGATTATTGGCTGGATATTTAAATATACTTGTCTTAGGCTGGGTTCCTCTAAAGCAAACCCTGAAGACAAGACTTTGAAGGCAAGTAGTTGATTTAGAAGGTAATTGCAGAAATCACCACTAGTGGAGTGAGGAAGTAAGATCAGGAGGGAAGAAAATGTATGTTATTAAGCAGGTGATTGCTGTGGGCAAGAGGGACCCAGTTTCACTGGGAAACACTATAGATATGTTTCACAGTTATTCCTCCACAGGAGCAAGGGAGCCTGGGTACTTACTCACCAGCTTCCGTTAGTCATTGCTGATAACTGCTACCAAGGCGTGGTGGGGTAGGATGTGGGCTGGGGGATTAAATTCCTAGCACTTTCAGGCTAGTTTGCACTGCACATACATGAAGTAGTAGACACCAGTGACTAGAAAAAGACAACAGCTAGAATGTCATAGTATTTAAAGATAGAAGCCAGGGATCAATGTGTAGAGGAATAGTCCCGTCCAAGGATTATGGGCAGTACACTGCAACAGGGCCCTTTTAAGGCGAGGTATTTAGAAACCTGGGTCAATGCTTGTCTCCAAGCCAATGCAGTTACCCACTCCCTCTCAGTCCCAGCCACCCTAAGATAAAGTCTTAATGAACATCCGATGGACATTTCAGGGCCTGCTTTGAGATGCACATCACTCCTTAGACTACTCCAGTGCTCATCAATGTCCCAAATAACAAGTCCTCTAAATTATCTATGCCTTGGTCTAATTATCTGCTGAAAGGGCTCAAACCACTAGGTATCCCCGAAGGAGAGTCACAGTGCTGCATAAGAAGGAACTATGCCTGCAACCGATAACTTATTTACCGTCATATGATCCTATAGCATCCTACATATCTCCCTCCATTAGCATCCATCACATGTCATTATTTCCTTCTCATTATCTATCTTCCCTGAGAGACCATAAACTCAATGAGGCCAGAGACGATGCATGATTATTCACAGCTCTACCCCCTGTGTCTAGCTCATAGTAGGGACTCACTCAATACTTCTGAATATGAAAACAAGTGAATGAATTAAGATTATTACCGTCATTCAGCAGGCAAAATGGATTACATAGCTGAGGGTCTGTTCTTCTGAGGGACCTTCTTACAAAGGAGAAAAAAAGGTGCTCCTTCCAGGCAGATGAAGCTCTGAGCCAGAGCTCATTGCTTAACCAAAGGGTTGCAGCTGGAATTCAGCTCCTGCTCACCCATTGGCAAGGTACCTGTGGTAGTTTTAAGAGCCATATACTAATATTTCTAGCTTGTTTTCTTCCTGCTGAATGAAAAGTTTGCCCTTCCCTGCTCCCTTGAAATTAGATGTGGCCATGTGGCTTGCCATGGGCAATTAATGAAAACAGAAATGATCCCATTCTAGGTGGAAGCCTTTATTAGTTAGTGCACAATTTACCATATTCGTTTCTTTCTGCCATGACAACTAGCAAGATCACAGATGGCAGACAGTGATCGGCCTATATTCTTAAAATGAAGGGACATAGACACAGTACCCAGCTAATCCACAAAAGACATACGGTATTGTTTGGCTCTGTCCCCACTCAAATCTCAACTTGAATTGTATCTACTAGAATTCCTACATGCTGTGGGAGGGACCCAGTGGGAGGTAATTGAATCATGGGGGCTGGTCTTTCCTGTGCTATTCTTGTGATAGTAAGACTCACAAGATCTGATGGGTGTATCAGGGATTTCCGCTTTTGCTTCTTCCTCATTTTCTCTTGCTGCCACCATGTAAGAAGTGCCTTTTGCCTTCCACCATGATTCTGAGGACTCCCCAGCCTTGTGGAACTGTAAGTCCAATTAAACCTCTTTTTCTTCCCAGTCTTGTGTATGTTTTTATCAGCAGAATAAAAACGGGCTAATACAGCATGTTAGAAACATACTTGTATTGTTTAAATATTGGGACTGTTAATTCCTGCAGCATATCTAGCCCACTCTGGCTGATCTAGTATACAGCCCGCAGCCCTATATCCTATGGCCCTGGGCAGGTTAACATGACTTGCAGTTTCTTTGTTCTCATGAACTGGTGTTCATGCCATACCCTCATGCGTGCATTACCCTCTCTCTGCACACAACGTGGGCCTCTAAGAAGCAATGCTTTTCTGTGTAGGGAATAAGGAAGAGGGGGCATTCAGACTTCACCCTTTTTGCCTAAAAGGCCCTTCTGAAATTATATGAAAGAGAGCGGGAAAAAAAAAAAAAAAAAAAACAAAAAACATTTGCATGCTGTTCATTTAGAAGGGAGGCCTAATTCTTTCACCTTCCTGTAATCTCCAGAGTAATTCCTATACCATCAAGGCTGCCTCTCCCTAGGGGGCCAGAGCTTCAGGCTCATAATTAGTTGTATAACTACTACTATCACTGCTAATTAATGATCCACATTCAGCTTAAATTGAAAACTGCCCATTTCTGACTCCTCCACTCTGTGTCAAATAGATGGTTCCTTACTTTCAAATTGTGTACTTCATCTTAATAGTATAATTTCAATTTCACTTTAAAAAAGAAAAAAAATTAAACCAAGGAGGAAACGACATTTTCTAAATTGGTGAGTTGGGCTATCAAAATTAAAAGCATGAAAAATTAATAATGTGGGATTAGTATTATTATAGAAATACATTAAATCTTATATGTAAATACTAGTCTTTTAAACCATGGCTGTCACAGTGAAAATGTTAATAGCATTTAAACATAAATCCTTCTCCCCATGAAGTAAGAATCATCCATCGTGCAGGCACGTTAGCTATTCTATTCACTTTAGAGATGCTGCCTAGCAGAGCATTTTAACGTAAGCCTTGTCAGTGTTAATTCTAATGTCTGATGCTGAGATGTGTGTTATATTACTTTATGTAGCTGAAAAATGGGAAGCCTTTATGTCAGATTACAGGCTGAAATAATGACCTCCTCTTGGAGCCAGGGCCTGGGATATAACGAGGTGCTGAGGTGCCGAATGGGATTCTAGGTCAGAGCCTCTGCAGGACATAAAAGGAAACAGATCTTTTGTTAAAACCCATTCACTCACTAACAGAATGCTTTTACCCTTTGCAATCTACTTATGGCTCCTCTGTAAAGAAGAGTAACCAAGAGAGAAAGTCTTGATTCATAATGGGGCTTACCAGCCAAACTTTGGATTCAGGCAGACAGTGGTGGAAATGTACCCAGCCACTCCTTCACCTCCACAACCAACAGTCTAGGGCTATGGTGTTCAAATTGTATTCATCAAATTCAGAGTGGGGAGCGAGAACCTGAGGTTCGGCAGGAGCAGGGACAGAAGAGAGCGCATCAGAGTGAATCCAGTGCCTTCTCCTCCATCCTCACTGCATCCAGAGCAGTTCCCTTACGTCTGTTTTATATACCAGAGTTCTATGAAAGATGGCACGTGAAATATGGTTCTATTGTTAAAGTAACTTGTTAATTCAACAAATATTTACCAGCCACAGATAATAAACCCCTGAATAAATGAGAACATTTCAGAGAGTGATAGATGATACAGAGACCAGCAAGCATGATGATGAGATAGAGGGTACCTGGAATAAGGGCCACTTGCACAGAGGACAGGGGAAGCCTGGTTGGGGTTTGTGGGGAATCTGAGCTGAGTCATGAATAAGCAGAAACAGCAAGCCATGTGAGATCCAGGAAGAACCATTCTAGGCAGAGGAAGTGGCCAGTACAGACAGCCTAAGGCAGAAACAAGCCTGATGTGTCCAAGAACAGAAAAAGGGCCATGTAACTGTCATTGGGTGAATAAAGAGAGGCATGGAAAAGAGGAGGAAGGCAGATCATTCAGGGCATTCCAGACTCAAACAAGGAGTTTGGATGTCATTGTGCAGTGACTGGAAGCCAATGGAAGGTTGACAATGGGGGCATGACAAAATCTGTTTTGCAGTGTTCTTCCACACAGAGAGTAGATTATTAGGCACAAGAACATAGGCTGAAGGATCAATAAGAAGACTGTTACAATTGGGACCTGGACGAGAGTTGCAGTGAAGATGGTGTAAATTATCTAGATATGGGATATGTCTAAAAGTAAATCTGATGGAACTTAAGGATTACTTGAAATCACTAACCAGAATTTGAGAAGGGGAGGGTGGGACATGCGGTACGTGGGGAGGGAGGAGAGAGTGCATAGAAAGAATAGAATAACTGCCACTTCTGTAGATAGCTTCTGGCCAACTGACTTAGCAAAGAGCAGCACAATATCCTTGGGCTGAGACCAGAGTGTTTGCCACTGTCTCACCGGCAATTGAATTCTTGCTTCCAAATCTGGCTGATAATTTAAGAAGGTTTTATATCACCACTGCTGGGCTTCTTTCTTTTATTCTGATACATTACTTAAAGGTGGCCACAGAGTAATCTATAATGTTTTGCTTTCTATGATAAATAAGGGGTTCATGAAGTTCATTAACAGGGATTGCGTCACTCCCCACCCTGTTTTACAACCACACCATGTAAGTAGCATCTAATTAATTAAAAGACTACAAATGATACCATCAACATGTTGTGCGGCAAAATCTGATGGCTCAAATTATCTTATTAATCAGCAGAACCACTCTCAACCTAATAAGAGAATGAGTCATTAGTGGTAGTTTACAAAGATCACCGACATTCTCTTTGTTATGGAGTTTGTCCTTCCTGTGTTAAAATGTGGACACACTTTCTACTTGAATCTAAAAAGGATGATTTCAAGAAGTTACTGAAGCAATGCAAGATCAAAACATAACAACCACATTCACTCTTAATCAGCATTACAGTGAAAGTAATTTACTGCAGAACACACAATTAAGTCATAAATGAAATCTCAAGACAGAAATTTCTCCCCTTTTAAGATTTCTCATTGTCCATACACTCAGAAACAGAAGAGGGATTTTCTCATTCTGATCCTAAATCTATCACTGAAATGATGACTTCACTTGCATTTATGCATTTTGTTTTATTTTGTGATGACTTTATCTCACTATCCTCCCCTTTTCCTCCTTGTGTGATTGCCTTAATCCTTTTATCTAGAACCAAGGGGAGTTCTATTAGCTTTAGCTTTTTGGTATGCCTCAGCCACAGAAATCTATTTGTGATTCAAAACTGCTCTAAAATTCAGGACCAAATATCACATGTTATGTACTCCCTAGACTTTTGAGAATTTCACTCTAGATTATGGAGGACAAAATCCCCTCCCTACCTCCACCCTAGGGTATGTACTCCCCATCTCAAGTCATAAGATAAACCTATTGTGGTCAAAAGGCAGAGTACTCTAATAACCTTGTTATAGTCGAAGAGACTGAGTACATGAAAAAGTTACAGACCAAGGTTATACACAGAGCTGGTGACAGTCCTGAGGCTGAAACCCAATGTTTTACTCTTAGCTAATGTTCTTTTAGGCTTAATGAATGAACAACTGCTGTGGAAAAGTTTTTTTGTTTTTTTAAAAAAAACCTTTCCATTGTGTTTTGCCAGAATAAAGACTGAACATGACTCTGGCAGAAGAACTAATTCCAATATCTTTAAAAAATGAAATTTTCTCAAATCATCAATACAGTCACCAAGTGTACCTTCTTTCTCTGCATTGCAGTACACCAAAATGCCAATCCTCTCTACAAACACATTTTATGGATCCTAAAGCAGATAGATTAATGTTATTCCATTTCCTGTTCACAGTATAATCAGGACTAAGGAATAACATTAGTATTGTGCCATTTCCATGCGGAAAAAAAAAATTGTTTTCTCCATGCGACTATCAGTGTATGTCAAAATGATAATGGGGAATGTGTAATAGAAGGTATTGCTACTTATCAATGAATTGTGGAAAGAAAATTAGCCCAAGCATCCCTTGATATAGGAAGCAAATATGAGGTCTTGAATCACACCATCCTGCTATCAACATGTTTTGTTACAAGTCAGTTTATGTTCCTTGAGTACCACATGGTTTACAATGCATTTCTCTGACAGCAATACAGAACCTCAAAAAAATTACCCTTGCCACCAATACCAACCAACAATAAATACAAGCTCTATTCCTGAACTCAGTGGTATTCAGAAATTCAAAATGCTTAGATGCACTCTCCATCCCTTCAATTTGCTTCTATGGGTATTGGGCTAACTTTCTGTTCATTGGGGGTGGTGGTGGTGGCTGGAGGAGGAAGTAGATGGTTTTAATCATTTCTAGGTTTAATTACTCAAGCTCAGTGAGCCCACATTGAAGAAGGAGAAGAAAAATTCTCTTTCCAATTGTTCATGTATAAAATTCCAAGGAAAGATTCTAATCAGCTCTGTTTGGATCACATGCTTACTCCTTGGGCCAATTGCTGTGGCCAAGGGACAGTGTAGTTTGATTAGGCAAGCCTGGTCACATTCCCCTCCTATGGCTTGGAAAGGGGGATACTATGACCAGTAGACCACTCCAAATAATATGAAATGTAGGAGAATTGTTATTTAGTGAAAATGAAGCACTATTATCAAAAAGGTTGAAAGTTATACTGGCAGACAGAAACAACAGGATTTCCACTGCCATTCAGATAAGTTTATTATGAAATGAAACTATGGCTCCTCTTGTCTAACAGATTGATTTTGTGATTAGAAGTAATAGGTTTTTCTCAATCAACAAGCTCAACTAGTTTAGCTCTTTCTACCAGATGAGCCAAGAATAAAGGATACATAAGGGTCTCAAAGATTATGCTTTCTGTCCTGCCCAAATTCTGTAACCATTAATGAAATACTGTATATTTTCAGTAGGTGATACATTTCCCAACTTAGACTTCACATTATAGAAAAAAACCATCCTTCACCGAATTGTATTTGATACCGAATGCCTGCATTTTCATGTCATTATTCCATCCTTCCTTGAAGGATGTCCATTTTTAAAATACCATTTCATTTAAGTTACCAGATGAAAGCTGCCCACTATAATTCTAGGGAGATTTTACTCTTAGTTTTCTTCTTTATGGTCGCCCAAATCTAGATGATTTGAATTCTTCAGCAGTAAAATTAATTATAATCATAGCTGCCAATTTTTAGCTGCTACTTATTCAGTGCTGACTATACTTGGCATCAGCTATGTTATCATTAATCCTCATACCAGCAATTACTATCATCTCCATTGTATAGCTGGGAAACTGAGGTAGACATAGTTCAAAGAATTTACTCAAGGTCATACAGTTGAGAAGTGATACATCTTGGAATCAACCCATCTCTATTTCATTACCAAATGCCTTCTCCTAACTATATACTCTACCCCTGCCTCGTGAGCATCAGGCACAGAGTCTCTCCCAGGCTCTGTGATAAATACTACTTGTGTGTGACCTCATGTCACCCTCACTTTTCACTTGGAATATAAGGATTCCCATTCCCAAGTCACAGGTGAGGAAACTGAGGCTTAAAGAAATTAACCAACAGACCTGGTTCGCCCTGTTACTAAAGAAAGCTCAGGTAGTCTCATATTTTAATCTCTTTTTACCCTGCTTTTGTTTTGTTTCACTCAGTTCAGTCTTAATGAGTCTTAATAGTCAAGAAAATAAAATCACAGTAAAGAAAAAAACAAAGGTATCTCATAAGGACAAAAACTGTTCCCACTCCTACTGGGCTGGCTCCTTTTGGCAGTTGTGATTGCTTTCTCCGACGTCTTAATAGAAGAGTGAATTTGTGAAAGCAGAGAGCCCTATTAATAAGGAAAGAAGAACCTTCAGGGTGCAAATAAGTAATCTCTTGTTGCTTTCCTGTTAAAGTACCATGCATATGTGTCAAAAATCAAAACCAGGGAGCCCAGCCTCTAATATGAGAAGATTCCAGATTTCAAAAGTTCTAGGTACTATTTGACAAACCAAATATTTTCCCTGTTTTTGCTAGAAACAGACACACATAGGCACATTTGCATCCTCTATATTGATACTTCTCAAATCATCTGTAGTAAAGGGTGTGTGTGTATTTAACCTCTGTTTATGACAGTCTGATTCATGACCTTACTGTAGATGACTACTATATAGCTCATACCACATGTGACTTGCCACACAAGTCTGATCACATTGGAACTGGTCTTTTCCCTGTTCAATAGGATAAGGCCACAAACTATATACTTGAACATCATGGTGATTTCAAATTGCTATAAAGCAAGTTATCATATCCAAGAATGATAACTTGCACTTCTTCAGGACTGGCACTGATCCTCCAGTGACATTTTGAATGGCTCTAACTCCATAATTTTTTGACACAGCATAGCAAATACTATGCATATAGTGGCAAGGAAGTGTGTACTCTGCTGAGGAAGTTGCCACTGCAGCCACCAGAATGACATTTCTGAAGCCAGTGAGAGCAATATCAGAGAGCACCAACACTGTAAATATGTTTTGATCTTAGAGATTACCTGAATTTTGCTGTGTGCACCATTAATAACTCATATTTGTAAAAATATCTCAACAATTTTCAAAACGCTCTCTTATATGTTAACAAATGTAGCCCTACTACAATCCCGTAACACAGTATCCTTACCCACCCCCTACAAACACACACAAAGACCACCACCGCCACCCCATTTTATAGATGAGGAAAATGGGGCTTGGAGTATTTGGGTGACAAGGCTAAGCTCACATAGTAAGTTTTACAGCCTAGCAGGAATAACACCAAAGTTTCATTTTATTTGCCCCCTCCAAAGAACTGATAATGACCACCAGCCAGGAAGCTACTTGGAGGCCGTGTCTGGGTTCAGGGGTAAAGAGTATTTGAGAGATTAGCAATGTCTGGTCTGCTGGGTGAGACCAGATACACTGGATACCCTTGGATAGATTCCAATCCAGGGAGTCTAATTTCCTTCTCCACATGCTTTACCACTCCACATAGGGTTGTTTCTCCCAAGTATCCACATTTAAAAGAGGTAACCTCCCAGAACAAAAACTAGATGACATTTTGGAGGCAAAGCCTGTTTCTCTTGTGCACCGAAGACAAGAAGAGTCAATTTGTGATATGTGCTATGGAGATAATGCACATCTAAACAGCGGTGATAAATGCATGGGTGATAAAAGGCAAAACCAAGTTGATAGAAAGTTTCCAAAGATTAGATGTATCTCAGATTAAACTCTCCAGATATACTAGTCAATTACAGAAATGGGGCTGAGTGGGAAGTGGCCACTGCAGCCACCACTGATGTACTTTCCCTAACCATTTTATGCAGGCACTCCTTTGTAGGGGTCTCCTCAAGTCACTGGAGTGCTCAGCAGGGGAAAGGAAAACAGCAATAGAGAAGGAGGTTAGGATCTTGGGCTTCATTTTGGGAGGCACAGTACTCAAACATCACCTCATGACTAGCAGATAAAAGGTGCCCTGGGTTCAGGCAACTACAGGAAGAACCCAGGATTCAATGTCTCACCCAGCAGACATTGCTAATCTCTCAAATACTCTTTACCCCTGAACCCAGACATGGCCTCCAAGTAGCTTCCTGGCTGGTGGTCATTATCAGTTCTTTGGAGGGGGCAAATAAAATGAAACTTTGGTGTTATTCCTGCTAGGCTGTAAAACTTACTATGTGAGCTTAGCCTTGTCACCCAAATACTCCAAGCCCCATTTCCTCATCTATAAAATGGGATGGCGGTGGTGGTCTTTGTGTGTGTTTGTAGGGGGTGGGTAAGGATACTGTGTTACAGGATTGTAGTAGGGCTACATTTGTTAACATATAAGAGAGCGTTTTGAAAATTGTTGAGAATTCCCAACATACTGATTTCATGAGAAGGGTGATGAGGCTGATGTGGGGACTGATTTTTCTTCTTGGTGACTCAAAGATAAAGCCAGCAGTACTTAAAACATGCCACGTGCCCATGTTTACGTGAGGAGTAGAAGACAACAGCTTTGGTAAAGGAGAAAATTCACTGCATAATTGAATTTTTGAAATTCCAGAGGGAATGGTCTTTTCTGAGAACAATGTCTGTTATCAACAGAAGAATTTCAGGGCCAAATGCAGAGTTTTCCACCAGGTCACATAATAAGAGTCATATTTTGAATGGATATATAGTTTTAAAAAAAAAGAACCCTGAAGAGTTATGGATGTTTCTCACTATCTTTCTCAAGAAGGCAACAGATTCTGGACTCAGCAGATAACCCTTTATCCTATAGCTGTAGTGATGATGACATGATAAACTGTGTAGCCTGAGCTTAGATGCAGAAGTGAATTCTGGGCAAGGCTCCCACTAACCTGTCTTCCCTGGGCTCCAGACCCACATCCCTAGCTCCCTGTTGGGGGCTCCAACTTGTACAGCCAGCACATCAGGCTCAGTAGGTACAAAGCTGCCATGTCAATTTTCCCATGAAAAGAGATCTTGCTTTGACAACACTAGTCTTTCAGTTACCTAGACTCAAAATCTAGAAGCAGCCCTGGTCACCTTCATCTCCTTCACAGCCTGAACTGAGTCAAGGGTCAAATCACATAGCTGGGTTAGAGATATTTTTGACAAAATTCCTTCCTTGCTTTCCACCCACTTTGAGTTTGCACTTGCTTAAGCACTCCCTGTTTCACCTCTGGACAGTTACAATGCCCCTCACTTATTTCCTCATCTCCAGTAATTATCCATTCCAACCCACACTTTAAACTCATGCCAAAATCACTTTCATAAAGCTTACCTCCACATTCAAAACTCAGCACTTTGCCTGGCACATGGCAGTTATTCAGCTAATATTTTCTGGATGGATGGATGGGTAGATGGACAAGGTATTTACTGATCATTTACTATATGCCTGACATTGTGCTGGGTGTTATGGCCATCAGAGAAATGCAAATCAAAACCACAATGAGATACCATCTCACACCAGTTAGAATGGCAATCATTAAAAAGTCAGGAAACAACAGGTGTTGGAGAGGATGTGGAGAAATAGGAACACTTTTACACTGTTGGTGGGAGTGTAAACTAGTTCAACCATTATGGAAAACAGTATGGCGATTCCTCAAGGATCTAGAACTAGATGTACCATATGACCCAGCCATCCCACTACTGGGTATATACCCAAAGGATTATAAATTACTCTACTACAAAGACACATGCACACGTATGTTTATTGCGGCACTATTCACAATAGCAAAGACTTGGAATCAACCCAAATGTCCATCTGTGACAGACTGGATTAAGAAAATGTGGCACATATACACCATGGAATACTATGCAGCCATAAAAAAGGATGAGTTTGCGTCCTTTGTAGGGACATGGATGCAGCTGGAATCCATCATTCTTAGCAAACTATCACAAGAAGAGAAAACCAAACACCGCATGTTCTCACTCATAGGTGGGAACTGAACAATGAGACCACTTGGACTTGGGAAGGGGAACATCACACACTGGGGCCTATCATGGGGAGGGGGGAGGAGGGTGGGATTGCATTGGGGAGTTATACATGATATAAACGTCATGCACATGTACCCTAGAACTTAAAGTATAATAAAAAAAAAAAAAATAAAAAAATAAAAAATAAAAAATAAAAAAATAAAAAGACAGCAGGAAACGAACCAACTTCTAACAAAACACATCCCTGCTCATGAGCCTTCAGTGGCCAATTAATATAAATGGTTCATTCCAGCATTCAAGCCCTTGGACAGCACAGCCCCACTCTAGTTGTTTCACTGGTCACCACTCTCCCATCTGTCCTCTAGCCAAGGGTTTCTTACCTTAGCACTATTGACATCTTGAGCCAGATAATTCTTTATTGCAGCTGCTGTCTTGGGTATTATAGCATGTTGAGCAGCATCCCTGGCCTCTACTACTTGATGCTAGTAGCACACAGCCCCACTCAAGTTGTGACAAGCACACATGCCTCCAGACAATGCCAAATGTGCCTGAGCAGAGAAGAGTCAAAAAACACCCAACTGAGAACCACTGGTCAAGGGTGGGGCCCAAATTACACCTGCTGTCCTAGGGAAATTATTAATAGTACACCTCTTTCACTTTCACGCGTTCCAGTTTAGAAGACAAACTAGATTGGTTCCCTACTTAAATCTCCTGAGACAGCAACCTTGCTCTGTTCTCATGCAGATTGAGGAGGAAAGCAACAAATTAGTATGAAGCTTTCAGCTTTCAAGCAACACTTTTTTTTTCCCCCCTGGTGACCAGGTCTCCTTTTTTAAAGATTAAATTTCTCTCTTCTTCCTTCAGCACATGCAGTACTGGGAAGTAAAACTGGTCCAAATGCTCTGCAGGGAAATGTGAGGGTCATAAGCTATCCTCACCTCTCAAAAAAGAATCACAAAAATATTTACAGCTTTTCTCAAAAAGTTTCATGTTCCAAAGATCCCCTTCCACATCATTCTAACCCCAAATGCCTCAAAAAGAAGTTCAAAGCTCTCAAGTCCACCGATCCAACTTCTTCTCTGGCCAAAAAATAATTTTGTGCCATGTGTTAATGCAAAGGGCTCATGCTGTACTCATGAAATGCCAAGACACCTGGTTAAAAAGTTCAAAAAAGTTAAAAATTGATCCATAATTTCAACTAGCATGGTAGTTCTCATGCTTTACTGTTTCAGAATTCCCTGCAGTGCTTGATGTACCAGAGGTTACTGAGCCCCCATCAGCAGAGTTGCAGATTTAGTAGGTCTAGGGTGAGGTACAATATTTGTGTTTCCAAGTTCCCAGGTGATGCTGATGCTGCTGGTCCAGGGATCCAGAAGAAGCCAGCTGCTCCCTGGTTATTCCCTCACAGATTAAAATATATGATATTATGGGGTTAGGACAGTAGGCTTGGGAGAGTAGGGAGGGAGATCAGGAGACTTCATCTAGCTGCTTGCTCAAGTTTTGTGTTTTTCATTTTTTTTGCCAGTTAATTAGAAGAAAACAATTTTACCCTGGCCTGTGCTGGGCACCATACTAGGTACTAGGGATACGGCAAGAACCAGACAGACTTTGTCTCCTGCTGTTTTCCCCTTTAGAGCCACAAACTCTTCTATGGGCTCCAATTTCATTCCTTCTAGCACTCCCTTTCGGTTCATCAGCTGCTAATCAGCACCTTCAATCACTCTCCAAATCCCCACAAGACAGCTTCCATTTTTCAAAAGCAAAGCCAAAGGGAAAATCAAGAGTTTTAGAAGCATCTCCTATTTTGGCAAGTGCTTCCCTTTTTGACTCTGATCCATTTCATCAAAAACCCTTATTAGAGTGGTCCCTCCCAGAAGCATCTTTTTAGTCACCTCTGGAGACAGGAGGTGCATCCAGCTTATTCCTTCTCCTTTGTTTCCTGTCCAGAGGAGAAGAGGGTTTTGATCCAGCACTGACAACACATCTGAAGGGGCCTGGACTTGCTTCCAGGGAGTAATCACTCAGCCTATGATTTTGAATGCTTCCTTTGTCACTGTCACTAAAGCCCGAGGGAAAGCAATCTACATTCTAGTTGACCTCTGAGGCAACTGCCAGAGGTGTCAGCTGTTTCCCCTTAACTACTGCTCACTGTTGACTGTGTAGGTTTCCATCTCCCAGGGAAGACATTGCTCCAGCTGACCTCTTCATCATCATTTGGGAAGGACAGAGAAGTGTGGGCCAAGCCATCCTGACTGGAGTCGTCAAGACTCTTGTTTGATACTAGGGCTCTCTCTGGGTCTATAATCTTTGTTCAGGGAATAGGGAAAATATTCTGTGATTTGTTAATCCCTCCTGTGCAGCGAGGGGGAAGTTTTAGGTAACTATTTATATTTTTGTGATATCAGGAGCATCTAGATATCTTTGCTTACAAGTTTTTAAAGATAATTTTAGCAAAGGAAAATTTTATAGTTTTTAGCAAAGGAAATTGTACCTTTCATCTTAATAAAAAATGTGCTCTAGAGGCCATTATGCATGGGTTAACTTAATATTTCAGGGAGCTAACAATGGTTTAACAAGAGATGGGGAGCCATTTTGGAAGTGTTTTATTATGGAAAGAGGGCCTGTCACATGGATTCATATATCCTGCAGGGATCATATTCATATGGATTCATATGCCAGCCATGTGTCAGCCGTGAGTCACATCACTTCTTAAGATGTCAGAGTTTCTCCCAAGCACATATGCCCTCAGGATCAGAAACAACTCTTCTGTGTTTTTTTTTTTTTAATGCTTTTAGTTCAAGAATTTTATAGATTACAAGTTTCAGAGATTCTTTATTCCAGTATAGAGAAACAGAAACCAAAAAGAATCATCACTCAAATATACATAGATCTATTAGGTGGGGAACCCTGGTAGATGTAATTATAGTTTCATATGCCTGTACTTAATGCCACTGAACTGTACTCTTGAAAATGGTTAAAATAGTAAATTTTATGTTATGTGTATCTTACCACAAATATATACGTATGTATATATGCAGAAAAAATATATAAATATATATTTGTTAATTAGGTATCTGAAATAGGGAGCTACGATCTTTAAAAAGATTCTTTTTTCCTAAATGTCAATGAGAATTGCATGAAGCTTAAAATCTTCTAGTACGGATTTTTGGTGTCTGATAAGCTACATTATTTAAACTAGAATAATCTGGAATTATAGAGAAGTATTTGGCTTCTGGGGCCACTGGGGAGGGAGGGAGTGTTGGAGCAGCAGCCCCCAGCTGCTGTGAGAGTTGGGATGGGGATGGCACTTCCCTCAAAAGAAACCAATATTCCATTGTCAGTCAACTTAGGGCACAAAACAGTCTTCAAGAGAGAAGAGGTGGAGGGGACTCATACCTTTGGTGGGAGATAAGCCCCTACTACATGGTAACAGAGGAAAAGGTCAAAATGACTAGTAGAGAACACCTCCTCCCACTAAGGGGTAAGAGCAGTAACATGTAAAATCCAGCTTTATTTTTCTGTGTTAGCAGCAGACACTACTGGTTGTCTACCTACTCTCTGTTCCCCCTTCTTACCTCACTAATGTAACTCCAATTTTGAGAGGTAGCTACCCTTTTTCATTTGTTCAACTTCTTCTTGGGAAGCTAATCTTACTCTTGACCCAATTGGTCTAAGCCATTGATAGGAACAGGAAGATGATACAATTCTGGTCACTGACATGCTCAGCTAGCAAGGGAGACATCTGTGAAACAGTTCCTTGTCCATCAAAAGAGACACATAAGAAATGGGAATCATTCTTTTCCAACTGTTAATGGGTCTGGATGGGATGGCTATACTGCTGTAGTCATTGTGTGACCATGAAGGGTGCTAACCTTGAGCCAGAAGCCAATGCAGGGAAATCGAAGAGTAGAAAGAAGGGAAGATATTATATTCTTGAGTATGACATTTATGTGACTGATGTAACCATTAATTATCTCAAAGGTGGAACTATCCTACCTTAACTCCTTACTGTTGGAACTTTTTGAATCACAGTTTCTATAATGTGCTGCCAAAATCATTCTACTTAACTGATTCAGAATTGTAATTCTTTCAGGTTTTTCCTAAAACCATTAAAAATTGTTTGTCATAAATGACTGTGTAGAGTTGACAGGGCCTTTCTGGAAAATTGAGTGGGTGCTGATGACCATAGAGGGATAAAGTGGTCACGGAAGAACCTCCACGACATGAAGATATGGCTGCAAACAGCAAGAGACAACAAGCAGGAAGGCCCAGAGCAGTGATCCATAGCATAAAGTGACAAGTGACAGGAGGGACAGACTTGTGGGACATGTAAACAAGCCCTACAGTTCTTTGGAAATATGAGTGGAGAGGAGGTCATTTAAGACATTGACCGTGTTCAGACATGCAGAGTGGAGGCTTGGGCTATGATCATCAGATACCAAAAGAAAAAGTAAAAAGATGAAGATATTAGAGGGATTCAGATAATACTGGCTATAAGGATTATCACAGGATCTCCTGCCAAGAAAATGAGATTCCTATTTGATTTCTTATATCTCTCCATATATTTCCTATAAGAATACTAGCCATCAAAATGACAAATTCAAATTGGTATATTCAGACAAATGGAAAGAAAGTCTTTCCCTATCCCTCAAATGAGTTGGATAACCATGAATGGTGAGTCAGACGAGAAAGAAAATGCAACAGCTCTCGCTCAGACCTAGACAAAGCATTAAAAGATTTAGTAGATGGTCAAAAACATGGTTCTCACCTTAACTGCTTACTTTCAACTCTTCATTGGAATACACGCATATAGGCCAAATTAATAAGGAATAAGTAGTTATATTTTACCTTAATAGTTGTACCATTATTAGAAAAAATCTGCCTCATATAAATGCAGCCATGAGCGCTTCCTGCCCTTTAAAAACTAGTATAATAAAAGAAATGATTGATTGTACTTGGCATATTTCCCCCTCTGTGGTTGCATCTCACTGCAAATATGAAAACATAATATCATTTTTCCCAAGGCCATGGTTACCTGACAGAAGCATTTAAAAACCATCTATACTGGCCGGGCGCGGTGGCTCAAGCCTGTAATCCCAGCACTTTGGGAGGCCGAGACGGGCGGATCATGAGGTCAGGAGATGGAGACCATCCTGGCTAACACGGTGAAACCCCGTCTCCACTAAAAACTACAAAAAACTAGCCGGGCGTGGTGGCGGGTGCCTGTAGTCCCAGCTACCCGGGAGGCTGAGGCGGGAGAATGGCGTGAACCTGGGAGGCGGAGCTTGCAGTGAGCTGAGATCCGGCCACAGCACTCTAGCCTGGGTGACAGAGCGAGACTCCATCTCAAAAAAAAAAAAAATCTATACTTTGAACTTCCAGGCACGTGTGTGTGTGAGTCATATGACAGTTCAGAAGAGAAATTCATATTTGACATCCAGAGCTCCATCTTCCTGCCTCAAGTGTCTTTGTGGATGTACTTACTCCAGTCTTACCTGAGTTTCAATAATATGGGTTTGTCACTGGTTGTTATGGGCTCTAACTGACAGCTGTCTGCTGCACTGAGAACTATTATTTTCAGAGGCAGGCAGAAGCCCATTTCTGACTCTCCAGCATTGTAAAGAAATGCTGACCCCAAAGTGGGATTCTTCCTCCAATACACTCACCTCCTAAGCACCTGAGAGCTTGGAGCTTTCACAAGTGCTCTGAGTTTAAAGATTTCACAGCACGAGGAACACAGCCAAAGAGAAAGTGCAAGAAAAACAATACAAAGACATTATTAACTGTGTGATCACACAAGAGTGAGGCCTCCAGATGGGCCACCTCATAGTTATTGACGAGCATTTAGAGAAGAACATACGTTACTCGATATTGACGCTAACGAGAAAGGGTTTGAGAGCAAGTTTAAAATGTAGAAGGAGGAAACACCCAAACCCCATCCCCATGGCAGCTAATTCACTGTTCCTAACAATTCTGCATGCTATTATTTTTTACTCACCTTGTTTACATCTTATACTGTGATTAAACCCAAGCATTCTGACTGTAAACTCTTTTGTTCTGTCTATTTCGCATCGGTTTGGTGTGTTAATCAAACTGTCAGCAAAGGAAAAAAATAAAAAAAGAAAGAAAGAAAACAGGACACATTCTATCCAAATGAAGAAAAATCTGAGCTTTCTACAACAAACACATTTTCCAGTGGATGAGCTTCTCACACAGTAATTATTTCACTTCTCCCAGAGATTACTGATTACATCACACAGAAAAACTAAGAGAGGGCTGTTTTATCTTTCTCATCTATCTATGGTTCTTGTGCAAACTTATACTTGTTATCATGAAAAATGACAAATTTGCCATCTGATCAAAATGTTAACAAGGTAACTGTCAGTGAGATGGATCTCTGACTGTCACTGCAAGCCAGAACATGAGGATACATTGATATTTCTCAATACAGCCCCTGCTTCCCCAACGTTCACTAACTACATTTCCACAGTAAAGGTAATAAATCACTTAGAAATAACGAGCTATATAGGATCTCTGGGGTATGATAGATGTGTCCTAACAGCACTATCTGCAAGGTAGAAAACAATTGATAATGATCTAAAGAAAACCCTAATCAACTGCCATTTTCCATAATGGGGTAGATGAAGCAAAGATATGAAATCTTAACTATGTGATGCATGTTATGACAAAATTGGACTGCTCCGAAAAAACCCCACACAGCCCCAAACAAAACACAAATGATCTAACATTATGTAGGTTCGAATAAATGAAAAATAAAGTTAATAACATAGTCTGGATACAAACATTATATTGGACACTGGCAATAATGGGATAATCATAGCAATCGCTGGGTCCACAAACAGCTAAAGAGTGGAGGGTTCCTCATATAACACAAATGAAGACTCTGGTTCAGTTATTGGTTTAATGAACTCTCCTCCAGCACTGTTATGTTCTTTAAGACTCTTTTGACCATTTATTTCTGAGCCTGTAATTCAATGGTTTAACCAATGAAATCATTTCTTTTCCCCTTAGCAACATGGCCAAGTGCCATATCCAAAGGAACCAAGAGAGAAGAGAAGGAGAAGTTCATGTGGAAATAAGAGGTAATCAAAGACAGAACACAAGATAGAAAACTTCTGCAAGAAGATCATGGCATCAGATCACAGGGACAAAGAAGCATGGCATCAAATTGCCAAGAAGCTGCCTCATAATGACATCCCTTTAGGTTTTGAGGTTAAGAGGGTCTCGCATAGCCACAGTTGGTCTCCTGCCTCTCCCCTCTGCTCGTTTGTCTTTGGCCATTCCTGCTTCTGCTGTCTGTAGAATACTCCAAGCTCCTTCCTTCCCCAAGGCCTTGTGCCTGCTCTTCTCTCTCTCCCAGGGATCTCTCTCTTCCCTGGCTCCTTCATCCAGCTTAAATCTTCCCCAAGGAACCTGCCTTGCCCTTCTGTTTTGAAGTAGCCTCAACTACTGCCCCTTTGGTCTTTATCAGCTTCATTGATAGTGGAAAGAACCATGCCTCTCTGGACCACTGTAATTTCCAGGCTTCTAGCACTTTCTCTGCTATAGTAGGGGCTAAGCACAGTCCTGATCCTGGGCTCTGGGATATAGGACTGACTAGCTTTGAATCTTAGTGCCACCACTAAGTAGCTGTGTCCCACTGTACACGCACTCAATTTCTATGTGCCTCAGGTCCCTCATCTGTAAAACAGGGAGAACAGCAATGCCTATAAAACACAGCATTTTGAAGACTAAATCACTTTATCAATGTAAAGAGCCTGAGATAGTATCAGGCATATAGCAATCCATCAATTAGCTGCTGTTTTTATAAGAGTGAGAACAGAGGTAATTCAGACATAAAGTGAATTAATTCATGATTATAGATGTTAGATCAATGAGTCACCTTCATCATTCCAGGTTTTTATTTTACCATTAGCCAAAACAATATTATGTTCCCTCTAATTCCATATTCTCAGACTCCACAGAATGAATGGGTACTGGTCTTTAAGTCTCTTTGAGCAATGCCAATAAATACAGTCACTTCCAATTTGAGGGCACTTGGAATAGCAGTGCTGTTGTTCCTTTGACATCTCAACAGCACTTAAAAGTGAAAGAAAAAAAATAGATTAATGGATGCATTCCCTAAAAGCGACAAACATGTTTGATGTATAAACATATGTTATGGGCAATGACACTGTACCTTTGGTGCCACGTCTCAACAATTCTCTTTTTATCTACCCCCTAATCATGCAACTGAATCCTTCCAGTAGGCCACACAGCAGGGACAAAATGATAGTCAGACCACCTGGCTATAGATACCTGCTTCTAGAGAGGCCCGGTTCCAACCCATTACAAGCTGATGACCATATGTATGATTTCTGCTATACTGGCCAAGTATTTGAATCTTTTTTAAACATATTTGATTATTTACCCTTTGACTGATTAGAATTTGTGAATAAAAATGTCTTTTAAGAGACACAAAGGAAGGGGGTACGGGCAATAGCTCATTACTAAAAATCATTTTAGCGTGGAAAGTGGGCTTCATTATTCCTAAAAAGCAGCCATTTTCAAACTTTAGAGCATCACAAGCCCCCTGTTAGATCCTAATACAGCCCTGAGGAAAATGCACATACATGTAAATGTTCACATATAACTTCCACGTGTTGAAGAACCTCCCAAAACAACCTATCAACCACACCCTCCAGTGTAAAAAACTGGCTCTATGAAGACTTCAAATCACCCTCACTTCCTTTGCATATAACCATTTTTTCTTCAGACAAATAAAAACTACAATTCAGTTTAATACGAGTAGAAGCCAAAAACATTAGGATAGAATATTAGAGTTTAAAGATTTTTGTCTGGTTACAATCTAAATATATTTGCTTTGATTAATATATGGTGTAACTCATTAATTAAATGCATATTGAAATAAGATAAACCTGTCCCCATATCACTTCTGGTAGACAATAATGTGACAGTTTTCTCTCCAATAAATTAGATGAGGCAAGCTTTCTGTGACTAAATAACAGCAATATAGGACAGAAGAAAAAATTTACCACGAGGTGCTTTGGAATTATTCACATGAAGAACTTTTTATTTCTTACTTTCTTTTTCATGAAAATAGTACCTTTTCTCATTTTCAACCAATTTTTAAATATGAGGTGTTTATCTTGCTTACTGTTCAAATTAGCATTGCATACTTTCGGGGACAGACATGCTCAAAATAGGAGTCCTTTGAAATGCCTGCATTCAGTATAAAAATCATTGCTGGCAGGAAATGCAAAATGGAAAAAGTCTTAAAATACATTTAGATATGAAAGACAAAACATTTAAAACATATTCACACTTTAACACATTTGGAAGTATAAAGTTAATATCATTTGTGAAATAAATTTCAGGAATCATACTATTGAAACATCCTCACATCTTCAATTAGGTGGATTAAGGAAAAAAATATTAACAATACTTACACACAGAAAACAGGTTATCAGGAAGAGAGATCGTTATAGCACCTTGTTTTCACTAACAAGCAGAGCAGACTGTAATCGAGTTTTAAGAAATCCCTGAGGTGGTACTTGGTAGAGAAATCCAGACTTGGCAAGGAAATCAAGTTTCCCTTTAATTACATTATCCCAATCAAGGAGATAACTTTCACATCCCTACAAAGCAAATGTTTTAAGGAGAAGTCTCGCAAGGAAAGTAGGTGGAGGTACAGAGGGGTTAAGAGCTTCAAGTAACTTCATATTCGTAGGAGAAACATGTAGAAAATTTAAGTACACTATGCGGAAGAAGACAGATACCCTGGCAAATGGTGCTGTTCCCAAAAACATATGACACCTGACACCTTGGTCCATTGGTCCTGCTTTCCTATATTAGCCTTGGTTTTGCCTTTGTCACTGAAGAAACATTGCATGTTCCTTAGTGTTGAACACATAAGCCTAAGGCTGATCTAGAATTTCTTAAGCTGATAAAAGGCAAAGCTAAAATGACTTTGGCCATGACTATGCTGTTCGAGGAAGAAAATGATAGAATGTTCGGTGGAAAGTATTTTCTTGGCAGTGTTCTTACTAGGTCAGCAAACCTCCATTCTTTCCAAATTTTCTGGGTCTCCTACTTATTTTAGGACCCATATAAGGAGGATATAAGCAGTGATGTGTGAGAGCTGGTTTGTACCGGCTCACAAGAGCTGTTTGTATAATTTTCAGAAGTTTTGTAAGCTGGTAGCTTAAAAAGCCATTAAAAATTAAATTCTGTAACTTGCGAGTAATAAATATTAAGAACAAAGGTAAGAAAATATTCAAAACTCAGCAATTCCTAATAATATCACTACATTTTACTATTATCTATGCTCTTAGGTTATATACATCTGTATTAGTCTGTTTTCATGCTGCTGATAAAGACATACCCGAGACTGGGTAATTTAAAAAGAAAAAGAGATTTAATGGACTTACAGTTCCACGTGGCTGTGAAGGCCTCACAATCATGGCAGAAGGCGAATGGCATGTTTTACATGGTGGCAGGCAAGAGGGAAAGAGAACCAAGTGCAAGGGTTTTCCCTTTATAAAACCATCAGATTTCAGGAGACTTATTCACTACTACCAGAATGGCACAGGGGAAACTGCCCCCATGATTCAAATATCTCTTACGGGGTCCGTCCCACAACACATGAGAATTATGGGAGCTACCATTCAAGATGAGATTTGGGTGGGGACACAACCAAACCATATCAGCATCTATTGTATCTTGTGGTGGAAATACTCTCAGTATTTCAGTGTGCTGCTGCACGTCTCTTTCCAAGTCTGTGCAGTGATATCAGGTTTGTAGCTTCAATTCAGCCATGGAGAGTATTTATATGAACTGGAAACTGGAAACACTACAGATTAACTGTTTTCTTGGTTATCTAGATTTAAGAAAGTGATAGAGGAAAATACTGATTATGCAGACAAAACTTAAAAGCATATTGTGTCAATAGCTGTTACATGGTGAATAGCACAAAAAATTAAGAAAATACCCTTTAGTATTCTATATTCATTATCTGATTTGGTAAAAAAAAAAAAAAGTCACTCATGTGATTGACAAATGAGTAAAGTCTTGACATATATTCTTAGGTTTCACTTTTGTCTTGTTTATGTAAACAAAAATGTCAACCAATATTCATGTCTGAAGCACACCTGTTTGTCAGTGACATGAGCAACTTTGCTTAATTGGGTAGTAACCAAGCATTTATTCCTCATCTGAATTTTCAAATCATGGCTGAATCACAATCATAAGTTGACTGTGATTATAGGAATTCAACAAACATTAACAAAAGCATTCTGTAAGAATCAAATTGGCTATATAAAATTTATGATAAAGATTGGTATATATTTTATGATTACTCACAAATTGTGTGGTGTACATCTTATATCAGTAAAATGTATAATAAACAGTCAGATATATGAGGGTATGTGGATATGTTTTTCTATATACACACACATGCATACACAAAAACTAGTTGTTAATATTTACCAGCATACCACTGGATATTGACACAATAAAGATATACTTTATTGTGTATCTTAGTAAAAACTGACCACTCAACTCTTCTAGGGACAACTTTATTACGGTTGGAAACTAGAGGCTAAGACATTTATTGTGTCATTGTTAAAGTTCTGTAAAACCATTTCCTATCTCTAAAGTTACTTATTTGGCTATAATGCCAAGCTGTACCAGCTGCTTCCCCAAAAGCAAGGCTACCAGATGGTGACATATCTGAAAGCTCTTTCTCGTATTTTGAGGGTAGGCAGGGGAGTCATGCCATGGGACAGTAAGAAAATCCACTTTTAGCAGGCAGGATAGAATGGGAGAAGTCAACACCTTGTCAGTTGCCAGCGAGCTGCTGAGAAGTAGTTACAGGGTATATAGCAGGATAGTATTAAACCAAAAGGTCACTAATGTGAAATCCTTGGGACAATATGCACTCTGTATGTCTCAATAATGTTAAAAGGTTCTCTTCAATATTTGATTGTATCCAAATAGTCTATAACTGTAACATTTAGTTTCAAGAACAAAAATGACCTTAAGTCAACTATTCCTGTGGTTTTACATTTCAGAAATAAGAAAAATTCACCAAAACAAACCAAAACAAAAATGAAGTGCCAAAACAGATTTGCTAATTTTTAAAAATATGTTCAAATAAAGATATTTTCAAATCCTTCCTTTTATTATCACCCTGATGTCACAAAAGAAAGCTCATCAGTTCGCTATTAGGATGATTTGGAAGTACACAAAGTACATTTTCTATATATGTTCAGAAGAGGAAACAGGACTAGCACTGGGCTCAGCCACTGGAGATCACAGCTTCATCATGGTTCAACCTCATCTTCAGACACTGAAAATATTGCCTGAGAAACAGGAAGCAGCATTGAGCACAGGGGGCTGCCACGTGTCCTCTCCACTGAACACAGTTTGAAGGATACAGTGACCGCAGGAACAAAAATGCCCTCAGAAACAGCCCTATAGGGCTTCTAGAAAGTGCATGCTACCTGATGCTTTTTTGTTTTTTAACGATTGATGTCTCTGATTTGATTTGTTCCAAGCTATTCTGAGAATTCATGATGGAATGAGAACACCAGCAACCGCAGCCTATTGGATTTCAGTTTAGTAGAGTACAGTGCTCTGTTTGATCATCCACTTTTCAAGAGCCAGCTTCACATCCTAACTGCATCATCCTTGCAAAGCTTTGCTACTTTGAATGCTGCTTTTTTTCAGTCCCTGAAATGCATGTGCCTGGCGTGTCACCAACAGGTGGGTTTTTTCCTTTGACTTCCTTCCATGTAAGCCTCAAGGCATGTATAAAGGACATGAGTGCTGCTTTCATTTTCCAGAAGAAATCAGCTTTACGCTGGGAATTGCAAGCACGTGCCAGGTTCCCCATAGTGACTTATACGAACTCACACATACTCAGGGTGAGTAAAACTAGCAGGGAGGCAGGCCTCAACCAAGAGCACATTTGCTAGTTTTTCTTGAAATGTTCAGAACTCTGACCCTAAGAGAAGCCAATGCCAGGCAATCCCTTGAAAGGATAGGAGGGTTATGGATCAAGGCAAAAGACACATTTGGGGAACACCATTCCATCGAGCAAGCTCTGATATGGAGAATCGAAGGCAGCTTTCTGGACCGCTGAATATCATAGCATCACAGTGGCTTCCTGTGGCTCTGTGGTTACAGAACACTTTCTACCAAATGAAGAGAGTGACAGTAGCAAGGATCTCCACATTCCTACCATATGTGACAGTGTGGAAAAAGGTAGTGTTCATTCTTACCTCTCCTAACTTCGCTCGCTCATTCCCAGGTGAGCCTGAGGCCACATTTCACCTGAGCATCCCAGCTCCTATAGTCAGAGGAAAGAGCAAACTTCACTCCCAATGGATGAGGACCAACTGTTTACCACACACTGTACAGGTATTATATTACTGTCTCAGTTTAATTGTTGCCATAAAGAAATACCTGAGGATGAGTAATTCAAGAAGAAAACAAGGTTTATCCGGCTCATAGTTCTGCAGGCTGTACAAGAAGGCTGGTACTGGCCTTGGCTTCTGGTGAGGGCCTCAGGCTGCTTCCACTCATGGCAAGGTGAAGGGGGACTGTGTGTGCAGAGATCACATGGGGAGTGAGGAAGCAAGAGAGAAGCGAAGAGGCATCACACTCTTTTTAACAACCAGCTCTCACGGGAACTAACAGAGTAGGGAGTAACTCACCAACAGAGAGGTCATTAATCTATTCATGATGGATCTTCCCTCATCACCCAAACACTTCCCATGAGGCCCCACTTCCAATATTGGGGATGAAATTTCAACATAAGGTTAGGAGGGCGCAAACATCCAAACCATAGCAGTTACTAGTTGATTATTCCCGCAGTCCAGTGAGACGGTTTTTCGATACTTGTTTACAGGACAAGAAATTAAATCTTTTTTGTCTATTAGACATTCATTTATTGGGAACCAACTCTGTCAGAAATGGTGCTGTGGGGCTACCAGAGAACTGGACAAATGTGACCCTGACCTCATGGAATTTGCATTCCTGTGGAACTCAGAGAAGTGAGTACCTAACAGTCAGTAAATTGGCTAAGTGTGCATGGAGAAAGGAGGCTTGGAAGGGGTAAAGTAACAATATGGAAAGAAAAGCAATTGTGCAGGGATTCCTAGATAATAAGCCAAAGATCCAGAATTTGAACTTCAGTCTAATTCACTGTTGACTTCACCAAGTGACATAGCCTCACAGATCCCCCATCTCTGCCTATCTCAGATTAAAAATGAACCAGAGAAAGAATAGTAGCAGTGGAATCTTTCCCATGGCCCACCTCTGTTCACTGGAGTCTGAGTATCATCTTTGGGGCAAAAGCTTTCTTTCATAGCCTGGGGAAGAACAGGAACTAAATTTCACATTCGTGGTGAGGACTAGAAAGTTTCAGAACATTGTCCTTTTAAACTCATCTTTATTAATATTCTTTAAGCACACAGGTAATGAGAAAGTGCAAATACAGCCCCCTCTGGCTGCAGCAGTCAGAGAGCCAAGAAAAAACTGCATGTCATGCCATCCTATTATAATAACAGATTAAAAGGGCACAAACAGGGTACTAATTAGCAGTCATAAAATCTTGAGGCTCCAGATTGCTCATCTTCATATCTGGGCAGTAAAAGTACCACGTGCACAGATAACATAGAAGTAAAATACCAGGGTGCAAATGCCCAGAGCTCAGCCAGCATCAGCTGAGAGAAGCAGCTGCATCCAGTGGCACATCCTACACTCTCTCAAGAATCCAAAGGCATTCAGGTGACTGCCCAAGAATTAAAAATCAGTCAGCCCAGAGAGAGGCAAGTGCCTCCTAACTCAGCAAGGGACAGCGGGAGACCTTGCCAACTTCTGATTGATTGTCTTCAATTCCCTTTCTCCAAGATGTATTCCTGTCCATGGACTCTCCCTGGATTTTATGCAGAAGGCTACTTCTGAGAAATGAGAGGGTTTTATTAGCATGCAGGGGCCAAAGTTTAGCCTGAAGGAGAGATACCTTCATCAATAAAATCTTTTTTGATTAAATTCAGTCTTTCTTCTTAGGTCTGCTCAGAGCTTGGAAAATAAGCTGGGTATACTTTCTAACTTTTATCCCCAATTTGTTCCCTGAGGATTTCAAGGACTCTGTTGCCATCAGAGTAATCTGAAAGAAGAAAGTAAGGAGTATGCTTTCTTTAACAAGTTGTCTCTTAACAAATTCATACCTGAATTTGTCTCATACAAATTCAGGCTTGGACATTCACTATACTCACCTAACTTGGCCAAGTGGCTCTGTATTCTATGTTAACTATGATCTATAATTTTAAAAGTAGTCATACATAGCATTTAGAGAGAACCATCTTTTAAAAAATACTCTAAACTTTGTTTTAATAAGGAGAAAAGTATATCTACATTGCATGTGAAACTGAAACCAGACAAATTCCTTGTAGACTTTTAACTGACAACAGCTAAAAGGCCCAAATTGAAGGCAAAGCAATGATGCAGTGAATGATACAATAATCACAATCATATTCATTTTATTTCCAACATTATAATAAGGACCATATATTATTTACTGGTATATATTCTATTCACTGTACAGTGAAATATATGGGAAAAAATCAAGACCTTTCTCTTTTAAACATTAGCTCTATATCAGAAAGGAAATGGTCCATAATTATTGATTTTCCTTGAGGGATCTAGGTAAATATCACTGGGATATGCCTGGGTCCTAGTCTCCACACCATCAGTGATACGGCTTGTCCAACATGACCTTTAGAAAGACTCAGAGTTTGGCTTTCTGTTTCTCCTCTGTCTTAGTCTGCTTTTGCTGCTTTAACAGAATATCCGAGACTGGAAGATTTATAATAAACAGAAATTATTTGGCTCATGGTTCTGGAGGCTGGGAAGTCCCAGATCAAAGGGTAAGCTGCATCCAGCAACAGCCTTCTTGCTATGTCATAACAAGGTGAAAGGCATCACATAGCCAGAAGAGAGGGTGAGAAGGGTTGAGCTAGTGTTTACAAGAAACCTACTCCCATGATAACATCAATTCATTGGTGACAGCAGGGCCCTCATAACCTAATCACCTCTTCAAGGTCCCATCTCTCAATACTGTTGTTCTGGGGATTAAGTTTCTAACATATAAACTTTGGAAACACATTCAAACCAGAGCACCATCCTATTCTCAGTAATTTTTCCCTACTACCTGGGATGATATTCAAAGATATCCAACAATGCTTGGACACTGGCCAATCAAAATGGGACTAGACACGAGGCATCAAGAAGCAGTCCAGCCTTTCTGATGCATATTGTCTGATATCCATCCAGTTCTAATTGTTTCAAAGGTTCTGGTGATAACAGGGGCCACCTCTCCCAAATGTGCCTTCTTAACTGGATTCCTAAAAGGACAAGTCATGAATCTCTAATCATAATTCTAGCACATGTACCACAGGCCATTAGGAAAACTATTATCAGATAATTGAAGCCTCCCCATACCCTCAAATTATACCATGAAGGTGAGACCCTTAGCATGGTCTCTGACTCACTGGGCAACCATGGCCAAGTGATTTGCATTCTTGAGGAAAACTTACCCTCCTCATAACAGAGAGGAGGATCCCTCAAAGAGATCCTGAAAGCTTAAGTAGGAGAAGATACTGCAACATGCTTGGAATGCTTCAAAAAACAATACTTTTTAATCCTAAGACATAATTGCTAATAAATGATTTCTTTTTTACGTAAGGTTAAAGAATTTTTAATACATACAGTCTTTGGTGCTCATTAAGAAGACACTAATTCTTCATGGGTTCATAAGCACATACATAACTAAGAATAATCTGCAGCAACAGTACAGTAATAAATATAAAATCCTAATGAGAGAACATACATTGGCTGGAAAAGTGTGTTGTTTTTTCTTCCTTCTTTTCTTTTGCTAATGATATTGTAATGAATTTTCTTCAGAGGGCTTATTAGTGTCTGTTTAACATTATCGCTCTCTTTCATATGAAAACTTTCCTTAGAATCTTAGGCAAAGCTTTAGGCCTTCAATGAAGATGTTATTAAAAAATAATATCTAAATGGTGCTCAAAATATCACATTATAACAAGTTGACAGCACTGTCACAGGATAGAGAGATGGGATAATATTAACTAGCAGAGATCCCAGCCTGATCTATCAGTAATTTCATTATTTCCAAGTACGAAATTAACTTCGTTGAGAGGATAAAGCCTGCAGGGTTCTGAAGACCTCATTTGGTCTAAGCAGATTATTGCCCTGTGGGGACTCCATGGTGGGAATTAGATCTGAGTTCTTGGTAGTGTCCATAGCTGGTTCTCCATTTTCCATATTCCTCATGTTGGAATGGCCATAAATACGGCCTATCAATCTGGGACTCTTTTCAGATTGCCTGGAGGGCCAAACACTGGAATAGAAAAGGCTGCCCATGAAACTTCTGGTTCCTGCCTCACTGAGGGCTTCAAGGAAAGGCTGGGTTTAGGGTTCCTGAACACTCTGTGCTGCCTCAGTTCATTTCCTTTTGGAGAAGTTCTGAAGTTCTGAAGTTCATCTGTTACATTCCTAAGGCAAAATGCTTATGTTACCTCATATACAAAATGGGAACCCACTTAACTATTGCCTTTTATTACTCTGAAATCAGCGAAACCAGCTTATGCATCTTAGCAGTCTTAAATCAGCATTTCCCAAGTATGATCTTTGAAACAGTATTACCAAAGAGCTGCTCAAGAGAGAGAGAAATTATAATAAAAATATCACAGTTCAAAGTACTTTGGAAATGCTGCTTATTATCTCTCTTCCGGAAGTTTCACGAACAATGCTAAGGTCAAAGAAGTTCTTCAATGAAGAACAGTATTTAATTTTGCTCAGCTGAGCATTTTTCAACGTTACTTGCCATAGAATTTCCTTCATTTCTCTCTCCAACACTGGCTCTCATAATCTGTTATCATTCTGAAGAACACAGAGCACACACTTCGAGAAGAGATGGCCCTAAGTTAATCAGCACCCTGCATTAGGTGGCTGCTATCAATTTTGATTTAATTACACAAGCATGCACTCAGCATTTGTGCAACGTAAGGTCAGAATAAGGGTTATGTACTCTTCAAGGGTAGCTTCCCAAATTGGTGGGATATGTTCCAGCCCCTCCAAGGACTTACACACTTTCCTAAGACCTGAAAAGCTATGGTTTAAAAGTAGTCGATCAGTCCTTCCAGTTGTCCAGCTGGGATCAGGTGCCAACTCTGGCAGGCAAAATATCAGGAACCAAGGAGACAACATATGAGTAAGGCATGGCCTCTTCCTTCAAGGAGGCTACCATGGACAACTAACCACAAACCAGGAAAAGCATGATATGGAAAAGGGAGTGGTTTACTCTGCATGAAGGGCAAAGGAAGATTGGTAAAGACACAGGCTGCTAAGCGGGGCCTCAATGAGAAGGATTTCCACTGCTGAGTAGAAGAGGACAGATGGGTCAGCAACCTGAGAAGCACTGAGGCTGCAAATGTGCGGGGCATGGCCTTTCTAAGCCAGCCATGCCCCCGACATCACAGATAAACCAATAGGATAAAAATTTACGAGTTCCATGATGGAGAAAGCAAATCTTAGCCAATTTATTCACACCAGGAAGCCACTGTGTCTACATTCTGAACCTTGCTGACAGCAGGTTTGGCGTGGGCCTTTTTGTCTCCTAGCAGCAGGCATACATAGGAGTTATCTCTTTCGTGGGCATCCACATAGGGCTAGGTGTGCCCTTGCCTTATGAAACATATGGGTTCTTAAAAATTGGATATTCCTGAATGTCTTGTAAGTAAAATCATTTTACATGACCATGAGGAGTGATCCATTAAAAGGATCCTTTCAGCGAAGACTCTGGGGAACAAGGAATCCACATGCACCCTGAGATTTCTGTTTAGATTTTCCTGAAGAGCTGCCTTTTAGGGTACTGCTGAATTTAAAGAGATGTTAGAAAGCAGGCATAATGAAACTGCATTGTCTCCACACTAAAAAGAAAAAGATGAAAGTAAACTTAAAAGCTACAGATGCCATTTGACAATGATTTGATGTAAAATCATAGTCCATCTATAACTCAATTTAGCCAAGTCCATACCTTCTGGGATCCTTGACTTACCTAGAGACTCTGTCTAAATAGTGACCCTATATCATACAAGTTGAACAACAATGAAGGAGAGAAACTAGCAGATTTTTACATCATCAGGAGGGACATAGCTGGTCAAACAGGCAGTAAAGTTTGAGCACAACAAAGCGAGCTTTGAACCTCCTAAGCAAACTGAAAAATTGCCCTCTGGAGTCCAATTCCCAGCATCAGCACCACTTTGCTACAATGGCTTGTCTCCTATCTCTCCTGCCTAATGGCTTTCCATGCCAAAGAGGGCAGTCAGTGTGATGAAAATAACCATCAACAAAGCATTTGGTGATTAGCCGTCTGCTTTTTAAAATATAATGACGGTCAGCAAGATTGATAGGTTCTTTTGGTCATTAACAATCTATTTAACAACTGTAAATTTAAAGTGATCACTTTCCTAAGCCTAAGTGTTAAAGAGGTTGGGGGGAGAATATATTTAGGCAGAGTTAAGAGCTGGAAAATTAAGCCAGAACACAAAAAACAAGATTACAAAGAAGTATTCCTCAGAGAGTGCTGTGGAACTATATGGAATCAGGGTATTACCAATGGTAGGGGATGTGTTTAGTCACTTTTTAAAGGAAAAACAATCTTAATTAATGCTCTATGTCATAAAAGTATAATTTAGGTGGGGATGGGAAATCACTAAAGATGAAACCCAGACCAAAGTGAAGACTTGGTTCAAAATGAACCACCTGCTCATCAATCATAAAAATATTACCCAACAGCAAATCAAAGAAGATGCCCTTTGGTCATATTTGGGCAGCTTGAAAACACTGATCCCTGAAAAGCATTTTCATACCTTACACAAAAAAGATAGGAAATATTTAAACTTATTTTAAATTAGAATTTTAAGTGCCATATTTAAAAAGCTGAATTCCTCACAGACACAGTCATTTTAACACACTATATTTTACAACTATATCTATAAAACTCATAATTATGTAGTCCGTTGTGTTGGTCAGTGAATAATATTATTATGTTTATGCCTTCACATTTGAACCTAACATTTTACCTGACTAAAGCTTAGCATTGGTCCATTTGTTTTATTTGATGCTTATAGGACATCCAAAGGGAAGTATAGCAAATTCTTTCTGTGGCCTATTCATTAGTAGCACAGAGAACCAATCCCAGCTTCAAGGTGTCAACTGGTGTTGCATCCCAGGCCCCATCTACCAGTAGTTCAATAAAGAGCAAGATGGCAGGAATTAGAGGGAAATGTATCTCCCTTCAGCTTTCAGGTTTTAGACTGCTGTACATGGCTCTTTCCAACCAAGAAGAAAAGAACACAAGATGAACTGATTTGGTGCAGGAAACTAAACTGGATTTATATGCTCTAACATGGAACAAAGATCCCTCGAACTGATCCTCAAAAGCATCTCCCATTAATGGAGAAATAGGAGAATGTCCCCAAGGGTGAAAGTCTGAGACCAGCAATATGGCAACATTATAAGTTTGCTCAATGGCATTTTTGTGTGTTCTGCCTTTGTAAAAGAAAAAAGGAAAATAAAACAAAGCAGCTGGACAATATCCAACAAGTTCAAAGGAGACTGAAAAGTTACTTATGAGATATAGTTCAACCATTTTTTCCCCTTGCTTTCAGGCTTACTTGATGTGAACTTCCATGTGTCTATAGCAGCCCCATGATCTGCCTGGGAAGAATTCACTGCCTAATACCTGACTGGGAAGAAAAATTAGGTATTGATGGGCAAACAGTTTTCATCCCAAATGCCTCTCTGATCAAGTAGCAGTAGCTCTTGCTGAGGAGTCCGAGGCCATATTTAAACTCAGTGGAAAAGAGCAGCGTGGGCAATTAACAATGTCTGGAGGGGCATTTTAGCATAGACATCAAGAACATGGATTCTAGGCGGGGAGCAGTGGCTCATGCCTGTAATCCCAGCACTTTGGGTGGCCAAGGCAGGCAGATCACTTTAGACCAGCCTGGGCAACATGGCGAAACCCCGCCTCTACAAAAAAACACAAAAATTAGCCCGGTGTGGTGGTGCATGCCTATAGTCCCAACTACTTGGGAGGCTGTGGTAAGAGGATCACTTCAGGCCAGTGAAGTCAAGGCTGCAGTGAGCCATGATTATACCACTGTACTCCAACCTGGGCAACAAAGTGAGACTCTTTCTCAAAAGACTAACAAACAAAATGAGCACAGATTCTAAATACATATGGATGTTTGAATCCTAGCCCTATTCCTTATCAGCACAGCAAGGTATTTAACTTCAATTTACCACATAGAAAATGACAAAATAATAATAATAACCTTATGAGGTTATTATGAACATTAAATAAATTATAGATAAGGCAACTTTCACAATGTCTAGCACATAATTTACACTTAATAAACACTAGCATCATCACCAGGAGGACTAGTTGCCATTGTTGCTAATTGGCATTGCCGAGTTGTGGCTTGTCTTTTGCCCATTAGGCTATCTGTGTTTCAGAATCTGTTCCTCAACTCAAGTGTAAAACTTACAAGCAGTGGTGGAGTGGAACAAGTCAAATCTATACAGTTTTTTTTTTTTTTTTTGAGACGGAGTCTTGCTCTGTCACCCAGGCTGGAGTGCTGTGGCCGGATCTCAGCTCACTGCAAGCTCCGCCTCCCGGGTTCACGCCATTCTCCTGCCTCAGCCTCCCGAGTAGCTGGGACTACAGGCGCCGCCACCTCGCCTGGCTAGTTTTTTGTAGTTTTTAGTAGAGACGGGGTTTCACCGTGTTAGCCAGGATGGTCTCGATCTCCTGACCTCGTGATCCGCCCGCCTCGGCCTCCCAAAGTGCTGGGACTACAGGCTTGAGCCACCGCGCCCGGCCTATACAGTTCTTTATATGACTGAATCGGTGAATTTGACAGACTCTACCTCCAAGATGTGATGTGTTGTGATGGTGGTTCTGCAGTATGTTTGGACCATGAAAGATCAAAAAGTCTTTCAGTGATTCATATTTTCAGGGCATTGCCAAGTGATCAATTTGGTACATTATTGACTTAAAACAATCACGTGGCCTTCTCCAGACTTCCCAGACTGCTATTAACATGCAATCCTACTTCCAACCAAACTGAATAAAGCATCAAAAGGAAACCTTGGTTTCATCCCAAGTGTTGCAAGCTGCTTTCACATGTTGAAAGTTTGGCTCTACCACTAACAGGCAAGGAAACACTTTCAAACCTGGCAGGTGAGGAGAACAGACTCCAGAACTTGGCTACACTGTCATCAGACATCAGGGGCTGGGATTAGGGCAGGGGTTCTCAACTGGTGACAATTTTGTCCCACAGGGGACATCTGACAATGTCTGGAGACATTTTTGGTTGTCACAACTGGGTGGGAGGTGTCTCTGGCATCTAGTGAGTAGAAGCCTGAATGCTACAAAGCATCTCACTATGCATTCTCTCACTCCCCAAACTCAGAATTTTTGGGTCCAAAATGTCAGTAGTGCCAAGATTGAGAAATCCTGGATCAGCACGAAACACAGATCAGTGTGGACTCATTGCTAAATGTTTTCCTCACTATACTGGAGGCTCCAGGTAAGTAGGAATCATTGTATCTTCAGGGTCTAGCACAGTGCCCAGTAGTTAGCAGGGGCTCTATTAATTTTTGTGGAGTGAATGCACTATAATAGCAGATATTAATGCAGATCAGTTACCATTTTTCTTCACAGCAGAGCAGAAATTTCTTCAATATTAAAGTCAGAAAGCAAGGTGAAAAGAGAAGACACAGCAGAACATGACTTTGCTTATTTGGGCATCTAGCACATCAGATGCTTCCAAAAAATCTGTCCTGCTTCCTGCATCCCTATCTTCCCTAGAGAAGTAACTGATGCCACATCCAGAACCTAACAATAAGTTATGTCACCTCTACCAGCACCAACATATTTCTAGAATCCACTTGCTTCTCTCCATCCATAAAGCGTAAGCCACCATCATCAACATCTCTAATGAGTCACTTTGCTTTTGTTGTTGACCTCTAACTTCCATTCTCCACAGAGCAATAACCATATTTCCTGTTAAAGGCATTAATCAGATTACATCCCTCTTGTGTTCAAAACTTGTTAACATCCTCATGGGAGCTTAAAACATCTTACAAAGTCTGGCACCCGCTCACCTCTTTGTACTACAATCATAGAGGTCATCTTCCTATTTAACCAAATGTCCAATTCCTTTGCTCCTCAGAGCCTCTGCACTGACCTGGGAATGCTCTTCCTCTAGATCCTTACATGGCTGGCACTTTCATGTAATTCAGGAATCAGTTTAAAGTCAACTCATCAGAGAGAAATTTTTTGACTGCACAGACTCTTCACCTGTGTAGTCAGACAAGTTTTATTGTCTTTGGATTACGAGGCGCAATCTGAGAGCTTTATTTGCTCATTTATTCTTGTACACTGGCATCCCTCCCAGACTGGAGTGTCAGCTTCATGAAAACAGATAACCTGACTGTTTTGTTCTCTGCTGTGTCCCAAGCAAGCACAGTGCCTGGCACAATGTAAGAAGTCACTATATATCTGCTGAATGAATAGATAACTGAGGAATAAATGGATGAAATAAATAGTTCATATACATGAACTATTCAGAGAAAAAAGACTTCATCTAAAATAAAATATGTGTTAACTGTCACTTACAAAAGAGTTTCCTAGAATTTTCAAATTAAAGTCCAAGTAGCATCTTTTATTTAACTGCGATCAATTCAACATAAGATTAAAAATCAGAATAATAGAGGGTAGTTAATGTTCATCTAGCACCAAGTGTAACTCAGAAATTAAATTAACAGTTTGTTAGTATAACTCTCCCTCGTTCTTTTTATGAATACTAAATTCAAGTTCATCCTATATTTTTAAATCTGTTACAAGCAAAGAGAAAATGAAATAATGAAATGAAAGTATAATGAAATAATTTTACTAATTCTCAATGCATAACCATAGCAATGATTTTGTAAGTTTCCAAATATGGTTCAGCGTGTGGACCAGCATGGTATGAAAATAAATCTAAGTATGTTTTCCTTTTATAATTTTTATTACTGTGAAAGAAAATAATTAAGGTATTTAATATTCACAAGCAGTATCACAGGCAAGAATACAAGTATGCCATTACTGACGAAACCTGGAACATAACACAAGTGTAATGTTGCTTTTTTTGGACCATGTGATATATCTGAATGCAACAAGGAAAGAAGCCAGAAATATGTTAGCAACAATTGGGAGGGTGAGTTGATGGTAGCATGTAGAGTCAAGCAAAGTTAGAGGCTATGACGAACCATGCTGAATTAGCACCTGCAGTTCCTCTTGCTCTGCCTCCCGCCCACCTTTCCAACTGCAGTTCTTATCACTCTAGCCACATTCCCAAAACTTGCAGGGTTCTAAAGTTTATGTAGTCTCGGGGTATCTGTGTCCTTATTTACACCACAGCTGAGTCTAAAAGAACTTTCTGCAATGATGGAAATGATCTAATTCTGCACTGTCTATTGCTTCTGTATTGAGAAACTGAATTTTGCAAAGCATTTAATGTTAATTAACTTAAATTTAGCCACAGGCTGCCAAATTGCACAGTACGACTCTAGACACTCTCCCTATAGTCTGCAAACTCCTGCTCGTCCTTCAAGACCCAATCCAAATGTCTCTTCCTCCAGAATCCCCTTCCTCTTACTGTTCCCTAAATAGAAGGTTTCATGGTAATGATAACCATTTATCACATTCTATTACAATTATCTTATGATATGTTGGTCCTTCCGACTAGATCAAGTATCTCTCAAGGGGATAGGCTCTGCCTGGCTCATCTCTAAATACTCAGTTTCGTGCTTGGTGCATGAGAATTATTTGATAAATACTTGTTGGATGCTCAAGTGAAATAATGAAGCCATCTTTAGATATGAACAAATATAAGCACAGCTTATCTGAACAGGGAAGGTTTTACTCCCTTTATATAAGAAGTTGTAAACGAGATACAGCTTGAGCATCCCTAATCTGAAAATCTGAAATGCTCCAAAATCTGAAACTTTTTTTTTTTTTTTTTTGAGAGGGGTCTCGCTCTGTCACCCGGGCTGGAGTACAGTGGCACAATCTCGGCTCACTACAATCCTCACTTCCCAGGTTCACATCATTCTCCTGCCTCAGCCTCCCGAGTAGCTGGGACTACAGGCACCCGCCACCATGCCCAGGTAACTTTTTTTGTAGTTTTTAGTAGAGACGGGGTTTCGCTGTGTTAGCCAGGACGTTCTAGATCTCCTGACCTTGCTATCCACCCGTCTCAGTCTTCCAAAGTGCTGGGATTACAGGCGTGAGCCACCGCGTCTGGCCCAAAATCTGAAATTTTTTGAGCACCGACATGATGCCACAATTGGAAAATTCGATATGTGGTGTTATGATGGGTCACAGTAAAAATGCAGTCAAAACTTTGTTTCATGGACAAAGTTATTTAAAATATTATATACAATTACCTTCAGGCTATCTGTATAAGGTCATGTAAGACATAAACAAATGTCGTGTTTAGACTTGGGTCCCATTCCCAAGATATCTCGCTATGTATATGCAAATATTTCCCAATCCAAAAAAACATCTGACAACTGAAACACTTCCAGGCCCAAGCATTTCAGATAAGGGGCAGTCAACCTGTATGACCTTCAGATTTGATAGTATTTCACCATATTTGTATATGTGTGTGTGCATGTATGTTTGTGTGTGTGTGTGTGTGTGTGTGTGTGTATTTGGTAGAAATTGCTAACCAATGTTAAAAACAGATTTCCAACATTTCTTGAAACAAATATTAGATCTGGCAATTTTAGTTCCATATTTGGGCTTGGCAACAATGAACTAGAATGTAACAAGCAGCTGCATCATTTAGATAATAAATATCCTCTACAGAGTCTTTTTTTTTTTTTTTTTTTTTGGTACTTTTAGTCCACTGTTGTCATTTATGGTCTCTGTCTTTCTCCTGTAGCCATTTGACCTTACAACACCAGACAATGAATGAAGAGACGGAAATTTCAAGTTCAGACATTGATTTCTCACTGACATTGGTAAAATAACAGTAGTGACAATAATAGCTGCAACAACAATAATAATGGCTGGTAGTATTTATTGAACATGACATGCCAGGTATTATATTAGGCAATTAATACACAGTGCCAGATAGAATCCTCCTCCATGACCTAGAAAATAGCCTTAGCTTCATTTTGTCAACGAGGATACCGAGATTCTAAGGGGTAAGCTGAAAACAAACAGAAAGGTCTTCCCCTAGTCTGCCCATCATCAGAGTCCTCACTGCCATCTCTTCATTACAAGGTGACATCGCTCCTCACCCCTCCATGTTCCTCCCAGCCTGGATTTAGACCCAGAGCACAAGACAAAGTGGGACCTTGGGCAAGTGACATAACCTTTCTGCATGTTGCTCCTTCACTCACAATGGACTTCAGAAATAAGAGCTGACATTACCTCCAGGGGCACATGCAGGCACATGAGATGATGCGGGGAAACACTGCACTTCTTAGACACTTTCACAGGTGGAAAATGATCTCATCTGAGCAGGCAGAGAATGCCTGGGCAAAGGCTGACACATCTGGAGTAGGGAGGCATGGAAAGGGCTGAACCCTCTTAACGTAAATAACGGCCTTGTGGCTTTTGCTAGCACCCACCCTCAAGGAGCCCTCATGTAGGGAGAGAATGTCTTTGTGGAACTAATACCAGTTTGGCTCCCTGAGGCTTGCCTAGCTTCACGCCAGTTAGGTGATACTGAAAGGATGCAAGTCAATGGAAGGTTTAAGAATCAGCTATTGTAGGCCGGGCGTGGTGGCTCACGCCTATAATCCTAGCACTTTGGGAGGCTGAGGCGGGCAGATTGCCAGAGCTCAGGAGTTGGAGACCAGCCTGGGCAATATGGTGAAACCCCGTCTCTACTAAAATACAAAAAAAAAAAAAAAAAGCTGGATGTGGCAGCATACGCCCGTAGTCCCAGCTACTCAGGAGGCTGAGGCAGGAGAACTGCTTGAACTCGGGAGGTGGAGGTTGCAGTGAGCCGAGATGGTGCCACTGCACTCCAGCCTGGGTGAGACAGCAAGACTCCTTCTCAAAACACAAAAACAAAAACAAAAAAGAATCAGCTATTGCAGGCCTAGCACTATGCCAGGTCAGGAGTTGGCAAACGTTTTCTATAAAGATCCAGATACTAAATATTTTAGGCTTTGCAGGCCACAGGTAAACAAATGAGCGTGGCCGTGTTCCAGTAAAACTTTATTTACAAAACGGGGCCAGGGCCCACAGGTATCGTTTGCCCACAACCCCTGTGCTAGGCACCCTGGAGGCAGAGCAGAGGCTCTTCACAGTCATCCGGCACAATCACCAGGGGCAATGCATAATGCAGCCTGTTGGATTCCCCACTCTGGCAGCCACAGTCCTCTGAGGTAAAGGTGTGGACAGCAAGAATGACTTAAGCAACAGACTTTCTTAGTGCCTCCAGCCCCAGATTCACCCTACAGGACATGAAGAGAGTGAGCCTTTTTTTTTTCCATGAATGGTTCCTCCCAGCAGCTATGCAGGCCTGTCCACAGAACAGATGAGGCTACATGGCCTTCAACCATAGGATGTATTGGCTCCTGTGACTATATCAAAGTCCACAGATGACAGGGCTACAACATCCAAGAAGTTGCCAAACGAAGATCCTTAAATTGATACAGACAAAACTAAATACCTCTCCTTGCCTTGTGCCTGCTTTGACTCCTCTAGATGCCAACCCTGGTGCCACTTCACATTGAGCTATCTACTTGCACTTGAATCCCCTATGTCTCATTACCATGTGTACATCCCAAGACAGCGTGGCTCCTGTTGTAGGCCACATTTTTTTTTTTTTTTTTTTTTTTTTTTTGAGACAGAGTTTTACTCTCTCGCCCAGGCTGGAGTGCAGTGGTGCGATCTCGGCTCACAGCAAGATCCGCCTCCCACGTTCAAGAGATTCTCCTACCTCAGTCTCCTGATTAACTGTGATTACAGGCACCTATTACCATGCTTGGCTACTTTTTGTATTTTTGGTAGAGACAAGGTTTTACCATGTTGGCCAAGCTGGTCTCGAACTCTTGACTTCATTGTATCCACCCGCCTCGACTTCCCAAAGTTCTGAGATTACAGGCATGAGCCACTGTGCCTGGCCAGGCCACATTGTTTAAAGTCTATGCAGTCCTTCTTTGATATGATAACCTTGGGGTTGGTTACATTTCTTCCAAGTGTATGACCAAGAGGATGCAGAGAAGCAAAAGTTTTCTTACTGTTTTGTCTGTTAACATAACCTCCCATTGTCTTTATGCTTCTGTTTCTGTTCTCATTTAATACTGTTTTCCTTCACAGGATTAAGTCTGCTCATTCCTAAACTGTTGTCTGAACTTTAATATTCTAACATGTCTTAGTGTCATGTTTACTCATCACTGTTTGACTTTCTGAGCGAAACAGTGAAGAATATGAGAGTGGAAAATATATTTGGAAAGATTCTGGGTTTTAAAGTTTCAGCTTTAGTTGATCCTTCCTACCTGTGGAACCTTGGGCAAATGAGTGAATGATTTGAATTTGAACTGCTTTACCTGCAAGACAAACGTTAAGAACGCCAATCTCGGAGAGGTATTGTAAGGATAACATGAGTTAAATATGGAAAATTCCTCTTCCAACTCAATAATAAAAACACAAAAATTTCAACTTATATGGGCACAGAATCCGAATAGACATTCCTCCAAAGAAGCTATACAAATGACCAAGGGGCATGTGGAAAGATGCTCAACATTAGCTATCAGGGATGCCTCACCCAATCAAAAGCACAATGAGATACTACTTCATGCTTATTGGGATGACTAGAATAAAAAGTTACAAAATAACAAGTACTGGTGAAGGTAGAAGAAACTAGAATCTTCTTACACTATTGGTAAGAATGTAAAATGGTACCGCTGCTTTGAAAATAGTCTGGAAGTACCTTCAAAAATTAAACATAGAGTTATCTTATCAACCGGAAATTCTACTCCTAGTTATATACTCAAGAGAAATGGAAACATATATGCACACAAACACTTGTATATTAATAGCAGCATTCACAGAAGGATTATTCATAAGAAGCAAAAAGTGGAAACAACTCAACTGTCTATCAAATGATGAACAGATAAACAAAATATGGTCTAGCCATACAATAGAATATTATTTAGCAATAAAAAGAAGTTTGTGAAAAGTAAAGAAAACAATAACATAGTGAAGAGACAGTTTACAAAATGGGAGAGCATATTTGGAAACCATATATCAGATAAGGGGTTAAATTCCAAAATACATGAGAAACCCATTCAACTCAATAGCACCCTCCTCCCCTGTAAAATAACCCAATTAAAAAATGAGCAAAGGACCTGCATAGATATTTTTTTCGAAGGGGACATACAAATGGCCAACAGGTTTATAAAAAATGTGAAATATCACTAATCTTCAGGGAAATGGAAATAAAAACCACAGTGACGTATCATCTCACATGTGTTAGGATGGCCATTATCAAAAAGTCAAAAGATAGCAAGTATTGCTGAGGGTGTGTAGAAAACGGAACCCTTCTTGGTAGAAATGTAAACTTGTACAGCCATTATGGAAAAGAGTAGAGAGGTTCCTCAAAAATTAAAAATAGAATACCATATGATCTAGTAATCCCACTCCTGGGTATAGAGCCAAAGGAACTGAAATCCCGTATCCAAAAGAGATATCTCCACTCCCATGTTCATCATAGCATTATTCAAAACCACCAAGATGTGGAATCAACCTAAATATCCACTGACAGATAAATACAGACATGCAATGTATATATCAATAATGGAATATGATTTACTCTTATAAAAGGAGAGAAAATCCTCCCATTCGCAAAAGCATGATAAACCTAGAAGACATTATGCCAAGTGGAATAAGCCAGACACAGAAAGAAAATTACTGCAGGATCTTACTTAGAGGTGTAATCTAAAATATTCCAACTGTGAGAAACAGAGCATGGAACAGTAGTTACCAAGGGCCAGGCATGGGGGAAATGGGAATAATTTGGTCAAGGGTACAAACTTTCAGTTATAAGATAAGTGCTGGCATTCTAATGTATGGCATGGTGACTAAGGCTAATGATAATATATTACATACTTGAAATTTGCTAAGAGAGTAGATCTTTACTGCTCTCACTATGCACACACACAAAAGGTAACCACGTGAGGTACAGGATATGTTAATTAGCTTGATTGTGGTAATCATATCACAATGTATACATATATTAAATCATCACACAGTATATCTTAAATATATATAATTTTTGTTAATCATATCTTCATCAAGCTGTAAAAAAGGAAATCTAGTGCTGATACATGCCAAAAGATGGATGACCCTTGAAAACTTTATGTTAAATGGAAAAGACAGCGGCACACACCACCACATAATGTATGATGCCATTTATATGAAATACATAGAGACAGAAAGTAGATTATTAGTTTCCATGGTTGTGGAAGGGGAGGAATGAGGAGTGACAGCTAATGGGAACAGGGTTTCTTTTGGTGGTGATGAAAATATTCTGGAATTAGATTGTAGTGACAGTTATACAACTCTTTGAATATACTTGAAACCAGTGAATTGTACATTTTAAATGGGTGAACTGTATGGTATTTTAGTTGTATCTAAAGAAAGCTGTTACTATATGTAAAGTTCCTAGCTTCATGTCTGAGACAAAGGAAGAAATAAAAAATGGTCACTACTGTTGTCATTCACTCACCTGCATTTAAAAAATGCAGTCGGTTATTCTAGAGACTTTCACCCCTGTTATTCTGAGAATTAAAATACTCAAACATATGTGTGGTGAGGTCTATAAGAGGAGGATTATTATAGCCTGGAGTAGTTAGAAAAGCCCTTGAGAAGTTTAAACAGAATAAAGGAGGAGGCAAAAGGAGAAAATACCAAAGGCAGCAATCTGAAAGTACAAAGGTGGGAATAATTTGGTTCCCTGTGGGAGCCATAAGGAGGCAATTTGATTAAGCAAATGGCTCATGAATGCAAGGGATAAGTTGAAGAGAAGGCAAAGTTAGATTTCCAAGGGTCTTGGAAGCATAGGTCAAGACATTTGGACTTCGTCCAGCTTTGGAATGTCAGGAACTGAATGTAAGGAAAGCTATCCTACCAGTTTATGTGGTACAAAAGGGACTGGCTGAAATCAGAACCCAGGAAGTATGAGTTACTTAGGGCCTGAAGAAAGATAATAAGAATGGAAACTGGAAAGAAATAGCACAAAATAGTGGCTACTTCTTCCCCCCCTACCCCCCCGCCCCCCAAAGCCAGTTGTTCTAAAGTAGCTATTTCTTTATAATAAAGGTGACAGAACATGGAAGAAAAAAATCTCCCTCCCACCTTCATCAACACCTAACAAAAGGAACAATAATAACCATAAACTCATAGTTTAAAAGGGGGGAAAACTTACCAGTGAGCTCTAAATAAGGAATTAAGCACAAATTTGTGCCATAAAATTAAAAAAAAAAAAAGGAAAGCAAGAAGGAATGAGGGAAGGTGAAAAAGCAAATAGATGATTTTGATGCAATTTGAGTTGACAAAATTATGGGATTTCTCTTCAATTTTCCCCACAATCCGGAGACAAGTAGACTGAAGTCATGATTTTGATGTAGGATTTTTCTTCTTGGTCACTTTGCAAGCTGGGAACCCTTGGCCAGCGATGCCCATCCCAGACCTTGCTTGGCCATGCTGGTGTGCCCCAGCTTCTTGTGTTATACCTTGTACCCATGTTTGGTAGTTCCCTGAGCTCTTGTACCATGCCCAGGAAGAATGAGGATACGCTGGACATTGAAGGGTGAGGAGGGCAGAAAAGAATTTTATTAAGTGATGAAAACAGTTTTTAGCAAAGAGAGGATGTAGGGTTGGTCCCCCTACCTGAAGGTGAAAGAGTTCACCTGTGTGGCTGGGTCTGGGACCTTTTCTGGACTTAGAATGGGAAGTGCCTGCTGATTGGTTTGTGAGTCTGCAAAAAAAGTTTAAAGCAAAGACACCACTCAAAGGTGGGCACAACAGTGTAGAAAACCAATCAGGAAAGTGCAGGTATATGTAAAACAGGTGAAGGGTGGGGACCAATCAGAGGAGAGTGTATCAAACAGGGAAATTCTCAATCGAACAGGGAAATCCTCCCAGTCTGGGGATTTAACTTGTAGCTTGGCTTTCAGGCTTTAAACTCTCTTCCACTTGAGATGCGGTTTCACTGGGGACCCACCCCTATCTGCCTAGGCATTTGCCTGCCTCCTGTTGCTATCAATTTGGAAACCTTGGTGAAGCCCCAGAAAACCCTAGGGAGTACAATCCCAGGACTTCAGCCCAGCCAAGAATAGCAATAATTATGACAGGGGCTTGGTGGGAAAAAAGAATTGATAGAACCTAGAGAATGATAGTATACAGAGGATGAACTTCAAGAATAAACTGGAGATGACCTAAGGTTTCTAGCCTGGATTTTTCAGAATGGGGGTGATACCAGTAAGGCCAGGGGTCAGAATAGGGGAACATTTTATGGGAGAAGGGCATGCACTCTGTTATCACATAAATTAAGTTTGAGCAACTCGTCTCTTGAATTTCTATGTCTGTATAAACCTAACCTAGTGCCTCTCAAGTAGTAAACCTTTTATAGGTGTGTGCAGGAGGGATGAGGCATATGAAATTTAATTAAATATGAACAAATGATGGTAATAATAAACTCAGATTAAAAAAAAAAACAGTTTTGTTTCAACCACTGTGGAGTCAATAGACTCTATGAGTCTTAAAAATTTTTTAATTTTAAACTGTCTCCTAGATAGTATAAAGCCACAGTGAGTCATCTTGCACTTAAAAAATAATCCAGAAAAGCCTATTAAAGAATAGAAAACCCAAATATGTAACTTCCTCCTGTGACAGAAAGAACAAAAATTTCAACGTTCACAGCTTAAAGACATTTAGCACCTCAAAAAGATGTATCATAGGTAAGTTTCAAGATAATCATTTTCTATACTCTAATGATATTATATAATCATAATCCATTGGAAGTTGAGTCAATTTACCAAAAAAAAAAAAAAACCCTCAGAAATGCAAATAACAGTGCTTTGTAAAACTGTATGGCCTATTTTCTGGAAGGTACTGTGTGATTCTGGGACCGGACTTTTCATTTAAAACGTAAGAGATTCAGGCATCAGACACGTTCAATTATTGGCTTCCTAATGAAGCTCACTATCCTGTTTAATGGATCTTTCCTTTTCAAAAGACCCCTCCTCCTTGTGTATTCTGGCATTGAGTGCCTCTGGCATTTGCTCTATGAGAATAACTGGACAGTACAATGCTCTTGAATGCAGAGAGCTGGAGCTTGAATGGACACCCTGAGCCCCAAGGACATGAAAACAATTTTTTGATTGTGTGTTTGTGTGTTTATAAAAGTTCTTGCACAAAATCAGTCTTTGTAATTTCCTAGATTTCAAGGTCATTCTTTTCTAGTTGAAGCTTCTTAACGTGGCCCTTAAAAATCCTAAAATTAAATGCATTTTTAAGCTATCTGTGTAAATACATTAAATATTTTCCTCGTTAGGAAGTTTTCAGTTTACGGCAAAGTTTTCAGAGGAGTCTGTAACCCAAAGTGGATCCAGAACCACAGCATGTAGACCCCTAAAAATTAAAAACATTGAAACCTATTTAGCAAATCTGCATGAAATGAGCCAAATTCATACTGCTTCTGTGGAGTCGGTGCCTGGAAATCTAGTCACTTAGTGGTGGAGTTACAGATGGATCTCAGTTGCCTGTATGATTTTCCCAGCCTATTGTTTTCGTATCTGATTAATTATTCTCTTAAAATTTCCATCCATAAAAATTTTCCAAAGATATTAGGATCTCTCTTCATATAGTCTTTCCTTCTTTTGAAAGATGCTATTGTTGTCACTTTGAAAACTGTAAATAGCATTCAAGATGATATTTAAGTTTGTGCCAACATTTAGTGGAAATGTCTAAGTTTTGAAATAGTAGGGAGCTCACATTCCATCTGGTGTGTTTTCATTTTATCTCCTATTCTCAGCGAATTTTAAAAGCGGCAGTGTCAATATCCTTTCTGCTATGCTAATGTGACCTCCACGTGGAAATCAAAGGAAAGGAGTTCTCAGGGCAAGTGATTCTTTCTCAGTTGACCTATTTAGTGTCATAGAATCACAAAGTATCAGAGCTAAAAGCAGGCTCACAGGTGACCAAGATGAATACCTCTCAGTTTGAAGGGAAACTGAGCCTCAGGCAGAGGGAATTGCCCATAGTCTCATTAGCCATAGGGACAGGAGTTGAGCCTCGACAGGAAGCCTTTCTGATGGCCCCATATCAGGTGGTCACTTCCTTCCCCACACTTCCATGGCCCTTTATCAGAGACCACCATCCCATGTTACTTAGTGGTTTCAACTTTGTAGCATAGTTCCTGTCACTAATTTCTTACCCATGTGTGGCAGGCTAATATTTCAAAGTAATCACGGGTGTGCCATTTCCTTCCTGACCGTCTCTTGGCTAAAGGGAAGTGCATCTATCGCTTAGCAGTAGTCTCCTTCACTCACCAGCTTAGCTTCTAATTCAAAAGGCACTGCCCCAGTGTAAGAGAAAAATGACTCATGCAGGGATAAGGACACAGAAGAGTTTTAACTGCCCACTCCCAGACTTTAAAATAGAATTTCAAGCTGGATAATGGACAGAGTTAAGATAGATAAAGCAAGAAAGAGTGCATGTGTACACAAGTGGGCACATGCATGCATGTGTGCATGTGTACACGAGTGGGCACATGCATGCATGTGTGCATGTGTGCACTGGGGCAGGGTGTGTTCTACCCTTGCCTTTCCCCCAACCCCCAGGCTGAATCCTGAGGTTGGGTAATATATTAGTTTTCTATTTGCTGCTATAATAAATTTCCACAAACTCATTGGCTTAAAACAACACAAGTGTATTATCTTACAGCACTGGAGGTCAGATGTCCAAAATGGGTCTAATGGGCTAAAATTCAAGTGTTGGCCAGTCTGCATTCCTTTTTGGAGGCTCTAGGGAAAACTCTGTTATTTTGCCTTTTCCAGCTTCTAGAGGCTGCCTGAATACCCTGACTTAGGGTTCAGTTCCATCTTTAAGGCCAGTGATGGCAAGTTGAATCTTTCTCATATTGCATCACTGTGACACTAATTATTTTGCCTCCTTCTTCCACTTTTGTGATTATATGGAGTCCACTTGGATAATCCAAGGTCATCTCCCTATCTTAAAGTTGGCTGACTAGCCTCTAATTCAATCTTCTACCTTAATTCTCTTTTACCATCTAACATATTTACAGGTTCTGAAAGATTGGTACATAGGCACCATATGCGAGGCTATTATTTGGTCTTCCACAGGTGACTCACTGCAAGCCATCCCTTTGAATTTGAGACTCTAAGAGTAGACTGAATGTGCATTCTTCTTTTTCCATCCAGAATTCTGGTAGTACACAGCTTTGCAAAGAGAATAATGAAGGACTATAGCAGCAACATGAATGTCTGCTACAGACACCTAATTTCCTGCAAGTCTTAGGAAAGTATGTAGGGATAGACAAGCTTTTCTTTCTTTTTTTTTTTTTTTTTTTTTTTTTTGAGCCCATGAGAAGAACTCTGATAGGCTGGCAAAGGCCAAAGAGTAAGTGTCCTTCATGTGCTTGTGACAAGAGACTATGTGAGGACCATGGACACCTCCAGGGATGTAGGAGGCCAAAGGTCACCATCCTGCAAAGGATGACTGCATTCTTTATGGGTATCAGAATGGACCAAAGACACACACAAGGACCAGGCAAAGTGGATTACTTGGACACCAGAGGCCAAGGAAACAACAGCCAAGGACCACAGAATCCCTGCCATTTTTAATAGTCAAACTGGTGACTGTGAAATTAATAATTGTTATATATGGCACTCAAATGAACCTCAGACACAGCAAGAGTTGACTTGGTGATTGAGAAGAAACTGGAGACAAGACAAAAAACATGGGAATATAAGACTGTAGAATATCACATCAGCACAACTGGCTATTTTATTTTTATTTATTTATATTTATATTTATTTTTTTGAGACAGAGTCTTGCTGTGTTGCCCAGGCTGGAGTGCAGTGGTGAGATCTTGGCTCAGTGCAAACGCCACCTGCTGGGTTCAAGCAATTCTCCTGCCTCAGCCTCCTGAGTAGCTGGGACTACAGGCGTGCACCACCAGACCCAGCTAATTTTTTGTATTTTTAGTAGAGACAAGGCTTCACCATGCTGGCCAGGCTGGTCTGGAACTCCTGATCTCATGAGCTGCCCACCTTGGCCTCGCAAAGTGCTGGGATTACATGCGTGAGCCACAGCGCCCAGCCCTAATTTTTAATTATTTTTTTTAGATGGAGTCTCGCTCTGTCACCAAGGCTGGAATGCAGTGGCATGATCTCAGCTCACTGCAACCTCCTCCTCTTGGGTTCAAGCAATTCTCCTGCCTCAGGCTCCCGAGTAGCTGAGACTACAGGCACACACCACCACATCTGGCTAATTTTTGTATTTTTAGTAGAGACGGTGTTTCACCACATTGACCAGGCTGGTCTTGAGTTCCTGACCTCAAGTGATCTGCCTGCCTTATCCTGAGGAGCATTTTCATTTTTTTTCTAACAAGTCAAAGAGTAGAAATACCAAAAAAGTAACCTCTCTGGGTGTTTCAGCTACTTAGCTAGCTCACGCACATGTATTTCCCATGAGGTTTTGATCAAAACTAAAGTCAATTTTTTTCACTAGGTTCACCAAACAACTGCCAGTAAATATTGGCTTCTGCCAATGAATGAAAAAGAACACAGGATGTCTGCTCTTAAAAGGTGACCCCTGATGTTTCCTTTACATTACACAATTATTGCATGCTCATTATATTATGTTTGGGAAATGCAAGAGAATATGAAGAAAGGAACAGGACTGTAACATTCTATTTGAAGCCACATCTCTTTTAATTTCAAGGTACATGTGCTTCCATTCCATTCTCCATTTATATGCCACTCTTTCCATTCAATATTATATCCCAATGTATTTTTTCCCATTAAATTTAGAAAGCTTATTTTGCCAAGGTTGAGGATGTGCACCTGTGACACAGCCTCAGGAGGTTCTGACGACATGTGCCCAAGGTAATCAGAGCAGAGTTTGGTATTATACATTTTAGGGAGACATGAGGCATCAATCAACATATGTAAGATGAACAATGGTTCATTCTGGAAAGATGGGACCACTCGAAGCAAAGGCAAGAAGACTCTAAGTGGAGAGAGAGCTTCCAGGGCATAGGTAGATAGGAGACACATGGCTGCATTCTTTTGAGTTTCTGACTAGCCTCTCCAAAGAAGGCAATCAGATATGCATTTATCTCAGTGAGCAGAGGGGTGACTTTGAGTAGAATGGGAAGCAGGTTGACCCCAAGCAGCTCCCAACTTGACTTTTCCCTGTAGCTTAGTGATTTGGGGGCCCCAATATTTATTTTCCTTTCACACTTCCCCCCTTCTCTTTTAAAAAATCTTTTGGAGGAAGCATTTTAGAAGAAAATGAGTCTCTGGTCTCAGGTTTTGTCTCGTCTCTCATGACTAGGATGGTATATTCCTAGATGGGTAGGTCCTGAGTTATTAGGAAAGTTCATTTTTAGCAGGTTATCATCTTATGTTCTATGAAGAGAAAATAGGGGGAGAAAGGAAAAAACAACAACAACAAACAAAAGAACAAGCCTGTAAAATTGATATAGGCCACATTACTCTGAAGTCCGTACATCAGTAGGCAGGTATGAAAGGGGCTTATGTATGTAAATGGTTGCTGTTATTTTTTTTCTGAAGTTCCCATTGTCTAGCTTCAGTTTGCTTGGCTTTACGAAAGGACAGCTTAGTTTTTCGTGAGTCCAAATTAGGAAAAATGGGAAAAAAGAAGGAAAAAAAATTGAAAACATTGTTTTGCAGACTTGTAGTCCAGAAAAATTAGAATTCACTCCAAACTGTAGAAAATAATAAAAATGGAAAAACATTAGGCAAGACTTGAATCAAACAACAGGTATATTACAGTTTTGGAAATATAATTTTTCTCTCTCCAGTTTCCCATTTTTACTAAAGACAAATCATGGTAGTACTAATTTGCTTTATTATTCTTGGCCTCATTGTTTGTACACAGTGTTATATCATTAAAATTACTCATAAAAATTCATTTGATGGCTACACAGGTGAATATATAGTATTAAAACATATTCCTCTATTATTTGGCATTTAAATTGTTTCCCAGGTTTAGATTTTTCAAATTAATTAGATCAGTTGTCCAAGTTTTATAGACACACACTCAGACACATTCTGATGTAATCTGGAACCATAATGCAGGTAAGAGCATTTTGAACTTAGAGGGGATGACACAGAAATGCCTGTTATTCTCTGGGTTGGGTGTAGACACAATGCCATACATAAAGGTGTTTGTTGACCAGCCTATTTTGGATTGTCTATCTTGGAGAGTACTGGTGGGCCTTTTAGGGGAGCAATTTATCAAGTTAATTTTCAGGGATGTTCCAGAAATGGGTACAGGGGACAGAGCTGGCCTTGGTGATTCGATTCTGGAGTTACCCATAGAGTTCCACTGTGCCTCTAGACTAAGACCTCCTATTCCAGCTTTAAAATCCCATTCTTTTCTCAGCAGGCTTTGTTGGTTTGAAAAAATACATCGACATCACAGGAAGGCCAACAATTTGAACTACTATTGTAATAACTCAGGTACAAGTTCTTTCTCAGAGGGAGGTTTTGACAGAAGGCAGGCAGTGCCCAAGAAGTCGGGGGACTTGCAGCTGATAAAGGAAAGCCATGGACCTGAAGATCTGGAGAACCAGGCTCTGAACGCAGAGGGCTGGGGAAGTGCCAGGTTTAGCTCAACAGTCATTTCTTGGCAACCTACTCTATTATGTAGTGGTATTTGTTGGGTGCTGGAAGGCAGAGATGACTAAGATGAATAAGATGCTTCTGGTAGTTCATAAAGGCAGCAGAGCGAAGGAGAACCCAGACTCTGGAGCCAGACAGCCGCAGTATGAATCTCAGGTCTGTTTCTTACTCTGTCTGTATCCTCAGAAAACTTTTCAAGTCTGCCTATGTCTTCATTTCTATACATGATGGAGAAAAATGTACCTTAATGCTCAAACGAGCACTTCATTGTATATATTAACTAATCAGTATGCTAATGTCATAAGCATATCACGGTCTCCCTCCACATTTGAGGATATCTCCAGCTAATGAAAATTTTGTTTCCAACCTCTTTCAAGGAGTCTAATTCATCCTTATCCCAGATCACCAATAGATGAAACTAGCCCAATGCCCTGGGGAAAGAAAGTAAATGGTAGACACCACATGTGGATGGAAAATGATTTAGGAAAACAAGTGCAGTTGCTTATTTCAGGTCACTAAAAGGAAATTCAGCCTCAGTCTTTGTATCAACTGATAGAGCCAAGATTACCAGAGAAGCCAATGAAATTTCATATATAGATTTGACCTAACTGTGCAATGTCCTTTCAATAACTCTGAAGAGCTTACTAGAAGAAACAGTTTTTTAGAGGGAAAAATATGTTGGAGCAAGGCTACATTTCAGTGCAAAGGGAATATTCTATGAGTTCCTTAGTTACCACTCATGTAAGAAGGATTTCCAGCAGGTACTGGTGCAACTGGCCTACAAGATATTTATGGTCCATTAAGAGTTGTAAGCAAGACTGTTTCTTTTTCAGAAAAAAAAAAGCAGTTTTCTCTTAAATATTTTAGTGTGTTATGACATGAATACACTATAGGACCAGCAAAAGTATTTAAGAGGTTCAGCACACAAAACCAGCTCCAAAAGGATGACCTTGGGAATTGTAGAAGCTTGGCTAGAGCATGCTGATGACTTCCTTGTGTTTAACAAAAAAGTATAAAAAGGAGTTATAATAAAGTGCCTAGATGGAGACCAATGGGCCATATCCTAAAAGCAGAGAAAATGCCTGACTTTGTAAAATGCCGTTTCTCTCACTGTAAGTCTTAATTACTGGTGGTGTGTCTAGGACCTATATATTTATTGGAAATCCAGTGTGTGTGTCGTGTGTGTGTTGTGTGTGTGTTTGTGTTTGTGTGTGTGTGTGTAAATGTCTCTAAGGTTGAACAGGGATAAGAAAACCATTTGAGGTTTAGTACTGGAAGTCCCAGTGTCTAAGAAAATCACTTTTCTCACTATTACGTGGGTTTTCCATAAAATTGAAGGATAATATTTTCCTTAGGCTAAAGCAAAGGATGACAGAAATAGGGAAGGCTTTGTAGTCAAACAGACTTTGATATAAACAGGCTTTACCATGAGCTGGTTGTGAGGTTTTGACATAGACATTTACTCTCTGCAAATTTAGTTTCAATTCAATGGTATGAATGATATTGACCCTGCCAGGTTAATGAAAATAAAATAATGTATGCTTGGCACCTAGCAGACAGTCCAGCCCAATGTGTATTCTCACTGACAATAATTTGATTATTCTCAAATATTATATTTATTTAAAATAGATTATTATTCTCAGCATATTCTCAATGACAATAATAATTTTATTATATTATTATTTTTCATTAGTGCTCTCCCTAGGAGCAAAGACTGAGAACTAGAGTTGTTTATGACCACCAACCTTACACTAGAAGCCCAGTACAACTGGATATTTTCCCCTCATTTTAAATATGGAAAACATGAGACACTGAGATTTAAATAGCAAATTCAACATTAAAGAGATTGCAATAAATCACTACGTTGACTCAAGGTGTAGAATTTAGAGCTATACAGGTATACCAGCTCTTTCTTGATTTCCTTGATTAGAAAGAAAATCTGGCATCATTCAAATTCCTCTTCTAAATCTGGGGAAGGTCATAACAATCTCCACAAACAGCTGCTTGCTAGTAAGCTGAAGCAGTCTGAAAGCATTCTAGAGCGACACCATCCAGAAGAAATCTAATGCAAGATACATATGTTATTAAAAGTGTTTCGTAGCAACACCAAAACAAGTGCAAAGAAACAGGTAAAATTAATTTTAGTGATATAATTTTTAACTCAACATTACCAAAATATTATCATTTCAACATGTAACTATTATAAAACATTATTAATGAGATATTTACTTTTTTTTTTGGTAGAAGTCTTTGAAATCCAAACTGGATTTTACATTTACAACACATCTCATTTCAGACTGGTCACATGTAGCCAGTGGCTATCAAACTGAATATCAATGGTAGACCTCACCTCGCAGTGACAAAAATATAACCACATTTTGAACACTTAAGCTGGGATTCTAAACATCAGGCTATGTTTCCAGGACTCTACGTCTCCAAAAGCAGGCAACCTGGAGGCCTTAGGGTTTCCTCCTGCTGGCACGTGGCACATGAATGAACCTTGCTCCAAGCTAAGAAGTTACGGGATTTATTTATAAAGGTTGTTTGAATTACATGTATCATTCTTTTGTCTAAAGAATGATAGGTAATAATTTAAAAATAAAAACATTTACAAATGCTTTGGGAGTTTAAAAATGTATTAATTTTTATCATCTGTTTCCCCCTAATTCTTGCTTATTTTGATTTTCTTCATTAAAAGAGAGATAAAGTCAAATGTTTGGGAGCTTTTCTCTTTGGGGCCATTATATATTGAGGGAATCATGTCAATGCTTAATTCATATCTGTTTTCTCTTTGCCTAATTTATCCATTTCTACTCATAATTTATTTTTCCAATAGTCTTTTTTTTTTTCTGTCCCTAATCCATATACTCTCATTTCTCTAAGTAAAATAGATTTGGAAAAACTACTGAGATCTTGGTAGTATGCTTTAGCAGGTTAACTCCAAACTTATAAAAACTTTTTGGACAACTTTAAGTGACTTTATTAATAGCTACGTTGAGAACCTTGAATGCAAACCTAAGATTGTTTTAAACACCCAAACAGCCCATTCTTCAAGCACTGTAGTTAAACTTAGGTTTCACTGCAGCAGCCACTGTGAGACTGAGAGCAGAACTATGAGAAGCAGGTAGGAAGACAGATGGACTACAGAAACAAGGACACCTCGGAGCAGGTGTTTTCCTCCTTCACTGGCAAGCACCTTAGAGCTTTCTGATGGAATGTATCTGTTTGGAGCGAGAATTCACTGTGGAGGGTAGATAGGACTCTGCACAAGAAAGCTTGATTCAGGAAATAATGAGGGAGGACCACATGGAATGGTTTGATAGAGTGGACTTACTATGGATGCTATGGATAGAGTGACACATAATTAAATTTTTCTTATTTCTCACTAACATGCAACTGAACATATTCAAACAACATAGGAGAGTAATTCTGGGAAACTAATCTAGGGTGGTTGACCTCAAAGCAAACTCTAGGAAAACTTCAAGGCATTCTTTGCCTTGAAGCTCAACCTCTAGATACCTGTATCCTCCTCATCAACCACTCTTCAGCCTTCTTTCATTATTTTTCCTCTTTGGTGTCCAATGACTTCATGATCTTCCTTGGAGGCCCCAGCTCACCATCACTACCATTATAGCCCTCCATGCTTCTCAACATTCCTCACTTGCTCAACTCTGTCAAACATGACTAGCCTGGGCCAGGCACAGTGGCCCATGCCTGTAATCCCAGTACCTTGGGAGGTCAAGCCAGAAGGATTGTTTGAGGCTAGGAGTTTGAGACCAGCCTGGACAACATTGTGAGACCTGTCTCTACAAAAAAAAAAAAACATTAGCCAGGTGTGGTGGTATGTGCCTGTAGTCCTAGCCACTCAGGAGGCTGAGCCAGGAGGATCACTTGGGACCAGGGGTTTGAGGCTGTAGTGAGCTATGACTGGGCCACTGCTCCCCAGCCTGGCAACAGAGCGAGACCCTGTCTCTTGGGGGAGAAAAAAGAGTTAATAAAATGACTAACCTGAATCATATATTGTGACAGTTAATATTGAGTGTCAACTTGATTGGACTGAAGGATGCAAAGTATTGTTATTGGGTGTGTCTATGAGGGAATTGCCAAAGGAGATTAACATTTGAGTCAGTGGACTGGAGATGCAGACCCACCCTCAATCTGGGTGGTTACCATCTAATCAGCTGTCAGCACGGCTAGAATAAAGCAGGCACAAGAAGGTGGAAAGAGCTGACTTGCTGAGTTTTCCAGCCTTCATCTTTCTCCTATGCTGGATGCTTCCTGCCCTCGAACATCAGACTCCAAGTTCTTCAGCTTATGGTCTCTTGGACTTATACCAGTGGTTTGCCAGGGGCTCTTGGGCCTTCAGCAACAGAGTGAAGGCTGCTCTGTCAGCTTCCCTACTTTTGAGGTTTTGGGACTCAGACTGGCTTCCTTGCTCTTCAGCTTGCAGATGGCCTATTGCGGGGCTTCACCTTGTGATCATGCAAGTTAATACTCCTTAATAAAGTCTCCTTCATATGTACATCTGTCCTATTCATTTTGTCCTGCTAGAGAATGCTAATACATATATTATCTGAATATTTGTTTCTGTGAGAAAAATGGGCACAAATAACTTTTAACCAGAAAAATGCTTTTCTGCTAATTTTGTTTTTCTCTTTTGAGGAACAAAGAGATTTAAGTCAGTGATAATCTGACATAGGATAGGGTAAACCAGATGCTTACCCAGCTCTCTCATTCTTAAAATAGGTAGCCAAAGAGCATTCATAGATACAGAGGGAGTATTTGAGGTCATAGGCCATTAAATTAGCATTACTATATGCTTATTTGTTAGTTTCATCACATCTGGTTCTTTGAATAAAAAGTCTCCATTAATTTAGAAGAGTATATCAAGTTGTTATCTTATTCTGAATGAGAGATACCAAAGTTTTCATTCCAAAATTCTCAAATACCCAGAAACTTACCACTTGGTGGGAGGACATCAGTAAACCCAGAAGACAAAAAGCTAATTCACTGTCTCACTGAAACATTCCTTCCTTTTTGAAAAGTCAACTAGGGACCCATGGACTCTGAGCCCATTGCTAAATGGTGTGTGAAAGAGATCCAAGTTCAACAATAAATATCATCAGCAATATAATGGTTCTCTCCAGCCCTCAGGGCCAAATGGCCTGCATTTTAGCAAATTGATTTTGCTCATGAATTGTGTTAAGCCAAGCAATTGTTTCCCATGACATGCTTGAACCCACGTTTGCTTTGTCTATGAAATTCATGGTTGAATTTGTCCAATTGCTGATTGCTATTCCCATTTGTTTTAATAATAGTCACTTTCTTCATCAGTAATGGGTTTTATATACAGTGCACAATCACAGTCATTCAATGTCACCCATAAACATTTGATGAATTGTCCAATATAGTTATGAGAGTTGCTTATTTGCGATACAGCTAGGGTAAGTCTTACTGAGTTAATGAGATGATATGACATTAGGCCATGGGTGTTTCCTCCTCCACATTAGCTATACACACTCTTTTATTCAAGGACCCATTTGGGTCATTACCATAATCTTCATCAACTTGTCAAGATAATGAAGGGCCCACTGAGTTCAGGGAAGGCTTGGCATAATTCATGAAAATTTAAAGAACATAGATGTAGAAAGAGTTTGGGTGCTACAGATAAACAAGATCTACATAGACAACCACAAGGAAAGAGCTTCAGCAGACATTCTGCTTTGGAAGGGGGAGAGTTTGAGCTCAGTTTTAAGACAGAACAGAGGCTCCTATTCTGAAATGTCTAGGACATACTGCTGGAGGAAGAGAAGGTGAAAACAAACTTAGAGATGATAATCAAGGTTGGAAAGAAAGAAAGAGTAGCTCTCAAGGCTGCTTTCAGCAAATCCTACATCTGTATTTGTTATAGCCACATAAATCTGGGTTTGGTGGGAGGGGGCAAGTTAGTTATTAACTTTGACACATGCCTACCAGACTTGCTTAGCAATCAGACAAGGTTTATATTTGCTTCCTCTAACCATTCCAGAGTACCACAATTTGTAGACTTCTGCACACTGATTTCTGACCAAAGGATTCTGTTCCATCAATGCCCCATTAAATTCACCTCAGATGGCTGATAGCACCATGTCGAAGTCTCACTCAGTGTGGCTATGAGTTAGTGAATTGACCCTCTGAAAAGCAATATATAGTCTCCTTTTAAATTATGTGAGAACGAGTAGAGAATTTCAAGTTCTTCTAGATCAAGACATTGGTTTTTTTAAAATGTGTTCATTCGTTTTCAAATATTCACTGAAGGTCCAACCTAGGCCAGATTAGATCCTTGCTCTTAAGACTATAACACATAATTGGGGGATGCAGGTATTGAATAATAAATTAATAAATTAGGTCAAGTGTGGGAGGTGTTAAGAAGGAAACAGACATGGTAATATGATAGAGTTACTCTAGAAGGGACAGAGGATTAACTATTATAGATGAAATCAGAAAACAGTGAAAAGTACCCTTCGAGGAGGTGACTCAGAGATGAGATTTGAATGATGACATGAAGCCACATAAAGGGGAAGAGAAGATGGTAGACATTACAGGTGAAGAGAACAACATGTGCAAAGGCACTGAGGTGGGAACAAGAATGATATATTTGACAAAAGAAGTCAGTGGTAGTGAATGAGACTTACAGGAGCTGGGGAGATGGGGCAGGACCCACCACTGAAGTTAAAGAACTAACCTGAATTTTGGGTTTTACATTTAAGTCTTTAATCCATCTTGAGTTAATTTTTGTATAATATGTAAGGAAGGGGTCCAGTTTCTGTTTTCTGCATATGACTAGCCAGTTTTCCCAACACCATTTATTAAGTAGGTAATCCTTTCCCCATTCCTTGTTTTTGTCTGTCTGTCGAAGATCAGATGGTTGTAGATGTGTGATGTCATTTCTTTTTTTTTTTTTTTTTTTTTTGAGACAGAGTCTCGCTCTGTCGCCCAAACTGGAGTGCAGTGGCGGGATCTCAGCTCACTGCAAGCTCTGCCCTTCGGGTTCATGCCATTCTCCTGCCTCAGCCTCCCGAGTAGCTGGGACTATAGACGCCCACCGCCTCGCCTGGCTAGTTTTTTTGTATTTTTTAGTAGAGATGGGGTTTCACTGGGTTAGCCAGGACGGTCTCGATCTCCTGACCTTGTGATCCGCCCGTCTCGGCCTCCCAAAGTGCTGGGATTACAGGCTTGAGCTACCGCGCCCGGCCTGTGTGATGTCATTTCTGAAGTCTCTGTTCTGTTCCATTGGTCTATATATCTGTTTTGGTACCAGTACCATGCTGTTTTGGTTACTGTAGTCTTATATAGTTGAAAGTCAGATAGCATGATGCCTCCAGCTTTGTCCTTTTTGATTAGGACTGTCTTGGCTATATGAGCTCTTTTTTGGTTCCATATTAAATTTAAAGTAGTTTTTTCTAATTCTGCAAAGAAAGTCAACAGTAGCTTGATGGGAATAGCATTGAATCTATAAATTACTTTGGGCAATATGACAATTTTCACGATATTGATTCTTCCTATCTGTGAGCATGGAATGTTTTTCCATTTGTTTGTATTCTTTTATTTCCTTGAGTGGTGGTTTGTAGTTCTCCTTGAAGAGGTCCTTCACATCCCTTGTAAGTAGTAATCCTAGGTATTTTATTCTCTTTGTAGCAATTGTGAATGGGAGTTTGCTCATAATTTGGCTCTCTGACTATTATTAGTGTATAGGAATGTTTGTGATTTCTGCACATTGATTTTGTATCCTGAGACTGCTGAAGATGCTTATCAGCTTAAGGAGGTTTTGGGCTGACACGATGGGGTTTTCTAAATATATAATCATGTCATCTGCAAACAGAGACAATTTGACTTCCTCTCTTCCTATTTGAACACCCTTTATTTCTTTCTCTTGCCTGATTGCCCTGGCCAGAACTTCCAATACTATGTTGAATAGGAATGGTGAGAGAGGACATTCTTGTGTTGTGTTGTGTTGTGCTGATTTCCAAAGGGAATGCTTCCAGCTTTTGCCCATTTAGTATGATATTGGCTACGGGTTTGTCATAAGTAGCTCTTATTATTTTGAGCTATGTTCAATCAATACCTAGTTTATTGAGAGTTTTTAACATGAAGGGATGTTGAATTTTCTCGAAGGCCTTTTCTGCATCTATTGAGATTATCATGTGGTTTTTGTCATTGGTTCTGTTTATGTGATGGATTACATGTATTGATTCATGTATGTTGAACCAGCCTTGCATCCCAGAGATGAAGCTGACCTGATCATGGTGGACAAGCTTTTTCATGTACTGCTGGATTTGGTTTGCCAGTATTTTATTAAGGATTTTCACACTGATGTTCATCAGGGATATTGGTCTGAAGTTTTCTGTTTTTATTTTGTCTCTGCCAGGTTTTGGTATCAGGATGATGCTGGCCTCATAAAATGAATTAGGGAGGCGTCCTTCTTTTGGGATTATTTGGAATGCTTTCAGAAGGAATGGTACCAGCTCCTCTCTGTACCTTAGGTAGAATTTGGCTGTGAATTCATCTGGTCATGGGCTTTTTTTGGTTGGGAGGCTATTAATTATTGTCTCAATTTCAGAACTTGTTAGAAAACGTAGGCAATACCATTCAGGACATAGGCATGGGCAAAGACTTCAAGATGAAAACACCAAAAAAAAAATTGCAACAAAAGCCAAAGTTGACCAATAGGATCTAACTAAAGAGTTTCTGCACAGCAAAAGAAACTAGCATCAGAATGAACAGGCAACCTACAGAATGGGAGAAAAATTTTGCAATCTACCCACCTGACAAAGATCTAATATCCAAAATCTACAAGGAACTTAAATAAATTTACAAGAAACAAACAAAAAATCAAAAAGTGGGCAAAGAATATGAACAGACACTTCTCAAAAGAAGATATTTATGCAGCCAAGAAACACAGGAGAAGAGCTCATCATCACTGATCATTAGAGAAATGCAAATCAAAACCACAATGAGATAGCATCTCACACCAGTCAGAATGGCGATTATTAAAACAACAGATGTTGGTGAGGCCATGAAGAAATAGGAATGCTTTTACATTGTTGGTGGGAGTATAAATTAGTTCAACTATTGTGGAAGACTGTGTGGCGATTCCTCAAGGATCTAGAACCAGAAATACCATCTGACCCAGCAATCCTATTACTGGGTATACCCAAAGGATTATAAATCATTGTACTATACACATGCATATGTATGTTTATTGCAGCACTATTTACAACAGCAAAGACTTGGAACCAACCCAAATGTCCATCAATGATAGACTGGATAAAGAAAAAGTGGTACATATATACCATGGGATACTATGCAGCCATACAAAAGAATGAGATCATATCTTTTGCAGGGACATGGATGAAGCTGGAAACCATCATTCTCAGCAAACTAACACAGGAACAGAAAACCAAAGATTGCATGTTCTCACTCTTAAGTGGGAGTTGAACAATTAGAACACATGGACACACAGAGGGGAAGAACACACACTGGGGTCTGTTGGGGGTGGGGGCAATGGGGAGGGAAAGTATTAAGACAAATACCTAATGCATGTGGGGCTTAAAACCTAGATGATGGCTTGATAGGTGCAGCAAACCACCATGGCACATGTACACCTATGTAACAAACCTGCACGTTCTACACATGTATCCCGGAATGTGAAGTTAAAAACAACAACAACAACAACAACAAAACAACAAAAAAACTCACCTGGAGCCAGAGCACTGTAAATGAGTAGGCAGGGAGGTTAAACAGATGTTTCAGACAAGCAGCATGCCCAGTATACCAGACAGAAGATCCTGGGGAATAGTAATCTTTGAGTGGCAGAGAAAAGAAGAGCAGCCCATGAAATAGGCAAAGATCTTAAACTCCAATGTCTTCAGGAGCTATGCATGCACCATCAGCCAGTGAAAAAAGCCTAGGTAGGAGGCAGACATGGCAACTGCATAGGCCTAGAGAATGAGCAATATGCCTAACAGCATTTAGATTCATTAAGAAATACTTCACAGCCACAATAAAGCAAATAACCAAAAATACTTTGCAGGCAAAAATAAAACACATATGAGGAGGCAAGCAAAGCCCAAGGACCATCAATACGCAATGCTGAGCTGCAGGAAAAGCAGGAAGTGGGCTAGGAATGAGAAAAAAATCAGTAAAGTGTGGTTTCCTATACGTTTTTTTAAAAAAAGGTTTTACCTTTTATTTCCATGAACTTAACAAAGAAAACAATATGTTTCACTAGACAGTCACCCAAACATTGTAATACTAACAACAACAACAACAAAAAACCCCACTATTTGTTACAGAACTTGTAAAACCTGAAAATGGCGGTAATGATCAAATGGTTCAAATGTGTAAAGAGAGGAATCACAAATCCAAGTGGCCCATCCACCGACCAAATGTAGATATCTTCTTGAAGAATTGTGGCCATCTGCTCTGTGCTTGAGTGAATCCAGGGATGGGAAGCTCACCCCCTTGTAAGGCACTCTTTAAATGTTCAGAAGGTTTTTTCACTTTGACCTGTTATTATGTAGAGCTAATGATATCTGCCACCTTGTAGTCCGATAATCACAGATATGCCCTCTGGAGTCACATAGAATGTATTTAATACCTTTCCAACTGCCAGCCCTTCAGATAATTTGGAAACAGTGACTCTGTTACTATCTTCCCTCTACAAGTCTTTCTTTTTCCAGGCAAAACATTCCTACCATCAACTACTCCCCACATCTGTTTTCAGACCCAACCACCCTTCTTATGAACCTTCTTATTTGTCATTAACCATCTTAAAACAGTGCCCAGAAAGAACACAATGTTCCTAGCCAATTTATACTCTGGGGCTTCTTTAGGCATAATTTTCTATGTCTACAGCAGTAGAAATACAATTACATTTTATGGAGCTCAGCCTCCTGCTGTTCCTGTTTCCTACCTCCCACCCTCCAAGGCAGTCTGTTTGTTGAATGTCCTGAACAGATGCATAATCTAGAGCGAGTGCTCCCATCAATATAAAGAATGCCATCCCTCATCACTCCATCGCTTCTGATTAAGATCACTTGGTCTAATGTACATTAAGTTCTATACCAATAATGCCTGTGCGGTACTGCATGCTTTTCATGCCTCTTTCTGAACACTGTGTTATTAGATACTCAGCCTAGAGAAGCATTTTCATACAAAGAGGAAGACAAAACTGAGAATGAATGGTTAAAGACAAAGGGAAAATTGGGAATCTCACCGTTGGAAAGAATGGTAGATGGGAATATCCAATGACCTGGCTTTGAATCTGGTTCTCTACTAAACATTGCTACTTAAAAAAATAGTAATAATAACAATAAGAACAGAAACTGCTATCTATTAACAAATTCTTGGTAAGTACTAAGCCCTGAAATAAGTCTTTCAGGCTTCGATATCATATGGTTAGGAGATGCCACTGGGATTTGAACTTACTTCTGCCTGTTTCTAGACTTCAATCTCTACACAGTCTTCTACCACAATCTCCCTTAGTGGATACTGTCTATACTACATATGACTTATACCACTGATTTAAAAAAAAAGAAAAGAAAGAACTCTTACAGTAATTACTTCTCCTGAGATGATCCTCCAAAATGTGGGAAGTAGAAACATGTGTTTTCTTATCTGTGGGGCCATCAGAGCATGCAGACAAGGGCAAAAGAATAAGAGAGGAGAGAGAGGCCATACACCAACCACAGTGCTATACATTGTGTCTTGAACTGGGCTGAAATGTAACCATGCAGCTTCGGTTTCAAGCACATTTGGAACATTGACAAGATTTCAAGGTGACTGTTCAGCCTAAGAAAACAGTGTTTTCAAGCACTTTTAATGCTACCTTAGCGGTACTTACTAGTATATAATTCATGTGCTAATTTATTCATTAAAACAGTCTGTATTTGGCAACATTTTATTAACCTTAGTTTACATTACTGAGATTGGTATTTGTATTTTAATTACATCTCTTTATAATTACTCTATAATTCTGATTTTCTTCCAATGTGAACTGAGCCCTTATCAATCCTCAAACTGTATTCCACATCCAATGAAAATGAGTTCAAATTATAGTTTTATAGAATATGGCTTTGGAAAACCCAGAGAGCCTATTCTCATAGGTAGTTATGCATCAGAGCCTCCTGGGGATTTCCTTATATAATGACTGATTCCTGAGTGCTGTGCAATCAACTCCATCCGAATCTCCAGGGACAGGACCTCCTGAGAATTGAGATCTACAGCGACTAGTCCACAAATCAGCACTTAGGTACTGGTGACTAGATTATTTCCACTCTACGCACATCCACTACAGCTCTTGGAAAACATAGGAAGCGAAAGCTAGTAAGGGTTATCCTAAAGGCAGAATAACCAGCCACTTCATGAAATCCAATGCGTCTCAGAAACATTAATTATAAGTTTCATTATTAACTGCTGACCTATTGTTCTTTATTTTCAGGGTTTGAGTTGCCATTTTAATGTCAGTACTGCAAAGAAGCCCTATAGACACACACACAAAAAGTTGCATAGATTTTAACTGGTCCCTGGAAACGAGGTAGAGATAATCATGTGGTTTATTTGATAGAGCCACATGACAAACAATCTAGATAAACAATATGTTTTAAAATGCATTCTCAAAGAGTTAGAACAGGAATGTCAAATAGACAGCAAATATGATACCTCCCTCCTATCTGATGCCCTTGGCAGGCATTGCTAATCAATCACAGCACTTTTCCTTGCATCCACAAACAGCCTCAAAGTCCTTTTAACCAATCACTCCAGGGCACTAGTGCTATCTAATCTGCTCTACCATGTGGGGGACATACTTTCTCCTCTTTGGCTAGAATAAACAGGTAAACTGAAATCACCTTATATTTTATAACAGCCTGATCCATGACAGGCTCTACACTCCACGCGGTAGAAATGGGCATCTGAAGGTTCTCATGTAGACAGGGCTTTAGGTGAGGATCACCTGGCTCTTGCCGATTCATATTTGTAGTGGTTTTACACTTATATCTTTGAATGGGAGTACTTAGAAATAAATTAACTTCTTTAATATTTATGATATGTGAGTTACACTTATTCAAATCAACCTAGTTTTTGCTAACGATAATTCAAAGTTTCACTTTGAATAAATGCTGTTGGGAATGACAAGCTGAGTTCCAAAGTGTTTTAAAAATTAAGTGTAGCATTTAACTAAAACAATCATATATCAATCTGCTTGATTTTCACCGGTAGCACCGTAGGTTTTCTTCTGTGGAGATTCTGGGCCGTATCTCCATGCAAATATTTACTGTACTGGTAAATGACAGGATAGAAATCACAAGGACACTTGTTTTCTGCTGGTCGGCCGGGCGCGGTGGCTCAAGCCTGTAATCCCAGCACTTTGGGAGGCCGAGACGGGCGGATCACGAGGTCAGGAGATCGAGACCATCCTGGCTAACACGGTGAAACCCCGTCTCTACTAAAAAATACAAAAAAATTAGCCGGGCGAGGTGGCGAGCGCCTGTAGTCCCAGCTACTTGGGAGGCTGAGGCAGGAGAATGGCGTGAACCCGGGAGGCGGAGCTTGCAGTGAGCTGAGATCTGGCCACAGTACTCCAGCCTGGGCGGCAGAGCGAGACTCCGTCTCAAAAAAAAAAAAAAAAAAAAAAAAAAGAAAAAGAAAATCATTAGAATTAATTAGTCTTGGGTTCCCATGATGGCCATTCTTGACTCCTTGGCCTCTACTGCCACTTTCCAAGTCAGACTAAATAGAATTCCATTTCAGACCATATCTAGGGTAATACCTGATTCATTAGGTTGATGTCATCCCAACGACAGTCCCTGTGATCAAACAATAAGATCAGAGAGAGCAGACCTACCTTCTCATAGATGCTGTCATTCCTGTGAAAGTCTCCAGTCTTCCTGGGAAGAACATGGACGTGAACGTGCTGAAAATGTACAAGAAATAAAAAAAAATGTGATTATCTCCCCATGTATTTTTAGACTTGACAGTGATGATCTCATGAAGCCCAATTACTCCACGATGGTTCCTGCTGGGTTATTTTTTAGAGGAAGTTGATATCCACCTTCGGTAACTATACCTGAATTCTGCCAAGAAGAGAGTGCACTAAGCAAGAGAGAACAACTTGGTGGTATATATATAAGAGTTGGAGTGAAATGCTAGAGTGTTTCAGAGGCTCTATGGAATTATTCATGGTTGTCAGTCTTGGTTGTAGTTAGCCAGTGCTTTGAAATGACAGCACATCTTCAAAGGTGACCATCATGACTCTGAATCTGACAAGAAATAAGAATTGGCTAACAGAGAACTGCATAAGTAAAGAGGGAATGAATGAGAGTAGCAAGTAGTATGGGCAGAATTACAGACTCAGAGCTTTGAGAAATAATCGTATAATAGTAATATAAACAGTTCTCATTTATTAAGCATTTACTTCCTATGATAAGGAAAGCTGTGTTTGGCATTCTGTCATTTAGTACTCTTAAAAATCCTGTGAGGCAGCCGGGTGTGGTGGCTCACGCCTGTAATCCCAGCACCTTGGGAGACCAAGGGGGCCAGATCACGAGGTCAGGAGATCGAGACCATCCTGGCCAACACGGTGAAACCCTGTCTCTACTGAAAATACAAAAACAAAAAATTAGGAGGCTGAGGCAGGAGAATGGCGTGAACCCAGGAGGCAGAGCTTGCAGTGAGACAAGATCACGCCACTGCATTCCAGCCTGGGCGACAGAGTGAGGCTCCTTCTCAAAAAAAAAAAAAAAAAAATCCTGTGAGGCAAGGTCTACTATGATCTCCATTTCACAGAAGAGGAAATCAATGTTCGGTGAGGCCAGGGCACCAGAGGAAGTAAAAGTCAGGACCGGAAATGAGGCCTCTTGGCTTTTGCTCCCACATGTTTCATTAGCACATGCACTGCTTCTGCAAACTTAATCTTTTAAATAGCCCATTTCCCTAGTCTACTAAAGCACCCAGGTAATATACATAGCAATGCTATCATGCAATGATCATGAATCAAGGCTCAGAGCATATCTAATTCAATATATTCTTCAAGGCTAAACTGCCATTTGAAAGTTTTACTTTCCAAATAGCCTCTATAGTACCTTGTGTGAAGTTAAACCTCATTTCTGCCCTTGAGCTGTGTTCCACTTTTATTACAAACCATGGGGAGGAATGTGAAAATGAAGAGCTTAAATAGAGAGAGGCAGACAGTGGGTCAAACCTCATCCCTGATCACCCATCCCTTCTTGATTACTGCGATCGGGCTCCAAGGCTCCAAAAGGCCTCCAGAGAACATAAGATTAAGTGTCCCTGTGGCTTTGCAGTACAAGGAGGGGGAAAATGATACCCTATTAAAGCTGAGGCAGGGTACAACATGGTCCAAGGTGAATGAAGCAGAGAGGAGCTTCAAAGCAGCCCCTGAGCACAGTTCCCAAAGAGTGACATGCTTTTGCCAGAATATTCACCAGTCAATGATAAAGCCAGTCACGGATCTCTCAGCAACTGGGCCAAGTGTGTATTTATGTGAGCATGGAGAGAGAAAGTGAAAGAACAAACAAGGAAAAAATAAATCACAAACTACCCATGAAACTAAATTCTTAGGAGAAAGCCAGGCAGGTGGGCCTGGGCTGAAATCTATTGAAATCTCTAGATGGGCTGACTTAAAAGCAAAACCAGGAAAATAACATAGCACAAGGGTACAGACCACCCTTAGAAGGAGCCTTCACTCACTCTTTAATTCCAGAATCTCCTGCTATCCTTTCTTCTTTTCCTCTTTTTCTCCTTTCTTCTCTCTTTCCCCCTCCTCCTTTCTTCCCCTCTTCCTCTCTCCCATCTATCCATCTTTCATCACCTCCCTTGTACATTCTAGGAAGTTCTGGACCAGTGTCTTGCAGTTAAACATCCTAATACAAATCCTGGACCTACCACAAACTAACTGTGTGACCTTGCCTCACAAAATCTATGTGTCAGTATCCTTATCTATATGGGGATTATAATGGTTGCTACCTCACAGGGTTAAGAGGATTAAGTCTGCTAACCATGTGCTGAGCATTCAGCTTTGCATGTAGTTACTACTCATTACCTAGAAATGTACAAGAATTACTTTTATTATTTAAAAAAACAAATTTAAACCTGAAGACCAAGTAGACATCACATTCAGGGATTGATTTCTGCACCAGCAGAAATAAATAAAAAAAAAAAAAGGAAAGATATTAAGAAGCTCCTTGAATGAGGGCATGGTTTAAGCATCTCTTTTGCAAAAGCTGGTTTCTGTTGCTTTGACTAGCCATTCTCAATCTTCCATCGGTACTTGGGGCTTCCTAAAATGCAGACAACAGGGCCCCGAAAGTCCACATTTCTAACAAGCTCTCAGCTGATGCTGATCTAATGTCACACTTCGAGAACCACTGGCTTACAATATCCATCTGGTTTCTTACCTCGCTTCTGCCAGTGCGGGCACTGAGGTCACTCGCTATTTTGCCTGCCCTACTGCATTATGTGTAGACTATCTCTTTTCTTGTTTTTTCCTCTTCTCCTTCCTTCTATCTTTTCTTTCTCTTCTTTTCCTCCTTCGTTTTTATTTTTTTCCCTTCCCTTTGTTCTTTTCTCTCTCCCCACAGAATCTCACTCTGTCACCCAGGATGGAGTACAATGATACAATCATAGCTCACCGCAGCCTTCAACTCCCAGGCTCAAGAGATCCTCCTGCCTCAGCCTCCCAAAGCTGGGACTACAGGTGCATGCCACCACACCAAGCTAACTTTTTTTTTTTTCATATTTTTTTAGCAATGGAGTTCTTACTATGTTGCCCAGTCTGGTTTCAAACTCCTGGCCTCAAGCAATTCCCTCTCCTCAGCCTCCCAAGCAGCTGGCATTACAGGTGTAAGCTACTACGTCCAGTATGTGGAGACATCTTTCTGAATGCTTCTCTGGCTTTCTGCACTCTGACCATTCTCCTTGCCTGGTCCTCAGGAATATGCCTGTTAGTATCCACTACTAACATACGGTGGGCTGTGAACCTACACTTGGGAACCCCCAGGGTCCAGATCTATCCCCTGCCTCCTTTTCTTTATCCTCCTTTTCTGGGTTTAGTGTTCAGGGCTATCTCTATAGGCTGTGTTACCACCACATGCTAGAAAAGCCACTCTTGATCACTGGTAACCACTTGAAATTCGCTGTGACAGACTAAAGACAGTAAACAGCTCACTGTACAGGTAGTTTTTTCCCAAGGGCATAGATCTCAACCCACCCTGATATCTTGACATAAATTCTTAAGTGACAGGGTGATCACAGGATGCTGACAACCCACTCGGCTTCTCAGAACAGGGAAATCATGATAAAGCCAGCTCAAAGCCTCATTGCTGTGAAAAAATACCATCACTATGGCCTTCTAATAGAATGACATTCTGATAAAACCCTATGAATATCAGAGATGAGGATAATTTGATATAATCTGTTCTTAGTGGTTTCATATTAAGCTGTGGTGATCACAACTTACCTTTCTAAGTGCCAACAAAACATCTATTTAATAAAAGCCTTCCACAAATTTGCTGGGAGTTGCAGTTTAGCTGCTTGAGTTAGAAGAGTATCTTTTTAAAGTCCCATGACACATTCCACACCAAAAATGTTTTCATGGTCAAATAACATTTCACAAAGATCATTATCACATTAAAGTATGAGAACTTCCACACAAAAGATGCTTGTTTAACTTCATCTAATATAGCATTCTGGAAACTTATTTAATTATGGAGTCCTGATTTTTATTCATGTAACAGTTCTGTAGACTTTTCTAAAGCATACATTCATTCACTCAAAAATATGTATTTCTAGGTGCTATTCTAGGAACGAGGGATATGGTAATGAACAAGACAAAGCCTCTGTCCCCATAGAGCTTATATTCCAATGGGTGATGCAGAAGATAAGGAAATGACTAACTTTACATTCTAATTTTGGATAGAAATAAGTGTCATGAAGAAAAACATAATGGTATAAGGTAAATACTGAACACTGAGCCATTCTAACGCTTGAAGTTTGGGAAGAGAAGTAGGACCCAATTTAAGGCTGTAGTTAAGGAAAGAGGCAAAATCAAGAGAGGGTAAGTTCCAACAGCCCAGAGAACAAATTTCAAAGAGGGTATCACTAACAGTGTGAAATGTTTTTGAAAGCTTGAATTATTTCAGTAAGGCTAGAAGAACAAAATACCATGAAAAGATGCTCAACATTATTATTAGTCATTAGGGAAATGCAAATGAAAACCACACTGAGCTACCACTTCATACCCACTAGAAAGGCAATAATCAGAAGACACAATAACAAGTGTTGGGCAGAGTGTGGAGAACTGGAACCCTCCTACACTACTGGGAATGTAAAATCACGCAGCTACTTTGGAAAACAGTTTGGCAGTTCCTCAAAAATGTTTAACATGGAGTTACCATGTGACTCAGATTTCTGATCCTAACACACACCCAAGAGAACTGGAGACATACGCCCATACAAAAACTTGTATGTGAATGTTTACAGCAACATTATTCACAATCACCAAAAAGTATAAACAACCCAAATGACTATCAACTGATCAATGGTAAACAAAGTGCAGTATATGAAGACAATAGGATATGATTTGAACATAAAAAGGAGTGATGTACACTAAGTGAAAGCATCATGCTCAGGGAAATAAGCCAGACAAAAACGGCCACATACTGTACAACACCATTTATATGAAAATGCCAAACTAGGCTGATTCATAGAGAAAGAAAGATTTGTGGTTGTGAAGAGAGATGCAAGGTAACCGCTAACGGGCACAGGGTTTCTTTTGGGTTAAAGGATATGTTCTGGAATTATATAGCAGTGATGGTTGCACAACTTTGTGACTATACTAAAAGAATGAACTGTGTACTTTAATAGGGTTTCTTTTACATTATGTGAATTATATCTCAATAAAGCTATTACTCAAATTAAAACAAAACAAAAAACTGCAGGCCGGGCGCTCTGGTTCATGTCTGTAATTCCAGCACTTTGGGAGGCTGAGGTGCGTGGATCACGAGGTCAGGAGTTCGAGACCAGTCTGACCAACATGGTGAAACCTTGTCTCTACTAAAAATACACAAAAAGTTAACCAGACTTGGTGGCACATGCCTGTAATCCCAGCTACTCGGGAGGCCGAGGCAGGAGAATCATGTGAACCCAGGAGGCAGAGGTTGCAGTGAGCCGAGATTGTGCCACTGCACTCCAGTCTGGGCGACAGAGCAAGACTCCATTTAAAAAACAAACAAACAAACAAACAAACAAACAAAAACCAAAACTTAACTGCAGTGGGTTTCAGAGCAAGTGGGAAGTGAAGAAATAGAGACAGTATGCAGTGCCGTCATTTTTAGAGGCTCTGTCTCTTCTGCGCTGTCTCTGCTCCTTCCTCCATCTCTTTGAACATATCTCTTCTGCCCATACTCACCTGAGGATTGTCAGTGTGGTCATACCGATATCTTTTTTCCTTGTCAGACTATATTGTAATTCAATTCTAAGGGACACAAACATGGTTCATGGCGGAGGAAAGGGCAAGGAAGGCTGAATAGCGACCCTGCTCCACAGCTGGGGTCCTGCAACCTCAACCAGTTGGCTCTGTGTGAATCCTTCTCCTTCACATGTGCCAATGAGTAACTCCAGAAGGCAGGTCTGATTCTGAAGAATAACAGACGATATTGTGGTCAAAAGATAATGGCCACCTTCAAAGACATCCATGTCCTAATCCCTGACCTGTGATTCTATTAAGTTACAAAAGATAAATTATGGCTGCACATGAATTAAGGTTACTAACCAGCTGATCTTAAGATTGGGAGAGGTATCATAGATTTTCCAGGTTTGGCCCAATGTCATCAGGAGTCTTTAAAACTGGAAGAGGGTGAACATCATCAAAACTGTAAGAATGTGAAAAGCCAAGCCAGAGACTGCAGAAAGGATTTGCAAATCACCTATCTGATAAGGGAAGTATGTCCAGAACACATAAAGAATTAATTACAACTAAGTAATAAAAAGACAACAATCCTAAGTAAAATGGGTAAAGATATGAACAGACATTTCTCCAAAGAGGATGGATAAATGAATACATGAAAAGATGCTTAACATCCTTAGCCCAAAACCACAATGACAATATCACTTAACAAATACTAGGGTAACTGTAATAAAAAGGACAGATGCAGCGGCTCACTCCTGTAATCCCGCACTTTGGGAGGCTGAGGCGGGTGGATCACAAGTTAGGAGTTCCAAACCAGCCTGGCCAATATAGCGAAACCCTGTCTCCACTGAAAAATACAAAAATTACCCAGGCGTGGTGGCGGGCGCCTGTAATCCCAGCTACTCAGGAGACTGAGGTAGGAGAATCACCTGAACCCAGGAGGTAGAGGTTGCAGTGAGCTGAGATTGCACCACTGCACTCCAGCCTGGGTGACACAGTGAGTCCATCTCAAAAAAAAAAAAAAAAAATAGATAACAAAAAATGCTAGCAAGGAAGTGGAGAAATTGGAACCCTAGTACAAGCTGGTGCAGATGCAAAATGGTAAGGCTGCTTTAGAAAACAATTTCTGCAGTTCCCCAAAAGGTTAACAATGTTACCATATGACCCATGCACTGTTTCCAGCAATTTGTTATAGCAACAAGTACAGAATGAATACAGATGCCTTGATATTTTTATTGCACAGTTTACACATTTTTCTTATCTCTGCAACACCTCTATGAAGTCAGTATTATTCTACCAATTTTGTAGGTAAGAAACAGACAAAATTTTCTCCCAACAAGACTCAGGGGAATCTTCATCTATTGCCTTTTTTTTTTTTTGAGACAGGGTCTCACTCTGTCACCCAGGCTGGAGTGCAGTGGCACGATCTCAGCTCACTGCAACCTCTGCCTCCTGAGTTTAAGTGATTCTCCTGACTCAGCCTCCTGAGTAGCTGGGACTACAGGAGCACGCCACTATGCCAGGCTAATTTTGTTTTTTTTGTTTTTTTTGTTTTTGTATTTTTAGTAGAGATGGGATTCCACCATGTTGGCCAGGCTGATCTCAAACTCCTGACCTCAGGTGATCACACCCAGCCTCTATTGTTCCTTCTATATTTGGATAATCACCAAAAGCTCCCAACTTGGAATAACCACATGCAATGTAACAATAAGATTGTTTCCATTTGTCGAATATCAAGGTCAAAAACTTACAGCATAGAAAATCTGAAAGAGACAGAAAAACACACAGGAGAAAAATTAGATCACCAGTTAATCTCACTACCAAGCAATAACAATCCTGTTCTTCATGTAGAGTGATACAACTATGATATATTTATTAAAAAACATATATATATATATATATATCTAGTCTCAATTACCCTAGACACAAACCCTGAAGCAAGCATGAGAGTGCAAATAGTTTATTTGGTGGGTGATCCCTGGAAACACAAGTAAGGGAGTATGCATCAAGGAAACAGGAAAGGAGGCCAATATAGGATGTGTGATCAAGTGAGTTATTATTTCGTGTGACTGGAGCTTATAAAACCTGCTAGAGAACTCTGAAAGCCAGTGAAGAATATGCATCCCAGAGTTATCCCAGCCGAGGGGTGAGGGAACTAGCATATTCATACACAACTCCTGTCCTCAATGGTTGAGAACTGCTCCTGGGGAGGCATCAATACTCCAGCACTTCTGCCTTCTCCCACCTGGAGAGCGAGAAAAGCCGGGTTTCTGGGGTCAGTCAGATGGAAGTCAGGCTAGGTAGGATGAATTGCAGCCATGGCGGGTGGGGGTAACACAATATGGGCAGAGCACAGACCCCATTTGTAGCAATGCTTTGCACGGTGGTGTCTCGTTTCTGACACCTGGAGTCTCCTAATTTGCTGCTGAACTGAAAGTTCAAGTATTTAGTCTCCTTTCCATGGGTGAGATAACAGATAAAGATCTGGTCAGTGGTTCCTAAACTGTAAAAAGCCCTAGAGCTTCCAGAACAAGCCTGGTATGTCCAGGGAGCAGCTCATGATAGAAGTAAGAATGGGGCATTCAGAAAGGGCAGCAGGCTTCAGTTCCCCCTCCATGATTCAAACAGAGCAGCTCTGTTTTATCTTTTTCTATGTTGGGATCCCATGCACAATTTCATTTGCAAAACGAATTTGTTACTAAAACAAACCAACAGAAAATCTTTGAAAACCACTAGGATTAGAATTGGGAAACGTTAGGGGGATAGTAAGAGTGTCTAATTTCTTCATTTCACCGAAGAGAAGAGTGGCTCTTAGAAGACCAATAGCAAAGCAATGGCAGGGCCAGGACTAGAACCATGAGAACCCCGAAACCCTGACTTGTGTTCCAGTGCTTTCCACCACATCTTGCCCATCCTACCTTTCTCAGATTTCAGAAAGGCAGAAGCCCCTAGAATTAAGCAGTTTGATGTCCCGTCACTGGAGATGGGTGGCCGAGGTTCAGATCCTACCTATTCTTTTTACTGAGTTGATTTCTTAACTTCTTTCATATTCTCTTATTTTTCAAGTGAGCACAAAACCAGTATCCCAGCACGTAAGACTATTATGTTGATTATGTGAAATACATAGGTAAAGCGCTTAAGCTAATGCTGCACAATCAGAATAATCAGTCAATTCCAGCAGTGACTATATTACAGGACATTAGTTTTAAAAATAATTTTGACAACCTGCTTCTGTTCTAAACCAGAAGGCTTAATTCTATGGTGAGCCTTGCTGAATGTATTCTACTTCACCCAGACCATCACGAACCCCAAAGCTGTGTGTTCCACATGTCTGGATTTTGCCTTTCTTGATTTGGGGAGGCCTCAACTTCTGCAACTAAGTCAAGGGTCAGCATGAAATTATTGACAGCCACTTAGTTCTAAAATAAATGTCACTGGAAGTAATGCTACTTACAGGACTTTGAGGATACCTCAGCATGATCAACTCAAGAATCAAATTAGTGGTCTGTCAAAATGCACAGGCACACTGATGGTTTCTGATGCTACTGTCAATGAGCTCCTTCACTTAGAATATTAGCAAGGCTTAGGCAGTGGTGTGCCTTTCAGGAAACAGAGGAAACACAGTGCTTTCCATGTGTTCAAAGTGTCCCAATCAAGTTGCGAAACTTCAAGGGAAATCTAAAATAAAAAACCAATTCAGTTTGAACAAACAAAAAACAGAACACCTCCTAGAATTTGTGGAGACCCTGGTGAGTTTTGTGGCTTAACAATTGTGTTTTTAAGCCATACATCACTGGTGGTGTTCCAATTGTGAGTTATAATAATATTTCATAAGAGGGATGGTGCTCTCATGACATATGGGTGCCGTACATCATCTAAGCACCATGGCTTTGATGATGTATTGCTCCAAACCACAATGAGAGTTTAGAGCAGCTTTTAGCAACCAGATAGCTTTAAATTTCAAATTTTCAAAAATTAAGATCTTTTCAAGTAAAAAAAAAAAAATAGCAAGATGATGGGATCTGATGCTATATGAAGTGTCACTGAACTCTGAGAGCCTGGGTATATGCCTTTTCCTTTTGGCTTTGAGCTCACAAGGTGGAAATCATTGGCAGGTTCTTCTTCAATTCCTCCTCCATGAGCACAGAGGCCCAGGAACTGAACAGACATGAGCAAGTGTCAATGCATCCATGTTGCCAATCAATTTCCCCCATCTTCCACAGTGCGAGCCTGAGTAGCTCATCATCATCCCAAAGTACTGGATTGCATAAAATGCTGTGATAGGCATTGGATAAACCCAGGAGAGGTGTTTACTTTTTATTTTTTAATTTTTTGTTTTGTTTTATGGAGCTCTTCCACTGAAATTCAGAACAAAAAGAACAGATGAAAAGTAGATAGACTTCCTTACTCATTGCTCTCAAACTCAAAACAGGGCATGTAGGAAGAAAACATGCCTTGTCTAGCATTTGTCTTTGTAAAGCAAAGGAAGCACTGATTCCAAATGAGGAGAAAAAGGCAAATGGCATATGGGCTTCTGATCCAGAATAGGAGAGGGAGCTGTTGTCATAGTTCTGTCACCTTTCCTATTTTAACGATGTGTTCATAAGATGGTAATGTGGCTTATGAGAATGTACTCACTTCGTTTAAAAACCACTCACTTTTGGGGGCAAAGTAATCACAATCAATTAAGAAAACAGGTGTTGAGAGAACTTCTCCCCCGCCTCCGCTTTTTAAAAAAATCCTACTTCAATAAACAGAACAAAATGAGAAATCTTCCTACTGTTTGTGTAATAGACCTAAACAGGAACAGTGAGAGACAATTACATTTCAAGTGGCTTCTTCCATTTTCCTTTACTAAGTGAATTAAGGAAAGAATGAGAGTAGTTACTGCCATGTGGAGGGAAACATCTGGGCAGAAGGAATTAAAAGTCTTCCCTCCCATTCTCCTGCCTCTGATTTTTTGCTCCTTGGGCTTCCTCCAGTAGATTCCAACTCTCAAATTACTGTAGATATTTTGCATCCAGCTCCCTTCTTGACCACTTCCAAAGGGCAAAAACATCTTATTTCCACCAAAGAAAACCACTGGCTATCTCAGAAAGACGTTCCAGGCTTCTTTTCTCCCATAGTAGTAAGTTAACTATACAATTTGGGTAACAAAGACATGGAAATAAACGCATTGCCCACTATTCTGAGGCTGTCAGTTGAAAGGTGAATGAGGCAGGCTTTGCATCTAGAGAAATGTGGGTTCTTTCATGGGCTGGTAAATAAATCCCCCAAATTCAGTCCTCTTCTTCTCTATAAAGAGAATATTGACATATCACTTAATTATTTCTTTCACATAAGCCAAAAAGCTTTACTTACATATTTATAGTAATATCACACCATTCATCTACCCACTGTTTTTAAGTCATTATCAGTTCTAAGACTTGCTGCCATTTACATAAGAATATTATATGTTGGAACTGTACTTAGTACTGTATATTATCACTTCCTCACCAAAACATGAAAAAATGGAAACTGTTATTCTCTCTCTCTTTTTTTTTTTCCAGTAAGCAAAGTGATGCTTACTGGAATTAAAAAAATTGTGCAACCTCACCAAGCTGGCAAAAGTGGCCGAGCTAAGATTCTAAGTCAGGTTGATGGGATGTCAAGTGTCACCTGTATTTTGCTATGCTCCTTCCTGATTAAATAACTAATGTCTGGGTGACCATATGCCCCTGTTTGTTTGGAACCATCCAGGTTCAGGCCTGCAGGTATGAACAGGCCAGTGTAATAACAAACGGCAACTTCTTTCGCTCTCCTAAGTTCTGCTTTGGACAATAAGTTATATGGTCTCCCTAACTAGTAGTATGGTTCATGCCAGGAAAGTTTATTTCTGCTGATTCTAACTATTCTCATCTGCAGGTAGCAGAGGAAAAACAAAGAAGAAAGGAAAGAAAGAAGGCTTTTGAAAGTTTTTAAAGAATGGGTACTAACTCTTATCTATCAATACCTTTCATGAAACCTCCAATAAGTTCAGAGTACAGCTCTGGGAGGGAAAAAGAAATACTTTACACTAAAACAGGGCCCCTCAAGCTCTAAAGAAAAAACCTTGAGCATGCTAGAAACCTCTCCAGTTGAGCATTCTTTGCTTATTATCATCACAAGAGGCAACAGTAATAGGTGTTGCTGTTTATTAAGCTCTTACTATATGCCAACCACCATATGCCAGAAACTGAGCTAAGCACTTTCTTTGTAAGATCTCAATTATTTATCATAAACTGCATGATAGATATAATCCAAATCATTGTCATCATTAATTTATAGATGAAGAAACTAAGGCCGAGGAAGGTGGAACGAGTAGGTCTGTCTGATTCCAACATCCAAGTGCTATTGACACTCTGGTACAGTTGAACACAGCCTAGTAAAAGTTCTAAGCCCACTGCCCCCGCACCCCCTGCTATTCACCTTTATGATATTAAGCTCTTCTGCAACAGAGTCCCATTAGAGAGAATAGGCTTCTAAGAAATTTAAGATCAATCTTGTACAAATATTCTACATTACCTTTTGGCTTGTGATTGGTTTTCAGTGACATAACAGCTTTAAATTCTTAAAGCTATTCAATGAGAATACAGTAGATGTATTAGTCTGTTCTCACACTACTAATAAAGACATACCTGAGACTGGATAATTTGTAAAGGAAAGAGGTTTAATTGACTCACAGTTCAATTATAAGTAAATCTTTTTGGCTTATGTGAAAGCCACATAAGCCACATGAGGCTAGGGAGGCCTCAGGAAACTTACAATCATGGCAGAAGTGGAAGCAAACACATCCTTCACATGGGAGCAGCAAGGAGAAGAATGAGTGCCCAGTGAAGGGGAAGCCCCCTATAAAACTGTCAGATCTCATGAGAACTAACTCACTATCACGAGAACATGATGGGGTAGACCACCCCCATGATTCAACTATCTCTATCTGGTCCCACCCACTACACGTGGGGATTATGGGAACTACAGTTCAAGATGAGATCTGGGTGTGGACACAGTCAAACTGTATCAGTAGAATTTATGATCACTATCTCTAGAGAAGTTGGCAAACCTAATCAAGAGCTATAAAACCAGGATAACTCCAGATGTAGGGCTCTCAGATGAGGTCATCCCTACTGCCTTGGGTTATGGACAGGTGGAACCCTGGGAAGACCATTCCAGGATAAAGAGTTTTCCTGTTCACTCAGATATGCAGGAGCTCAGAGGTTCTTTGTAAAGTTGGTTCTGTTTGCTGCTGGGTGGGAAGGGACAGTGCCTTAGTAATGTCTCCATCTGAAAATGTATAAATGTTTCAAAATGACTTTTAGGAGACACAGAGGATGTTTCAAGATTTGTCACCCTTGTACTTTATCAGCTATTGTTGTAGTCACGGAGATTATAGTACATGTGCTTGGTAAAAAAAAATTATAAGTGTTCTTCCTTCCATGTGGAATTCCTTTCTCTTTCCTTCTCTTCCTCTGAGTTTTAAAGAGCATGCTCAAATGCCACCTCCTTTGTGTAGCCTTCAGACTCTTTCAGGCTCTTCTGATTCATTATACATACGTCCATGACAGCTTTTTACCACAAAGTATAATTACAGGTTTTCTCTTCCACTAGTCTGGAACTCTGGGCTATTTGTTACTTATTTTTCCCCTGATTATTTCTTTTCCCTAACCCTAGGTTCCTAGGTTAGAAGACCTATCTTCTAAATGTTGAATGGATGGATGAATGGATGGATGGATGGATGGATGGATGAATGGATGGATGGATAGCTGGCTGGCTGGCTGGCTGGCCGGGTGGGTGGATGGGTGGTGGATGGGTGAATGGATGGGTGGATGAATAGATGGATGGGTATCTGCCATGGGTGGGTGGATGGGTGGGTAGCTAGGTACATGAGTGGGAATGTGGACAGATAGGTGCATGGATGGATGAACAGATGGTTAAAAAATGGACAACTATTCACGCCTGTAATCCCAGCACTTTGGGAGGCCGAGGCGGGTGGATCACAAGGTCAGGAGATCGAGACCATCCTGGCTAACACGGTGAAACCCCTTCTCTACTAAAAATACAAAAAATTGGCCGGGCGTGGTGGCAGGTGCCTGTAGTCCCAGCTGCTCGGGAGGCTGAGGTAGGAGAATGGCGTGAACGTGGAAGGTGGAGCTTGCACTGAGCCGAGATTGTACCACTGCACTCTAACCTGGGTGACAGAGCAACACTCTGTCTCAAAAACAAAACAAAACAAACAAACAAACAAAAAAAAGGGACAACTACACTGCTTTTAATTTCTTCACCTACTTGAAAGAAGAAACAATATAACAATATATGCACTGATTTTCTTGGCCATTCTTGTCTTTTTCTTTTGCTTGAAAGTTCTTGTGCATACGAACATATGGCCTATGAAGAGTCATTATGATCACATTGTACACACCTTTCTTCCCCATTGAAAAGTATCTTTTTACCAATATGTAAGTTTGAAGTTCTTGTGTTTCTAGCCTCACATAAATCCCTTTTAAAAAACTCCTCAGATATGCTCAAGTGTCTAGAGAAATAGCTCATCCTAAAAACAGTCAGCATTGCTAGGACTGCCAAGAGGACGTATTTGTTGCTCAGTATTAACTTCATTAAGAGTTACTGTGGTTCTCTCTCAGGAGAGAAGAAGAAACCTACCCTTTCTTTGGACATCTTCTGATTTTTACAAATTAATTCCAGAGCGCTCTCTTTGTTAGACAAAGTATCAAGAATATGTATTTTTTTATTTATACATCATATCAGAACATTAATTTGTAGAGTGATTCCCTCTGGGTGCCTTTCTGTTGGGTACACAAAAAAAGGATTTGGATGCAAATGAAAAAATGATAGCATTTTTTCTTGTCTTACTCATTTTGTGACAAATGCACATTGCTTTACTGTTTGCTATACACATAATTACAGTTCTTTAATTTATGTTTCAATAAAATGTATAATAACAAACATTTACTGCTCTATGAATAAACATTCGAGTGAAGCCTCTAATGGAGGTTACATGTTTCGAGGCAGCTCTGTGGCTTTCCAGAAATCTCGCCTTCTACTTAATGAGCATCATTTCCATAATCTGTGCATTATTGCTTAAGCCTCCATTTAGAAATATTTCATAGAGCAAAAATTTGTGAAATATGATCAGTCCAAAGGGAAAAAAATATTAAGGGAATTAGCAACTTGTTCTGTTAAAGGGACAGGACAAGCTTTCATGTCCCTCCAGAGACAGTAATACAGTAATTACGGAGACAGCACTTCCTAATTATCTCACTAGTTGGGCGCATCAGTACTATGGTTTTTGCCTCTAAAATCTTGTTGAAATAAAAGGGATAAGAAACCTGGAGAGGTCAGCCATGAAGGACAAGCTTGTGCTGATTCTCTTTCCAGTGTTAACAAAGAAACCAGAAAGGACAACTAGAAATTTGGGGAAGGTCAGGATACCTGTGGTATGGACATTCCTGGATATAGAGACAGACAAACGGTTTGATTAAAACAGTCACCCCAAAGTAACTGAATTCAGACAAAAGCCTATGCTGAGCTTTATGTCGATGGTGTCACACATTATTTTCAGTGTGTTATTTCTTAGGAAAATTGCTTATATAATTTTATGTCATTATCACTTTAAAACATTAATCTATTTCAGATAATCTTTGCAAATTGTGTTCTAAAAAGCAGGTGCTTTTAAAAATAACTAGAATATGACAATATATTTCTTTTTTCTTTGTCCAACAGCTATGGCTGGGTTGTTTAACTAGAGAGAAAAAAAAGATGTCAGGAGAAATGAAGGAACAAAGGATCCTTAACAGTGTGATAAGATACAGATAGTCAGCCTCTGCAGCATGGTGATGAAATGTGTTAAAAGTGATGGCTGTCACTCCATGACATGTCAGCGTGCTTTATTGGTGGGTTGGCACAATTTATTTAAACATTGTCAGGAGGGACTCATTTTGGTGTAGTTAGAAGTTGTGTTTCTTTAGTGTGAATAAATATCTCTGGGCCCATGTGCAACATTTTAAAACTGTACTATTGTTTACTGTGGGAACTGGAGCAAGGAGCTAAGAGTTCCAAAGCGAAGCTTTCCTTCTCCCACCATTTTATGATTTGCTATGAGTAATTTGCTCCTTGCTTTGACTGTTACTGAAAAATCTTTCAAAAGGAACATTATCTCTCCTTAACAGGAGCTGAATTTAAGATTTTCATCATTCAATATAGCTATTTTCACATGTGACTGCAACAAAATAAAACATTCGGCATAAATAGAATTTAGTGTGATCCAAGTCCCGCTTTTCTCTTGGTACATATGCTTTCTTGCTTCTTAACATTCCTAAATTAGAAAGTATTAAGGAGAATCATCTTTTTAAGGGTTACATTTTTCTTCTAACTCAAGTGAGCAGGTATTTATGTCAGAGTCACACATTCAAAAATGACATCCTCTTCCAGGATGGGCCAAATCTCAACCTATAGGGCTGCCAAGTGGAGCTGCAACTTTTTGCAAGGGTTCTACCTAGATGTGCTACAAGTCCATATTACTTTTGAAATCACCGTCTCATAAAGATATCTGCATCCTGGTGTCCACTGCAGCATTATTTATAGTTGCGAAGACTTACAAACAATGCAAGTGTCTGTCAAAGGACAAACACATTTAAAAAATGGTAAAGAAATACAATGAATATTATTCAGCCTTAAAAATTGAGAGATTCTGTCATTTGCCCCAATAAGGATGAACCTGGAGGACATATGCTAAGTGAAATAAACCAGACACAGAAAGAAAAATATTATATGATCTTACTTAAATGTGGAATCTTAAAGTAAAATATATAGCGATAGAGAATAAAACAGTGGTTATCAGACTGGGGTGGAGGTTGGGAGGGTGGAATGAGGAGATATAGGTCAGAGAATAGTAAGTAGCAGATTTGTAGGAAGAACTAGTCTAGAGATCAAATGTACAACATGAAGACTGCAGGTAAAACTGTACTGTATTTGGAATTCCTGCCAAATGAGTATACTTTAGCTGCTCTTGCCACAAAAACAAACACACGAACAAAAAAGTAACCATGTGAGGTGATGAATATGGGAATTTGCTTCATTATAGTAACTATTTTACTATTTTGTATATATGTCTTAATACCATGCTGTATACCCCAAATATACACAATAAAATTTATTTAAAAACCAATGAAAAAAGAACACATTCCCTTCATAAATGAGATTCTTTTCAAAATAAGTTTGAAAATACACATTGCAAAATATACTAGAAAAACCACCCCCTGACTCCCCACAACCCAGGAGCTCTGATTTGATAGCTCAAGACAGGATAAATGACACCGGTTAGGACAATGAGCCTCAGTTTTATAGGGACTTCCTAAATCATATCTCAGTTTGGGTCTAGAATGATGGTGCTGGGAGCACCCAGAGGGTTGCATATCATCTCAGCCTGGCTTCCACACAGGGAGCCAGAGAGATTTGTGGGACCCTGTCTGGTGGCTTTGAGGCACAAACGATGAATACTGCTAGAGCAATAACAATAAAAGAGGTGACAGGCAGTGGGGGAAGCCCCGGCACCAACCCTCATTTTTCTCATAATATACTCTGTTGTACAATGAGGCAGAGTGATTCCATAGGCACTGGCCAGAAATTATATGAGAAATGGATCGTGTTTCTTTTTCTGGGTGATATCAGTGATTGAGGCCCTTGATTTATGTTGGCCAAACTTTTCCAGTGCAGAATGGAACCCTTCCTAACTTCAGTCTCCGTGGCTCACGCGGACTGGACATTAACAGAAGACACACTGCATCATACCATTTAGTCAGGAGCCTACACTAACAGAGGGAACTGCGGCACAGTCTTAACAGCAACTCCAATTTGCCAGGAATCCCACCACAGATCAGAAATTTACAGTGGCAGAGACCTTTTAGGAACTTTTGGCACAGATGCTCCCTCAAGGTGTGGGTCAGAATTTGAGGTGCAGGAGGTGAGGTGAGGTGAAGAGTTTATAATGATTTTTCTATGCTTTTTAACCTTTGGAATTGACATTTGGTCAAGAAAGCCATTTGAAGGCTGAATGTGTATTTGGCATGTGAAAAAATGAATGGGTCTTCTAGGCATTGGCTTAGGACTCTGCTGAGCCCTGGCTATGGCCAACTCAGGCTTAACTCATTAAGGTGATTAACCAACAATCAATCCCTTAAAATTAGTAACATAAAGCAGGCCATGCCAGGCTCATGGATATTAAATGTGGGTATCAAGTTTTGCTCCAGAGAACTGTCACACCTTCACTGGCAAAAAGTCTAGGTAGGGAGTGTCACAGGTAAGGTTGAGTTAATGAGACATGCTCCGGGTGGCACGAATGTGTAAAGTGTGCTCCATGGTCAGGCATCCACCAAGTCAGGATTTCACAGCAAGCATACCTTTCACTTTAAGCTAAGTGATATGGAAGGTTCAGGTCCTTAACCTTAGGTCACAGGATGACAATATACAGAATCTGCAGCTTGACAGCCTGGGCTCAATTCCTAGTCCTGCCACTTTCCAGTGGTGGGACCTGAGATAGTCAATACCTCAGAGTTTCAGATTTCTTGTTTGTAAAATGAACCCATCTCATAGGGTTGTTGTGAGGATCAAATGGGTTAGTACTGCAAAATACCCAGACTAGTACTTGGAACTTAGTAAGCACCGATGTAAGGTGTTTGCAGTTATCATTGCTGCTGCTGCCGCCACTATCATCACTACTACAACTACTTAACCACAAAATCTGTGCTGCTTGACCACAAAATCTTTCAGTCAAAAAAATTCACAAACGTTTATTTTTCAATTTTTTAACTTTCTTTAAGGACTTTACCATTGTTTTAAAAATTATTCTACTGAAGTCTAATTTACAAAATGGGAACAGGTAGAAGAACCATTATCCTAGAAACTAATGTGGAATCCATATACTTATCCTGGGCATGAAGAAGCCCTGGGGCTTCCAAAGAACACAGTGTGAAAAACTTTGCTTGGGGAGGCAGATGGAAAGCAGACAACTAGGCTTTCTCCCATTGGGGTACAAATCCTTAGGAAGTGGAGCTTGGTGATTAAGTGCATCAAGCTCTAAAGTCAGATGAGCTGGGATGAAATCCCCATCCCAACTTTCATTTCCTGTGTGACCCTGTGAAGGCAGTTGAATGTCTTAATGTTTTGGGTTCTATATTTATAAAATGCAGATCATAAAGCCTATTCTTCAAAGGGCTTCTGAGAGGATTAAATGAAATAATACATGAAAACCTCTTAGCACAGCCCCTGGCACCATTAGGAAATGCCCTGTGTATGTAAGCTGCTCTTCTAGTTACTTTTACCCAGATCTCTGTTCAAGTGTTATTTCCATAGCGAGGACTTCCCCATATAAACAGTCCCAGTCCTATCTCAAATTAAAATCTGCATTTATTCACTTTTTCATTTTTTGTTCCCATATTCATAGCCATGATCCCAGCATCTGTCACTATGTCTAGCACATAGTCGGCACCCAACAGGTATGTGTTAAATGAATGAGTTAAAAAGGAGAGACAGGAAGTATCCCTAACTCAGTGTTCAAGAGACTGCAAAAACTCTATTGGGCTGAAAACTAGAAAGTATAATTCTTTAAAGGAATAACAGAAATAAAATTTGAAGGCATGTTCTTTTGTGTATACAATAGTGTATGCTGATTGTTCTCAAGCTGCCAACTACCCTTAACAGTGCTCTGCTGTGAAGACACAAAAGGGGCAGAAGGGTGGATCAGACAGACTTGGTATGAGCCACAATGCAGGTCCAGCCAAAGTAGCAAGGATGCAGTTGGAATACAAATGCCCTTACTCACCTCTCACTGTTTTCTTCTCCTGATAATTGCTCTACATTATGATCTCTCTCCTTTCTCTATCTCTCGTCTCATACTTGGCTTTCTTCTGTCCATGCAAAGGGCCTCCTTGTGATACCTCACATTCTCTTTTATCCTGACACATTGCATAGCCTCCTGTTGTGGGCACTGCATAGTTATATAATCAGAGTTGGGATGTTTTACTGCCTTGATGTTTGCGTTGTGGGTCTGTGTAATCTTTGCATTCACAGTGTGATATTAGACACTGGACATAGCACATAACACTCAGAGCTGCACTCCAGGTACTAAGACGTCATGAGGCCCATGAGAGAGATGGACACTTCTGCAAGGGTGTCAAGGGACACAGGAGAGGAAGGTATAAGCCACTATGAGGTCCTCTGAGGGCAAACGCTCCCTGGTGTCTCCTGCCAATGATCCCCAATGCATGAAGTAGGATGTGGTGTGTTAAGGTGCTAAGGGCTGTGGATGAAGTGGGTTGGCTGAACTGGCAAAGCATTGTGAACTGGAAATGTGTTAGTGTGTGGAAAAGTAATGTTACCTTGGATGAGAGCTCACTCCTCTTGTGAACTAGGCTTTTCCCTTAAGTACCTTCTCCCATAATACAGTCAGTAAAATCTCCTAAGGCCCTGAGAACTGGAATCTTCTCATGATCTCTAGTAACCCAAAGTGGCCTAGCATCTAGGGGTGGACCCTGTTAACTCTCCACATCGTCACCCTGACAAAGGGCTTCCTGATCCCATTTCAAGACTTTCTCTATGCTTGGTTCCTCTAATCTTTCTGAATCCTTCACTCTGTCTTGCTCTTTGGACTGCAAGCCCTGGCTGTGAATACATGTTTAGTATCTCAGCCTGCCCTTCCTACAGACGTATTATTTGATGCTTATGCAAAGATCACCCTTGACCTTCATCTTGCCATGCCTTTCCCATACACTACCTTCCTCCCCACACTCCTGTACTCAGATGTGATGCTTCAAACTCAGCTTGAGCATGGGTCTCTTTCACCCTCCTCACATGCCTGGGGACAAGTTTGTCTGACCATTGGTTAAATATGCGACCAAGAGTGAGGTTGGTAAAAGGAAGCCATATTTACGAGACAGAACAAAGACTTTGCATTAAACAAAACAAAACAGCAGTTCTCCTTCTTGCTGAAGCCCTCACTTGGATATTCCTCCAGAATCAGCGCTTTCCAAGACTCCACATGATTCATGCCCTCTTCCATGCTTAGCTCTCTGGATTGCAGCCTTTAGTTCTTTTTTTATTTTGTACAGCAACGGTCTTGCTCTGTTGCCCAGGCTGCAGTGTAGTGGTGCAATCATAGCTCTCCGCAGCCTCTACCTCCCAGGCTCAAGTGATCCTCCTACCTCAGGCTCCCAAAAAGCTGGGACTATCGGCATGCACCACATTGGCTAATATTGTTTTAAAAAATTACTTATACAGAGCCTCACCATGTTGTCCAGGCTGCTCTTGAACTCCCAGGCTCAAGCAATCCTCCTACCTCAGCCTCCCAAAGTACTGGGACTACAAGCATGACCCACTGTGCCTGTCTTCCTAGTTCTCTATAGGAGTCTCTCTAGGTTGTTCTGCCTGAGAGATTATGATAGTTCAACTAGTTTCAACCAGAATGCTGAACCCACTATTTTGAGCATGAACCTGCTCTCCTGTTATATTACTAAGAAGAAAAACAAGGTATTCCATTAAATCTGTGGGCACATCCTCAAAAGCACATAGTTTTGCCAAGATCTTACACCTGACAATGAAAGTGCTTGCATGATGCAGGTAGTAAAGTGGAAAATGGGAATCAGGAAGTTGATCAGGAGTCAGCTCAGGGCTTTAAAAAGGAGAAGGCCAGTGAGCGCCCAGCATTTTCAGGTTGACAGAGTCAACTTTTTTTTAAAAAAAACCCTGAGATCAAAGAGCGATTAGGCAGCTGGATGGGGAGCAGACTAAAAAATATGTTCACCTTTAAATAAATCAGCAAGGAAATTGGAAGAGGATTATATCTCAGGGACAAAAGTGGAAGAAGAACACGAATACCTGCTTTATTTGAAATGCCTCCCTTCTCCCAGCCTTTCCTGCATGGAGTATGAGAAGAGAGGCCCTTGGTAACCTTCACTTTAATTAGAACCATTAACTGCAAATGGAAATAAGAACAAATCAACTCTCCTTGTATAATTACAGAGGCTACCTTACAACTGGCTGTATAAAGGCACCAATATCGCCCAATGAGGCCCTGGCATGAAGACTTCACTACTCTCTCAAGCACCAAGATCAGCCTTGGAGTGGAAGAAGGAACATATTTGGCTCTACCATGGAAATTCTTCTACACCTCAACATTGTTCCTTTATCACACTCACATCCTGGCTTGACAGAACTTATGTATCCCTGAAAGCCAAAGGCAGCTTAAGGGACAGCACAGTGGAGAAAAATGCAGCCCTGGAGCTAGACTCCTTGTGCATACATCCTCATCCCACCGCTGATTCTCTGTGTTACCTGGAGCAAGTCACCTCACTTCTCCAGATTCCAGTTTCCTCATCTGTAAGACAGGCACAACACCACTGTCTACATCTCAGCATAGTTTTTCCCTGACAATTAAGAATACATTACATAAAACAAACCCTTAATAAAGTCCTAGGACTCAGTACTAGGTACTGTCTAAATGCTAGCTATGATTTCACATTTTTAAGGAAAATTTTTAGAAACACTTATTTTGAGATTATGATGGATTCAAAGGAAGGTACAAAATAGTACAGAGAGATCCCTGGTAATGTATCCTTCATCTAGTTTATCAAAGTACTATATGGACATAGTATATAAAATATTACATCCCTACAGTACAATATCAGACTCTGGACATTGACATTGGTACAATGTGTGTAGAGTTAGTTCAATGCCATTTTATCTCACGTGGAGATTGGTATAACTACCATTGTGCTCAAGATACAGAATGAATCCATTCCCACTCAAATCAATCACCATTGTACTCCTTTAGGGGTGAACTTGTGCTCCTTCTCCTCCATCCATTACAAGACTGGCAACCACACAACCACTAATCTGTTCTCCACCTTCACACTTTCATTTTTCTTGAAAGGAGTAATAATATGCTGTCCTTCATTAAACATTTTCTTTATTATTTTGACTTTTATTTTAGGTTCAAGGGTATAAGTGAAAGTTTGTTATATAGGGAAATTGTACATCACGGGGTTTCATATGAATATTTTTTCATCACCCAGGTAACAAGCATAGTACCCAATGGGTAATTTTTTGATCCTCACCCTTCTCCCACTTTCTACTCTCAAGTACGTCTTGGTATCTATTGTTCCCTTCTCTGTATTCAAGTGTACTAAATGTTTAGCTTCCACTTATAAGCGGGAATATGCAGTATTTGGTTTTCTGTTCCTATGTTAATTTCCTTAGGATAATAGCCTTCAACTCCATAAATGTTGCTGCAAAGGACATGATCTCATTCTTTTTTGTGGCTGCATAGTACTCCATGGTGCATATTTAGTATATTTTCTTCATCCAGTCTACCTTGGATGCGCTTTTAGGTTGATTATATGCCTTTGCTATTGTGAAAACTGCTGCAATGAATATGTCCATGTATGTGTCTTTATGGTAGAATGATTTATTTTCCTTTGTGTATATACTCAGCACTGGGATTGCTGGGCTGAATAGTAGTTCTAAGTTCTTTGAGAAATTGCCAAACAACTTTCCACAATGGCTGAGCTAGTTTACATTCCCACAAGTAGTGCATAAGAGTCCCCTTTCTCCACGGCCTCTCTACTATCTGCTATTTGTTTGACTTGTTAGTAACAGCCATTCTGAATGGTATCTTATTGAGTTTTTGATTTGCATTTCTCTAATGATTAGTGATGTTGAGCATTTTTTCGTCTGCTTGTTGGCCTCACATATGTCTTCTTTTGAGAAGTATCTGTTCCTGTCCTTTGCCGACTTTTAAATAGGGTTGTTTTTTGCCTGTTAATTTATTTAAATTCCTTATAGATTTTGAATCTTATACTTTAGTCAGATGCATAGTTTGCAAATATTTTCTCCCATTCTCTAGGTTGTCTGTTTACTCTGTTGATAGGTTCTTTTGCTGTGCATAAGCTCTTTAGGTTAATTAGGTTCCATTTGTCTTTTTTTTTTTTGTCACAATTGTTTTTGGCATCTTTGTCATTAAATATTTTCCAGAGACTATGTACAGAATGGTATTTCCTACGTTACCCTCCAGAGTTTTTACATTTAATTTTTTTTTTTTTTGATTGGTGCTTGAATAACTGATTAGCCATATGCAAAAGACTGAAACTGGACCCCTTCCTTTTAACATATGCAAAAATAAACTCAAGATGGAAGACTTAGTCTTTAATCCATCTTGAGTTTATTTTTGCATATGTTAAAAGGAAGGGGTCCAGTTTCAGTCTTTTGCATATGGCTAATCAGTTATTCAAGCACCATTTATTGAAAAGGGAGTCCTTTCCCCTTTTGGTCAACTTTGTTGAAGATCAGATGGTTGTAGGTTTGCAGCTTTATTTCTGGGCTCTCTATTCTGTTCCATTGGTCTGTGAGTCTGGGTTTGTACCAGCACCATGCTGTTTTAGTTACTGTAGCCTTGTAGTATAGTTTGAAGTCTGATAATGTGATGCCTCCAGCTTTACTTTTTGCTTAGGACTGTTTTGGTTATTCTGGCTCTTTTTAGATTTCATATGAATTTTAGAATCAATTTTTCTAATTCTGTGAGAAGTCACATTGGTAGTTTGATAGGAACAGGACTGAATCTATAAATTGCTTTGGGCAGTGTGGCCATTTTAACAATATTGATTCTTCCTATCCATGATCATGGAATGTTTCTCCATTTGTTTGTGTTGTCTCTGATTTCTTTCAGGAGTGTTTTATAATTCTCAATGTAAAGATCTTTCACCTCCATGGTTAGATGTATTAGGTTTTCTTGTGTGTGTGTTTGACTATTGTGAATGGGACTTCATTCTTGATTTGGCTCTCACCTTGAACACTGTTGGTGTACAGAAAAAGCTACTAATTTTTTACACTGATTTTGTATCCCGAAACCTTGCTGAAGTTGTTTATCAGATCAAAGAGCTTTTGGACAGAGACCACAGGGTTTCCCAAGTATAAAATCATATCATTTACAACAGATGGTTTAACTTCCTGTCTTGCTATTTATATGCCTTTTATTTCTTTCTCTTGAATGATTGCTCTGGCGAGGACTTCCAGTACTATGCTGAAAAGGAGTGGTGAGAGTGGGCATTGTTGTCTTATTATAATTCTCAAGGGGAATGCTTCCAGCTTTTGCTCATTTGGTATGATGCTGGCTATGGATTTGTCATTATTATTTTGAGGTATGTTCATTCTCCAATGCCTAGTTTGTTGAGGGTTTTTAACAAGAAGGATGTCTAATTTTATCAAAAGTCTTTTCTACATCTATTGAGATAATCATGTGGTTTTTGGTTTTAGTTCTGTTTTTGTGAAGAATCACATTTATTGATTTGTATATATTGAGTCAACCTTGCATGCCAGGGATAAAGCCTACTTGATCATGGTGGATTAGCTTTTTGATGTGCTGCTGCTGGATTCAGTTTGCTAGTATTTGGTTGAGGATTTTTACATCTATGTTCATCAAAGATACTGGCCTGAACTTTTCTATTTTTATTGCTTCTCTAACAGATTTTGGTATCAGAATAATGCTGGCCTCATAGAAGGAGTTAGGGAGGAGACCCTCTCCTACATTTTTAAGAATAGTTTCAGTGGCAATAGTACCAGTTCCTCTTTGTATATCTGGTATAATTTGGCTGTAAATCTGTCTGCTCCATGGCTTTTTCCAGTTGTTGAGCAATTTATTACTGATTCAATTTTGGAACTTGTTATTGGTCTGTTCAGAGTTTCAGTTTCTTCCTGGTTCAATCTTAGGAGGTTGTATATTTCTAGAAATTTATCCACTTCTTGTACCTTTTCTACTTTGTGTGCATAGAGGTTGTAGTAATAGTCTCTTAGGAGTTTCTTTGGTATTTCTGTGGGGTTAGTGGTAATGTTCCCTTTGTCATTTCTAATTGTGTTTATTTGAATCTTTTTTCCTTATTAGTCTAGCTAGTGGTCTATCAATCTGATTAATTTTTTCAAAGACCCAATTTATGGTTTTGTTGATCTTTTGTACGGTTTTTCATGTCTTAATTTCATTCAGCTTTAGCTCCGATTTTATTTGATGCCCTGAGGGTTTGATTACGGTATAAGAGGTTCAGTTGATGAGCTTCATTTCTGGAAGATTTCAGGGGGCCAAGGCTCAGCTCAGCACTACCAGGGAATATGCTGTAACCCTGGGGCACTGGTACCGGTCCCCAGCTTTGTTCTCTGCCCCTCAAGGTTAAGAACCTGCTGTGCTGGCCGGGCGCGGTGGCTCAAGCCTGTAATCCCAGCACTTTGGGAGGCCAAGACGGGCGGATCACGAGGTCAGGAGATCGAGACCATCCTGGCAAACACGGTGAAACCACGTCTCTACTAAAAAAATACAAAAAACTGGCCGGGCGCAGTGGCTCAAGCCTGTAATCCCAGCACTTTGGGAGGCCGAGACGGGTGGATCACGAGGTCAGGAGATCGAGACCATCCTGGCTAACACGGTGAAACCCCGTCTCTACTAAAAAATACAAAAAACTAGACGGGCGAGGTGGCGGGCGCCTGTAGTCCCAGCTACTCGGGAGCCTGAGGCAGGAGAATGGCGTGAACCCGGGAGGCGGAGCTTGCAGTGAGCTGAGATCCGGCCACTGCACTCCAGTCCGGGCGACAGAGCGAGACTCCGTCTCAAAAAAAAACAAAAACAAAAAAACAAAAAACAAAAAACTAGCCACGCGAGGTGGCGGGCGCCTGTAGTCCCAGCTACTCCGGAGGCTGAGGCAGGAGAATGGCGCAAACCCGGGAGGCGGAGCTTGCAGTGAGCCGAGATCCGGCCACTGCACCCCAGCCTGGGCGACAGAGACTCTGTCTCAAAAAAAAAAAAAAAAACCTGCTGTGCTGGAGGGGCGTAGGTGTTCCCCGTCTTCTGGAAGCAACACTCTGACAGAGGATGCTAGCCAAAGCACTTCACTGGGGCAGTGGCAGCAGGACCCATGCTCACTAGTGTGCGCTGGCAACAGTGACAGAATGGTGGGGTATATGCCAATTTTGTTTTTTTGAAAATCTATACAAAAGAATCGTATATTATCTGACCTTTTAAAGTGCGCTTTTGTCATTTAACATTAATGACCTTAAGATCCATACAAGCTGTTTTGTTTATCAATAGTTTGTTCTTTTTTATTGCTGGGTAATATCCTATGGTATAGATGTACCACTGTTTGTTTAACCATTCACCTGCTGAAGGACCTTTTGGCTGCGTCCAGTTTTCAGCTACTATAAATTAGACTACCTATGAACATTCATTCATGTATAGATTTTTGTGTACACATAGGTTTCCCTTTCTCTGGGATAAATGCCCTTGGGTACAATTGTTGGGTCCTATGATGAGTACATGTTTAGTTTTTAAGAAATCACTTGGCCGGGCGCAGTGGATCACACATGTAATCCCAATACTTTGGGAGGCCAAGGCAGGCAGATCATAAGGTCAGGAGATTGAGACCATCCTGGCCAACATGGTGAAATCCTGTCTCTACTAAAAATAGAAAAAAAAAAAAAATCAGCCAGGCATAATGGCATGCACCTGTAGTCCCAGCTACTCTGGAGGCTGAGCTAGGAGAATCGCTTGAATTTGGGAGGTGGAGGTTGCAGTGAGCTGAGATCGTGCCACTGCACTCCAGCCTGGGCAACAGAGTGAGAATCTGTCAAAAAAAAAAAAAAAAAAATTACTATTTTCCAGAGTAGTTGTTGTCTTCTATATTTCCATCAGAGAGATTTGGTTTCTGTTACCCTCACCAGCATCTGGTGCTGTCATTTTAAAAATTTTATCTGTTCTAATGTATGTAGTGATTACTCAACAAGGTCTTAATTTGCATTTTTCTATGGGCTGGTGATGTTGAGTATCTTTCAATTTTTCTATGGGCTGGTGATGTTGAGTATCTTTCAATGTAATGCCACCCTTTGTCATCTTCAATGAAATGTCTACTTATGTCTTTTGTCCATTCTAATTGTATTGTTCACTTTTTCCATCAAAACGCTTTTTTTTTCCCCCCCAAAAAGCTTCTTTTCCCCCCAGAGTTCCATGAATACTATGGAACTTTTTTCCTTTTTCAAATTTTATTTTAGATTCGGGGGAACATGTGCAGGTTTGTCACCTGGGTAAACTGTGTGAAGCTGAGGTTTGGGGGATGAATGATCCTGTTACCCAGGCAGTGAGCATAGGACCCAACAGTTAGTTTTTCAGCCCTTACCTCCTCTTCCTCTACCTCTACTCAAGTAATCTGTAGTCTATATTGTTACCATCTTTATGTCCATGAGTACCTGATGTTTAGCTCCCTTTTATGAGAACACACATAGACCAGAGTTTTGAGAATTCATTATATCTTCTAGACATGAGTCCTTCATCAATAACTTTTTAAGTTTCAGAGATCCTTTCTCATTCTCTTCAGCTACAAATGATCTCTTCTTTCCCTACCTTCCTTACAAATTTTCACATAAGAACCTTTTATCCTCTCTATCTTGAGTCTGCCATAGATGGCCCTCCCTAACTGCCTCACTCATCTATGAACAGGTTCCACTTCTGATTTGTCTTCACTCAGTGTCTTGCTAACATTTGGGCACCTATCTGGCATTCCACTAATGTTCACCAAGTGACTGAATCAACTATACCTAGATTTGCGTTCAGTTACTACAAGACTTCGGCCTAAAGCAAAAGCCGTGGTTACCATGGATACACAGGCTCGGGACAGATATGTATCCTAAGCATTTCATACTTTGGAAAAGAAAACTAATTACAAAAAGAAATATACACACTCAGAAGTGTTAGTGATTAATTTCTTCTCAGCTACCACACTTCTAGCTAACGCTGTGACACACTACCATTTACTGAGGAGTTTCTATTTACGCCAACCTGGGGCTCACATTTGGCTAATTAAGAACACATACATTTCAGAACTTGTGATCTGTGGGCTGTGTTTACATATGAACATCATATTCAATACACAGGCAATTGTTTAGCACCTCTAACCTATTTCTAGCCTTATATTTAATTAGTGAGAACTGCTGATGGGGAATGCAGGGTATGACTTTGCATTAAACAAACAGCTACCCTCCTTACAAATCACAACAACAATGCATAATTAAATAATGAGCTACCTGAGCTTTATTCAGTCTTTCTTCCAAAGAAATTAAATCTCTAATGAGGACCAGGCCTCAGGGGGAATTGTAGAAGGCATAGAGGTAAGGAGGCATAAGGGCTAATTCTAGCCCTGCTTCCTGGTCTTTCTGGGTCTTAATGTCCTTATTGTGAGATGAGGAAACGAATACTCCTCCCCGGCTCCCCATCTGTCTCTTCTTCTCTCTGGTATGGATGTTCTAAAGATCACATGCAATAACAGAGGCAAATCTCTTTGCTAAAGTAAAGCACAATATAAAAGATGAGAATTATCACTGCTATGAGTTAAGAGGATTTCATTATTTTTACACTAGAGAAGAAAAACAATTGCCATTAAACAGGTTCTCCATGATCTGTCCCCATCTCTTCCCTGCCCTCATCACCTGTCCTTCCTCTCCCTGTTCACATGTACCAGCCACCTGACCTTGCTTTGCTCCCTCCCATCATATCAGGCACATGCCAGCCTTGGGCAAATCCCCCTCCTTAGCAAAGCCTTTCCATGACGGACCCTCCAATTGAAACTATCACCCACTCCCCTCTTATATCACTTCTTTTAATGTAGTCAGAGTACTTGCCACTGTCTAAAAAACTCTGTTTATCTGTTCACTTGTTTTCTTCTCTTTCCTGCCTTTCCTACTACTCTCCACCAGAATCAGGAGCAGCAAACTCAATGGCTCTGTCTTATTTCCATGCTACAAAGTCAGGTGAGTTCACTGTAGTCTCCAGGAGGGAAATGCGCATTATGTCCTCTGGGACAAAGCTCCCAGGCACCAGGCAAAAATGTTCCTTTTATTCTACATAACTTTGGAAAACGCCTTTGAATCTAACGTTGAGAGCCATCATCTTTATGCTGAGTACTCAAGAGGTCCCAGGATTCTACAGCCCATAAATGAGACAATTTCACAAGATTCACTAGTGGTGACCACAGTAATAGTATTAGGATGAACCACATGAAATCACGGAGATTCACTGTTTTGGCCCTAACCACTTTCACATGGTTTGGCCTAGTAACAACAATGGCAGCAGGAGCCCTTGCTACATGCCAGGCTTTGTACTAAGGCTTTAACAGATACGGTTCATTCACTTCCCACCACAATCTTATAACCTAAGTATTAATTACCCATGTGTTATGCATGGAAACAGCAAGGCTTAGGAAGGTTAAGGGATTTGTCTAGAGGAGAATTGGTAGCATCAGCTCACAAACTTAACCCTGTATTATCGTGGAAGAGCTAATGTGTGTTCCCTTCCTAGGGACCACCATGAACTCACCTGGGTTCAGCCCATGGAAATAAAACGAAAAATAGTTGCTGTTTTTTGCTTTGTTGCCTCCACGACTTTGTAGCCATTGCTGTTGACTGGGAATCTCTAAATTACACCAACTCTCAGGGTCATCTGAGTTGACAACTTTCATGGCCACAACCACTACTCCCAAGAAAAAAATAAGTTGGAGGTAAAATGGGGTATAAAAATATCTTCTAGCACTTTCTGCTGATTGTCTTTTACCCAGACAAGGAACTCTGAAGGACTTTGATATCAGTTTGCAATGCCTCAGCTACCTCTGTCCTTTGGCCATCTCTGATCCTTCAGCCAACTTGGGACCCTCAGTCCTGGTAAGAGATCATCAGGCCCTTGTGCCCCCACTGCACCATCTTGGTGAGCTGATTCTTTCTTGCTCATACCATACCTAAGTTCCCAACAGAACTTTAGGGCATCTGAGTTCCCACACAGAACTCCCCACTGCTGGGATCAATGATCACCATCTCATGGAAATCCCATTCAGTGAGATGTCCCCAGTTACATCACCCCACCAGTCCAGCATTCTCCTGGCTCACCTCTCTGCAGCCACAGAATGTGCATCTCACAACTGAGAAATGCGATTGGGCTTCTCCTCTCTCCATGTCTCTGAAAACATCGCTTAACCACCTTGGCTCAATAGTCTCCTGCTTCGACCAGTGCCACTGAGCATGCCAATCTCTTTTCGTCATGTTGACATCACATGTGGCCTCCATTTGCCTCCCCCAAATTCCTCCCAGGATGGCCCTTCTCACAGTCTTGATCTCATCCTGGGTACCTAAGTTCCCAACAGAACTTTAGGGCATCTGAGTTCCCATACAGGCCTCCCCACTGCTGGGATCAATGATCACCATCTCATGGAAAGCCCCTTCATTGAGATGTCCCCAGTTACATCAGGCGTACTGAGAATGATCCCTCCTAGAGCTTTAACTGAAAGTTCTTGGATTCCTTCTATATCCAGTGAATTCCACTGCCTTCTACTTTAGCTACTTAGTCGTGTGGATGTTTGGATTTTTTGGACTCTTTGGATTTTTTTTTCATCATATAAATTATTTCACCTCCTAAATCCGAGATTATGTAACACCTCTTTCCTGAACAACCTGCTGAGTCCATCCAGACTATGCATTAAGTTCACCAGGTATAAAACATAGGTTGCACCACCAAAGCCAGTATCCCAGACACAATGGGTTGGAGACCCTCGGGACATGCAGACATCTCCCCATACCCAGTCAGCCATCTGACTCTGTGGAGTCTCCTCCCTCTCTTGTTGCCATTCCTCAGTTGTGCCCAATATGACACGCCACTTCCAGGCACTCACCTCCCCTTACTAAAGCTAGAGGCATGGCCTTTCAATGATCTCTGCTTCTGGTCTCACCATAGAGTCTATATGCCACATTCCTGCTCAACATCTAGAGGTGTCACTTCAAGTTACCCTCCCATTACAGAGTATTAAGCTCTGAAGTTAGCCAGTAAGGGGGAAAACATGGTCAAACCACTCTGGAAAGACCCCTTAAATTGACCACCCTTCAACAAGTCTGAAGAGCCTAATTTCTCTTTCTTGGAACCAAGCACCGGTTCTGCATTTGAACACAAGTTGGAGTCCTGGTTAGGATTTGGAGGGCTAGAGGGTGCAAAAACATGTCCTTATCCACTAGAGTCACACTCATCACAGCAAGATGCTCCCCTTGTGACAGCTGTGTGGGACGGCAGCCAGTGAAGAGGACACTAGCCACTCTGAAGCCTACGTTCCTTGAGTAGAATGGTCCACAACCTAAATCTAGGGGTTCACTCCTTCTCTCCCTCTGCATTTGTCTCTCTTTCCATATCTGCTTGTGTCTGTCTCTCCACCCCCCGAAGTATGTGTCTGGGTGTTTCTCTCTCAATTTCTGTCCCCTAGTGTATGCTGTGTCTGTCTTTATGTATGTATCTCTGTGTGTACCTGGCTCTGTATCTCTCTCAGCATGTTACTGTGTTTCCATGTGTGTAAGGGTAAATCTCCCCTGTCTCTGTCTCTTCTTGTCTTCCTCTGCATCTGTCCCTGTCTCTATGTGTGTACCTCTTTCTTGGTTTCTCTGTGGCTGTCTCTCTGTTTCTCTCTTGGTCTTGATGTCTCTCTGTGTGAGGGTCTCTCTCTTTTTATGACTGTCTTCGTGTGTGCATTGGGTCCTTGTGCGCATGTCCTCCTCCTCCAGTGAATGTCTCCCTATGCACACATTTCTTGGGGTGTAGGGCTCTGCAAAACACTTAGAGTTGACCCACTTCAAATATATTGGCCACACATGATTTACCACCAGGTATGCCAGTGCTGCCCTCTTCTGCATTGCCACACAGATACCTACCTTGGTCCAAACACTTGCAGACATATTTTTAGCAAGGTATCTTTCCTTGTTTTTCCACAACAAAACTCATGCTGTAGGAATCTCCATCATATAAAAGGAAATAGTATTGAGCTTCCATAGATAAATTAAGTACTGTGCTCGGCCTCCCTGTCAGCAACAAGCAGAGGCCAAACAGAATCTAAAATCGCTGCTGATGCCAAGCACACCAAACTTTTCCAACCTCTGCAACACCTTTACCATTCTCTGTGTGTCAAAAAATCTCTGAATCATTTTGAGTCAAGTACACATGGCTCCTTTCACAAAGGTTCTGCAAACAGGTAGCATCCTGCACCCTGAGTAATTGCCTGGTACCTACTGGTGTACCCTTCACATTGAGATGTCCTGTCGCCTGTGGTGTGAGTCAGATTGAGTGTGTTAAAGGAGTGTTCTGCTTCAGTTTTCAAGGCCAAACTGCATAAGCAGAGCCCATCCTTTTGCCTTCTTTTGTGCCCAAATGGGAGGATCTTGTGAAACTGTTGTATTCTGGTGTTAATGCTCAAGTTGGGAAATTGCTCAATCAAGAAATGGCAGTTTAACTTGAAGGGTGCAAAGGAAAACAACAGGGAAAAACCAACACTGGAAGCAAATCAGAAGGCCAGAAGCCTTCATGGGCACTTGCATAATTGTTTACAGCCATAATAATCACGTAAGGGAACCCAGCATTTTTCAGAGGTTATTTTGTTTTGTTTTTTCCAAATGTGTGTTTGTGCTGCTCTGTTTAAATATAGGCCTGATTCATTCAGGCTTGGGTCTGAAGATTCCAGGCTTTCAGAACTCAGCAAAGCTTGCATCATTTGCAAGTAATTCAACTCAACAAATACCATTTGAGAAAAGCTCTGTGCTAGTGCTTCTTGTAGAGACACAATGAGGGAAAAATCATGGTCCCTACTCTTTGCAGACAAGTAACTTAGAGGAAAACACACACACCTCTCAACTCTCACCTAAGAAGTGCTGTGAAAAGTGCTGAAGGAGATGGAGGGAGAGACTCCTCTCCTGGGAAAATCTGCAATTTGAAACTCAAAAGAAGATGAGACTAAGGGCCCTCCAGTTGCAGGAACAGCCTGAGTAAATGCCTAGAAAGGAATGGCACATAGTAGGCACTTGCAATTAAAGCTTTGCTAAATGAATGCATGTTGAACATGTTCCAGAAAACTCAAGGCCAGAGTAGCATTGAGAAGTAGAGGTGTTTCAGGACTTCCTTTTAGAAATTTCTTATACTGAAGGTTTTAGAATGCTAGGAGGGACCAGGGAGATGGTTTATTCCAACTGGTTTCTTTTGAAAATGAAGAAACCAAAAATCCAAGCTTACATGCTAGGGCCAGAAGTAAGATGAGAACACAGAACTGTTCCAGAAGGTAATCACTTTGAATTTAAATGCCTACTCTTCTGATCTGAATTTAAGGAACTAAAACAAAATCAGCGGTACTGTTTGCTAGTTTTCTGTGAATCATTCAGACCCTGGAGAAGCCAGCTTCACTTTTGAAAGCTGAGCTGATCCACTTACAACTGTGTGGCTAGGTTCCCAGTACTGAGTCTGCCTTCACATCTATAATACAGGAAAAACAACAGTAGCTATTGTACAGAGTAGTTGTAAAGATTCAGTGAGATCATGTACAAAAATAGCTCTTAACAAGGTCATCAATGACCTTCACTTTGCCAAACTCAATGAACATTTTTGGCCCCATCTCACTAGACCTCTAGGAAGTGGCATCCAACACAAGTGGCTGCTGCTTCCCCAAAACATCCCTGCACCTGGCTCCTGGGATAGCCTTCTTTCCTGGTATTATTTCTTTCTGGATGTTCCTTGGTCTCCATTGCCAACTTCTCTTCTATCCAATTTCTAAATGTTGGCAAACCTCAAGAGTTCAATTCTATATCCTCTTATCTTCCCCAGTGACACACTTTTCCCATTGAACCCATTCAGCCCCTCAGCTTTACATACCATCCAAATGTTGATGGCACACACTTTTATATCCCTAGCTCCCACTTGTCCCCTGGTTGACAGACTCAAATATCAAACTACCTACTTGAGATCTCCATGTGGAAGTCACAGAAGAGTCTCAACCGAATATGTCCAAAACTGAACTCTCTTCATTGCCCCATTCCCAAACTTAGTTTTTCCTCACCTAGTTAAATGGTATCAATACTCACCCATGACTTAAGCCAGAAATCTAAGAGTCTTTCACAGCGCCTCCATTTCCCCCTCTCCCAACACCTGCCATCACGTCCTAAATTTCACTTGTAAAATATATGTTAACCGTATACATTTTTCTTCATTTCTCCCACCAGCCCTGTCTCTCATCTGGATGACTGCAATCACCTCCTGACTCCACTCCTGTGCCTCCACAGTCAGTTCTCTGCCCAGCAACCAGCGTGGTGTGTAACAAATGAAACTGATCCCAGTATTCTGTATTCCATCCTTCAGTGGCTTCCTCTTGTTCGTAGAATAAAGGATGAAACCTGAAATACTTCTTCAAAGTTCTCCAGGATCAACTCACAAAAATCCTCTGGCACAGCTCTCTTCTTCTATCATTTGGCTGCATTTCTACTTGCCTATTTTTCATTCTGGGAACAATCATGCTCTTTGTAGAGCCAGGGCCCTCACATGTGTTGCTCAGGTCTTTAGTCAGCAAACTCTTCTTCCTAATCTAGTGGTTAAAAGCCCCAGCTCTGGAGTCAAACTGCCATGGGCTGGGTGACTAAAGACAGTCTTCTGGCCAGTCCTGGTGGCTCGCATCTGTAATCCCAGCACACAGCCTCCCAGGAGGATCACCTGAGCCGAGGAGTTTGAGACCAGCCTGGGCAACAAAGCAAGACCTATTTCTCCAAAAAAAAAAAAAAAAAAAAAGGCTAGGCACGGCGCCTCATGCCTGTAATCCCAGCACTTTGGGAGGCCGAGGTGGGCAGATCACAAGGTCAAGAGATTGAGACCATTCTGGCCAACATGGTGAAACCTTGTCTCTACTAAAAATGCAAAAATTAGTTGGGCTTGGTGGTACACGCCTATAGTCCCAGCTACTCAGGAGGCTGAATCAGGAGAATTGCTGGAACCCGGGAGGCAGAGGTTGCAGTGAGCCGAGATTGTGCCATTGCACTCCAGCCTGGTGACAGAGCAAGCCTCTGTCTCAAAAAATAAAAAACAAGACAAGCTCCCTAGTAAAACTATGTGCCTTACTTTAATCATCTGTAAAATGGGGATAAGAACAGTACCCACCTCACACAGTGGTGAATATTCAATAAAACAAAATGTGTGAAGCATTGAAAATAGTACCTGGCAGAAGAAAGACACTCAGTAAACATTATTGTCAAAAATCACTATCATCCTTCAGTTCTCAGCTTAAATGTTTCTGCTTAAAGAACTCTCCATTATTCTAACCCTCAGTTTTAATCCATTCTATTTCCTAGTGTTAATCTAAATCGGTCATCAAATATTGATTTTGAGACTTATTGTCCATTTCTGCCTCTCAAATTACACTCTACAGAACAGGGACTTTGTCTGTGTTTCCTTCAGTCCTGGCAACCTGGCACAGGAGCTGAGGCAGTGAGCTTTACAGGCTGAGTTCTGTGACCTTGTGATTAACATGTTGAAGCCCTCATCCCCAGTACCTCTCAATGTGACTTTAGTTGGAGGCAGGGGCCTTAAAGAGGAAAGCAAGTTAAAATGAGACCATCATGTTAAAATTATGCTCTAATTCAGTCTATGTGGTGTATGTATAAGAAGAGAGGGAATCTGGATACACAAAGAGAAATCAGGGCCGTGCATTCAAGAGAAAAGACTTGAGCAAGATAGAGCAAGAAGGTGGCTAGCTGCATGCCCACAAGAGAGGCCTCATGGGAAACAAACTCGGCTGACACCTTGGTCTTTGGCTTCCAGCCTCTAGAACTGTGAGAAAACAAATTTCTGTTGTTTACACCACCTAATCTGTAGCATTTTGTAATATCGACCATACAAACTAATGCAGTCAGTAAAGATTAATGAGTGAATGGATGAATGTGTCAGCCCAGTGCCAGCACAAGGTAAGTGTGCACAAAGGTTGACTCCTATTCCTGAAATAATGATGATGAATGTAATAACGTCTCAGGAGCAAATCTAACCAATGCACATTGCCCGAGTCACTGAGAGAAATATGTCTTAGTGGCACTTACAGTGCTTTTCACCTGTAATGGTGAAGTGAAATGTGATTAGCTATGAAGATCTAAGACATTCCTTTGGGAGTCAGCACATACTACTCTATGACTTCTGTGTACTTAATTTGTACATGTTGGAACTTGACTCTTTTATGGTAGACCCTTGGCTATATAACATGGAACACTAGACATTTCTATACTCAGTAAGCAAATATTTCTCAAACGTGAGAGTGAAACTAGAAATGCGAATATTGTATCAATACTTCCAAAAAGCCTCATTGTTTTAATCAACATGTCCTTGAACCTGTTTGAATGTGTGTGTAAGTGTGTGGGAAAGTGAGTTACATGTGTATTTTTCCACTGAAGGTGACCATACCATATACAACAGCAGGATCTCAAATTAGATATTCAGCATAGGTAGCCATATCATCCACATCTACCAACTGTCTTCAAATTAGAGCCCTTCTCTAGCTGGAATATGTATCTGTCACTGGAAAGTAGGCAGTGTTGAAAATCATGACAAAATTGGCACATATCTTGATAGTAGCATCGTCTTTTCTGTGGCAGTCCCCAGTAATAGAGATTCATCTAATTCAGCAAATTATTAGCTCATAATAAGAAACAGCATGTATATTGATTCTTTTAATAGATCTTGGAATTAATACACATGATTCCTATAAAAGGACTGCATAAAAAATCACCAAGTTGATTATTGCACAGTGAGGTCTCACTCAAATGGCATAGGCTACGGCAGAAAGGTAGGCAATTTCTCTTTTGAAAAAACTCTCCACCTCAGACTGATTTTCTCCTGAGGAAGAAAAAATATAATGAAGTACTATAATTAGGTATCTCATATGTAAGGGAAGATAACAAAATCAGGAACAGCAAATAGGTTTTTACTGAGTGTCAACTCCATTCAATTAGCTGCAGCTACCTAGAGGGTTGTATTGAGAAGTCCGAGGTCGGCAGTAAACAATGCCTTGGAGGAATAATGATGTTTGTTAGGGATGCAAAATGATGAGTAGAAGATGCCCGCTATATAATTTCTACTCTGAAACAGATGTCACTAAAGTCCCTTCCAGTGCCAACCTTCTATGACTCTCTCCTTTTTTCTCCTCTTCCCTCACTCTTGCTCTTGGAGTTGGGATGAATAAGTTAGCATCTCCTTAGAATCCCAACTTGCTCCTCTTATATGAAGTGGTAAGGCTCAGTTTTCAGTATCAGGACTCAAAGCAGCAACCTCTGTCATTACAATCATGTGTGGCTTTGGTATGGGTATTGAAAAGCAGTACCAGGGTGCTGACTGTCACTCAAGTAATTAGACTAAACTATAATAAACAAGATGAGATCACTGCTGGAGACCCACATTTGTTAATGACCTCCAGGGTCCTCTCCCCTGGCAAGAGATAAACAGATGAGGCACCAGGAGTGCAGGCCTCTTTGCATGTATAATTATAACAGCCAGACGACAATGCAACAAAATCGTTCCATGTCCTGTTCTGTGTATATGGGGAGAGTAATGACAATTGTCATTATCACCAGAACTACCAAATTTCCTCTCCAGTTCTTTGATGTTTCTCAATCATTGTTGGAGCTACCCTTTAAAGATGTCTCACCATGAATGGTCACTGTGACAAGATACTAAGAAGACAGTGCTTCATTTAACCCCCTCTACCACTACCCCTATGAGATATGATTACCTTTACTTGACAGGAAAATGAGATTCAGGGAGGTTAAATGTATGCAGAAGATTTTAGCAAGAATACTCTGACTTGAAATCTATGTTCTTAATGATTTAGGATACTAGCTCCCACCTCAAAGCATGAAGCATGTGGCAATACTGTAGGAGGTAAGACATCTCATGACAGGAAATTTTGGTTATTCATTCATTCATCCATGTACTCATTCATCCATGTATATATCCATCTCTGCACTCAGTCACTGTGTCAACAGATATTTACCATGTAACTATCTCTGTACTTGGTACTGGGGCAGAGGTGAGCAAAACAGATAAGGCCCCTGGCCTCACAGAGTTCACAGTCTAATGAAAGCACAGACATCAATCAGTGACATTACTGTGCAATCACAAATTGAGATAATACTTGAAAGGAAAGTAATGGGAGCCTATGACAAAGATTTGGATTTGGGGTAGGATCAGATTTAAGAAAATGAGGCCTGAGATCGGAAATGACAGGCAAGTTGACATTAATTAGGTGGAAGGCAGCTGAAAGAATGGAGCTAGAGCACTAATAAGGAGATAATAACATATGTAGAGGTTCACAGAGGAAGGGAACATAAAGTATTCAAGGAGCTGTGAGCCAGAGCACGTAGAGCAGGTCACTGAGGGAAAGAGTGGTATGAGAAAAACCTGGAAGGGCAGAGAGGTGGACCATATTAAGTGCATAGGGTGGCAGTGGAAACCATTGAAAAATTTGAGAGAGAGGAAGACAGAAGGTGGAGGAAAGGAGACAACTGTAATTGTTCAGACTTCAGTGACCACAAACAATACAGGGAGCATGGTGGGATCAGAATGGAGATGCAGCAACCTGTAACAGGTCACTTAGTTCAGATCAGAGACACTTGGTAGCTTTGATTAGGTGATGGTGGTGGAGATGAGAAGAAGTGAATTTAAGAAATATTGTGGGGTAAAATCTAAAGCACTTACTGATAAATTGGATTTGGGAAGATGAGGAAGCAGGAGGCAAGGATAATCCCTAGATTTCTGACTTGACACGTTAGATGTTGCTACTCACTGACTGGAAACTTCACAAGGTGGCCTTGTTGACTTTGGAATACCTTTTGGGCATCCTAGTGGAGTGGCCTAAAAAGGAGTTAGGTTTTACACGCTAGGAGTTCAGAAAAGAGGTCTGGGATGGAGACATTATCTTGAGAGTCAATTTTCTAGCTAGATGTTATTGAGGCTTTGGGATAGAGAAGGCGTACTTTGGAAAACAATGTCCATGGAAAACAATAAACATGCTCATCAATCACTATATTCTAATACATTTCTTCCTTTTGTTAGGAGTATCTGCATCTTTCTTCCTCTTGCCTTTCAATTAAAACTTCTATTTTCATTTACACTTCTCTTGGTTCTAATTTTTAAAAGTATTTTGCATATCTGTTTTATACTATGTATCCCTATAGCCACTCCAACTTTTGTAGAATGAGGAGAGAGGATCAATCACCAGTTTTCAGAAGATCCACATGAGACTCCAAATGGTCAAATTATCCTGACAGCAAACTCAGCATGCAATAGATTAAATTTGAATGGTGCACTCAAAGGGACTATCTTTGAGACTCCAAGATGATTCTTGACTCATTGATTTCATGAAAGCCAAAATGTCTGAAAGTGGTTTGCAGATGAGGGGACTGAATCCAGAATTTGATGTCTAAAGAATTTCCCAATGTTCAGCCTTATGGTGGATTAAATTTACCATGACTAATTGGAGGATTCAAAGCTGTTAGGAACACTAGCTATTAGAGCCATTTTTTCTCATCTTTGATCTTACTGCTTGATTGATTTATAGCTGGAACTGATAGGCCATTACAGAAATGGAAATGTAAAGATGAAGTAGTCCCCAATGTCAGAAACTCCCAGAGACATGTACATACAATACATGTACCAAGTAATGAGTTTAATTACTTAATTATTAGATACTAAGCACTAAAATTTAACTAACACTTGGTTCCATAAGGAAAAAATACTTCATTTCACTGTTCTTATAGCTCTTTATTATGCCTTTTGCATTATCTGAAATCCACTGGGGTATGAAAAGAAACTCCTGCAGCTAGCTCAGTGTCTGCCCAAATGGCCACCCAGTTTTGTACTTGAAACCCAGGGCCCCAGTGGTGTAGGCACCCATGGGGAATCTCCTGGTCTGTGGGTTGCGAAGACCATGGGAAAAGCGTGATAGCTGGGCCAGAACGCACCATTCCTCAAGGTACGGTCCCACATGGCTTCCTGTGGCTAAGGGAGGGAGTTCCCCAACCACTTGTGCTTCCCAGGTGAGGCGACACCGCACTCTGCTTCACCTCGCCCCTGTGGGCTGCACCCACTGTCTAACCAGTCCTAGTGAGATGAGCCAGGTACCTCAGTTGGAAATGCAGAAATCACCCGCCTTCTGCATTGATCTTGCTGGGAGCTGTAGCCCGGAGCTGTTGCTATTTGGCTATCTTGTCAGCCTCCACCCCATTTTTCAATTTTTTTTTTATTACAGGCTAACTGTGGGCTTCCTGAGAGACATGAGAGTAGTATCCTTCACCCACAATCCTCAGGTCTAGCGTGATTTCTAGCACATAACAAATAAATCAATGCAGCCTCTCAAGGAATCCTCAAAATACAGCAGAATCATTCCACAAAATAATTCATTTTGATTAAAAAAAATTAACACCATGGAGAGGTGCCACTGGAAGACTTTCAAACCAAAACATTTAATTCACCAGTCCTGACCATATCTATAACAGTAGGGACTATGTCTTTCACGTATTTTTCTTGAAAGCCAGTTCATGTGGTTGAGATAGTTTATAAGGAATATTAAAACAGGGAACATAATCAGCCTTCTGTTTCTGAGCAAAAGAGCTATCAACTAGAGATGGGGCTCTTGGAAAATACTTTACACTGCCTGTTCTCATTTTTTTTTCTTCTTAAGAGCTACTTCACTTCATTGTTCAAAGTTTAGTGAGAACCAAAAGAAAATACAGTCTATTGACAATAAACCTATACTCTCCAGAATCACCTTAATTTATTTCCACTAAATCTAAGTGTAAATCAAAAGTTCTGAAAAGCAGAAGGGCCTAAAGAGGAAATATGTCATTCGTGTAGTTTTGGGAGAGGAGGGAGTCTGTTTTTTATCTTTAGGAAAGATAAATTATTATTGTCCTAAGCAAAAGGACAGCTAAGGAATTCATAAATGACAGAGTTTAATCCTCAGGCTTGTTGACTACAAGGTTACAGAGCTTTCCTCCTTTCCATTGTTAAGGAGATATTTCAATTGAACATCTTTTCTAACCTTGGAAGGAAACTGATGGAAAACAGTGACTATATTCTCAGTACAATTTAAATATTAAATTCAAACTTAAAGCAATTGTTCACACATGCATTTGCTAGCTCAAGAACACAAACGTGATCTGTGGGAATGAGGATCACAATAAATGAAATAACAGAACAACTGAATCCATCAATTTTTCTAATATACACTAAGCAAATAGTTTGCACTTTGCATAGGATTCAGCACTGCCAATATTTTATTTCTAATAAGCCAGGTATAATAAGAAAAGCAAAATGTATTGGTCGGGCGCGGTGGCCCACACCTGTAATCCCAGCACTTTGGGAGACCGAGGTGGCCAGATCACGAGGTCAGGAGATCAAGACCATCCTGGCTAACACGGTGAAACCTCATCTCTTCTAAAAATAAAATATAATAATAGTAATTAGCCGGGTGGGGTGTCAGGCGCCTGTAGTCCCAGCTTCTCAAGAGGGGAGGCTGAGGCAGGAGAATGGCATGAACCCAGGAGGCAGAGCTTGCAGTGAGCCAAGATTACACCACTGCACTCCAGCCTGGGCAACAGAGAGAGATTCCGTCTCAAAAAAAAGAAAAGAAAAAAGAAAAAAAGACTAAAGCAAAATGTATTGTTGGTCTTAAATGTTTTCTGGTTTTAAATTGAGTCAAAAACTCATGGCTCAAGTTCCTTTAACATCCAAGTCTGAATTCTAAAGGTTAAATACTAGTACCGTTAGTTCCTCAAGTTACCCACTTGCTTTTTATTTTTGTCACACCAGAGAGAGAGAAGGAGAGGGCGGGAAAGAGAGACAGAAAGAGATATCACAGAATTAGAACTTGAATGTCATTCAGTGGATAGAGATGGGAAGAAAAGAGAACATTCACAGAGCGTTTAACATGTTTCAAGTATCCAAGTATTACATCAGGAACTTTCATACTTACGATCTCATTTATTCCTAAAAATTAAGTAACTCAGTTTCAGAAAAATAAAGTGACTTCCTAAAGATAATTCAGTGACTGAGTGGTGGAATCCCAGTTTTGAAGATAGATCTCTTTGACTCGAAGAAGAATCCTCATTCCATAAAGCTTTACTACAAATTAGGGAAAACGGCTTATCTTTAAAATATCTTGTGAATAAGTAAATGAATAAAGTTCCCATGGGGACATAGGCAGCAAATTAAGAGAACACAATTTGAAATGTTGGATGTAAACTAATAAACAGATGCATGTCACTAAAACGTCACATTTTTCATCGTAATAGTGTACTGTCTGTTGGCAAAGACCTCAGTAAAGCAGTTTTCATACAACAAAAGCACAGCTGGCTAAAAACAGAACAAATGTGGTCAACCAACTAAAATTTTCAATTCGTTCAAGCCAAGAATCTGCATGGAACGACGTTTTAAATAAAACAACCTGAAAGTAAGCTGACCCATAACAGTTTGGTTTTTATCTTTAATAACTTTAAATTTTTGGTTAATGTCTCTATAAATAGTCTATATGTTATTCAGGGCAAAGGCTCAAATATATTATACTAAAATTGCTTTTGGATCCTAGAAAATTCCTTTGCATGGAGGTATGAAAAAGGAATATTTGAAATTAGCTTGAAATTTGGGTGCATTTCAGATATGACATGCCATTCACATTCATGTGTTTCTACTCCCTATGAACAATGGGCTGCGTAGGCAAGTATCAATCATCCACAAATCCATAACTTTCCGTATTACCTATTAGTTAATAAAGTACATTCACATCAATTATCCCATGTGATGGGCTATTTAACACATTTCCAGAACACAGAATAACACTAAAGGGGTTTATACTGTACCTAGAAGGCTAGTCACTTAAGAGTTTTGGTGGGAAGTTTCATCTACTAGAGCAAAAGTCACTCTTATGATTATGTGGAAATTATTTATAACATGCCGCCAACAAACCCTACAACATCACAATAGACAAATAGCGGTGCTCAAATCGTGAACATTTTGGAAATAAGGGAGAACACACATCTCTACCCATTCCCAATTAAAAACATTCTCAGTTTAGAGTTTTGAACTTAGGTATTTATAAAATTAATTTCATGATGGTGAACATAAATCTTAATTCTAGTGTGCGTAAGCAGAAAAAAGCAAGTTGTATATGTATAATTATTCTGTGTTATTATTTTTAAAAGCCTTATATATCACACCAAAACAAATCAATATAATGCCACCAATGTGAATATCATTAGGTTCGGAATCTTAAACTCAGCATGATATCCACCAGGCCATAAATTTGAAGGAAAATATTCAATACCAGTTTCATAAATCAAATTAACATTAGGAGAAAATCTATTATAGCGCAAAGCCTTATTCAAGGGAAAATCATGTTCATGGGAATTAAAAAAAAAAAAATTGTGGCCCTCTGCTCTATTATCCTTAAATTTTAGGAAATAACTAATTATAGGAGAGTTTTAAGGCATGTAAATCAGAGAGTTAGCAAAACAATGGTTATATTATGACAGCAATCAATAGCATGCATTTTATTAAAACATTACTTTCTAAATTTGTAGGGCTTTAAATTGTCTAGCAGAACATAGCTTGAAGTATGATATATGGATGGAGGTGCATATAAAATATAGTATATGGGAAATACAGACTCCACTAAGGAGATATATCTGATTTAAACACATGCATATATATGTGACTATATACATCTAATTATATATGAAATCTCACAGAACTACATAAATATCTCCTTGTTGCTTTCTGTATTTTCTTTAAGAGAATATTATTTAAGAGGTGACAAGTTTCTTGTTGTGCAACTTGAATTACTTGGTTTCTTGCAGAATTGTGTCTTCTTCCAGCTAGAGTGTAATATCACTTGGTAGCATGACATATTTAAAGAGTTTTGTCTTAACAAATCCATGAGTGATCAACTTCCTTCCATCCTCAACAAAGCTGAGAGGTAGACCTTGCCAGTTCTAACCTAGCACTGGAGTTTAGGTTTATTAGATTTAGCCAGAACCTTCAAGTGATTCTTAAAATGAACTTTTTAAAGAGAATTAATTAAGCCCAATTTCTAGCCTACATGATTCCCATGCCTATACATTTATATTAAAATTGATATTCAAAATGAACTATAAATATTTAAAACCCTTTCATCGACAAATGAAACTAGATCAGCACAGAGAAAGTTGAACTCAACTTCTAATTTCCTCCTCTTTGCTCTATCAAACAAGAGCAAATCAAACTGGCTGCTAAGAAAACTGATGACCAAGACAGATTGGGAAATGATACTTCTAGGGAGTATGTCACTGTCTTAAAGGCCTTTCTAGACTGGATGAATAGAAATAACTCGCAGATAAAACTGATGAACTCATTTGAAAACTTCTGAGTAAACATGGCCACATGAAAAGGTATCCAAAGAAAGATAATTCTAGAATTTGCAGATAAAACTGCTGAATTGCTTTTGGAAGCCTGTGAAGAATCACAGCACAGGTATTCAAACAAAGCAGAGGTATTCAAGCAAACAAGACTTAGTATTCAACCTACCATGGGGCAAAAACTAGAAGCTGATACTCAAGAGAGAAAGCACCCGTTTCTTGATCCCCAGGCACGTGGTGGCTTGGACTGGATTTTACCCCAAGTCCCACTGTGGCCAGAAACTTTCATGTAGGGCATAACCTGTGCAACTCACATATGGTTGTCCTGGATCTAAATACTGTATAAGAATAAATATCTCTTTATCAAAAGAACTAACTACAGCCAGCCATGTGTTACTTAACAATGGGGACACATGCTGAGAAATATACTAGTATATTTCATCCTTGTGCAAACAGCATAGAGTGTACTCACACAAACCTAGATGGTACCGCCCTGTGCACAGCTAGGCTGTATGCGGTACCCTTCAGCTCCTAGACTACAAAGGTATAGAGCATGTTACTTACTGAATACTGTAGACAACTGCAACACAATGATAAGCATTCATGTATCTAAATAAATATAGAAAAGATACAGTAAAACTATGGTATAAAAAGTAAGAAACATGGTATTCCTAGATAGGGCACTTACCATGAATGGAGCTTGTAGGATTGGAAGTTGCTTTGGGTGAGTCAGTGAGTGAGGGGTGACTGAATTTGAAGGCCTAGGGCATTACTGTACACGTCTATAGACTTTCAACACTGTACACTTAGGCTATACTAAATGTATCTTTTACATTTATGTAATTAATCAGCTTACTGAAATTTTTTAACTTTATCAACTTTAATTTTCTTAACTTTTTGACTTTTGTAATAACATGTAGCTTAAAACACAAATATACTGTACAGGTATACAAAAATATTTTCTTTCTTTATACTTTATTCTATTTTTAAAACATTTTTCACTTTTTACACTTTTGTGTTAAAAACCAAAACACACACACATTAGTCTAGGCCTACACAAGGTCAGGATCATCAGTATCACTTCTATGTCCACATCTTGTCCCACTGGAAGGCCTTCAGGGGCACTCAGAATGGAGCTGTCATCTCCTATGACAACAATGCATTCTTCTGCAATCCCCCTTGAAGGACCTGCTTGAAGCAGTTTTAAAGTTACCTTTTTTATAAAAATAATAAGTACACTCTAAAATAACAATAAAAAGTATAGTAGAGTAAGGGTACAAACTAGTAACATAGTCGTTTATTATCAAGTATTACATATTGAACATAATGGTGTGTGTGCTACTTTTATACGACTGGCAGCATAGCTTTGTTTATACCAGCACTGCCATAAACACGGGAATAATGCAATGAACTACAATGTAAAGACAGCTCTGACATCGCAAGGCAATAGGAAATTTTCAGCTCCATTATAATCTTATGGGGCCACCTTCATATATGTGGTCTGTGGTTGACTGAAATGTTATGTGGTGCATGACTGCTATAACCTTACAAGCTTGATAACAGGCAGGTAAAATTCTAAAATGCACTGTTTCAGAAGTGTTGGTGGAAGCTTGGCAAAGGTGTTCATGAAGAGCCAGCATGGTTCCCAAAGGCACCTCGGTTTCTATGTTTATTGGATAAGCCCAGGAGATCCAAGGAATGCTACAAAATACAACATACAGTATTTAAAGCTACCACAATTCTGTTTTAGAGGAGGATGGAGAAGAAAAATCTAGATGAACAAAGAAAGAAATGAGTGAAGAAAATGAAAAAAAGGAGAAGGAAGAAGAAAGACTAGGAAACATAACAGAAAAAAACAATGGAGAAAAGATACCTTAGAAAATGGAAAATGAAGAAGGAATTAAGAAGAATCAGGATATCTGCAAGGTATATGACATATTCTCTCACATTAGCTTTGCGAAGCATGTCATTTTCATCTAACACAGCAGGGCTCAAGCAAGAGTAATACAGTAATATTCCAAAAGACCAGGGGCAGGTGGTCAGTTTTCCACCTTTACCGATATGGAGGAACACTAATGTAAAGAAAAATATCACCTATATTTTTAGGAAGGCATTTTTAGTGCCTAATCAGGACTTTGAAAGGCAAACTTTCTTTAGGCTGTACCCACCATTGACCTTAACTGAGAACACCTTTACCAAGGTCAGGGGGCCAAGATTCTCCACTCCAGGTGATGAAACATACAGTTTCAATCTGATTGCACAATATGAACTGGAGATTTTTGATAAAGTAAAGGCCTGATCAGAAAAAGGGCAGAAACCTATATGAACTTTAAGGTGGTTAGGAAGCTCAGATATACTTAAGAAACACTTTAAGACTCACTTTAGTAGGAGACATATATATAACGAAAAGAAAAGGAAAAAAAAAAAGTTGTACCTTCAAGATATCTCTTGCAGGAAGCCTATTCCATCAAGAAGTAAACCTTCATCTCCCAATTCCAAAAATCAGATACCAGCAGTTCTCACAATGCCTCTAGTGGTAACTCTGTGGTTTTATATCAAGGTCTCTACCCTCCCCAGAGACTCACAGAAATGGCATCTCAGCACTTTTAATCCATTACTCCCCATTAAGTGCATTAGCTACATAAGTCTAGAAGATACCAGTGTAGGTCAGCATTTGCCAAAGTGTGTTTCCAAGAGCACTCACGCTGCTAGATGCTAAAACACACTCTGTGAACAAAAGGGCTTGCTGTCAAATGCATTTGAGAGATGCTAGAGTTAAACAAAGCTAAAGTTGTTTATTTGCTGCCAGATTTCTGATTTCGGAGCCTTTCAGATGCCAATGCAGCCTGTGGCTGTGCAGGAAAGAGACCAAGAATGCAACATTTCCCACACGTTCTTCACCAGGGTCTCTTCATCTTTGAATTTTGCTAAGCTTCATCACAGTCAACTGCTCTCCTGAACATATTTTGGGAAATATACAAAGAAGAGGTCAGCTAGGTCATGTGAGAAATCCATGTTTCGTTTATTGCTCACACATTAAACTTTCTGCACAAACTCATTATTCTCTGTGTAATTATCCTTCACTTGGAGGGAAAACAATAATAAAAGTCCTCTGCATCTAAATCCAGAGGGATCTGACCTGTTCTATGCATATTTACTGTGTTGCTCAAGAATGCCTCATGGTTCTTTCCTATGGCAATCTCCATTCCATTATTCAAAAATACAAAGTAATCACATTCTAAGTAATTCTTCAGTTTCCTTCATTTGTATGTGGTTGCAGTTCGTAAGTAAAATTCCTTAATTTTCTTTCTCAAAGAAAGCTTCTATCCGTATAAAACAGTCCCCAATCCCCCAAATTTTGGGCTCTAATATGAGTTAAGTCGAAAGGTAAATGCTAATGTTTCATTAATCCTAATGCTTGAATTTCAGCCCAGCCTCTGCAGTGCTTGTTTGCATTGCAGTTCCCCAAAGCTCTGGTTTAAAAAAAAAAAAAAAAGGGAACAGTAACTGTGTTTTGTATAATTTTGGGCCATTATCAACTACTTTATGCTTTATTTGTGTACTTGTGTGTATTAGACACATTTTGTTAAGTTCACCTAAGGATATCTCCCTCAATAGGCACAAATTCATGGTGCCTATAAGGTGCCTACACTAATATTTCCAGCGTCCCTCAAAAGCGAGATATTTTCTTGAAAGTAAAATAACAAAATGTATTGCATGCCCGATCCTGCACAGGCCACTTAAATTGTTTATAATAAGTCCAGGGAAAGGATCGTTGAAGTTAACTGGCCTTGGGAATTTTAGTACACCTCCCTTTGATAAAACCATTTCCAAAGAATGTCATGTCAAATGCACATCTCCCTCCAGAAAATTGTGTTCTTTTCACCCACACCCAGAACATAACTGAATGTCATTTTGCTGGGTAGGGAACCTCCCTAACCTGCCTTGAGTCTCATCTATTTCCATTTAACCATAGTTCCCAGCTAACACTACCGCTTTCCCAAGTTTACCTCCGTGAAGACAAAAAGGATGGTCTTTATGAACAGATGGTCTTTTCAAGGAAAAGTAGTTACATTTAAATACGGATAAATGTACTGTAAATAATGGCTTTAAAAGAATTTAGGTCTTTAAGGGGGAAAATATGAGAGCACAAGATACTATTCTTTAATTACATGAGATTTCTTTTTTCTTCCCTTGAAGACAAAACCAATTCCTAATGAAGCATAATGAATCGTAAAGAGGCACCAATGCTCATTCCAACAGATGTTTATTGATTGGTGTTGACTGAACACAAACACAAGAGTGTTGCTTACTACTGTCGGTAAGTGGTGGGAAGCGGCACCAGCTCCCCCTCGTTATTTTACCTTTCAAAGACAAGCTGACAAATTTATTTTGTCATGAGCAGCTGTGTTCTTATTTTTATAAGGGTTGGCTTACAACTAAGAAAGCAAGCGGAGGGAACAGCCTTTTGGTGTCCAATGTGTTATCTGGCAAGGACAGATTGTTTTAGGGTGCAATGGAAAAGATTTTTAATGAAACTACATTTCAAACGAGCAGCATATGCTTGATTTTCCCTTCTGCTACTCATCCTGCCATTTGTTAATTTTTGTGATTGTTGTTCTCCGGGACTCCTAAATTTTCATACAAGCTGTCTCGTCCAGCACTAACACAGCTTGGGGCGAATTAACGCTTGGGATGCAAAAACCTGCACCTACCACTCCAGCCATTTTTATTTTTCCATTTCCAAAATTTCTACATTCAACCAGGGTTTACTTGGTGAACTAGTTGACTGAACAAGCAGGGATTAAAAACAAAAATTCTTCCTCTATGTGAGTCCTTGGAGCCCCAGAGCCAGAAAACGTGACTTCAGAATATGTGTGGACCTGTCAGCAGCTCAGCTGTACACAATTACGGGGTCAGAGCCCAGATCGGAGGTCTCGAGAAACTCCGAAACTGGGAATTAGGATGAAATTTTTTTCTTTTTAACACTGTAATGCCACATATTAATTTAAATGATGCTCTCAGAATGATTCTGTGGCCCAGTTAAATGAAGTTCAAGGAAATGAATTTCAGCCTTCGACACTCTGAGCCCTATTTGAAAGTAGTCGGCTTTACAAGATTAAAAACAAATTACAGGAAATGGGAAATCTTTGATTAGCAGGTGCTTTGATAGCTGCAAGAATATTTTTTCCCAAAAATGTGAACACACATGGGAGAGGCAACACTATTATTATCTTTGCATGGAAGGCCTTATGATGAGGATTCCATTGTGTTTGGGGACTGAAGACATGAATTGCTATGTCTGAAGGGTCCTGGTTCAAGAGGTGATTTCAGTAAGACACAGCTGATGGATAAAACTTAAGGTTTCATGGGTTCATAAACTCTATTTTTTGGCTAACCTCCCATAATCAATTGAACAATTTAAGGGACTCACCCCTTTCTGTAGGATTGCCTTGGTAACTAATGGGAGGCAGAACTTTTCAAGAGAGAAAGAGAATGCTCAACATTTTTCAATACCATATGCATCAACCAATGGGAGAAAAGGGTCTTGGAAGCTTAGACAGAGTCTTTGGTCAGTTCTGAGCTCAGGAAGACTGAAGTCCATGTCTTCATTCACTCATTGTATGTCCCATTCACTCATTGTATGACCTTGGGCAAGCTACGTCAGTTCTAAGGAATTCAGTTTTCTGGTCTATACTATGGACATTTCAAGGGTCATTGTGCAGATGAAATGAGTTACCACAGGGTGTGGCATCAGTAAAAACACATTAAATGGCAACAAAATATAATCAGAAATTGCACCAATGTCAATGCCTTGTTCCATCTCATTTCTCCCATTCAGTTAGTTTCCAAGTGATAAGGGTTCAACCCCTTCATGCTAGGCTCTATGCAGACATGCCTTGCTCCATCGCATGTTCAGCCTTGAAGGGATAGGAATGTCCACTGCTTGGTCACTGTTACAGAACAGCACATGTGAGATGCTCCATCATTATGTAACTCATGGACCAGCTGGCAAGATGGCACTAGTGTCCTAGTGAGGATGGGTACTCAGAACCAAGATGTCAGAGACAGGATGTGCCTTGCTAAGTTCCGTGCATATAAAGGAAATACTCTAGAGTTTCAGACTAACTTGATGGAATATTCAAGAGGCTTGATAAGCCCTGAATGGGGCCTTGTGAGACATAGGGCCACTTAACCCTGGACAGCAAGAATATTACTGCCACCAACGCAAGTGTGTGTCTCATGAAGAACTGGGGCTACCTGTGAAGCTTGGTTCACCAACCATCCCCAGGCTATTCCTTGGCATGCTTGGCTGGGAAGGTATCCTTGGCACTTGTAGTATCATACACTTCAATAGCTTCATGGGTCAGGGTTGATATTCTCACCAAGCTTCCAGCCTAAACCTCCAAGGGTGCCTATCCTTCATTTCTCGTGGGTCACCTGGCACAAAAGGGGGCCAGTCAGCTCTTTCCTGCAGGTTCCATCCTGCCCCAGATTCTGAACCAATCAAATTCCCTGACAAGTGGAATCCAAGTCCTATTAGTTCACAGCTTGAGGTCTTCACAGCAAGTCAGCCCAATGGCTGGCCCTGCTCTGCTCATGGAAGTGGCTTATACCCCAGTTTAGGTCACTGAGTTTCTGTCGTCTTATTCAGTCCAGGTCTCAGGGACATGTCTAGTAATCCTGTTCATTTGGGATTGATTTTCTATCTTGTCCCCTCGAGGTTCTCTGGAAAGCAGAAGGAAACAAGTATTTGCTGGCTTCTACCTAGTGCTTTCATCAAACTGATCTACGTGTTGCTCTTCAGTCACAGCCTGGGCTCCCTCACTTTCATATTTTTGCTCCTGACTTCTCTCTTCCTCAATCTCATTTCCAATCTCAACTCCTCTACTGATAAAATCCCTCCCAGTTGAATGCCCGCTCTTCCATGAACCTCAGCTAGACAGGGTGTGTCTCCCTCCTCTAACTCTTAAAGTACTTGGTTTCTCAATTCTGGTGCTTCTCACTGCTTCCCATGATGGCAATCACTGACATGTCTTCTCTTTCTGGTTAAACTCTTGACTGTCTTCCAAATGCATCTTGCCTTATCCACTCACATTTCCTCTAATCTGTTTTCCATCCTAACCGTATACCGACCCTCTTGAAACACAATTCTGATTCCCTCTGTTTCTGGCCTTTCAGTCATTTCCTACTGTACTAAAAATAGAGACTTGGATCCCAAACAAAGCCTAGAAGGCTTTAGTTGTCCCTATTATCTTTACTGCCTTATCTTGCATTTTTGGTCTTCTCTTGCCTTATGTTCCCACCACACCAACTTCTCTCTTCTGCCACAGGCCCTCTGCACATGCTTTCATCCCTCCCCAGCCTCTGTCTCTGCCTTCACTAACACCTATTCATCCCTTACATCTCAATTCAATCCTATTTTAAAGAAGATCTCCTGCGGTCTTTCCAACTAGGCCAATTCTCTCTGATCTGAGATATCCTACCACAAATATGTCTTCTTTATAGCATATATTAAAGATGTAATTTTAAGTTTTTTATTAATTTCCTGCTATCTCACTAGATTGTAACCTCCCTGATGGCAAGAACCATGTGAGATTTTGTTCAACATTTCATCCCCATAAGTTCTGAGAATATCATATAATAGTTGCTCAATTAAATATTTGCTGATTGAAGTTATTTGGGCCAAAGACCAGGTTCCCTTTTTCTTCTTAGCCCGCTGATTTCTGGCACGAAGGAGAAGTTCCATAACTAACTGTTCACCACCAATGAAAATACAGGCATAATGTTTAAAAGCGTCCTATTTCTTCTTGCGGTACTATTAAGCAGGACCAGAGCAGCAGTACTTCACAGGGGTAGTGTGGCATCTTCAAGCACAATGATTTGTGAGGGGAAAAGCAAATTTAAAAAAACCCCACAAAACTAGTTTTTGCCACATATAAGGAACAATATGGTTCTCTTGGGCAAAAATGGTATTTTTTTTCAACAACTGATATGGATTGCCTCATAATTGCTGTAGCCATACCAATCTATACTGGCCATAAAGGCAAGACAAAGGGAACTGTTATGACTCCAGAGAGTTACCATTGCCTATCTATTAGGCCAAGCTGTACCCCAACCCCAAAATGACAGATGATTTGCTACACAGTGCCCAAGAGAAGGAAGAATAATAAAAGAAAAGCCATGTTCTCATTCTGTGCATAGTTTTGCCTCATTTTGTACAGTAAGTCTGGGAGTCTTGTTTTCCAAAGGAAAAAGTGGTGAAATTTGTCTTTTAAACACTGCTTCTAAATGTGCTGGATAGATGCTTCATTTCTACAATTAAACACCTACCTAATGGCTTCAGCACCAGGTATTTAGGCCATCCTGGCCTAGTTCTACTGACTATTCCAATGTCTATAAAATACCTTCACCAAGCATGAGAAACAAACACAGACTTTATTTTCTACCTCATCTACCTTGCATTTCCTCGTGCTTAATACCGCCACATTTAAGGGGCAGTAACACAATCAGAAAACCTAGTGAAGGATGCGTCTATGTAAAGGCAACCATGTTTGCACGCAGAGAATATCAACTTCATACATATCTAAATGACTGCTGTGTGCACAGCAGCCAAGCCCAGTAAATGTTAAATCACAAAACTCACACTATAAGCTGAATGTGCCTTTAGGTGGGTGAATTCCAGTTTCATGTTGCAAAGCTACTAATATTATAAAGTTGAGGGGGAGATACGGAAATTGAGTATACAGTAGAGAGAAAGGTTCTACACCAACTCCAGACCTTAGCAGTGGTCAATATACTAATCCAACAAGAGCAGGGTGCATTCTAGCATGGCTATTCATCATAAATAATTTTAGTTATATTCAGTGCCAACGCCCAGCCTTCTCTAGTCCCTGTTCTAGCTTTACTTTTCTCCATTGCACTGATTATCTAACAGGTGCATATTTTACTTATTGTTTTGTGTGCCCTCATTCCCTTCAACTGAAATGCAAACTCTATGAAGGTAGAGATTTTTATCAGTTTTATTCATTACTGTATCCCCAGAATAGGATACACAGGATTCTCTCTAATATTATTTGCTGGTAAATGAATGAGATTCTTGGCATTTGCCAGGCACTGTTCCTATCGCTTTCCATGAATTAGAAGAAGGCAACATAAATGAATAGCCAAAAGCTTGGGCCTCAGAGTGAGATAACCCAAGTCCCAAACCTTATGAAGTTTTTATCTTGGGCAAGTCTCTTAAACTCTCTGTGTCCCAAGTGGCTACCTCTAAAAGGGAGATGATAAAATGGACACTACATAAAAGGGCTACTATGAAATGTAATGAGATTATAAATATACTATAAGATGCTGTGCATAGTTCCTGGGCACACAGTAACTAAACAATAAATGTTAGCCATTATTTTTTATATTCTTTCTATTATTTTTATAATTATTAACTATTAAAATCTGCAGAATAACCCTAAAAGGTAGGAACTATTATCATTCTCTTTCTACAACTGACAGTACAGAGAATGCTCCTGCATGAAGTTGCAAAATGTTACAACTGGTAAAAAAAAAAAAAAAAAAAAAAAATAGAGAAAGAGGATGGGAGAGAAGGAAGAGTAAGACAGAAGTGTTACAACAAGAAGAATCAAGAGGTATTAGCCTAGAAATAAAAAGACTCATCCTGGAGAATTTGGTTAAGGTGGGTTCTGTGAGCATGTGGGAGCCTGGCAGGTCCAGAATAGACACTTACTGTAGCAGATCTAGAACTGGCAACGAACTGTAGTTAGTCAAAGAGTGAGGTGGAAACTAGCAGATTGGACTAGAAATCCAACCTACATGACGTAGATTTCTGATTCTCTGGCTCTACTTCCTTTATTTTCACAGAGAGTAAGGTCTCCAGCTTCTCCCCTGTACCAGAATGCTCCCAGACAACGCAGGTGATTAGTGAGAGTATAAGTTCTCTACTCTGAAGGACTTGGGTTCAGACACTACTCAATCACTTATAAGCTTAGTGACCTTGGACAACATATTGAACCTTTCTGACCCTTAATTTCTTCATTTGCAAAATGAGGAAACTAACTGCATCTTATCCCATAGGGTTGCCATGAAGATAAAATGAGATGGCTCCCAAAAAGTACTGGATGCTGTCTGGGGGGTAAAGGAAGCTTTCAATAATCACACAAACAGAAGTAGCGTTCATCTTGGCTGAGCAAACGCTTTAGATAAAATCGAAGTGCTTTCTCTTCCCTGACTCCCCAGAAGAGAATAATATACGGTATAAGCAAATCCAAAACTACCCGCTAAAGCAAGTTAACAATCAACAACTATCATTCTTAATGTCTTGGGCAAATCAGCATATTTTTCAAATACAAAAAACACAAACAAACAAAAAACACCTCAAATAATTAAGTACTTTACGAAAATAAGTCAGAGTTTCTTTAGAAACTTTGTCTTAAGAATCAGACAAAGGCCAGCCCACCATCTATATCATGGAGGGGTCATAAGGAAAGAGAATGAAGAAAGAGGAGAAGAAGAAGGGGTGAAATTCTAGTATTTAACATCTCCAGGCACATGCCTCAGTCTCCCACCCAGCCCTACCTACCACAACCGACCACCACATTTGATGCTTGAAATCTGCCTAAACCAAATCTATATTTGCCTTAGCACTTTCCAACTATCTAGGCTTCCCCTAGAAACATTCACAAGGGAGAGTGATATTCAGTTTAGACCCAAAGGCCACTTATTTCAAATGTCAAGTGAAATAATATCTCCTCCTCCTTCATCGTGCTCATAAACTAATACAACAAAGACATCCTGACCCTCAGAGGTCAATCACTCAAGCAAGAAAAACGAGAATGTGAGATATCACCAAGGTTATTTTGGAACTAGACTTGGCTTGAAGACACATCTAACAGTGAAGGGATTTTAATTGAGGTGCTGCACACCACCCAGGTGGGGGTGGGGTCTCTGAGTGGATCAGGCAGTGGGGGGTGGTGAAAACTGGTGAAATTATCTGGGAGTGTGCTTTTATTCATAGAGCTGGGATATACCCCTCCTTAGCGGATCAGAGAGGGCCCAGGAACCAAAAGACATTAAGAACTTAGAATGCATTTTCTACTCTCTCCTTTTATAGATAGCACAACTGAGTCCCAGATAAAATAAGAGTGTTTTTCCCAATATCATACATCTGCTGATGGTCCTGACTTTGCCACCAGGCAAGTCCCCGCAGACTCCAGCCTGCAGTTGCTTCTATCTATGAAGGCCCCTTTTCAAGCTACTTGGAAGGCTCTCCTTGTTAAGATGACCACAATTTATGCTCCCTTCACAACATTTTGATTCATTTTTAGTGAAAAAGTAGGCACCCCTGAGGCATTTCTTTAAAGTAAAACAAGCTTGCCAAACCAGCATCGATGTGCGACCCTAGTAGAAGAATCCACCATTGGCCACGATAATAGCAAAGAAAAAGGGTAATGAAAAATAAACGTATTTACGTTCACAAAGCCTCGAAGAGGTTATCACGCACAATGACAGGAACCTTTGTGTCAAGACTGAACAAGCAATCCTGATTTAACTTTACATTTTGATAGCATCAGCCGCGTTGCAGTCATTGTTTCGTCTAACAATTAAAAGTGGAATTTGAAACTATTACCGTCCACAGTTTCCCTTAAAAGAATCTAAAGCAAAGAGATTTTCTCATGCCAGGTTTGAATGAATTTATAATTATCTATCTGTAGCCCTAGGACAAAAACTTACACACAAAAAAGGCAAATAAACCAAGGTGGTTTTTTTTTTGTTTTTTTTTTTAAGACCAAGCTTCTGATAGTTCTAGTTACCCTGCCTATCAACTGATAGAGACACATTAAAAGAAAGAGTTATATTTGGAATATCCAGACGCTGGTGGTCCATTTCTCATGTTTTGTTTTCAAATATTACTCTTTCCTAGAGGAAAGACAGCCATGAATTTGTTTGTTAAGACTCTCATCAGGCAAGAGTACAGTGTTACTAAACGCATTTAGCAAGCATTTACTATGTGTCAAACACTATGCTATGTATGGGCTGTCATATACAATCTCAGTTCACCCTGATAATAACCTTTTGGGTAAGTATTATTGTTAATTTCAGTTTAAAGATGAGGAAACTGAGGTCCAAAACAGGCAAAGTAACTTTCTCCAGTTGCATGGCTAATAACTTGCAATTTGGATTCAAATGCCAAAGCCTATATGTTTCTACTCACTATAGTTTGTGGTCTTGGCCAGCAAATTTGAAGAAGGCCTGTCATAAAGCTGTGTTGACAGGGCCACCTTACATGCCAATTACAACTTTATTTAAAATTTAATGTATGTTATTTCTTCCTAAAATGGAAAATAAACCATGAGATATCTACAATATTACCATGCTTTAGTTAGAGCCCCCAAATCACTCCTGTATAATTAGTTATACCCATGATGTAAATATTTAAAATATTATATTGAATGCCTTATTATAAATATTAGAGGCTGGAATAGTTAAACAGCTAATTAGCTAGTGGCCTTCTGTGTACCTCTCAGCATTTCCACTCGGTGATCTGAAAGAACCCATATGAGTATCTAAGTGAAGTTTAGAAACAGTGGGGCTTTGGGGAGCTGGGGAGGAGGGACACTTTGTAACCTCCAAAATTACTGAAAAACTATGTGCATATGGCTATCCAATAGTTCTTCAGTAATTTTGGAGGTTGCAAAGTGTTCCTCCTCCCCAGCTCCCCAAAGCCCATACAGAGACCCATTTGAGAAGCTTTCGACCTAGGAAATGGGATCTGAGACCTTAAAAAAAGGCTAGAACTCAATGGTCTGGATATTTATGAGACCATATTCCAACCAGTATACCAGGTTGCTGCTTCCCAGGCTCTGTTCTTCAAAAGACAATGTGTCAAGTTTCCAAATTACGGGGGGCAAGGGTAGTGAAAAGTGAATGTGAACTTAACAGACAACTAACTGAATACTTCCCTCTGCATCTGGAGGCATAGGAATTCAGCAGACAGTCATATGTAAACCACTCTGTGAAACTGTTAGGGTGCTATTCTTTCTGACATTGTGTTGGTTTCCTATTGAACATCTGAAGACTGTTTTAACATGTGTGCCTAAAAATGTCACACTGAGGCTGAGATAGCACAGAGCCAGGGGCCACTCAGACTTTCAAATCGCATCTCAGAAGCAGCCAGGAAAATTCCAACCTTGGTCTTATGGTCCTCAAGAACCATGGAAGCATGGCAGCATTTTAGATTTGCAGGTTGTTTGTGCATTTAATGCATTGATACCTGACTCCTCAAAGTCAGAGATACTTTTTATAACTCAGTATTGCCCTCATTGCTTTCTTATCACATATTTTGCATGTGTTTCCATTTCCAAGATTCAGGGGAAACAAGATATTTAGTTGGAAATGTCCAGAGTAGAGACCTTATATAAATTATTTGATAGACTTGGGAGAAGAAAACATTTTGCAAAATATCAGCTAGGGAATAAACAATTTTAGAGAATCCCCTGGGGACATTTTGTTTTCTATGGATCCCAAAATCTTTTTTAAATAGAAACATCTCAGGCAGGTGTAAGACATTACTGGTTAAGCCCATTTAGAATGTGTATGGTGTCATGGAACATTCCTATCAATGGGGCACATTGAAATTCTAGACTAAGATATGGTGGGGCTGTGGTGCTTTGCTGGATAAATAAGAAAGGGTTTGGTCGCTATACTCCCACCCTGCCCATAAATGAGTGAGTCCATGTGACAAGAGTATATATGTTTCCAAAAAGAAAGACACTGTGAAAATGAGTGTCACCATCCTCCCACATAAAGAGCAACAGCAAAATGAGAATTAAATTCGGCACTTTCTTAATGGGAGACTGAAGAAATCTGGGAGAGGAAACAGTAGCTCTTCTCCAGTCCTTCCCGGCATATTAAGGTCAGCTGACAACACTGTTTGACAGAGAAGACTTAATGTGTCTGACAGATGGCAAATACACCATATTGACTTTTCTTCCTAATTTAACAAATTTGAATCTTTTGTCAATTTTCTTTCCCCAGTGAAAAGATATTCTAAAACAATACTTAAGCTTACATTGCTCTTTCCCCCCTCTCCCTCTTACACATTGAGTTTGACACTATCTAAAGAAACTGAAGCTAACTCACTAAATTAACTCACCTTTCCAGCTCTCCACGATCATCACAAATTTGGACATTGGCATGAGTGTTAATTCCTCATCTCTGCCAACTGTAAGGCAGATACTCACTTCAGGCCAGAGGAAGTTGACTGAATGGACAACAGGGATTCCTTGAACTCTTAGAAATAACATACAAAGGTATGCATCTGTGTTCTTCATACTTCAAAATTATGCGTCTATGTTCTTCAAGAGGCCCTAGTTTTGCCCAATTCCTGAAGGTGTAATGCCTTTGACTTTAGCTAGAGGTTGTTATAATTAGCCATCATGCCACAGTTTCTAACTGGACTGTGGAATGTTAGGGGGTTTGTCTATGTAAGATGGATGGGATGACAGCAGAGAAGAGCTTCAAACTAGTAAAGCTCCTGGATCACAAAGCTGTCTAAGTCATCCCAAGTGTCACTCAAGTTCAGCCTGGAGAAGCCATGGCCAGGTCAAGGATGGCTTGTCCCACAAAGAGGCAAGGGGCCCTTTCCCATTGTTGCCTCATCCCTTCCACCATGTGAGGACACAGGGAGAAGACAGCATCTATGAACCATAAAGCAGGCTCTCACCAGACAACAAAGCTTCCAGTGCCTGGATCTTGAACTTCCCAGCCTCGAGAATGTGAGAAAAAAATGTTGGTAGTTTATAAGCCACCCAGTTTATGGTATTATCTTAGAGCATCCCAAATGAACTAAGCCACTGTGCTCTAAAATTAAGTATAATCCTACAAACATGAAATTCTGCCAAATCTGAAAATAACATTAGCTTCTCTTGACATTCTTTGTAGTTATGTTACCCAAAAGTATCTATAGACAAAGCATCTGAAGATTTTAGTGGTTATTCACTATTATAAACAACAACCACAAAAAAAACCACCAACAAAAAAAAACTGGGTCCTTGGAGAAATAAGTTTGAAAAAAATTTAATTATGTAAAGTAAAATGGATTTATTACAAAAAATTTCTTAGAGCATCTCATGGAAAAGGAGTTTAGAAGAATACTATCCTTTAGATTATTCCTGAATCCAAATAAATGGTTTTTTTTTTTTTTTAACTCAAAGGATTAAAATTTCCACACTTGGAATGCCCATAGTTGAGGGAGAACTGAACGCTGTCCTGTCTTGTCTAAGTTTCAGAGTAATCCCTACGTTTCTAGCTGATTAGCCGGTTTCATAAGGCAAAGGGCCTTTTGAAAATGGGCCATTGCTACTGTGACAAATTCAATATCCAAATTCTATTGCTGCCCCTGAACTGTGCTCTCTGATTTCCTGCTGCAAATATGTAGGCCATCAGTGGGGACGTGAAAAATCTGTTCATTACACACAGATTCCCACAGTGGCAGTGCCTGGCCGCACTACCGAACCTATAGATAACATCACAGCACCTGACATCCAGCCCACATTTCCTCAGCCTCAGAGTAAGGAACATATCACGGTGCCCGCACATTAACGCAGAGAGATGCCCTTGATAATTAACAGTTCTTATGGAGTCTCTAGAATGTTAAATGGTCAAATAGTGAAGTTAAACACACATAAAACATTTAATGTGAAATGGGGCAAATATGCCAAATTAACCTGAAATGCACACAAAAGCCTTTCAGCTCTGGAATCGATATTAATCATTTTCTAGAATTCAAGAAAAAGTCTGATGTGGTTAATTTAAAATTATATTTTATTATAGAGAACAAAAATATCCCACAGGATTCAAGGTATCAGTTTACACTCCTGCCACTCCTTTTTGCTGCCAGGGTCACCAAAAAAAAAAAAATATATATATATATATTGGCCGGGCGCGGTGGCTCAAGCCTGTAATCCCAGCACTTTGGGAGGCCGAGACGGGCGGATCACGAGGTCAGGAGATCGAGACCATCCTGGCTAATACGGTGAAACCCCGTCTCTACTAAAAAATACAAAAAACTAGCTGGGCGACGAGGCAGGCGCCTGTAGTCCCAGCTACTCGGGAGGCTGAGACAGGAGAATGGCGTGAACCCGGGAGGCGGAGCTTGCAGTGAGCTGAGATCCGGCCACTGCACTCCAGCCTGGGCAGCAGAGCAAGACTCCGTCTCAAAAAAAAAAAGAAAAAAAGAAAAAAAAATATTGATCTGGTATTAAAAATCAGTTGACTTCACTTCTTTCTGAACAGGTATTCTTTGACCGCTAAGCACTGGCTAGTCTTACATTTCTCTGGTGACAACATGAAGAGATAAATAGACTATTCAAACAGGGCTCTTCACGTTACATTAGCGGAATAAATAGTGATGTATGGGCCTCTTTTCTCAAGCACTGCCTTAGCTTGTAAAGATGAGAGTGAGGAAGATGGGGCTTATGAATCCTATTTGAATATTTAAATAAACACAAAATAACATTCCTGAAGATGGTTAAGTGGAAAAAGAAGGTATGAACAATTTGTCTTTTAATTGTAGCTTTTGGGGCAACAAAAAATCCCCCAAGAAACTTTTGAGATTCAAGGGTCAAGTGAAATCACAGAAGAAAAAAAATTAATTTGTGGTTTTATAAGCAGTATCCAGAGGACATGGGATGCCAGTCCTGTAAGACTTTGGTAGGCTGCAGAACCAGCACAAACCAATTCACCTAAAGTGAAGTATATTATCAATAACTAACTGTGATCACTTTTTGGCCTTCCGGCTAAGATCAAGTGTAATAACTAACTTTGCTTTGGGAATATTTCACAATGAATTTTTGCCCTCTTTAATCTGCTTTAAGATTCTGTGCTCAATTTCCAGTATATACTGTACTTGCAGAAAGGGAGGAAGTTCTGAGCTAGGTTAAGTGCCTGTGGCTAACTACAGATGTATTAACACAATGTAATTAGGTCATCAAACAGCCTCATGCTTATTAGGTACCAATATATAAAAGAAGGGGAACAGGTCTTGACCTACCCATCAGCCCCAGTCCCTACTGTCTTGGAACTGGGATTCTGAGACATCTCGGTGGCTTCTACACATTACTGGCATAATTACAAAATCCAAAGTTTTCTACATGTAAATTAGAGATTGTAGCAAGGAAAAGAGAGTAGATGAAGTCCCATGTGTCATGTATTAGTCAGGATTCTCTTTTCAATTTTTTTTTTCTTCATTCTGTTGCCCAGGCTGGAGTACAGTGCCACTATCTCAGCTCACTGCAACCCCCACCTCCCTGGCGCAAGCGGTCCTCCCACCTCAGCCTTCCAAGTTGCTGGGACTAGAGGCATGTGCCACCATGCCTCGCTACTATTTGTAATTTTTGTAGACATTGGGTTTGGCTGTGTTGCCCAGGCTGGCCTCAAACTCCTGAGCTCAAGCAATCTGCCCACCTCATTCTCCCAAAGTGCTGGGATTAGAGGTATGCGCCACCACTCCCAGCAGGGCAGGATTCTTTTGGGACAAAAAGAAGGGATGTGTTTATTTGTTCACATAAACACATCCCCAGGAATGTTAAGGCAGAACTGGTACAGTCCTACCTTCCTGTCGGCAGTTTTACTTTCTGTGGTTTCAAGTTATCTGCAATCAACTATGGCCTGAAAATAAGTGACTAGAGTGCGATATTCTGAGAGTGAGAAAAAGACCACAATGATTAACTTTCTACTACAACATATTGTTATAGTTGTCCTATTTTATTAGTAGTAACTGATCTCTTACTGTGCCTAATTTATAAATTAAACTTTATTGTAAGTATGTATGTATAGGGAAAAACAGTACAAACAGGGTTTGGTACTATCTGTAGGTTTAGGCATCCACTGGTGTCTTGGAACATATTTCCCATGGATAAGGGGAGACTAATGTATAGGCCTTTCCTTCTCCAGTGTTGGCTTCATTCTCTCAGAACGAAGATGACAACCTGGCTGTGGAAGGTGGCCTCAGGAAGCTCCCAACCTAGTAATCAGAGAAGAATGAGAGAATTGCCCCATTAGGACCAGAAAAATCCCTAAATTATCAAAGAGAGGGACGTGATTCTGTCAAGTATCCATTCCTGTATTACCCCTGTGGCCAAAGGGGATTAACTATAACTAATCCAGTTAAAAGGGAGGAAGAGTTGCTGCACAGACCAAAAACAAGAGCCTCCATGTACTGAAATGATACAGCAAAGAACACATATTTACGAATTATAACCAACCAGTGTAAATTGTATTAGAATTCTCAGAAGATCAATATTACTTAACTTTCCTGTGAATAATACTCTTGCCTCTTACTAAGTAGCACACTATCCCTAATATTAAACCAAGGTGAAACTCAGTCACTGAGAGCTGGGCGTGCTGCACCAGATTGCTTTCCCAGTGGTAGCAGCAGATATGCTGAACCTCATACTCTTTCTCTTTATTGCTTTGTTATTATTAGTGCCTTAGACTGAGTTTCTCCAGAACTGATCATGAGACAAGAATCTGAGTGCAAATGGATTAGTTGAGAGAGGGGCCCAGGAAGCACCATTAGGGGAGAGTGGAAGTAAGACAGGGGGAAAAAGAAAGCTAATACAAGAAACATTTATAAGAATGCTACTGCCTCAAGCAAGTGGGGCTCAAATCCACGGGGAGGGGGTGGTGGCGCTCTGGAAAACAGCATGGAACATGCTACCCTCAGAGTTTTTGCACTTACAAGGTAGGAAGCTGGAGAATTTATCCTCAAATTCCCACTGTTATTGGCTAAACATTGTTCCTAAAGGCAATAATTCCTGACACTTTAGGCCTACACTCTACATGAGCAAGAGAAAGCCCCAGAGTGCAGAGTAAAAGGCATGTGAAATAGAATAACCTTAGCACATACGAGAAGGGTGAGTCCCAGAGGATGCAACCAAAGCACACAGCCTTGGCCAGTACCAGTAACACACACTTATGAAAACATGCCTTCATTTATTCAAATACTTACCAAGCTCCTATTATGTGTGAGTTTTCTTCTAGGTGATAAGCATACACTCAGGGACAAAACAAAGATTATTGTCTTATTTAATACCCAGCACAACTGGGCAGGGCAGGGGCAGATTCTAGGGACTACATGTCATAATCCTCTTCACAACAGCAACTTCAAATGTGGCCCCTAATCTTAAGAGTAGTAGCAGGGTCATCAATATTGGGCTTCCCCATCACTAAGTCAGGTGTGTTGAGGTCTATGATCTAGTAATGAACCTGAATCAGAAATGGGATATCAGATAGGTATTGGAAAAGCGGGGGAGCTTACATCATAGGACAGTGAATTATATTTTGTTTAGGAAACTCTTTGGGGACATCTTCTCTGTGGTGGCTTGTGTCCAGAGGCACTGCAGAGTTGCCTGATCTAACTCTTGACAGTTGAGTGGGGCATGCAGCTTCTGGACATGGAAAGGACTAAAGTTAATTTGCCCATCTGGGGATTGAACTGGCATCAGTGACTTCAAATGTGCCCTGCAGAGCCCAAATGATCTCCATTACAAACACAGAACACTCCGCCTTCCAAATGCCACAGAATTCCATTTTATCGGCACTGGCAGGGTAAAGCAGAGTATTTGCCAAAACTCCAGACATGGGGGGTTATTTGTAAAACCTTAGAGTATTATCAGGTGTTACTTTAAATAAACCATTACACTTGTATAGAAAGTAACAAACTATGTGGTCTAAGTAAAGGACAAGTTATCCCTATTCCAAAAATAAAGTGTAAATAAGTAAAGCAATTTTACACTGTGTCCTGAACATCTATGTACATAATTTAGAATTTGCTAAAAGGTAATTTTATCTGTGTTGATTATCTTTACCATTTGGCATTTCCCATCTCAGGGCAATGAGTACAACTTCACAAGTCCAGTTCTGCTTAGCTGTGAGAACTCAATTCCACTAAAGACTTAAACAGAAAATTAAAAGTCTGTGAGAATTGGGATGAGTCCTGTCTGTCTTATAGCGGCGTGAACAAATATATGTGGCACATGCCCTTAACAGACATTATTAATTGATCACCTCTCCCTTTCCCACTGAACCTAGGCTCAACCTTAGAATCCGTCACAGCACAGCTCTCCCCTTGGTCATGACTGGCCTTCCAGAACTGGGTACTCGAGATGAAGCCTACTTGACACTTAGGATACATTTATAGAGCCTGGTTCCCTCAGTACTATACTCCCCTCTCACAAAGAGAAAGAGAGAGGAAAAAAAGAGAAAGAGGAGAGCAGGGAAAGGATGAGGGAAGGAATGAGAGGAAGAAAGAAACTTTGAACCAAGTATCTCTTCCTTTGCTGTGGGGACATTTCAAGGAATACTCCATTTTAAGCATATTATAGCAGCAAAAAGCAAAAACCACTATCAAGAGGGGTTCACAGTTTATGGTTGCCCACCCTGAAACTGCAGCAGCTAACTTTCTTGGGAAAACTCAGACAGACTCATTCTTTCCAAAAACAAGGAAAGAAGAAAAAGAAATTCCCACATCCTTAAGATAACTGAGAAGCTCCCAGTAGGAGTAAACTGCCCAAATAAATTTCAAGGGCACCCCCTTTGGAAGGAGAGTTAAGAAACAGCACATGTACAAAGAAGGATTAAGATTCCAAATACTGTCTTTTCTCCAACTTGATTTTTCCTTCTTGTGCCCTTACTTCTCAAACAACTATTCCGTTTGCTATATCACCCAGAAGTCTGTGACTGGATCTCCCTCGGAGTCCAAGGGGCTCTGGGTATGAGAAAGTAGTCTGAAATAAATAATTAATTTATTTATTTATGTGTGTGTATGTGTGTATATATATAGGATTTACTATAGAAAAAATATTTTATATTTTATATATATTAAAAAATAAAAATATAAACATAAAAATACAAAATGTATATTTATATTTTATATATAGATATAAAAATATATGATTATATAAATAATATAGACTAAAATATATATTTATATATTTTTTCTATAGGAAATCATATAGATATAGATAGATAGATAGATACACAGATAGATAGATAGATAGATAGATAGATAGATAGATAGATAGATAGGACTGCTTTTCCTGAAACTCTGTAAAAGTTTTCATCATACCAGCCACTTCTTGTGATGACCCAGATCATCATTCACCTGGTATAAATGAGCTTGGCTGTGAACAAGGTTAGAAATTAGAGCCAAGGATGATCTATTAGTCCATCTTGTGTGTTTCATGGGACGAAAGCAAATCTGTTTCTCTAAAGAGTTTTCTTGAATGGTTTTCCAAGTCCAACTTGAAATCACATTCACAATCTTGTCATTTTCGTCTTTTCTGCAGCACACCAGTAATTAGTTGTTTTAATACTTCATGGCAATGATATCTAACATGAAGGTGAACTGTATTAACACACAGCATCACCCAGTTTTATACTGCAAGCTCATTTCCAAGCATTATTTGTTTTTATAAATTTGAGCTAGGATGACTTTTTCCTCACTGCCTTTAATTACTAAGGAAAGCTTAATTATGCACTTTTTTTCAACAATCTGGCACTAAAAATCCTGAATTGCTTTTGTAGTAATTTGAAAGACGAGTTTGGGACTATTAGGAGAAATTCACATTAGGCATTTCTCTACATGGCCTACTTATATTTTTCCAAGTGAAGGGATAGTTAAAGGAAAGAAAAACTTGGGGTACTAGAGATGTCTGTCCCATCTAAAGTCTTATTTTCCTTTTTCCTGTACCAGAAGCCTTCAGTACATTTTAATAACACAGCTTGCAATATATTTTAAAAAGGGGAACAAGCTGCAACCTGACCCACTAGAGAAAAATGCCTCATGTAGAATCTTGAATGAATGTATGCCTGCAGGAATCCCTCTCTTTTGTTTCCTGGGTAATTATTTCACACATTTGGGAGGTTTATAGGGAATGTATATCTGCATATCGGCTTTTCAAGTAAAAAGTGTGAGGCTCTGACTCTTCCTGGAAGTCTGGAAGGAACAGAACATATGAAATTCCCAGGCAGCTTCCAAAATTGAGCCAGAGATACTGCAGGTCACCTTCAGTGTTGAATATTCGAAAGTTAACTTCGTTAAAAATGCAGAAACAACCCGAGAATATATCTGACTTTACCTTTTAAAAGTAGGACTAAAAATTTAAGAAGTTTCATGAATGACTCTCCTACCTCTCTTTGATATTTCTTTGTTTGGTATTTCTCCCATCTCTTACGCCCTGGTGGAGTCTATTGTTGGTTTATGTGAAACATTATCGAATAAAGCAAAATTGTAAACATTTTCTTTTTAAATAAATAGACTTTTACCTCAACATTATAATCACAGCATCTCTCATTCATCCATTCACTCATTTATTCACCCATCTATTCATCATTCACCCATTCATTTATTCAATCAGGTATTTTCTGAGTTCTATGTGTCTGGCGCTCCTCTAAGCAGTGGGAACACACATGTCCCCTGTTCTCATGAGCTTACAGTCTTCTGGAGAAGATGGATTTTAATCAAATCATCACACTTAAGCGTGAGGATTTCAAACTGAGATAAGGATCTCAAAATAAAGGAGCAAACACCCAAAAGATCAAGGATGACTTCCCTGTGGGGTCCTGAGCCAAGGGCTTCATCAGAAGCAGAGGTTAAGTAAGTAGGAAGTAGGACAAGCCCTCCAAGATAGGGGAACGCAGTTAGGTCCTCGAGCAGGAGCAAACAGGGGCAAACTCCCAAAAGTAAAGGACAGGTGGTATTTGCTGAGTCACTCTAAGACAGATTCTCCCACCTATGCTGACAGCATGCATAATTTCAGCTCAATGAATACAAATGAATGCTCTAAGCATTTTCTAGATTCTCTAGACTGTGCACATTGAGAGGCAGTTTGGGGTAGGGATGATGGAGGTCTGGCCATTACAAAGAGGTTCTGGGAAGGGGAGCCAATCTGAAGTACCTGGAAATTGGAAAAAATAGATGAACAGTGATTTTTCTCGGCCTTCCAATGGCAGACAAATTTCCTTGCGGGAAAGGCAGATATTCTCATTTCAAGCCAGGCCCCCCTGTCCCCACTTCAGCAGATGAGGAAACTGTGAACTCCTGAGTTCCTGGAAATCTTTGAGAATATGGAGATAGCCTTTTTACTAGGTCAATTTAGCTGCAGAGGGTATGAGATGGCTGACTTCTCCCTCACATTAGGACTTCCATTCCAACCCTCAGCCAGTACCTAGGGAATGAAGCAAGGCCCCAGCTTTAGTTCTACTTAAAGTGAGACATTGCTTGCTCTTTCATACTCAGGTTAATATTCACTCCAACAATGAGTTCAGAAGTGACTGTGGGAAGACAAGAGACATTCCAAATAACTACCTCACCATGGCACGGGGTGTCTGAGGGCTGGGCATGTTAGAGTCTGAGATATCAAAATACAGTATAAAGAATGTTTTATTTCGCAAAACAATTGCATTCTACAATCTATACCTAAGTAACAGGAAGAGAGCAGATCTTATTATGTCCCTTCGACAAGAAGAACATCTGCACTGAGTTGGGTGTCTTCATAGGGAGTCATTCTCAGGGAATGTGAAGCTTCCTACCTGTCACCAGACCTCCCTTCCCCTGTAAATTTCCACATTGATTTATTCTAAACAAATTGTGTTCAACTGCCCAGATTCCATTATATCAAAAAGACATACTCCTCTCCACAAATATCAGAGATAGAAAGAGACAGACAGATAACAGAGGATTACTTTCCAGTAGCAGGGGCTCCTCCCTACTCTTCCTCCACAGAGAACTTTATTTCTAGTACAAAGTAGAAGAAAGGGTCAAGAGATGGATGAGAAGACAAACTTAGCAAAGCTTTATTTTTATGCTGATTTGTTGTTTTTAACCTTTAGTGGGAAGTAATAGGAAACCTCATACTCTATGAAGCTTTTTTTAATCTGGTGGTAGTTTTTAAAAAGACATCAGCTAAAATATAAATATAAATTTAACCATGGATGATTGTAATTTCCTGCATTATATTTTTATGTATTTTCCAAAAGTATCTGTAATGAGCAAGTATCATCTCTGTAATCAGAAAAGAAACTATGAAAATGTCCCCAGTGAGATCTGTGTTTGCTCGCAGGGCTCTATTTGGCATGATGAGAGTGAGGGGGACGATCTGAATGTTTTCAGTGCCAAGCACCATGTTTGCCTCAATCGTGAGCAATTCTAATTCTTTTTCCTGTGGATTTGTATCAGTTACTAGTTCATTTAAATCAGCTATTAAAGGAATAAATGTGAATCTTAAAAATACATTTAGAGAAAGTATATTGTTCTAAATTAAGCAAGCAGTTGGCATTGCAAATCATATGGAAGCAGATGAGGGGAACCTGCTCTTACCAGATCTCAATCCACTTTGAAAACTGCTTACTCCTTAACTTGGCTCCCTAATTAGGGCATTTTATCTTTCTGAGCATTTACCATTACTGCATCATAACTCTTGTCTAGCAGTCTGTGAAGAAATAATTAATAATAATCCACACCAGCCAAAAGTAGATACAGCAACATGAGCCAATAACTAGGTTGGTGTGATGTGGCTCGATGGCCACTTGGGAAAAAACAATGAGAGGGTTTTCACTGACCAAAGAGGTTTAACAAATGACACTTAAGTGATCTACTGGCATTTTAGAATAGAGGCAAGACTGCTCACTTATTAAGTCATTTTAAAAAATAGTCATTATGAGCTTTTGCCATAAATCAAGATCAAAAGACTCCAGGAAATAATTTTTTATAATTCATAAACACATAGTAATGTTGAAAGAAGGACTCTAGAGTTGAAGAGGGTTATCAATTACATTTTCCAGTTGTCTTTCCCAGAGACGACATTCCTTCCATGAGTTCAAATCTTAAAAATCAAGAGGAGGTATTCTGGGTAAACTTGAGGATTGACAAGACTTCAGCAGACTATCAGCTCCATGAGATCAAGGGCCACATCTGTTTTATTCAGCAAGAAGCAGCATTAGGCCATGTGTGACAGTGGGTGTTACTCAGCAGGTGCTCAGTGAATAACGAATGGATGAATGATATTGTATAGTAGTGTCTGATATTGCAAACAGAAAACCACAGCTTTTGTCAATGTAAATTTACACGGTAAACATAATACCATATAGACTTTTAGTGATATTTTGGTATTTAGAGAAAAGACTAAGATCTTCTCCAGGTAGAAAGATATTTTGTCAAGTATTTGCTGTGTGCATTTGACTTGTTTTGGCCTCCAATGGAAATGATCCTGATAGATATCTAGGTTCTACTGGGTTCCACAGCAATCCTTTAGCTAATGGGGTCTTGTATTCAACTTGTATTTATCACATCCTTCTAATTTCACTTGTCTCACCCTGGCTGTTATTATAATCCCAAGTGGACAGATACATTAGCACCCCAGGCTTAAGTGTCATCCTATTCACGAGTATCAGGTTATTCTCTAGGAAGTACCTTTCTTTTCATCTCAGTCCCTTCCTCATTCCTTCCATCAGTCCTGAATACTTTCGGAGTCAAATTCTGAGAGCAGACCCAGGCTCCTGAGGCTTTTTATGCTCAGAACCTGAAACTGCTCAACAGGTGCTTGTCTCCCTGATCCTCTTCACACAGCCACATGTCAGCCAAGATGCTCAACTCACTACTGCCACCTTTTACCTAGGTTCATGCCAGTCCCTTCACAGAGAAAGAGAAACACAGACGGAGAGAGAAACATAGAGTCTTGAGTCCCTGGATCAAGCCATATCTGAAGTCAGAAATTTCCCTTGAACTGTTTAATTGTGTGATCATTTACATCCATTTACTGTAGCCAGTTTGGATTTTCTGACACTTGCAACTGAAAGAGTCTTCATGTATGCAGGGAAAAGGAGATGAGGGAGAGAGGAACATAAAAATGAAGTAAAAAGGAACAGAGGAAGAAAACAATGAAAGATTTGTCCAGGGCTGTAGAACTAAACAGTATGGGATAAGAATACAGAGCATGAAGCCCAGAGTCCAAGCCTCTTTCCCCTACTACTTCCCTTCAGAAATTAGTACTATTACTCATTGCCACACATTGTACTTTAAAATCCAACCAAATGAGACATATATTTGCCCTGAGTAACTTACATTGTTTTCTTGGGGTGGTACATTTAAGAATTACTTTTACAATGAGGCTTCCCAAGGGGTCTATAGATGCCAGTTTTAATTTAAATAAACACTAATGCTAAAATCAATTTGTGGGATATTTCAATTGGATCGATGGGTACAGTCTTAACTAAATCCAAAGTATTTGCCTATTAGTGCTTCTTTAGAAGTATATACCAACACCACATCAGGATTTTCAGAAAACTACTACAAAGACATTATTTCCAGAGACTGGATCAAACAGCTGATGATCAAAACATAAGGCAAGAACTAGTATTTCATCTTTGAATTCAGAGTACCTGATTTCTACTAAATATCAATTAGAGTTTCTCCCATAGGAGATCCCACTTTGCGCCTCCTTCATTTTCTTGGTTTCATAGTGCTTTGTGCAGAGAACAGCAGAAGTAAGGCAGAGGATACAGCTGTCATCTGTGCCACAGACATTGACATGCAGCTTAGTCACAGAACAGAGAGAATGTGAAAGTCACCATCATACCCTTGCAACAGTGTCAGCATAAAGACTCAGGTCCCAGATATGAAGGCAGGACTGAAAGTGCTTCTGGCTACAATGACACGAATCTACCACACACTTGCCGACTTTTTTCAAACTGATGATATTTTTCTTTAAACACTGGATTTAGTTATTCTACCCATAAGAAGTCCAGGTCATTAATGAAATAATTTTCTACAACATATTTCATCCTACTAGCAGTTCCTCCCTCTCTAATGTTTCGCTTAGGCCATCTCCCTCTTCTCTTCTGGTAGAACAACTTCAATAGGTAAGAAAGTTTTCTTATGTTCAGGAAATTTCTTTAACCACCAAAATCCATGGTGTTTGCTTTTCATCTTGAACTCACTCCTTGGTTGTTACGACATGTTGCCTCCTATTTCTGGTTATCTATGTTAGTTTCTTGCTCTTCCTACAGAATTGTAACTCCCTGAAAGACGGGTACTGAGTCTCACATAGCTTCTTCACCCGGAGGTTATAACATCCTACAAAGCAGGTGATCAATACATGTTTTAAAGAGAAAACTGGTTATTCCTGGACTATATTAAAACAGTGGTGTGAATATTCTAAAATAACACCAATGTGACTGTGGAATGCGTTTGTCATTTAAGAGAGGTGTTCACTCAGCCTAAGAATGGGAGGATTTATGAAACCTCAAATCCCAATTTGCAAACAGCCTCTCTACCTTCCCAGTTTACAAAACTCTACCTGAGAGAAGGTGTCTTCTCTCAAACGAAGACTTCCAGATCCTGTTCTCCACAGACAATTCAATGTGGTTTAAAAGTTGCTGCTGGGAGCTGAGCTTATTTGCCACATTCTGATGAGGTTGGCGCTATCAAAACCAGCCTGTGGGAGCTCATTCACTAGGGCTCCACCATTTTCTTGATGTTGGGGATGTCATGGGGTCTCAGTTCCTGTTCAACTCTGCCTCTGACTGGATTCTAGGTCTTGGGCAAGTTACTGCTTCCCTCTGAGCCTCAGTTACTTCATCTTTATAAAATTCCTGGCACCACAGCGACCTCACTCAATGCTGGGGAAAATTAATACTATTGATAGTGTTAATAATTAAATAATAGCTAACATACACTGAGTCATACCATATTCTAGGCACTGTCATAAGTCCCATACCTCCCTCAATTCTTACTATTCTCGTAACAACTCTATGACACCAAGCACCATCATTATGTCTCTTTTACAGATGAGGCAAGTGAAGCTCAGAGATGTTAAATAACTTGTCCAGGATCACGGAGCTAGGAAGAAGAAGAGCAGTATTTGAACCCTGGCTTTCTGGGTTGCAAAGTATTACTCCCTGTACTATTCTGCCTTACAGAAATAAGATAAGCCATGTGACACAAAAACCTTTATAAACTGCAAATTATTAAACCACTGCAAAGTATTATTATCAATGCAAATAGATGCTCATTACATTTATTATAAAAAAAATAGGTAACCACCAACCCGTTTAGGGAAGGTACATAGACCTCTGTCAGCAATACTCAATCCATCTGCAGAGAAACAATTAGAATTGCATTAACACATCATCATAGAAGAAGTTCTCTTGACACCATTTCTGCCAAAGAACTCATTCTTTCCTGAAATTTGAAAAGGCAAAAAGAAAAAAATCCCAAGCCGCATCTGACAATAGGAACAAACACTTCTCACAGCTCTGGTAATGCAACACTTCTGAAAGAACAAGTTAAGGAACGTACTTCCACTGCCCTCATTAGCTGACAGCCTGCGTGGGGACTGCAAACCAGCTACACATTCAAAACAAATCTCAGGGAAGAACTCACACCACAAAGCCTATTTCTATTTGCAAGTAAAATGATGGCCTCAAGTGTCCTTCCATAAAGCTGTGTGGTACCAAATCCAAAGCCCAAACTGGTTACAAAGGGTTGCCATTGATAAGACATGGAATTTCAGGTCCACCTGCCATGGGCCAAGGAGGTATAAAGCTCAGAACATGATATGCAGTTTTTAAGCCCTCCTTTCACCTTGTCTATGCACTAAGTTACTTTGATGCCACACCTGTTTCTACTCTGCCTGGAAGCCCTGTCTGCACAACAGATGGCAGAGTGTTTGCCTAACAAATGTTCTTGTGAGTCAGTATAAGAAGGTGGTGGTGGGGATTGTTGTGGGTACAAAAGGAGAGAGGCTCTTCCAGGGTAGCAGAGAACCATCGACCTCCAACTTAGCTAGGGAAACTTCCCACCCAGTGAGGGTCTGGGTATGTCTGAGCTCTGAATGTTCCCAGCTCTGTTCATCCCTCCTGACAATCTTGTCCAGCATAGGACAAATCTGCTGCTGCAAGAGGAAATTACAAAGAAAATCTGACACAGGCATTTAGAAAAAAAAAAATACAACAGAACAAAACCTTATCAAATTTAAAAGTTAACTTCAAATTCAATTCTAACTCTATCTCCAACTTGGCTCTCTTGAATCTAACTGAAGATTCGACTTTCTTAACTCTAAACTTAACCCTTGCATCCCAACTCCTAGCTTTCACCTCTCAAGTGTCTTAACTCTCACTTAAAGTCAAACTTAGTCTCTTGAGGAGGTAATTAAACTTCAACAACTAATTGGAATGAGTTCTTGCGAACTGAGAGCTTGGCTTATCATCACATCCGGTCTTCAGAGGTTAAGAAAATTCTCACTTTCTGTTATTGTAAACCTAACACCAGAGTAATGTTCTATTTCAGCTATGATGGTAATATTTTTAAAATTATGCTATTATCCACTTAAAAAATTCCATGATGCAAGGTATAAAGTAACAAAATGCTCCTTGATGGTGAAAGCACGTCTTAGGCACCATGCTTTGCAGACAAACTGCGTATCTGGAGGAAATCTTCTCCTCCCACCCTAAACCACACATAGCACCTGGTAGACCTCAGTCTTCAACATAAAGAACCAACTAGGCACATTCCATTTCATTTGACTCACTTGCTTAGATGGCTTAGGAAACCAACCTGCTCAACATTAGTAAGTCTGGGCCCATTAAAAGGGGGACTGACACTAAACTGAAATCCATTTTAATCTCTTCTCCAGGGTTTTCCTCGGACTCTCTAATCAGCCTTTCCTCTTCACAGGAGTAAGGCCAAAACTACTATAGATAAAGAAGAAGGGAGCGAGATGACGTTCTTTTTTTCTTTTTTCTTCTTTTTTGAGAAGTAGTCTCGCTCTGTCTCCCAGGCTGGAGTACAGTGGTGCGATATTGGCTCACTGAGAACTCCGCCTCCCGGGTTCACGCCATTCTCCTGCCTCAGCCACCCAAGCAGCTGAGACTACAGGCGTCCACCACCACACCAGGCTAATTTTTTGTTTTTTTTTGTTTTTGTTTTTGTTTTTTTTAGTAGAGACGGGGTTTCATTGTGTTAGCCAGGATGGTCTCAATCTCCTGACCTCGTGGTCTGCCCACCTTGGTCTCCCAAATTGCTGGGATTACAGGCATGAGCCACCACACCCAGTGAGATGATGTTCTTTTTGAGGTCCAGGATGACACTGGCTTTGTCCATGGTTTTCATCATAGAAATTGAAGTGAACATGTAGTGGGTTCTCAAAAAAACAAAACAGGTGAATAAACACAGTGTGTGCTAAGCACCGTGCAGAGACCTCCCCATTCATGCTCTTATTTAATACTCACAAAATCCTGACAGCAGGGGGTATTATTATTCCACTTTTGTAACCAAGAAAACAAATGCAAATAGCTAATAGTGGACAGAGTCAGATTTAAATACTTAAAGCATGCATTTCCCATGAGTGAGAGAAACATTTTGCAAACAAGGGTAGAATGTGGCTCTTTGTGACCTGCTTCAAAATTCACCCCATCATTTAGGCAAAAAAGACAATGTTCCCTGAATATTCAGTTGGAAGATAACAAGTCAGGGAAATTCAGTCTAGCAGTCCATGGGTAGACCTCAGGAGAATAGGAGGTCCCTGAAATTAAATGCAACATTTTGTGTGTATGTGAATTTTCCCATGGAAAAAGTCTGCAGCTTTCGAATACTTAAAAGATTCTATGATCCTCCCAGCCCACAAAATTTAATGAGTTAGCTGCTTTTAATTAAAATTATGCTTCTAATTGTCATCCCCAAAGAGTCCAAAGGGCTCCAGATGCCCTTTGTATGCCTACTGAAAGAAAAATGATTAGCATGAAAGCCTGGTGGGTATTAGACATGAGAATAGTCAGTCAAACACCTTAGGTATGGAAAGCACCTGCAAAGATCACTACTTAATGAAGAATAGTAACTGAGAATTTATTCCATTGCTAGCATTCGTCCACAGTGAGATTGAGAAGCCATTCTATTGCTGACCAGATGGTCCTGAGAATAGTGAAATGACAGAACCTCTGTATCACTCATCAGATTCACTGCTCTTCAAAATATGAAAAAGAACCAACAAAATCCTCATTACGACAGTGCCTACAAACAAGATCCCTCTGATCGTTTCATATTCTACAAACTTCATCTGCAACAAGAATGTCCAGACCTGAGGCTCTACACTTGGTGAAACCATGCTCATGTTCAAAAAACATTTCCTGAGAGCCTACTATATTCTAAGTACTGCAATAAATACTTGTTCCTATACCATCTGGATGCCCTCATGTGATTCTAGGCAACACGTTTAAAATAGAACAGTCATCAACTAGAGAACCCTGAGGTTGGAGGAACCAGTTTGGGAAAAGGGTAAAAATCATGCCATGTACACAGCCAGAGGCACTGATGATTCTTTAAAGGGAGAATAATACATTTTCTTTCAACTTCTACAAAGTTTCTAGGTAGAAGAAGAAATAGAGAATCAATCCAAATTACCAGAGAAGTCTGAAAGAGGACCACAGGGCAAATATTTCAGAGAAACAAAGTGCTGGTTCACAATGATAAAAAGAAAGGAAATGAAAAAGCAAACTATTCTAGCCGGGGTTACTCAACAATGGAATAAGACAGCTGGTAAAATGTTAGTCGTTGCTGGAGGAATTTGAAATGCATTTATATATTAAAAGCACTAAAGCTATAACTATAAAACCAAAAGATGGGTTAGTACAAGATGATTGTCCTAAAATACAAAGAAACACACACAGTCAGTATGTGAACCTTAAAAACTAATGTTGGTTATTCTGTTTAAAGAGAAGAATGTGATGTTCACAAATCAACTTATCACAAATTACATGCTTACTCTATTAATGTAATGACTTTGGGAGTTGACTCATAGTCTTCCTTGACCTAATAAGCATGCTGAGTATCATCAATTAGGTTTGCAATTAAAATTACAATTTATCTAATAACCCCCCTCTACCCCCACCTTTTTCTAAGGCTCAGGAGACAGCAGGGTGATAAATATAAGCCCTTCTGCTGTGGTTATCTTTCTATTTTTTTAAGTATTTCTATTATGTATAATTTTTTAAACCTTAAATTTCTTCCCTATTTGTAAGTTTCAGCAAAATTTAGTCAGGTTTCAACACAGAGTATCAAGGGATAATTAGGACAGTTAGCAGTAATTTATCATTTCTCAGCTGGGTTTTCATGCTTTCGCTGACTGCCTGTAGAAATCTGTTGGCCAGTTCTACACAGATCACTATGAAATCTGCTTTATCTTTGTGCAAATTGCTTTTCTGTTTTCCTAAAGTGAGCTAAAAGATGAGCCAATCCATTCCTGAAAATCTAGCCACTGGTGTGCTTGTCATCAGAGTGCAGCTGAGGCCAGGGCCTCAGATGAACGGCTACAGTGGCTAACGGATGATGCAATGCCATTGGAGGCTTTTCTCCAGCCTGCTGTGGGTTAGAAATTTAAACCAGGCAGCTTGACTTCAGGTTAGATCTTCACAAAATACTACCAGGAATCTACGAACGTGCCAATACACATTTTATGGAGCAAATATTGCCTAGTAAGCCACCAGAGAAGAAAAGCCTAGAAAAGGCAGAGACACTAGTTCTATACCACTTCCACTGAAAAGACGGATTTTATTAAGCCTGAACCAAAAAGGGAGGACCTCGTGTTCTTTAGAGAGATTCATTTACTAGATGGTGAAAAATGAATGCTCTGGGTAATTTCATTTTGAATTGATTTATTTCTAAATAGGGGGAAACTGACACTTGGTGAAGGAAGTAAAAAGCGGTTCTCTGGAAAAAGCCAGCCAGTCTCAGGTATAATCCAATTATTCCAACACAGGAAATAAGGACACAGAGGGAAGGGTGGAAGGTCACCTGAGAAAGTCATTCCTTGCAACGAATACCTTCCTCTCCCCTTCCCTACAGACTTTCAGAGAAGTATAAACTGACCCATATTTCCAGTTTATTTCTGACACCTAAACCTAATCAAAGTCCACTTTTTAGAAATCCAATAGTTATTCGCAATTAGATTGCACAGCAAATTAATCATAAATTTCTCTATCCCAGCCCTGCTTGTCACATTTCTAAAATACAACTTGCCTCCCTCCGGCACTTTATTTAAATCTCTGAGGCCAGGCTCCAAAGCAAGTTATAGATCTGATAACTTGCTAATGTGGCCACAGTAATTGTTTTGAGCCATATTTATGATTTTATTGGATCTTACAACAATCAATAATAATCCATTGATGTCTCTGACTCTGGGGTTTTCTCGCAGTCGACAAATGGGGCAGCGGATTCATTTTTAATATACTCACTTAGCACTCCCTCCCTGGGAGAGAGAGCCCTGCATATTTTAATAAAGGGCAAGAAATGAATGGCATTGGTACACATACTTTACCCTGAAAAACTAGCTGCAGGATAAGATTTAATGCTAAAAAGAAAGGAGAGACTAGACTAACAGGGCCCATTTTGTGCAGTACTACCATCGTTAAAGTTAATGGAATTACCGTGTGGTCATGCACCAGAGGGAACCTATTGGAAGTTAAGCTCTTCTAGGGCCATTGATTCACAGACTTTCACTCAAAGATTCCCACTGGCATGTGATGAGTATTGCAGATATGCAGAGGCACTTTAGAAATTGTTTACTCAAACTGCCAGTTAAACATATTAAGAAACAACAATAACTGAATATTTTAGAGTAGATAATCTAGTTGAACATGTCTTCTGTTAGACACAGCAAAAATTCCAACTCCAACTGGCTTAAACAATACAGGACTTTATTGGTCACCTAATTTTTTCAGGCTGGAGTTCAGTGGTTCAATTTCAGCTCGCTGCAACCTCCACTGCCTCCTGGGTTCAAGCGATTCTTGTGCCTCAGCCTCCCAAGTAGCTGGGATTACAGGTGTGGGCCACCACACCTGGCTAATTTTTGTATTTTTAGTAGAGACAGGGTTTCACCACGTTGGGCAGGCTGGTCTTGAACTCCTGACCCCAGGTAATCCGCCCACCTCAGCCTCCCAAAGTGCTGGGATTACAGGTGTGAGTCACCATGCCTGGCCAGATCACCTAATTTAAATGTCTAGATGTAATGCAGGCTTCAAGTCTGGTTAATTCAACAATCCAGTAATGTCACCTAGTATCCAGCTTCTTTCTGTCTCTGCCATTCCAGCCTCAGCATCTGTTTTGTTCTGAGGCAGGATGCCCAAGAAATTATAAGATGACTGCTAGAAGCTGTTAGTTACCTGCTTTCTTGTTCATAAGCAGTAGGGGAGAAAACAGCCCATCCACAACCAATGCATGTAAGTCCTCCATGATGATGGGACTCCAATCCCTTACAGTGTAGGATTCCTAAAGTCAAGGGAATCCTACACTCTAAATAGCTTAGGAAAAGATTAATGAAAGTCATTACTGTGGCAGAGACAACTGACTTAGACTGGAATGGGCAAATTACAGCCCTCAGGCCAAATTTGGCCCACCAACTGCTTTTATAAATAAAGTTTTATTGGAATACAGCCATGCTCATTTGTGACAATTCATTTTCATATATTCTGTGGCTGCTTTTGTGCTGCAAAGTCAGTTATATAATTATGACAAAGACCATCTGGCCCTCCGAGCCTAAAATGTTTACTATCTGGCCTTTTACAAAAGAAGTCTGCCAACCCCTGGCATGCACCAAACAAGGTCTGCACCTGGAGCTAAACATGAGCTCAAACCCATCCTAACTTTATGGCTACTAAATCAAGAGGGAGGGTAGAAAGAACGCTAGAGTGACAACCACAGTGCCCAAGATATACATGGCAGAAAGTTCTTCAAGTTCAGAAAAGTGGGCTTAGAAACTAAAAAACCAAATCAATTTAGGAAACCTATCATAAGCACATGTGAAATACCCTCTGCCCTGAAACATACTCTGAGTATCATCAAAACATCAAATACACTTAAAATTGCATTACAATTCCTTACCACAGCATAAGTCCCAGTGTAACAGCTCCCTGCCTACCTCTTCACAGTTCTCTCCTGCCGCCACTCTCTCTACACTAAATTTCTGCCACGTGGTCTTCAACCATTTCCTAGAATATGCCAAGCTCATTCCCACTGCCATTTCCTCTTCCCAGAATGGTCTTTCTTCTCCAGCTCTTCACCTGGCTGGGCCCCTGTCATTCCCTGTTCTCAGTTTATAGGTTATCTCTTCAGTGGGCCTTTGATGACCACCCCATCTAAAGTAGCCACACCACCTCATTCCCCTTCCACCATGTCATTCCATTTCACAACGCCTTGTTTTAGGTTTTCTAATATTAACCCAAATCTGCAATATTTTATTTGTTCCCTTTCACGTAAGGGGAAAAAGACAATATGCTGAGAGTTTCTCCTTGGCTGTCTTGCCTTCCAGTTAAACCCAGTGCCTGGGAGTACGTGGCAAATAGTAGGCACTCAACAAACACTTATTGGAGTAATAAGTTAATATTAACTATAGAACTTCTACAACTTTTTCAGCCTTCCTCCATTATGGTGTTCATTTCAAAGTCTGTGCTTGAAAACAAGGACTATGTCTCATTCTTCTTAGGTTCTTGGGGCCTGTGACGATATCTGGCACATAGTAGGTGATAGAAGAACAAATTAATGAATGAATGCCAGATAGAAAAACATGAGTAGGCAGGATGCTCACTTCCTGGAAGGGAGGAACAGACTACTTTGGTAGTGAGGAAATCGAAATCAGAGCGATTCAGAACTAGAAGCAGCTACCTCACAGTGCTTTGAGTTTCCAGGTATAGAGGAAGAGGAAAGACAGACTTCAATGCTACAGGGGTGATTAACTGTCAAGTAGTAGATGATGCTAGGTGACTTTCAAGGTCACTTGCCCCTCTGGGATTTTCTTGAATTATCCCATGCTCTGAGTCTTTTCCTTAAGAGTGAGATGCATCGATGGCCATCTGATAGAGGAGCAGAGGTTGGAGTCACATTTATTCCTTCCATGGCTGAACAGTTTCATCAAACTTATACTGCTAGAACCTGATTACATCTGGGAATTTATACCATTTACAACCAACAGACGAATTTAAACGCAAATAAAAGCCCCTGTTGAGCTGTTTGTCAGGGCACCAGGATGGAAAGCATGATAAGAAAATATTTTGTGGGGGAACAGGTACTGATACATGGACCCCAGAGTGGGAGACTTGAATGTGAACATTAGGATAAATGAATTCCACCACAGAGTAAAAGAATATTTGGTGTGTTCACTTTGTTAACTCAATGTTGTTTATTCTTCTCAACCACCCTAGGCAAGGTCAACATCTTAAATAATTCCATCTTCATTTTTCATGTAATGACAGGAACAAGGAAAACTTGTTTAAAAGAATAAACTACCAGGGGAAGAAATGGAAGTTTTCATTACTGGAATCCAATAATATTATCTTTATGTTGAATAAGCCTAGGATTTCAAACCATTGTGTGTGTGTGGTTCTTTTTATTTTCCCCCTTCTCTCCTGAGGTTTAGGATTAATCTGATTGAGAAGGCTTCCAAAGATATATGCTTCAATTTCCCTGATTTTGGTAAACAAGAGGCTTCTTTGGAGAAGGGATCTATTAGACCCTTAGAGGTAGGATGGATGCCTCATGACATGTGAAGTTAAAATTTCAAAATGACCCTTTCCCAGCACTAACATAATTGACTTAGAAGGAGGGAAAGGATTCCTCACCATGTTTGGCCTTAGGGCCATTACAGAGTCTCATCATCCCAACATTTTTCACTCAAATGTCCTCAGGAAGGTCATTATTCTAATTCTTCCATGTCTGTGGCTCTGCAGGTTGCCTTGCCTATTATTCATTAAGCTGGTTTCCATCTGACCCTGGCTCAGCCATGAAATCCTTACCTTTTCCAGCTGCTTTTTGTGTCTTGAGAATTACTTTATTAATGACTTTGGCATAAAGGGTAAAAGAGGAGCGCCTGAAGGGGACTGAATAATTTGAGATGAGTATCGAGAAAGAATCAAGTCCAGGTCATCTAGACCAAGAATCAAAATATATTTATAAAAATAAATGAAATTGCAGTTGATATATCTGGGTAACCATCAGAATCAACTGTGGACCTTCCAAAAAGCGACTTCATGGGCCCCATCCTCGAGATTTGAAAATAGGAGGCATGAGAACTAGTTATACCTGCTGAAGATAATAAAGCAAAGAGAATACATTATAATAGTCATTTCTTAATGGAAAGGTCTTCAAATGGGGCCCTTGATTTTTCTTTTAAAATGCACTTTAAAATATAAATAATAGAATCAACAACCATGTACACATTACCCAATTTAAAAATAAAACATTGTAAAGCCGAAACCCCTGGGTACAATTCACATCCCACATTGCACTGCTTCCCTTCACTATCTCCACCCAGAGCTCAATGCTATCTGTGTCCTTCCTTCTAAGCCATATATAGATCTACATGTTTATAAATTTATTGGGCAGTCTAAAAGCAACCTGTTATTTTCTTTTATTATTTCCTGCTGTCAATAACTCCCAATCAAAAGTTTGTAACATTTAGGATCTGTTTCAGCTAAAAGGCCCAATTTCAATCAAGGCACACATTATTATATGGGCTTTCATTTCCCATTCTATATTTAAGGATGTGGTGTAGTCTAAAACAAATGGTTCCAGAGCACTTTAAGAGGCCAAGGCAGGAGGATCACTTGAGACCAGCCTGGTCAATGTGGTGAAACCCCATCTCTACTAAAAATACAAAAAATAGCTGGATGTGGTGACTCGAGCCTGTAGTCCTAGTTACTCAGGAGGATGAGGTGGGAGGATTATTTGAACCGGGGAGGCAGAGGTTGTAATAAGCCGAGATCGCGCCACTGCACTTCAGCCTTGGCCACAAAGCAAGATTCTGTCTCAAAAAAATAAAAATAAAACAAATGGCTCATCTACTGAGGCTGAATTGGCCACTAATATTTAATCAAAAGTACTGAATCTTTGTCACATGATTAATTGGGCTGCGTTTATTTATTTATTTACAGAATTGACAGTTTGGCCAGCCAATTATTTAGATATTACAGGTTTAAAACTTTGAAATTAGAATGAGCGAATTACCTGGAGTTAGAGATTTTTACATTTGATTTCCTAGGCTTCCTAGGCTTGAAACACACATAGCAAAATGGTGAGGTGGAGTAGTGGCTCCTTCAACGATTAGTTATTGAGCACTAGTATCCTATAGCAAAATGACAACAGTGAGTGACTGGCCTTACTACATCAATAAAGGGAAGAAGCTGACTGAATAATAACGCCTTACATTTAGGTGGTATTTTAGGGTCTACAAAACACCTGCCTTTCACAGGAGGTCTGATTTCACAGTGATTAAGTAGAAATCACAGGCTCTGAGCCTCAGGTGCAAAAGACAGTTTACTGAATCCTATAAAACATTGAATGTCCCTACTATATGTGCCACGTGTTAGCATTACAAATATCAAAATAAATTAAACAGCCAACTATCCACTTTGCTGTATGTCAGGGCCTCTAATTACTAAGGAGATTTGTTTGGTAGTACTAATGAAAAATTAAACACTAAAAGCATATAATTCGCTATAAATTGATATACAGCAATGAAGCAGCATTTAGGTTAGTTAAGCTTCACCTGTGTAATACAGTTAAACAGGGATTGCCCTCTGGATATTTTTAGATGGAAACCAACATTATTCCAAGCAGAGCAAAATAATACAGATAAATATCTGTCAAGGGTGACAAAATATTTACAAAACCTGTGCTTGAGCATCTTCCACTGTGATTACAGTATACAGAGTATTTTTAGGAACAGCCTGGTCATATGATATAATGAAGAGTTGGAATTTTGGATAGGCTCGGGTTTGAATCCCAATTCCACTATCTGTCAACTGTGCTTTTCCAGTATGTGATTTTACTTCTTTAAACCTCAGTTTCCCTAAGTGTACAATATTAATGCCTATTTTTGCAGGTTGTTGTGAGGCCTGACATAAGAATTATAAAACTAATGGTGAACATGTATTGAGACTTGACTATGTGCCAGGCACTATTTCACAGGGATTTACATGCATTAATCCATTTGGTCCTCACAACACTCCCAGGAGACAGGATACTCTTAAGACCTCCATTTTCTAAATTTATGAATAAATGTGGGGGCTCAGAAAGGTTATCAGAAAGGCGACAGCTCTGGGTTTGAAACCAGGTAGTCTGGCCCCAGAGTCCTCACTCTTCATCACTAAGCTGTAACTTCCCTGCATTTTCTTCTCACCCATATCCCTGCTTCAGGATCTCTCCCATCCCATTCACCTTAGCTGCCCATGAGTTCGAATGAACAGGGAAAAAGTAAGCAAGAATGTGAAAATATTAGGGAACTTGGTTAATTTTTCTTTCAGTGCTTTGATCCAAATGGCATCATGCAAATCAAAGTTAGCAAACTAGAAACAGAAACACTCAAAGATTTGATATCTACTTAGGAAAGGGCTTGAGGGTTTAGTAGGAGAGAGGAAGTTTCCCAAAGGAGGCAGGCAGGTCCCCAGCCCCTTCTGCTTGGAGAGCTGGGGACTGGGGGTTTTGCCTCAGATCACCAGGAGGGGGCGAGGGAGGGGAAGTCAGAGACATTTCCATGCCAGAGGGAAAGGGCTTGGAACCTCAACACTTCTCAAAGGCATCCACTCCCACATGTACACCCAAACCCATCCCCTGAGCACTGCAGTGGTTTTTAGTTTGCCAACTCAGTCAAATTGGATTCATTCTGAGAGCAGAGATGCAAATTGTAAGGCAATTCTATAAGATAAAAGCTACAGCATCCTGAAGATACCAATTCTTCATGCAGTAAATACATGCATTAGGTATTAACATAGTCAAGGCACCGTTCACCATGGCTGTAATGAAAGGATAAAAGTCCTTTAGCAAATTACATCTCTCTTGAAGTGTCTTTCCAAATGAAAATAATAAGTAACAGTGAAAAATCATTTTTGTCCTCAAGATATGGGTTTCCCTCTTTCTGTACACACCAAATCTTTCCTAGAAATTGGTTTGGGTTGAGAGCAGCGGCCCCTACAACTGCTTCTTATCACTCCTTCAGGAAAGCAGCTTCGGAAAACTGAAGTGTCCATCAGAATCACTTGTGGTGTCTGTTAGGACAGAGTCCTAGGCCCCACGTCATAACTAGTGAGTCAGCAAAGTGTGGGGCAGGCAAGTTTCTGTCCTATGACTACCTTCTTTAGGTAACTGTGAAGTATTCTATCAATTTATAACCCCGACTTACTCATGATCATCTACGCATACACCAGAGGCTAAAAATGTTCGGACAGAGAGGACCAGTATTATTTTCCCCAATTAAGAAGGCAGATTTCTGAATTTTCAAGAAACTGAAAATTTTTATAATATGTTTATAAGGTCATTTTTATAATAAGTTCAAATAAGATATTCAAATAGCACAAGTCATATAATCAGAGTAAAGTTTTCTCAAGAATTTAACCAAAAGGAAGTCATTCATAGCAAGAGAATTCAGTGTATAATAATTAAGCGAATTTGGCAGGACCACAAACCACCTCAATGCTAGTTACATCCTCTGAAAGCCTAGCTGCAACCTATTTTATAGATGAGAAACTGAGATTGAGATTAAGGGTAAGAAATATGTACAAGGTCCCAGGACCAGGATGTGGCAAGGCTGGGATTTGAACTGGGATAGACTGGTCAGATTCTATATCCATGTCCAAATCCTAGCCCATCTCTGCTACATGTACCACCTACTGAACATGAATATGTCAGTTTTTCTCCACCATCACTCAATAGAATAGATAGGGTTTCTGCATTCACAAAAACAAGGAAATAGATGTTCAGAGAGGCTAAAAGGCTGATCCAAAGGTGCACAGTTAGGAAGTTAATAGGGGCTAATATTCCTAATGGAACCTCTGACTGATGCCAAAGTACGTTAACTACTAGACTTAATTAAGAGATAAAATGTCCTCATTTTCATGAATCTGAAAGATTACCAAATTTTGGGGTGGAAAATTTGTTCTAGAACCACAGAAACTTCTCAGTGAAGAGAAGAGCTTCCTTTTTATCTCCTTTAATTTTTGAATTATACTTCTATAAATAATTATCTTATTCTTCTAGAGCAATCTAAAAAGTAATTTCTAATATCTCAAAAGTTATTAACAGCTACTTCCCACTGCATTAATACTAAATAATTAAATTTCTAAGTAGAAGATTCAAGTACCATAAATATAGAAGAGTGTAAGCAAGCGTAATCTCTAAATAGTTCTTATGACATTCCAGATTATCTGCCTGGAATAAATATCTCTTTAATATACCTAAAACCGCCTCCCACCCAAAGATGTACATACCAATTTTTCTAAAAGATAGCTCACATTAAACTTACTAAGCAGCTTCACTTCTGAAGAAATGAATATTGCCTTAATGGTTCGGTTAGATGGAATTACATTTTGGAACATGATTTGAAAACTTGATTCATGGAAATTTTGCCTTTGTTAGCAACACCTGGAATATAGGAGACTTTTGATAGAGATTCCAGGAATACCCCTGACTGCATGCTGGACTACACATACATATCGCCTTCTACCTCATGTTAATTAAAGTTAGAAACTTACGAGATTTGTTCCAACAAGCAACAAGCAAAGTTCCATTATCATCATCATTCTCTTCCCCACACAAAATAGCCATAGAAAATACAGGCGAGAAAAAGCCATATCATTTCCTTACCTATTGCCTGGTTCATGGCTCAGACGCCTGTAACACAATACAGATTAACAAGAGAAAAGCCTAACAAATGTATTTAATATAAGTTTTATGTGCCATGGGAGCCTTCAGAAATAAAGACCTAAAGACAACTGTGTATTTTTATGGACAGTCATGCAGAGGTATGATTGGACGATAAAAGAGTATGATTTGATGGTAATAAATTGGGGAAAACTTAGCAAGGCCTATTTGTTCAGATTCTTCTTGGCATGTAAGTAGAGGGCAGAACTCCTCTGGAATGAGGGCCTTATGACCTACTTGCAGGGGTGATAGGTCAGATAATTCTTTTATGGCACACTTGAGGGTAGACAAATGGAAGAAGGTCAGAGAGTGATCTTTCTGCTTCTGTAGTCTTCTCAGTTTCCTTCACCTTAAAATACTCAGTATGCAGAGCTAGCATATTTTGGGGGTAGCACGTCCTGAGACCTATCATAAACAATGACAAAATCCAGGTCCTCACAAGCTTACCTTCCCAAAGAACTACAGAAAAGACAGAGGTATAGGTGCATAGCCAAACAAATAAAAGACAACGAAGAACACCTTGAGAGAAATCAAATCATGCACCAGGACAGAGAGCAGGGGCTGTAAGAGAGCTACTTCAGATGAAGGGTCAGGGAGGCTGTTTGGATCTGTACGGTTGAAGATGAAAGAAAAAGATTATTTCTCAAGCCTGCAGGACATCAAACTGCTGCAATAATCACCTTGTGGATGGCAGGGTTCTACTACTTTTAAACCCAAAAAGGAGAGTTAATAATCAATTGTGAAATAAGAGGTCACTTTTTCACTTCGATATTTCCCTTTCCTGACTACAAGTGCCTTACTGAGTAAGCGAGGCCACGCTTGTTCTTTGCAAAGCAGAATTTAAAGCCCCTGAAACAAAAAACCCTACAGTGGTATCATGTTCAAGAGGCTAACTCAGTGGTGCACCTTCATTAACAATAACAACAGGTGCTCCAGGGGCAAAGACCATTACCGGGCTTATTGCTATTACCACTCAGCATGAGACAAAAATGGTTTAGAACCCAGGGATCAGGTAGAATATCAAGAATGAGACACGGAGGCAAAGATGAAGAGAACAGTCACTGTGCTTTCCATGGCAGGTTGTCAAATGCTGCCTTAAAATGTGCAACTGTGTGAATTTCAAAATATGAAATGCTCAGAGTCTTGAATTGTAGTTTTCACACTGGACAGCTGAATATTAAAGATGCTGCTTTGTCCCCTAGAGGGGCTGGCTACTGCAAGACTGGCTTCCAGGGGTCATCATTATGTGACCACTGCCACTCAATATTTTATCATCATACAATACTGAGGCTGGCAAATATGTATCAAGGGATGTACTTGCTAATAATGAAGATTCCCAAGCCCCAATCACAATATTCTAAATAAGTAGGTTTAGAATAAGACCTGAGAATCAACTTTTTGTTGTTGTTAACTGATATCAAAGTTAATCTTCAAGCAGGTGATACACAGATTACATTTTGAAAAGCAGATTCAACAACTTTAGATATGGATACTTTGTCTAAAGGACAGCTTTGGAACCTTCATTGTTCTCTGGGATTTTACGTGTGTGTGTGTGTGTGTGTGTGTGTGTGTGTGTGGTGGTTTTCTTTTAACCACCACATTCTACAAATGAGTCAAGATATCCCCATTAATTCATATCAGGGGACTTCTGTGATCAGGTTGGAAACAATTGAAAGATGTGCAAAACAACATAATCTGCTGATTTAGAAAACAGAATTGTTTTTAAAAAATCAACTTCAGCTAAATAATCAGGGTGGTGATAACAATAACCACATTTAACAATTCATATATAAGTACTATATGTTAAGAATTAGTCCATCATCATCACCATCAAAGCTAACAAAAACATTACACATTTTGGCCAGATAATTGGGACATTAAAAAGCAATTACTATTGGAGCTACATAATCTATAGCCATAGTTATCAGCCCAGCTAGGCTCACTGCTTATTTGTTTTGTGTGTGTGTGTGTGTGTGTGTGTGTGTGTGCATGTGTATTATTTTTAGTCAAGAGATAATTCAAATGTCATAAAATTCACCACTTTAAGATGTACAATTCAGTGGCTTTATTATATTCACAATGTTGCACAACCATCACCACTAAGTCCACAACGTTTTCATTACCCTAAAAGAAACCTGTACCCTTTAGGAATCATTCCCCATTCTTTCCTTGTCCCAGTCCCTGGCAACCACTAATCTACTTTCTGTCTCTCTATTCAGAGCCTGTTGTAGAGCAAATATTTTCTACCCCGCTTTAGAATAGCTAAATGAAATTTTGAGATCATATAACCTATCTATTCATATAAGTTTCAGCTACACTCACTATGTACCTATTATCATTCTGTGCATTCCACTTAATACAGTTTGTGCATTCTCCCGTGTCACTAGCTATGCCTCAACAGTATGACTTTCAATGGCTGAAGGAATTCCATCAAATAGATATTGCATAGTGCATCTAACCAATCCAGTATAGTTGGAATTTACATTTGAATGCTGAGTTTTAAAAAATCTGAGAACCAAGTTTAAACATTTGTGTTTTGCATTCCAAGAACTGATTTCAAAAACAAGCCACAGGTATTAAATCCTTTCTTTGCATCTGTATATTTAGAGCCTCACGTGGAGGTGAGACAGTGGGATAGAGGAAAGCTGAAAGTCTCTGTGTCTATCACCACACCCTGTGTGTAGAGCAATTAGGAGGCTAGCCCTCTTTTATGATAAGGAATTTGGTGGCTCAAATGGTGGCAGTCCCTACATAAACTTTTACTTCTTAGAGGTATTTCCCAGAGATTCTATTTTAAAAGTTCCAGAATAGCTGTGTTAAAGTCAAAAGTAAAGTAAGATCAAAAGGGAACTTATGTTTATTTGGCATTGTTTGTGTGGGCATCACCTCATCCACTCACAGCTAGTCTTTGAACCATTAAACTTTATTTCAACAAAGTGTAACATTAACATCCCAGCCTGACTTGCGTCTGACTTCTAGCACCAAAAATAGAGCCTTTTCTATGACTTAGGTGCAGGATCTACTCGTATAGGAATTAGCGTTTGTATGAAAAGAGCTGAAACCCAGCTTCTGAATCAGCCAGAATTTTATTATTTTATTTTTACTACAGAAGCAGAGACTATCCTAATAAATCCTCCTTTCTTCTCCTAGCACACTTAAAAACCCATCTTTGAGCTCCACTGACTCTATTAGGTTTGAACTTTGGTATTAAGTACATAGGGAGGAAAAGAGTAGGTGTGGGGGTGACGAAAAGGAGAACAGAGAGAAGCACAGAGACAGGAAGGAAGGGAGGCAGTTTGATGCTACTGCTGCGGTTATCCCTACACTCAAGAACAATGAAGCAAAAGCAGACTACGTCAAGAAGCAAAGGTGTGTCAAAGACACCCCAGGCTTAACATGGGGCTGCAAAAACCCACAGGAAGCTCACATGCTATTTCCTAGACACTCCCTCACATGAACCACTTTGACTTCTGTTTCCGGACTCCTTGATTTAGTTTCTGTTTTAGCATTTGCACAATAATAATTTTACTACTAAAAGTAAATGTCTTGTAAACTAATGGGAAACATATTGTTTGGCAGAGTTTATAATGTCAGGATTTATGGCCCTAACACTGAGGGTCTCTCTGACCTCGAAGATAACATAATGAAACAGCAATGTGCTGCAAATGACTCGTTGTGATTTTTTATTAGTTCTCATAATCACCTCTTATTAATTTGTATGCACATAATAAGCACTCACCTTCACAGTCTGTCCAGCTTCGGGGCCATCCTAGAAGTAGGAAAAAACCAACAGAGGTGAGAATAGATAGATGGTATCTCCTTCTTATTCAGAAATATCAGCCATTAATAATTTAAATGCAATTTCATTGTGTGTTAATTTATAGTATTCTCATGGGGACCATTGGCTTCAAATGTGTGGGACTAGACAGTTCTCCATTTCCGCCTGAGAGTAAGTGAGAAGTTACGTATAAAAATGATATAAATTATCCAGCAAGCCAACTGCTTGCTACTTTTCACGCTCTTTGCTCTTGGCTATGGTTTTAAGTGCATTAAAGGAAGGCTGAAAATGTTTGGGGAGGTGAAGTATCACACCTTTTGGTTATCTTTAGATGTGGTTTAATTAAAGTCTGATTACTTTAAGCTTCTACTCAGGAAATCTGCTGTAAACATAAGCCATTAAGCAACAATATGGGGTATTTCATATGGGAAGAGTCCTCTCTGGCTATTCTGACCTTGGGGGAGACCAATGGTAGTGTTCATTGTAGCTGGACCCTTTCCCCAACCTGGTTCCCTTTCTCTGTTTCTGAAGCTTAGTTGAAAATGAGCAAACTCACCAAGTAACCAGCCATAATAAAAAGCAAAAGCAGACACTCAGCTGGTTGAGATGGCAAAACAAGCAATGGCTCCACAACCAGAAATTCCAAAATAGAATTTGGCTTCTGCAACTTTACCCGGGTCTGTTTATCTCTACGAGCCTGACTGATGGGGTGAGAACTCCTGCCCTGCTATGGCAAAGATTAAGCACAACTGTGTATATCAGGGATTTTCAAACTTTGAGTCATAACCCATTAGTGGGTCATGAAGTCAACGTAATAGGTTGCAATCAGCATTACAAACAAAATAAATCAGGTGTTTTTGTTGTATTTTTTGTTGTTGTTGTTTTACACAGGGTCTTACTCAGCTGTCCAGGCCAGAGTGTGGTGGCATGATGGCAGCTCTCTGCAGCCTTGACCTTCTGGACTCAAGTGATTCTCCTACCTCAGCCTCGCGAGTAACTGGGACTACAGGCATGCACCATCATGCCTGGCTAATTTTTGTATTTTTTTTGGGACAGGGTTTTGCCATGTTGCCCAGGCTAATCTCAAACTCCTGAGCTCAAGAGAGCTGCTGGTCTTAGCCTCCCAAAGTGCTGGGATTACAGGTGTGAATCACCGCACCCAGCCAGAAATCAGATCTTAACAGAATAAAAACTATTAGACTGCACAGAATGAGTAAACATTGTTTTGTGAAACTCTGGTTTCCTTTATCAATATGGGCATATGCATATATTTCACATATGCGTGTCGGGGGGACATGCGTGATTTCGAAATAAATATATATCTTGCTGTAAGTTACAGTAAAAAAAAAAGTTTGACCACATTGCATATACAAAAGTACTCTAGGTGGTAACACAAGTCAGCTCTTACATGTATGGAATTATCTTTCTAGTGAAACATGTTTCATAACCAGCAATGGTCATTTCCTATAAATGTGATTTTTATTTTTGTATCTCACTAAACATTAACAGAGGTTTTCATTCACTGCCTTCGTTTGGCCTCTCTAGGAACACCGTTTGCAACATAAGCTTGATAAACCCACTCTGAGCTGAACTCCCTACCTAGAGGTGACTCAGATGGTTTGATATACAACACACACACACAAAGCACTGGGGGAAGTTTAGCTACTCTTAACACAGACATGGCAGCAAAAAAAGAAAGAAAAAAAAAGGGGGTCCTTCCAAAGGGCAATTACAGAGTCATCCAATTTCAGAGCCATGAAGGACTTTATGTATTGACACCCCAGCCCTTTCCATAGAGGACCTGAAGGAGCTCATGGTATGTTACTACGGATGTACTCAATTCCCTATTGATGACTCACCATGGACATCCTTCTCCCAACCTGAGAAGTGTTGGTTCAACCTCTGCCTAAAAATCTCCAGTGACTGGGGATCTGACTTCTTTACTGGTTAGTAGGCCACACCCAACCAATCAATCTAGCTTCTAACTAATCTGTGATCAACCTCTGCAGCTCGAATTAAAGATAGACAAAAGGTAAGGCCCAACCTAAGCTGCATATCACTGCCAACCTGGAATTAGAGCAGGGCTTTGTCCATGCAGTGCTCAAAAATTAGTTACCATGGAATGAAAATGATTTCTCCAGTCCCAGTTCCAGTAAGCAATCTGGAATGTCTGAATGTCCATTAAATCACTTATTCATTACTCCCACCTGCTTGGTAAAGAAGCCTCAGACATCACCTTGGACGCTATTCCAAGGTCCATCTTGGGGCCGATGGACAGTAGGGCTGCCCTGCATTAATAATGTCTTTTTTCGGCTGCTACATAAAATACAAACAATCACATCTGCCTTTCTGGTGAGATGTCAGGAGGAGCAAGCCCAATGTCGGGATTTGAAAAGGAAGAAAAATCATTTCTGAGTAATCTGTACACTCACCTGCATGGAAAAGGTGAGAGAGGTCCCGTGGAAATGTTTTTCCACCACTGTCCCGACTCTCTGGGTCACTTGAAACAAATCAGCCACTTCATCAGGACGCAGGTCGTGGAAGCGCTCCACTGGCCGCAGCGGGCACACGAGGACATCTGTAGCAAGGTCTGTTAAGGTCCATGCTGCTGGCTTTGGCTAGTGTTCTAACCAAGCAGTTTATACCCACAGGACTGAATCCTCTTGGACCAGGGCCTGAACTCTCAAAGACTAAGGAATGAAGAAACAGATATTTACCATCCACTGAACTCCAAAGAGTTCAAAGAGAGCTTCCATACATGGATAATTACACTTTGAAGGAGAAGCTGTGGTACACAGAAGAATTTCTCGCAAAAGAAAGGGACATACATGTACAGAAAGACTCAAGTGTATGGTGAGATAATTTTGCCAGGAGGCAAGACCTATTCTAGACCATTATCTCTTGACCCCTATTCTAAAGCTGTGTCCGCTTCAGCCGCCAAAGGCACTAGGTTGAGGAAGCAACTGGAATATCCACTTGGTTTCTCTAGATAGAACATGGTGATACATTTTTAATTTAAATTATCTCTTTAGGTAAATAAGAGAACTATGCAATGAACATACAAAAGTAGATGTTTATTTTATTTTTAAAAGAGTGTAGACATTCTGAAAATGTATAGTGAACTTTATCCATAACTAAGAAATGTGCCATGTGGTTAAGCAATTTATGACAAGAGTTCCTTAGACTGATTTTTTTTTTTTTAGAATCCAAAAGAAGATATTTGAAGTTAAATCAGAAAGAAAGAGGTTGTCTTGTTATTCAAATAAAACATTCTTAATGCATTCTGCAAGTTAGACAAGGCAACATATTTACATTACTAGTCTCAGCAACATACAAGATCTAGAGAAAAAAGGATAGAAATTTGATTAATTATTGATAGGAAATCAATATTCACTGTTACACCATCGATAACATTTCAGTTACTATACACATATGTATGCACACGTGTGTATATACACGCACTATATATATATATATATATAAATATTTGTTTAGTTTTTAGATACTAACAAGAGAAATAAACTCTTGTACGTTTTTCTGTTTCTTTTTTCTTGTTGTTTTAAGACACCATGCTCCTGCCTGGAGCTAAGCAGCTAAGGGGCATAATAAAACCATAATTCTGCAATTGCTAGTCTCACTAGAATATCAATCCCATTCCACTATTGGTAGAACTCAGAGCCCAAGGGGAAACACACTGAGCTCAGCTGGTCAGGCCTGATTTCCATAAGAGAGAGGGGAAAAGAAAGAAGAAACTGATTAATTTTGTTCATAATCAGGAAATTCATGTCAATGGTAAACTATGAAAAAAAGCATTTTTAAAATCAGAGTTCATTTCTCAAGAGAGGAGTAGGGAGGCCTTCACCCACAGGGCATCTGATACTTAAAAAGATAATTATCCATCTTTGGCAGGCCTGCTTTATTATCATGGGTCAATGAACCATTTAGAAATGAAGAATTTCCTTTCATTTCCTTTGAGCAGATTGCCAGCCTCCACTCCCACAGAGTTGCTTTTTCTGTGTTAAAAGGGACCCTTCCCCATATGCCTCCTCCCTGCTTTAAATTACACCCTCCCTTAGGCCTGGCTTCACCAAACCACAGCAAGGGTGACAACCATGCAAGCTTACAACGAAGTCCGTAAGTGCTGTATTAGGCTATGTTCACACACAGCAACTCAGTGGGGAAGGAAGACATTTCACTTAAACAATGGCTTACTGTGAAAACTGACGGAATGAATCAGACAACCTATGTATCTAATGTAAATTTAGTTATATCAATGACATCCAAAAGCTTTTTTTTTTTTCAGTGCCATAAAAAAATCTTATTATTTGTCAGTTTTGCTTGTTTGCATGTTGCTCCTAGAAAAACAACTCAGGGAAAGCAAATTAATTTGAAGAACGGCAGATAGCTTTTGTAATTCTAATGCCACTTTTTATATGCCAATTGTTTTAAAATAATATGACAGATGCAATATAATGTAATCTGGAGCCTCTTAGGCTTTGTTAATGGGTAAATTCCATATTATACATAGGCTATAAGGACCCATTTACTTCTGGGTCCTGTTTGCCTGGGATTATCACCTCTGTCAAGATTTCTTAGCCAACATGTAGGATAACCTTCAAAGACTTAAACTTAATATATTGAATTGAATAAATGTTTTATCCAGTACATATCATGTGTGAAAACTTGTGGAACTGGTTACCACTTCTCCCTATAATCTAGAGAGATTTTTTTAGTAGTAATATTTTTTAAAGGAAGTGAAGGTCAATAGTTATAACTTAGGTTGTATAGTTGACAAGGAGATTTCTCACAGTGGATGAAAACCAAAGGCGACCTCTAAGAGCAGATGAGATTTAAACTGGACTTTAAAAATCAGGGAGTGATTTAGCCAGTGGATTTGGCTGGCAACCTACTCACTCATCCATCCCAACACTGCAGTCTCCTCTCAATCCATGATCTATGCTGGGACTTAGGATGTTAAGGTGACCAGGACAGAGTAGCTGATCTTGAAGAGTTCACATTGTAATGTCCCAAACTGCCATGCAGTGTAAACAGATCATTACAACACAGAGAGATGAATGCTATTGGTAGAAATCAGTATAGCATACTGTGGGAGCACAGAGGAGGTCAGATATAACTATGCCTCAGGGTGTAAGATAAACTTTTCCATCTCATCCTACATTTTGTCTTTTAAAGTAGAACCATTTCTCCACACCTAAACCAAAATCTGTCCTTAAAAATGGTGTAGCAACTTAAGGTTAGCTTCAAAGAAAGTTGTTAAACATTCCTCCTTTGGCCCAAATCACCATTTCACTTTTGTACATACTCTCACTTACTCAATCTTTCCAACAAACCCATAAATTATTAATACTATCATAATTCCTGGGGGGCGGAGCAAGATGACCGAATAGGAACAGCTCCAGTCTCCAACTCCCAGCGTGAGCGACACAGGAGACCGGTGATTTCTGCATTTTCAACTGAGCTACTGGGTTCATCTCACTACAGAGTGCCGGACAATCGGTGCTGGTCAGCTGCTGCAGCCAGACCAGCGAGAGCTGAAGCAGGGCGAGGCATCGCCTGACCTGGGAAGCACAAGGGGGAAGGGAATCCCTTTTCCTAGCCAGGGGAACTGAGACACACAACACCTGGAAAATCGGGTAATTCCCACCCCAATACTGTGCTTTAAGCAACGGCACACCAGGAGATTATATCCCACACCTGGCCGGGAGGGTCCCACGCCCACAGAGCCTCCCTCATTGCTAGCACAGCAGTCTGAGATCTAACTGCAAGGCAGCAGTGAGGCTGGGGGAGGGGCGCCAGCCATTGCTGAGGCTTAAGTAGGTAAACAAAGTCACTGGGAAGCTCAAACTGGGTGGAACTCACAGCACCTCAAGGAGGCCTGCCTGTCTCTGTAGACTCCACCTCTGGGGACAGGGCACAGCTAAACAACAACAACAACAACAACAATAAAAGCAGCAGAAACCTCTGCAGACGCAAATGACTCTGTCTGACAGCTTTGAAGAGAGCAGTGGATCTCCCAACACGGAGGTTGAGATCTGAGAAGGGACAGACTGCCTGCTCAAGTGGGTCCCTGACCCCTGAGTAGCCTAACTGGGAGACATCCCCCACTAGGGGCAGTCTGACACCCCACACCTCACACGGTGGAGTACACCCCTGAGAGGAAGCTTCCAAAGCAAGAATCAGACAGGTACACTCGCTGTTCAGCAATATTCTATCTTCTGCAGCCTCTGCTGCTGATACCCAGGCAAACAGGGTCTGGAGTGGACCTCAAGCAATCTCCAACAGACCTGCAGCTGAGGGTCCTGACTGTTAGAAGGAAAACCATCAAACAGGAAGGACACCTACACCAAAAACCCATCAGTACATCACCATCATCAAAGACCAGAGGCAGATAAAACCACGAAGATGGGGAAAAAGCAGGGCAGAAAAGCTGGAAATTCAAAAAATAAGAGCGCATCTCCCCCTGCAAAGGAGTGCAGCTCATTGCCAGCAACGGATCAAAGCTGGACGGAGAATGCCTTTGACGAGATGAGAGAAGAAGGCTTTAGTCCATCAAACTTCTCAGAGCTAAAGGAGGAATTACGTACCCAGTGCAAAGAAACTAAAAATCTTGAAAAAAGAGTGGAAGAATTGATAGCTAGAATAATTAATGCAGAGAAGGTCATAAATGAAATGACAGAGATGAAAACCATGACACGAGAAATACGTGACAAATCCACAAGCTTCAGTAACCGACTCGATCAACTGGAAGAAAGAGTATCAGCGATTGAGGATCAAATGAATGAAATGAAGCGAGAAGAGAAACCAAAAGAAAAAAGAAGAAAAAGAAATGAACAAAGCCTGCAAGAAGTATGGGATTATGTAAAAAGACCAAATCTACGTCTGATTGGGGTGCCTGAAAGTGAGGGGGAAAATGGAACCAAGTTGGAAAACACTCTTCAGGATATCATCCAGGAGAACTTCCCCAACCTAGTAGGACAGGCCAACATTCAAATTTAGGAAATACAGAGAATGCCACAAAGATACTCCTCCAGAAGAGCAACTCCAAGACACATAATTGCCAGATTTACCAAAGTTGAAATGAAGGAAAAAATCTTAAGGGCAGCCAGAGAGAAAGGGCGGGTTACCCACAAAGGGAGGCCCATCAGACTAACAGCAGATCTCTCAGCAGAAACTCTACAAGCCAGAAGAGAGTGGGGGCCAATATTCAACATTCTTAAAGAAAAGAATTTTAAACCCAGAATTTCATATCCAGCCAAACTAAGTTTCATAAGTGAAGGAGAAGTAAAATCCTTTACAGATAAGCAAATGCTTAGAGATGGACACTCACAGTTAAAACACCTGTGTTGTTCAAGGATCAACTGTATACTTTCAATAATTGAGTAATTATCCTGCATTCCATTGCTGGTTGGACAGTCTAATTACTGAGAATTATGGATCTTCTCACAACACATGATTCATATCACAAGAGACTACCAGAAACTTGGCAATCCTTTCTGTTTTCCCTCTTCCTCTCTTCCTCTTCATGCTCACCACCAGCCCAGAACTGACTATCTCTATCTTTTTGAACATAAATACTTTAGGTGTTTTTGCTGCATTAAAGTGGTGTGACCACATGCTAAGCCCTATGCTGAACACTTGCTGACACACTGCCAACTCAGAATACACACAATGAAAGAAAGAAATATTTGCATTAGTCAGGTGCCTGGAGCTGGTGTGGTTTACTATTTGCAAATATGACCACAAGAATCCCTCCCATCCTACAGGCTGTTTTGCTATGTGGCTTTACCCCTCTTTCCATCAAGAGTTGCAGTCTATTTCCCCTCCCCTTGAGCGCTTGTCTTACTCTGTGTTTCTGTTGCTATAAAAGAATACCTCGGCCGGGCGCGGTGGCTCAAGCCTGTAATCCCAGCACTTTGGGAGGCCGAGACGGGTGGATCACGAGGTCAGGAGATCGAGACCATCCTGGCCTACACGGTGAAACCCCGTCTCTACTAAAAAATACAAAAAACTAGCCGGGCGAGATGGCGGGCGCCTGTAGTCCCAGCTACTCGGGAGGCTGAGGCAGGAGAATGGCGTAAACCCGGGAGGCGGAGCTTGCAGTGAGCCGAGATCCGCCACTGCACTCCAGCCTTGGCGACAGAGCGAGACTCCGTCTCAAAAAAAAAAAAAAAAAAAAAAAAGAATACCTGAAGCTGGGTAGTTTATAAAGAAAAGGGGTTTATCTGGCTCACAGTACTGAAGGCTGTCTAAGAAGCATGATGCTGGCTTCTGAATTTGGTGGAAGCCTCAAGATGCTTCCATTAATGGCTGAAGTGGAAGGAGAAATGGTTTGCAGAGATCAGATGGTGAGAAAGGAGGCAAGAGAGACGGGAGGGAGGTGCCAGACCCTTTTCAACTACCAGCTCTTCTGGGAACTAATAGAGCAGTAGAGAGTTCACTGGTTACCACAAAGATGTTATCAAGTGATTCATGAAAGACCTGCCCCCAAACACTTCCCATTAGACCCAGCCTTCAACATCAGGGATCAAATTTGAACATGAGATTTGGAGGGTCAAATATCCAATCTACAGCAGTGTTGCTGTGTGACTTTCCAACATTAGGCCTTCAGTGACCTTGAAACCTCTGATTATTGCTCTCTTGGAAGCCTGAGACCAACATGCTATAAAAAATCCCAGCTGGCCTACTAAGTGGCAACATGAAGAACTAAGGCACCTCAGCTGTCAGAGAGGTGCCTTACTGTCAGAGATCATTTCAGACCTTCTAGACTCAGGAGAGCCACTGACTGACTTCCAGTTTCTGTATCACTTATCTACTGCTGCATAATAAACGACCTCAAATCATAGAGGCTTAAAACAACATTGATTGGCCGGGCGCAGTGGCTCACGCCTATACTCCTAGCACTTTGGGAGGCCAAAGCGGGCAGATCACCTGAGGTCAGGAGTTCAAGACCAGCCTGGCCAACATGGTGAAACCCCATCTCTACTCAAAATACAAAAAAATTAGCTGGGCATGGTGGTGGGCAACTGTAATTCCAGCTACTCAGGAGGCAGAGACAGGAGAATCCCTTGAACCTGGGAGGTGGAGGCTGCAGTGAGCTGAGGTCATGCCATTGTACTCCAGCCTGGGTGACAAGAGTAAAACTCTGTCTCAAAACAACAGCAACAACAAACCAACATTGATAGGTTTTACTACCATAAGTCTATGGATGGTTTTTGCTGAGGATCTCACCTGGACTCACCCATGCAACTGCTTTCAGATGGAAGGTAGGCTGGAGTCTGGGCTCAGCTGGGTCCACTAGGCCCTTCACTCTACATGCTCTTCCATCCCCACAGATGCAAAATCTCTGAAGTTGCTTAAGGCTTACATTGTTCCAAATTCTATTGTTCAAAGAAAATCACAAGCCAACCCAGATTCAAGGTGGAGATATTCTGTCTTCTCCATAATATGGAGCAGTGGAAAGATGACAGTCAAAAGGGGTATGGACACTGGGAAGTTCCAAAGATGTTTAAAAATTAACAGGGGCCCAAGGTATCTTGGCTGTCCTGGTGAGTAAATAGAGGATGGCATTTTAGAGTTGAGATTTTTTTTTTTTTTGAGACGGAGTTTTGCTCTTGTTGTCCAGGCTGGAGTGCAATGGCACAATCTCGGCTCAGCGCAACCTCTGCTTCCTGGGTTCAAGCGATTCTCCTGCCTCAGCCTCCCGAGTAGCCGGGATTACAGGCATGCGCCACCATGCCCGGCGAATTTTGTATTTTTAGTAGAGACGGGGTTTCTCCATGTTGGTCAGGCTGATCGTAAACTCCTGACCTTAGGTGATCCACCCGCCTTGGCCTCCCAAAGTGCTGGGATTACAGGCACGAGCCACCGTGCCCCGTCGAGATGGATCTTAAACATCATCTACTCCAATACATTCATTGTCAGATTTTAAAAATAGGGCTAGAAAGATTACTTGACTTGTTCAAAGTCAAATAGTTAGGACCACAATTGGGATCGAAACTCAGTTGGTGAGCTTCCCCAGCCAAATCTCTTTCTCTTACACCAAGATGGCAAAATATTGCACATCTGCCACTATTTTCCAATGGTAAATTATGACAGACATCAATAATCCACCACCGAATTATCTCTAACCAGAGTGTCCCAAAATCCTTGCCAATACAACCTCTGAGCAGTCACCACCAGTGAGAATGGGCACATGACATGAGATGCATGTGCCATTTCTGTGGCCTCCCATACTGCCTCATGAACCGCAAAACCAACCGCAAAGGACTGCTGGAGTCAGAATAAAGGGAGATGCTGCAAAAGTGAGAACCTTCCCAACTACCTAACATTTCCATTATGTTGCCACATTTTTATTCAAAATAAATTTGATAAGTTCAAAATCTGCTCATCAAGGATAATAATTGATTAAAAATAATTTTAGGAGGATTTCCATGACAAATATGAAATATTTAAATATAGAGCACTGGCAGAGAAATGGAAATGTACTGATTCAGATGATTAATTAAAGATGACAGCAGAATATTATGATCAGAGTTGCTCAGACTTGCCCCCATTTAGTTTTCTATATCTGATCTATTCTAGGGATTCAGAATATAGAAGTCACCAAAATAAAGCAAATCATCAAAATATCACTGATTTTGATGAGGCTGATTAGCCTGTGTATATATTAATATGAAGTAAGGCAGTATCAAATAATACAACACAGGATTAATCATTCTTCTGAACTAATAAAAAAGAAGAGTCTGTATTCATCTCTACTGCAGATCTGTATGTAGTTTAGTGATAAGCAAGGAACATTCCAGCTTGCAATGCAGACCTCTGCAGACCCTGTATAATTCATCATTTACTCTAACAAACACTCCTAGGCCTTGTAAATGTTCAAAATAATTCTTAATGTCATTTCACAAAACAACAGCAGGATGGACTGTCAGTTACTTTTCAAGAAAATATTCAATTTATTTGATTTAAATAGCACAGTTATAGAGCTTTGAGTCAAAGTAGGTGGCATCTCAAAAAGTAATCTACTATTCACAATGTAAGCACTTTGGCAAATTTTTGTATCAGAAAGGTAGAAATATCACCCTTGAACATTAATAAATACAATTCTGAAGAAGCATCTTGCTAGTTTGGGCCACACCTTTTTTCAATGGGTATTAACATACTTATTTCAGTAACTCAATAAAGGGTTCATGGGATATTCATCAACCATAACCATAAATGACATAGATGTAATTTTAAGCAAATGTGATTTCCAGAATAGGATAAATTCCAGAGCAGTGTGTTAAGATAACAATAGTACTCTGCTCAGAGCTGGTTCTCAAGGCAAGCATCTTACAAATATCCACTATCTCATGTTTTGCCCTGGGATACGCTTTGGGTCAGAGATATGATGAGACCTTGGTCATCTGGAGGAAGAGAACCCAGGTATCCCTGTCTAGGCAGCATGCCCTGAGCTGCCCTCAGAACTCCTGTACTGATCTGGATGTTCAAAAGAAAGAATCATTTTCATAGAGAGAAGTAAACAGGTGCCTTTCAAAGAAAGTAAATTGAAAGGGGAGCCCACGGCCTGACAGTCTTCTGGTATAGATTCTTTGGTTGAATTTCACATATTTTTCTATGAACTTTTCAATGCAAAGCAATGCTATACTGGTCGAGATAAGAGCACCATATCTGGAAAAAGTATGCTCATATAAACTAAGTACGTGAGAAATAAGTAAATGAGATCATTAAAGGAAGGAAACAATATATAACATTTGTTTGCTGCCTAGTATGATCTAGTGCTAATCAATAACCCTTTGAGTTAGATAATATCACCTCCCAATGTCCAGATTCAGAAGTTGAGGCCAAAAAGTTTAACTGCATGACCAAGGTCATGTAGCTATTAAGTGAAAATCCCAGCCAGGGGCATGTGTTACAACAGTGTTATAATGTCCACGCTGTTTCAGTGCCTCCCAAGGTTATAAAAGCCTCCATGTATAATACCTACTGCAGTGTTTACTAGAGTGGGATAGCAGAGCACTGCTTCCACGGGATGCTGTTAGACATTATACAGAAAAAAAACTGTATGGTCAAAGAAGACTGAGAAACACTGGATGAAATGAAGTTAAATAGCTCTCTTTACTGCAGTATTCATCAGCATATTTACTCTACTAAGATGCATTCTGGCTTCTCAAAAATAAGAAATAGTATGCAGCACTGCTCAAATCTGCTTCACTACAAAATAATAATTATTATTTATTATTATTAATATTGTAGAACACTACATAGGACATATGTTTCAGAGGATGTTCCTTGGAAACCTTGAGCATAATTTTCCAAAACATAGAAAGGCCTGAATAATTTTTCTGTTTTTCAAACAAAAAGTTGAGTACATGTCCTATTAACCACATGGGCAAAGAAAGCATTCTGTGAGATGAAATATGCTGAGAAGTTCAGCATTAAAATACATCAAATGGGATATGGCAGTCATTAGTGCTGTTTGCCAAACAGTTCAGGTTACTGCCATGTCTGGGCATATGGTAGGCCTTCTGGACCCTTGCAGTTGGGTGAAGCTCAAGGAATACAGGTCAAAGAGTTGTGAACAAAAATGATATGTGTCATTTCCGGGCTAAAGCCCTTAACTGCTAGTATGTGACTGACAGCTTTATTTCCTTCACCAAGACAGGCAGCAGTGCCTTGCAGTGGTAGCTGCTCTGGCAGTGAGACCCTGAATTATAGGTCAGTAGGGGCCTCTGAGCATTGTGGTCACAGTGAGTAGGGCAAGTTTGTTCTTAAATAATTTACCTCTTTTGTTAACCCCAACCAACTTGTAGTAGCTATTTAGAGCAGCATGTTGAAGAGGATTCTAAAGCTCTGATAAGGAAAGGAGGAAAGAACTGAGGAATATATTAGTTTTGGCTGCCATGAAGGAGGAAAAAATATTAGCGTGTATACCAAGTACCTGTCATTCTTCAATTAGACAGCAATAAAAATGTTTTTCCAAGAACTCCCTCTCCCCCGTTCTTAATGACATAGAAGTCATTTCTGGGACTTGCAATGTCTCTCAGTAATCATTATGAAAATCTACTATTATTGTTATTGTCCTAGAGATATACAGAAGTGTGTAGAATTTAGATAATTCTGGTTAGGAGAGTACTGAAAAGGAAAATTAACCGTCACTCAAAAGAGTCTATCCATAATGTGTAAACATGAGAATGGGAACACACCAATATGAAAGTGAACATGTTGTAAAAATGCTCTTAGGAGTTAAGAGTTGAAGGAGCATGGCAATAGAAGAAATAAAGTGCACTCAGCAGCAAAAGAAATATTTAAAGATAACTCCAATGAGACATCATTTTAAACTTCAGATACACTTTGTTATGAGAATCATTTCAAAAGCTCTGTAAAAGTCTTTTTAGTGAAGTAGAGATTAGAAAGTAATACTAAAAATCTGCAGCTCATTGCAGATCTAGAAAACCACATGCAACATAAACAATTTAGTAGCACCCTCACCATATACACAGTTTCATTTCACCAGTACGTGAATGAGGGGAGTGCCCTGAGCAGATGCCTCCATAGGGTGGCTAGAATGAAACCTGGGGCCCAAACTCCCACATAGATAGGATTCTTCCAGTGCAAGCTCTATCAGGTTTTGAAAGCATGGATTCCAAATTTAGGTTTGCTTATGCCACTCAAGAGACACTAAAAATTCCAATTTCCATCAGATCTTCCATATAGCTGGCTAAGCCAATGGAGCAACCAGACAGCACAGTTCAGATGCCATCTGAAGGCAAACAGTAGCCAAACTATAAATATGAAAGGAAAGAAATAGGAAATGAGAGAAAGGGAGAGAGGATATTAAAGGTAGGGGTGGTATTTAGCAGACAAAGCATTCTTAGAAGAGAGGAAATACTCCTTTATAGATAGGCTCAACTAGCATTCCTGGTGCTACACACAGAGCTTAACATAGAATTGGCCTTTAATAAATATTTGGTGAAAGAATAAATGTCATGTAGGCTTATTCATTGTTTAATCTGGGAAATAATTCTTTCTAATAAATAATTTCTCCAAAATGCTCCCCAAACTGTGGGTTCTTAAGAGACCAGTGAACCAGTCCAGACTCAACTTACTTAAATGTAAACCATTAAGAAAAACATACTTAACAGTTAAAAAAAAAAAAAAGTCAATTATGAACTCCTAATACAAAACAAACCCAGCTAAAGGCATAGAAAAATAAATATGAACTGGCCTTTCCTTCACACATCAAAAGTACTGCATGTCTTTTAAATGGAACACTTGAGAACTATTAACTCAGTGAAGCTTGGAAAAATTTGAAGATAACATTGTTCTATGTTTTTTAATAACAATGAGGAACCCTCTTCTATGACAGCTACTAATGTTAATAGAAACATCCTTTATTTTAAAAAAATGAAAGAGAGTCATACTTAACACTAATTTGGCATTCTCACAGAATATGAATCAACATCTTTCTCTCTCAAAATCTGTCCTCCATGAGCTAGCAACCTAAAACAAATGATGTGAGGATTTCTTATAGTGAGAGGTATTCAGCAAGTGTTCAGTGAATGAACTTCTGAATGAATTAGTGAAAGATCACAAAGTCGAATATTAGAGAAAAGGATAAAGCCAAAACACTTCCAAGAACTCTGTATTTTTTCATATATTCATTCAGTAAATATTTGTGAATTAAGAGCCGACTACCTGGCAAGTATTACATAAGACACTGAGGATACAGCACAACCAGGTACAGTCATCCTCTCCCTGTCAAACTTGTGAAATCTCGAGGGTAAACAGACAAAGGCAAGTGATATAGTAACTACTGTGAAAATGTAAGGGGTGAGATGAGAAAGAAAAGGTGCAAGAATGCAAGGGCAAGACCGTAACAAGCCAAACCAGCTAAGCTGGCCGTGAACTAAGCCCAGTTCACTTGGTCTAACTGGATCTTCAGGAAAGAGTGCAGGTCCTTGATAGCCTTGGTCAGCAGTCTGGATTTATTCACCATGCATGGGAAAGCCACCAAAGCATTTCGGGCAGTGGAGAGTGGAGATGTATGACAGATTCTGGGTTCTCTTTGCAAAGCTGAAGGCCACTGGGAATATCTTTACTGCAGTCTAGGTAAAAGATTCAAGACAGGCCTGGCTCATGGTGGTGGCAGTGGGGATGCAGAGAATTTGAGATGTATGTTTGAGGTAGGAGCAACAAGACTGACTAATGGGGGCAAAAACGAAGAGGAGGATCAAAGAGGATTCCAAGGTTCTGGCTTGGGTAGTAGGTGAAGAGTGATGTAATTTGAGATACGGTGGGTGGGACAATGTCATGTAGCTCAGAATTTGGAGACTTTTCTTTCTTGAATTTATAGAATTCTCCAGAAATAACTAGAGCAGAGTTTCCTAACCTGGGTCTACAGATTGGCTCCAGGGCTTCTATGAATCTCCTGAAATTGTTTGCAAAATGGTACATGTGTGCACGCACACACATTGTTTTCCTCTGGTACAAAATTCTTAAACAGTCTCCTGACCCCAACTAAGATAAGAATCCTAGATTTAAATCAGAAGAATTCTTTGAAGATTAGTCCCCAAGAGAATGATTAGAAACAGGCTCAGACTTTTGCTCACTTTGGCTTAGAATCTAATATACCTAATACTGAAGAGTAAGAAAAGAAGTTTACTCTGTCTGAGCAATGTGCTATCATTCACAAGCATGGAGCCTCCATAAAACATAAACAAAAAAAAAATTTTAATGCCTTAACACCAAAGTCATTTTAATTTGATTCAGCATTGAGCAATTTAAGACATGTCTCTTCCAACAAAAGACAGCTGGACACATAAAGATGATTGTGTGATCCATTCAAAATTAAAGAATAGGCTACATCATTTACAACAATAAAAACGCAGAAAATTCTATCAGAAAAAAAGGGGAGAGAGAGACAGAGAGAGAGAAAACTTTCAGCAGCAAGTGATTTCCAAATGTTTCCAAAACAGGAAGCAAAGACCGTTTAATGTCACTGTGGCAGCTTCCAGAATAGAATAAGTTAATCAGGCAGCCTCTAAAAACAAAGCAGCAATTCATTAACAACAACAACAACAACAACTCAGCAATGAACTATACTGCCAGAGTGTCAAGAAAGCAGACTTTTTCAAGATAGTGATTTGTATGCAAATATAGCTCAGCATTTATCACTAAACCTCCAACGCCTGTAAAGGGGGGAGAAAAAAACGTTCTTTCCATCTGCTTACACTTTTCTCCTAATAAAATCAACTGCCAATGACAGGAGAGGCTGGGGCATTTTAAAAACAGTAAAAGAAATACAATCACAAATCCAGGATTTCAAACAAAAAACTCCCCCTTCTTTCTACTCTTTCTTCTTCAAATCTCCTAGCCTACTGTCCTCTTCCTAAATTTGGGTTAATATTTGTACCTACTTCATTGGGATGTTAAAAGCGTTTTTTCAAAATAATAGCATATTTCACACCAACAAATAAAAGCTGAACGAATGGTTGGTTTAGAAAAAAAAAAAAATAGTCAATGGAAATGAATTCCCTCAAAGCTTCCCTTAATCCAGCAATGATGTAATATGGTTATGTGATTTAAACAGTGTCTCACTAGCACCAGTGTTATCATTTAGAACCCAGATCTTCATTCATCTCATGTTTAAAATGTCTCTACTTTTCTACTTTCCACTCACCCACCTATCTCCATTTCCTCATTTGATCTCTGTCTGTTTTTTGTTTTCCCCTCATAATCTAAGCGTCACTGGTAGCAGAGTCTAGGAATTAATCATCTTATAATTAGTCTTCCTCTCTAGTTCTAACTGTATGAATTTTTCAAAATATGATTGCTAACAATAAAAAAAAATCTCAAAATGTAAAAACAAACACTGGAAAAATATTTTAAATATTTAAACGCATTTAGAATTTGAATTTTTCACTCTAATGTCATTTTTCAAGCTATGTTTAGACAGCACAGAACACTATATGGTTTACCTAATGTTTAAATTAGTAGATCTGGCCAGGTGTGGTGGCTCATGCCTGTAATCCCAGCACTTTGGGAGGCCAAGGTGGGTGGGTCACTTGAGGTCAGGAGTTTGAAAGCAGTCTAGCCAACAGGGTAAAATCCTGTCTCTGCTAAAAATATAAAAATCAGCCAGGTACAGTGGCACACACCTGTAATCCCAGCTACTCAGAAAGCTGAGGCAGGAGAATTTCTTGAACCCAGGAAGCAGAGATTGCAGTGAGCTAAGATAACGCCACTGTACTCCAGCCTGGGTGACAGAGTGAGTAAGACTGTGTCACCAAAAAAAAAAAAAAAAAAATTAGTAAACCCAATAATCCACAAGGATCTATAAAAATATGAACTTAAAAGATTTCTATATATTTGAATTTCATCTTGTATATAACTGAAAAAAATATTTAAGCATGCCTAAGGAAAAAGAAAACTATGGAAACAAAACAGATGTTCTGGCAATTCTGGAACAGTTTCACATTTGTATATTGTTATCCCTTCTGAAGAATCCTAAAATTCACTCTCATTTTCTTTATATGCTTAGATATTAAAAACCTGTCTTTGACAACCAACAGTCTTCTGTCATGGGAAGTCAGACATCGGTCCCATAATCTCTCATTACCAACATCACCACTGTCCCTGTCTTTACTATCATCACTTAAAAGAAAATAGAAACTGCTAAAATAACCACAGCTAAAATAGTTGTCACAAGTTTCTTACTGACGATTAAAAATGCTCCTCCACGAGACTGCAATCTCGAATACTATGCCATAGAGTTCAGAGACTCCAACACCTTTAATGTTTCTATAAGGAAAAAAATCCACAAGGGTTCTCCCTGAAAACATACTCTTAACTCAGAATCTCTTCTGGTTCCATTTCGTTTATAAATTTAAAAAAATAAAAAGAATAATTCAGATTGAAAGGGATAGTATTTTGGATTTTCAAAGTTATTGATATTCCTCGATCCATAATAATTTAGCTAATATAGATCACTGCCTATAGAGCAGTGCTGTCTAGTGGAACTTTCTAGATCCTAAACTGTTCAATATAGTAGCCACTAGCCATATGTGGCTACTGAGCACTTGAAATGTGGCTGACGTAATTGATGAATTGAATTTTAATTGCATTTTGTTTTAATTTTAATTTTGCATTTAAAAATTAAATCTAAACTTTACATTTTAAATACCCACCCTGTAGCTAGTAATCACTTGTAGCTAGTAGCTATTACATTGTACAGTTTATCAGGAGAGGCCACAAATGTAACAAGGAGTGGTGGAACTGGGACAACTGGAAAACACATGCCCCAAGGTGGGTGGTCACCACCTAGAGATTTTTTGTTCTCGAAGAAACTAGAAATTTGTATTGCTATGTGTAATTATCTTCTATTTAACTTCCGGCAACTATAGGCAGTCCTTCTCATGACTCCAATATGCACATATTTCAGTTAATCCAGTTTAGTGAAATAACACCAACTCTCCAACAACATAGTTCAAATTTCAGTTACCATGTCACACTAACTCTGGGTCATTGCGTAAAGTACAAACTCCACCACTAGCTCTTCAATTCACAAATTACCATGTAGATCATAGATGTGCATGATGATCAGTGACCAGTCACATCACTTCTTCCAAAGTCTGTCAGTGACTGATCACTGCACATCTGGTATTCAGTCAGAGGCAGCCAGCAAAGTATGTAGTTTTGTATCCCACTGATCTTCCAGTGATAAACCCACATATTTCACCAAAATGGATAATCAAAAGAGGAAACTGGCCAAGAAATATGAAACACAAGTGACCAAAAACAAAAACGAAAAACCAAATGTGACAACCCCAGAAGTGCACTTTGAATCAAATGTAAATACAATTACAGAAAAAAAACTAACTTTGGGAATGCTGACTGGGCTGACGGTCAGGAGATTCTAGATATGTAACCCAAGGAATTTAATAAAGACAAACTTATTAACATAAATTAGCAAGGCAGTTACGATGCAGAAGAAAAAGATGTACCAGAGGAAGTGATACCAAAAAAGTCACATTTTAAAAAACATCCTATTTCATGACGTTGAAAACAGACAGGATGAAATATTGGAAGGTGATCCACACTTTAGGAAGCATTATGACTATCAGCCAAAGCACAGAAAAGATGCCCCATCTGTACTGTTAGTTGTAGGATAAGAAAAAGAAGGCAAGAATTGTTCAAGAGACTCGCAATAAGTGTTTTTCAAAGAAATAAAGCACTTCAATTCTTACTGTTCCTGATGTTTTAAATAACAGTGTACTAAATCAGTATTAGTTTGTTTTCTATTTCTTTCATTATATTTTTCTATTTCTTTATATTCTGGTAATTTATAGAGGGTTTTTAATGATTAGACAAAAATGTGAAAGGTGATAGAACAATCATATATTTTCCCATTGATTACTAAGTGGACATTGCATGGTTTCTGCTTGCATGGTCATTTTTATAGTCCCACACTGCTGTATAAGATGAGGGGTACTTGTACTTCAAATGTGTTAAAAAAAATACTGAGTGGGGCAAATAAAACATAGGTAATGGGTCACAAATTTAAAACCTGTGCCAAGAACCAGTGTCATACGTGATGTGCATCTTAATATTAGGAGAGAGCAGACTAAAGAAAATCAAGGACTGTAAGTGACTTTAAAAAGACATATTTATGCACTCTCTCTCCAGAAAGACCCATCGTCATACGCTCCTGAATTCTCCCACCACACTGCCTGGCAAAAATAAAGTCAACATTCTCTTTTGTTTCCCAAGTAGCCTGAGAACGGCATGTTACTGTCAACCTAAATAACATAGGCTTTCTAAAAGAAAATGATATTTATTGAGAAATGGGCCTTGTCATGGGAATACATGTGCCATAGTGAACTATGTGAGTATTCAGCCAGGTGAAGGAAGACAAAGGTTTTTAAAGGGCAAATGAGGAGAATTACATAATTGTTTTAAGGTAATTATCCTTGGTTACTAGAATGAATAACATTGTGTGTGGCACCAAAAAGAAGTTGGACAGGCAGTTGTCGGGCAGATGTCCTCATAGAAGTATTGTGTGTGTGTGTGTGTGTGTGTGTGTGTGTGTACAGATGTGACGGCCTTGGTGCAGGGTGGCTTTTTGCAGAGTCTTTTATGATAGTTTTTGTTATCAGGCATTTGTGCATGAGAACCCCCCCTTCATGGCCTTTCCCAGCTCTATTTGTCAGGGTTTCGTTTGTGACTCCATTTGATTCTGACAACTTTCACATTATCAAACCTCCTCAACTCTGAATGCATCATTAAACCTGGCTGTGAGCATTAAGGTTTCTCCACCAAATGTTCTCTTGTACATCACAATATGACTGAAGGGAGATTACATAATGAGTAACACCAATACCATGCATGTTCTATATTCCATATGGATGATGCACAACAAGCAAAATTCCTGCCAAAATCCTTATTTTGACACAAAAAAACCAGAATGCAGCTATAACTGTATGTTTTCCTTCACAATGTTATACTATAGGCCCTTTCTGTAGTGCATTATCTGCCACTGGTCCAGAAGCTCTTTAAAAACAGAGGCCACCTGTTTTTCATCCTTGGATCCAAAGACCAGCATATGGAGTCTGGGTTAGGACAGATGTCACCTCTTAGTAGACTTGTCAATCCCACCCCATAAAAGTATCCCTCCTTCCTTTTCTTCTCATTTGTTTGTATCCTTCATAGCTTATATCAATCTTGCAATTTTAGTATTCATTTATGATTACTTTTTTTCTATCAAAAATGCAGAGTGAAATGAGGGCAGAAATCAGGAATGCTTGCTTCTCAGCTGTATTCTACCTGGACAGAGCATACTGCACGTAGAGCACTTGCTAAACATTGAATCGGCAGGTCAATGGATGGATGGGTGGGTGACTGGGTGGGTGGTTTAAATAAATGTCTAAGTGAATGACTATTAGAACGAATGACTGTTGAAATGAATTACTGTTTGATTAATAAATAAAAATAAATAAAAGCTAAAACTATTATTTTAGTAAGTAGAGAGTAGAAAAAAACTGTTACTCTCCTAATGTTTTATAACCATAAACATAACATTCTCTGGGTTGTTTTCCTTTTCCTAAGTTATGTCCTCAGATAAATCTAAAAATGAGAATTCTTCCAATGGGTGATCTCCTCAGGTCCAGTCTACTATTTGCTCAACTACAAGATGGAGAACTTTCACTTTGCAGCAGCATGTGTGAAAACAGCTTTGAAATTTTTGTAGAGAATAAGCTCAAGATGAGTCAACAGAGAAAGGTTGTTTCTACAAAACACATTTTATCTCAGACTGTGAATGCAAGTCTAGTGTTGAGTTAGGGGAGGCGATTTCTCACTCTGGTCTTATTGACAGGGATACTCATGGAGTTTTCTGTCAACCTGGGAGCCACCAGGAACAGCCTGTAGCACATTCACAAAAGGGATCAGTATGGCTGAAGAAAATCCAAGAAAACAGGAAAGAGGAAACAAGGGTCAACCTTCAACTAGAGCATTGCAAAGGCAGTCACTGTAGGAAGGAGGAATGATGCAGGTATACCAACTAGTAAATGGTAGAACAGAATCTGCATCCAGCATATGGCCTGTGGAGTGACTCAGATCTGGATTCCAATTCCATTTTTACCAATTTTTAGCCATTTGACTCTGGGCAAATAAACTCTTATCAGTAACCTCACCTCACCTGCAAAATGGGGATTATTTACTCTCTTGGAACTGCATTTCAGAGTAACCAAACAGCACCAATGATGGATTATTCTTCAAAGAATTATAGCATTAAAAGCAAAAGGAGTAAGACATTTACCAAAAATCCCCACCATTTTAAATCCCTAAAAAAAAACTGACTCATGCAAAATTATTAGCAGGTGATTTAGGGTTTATGTCAGCAGTTCTTAACCTGGGGGTCCCACAAAGGCTTAGCAGAGGGTGTATGGATAAAAGAAACACATGAACATGAATGAAAAAAATGATACATAGTTATTTTTACTAATTTTTAACTATAATTTTGCATCTTATTAAATCACAAATGCACGCAACAAACCACTGTAGTAACAGCAGTACCTATGATTCTTGTCACAGTATAAATCACAGGTATTTTAAAAATATGTAAAGTAATAACTTGATAGTTATTGCAGTTACCTTGAAATATCATTTATTCTAGAAGTACCTGTCATTACAATTACTATCACACAATTATGATGGTCATTATAGCTGCTATCAGTTCTTGTTATTTAATATGTAATAGAGAAATGCGTATTTCACTGCATCACAAATTTGTTATTTAATTTTATCTTAACTGTTATTAAATAACATGAATTTCCTTGGTACTTCCGTATACTTAATTGTCCTTACTTAAAAACTTTATTGGGTGGGAGGGTTGCTTGAGGCCAGGAGTTTGAATCCAGCCTGGGCAAAGTAGTGAGACCCCCATATCTAAAAAAAATGAAAAAAAAATTAGCTAGGCATAGTGGTGTGCACGTGTGGTCTCGACTACTCAGGAGACAGAGATGGGAGGATTGCTTGAGCCTAGGAATTCAAAGTTGCAGTGAGCTACGATCATACTACTGCACTCCAGCCTTGTTACAGAAAGTCAGGGACTCCGAATGAAGGGACTGGCCAGAGCCATGGCAGAGGAACATAAATTGTGAAGATTTCATGGACATTTATCAGTTCCCAAATAATACTTTTTTAATTTCTTACACCTGTCTTAATCTCTTAATCCTGTTATCGTCATAAGCTGAGGATGTACGTCACCTCAGGACCACTATGATAATTGTGTTAACTGTACAAATTCACTGTAAAACCTGTGTATTTGAACAATATGAAATCAGTGCACCCTGAAAAAGAACAGAATAACAGCAATTTTTAGGGAATAAGGGAAGACAACCATAAGGTCTGACTGCCTGCGGGGTAGGGCCAAAAGAGCAATATTTTTCTTCTTGCAGAGAGCCTATAAACGGACGTGCAAATAGAGAAGATATTGTTAAATTCTTTTCCTAGCAAGGAATTTTAATAATTAATACCCTGGGGAAGGAATGCATTCCTGGAGAGAGGTTTATAAACAGCTGCTCTGGGAGCGTCTGTCTTATGTGGTTGAGGTAAGGACTGAGACACACCCTGGTCTCCTGCAGTCCCCTCAGGCTTATTGGGGTGGGGAAAAAACTCTGCCTTGGTAAATTCATGGTCAGACCGGTTCTCTGCTCTTGAACCCTGTTTTCTGTTGTTTAAGATGTTTATTAAGACAATATGTGCACAGCTGAACATAGACCCTTATCAGTAGTTCTGTTTTGCCTTTTGTCCTGTTCCCTCAGAAGCATGTGACCTTTGTTCTGCCTTTTGCCCTTTGAAGCACATGATCTTTGTGACCTACTCCCTGCTCGTACACCCCCTTCCATTTTGAAATCCTTAATACAAACTTGCTGGTTTTGTGGCTCAGGTGGGCATCACAGTCCTACTGATATGTGATGTCACCCCCGGCGACCCAGCTGTAAAATTCCTCTCTCTGTACTCTTTCTCTTCATTTCTCAGCCAGCCAACACTTACGGAAAATAGAAAGAACCTACATTGAAATATTGGGGGTGGGTTCCCCCCCGATACAGCCTAGGTGAAGTAGCAAGACCTCACCTTGAAAAAAAATAATAAAAATAAAAAATAAAAACATGACTGGGGGAAAAGGTATACAAGATTCACCAGCAGCCAAAAAGATCACTTAACCAAAAAGGTTAAGAACTCCTGCTTTGGATGAAAGTGTGATGGGAAATTTTATAATGGAGAACTAGGCTGTCACTACCTAAATCTGCTGATCAATTTCAAGATTCTAAGAGTAGGACATCCAAACATTATGTCTCACTATACACTGTGATTTGAAGCACATACTACTACTACCACAAATGCTTGTATCTGAAAATAATCCATAGACCAACAGCTGTCTAATAGAACTTTCTGCAATTGTTTACACTATGCAACATAGCAACCACTAGCTGCATTTGAAATGTGGCTAGAGCAAGGAAGCAACCTAAATTTCTAATTTTACTTAGGTATATAATCAGTCACATATAGCTAGCATCTACCCTAGAGCTCACTTTAGAGCTAACTTACTTTACACTAAACACAAAGGATAGAGAAACAAGTTAAATAACACTAAAGGGAAGCAAACAGACAAATCTAGACTATAGAACAGTCTACAGGACAACTGACTCAGTTAAAAAAAAAAACTTCAATGGCATAACAATATTGGATCAAAATAGCACTAAAACAAATAATAACCAAATATAAGGTGTGGATCTTATTTGGATCCTGATCCAACTAAGCAATGATAAAAAGACATTTTAAAACAATCAAAGAACTTTACTACATTAAGAAATTCCTATTAATTTTCTGAAATATGATAATGGGGCCAGGTGCAGTGGCTCACGCCTGTAATCAGCACTTTGGGAGGCTGAGGGGGATCAGGATCACCTGAGGTCAGGTGTTCAAGACGAGCCTGACCAACATGGAGAAATCCCGTCTCTACTAAAAATACAAAATTAGCCAGGCATGGTGGTGCACGCCTGTAATCCCAGATACTCAGGAGGCTGAGGCAGGAGAATCACTTGAACCTGGGAGGCGGAGGTGGAGGTGAGCCAAGATGGCACCATTGCACTCCATCCTGGGCAACAAGAATGAAACTCCATCTCAAAAAAAAAAAAAAAGAAAAAAAGAAAAAGAAATACGATAATGATATTGCCAATTAGGGAATTTTCATAGTCTTTAAAGATACATGCTGATGTGTGTAGAGCTAAGATGAAAATACTTCTAAGAATTGCCTTAAAATATTTCAGCAAAAACTCAAGTGGATAAATGAAGTAAGTGTGGCAAAATCCAAATGACAATTGAATCTGATTGAAGGTAAACAGGCACCCTTTATATTATTTTTGGTGCCTTTTTTGAGTATGTCTGAAACTTTTCAAAATTATTTTTAAATGGGATAATGCACTGGATACAGTGACCAACACATAGTAAGCATTCAGTAAATGTTAATTAGCAAGTATCAGCATCATCATCAATATCATGTATGGTCTCAAAAGTCAAAACTAAGATCAACCAGTAAAAAATACGAAGAGGTAGCTTTCAGCTCGATCTAAGAACAGGCTCTAGGTAGATGAAAATACACTGTCTCATGAGGAAGTGGCCAACAGAATATTCAAGATAACAATGACAGCAGTGACTTACATGATTGAGCACTTATAATGGGGCAGATGTGGTTCTAAGCACTTTCCACATATCCCCTCACTTAATCTTCACAACAATTTCATAAGGTAGGTACTCTAACTGTCCCCGCTGGAACAGAGATTGATCGCTTGGTGAGGATGCTGCAGAAGAGGGTCAAGGTGAATGGCTTTGCTAGTTGCCCTTTAACATCCCTGATAATCCTGAACTCCTCTGATTCAATGAACATGTCATTCAAATGAATTGTGCAGGCTGGCCAGCTGGCTGGCTCACCCACACACAGAGCAATTCTTGCTTTTACTTACTGAAAGGTCTTTAAACACCACCTTTCCCGTTCAAGTAAGAGACTAAAGCGTCACAATAATTTAATTATCTGTAGGCAAAAAGATGATATGATCAAGAAAATGCTACATTTAAACTACTCCATTTATCCACTTTCAAATTTCCCATAAATTAGAGGGAAACATCTTCCCCAGGCAGCCATTTGACCAAGAAATGTCCGTGGTATATCTTTGTCAACATGTTTCAGAGTATAAATACAGATTACAAAAACTAAAGTTGGTATAAAGGCTGTCGTCACAGGTTATATCATCTGGAAAGAAATATTGGTGACCTTATCCAGTATGACTGTTATAATAGTAATAAAATTGAATCTTTGAAGATTACACTTCTGGTCAAAGTAGTAAAATGTGACCTTATTCTATTCAACATTGACATTTATTATATTAATTTACATGTAAAAAACTGCATTAGAATGATATTCAAGCCCCGGTTAGAAATGTTAGAAACGGGAATGTTCAAGAACTTCAGAAATAAGATTTCACTTTACCAGCCATTCATAGCATTGAGCTTGTTTGATGCAAATCAAACTAAATTTCCTTCGGCAATCTCTGATTCACTTCTAATTTTATTATTATCACTATCTCACCCATACAGGAGATATTTTTCCCAATGCCTCTTTAAACATTTTATAAACCTTAACTCATTTTTATCATGCTCTGGAGAAAAAGGTAACACAGAGCACGGAATATACAAACCTGACTCAAAGGATCAAGCCATCTGCTTATGACGACAGGGAGATTCTCCTCAGCCCAGAAAAACTGTGCTTAGTGATGAATATACATCAGGTCCTAGGAGGATACCAAGAATATACACTAGGTCCTAGAAGGATACCAAGGTCCAGAGGTGAGGAAAGAGAGTCAGACCACCACATGGGTTTCAGAGAATGGCTACCATGCAGAAAAAGGGTCACTCTTGTTGCCCAGGCTGGAGTGCAATGGCACAATCTCTGCTCACCGAAACCTCTGCCTCCTGGGTTCAAGCGATTTTCTTGCCTCTGCCTCCCAAGTAGCTGGGATTACAGGTGCCTGCCACCACGCCCAGCTAATTTTTTGTATTTTTAGTAGAGACAAGGTTTCACCTTGTTGACCAAGCTGGTCTCGAACTGCTGACCTCGTGTGATCTACCCGCCTCGGCCTCCCAAAATGCTGGGATTACAGGCGTGAGCCACCATACCCGGCCAAAAACATTTTTTTATACTAGTCAAAATTTTATAGGGAGGTCCCTCCCTTAATAAGTTTTGCAAACTTTCAGTTTGGGGGTAGAACATGGAATCATGCAATGAATTAAGGACACGTTTCAGCCACACCTCAACGGATTATTTTCTTTTCACCATTAGCCCAAAGTCCAGGCTTGCTAGGATGGGTCCCAACTCTCCTTCCAATTTTGTTTCTCACTATTCTCGCCCGCACTTCAAGGTTCCAACCAAAATTAACTTTTTGCTATGTATTTCCTCATATGTCTTAGTTACTACTGTTTTCTACTCTTTCTATCTTTTGATCTTTCTTTCTATCTTTTGACTTTCTATCAATATATTAAGCTAGGTGTTGCTATGATAACAAGCAACAGAATCAGAGATTGCTGAAGGAATCTCTGAAATGAAACAACATTTCAGAAGCTTCTAACAAAAAAGGTTTACTTCTTGCCTGTTATTTGTCTATGGTGGGCCAGGAGATCAGCTGTGTCCATCTTTGGCACTCGGATATCCAGGCTAAGAGAGCAAAAACCAGCTCAAACGCTGTTAGGAACCATCCCAAGGGGAAGAGAAAACTGCAGGGTCCTATACCAGAAGTTAGGTGCTTAGACCAAAGTGACACAATTCACTGCCATAACTAGTCAAGTGGTTCCACCAAACCACAAGAAGCATAATGCTACCATACACCTGGAAGAAAGAAGAACTAAAAATACTTGGTCAATACCTTCCATGACTCCATATCTCCATATGTCCCAAATCTTATAATTTTTCCAGATCTAAGTTAGATTCCACCTCCTCCTAAAAGACAACCATGGTCCTTCCTGCTAAAAGGAAACAGTTGACATGGTTAATATACAGAGCATGTTATTTTACTTCATATGACTCTCATGACTCTCTGAGAACCATGTCTCCATTGGAATTCTGTGTTTCCCATAATGCCTTGCTAGATAAATATTGCTTGAATGATTGAACAAAGCTGTCTGCATAATGAGAGTTTCATCTCCAAAGACTTCAGATACCCTGGAGGCTAGTAATACTAGATAAGTAATAAAACTTTTTTATTTTTTCTTCTTATGTATATCATAAAGATACTTAAAACAACATTAAAATGATCATAAAGATGAAATAAAAATGAGCCCATAGTCCCGCCACCCTAAACCAACAAATGTTTTCATTTCTTTTCCTCCTGGTCCTATTCAAAGGGCATCCATTTCCTTTATATAGCTGTATTCAGCGTGCATGCAAAGAGAGAATTCTAAATAGAACAGAAGTAACTGCCCAGTCAACAGGTTTTTTTGTTTGTTTGTTTGTTTGTTTGTTTGTTTTGCCCTTCCCCAAGGTAGAGACACATTGGGCCATATCCTAAAACTGAGTCTTATTTTCCACAATACAATCTCCGTTAATTTAAAGCTTCTAAGCTGTTAAATACAGTCACCATCATTAGGAAATATCAGTGTAGTCTTCACCACTACTTCCTCTCCTTGGCCCAACACTGGAAGAAATTGCCTGTAGTGAAAGGAGACTGGTTTCCATTATGAGAAGAAGGAAGGAAAGGAGAAGTGTGTGCTAAATCTTGGACAGTTCTGGGGAACATCAGTAGACCAGTATCACCTTGTCATGGTCTGACGTTAAGACATCATTAACAAGATCTAACAACCAACATGGAAGTTTAACCTCATTTTTGAATTTATCTGATTATTATTTTGGTCCATTTAGGTCATCCAATTATTTTCATTTTATCATGCACTCCTTTTATTTGTGTAGTCTGAGTTGAACCCTTTCTAAAACAAGATAGAAAATACACATATAATGCTTCAAAAAAATGTTTTCCATACTGCCAAATAGGCACTAGGAAGTCTCACCAGAGTTGATAAACAATCCAGATGGCCATTCAACCCATTCAGCTTACTTAAAACCGAGTCTTTTTTTTTTTTTGAGATGGAGTCTTGCTCTGTTGCCCGAGTGCAGTGGTGCAATCTTGGCTCGCTGCAACCTCCATCTACCAGGTTCAAGCAATTCTTGTGCTTCAGCCTCCTGAGTAGCTGAGACTACAGACATGCACCAACACACCAGCTAATTTTTGTATTTCTAGTAGAGACAGGGTTTCACCATGATGGCCAGCTTGGTCTCAAACTCCTAACCTCAGGTGATCACCCGACTTGGCCTCCCAAAGTGCTGGGATTATAGGCATGAGCCATCGTACCTGGCCTAAAACTAAGTCTTACAATCTGTACTCAGAGCTACTTCTTTTTTGAGATGGAATCTCGCTCTGTCTCCCAGACTGGAGTGCAGTGACATGATCTCAGCTCATTGCAACCTCCGCCTCCTGGGTTGAAGCAATTCTCCTGCCTCAGCCTCCCAAGTAGCCGGGACTACAGGCGCATACTGCCATGCCCGGCTAATTTTTTGTATTTTAGTAGAGACAAGGTTTCATCATGTTGCCTAGGCTGGTCACAAACTCCTGAGCTCAGGCAATCTGCTCGTCTTGGCCTCCCAAAATGTTGGGATTACAAGAGGGAGCCACCGTTCCTTGTCTCCGAGCTACTTCTATACTGAGAAGAAAGAAACACCCAAACACCTTTCGATGTTACTAAATTTCAGAGTAATGACTTTTTGTCTATTTTCTATTTTAATAGCTGATAGATTAGTAGGTTTTCAAGCTATAATATTTTAAAATTTTATGTTCAGTTTCCTAACCACTGCCACATGCACACATAATTTATACTCTTACATTTTTGAAAGGGTTTATTATTTTATGTGCTATAGTTATTGATCTGAATCAAATCTTTCTTACTTGATTCAACAGACTATAGTGGGAATAAAATGTGACTATTTACGAATGTTAACCACTGCTATAATTCATATGGAATCTGCTAAGCCTACTAAATTACAAATATTATATATTTTATCTAAGAGTCTGATAACACCTACCTTAAGTCTAAACATTCTCTGAAAAATTTGTCAAAATAAAAGAAGTGCCCTTAAACAATATTTTCAGATCTAACTGTAAACAGTTGCTTGTACATTTCTCTTCAATTTCAATACTGTCTCAATATGCATGAAATGCTTGATAGTTCAATAGTTGTTTTCATGATTTGTGCCTTCATTAAGGTGCAAAGCATTAAACACCTGGAATGCTGCTCAAACTATTCCTAAGGGAGAAATTTTGGTGACAAATGAAAGGGATACATTTTTAAGCTGAAAAAGTTGTTTGCTACTGATAAAGAATTTATATCAGAATGTTCCAACAGAGCAGAAGAAAGCAACATAGAAAGAAAATTAACATTCATTGAGAAACAGCTACCATGGTGCGAAACAAAGATCACAAAGCCAAAAATGAACAACAATCAAATTTCTATACAAAAAAATAAGACACATACAATGCCTACGGTTCCAATTATCTAATGCTGTGTAAAAAACTACCCTAAAACTAAGTGACTTAAATAACAGTCATTATGTACTGCCTCTTATGGTTTCTGGGGGGTTAGGAATTTTGGATCATCTCAGTCAGGAGGTCTGGCTCTGAACTTTCATGACACTGTAGTCACACTGTGGCTGAGACTAGGGCCATCTCAATGGCTTCCATATGTATGCCTGAAACCTAAGCTAGGACTTGAACAGTTAGGGGCATCCCCCTCTGGCTCCTTAAAGTGTTTCCATGTGCTCTCTCCAGCATGGTGGTTTCAGAGTAGCCAGACTTACCACCTATTGCCTTGAGGTTCTGACGACCTATTTCTCAAGAAAGAAAGAAAACCAAGAAAGCCAAAGTTCCTTTAAGGACCTAGTCTTAAAACTTGTTCAGTCTTACTTCTGTCACATTGGTCAAAGCATTTACAAAGGTCCACCCAGATGCAAGTAGAGGAAACAGATCCTCCACCTTTTGATGACAAAAGTATCAATATCACACTGTAAAATGAGCATGTAGGATAGAACATGTTATGATAATGCCACATTTCTAATCTGATCTACCATGCTTAGCCACATGGTCACTAATATTCAGAAAAGCAATTAACAGGATTATCTACAAAGAAAGGAAAATAGCCAAGTTCCAGAGAAGGGAACCTAGGATGGAGCCAGGTAGAATTCCTACATTTCGGTCTGAGGAGAAAAAGCCTACAAAGGAAATTGACAAGGACTTTCTGGGAAATAGAAAAACATGAGGAGTAGTTATCTGGAAATTCAGAGGAAAAAAAGTACATTTCCAGAAGAAGGTAGGAGTCAATTGTGTCAAGTGAGCTGAAGACTGAAGATCATTTCCAAAAATAGCTTAGAAAACTCTAGGATAATACAGAGTAACTTCTGCTGCCCCAAACAGCTTTTAAGTGTGGGCAAATACAGGAATATTCTCTCAATCCACCTGCAAGTCCTCTTACATGAGTGCTGCAAAATTTTAAATCATGTTCTCTGTGGATTAGATGCCCTAGGATAGTGGTTCTTAACCAGGGTTTCACACTGATTGAGTGATGTGGTTAGGTGTAAGGCATACCTCAAGCCGTTCGAGAGAGAGGAGGTGTGGAGCTCCAGCTGGTGTATATAACCTCAGGCAATTCTTGATACAGCATCCTGCAAAAGGACATATTCACCATGGTCTTCAGTGGGAAAGAGTTCTGGGAACCACCATGCCGCAGTGCACGGCAAGGAGCTGGAGTGGGAGGACTACACCAAAACCACCAGGTGAGCTATTTAAGTAAATGAGGGAAAATTCATGGCCTTGCAGGGGACACCAAGAGATGGTGGGTGGGGAAACAGAAATTGTGATTAAGAGCATGTCTCTGGGCTCTGGCCACTCCCAGCTTTCTGACTATGTGACTTCAGGTAAATACGATAAACCACGCTGTGTCTCAGTCTCACCATCCACAGAGAGGGGATAATAAGAGCAACCCTCTCACTGAGTGGCAGATTTACTAACACAGTGGGTGTAAAGCTCTTAGCACAATGCCCGATGCCTGATAAACATTCAATAAGGCTTGCTGTTGCTATTCTGGTTTTCAGTAGCTCTTTAGGGATACAGTATAAAATACCCTAGCCTGACTTCTCAGTCTTTTAGAATCAGTAATAATTCTGTGACCTTGCCAATGACAATTAGCCTTTCTATATCTGGTTTCTTCAATTATAAAATTGACAGCTTTCATCTAGGTCAGTGGATGTTGAACTCTGTTCTGAGAAGTCTTAGGCACTCTGAAGAGCTGAGAAGGCAGGCCAGGCCAGCAGAGTTCTGAGCACCTTTCTCCCATCATCTGAGCAGCTCCACCTTTATCTGTTTCATACATGGGGCTTTGGCATAAGATCATGTTGACCAAAGACTGTCAAAGTAACCAAACATAAAAAGTTTAAAAGCTAGGGGCTGGGATGATGTCTAATGCTGCAAACTTTAACAAAGTTAGGCGATGGAAAAATACTGCTGAGTGGAAGACTGCTTAGGTGATGGGCAGGAGAGTCCTTGGAGAATGCAGATAATCAAAACAGTAGCTAATTAAGGTACAGATAATTGAGAGCTGGATTATCACTAACATTATATGTATAAAGTTGCACTAAATACCTTATTTTTAATTTCTCTTATTTTTCTATACTATAGAAATAATGTTATAATAGAAATAATGTAGTAACAGCAAAAGCAAAATATAGCTCTCTAAAGTGTTCACATGGTGAATTCAATACTCTTACACTGGGAAGATGATGGTGGAAGATGGTATCTCAGGCAGTGCAGTCCAATGGAAGACCTTAGAACCAAAGGTATTGAGTTGAAAAGATTACTGTTGTCACTTCTGAGAGGTCTTAACTTTGGCAAAGTAATTAACCTGTCACAATCTAAATGTCCTCATCTGTGAAATGGGAGAGATTAGAAGAGTTCACAAATTCACACCGAAGAGTCACTAAAATATTTACGAAGAACCAAACACATGCCAGGTATGATACGGTATGGAAATACAATAATGAGCAAAACTGTCCACAATAATCAATGACCAAAATAATGTTTGTTAACCGTCAGTAGCCTATAAGATAACACACATAAACATGTCTAACAAAGATAGTGTACAAAAAATTGGTGTCACCTAATGAATGATAATTTCCTTCTTTCTTTTTATTTATTTATTTTTGGAGACAGAGTCTTGCTCTGTCTCCAGGCTGGAGTACAATGGCGTGATCTCGGCTCACTGCCACCTCCACCTCCCAGGCTCAAGCGATTCTCCTGCCTCAGCCTCCCGAGTTGCTGGGATTACAGGCACGAACTACCATGCCCAGCTAATTTTTGTATTTTTAGTAGAGACGGGTTTCACCATGTTAGCCAGGATGGTGTTGATCTCTTGACCTCGTGATCCACCCACCTCGGCCTCCCAAAGTGCTGCAATTACAGGCTTGAGCTACTGCGCCCGGCCTTTCCTTCTTTCTTGACCTTCCTTTCTTCATACCATAACTCAGTGATAATTAGTAGGGGGTGAAACAGAGTCATAATACATTCATTTGTGAATCTCCTGTCCTTCTCACACTTACCTAATTCCCTTCTCCCAAGCCTGGGTCTGGCTCTCTTATGCTTCAGAATCTGTGAAACTGGTTCAGAGGGCTTAAAGAGAACTGCAGAGGCTAAGTCTGTATCATAAAGGTTTAGGACTTGGGGAGAGGAAGCAAACAGAAAGAAAAGTTGGACCAGGTAAGAACTAGAAGGAGAGACTGGGGAGCTGGTCCTGGAGTGACTCCAGGGCACCCAAATGTAGGGGAGAAACCCTGCTGAGGGGAACAACATGGTTTCTGTTTCTTCGAGAGATTTATGACTGAATTTCCTTTTATTTAACATGGGGCAGCTGAGCTGTACTTCTTGAAGGCAACTCTAGGTGGGGTAAACCACCCTGGGGCCTCAAGATGTATTAGGAACTCACAATAGCAAACCCGCTGCTCCCCTAAAAGCTAGAAAGGGAGGTTTACAAAGGAGACAAACCACAGGTGTCATATATATATATACAAAACACCTCTCTGAAGGACTTCTCTAAATAAAAAAAGCTACTGATGCATTTAAAATTAAGTAATAAAACAAGAATTATTTTTGCATGAAATATTTTTACATCTCCCACCTCCAGACCTCAAGCCATCCTATTAGCAACCTACTCGATGATCCTGACATGACCCTACAGAAGGAGACTTGCAGATTCAACTGCTCCTCAGAGTCTCACTTGCATAGGGGGCATTTTCAACGTGTCCGGGGAGAATTTGCAGCCTTGATAATGACCTTTGAGGAGAGGAAACCAACTCACAAGTACCTTCATCCTCCTTTCACTTTGTCTTTTATGTTTTTCTCTTGAGCCAATGACTTCTTTCAGACACCAATAATTTACACTTCAGGAAAATGTCAAAGTATAGCAATGCCCTGGATAGTAATTACCATCAAGGATGGAATGAAGCCTTTCCAAGAAATGCTAAGTTAATTAGACACAAACTTGTTTACCATTAGGCCAGTGGAGAAAGCAAGGAGCACAGGATCAGAACATGCCTGCAACATATGGTCTTTATTAATGGTGGCATCTCAATTAGTCTATGGGACCCCACTTCTGTCAACCCAGAGATGATCTGAATAAAGAAGAAATGTTCACAAAGCTATCATGGGGAGAAGATGCCACCTGAGACCACTCACGACACCCACAAAAGAAACCTGGATTTCTGTTGTTTTCTGTCACTACCTGAAATTGCCTCTTTTAATCTTTCCACAATGCATTTGTTTTGGGACAAAGGTCAAGAGAAGGTCAGATTAGGAAATATGGAGGTTTACCCATTATTACCAAAAATCTATTTAAAAAATCATGTTCCCATGAATATCTCATTTTATCCTTCCTAATTCTTATTCTCATTTTTGAGAGATATATTTTGTTTAGCTTTTTGGAAAAATCCACATTTTAAAGAAGCATACAATAAAAAAAAATACTCCTTATTTACATGCTTCTGCCATCATGGCTGCCTTTCCACAGAACACTCTCAGAGGAAGGCCCTTTTGTGCCAGCCTACTTAGATGTTACCAAAGGTGTACAAAAACATACCTCTTGCAGATGGCTGGAAGATAGCTCTGAGCTCTTTGTGTTCAATCAATCCCCCAGGAAAAGGCATTAGAAATTTATCAGAAGCAGCTCCCTGTTCTCCTCAGTTTCTGAGCTTGGAAAAAGCACACTACAAATATAACTACACTGAAAAAGCATTTTGAATGGAAAATGTAACCTCAAATATCTTACTTTTTTCTTTCCTCCATAGTCCTACAATCAATATATCTTTTGTAGGACTGTATTAGATTGCTAGTAAGAGGTGAAGCCAGCTGGGCTTCTGGGTTGGGTGGGGACTTGGAGAAGTTCTCTGTCTAGCTAAAGGATTGTAAATGCACCAATCAGCACTTTGTGTCTAGCTAAAGGTTTGTAAACTCACCAATCAGAGCTTTGTGTCTAGGTAATCAGGTAGGGAACTTGGAAAACTTTTCTGTCTAGCTAAAGGTTTGTAAACACACCAATCAGCACTCTGTCAAAACAGACTAAACAGCACCCTGTAAAACGGACCAATCAGCTCTCTGTAAAATGGACCAATCAGCTCTCTGTAAAATGGACCAATCAGCAGGATGCGGGTGGGGCCAGATAAGGGAATAAAAGCAGGCCACCCAATCTGGCAGTGGCAAGCCACTTGGGTCCGCTTACACACACGGTAGAAGCTTTGTTGTTTTGCTCTTTGCAATAAATGTTGCTGCTGCTCATTCTTTGGGTCCACACCACCTTTATGAGCTGTAACACTCACCGAGGAGGTCTGCAGCTTCACTCCTGAAGTTAGTAAGACCACGAACCCGCGGGGAGGGATGAACAATTCTGGAGGCACTGCTTTTACGAGCTGTAACACTCACCATCAAGGTCTGCAGCTTCACTCCTGAGGCCAGCGAGACCATGAATCTACCAGAAGGCACAAACAGCTCCACAGGCGCCACCTTTAAGAGCTGTAACACTCACCACGAAGGTCTACAGCTTCACGCCTGAAGTCAGGGAGACCACGAACCCACCAGAAGGAAGAAACTCCGGACATATCTGAACATCTAAAGGAACAAACTTGGGATACACCATCTTTAAGAACTGTAACACTCACCACATAGGTCCGGGGCTTCATTCTTGAAGTCAGCGAGACCAAGAACCCCCAGTTCAGGACACGCTAGGATGAGCATAACAAAGTACCACAACCTGGCTGGCTTAGACAACAGATGTGTACGATCCCACAGTTCTGGGGACAGAGGCCTAAACCAACGTGTCAGCAGGGTTGGTTCCTTCTGAGGACTGTGAAGGATGTGTTCCAGGACACACTCCTTGGCTTGTGGATGGCTGTCTTCTTTATGGGTTTTTTCACACTGTCTTCCCTCTTTGCTTGTCTGTTGCTGTGTCTATATTTCTTTCTTTTTAAGAATACAAGTCATATTGCGCTAGGGTCCACCCCAATGACCTCCTCTTAACCTGATTACTGCTGTACAGGCCGTCTCCAAATACACTCACATTCAGAGGCACTAGGGACTAGGACTTCAACATATCTTTTTTTGCAAGGTATACAATTCAACCCATAACAGGGACCAGTTAAACAAAAAAGATACTAATATTCAAAAAATTAACCAAACATAAAAAGTTTAAAAGCTAGTGGCTGGGATGTCTAATGCCCCAAAGAAGAAAGGTCATATTGTCACCTAGTTCCCTGGCCGTTTGTTACTTTGATGAAGTGTCTATTGTGGCAAGGCATTATGCAAGGCGCTGGGCAACAGAGGGAAAAAACATGGAACCTCTATGCTCATGAATTTACCTTCTCCTTTTGTGCCAGGCCTTTCATCCTGGGGGAAAGTGGACTGGCTAGAGTACCCATCAAGCTGTGAAGTATCTGGGCTTTTACTTCATTCTCCCTTGCATTGACAGTTGGACAGTTAAAAGCAGCAACACCAACAGCTGCACGGCACCCAACTCATCAACCCAGAATAATGGCGTCATCACCTAAGTTAGCATGGAAGTGGACAGTCTGCTTTTGCCAATTCTTTGGGACATTAAACCCATGATAATTCTTTTAATATAATTCTCTGTGAACCAATAGTGATGACAGACTATCCTCCTTGCCTCGTTGGAGATAAATAACAATAACTCTTGCTTTCCACAACATGGACTTTTTTTCTAGCACCGTGGCAGGCACTTACCATGATTATTTTATGCCATTTTCACAAGGTGAGACTGATATTACTAGCTCCATTTTACAGATGGAGAGATTACGTATCTTGCTAAAGCTACCAGCCAATACAGAGTAAAGGTTACATCTGAATTCAAGGTATCTAGAAAACCAACCCCACGCTCTTGAGCCTTACATAATAGTGTCTCTTTTAACCTTTTGAACCTAAGCAATTTTGACAACTGCCCAGCATCATATGTGTACGTATATTCTGTGCATGTTATGTATGTATAGATAAAATATCTATTTTCTCCCCCAAAAATCTATGACTAATGCAATAAATCTCCCACTGATTGGACACTTAAGGTATTTTCTCATGTCTCTATCAGTGACATAACATATTAAGCAAAAAAAGTCTGACCCAACTGATTAGTATTTGATGTGCTGAAGAGCCTAATGTTTCTTTATATGAAACATCAGACAGTGTGCAGCCCACTTAATTACTAGGTTGACTTTATGTCTTCAAAATAATAAAACAGAATAATCCAAACGACAGGCCAATGTGGTGAGTGATATTTGAACATCTACTCAACCCTAAAACTGTGAAGCAAAAGTACTTATCCAAAATCCAATACTTTCCATTTTTCTTTTAACTGTTGTAAGTCAAAACCAGCTAAATTGATTTTTTGCCTTTGACTTCTGCTAAAAAGTTCGTTCCTGAGCAGATTACATGTGTGGCTTTGCAGCCCAGAGGAAATTTTACAGCCAAGTAAAACCCTAAAATCATGAAAATATGGGTTTGCTGAATATAGTGGAAAGACTTGACAGATCTTAATTATAAAAGAACAAATATATCTTGATAGATGAACTGTCTTTTGTGAATTAGACTTAAAAGTTTTAACTCCTTGATTAACCATTACCCACTAGTATGATAGCACGTTTTGAGGCAATGTCTTCAAACTTCTAAGTAGAACAGAGCACTCCCAAAGCATGCAGAAACCCCTGTAACATCACTCAACGCATTTTCAGCATGAGTGACCAGGGTAAGGCTTCCTCACAATGTTGCAAAGCAAATGGTGTCCCTCATGCCCTTTTCTATTCCCAGCAATCCTTGGTTAAGTGTCTTAACAGGGTAAGTGATGACCATACAGAAAGAGAAGAAGGAAGAGGAGGAGAAAGAACAACAATGATATCATGATACAGGCCTGTAGAAACTGATCTACCAGGCAAAACTCAAGAGCTCATATGATACACTATTTTGCTTACACATGGTCACAATTAAGTAAATGATGAAAATGAAACTCAAATCTAGATTGTATATCTCACTCCACTGTTACAAGCTTTCTTCTAAACGAGGAATTATCAAAACCAAACAGAAGTGCCTATCTTAGGTCACCTTACCCTCTTTTCTGAGGTTGAAATTAAGGCAGTGTGAGAAACCTGGGGAGACACTGGAAAGTGTCCCCATGCCAAGCCCTGTGAGCACAATGAGTTTATGAAAGAAAAGGCCAGAGCCAACAACTAATAATTGTGCTTAAAACTCATCACTTAAGAATTTCAGAATAAGCACTGATCAATTGAAATTACTCTGACCCAAAGTCTTATGTACCTTCTTCTGCTTGTCCATATTGGTCCTCATAAAAAACAAACAGGAAAAAAAGAAAGAAAGAAACAAAGATGAAGAGTTGTTGCTTAATGGGTATACAGTTTCAGTTTCGTAAGATGAGTAAGTTCTGAAGATCTGTTGCACAGTAATGTTACTATGTTTAACACTACAGAACTGTACACTTAAAATGGTTAAGATGATGTATTACTCCGCTTTCACACTGCTGATAAAGACATACCCAAGACTGGGCAATTTACAAAAGAAAGAGCTTTAATGGACTTACAGTTCCTCATGGCTGGAGCGGTCTCACAATCATGGCGGAAGACAAGGAGGTACAAGTCGCATCTTACATGGATGGCAGCAGGCAAAGAGTGAGTTTGTGCTGGGAAACTCCCTCTTATAAGACCATCAGATCTTACGAAATTCACCCACCATCACAAGAACAGCATGGGAAAGGCCTGCCCCCATGATTCAATTACCTCCCACTGGATCCCTCCCACAACACGTGGGAATTCAAGATGAGATTTGGGTGGGACACAGTCAAACCATATCAGATGATAAATGTTATGTATTTTTTTTTAATGAAAAATAAAATTTAAAAGAAGGAAAAAGAACTTTCTTCCTTTCCCTCTCCCTCCCTCCCTCCCTCCCTTCCTTTCTCCCTCCAAGGAAGACAGGTACCTCCAGGATGGAAACAAATGGATTGATCTGAAAAATATTTAGAAGGCAGAACTGAAAAAATTTGAATGTGAGGATGAGAAACAGGGAGATCATGGGTGATTTCCAAGTCTCTGGATCAACCGAAATGGAGAATGGATAAGGAGGAACACCTGGAGGATAGCACGCTGGGAAAGACATGATGCGTTTCATCTAACCAGAGATCACCAGCAGAAGTTTGCTCTGTAGATCTGGAGCCCAGGAAGGAGGGTTAGGGTGGAGATTCTGTATATTTCTACAGCCAACTCTAATTTTTGGTTACAATCAAAGCCTATGCCCTTCTAAAATCTTTTTCTTCCATCAATAAGGATCAGCTGTGTTTCCAGAAGTATGTATGGATTTATCCTATATTTCTGCCTCATATTTCATATATGAATATTTCTAGGCAGGCTTTGGGTCATATGTGTAAAACAAAAGCAAGTACTTAATAGACCATTCAATAAAGCTGCTTTTCACATGCTTCATTTACTACTTTCCATTGCCTTTTTCGTAAGCAATTACAATCTCACACATGCCCAGTTTCACCATTCTGCAGAACCAAATGTTGAATTTAGGCAAACACAGGGTGTTCAATAAACAGGTGGATTTCTAACAGAACACCAATCAATTCAGGAAGTACGGTCAAGCCAGCTGCGCCTGTCAATGGAGTAATCAGTAGCTGGCAGCATCTGTGCTGGCTGGGCTGCCATCGGTGTTTACAAGCTGGAATTGAAGAGGGCTCGGCCAGCTGACAGCAGAAGTTTGCGCAGCACCTGTCTAAAGTATATATGACTGCCTCCAGGCAATCCCATTAGTTCTCCTCTTTCATGGACACTAGGACTTGTTCACAAATTTAGGGGGAAAAATAAAAAAGACAAACAGAGCTAGCCTCTGACTGAGAAAGGACACCTGAAAGATAAATAGTCCCATATGGAGAAACAGAACAGGGAGGAGAGAATGAGAAAGATAAGAAATCACTCAAGAAAGCCAGTAATGTTTACACATAGTAGAAACATTTTGTCTCTAAACAGTGGGCTTCGTAGCATTTTTTTAAATCAGAGATGTTCTGGAGAAATACGTAAAGAACTCAGCCCAAGCTTTCTGATGCCAGGCAGGGCGTAAGTAGTTCACACGGAACCTTTTGACTTGTTTATCTGACATAGTAAACAGCTTTCTCTGATCCCACTGTCCCTTTTATGTATTACAAGATAACAAAAGGTTATGCGATTTTAGGAAATTGACTATCTAAACACGGCTATTCTCAGCACATCCACTGAATATTAAGTGCCCACTTTTATCTGCTAGAACTTGATGTGTGAAGGTAACCAACTTAAACGCACTGAAGAGATTGCATTCACACAGTGAATAGTGACATTTTGCTAGGAATTTGTTAAATTTTATAATGCAAGCATACTGCAGTAATGTTCCACAAAACATAACAGTCAGTGCACAGCAGTAATGCCCTCTGGTTTGTAAGGGCTAATTCCATCCTCAATTCATTCTAGCAGGAAAAATAAATTAAAGATATGACAGAATGCTATCCACATTGTTATAATGCTGGTTCTTTCTGAGGTTAGTGGTCACACACAGTGCTATAGAGGCAGTGGTTCTTTCTTGTGCCTGTAACTGCTGAGGTTAATCTCTCAGTGCTTCCAAATGCATATGGACATTTACACATATGGACACTGACCATTCCTAAAAGAATACTCAGGATAAATCATGTTCAACTTCAAAAGTCCAGCAGCTAATTCAAAGCCATGCTCTTGTACAAGGAGCCATTGAAAACAACAGAGAAACCAAACAGTCTTTAACATCTTATCTTTGTTTATGATTCTTACAACCCCACCTGGCGTGAACTGGTACGCTAGGTCACCCTGGTTCCTCAGGTGCATTAGGCATATGTGAGTAGTGAAACTATGACAACCGGAATGCAACATCCAATTATAATGATTAGAATAATAACGAACACTTAGGCAATACTTATTTCCATTCATTCACTTCATCTCCCCAATAACCTTACGAGGCAAGTACAATTATTACTCCCCACTTCATGGATCACTCAGTTCCATACTAAGAGTCCCAGAGCTAGTAACATGCAGACTAGATTTAAGGTCAACCCCGCCTGACTTAGGGGGTCTGCTCTTAATGTTGTTCTGACTCTAAAGCTATCTGATGAATTTTTAAATGTAGGTGTATCAGTGTGGTAGGGTTGCCATAACCATGAATTGGATGGCTTAAACAACAGAAATGTTTCTTACAGTTCCAGAAACTGAAAGTCCAAGATCAAGGTGTGGGCAGGTTTGTTTTCTCCTGAGGCCTCTCTCTGCCCTTGGCTTGCAGATGGTCTTCACCATGTGTGCACTTTCCTGGTGTCCCTTTGTGTGTCCTAATCTCCTCCACGGATAAGAACATCAGCCAGACTGGACTGGGACCCACCCTAACGGTTTCATTTTAAGTTCTCTTTTTTTTTTTCTTCTTCTTTTGAGACGGAGTCTCACTCTGTTGCCCAAGCTGGAGTGCAGTGGCATGATCTTAGCTCACTGCAACTTCCGACTCCTGGGTTCAAGCTATATCTCCTGCCTCAGCCTCCCGCGTAGCTAGGACTACAGACACATGCCACCATGCTTGGCTAATTTTTTGTGTTTTTAGTAGAGACGGCGTTTCACTGTGTTAGCCAGGATGGTCTCGATCTCCTGACCTCATGATCCGCCCACCTCGGCCTCCCAGAATGCTGGGATTACAGGTGTGAGCCTCTGCACCTGACCTTAAGTTCTCTTTACAAAGGCCTGATCTACAAATTCAGTCACATTCCGAGGTACTGTGGGTTAGGGCTTCGGTGTGAATTTTTGGGGAAACCACAATGCAGCCCATAACAGCAGGCGTATTAATGTTCTATGAAATGCAGCAGTGGGTGAATTGTAGGCCTTTGCTCTGCTTTATGAGGGCTTAATTGTATAGGGTCTCATTTTGGATCTTTCCACATTCAACAAGTTCTGAGAAAGTGATACTTGGAAACCATGTTTATCAGAAGAGTGAAAGGCTTTCGGGCAAATGTCCTTTGATCGTTTTCACAGTGATGCCCTCCGATGACATTAACTGTAGTAGTAACCAGCATCATTCAGTTGCTGTTTTAGAAGGAACTTAAAAATGGAAGATTTGAAAACATGATTGTGAAACCATAATTTTGCACTGAGTCCAGTATTAACAGTTTTTCAACAGAGTGAACTCTTACTGCTTTTGGTTTAACCCCGAGTGCCTAGAACTGAGTTGGGTAAGCTCCTTAACCCACAGCACACCAGCGGCCTAGAACTCTCCAGGATGTCATTTAGGATTTTCCTTCTGACCTGCCTTTGCTGATCCCTTGCTACCTCACCCTATAGACATAGGCTTACTCTTCCGAAATATTTTCCATGTACTTTAATGCATAGCTGTGTGGGGGTTTTTTTGTTGTTTTTTTGTTTTTTGTTTTTTGGGTTTTTTTTTGAGACAGAGTCTTGCTCTGTCGCCCAGGCTGGAGTGCAGTGGTGCAATCTCGGCTCACTGTAAGCTCCGCCTCCCAGATTCACGCCATTCTTCTGCCTCAGCCTCCCAAGTAGCTGGGACTACAGGCGGCTGCCACCACACCCAGCTACTTTTTTGTATTTTTAGTAGAGACGGGGTTTCACTGTGTTAGCCAGGATGGCCTCGATCTCCTGACCTCGTGATCCGCCCACCTTGGCCTCCCAAAGAGCTGGGATTACAGGCGTGAGCCATTGTACCCAGCCCCCATAGCTGTATTTTTATGAAAAATAAAATACTGGGGTTTTCTTTACGCTCATTTATTTAAATGATATTTCACTATAAATCAGGTTCTTCTTCTATTTTTTTCTACATCATTATGCTTTTGAAAACCACCAGAATATGTATGTGTACCTCTGGATCTGAGCTGTCAAACATAGTAGCCACTAGCCATATGCAGCTCCCGGGCATTTGAAATATGGTTAATGCAAGTGGAAAACTAAATTTGTAATTTTAATCTACCTTTAAATTTTAAAACTTGTATCTTAATTATGAGAATACTTTTAAATATTTTTGGAATATCTTGAAAATATGAATCTTATTTTTTCAGTTGTACCTTTTATGAAACTTAAATATGGATCAATCAGTTCCAATGAAAATTTAGCCTCTAATTTAAGATGCACTATGACTATAAAATACATACCAGATACTGAAAATAGTATAAAATAGGAATGTAAAACATCTATCAGTAATTTTTTATGCTGATATACTGAAATAATATTTTACATATATTAAATAAAATATAGCATTAACATGATCACCTTATTCTTTTAATTTAAAAAAGTAAAAATAAATTTTCTTGGTACTTTTTTGTGTGGCTACTAAAAATCTTTAAATTACACATGGGGTTCACATTATACTTCCACCAGACAGTGGTGATCTAGGTTTTAATTCCTCTAACTACTATAAGTATTCTATACCAAGCACAAATAATAATTTTACTTCATTCTCTTAACAGCAGGCAAATAGATTGTTTCTAATTCTTTACCATATCAAACAACCCTCAAAATTCCTGTTTTTATGCATCCTCACTAATACTTATTATGATTTTTCTTGTTGCTTTTGGTCAACTTAATGGTTATAGAGCAGTGTTTCTTATTTAAATATTCATGTCTCTGAATACTGAGTGTGCACATATTAGCCATTCAAAGTTCCCCTTCTGTAAACTGTCCATTTTTATCTTTTGCCTATTAAAATTTTTGAATTCATGTCTTTTGTTTACCAATTAGGAGAAGTAAAAAGATATATTCTCAGTATAAATCTCTTGTATGCTCTTATACATACAATTTTTCAGCTACTATTCATATCTCCAATATTTTCTTAGTTTGTACTTTGTTAATTTTTCCCATAGCTTCTTTCATTGAAAACAAATCTTTAATTATAATTAAATTCCTTAAATGTTACCTTTATTATTTCAAGCATTTCTACCCTAGTAAGAAATTGTGAAGAAATTTCATCTTTTCTACTCTTGGTTTATAGTTTCGCCTTTCATATTTGGATCTTCAGTCCATCATGACACCCTATAGCATTTAGAGCAGCAGACAGTTGCCGACATCCTAGGATTAGCTACTTCCCATTTGAGAATCTGATCAAAACTCAGGACTTTCTTACTGAAAGAATTTATGTGCATAAAACACTATATATATATAATTTCAGGCTGTTCCCAGACCTCTACTGCAAGCCCTTTCATGTATCTTTAATGCAGTCCACAGAATCCAGGTGCAGGATCCCCAGTCTCATGATTCTACCAGCTATTCAAAAACTTCACTGTATTTTTCATGGCTTTGCTCATCATCTTTTTCTGGGTTATCTCATATTCTCAACTAGTTTATGAGCTCCTTAAGGACAGAGACCTAGATTCAGGCATCTCCAAGATTTTTCATAGCACGTGAGAGCTGGAAGTACTCAATAAATACACCTCTTAGCAATTGATATTCCAGAAGTTGGACTCAGAGAAGAGAATGTGGTGTAAGGCCCAGGGGATTACTTTAAAGAGGCCTCCATTAATTCATGCATTCAATCAACAGTCATTGAGCTTGTCCATTGTTTCAGGTCCTGGGCTACATGCCAGATAATCAAGGGAAAAGACACAGTTTGTGTCCTCAGAGGGTTCCTATTCTAGAGGGGACAACAGAGAAGAAGTAATTATAACACGGGGCATCAATGCTCTGCTAAAGTAAGGAAGTAGGGGGCTTCTGGTCTGCATAAGAGGAGGTTACCAAATGGGGCCTTTGAGGGAGGGGAAGGGTGGTCCCCTCAGTATGAGTCATGTTTAGGCTGAGACTCAAAAAAAATGCATATTGTTAAACTAAATTAAATTTAGCTTGAGGCTGTCTCCATAACTTGAGTCCCTACCTAAGCAACCGCAACCTAACCTAACTTGGTCTATTAAACACACTGAAAGCCTAATTTAGGAGGCTTTTTTTGTAACAGCGGCTGAGCTTCAGCCAGTCACAGGCTGCCAACTGATCAGACCGTGACCAAACAAGGTGAACACCTAGCCATAACTCAAGGAGGCAGGATTTGACTGAGGAGGCAGGGCTCGGACACCAGACCAAATCAAAGACTACCTAAAACAGGAACAGGGTGGAAGTACATTTCCGTAAGATATGCCCACCACTGGTGCCATGTCACTTTACCTGTCCATCACTTAATAGATTCTACCTGAACCCCTCACCCTCAACTGCTATTAACTGGACCTGGAAAGTTGGGTATCTATATCTCTAGCACATTAATGATTCTATCTTCTGCACCCACTGTGTGTTAATGACACAAAAGTTGAGGTTTCCCTTCAATGCTTTGATCCAGCTCTAAGCTGCCAAGTCCCCAAGGCTGTAACAATGTATACAGGATTCTACTTGTGATCTAGGAAACCATAAGGGTGACTTCTCTCAGATAAGAACATACAGGAAAAACAAACAAACAAACAAAACAACTGCCTAATCTGGGAAGGTGGGAGTACTGACCCATTCTGTAAAACAAAGATTGGTTGGGTATCTCCATTGGAACAGGGAAAGAATATCTCTACAGACCCAATTTGGCAGCAATGAATAGATATTGGACCTTGTGGAGCCTGTATGTGCACCCCAACTGGACTAATTTTTGTTTGTGGCCATTAATGGGGAAAAGTCATGCCCCATAATCACTGTCAACTACCCCAGGAGCCACGTGCTTTTAGGAGCAGCTTTCCCTTGTATATCAAAAACTTGGAACAGAGGTGAATGTAGAATGGTCACCCTTGCTTCTCCAGGGATCACAGTCTATAATCCCGTAAGACTCAAGAACACCAGAAATAAACAAATAACAGGATTAATTCTAGCAGGAATCAGAGCAGCAATAGAACGAGTGGCATCCTGGGGCAGCTTTGCCTATCATGAGTCAACCCTGAAAAACTAGACTCAAACCCTAGAATCCCCAGCCACCAACACAGGTCATGTACTAAAGGGAATCCTAGAGTCCTTAGAATCTTTGGCAAATGTAGTTCTTGGTAACTCATTCTGAGGGCTGCTCTTTGGTCAAACGCTGTTAAATTAAACTTGTCTGAAGTTTTTCTTTTACCAGTAGGCAGCTCATCTGAAAGCAGTAGGAGGGAAAAATGGAATCCTAGAAATCAATCTGTCATAAACATTGGGAACTGGCTGCAGTGCTCCCGCCTTTTCCTGGGAATCAGAAAGTAGCAGCCAGACAGGAAATGAAATCACCTGATCTTTTACAAACAGAAATCAGATCACAGCACTCCCACATTTACAGCCACCAGGGGCATCCCATCTAGGATGTGAAGGGAAAAAGTATGTATAAAATATATATACATCGGGTATATAAATATATATTATGTATAATATAGATAGTATATAAAATATACAAGTATATATTACATATACAATTTTTTCTTAGTATAAGTATGTCCCATGCAATATTTGCAATGTAACTTACACTAACAAAGTATTTGTTATTTATCAGAAAGTCAAATTTATGGTAGTTAAATCTGCCAGTCCAAGGTACTTAAAATTTTAAATTACACTTAAAATAGAGTCCTCAGTATTGTATTTTCTCTGGCTTTCATCTTAGTGTGAGCTCTGCGTTGTTTACATGCTGACCTGTGAGAATGAGAATGCCAAGTCCATCCCACTTTAGCATCTTGGCTTCTGTATCACCTCTTTCCATTTAGAATGTGTTTTCCCTCTTTCTTAGTGTGGTTGGTTTCTTCTCTTCTTTCAAATACCAGTTTAGATGTCACCTCCTTAGAGAGGCCTTCCCTAACCACACCACCTAAAGTAGGCTATCCCAATTATTTTCTCTCTAGATACATATATATGTCAGTCCATAAACATTTTATTCTTTCACTTCTCAACTTTTGCCCTCACCATTATTCAGAGACTTCTCCTTTTGCATCTTTGTGCCCCCAGTCCTTAGCAAAGAGTCCGTCACATATGAGATACTCAACAAATTTTTATCATATAATGGAAATCTTATGTTAGTATTTTCTCTGGTGCTTCCAAGACATGCATTTTGCCTAGACATGTTATTGTTCATCATGTGAACTGGCTATGGCAAAACACACTGCCTTCAGAGAGAAAGAGCCACACAAGTTGGAAAGGAAAGGTCATAAGGATGAAAAAATGGTCATGGCTCTATCAACATTAACGCCTTATAAAAAAATCTCTCAAGGGATACCAAAAGATGGAAAGAAATTGAGTCATGAAGACATTTCCCTCCTTTTTTGGTTTCCTGCAAGTCGGATCTGAGTCATACCTAAGGCACATTGGCTGGGCCTCCTTGTGGTCCTCTCCATTTCTTACGACTTCATCTCCATCACTTCACCACCTTCAAAGAGTTCTTTCCTCATATAACCTCACATGATGTTCACAGGGTTAAAAACTCCAAATGTTCAATAGAGAAAAAACATTTTCTTAAAAATATACATATAGACATATGCAAATTCTTTCAACATGCTTATAAATCTATCCACAGCCCCACTCAAAGTATGCTTCAAATGTAAATTGGAAGCCATATATATTATATTCTTCCGAGAGATTACTCTGGAAAATAAAAACCACATATATTTATTGAGTGCAGAACAAATTTAATAATTTTGCTCAATCATCAAAAACATTTCTAAATATGAGCTGTGATAGGAAAAAATCAATTTAACTTATTAACTCTACATATGAATTATTTTCCTTTTTTAATCATAGAATTTTTTAAAGTTTTGGGTTAGATTCAAATTTCTTTAGAGAACTAAATAAGTTTGCAAACAATTACTGGAAAGAATAGACGAGAGCAAAAGAAAGAAAAAAGGTTGTACAGTGTAAAATTAGTTTCAAGCACAAAGTTAAAAATTTCTAATACAGAACCTGTGTGTGAGATAAATGAAAGTGTTGAGGTCAGACTAGAAAAAAAAGAAAAAAAAAAAAAAACATAGTTTCTACTGACAAATGTAAATGCATCCTATGATCCTGTTGCCAATGAAGTGGCGTTGCTCTGACGTACCACTCCCACCCCGACCCAAGCAAACACTTGTCAATGAGCACCAGGGTTTTCACATTATCCAGAACTCTATCATAATGATGGAGCTAGGAAGTTCTTTCAGCCTGTTAACAGCAGCGCATTATTTTCCCTATAGATAATACTGAGAACATGGCAACACTTCTACCTGATCTGTTTATTAATAATACCCAACACAGCATTTATTAGATAGGGACTCACTAGATATTAGGTGCCGGGTTAAGCACAGGAAAATAATCAACAAATTCTATATCTTTTTTTGTTGTGTTGGTGGTGGTTGTTACTGTTGTTTATACCTTCAGATCTCTTTCTACACTAAATTTTTGGGTAGAAATGTTTAAATTTCATGCTTAGCCTCCCCAATAATAATAGCATTTCATCACTATCACTGCTGGGAAATTTGTGTTTTATTTTTGTTTACATTTTACATTAAGAAATTAATGAAGTGGGATGGTGACCTTTGCTGTATACTCCAAACTCCCACTGATGTTAACACAACACCGATTTATCTCTCTGTGTGTGTTGTGTCTTTGTCTAGAGAGGACAGTTGCCTAACACAGCGAAAAATAAAAATACCCTGTCATATGATTTTTCACAGAACTAAAAAGAAATAAACTACCCCCATTTCAAAGCATAGACTCCCATCTTTTTGCTACACCTCAAATACTTTTCTCACATGGAAAGACCGGTACCCTTGACTGCGCAGTGCCTCTCCCTCCTCTTGATGCTGAGATGCTCCAAAACACTACTGGGGTTCTTCAGGAGGGATTTCATTGTCAACTCCAGCTTGCAGTACAGGGAAGTGACATCTCAAGTGGGCCTCGTTTTGTCACTTTCCCCATACTTTCGCACACATAAAAATGCCTGTCAAATACTATCCTACGTACATGGATGAGAAAAAGAAATAAGCATTTCACTATGAAAGACTCTAACTAGAAAAGGCAAGGAGATGCCAACTGACAAATGCATAGTGATGGACTTCCCCCCGCCCCCCTAATTCTCAGATTTATTTCTGAGGCTCTCAGCCAATTTCTGTGTCATAAAGATGGTGAAGTTCAGAGCTTAATTGCTTTAGCACTTGCACCAAGAAAAACTGTATTGCAAACAATGAAGAAAGAAGAGAGGAAACCAACATTTTCTGGGCAAGGGCCACGCGGCAAACAGTGTACAAGGCATTTAGATAAAGCTTTTTGATTCCATTCAATCTTGGAAACCAACATGTTGAAGGGCCAGATTTTTCACCATTTTATAGGGATGCAAACTTCAGCTCAGAGAGGTTAAATGACTTGCCAACAGTCACACAACTAGCACTTACAGGAATGGGAAGGCTAACTCGAAGCTGATGCTTCAGCTTACACACTCCCCACTCCCACACAACACAAACTCTTTCTAGGCAGCTTCGAAGGTACTAAACAAGTGGCTCCTGAGGACTCAGTAAACATTCCTGGCAGCTGGCCAAGATGGATATTTTGGATAACGTCCAGATACTTGAAATACCAGCTTTAAGTTGTGGAAGTGCTTGAGGCACAACCAAGTCTCATTTACGTCCTTAAAAAGTACTCATGACCTGCCCCCTTCACACACTGTCATTCTTCTGGAAGGTATCTGAGAGCACAGCTCTGCGAGTGCCAAGAGTATTATGCAATTTCCATACATAGGGCTTCCTGAGTCAGGTTTGGCAGGGCTGGGGGTCAGTGTACAATATTTCTGCTTTATTTCTTTGAGTTTCTCTCTTGGCTATAGCTCTTCAGAGACACACAGAGGGAATGGATTCTATAGAAGATTTCTCCCCTACATTTTGATGTAGATTAGAAAGTTTGGTTTGCTTCTGGTTCTATTACTTGGCATTTATTTGGAACTAAAAGGTTTTCTGCCTGAAAGTAACTGTTTAATATATTGGGGGAGGGGGGAAGAATAAAATGCTCCTTTTTTTTTCTTTTTTTTGTTATTTGCACCACCCTGTCCCGATTCTACTGTTTGCAGTAAGTTTTCTAACAGAAACTCTTCTGCATTCCTTATTGTGTTACAAGTTTAGATGTACCCAAACCACCAACAGTTAGATTCCAAGCATACGCTTTTGATTGATTCAAGTGCATTACCCAGGAGGGTGTGTGCTTCGCTCTGTTGTTCTTCCAGCCAACTCCCTTGCCAGCTGCTGAAATGATGCCACCACCGGTCTCCGTGTCATGCAGATTTTACACCCTGATACCAGGAAAGCAGAAGCATTTCTCAAAAGAGTTTTTGCTGGCTTGGCAGGAAAACAGAAATTGCTCTTTATCAAAATGAAAAAGGTTTTCTTCATGGGAAACAGCAAAAGCAGTTTGAAAGAGGGGCCGATACTTTCATCCTAGATAAGGTGTTTTCGGTACAGCAGACAGAAAAGCCTGTTTTCCTTTCTTTCACGACATCAAGGAGATCCACAAAGCCAGCTACCTTCATTCACGGAACAGATGGAGTGGTAATGATCCCAGAGGCCACTCTTCCTGGTCTGGGGATCTTGCCATCCCTGCCTGAAAGTTCTCAAATCCAAGCTCTGGGAACTTGGGATGCTTTGTTCTGCCTCTCCCACACTCCAAGAGGAACACATCCACTATTATCCATATCTTCATTCTTTGTCTTGGGTGGAACTTCTGGGGGTGGGAGAATGGGTGATAAAGGGGGAAGTGGGATTCACTTTGTGAACACCTACTAGAAGCCAAGCCAGGTACTTCCTATGCATTATTTCATATACACCTTACAACAAAACTTTGAGTGGTATTATGTCCATATGACAGATGCCAAAGAAGTAGGTTAGGGGAGTTAAATAAAATCCCAAAGGTCATATACTAATATGTGGAATACTAGTAAAATCTGGAATGTGAACCCTGCCTGGTCTCTTGCTTCAGAGCTCTCATGTGCCACCAACCAACACTTCCATGCCTCTCTGCTTAGAAAGCCCAGTTTAAAATGCTATTCTCTGGATACATATGTGGTAGGTCCATACAATGGAATATTATTCAGCCATGAAAATGAAATTCTGACACATTACAACATGAATGAACCTTGAAAACATATGCTAAGTGAAAGAAGCCAGTCACAAAGGATGATATTGTGATTCTGAAACCAACCCAATAATCTCATAGATAGTTCTTTGGATAGACGTAGAAATTGACCTTTGTGGTCTTAAAGCTTGAAGTTTATATTTGTTTTAACTGAGTTCCTTCCTCAGGAAATAACCTTCAGACCTCTCAAAAAAAAAAAAAAAAAAGTATTGGCAAACTGAAACTCACCAGATCACCACATTTTCACATTTTGACAATGAGATACTGGACCCCTCATTCTCAGGATTGCTTCCTTGTCCCTCCCTAGTTCCTGTTTTCTTACAGGTTATTACATTTCTTCCTGGCTATATAAACCCCTGGTTTTAATTGGTCAGGGAGATGAATTCGAGACTGAACTCCCATCTCCTTGGCAATACTTGTCATCTCAGTGACTGGCTTTCTGTGTGGCAAACAGCAGGACCTAGATCGAACCCCTAGTGTTTTGGTAACAGTTCCACTTCCGTGAGGTACCTAGAATAGGCAAGATTACAGAGACAGAAAAGTAGAACACAGGTTACCAGGGGCTGGGGGAGGGAGAAAGGAGTGCAGGGAATAGGGAGTTATTGTATAATGAGTACAGAGTTTCTTTCTTGCTTTCTTTCTTTCTTTTTTCTTTTTTTTTTGAGACGGAGTCTCACTCTGTCACCAGGCTGGAGTGCAGTGGCTCGATCTTGGCTCACTGCAACCTCTGCCTCTGGGGTTCAAGCAATTCTCCTGCTTCAACCTCCTGAGTAGCTAGGATTACATGCCCAGCTAATTTTTGTATTTTTAGTAGAGACGAAGTTTCACCATGTTGACCAGGATGGTCTCCATCTCTTGACCTCATGATCCGCCCGCCTCAGACTCCCACAGTGCTGGGATTACAGGCATAAGCCACCATGCCCAGCCAAGTACAGAGTTTCTATTTGAGATGACAGAAAGTTCTGGAGATGGATAGTAGCGATGACTGCACAACACTGTGAATGTACTCAATACCACTGAATGATACAGTTAAAAATGGTTAACATGCTAAATTTTATGTTATACATATTTTGCCATCATACGTTTCCTACTTTTCCCTTTAAAAGATGTCACATCTGCCCTGATTCCAAAGTTCTTAGAATTGACTCCCACTAGTTGTAAAGTGACACAAAAGATCTACTCCAGACATGCCAACTCAAATCCACTGATAGTGACAGCTAGGAACACTGTGTTAAGAAAGATTATGAGGATGTTTTCAGGGCCAAAAAAGATAAATAACATGATTGATTTGTAAAATCCCCTCACAATGAGACATGGAAATGTTGGATAAAATACAACAAAATATTAATTGTTCTTGGAAATGTGAATTGGGAAACACAGACCAAATGGCAAAAGCTTGGGCAGAGAGTTCATGGTATTCAGAGGCCATGACGGTCAAGTACAGGTTGATCTTCTAAAAACATAGAAACGGAGTAAGAAAATCAAGGCAACTAAAACAAAGAAAACGTTACAGTAGGTAGGTAGTCAGGCATGATGGGGCAGGAGAGGGCCCTCCCAGCACCCCCACCAGAAAAGCCAAGCTACCATCAGGCGACGGTGAGGCGGTTGTTAACTCTCTCTAAAATAATAATTGGTCACAGCCAGCACCAGGGAAAGGCCATCTTCCTATATTCATAGGAAACACCTGTAACTGGCAATCAGCAGTTTTCAGGAGTTGGGCAAGTGAGCTCACGTATGCGCATTAAGAGACACAATGGCAAAGTATGACCCTCTGGGGCATTCTACTGGAAAAGGGAAGAAAACCTCAGGTGGGCATACATACAACTTCTTAAACAGACTCGCATGCTCACCTCCTAGGTATTAGCAGGTCACGCACATGTAGGTGGTCAACGCTAGGGGGAGAACCAGGGGAAAAGGGACACAAGGCCCAGAAGTACAACAACATATAAAACCCATGTCAAAAGGTCAAATGTCACACGTGACCTTCACAGTGCCTGCTTGGGTCTCTTCCAGATATACTTTCCTTTCTTTCCTGTGCTAAAGCTTTTAATAAACTTCCACTCCTGCTCTAAAACTTGCCTCAGTCTCTTTTCCTGCCTTATACCCCTCAGTTGAATTATTTCTCAGGAGGCAAGTATTGAGGTTGCTGCAGGCCTACATGGATTTGCCGCCAGTAACCCAAATATTCATCACCCCTAACAAAAACAGCAGAGGTTTTCTGTGCCCACGAGGCTTATGAGTGAGGGCTGCCTAGAGCTTCCTGAGTTCTTGTTGGGTCTCCCCTTCTAGTACAAGACTCCTTGTAGCTTTGCAGTAAGTTTATCCTAAAACTTTACTAGCTATTCTTTAAATAGACAATGGTTTGACTTCAATAGGTTCTCATGGGGTGATCATATCATGTCATCCATAGAGGGTAATTTGAACTTATAAGCATTAATTGTGCTCCATGAGTTGTTTTTTGTTTTGTTTTGTTTTGTTTCCTTTTGCTTTGATAAACAACATGCCCCGATACATGGGGGAAAAATGATAGTCATCCAGTTTCTTCATATTGGCAGAAATATAGCAATAGGAAAGTGATGCTATTAACCCTGGGGAGCCTCTGTAACTTCTTAAACCATAAACAAAAATAAAGAACATAATGGAAGGTATAATTAGTATTTTAAAAAAGCCAAATGTTTGCTGAATTCCATCCTCATGTTACACACACAAAAAGTTTCTCTGTAAAGAAAGAAAATCTTTGACTCAAAAATCAACTTTCTAGCTATCCAAAAATCAAATTATAATGAATTTAGACCGTAGAATCAATACTGCGGGACTAACTAAGGATCACTAAATCCTGTGTTATTGATTGCTTGGAGAAAACTATCTTTTTAAATATGCATCACATAACAAAGTGCTTTATTTCTAAGAACTTTCTCCAAATCCTCCCATCACGTGGTTTATGTAATGATTAATCCTTTGCATTAACTACTTTATGTGTCAGAAATATTAAAATGCGTATTAACTGTTCCTGGGAAATGGTTTTGCAGTTTCTCCTAAAAGTATACTACCTACTTTGAATAAGTTACATGAAAACTGTGGCACATTTGGGAAGAAAGCAGCTTAGTAGGAGAAAAATGAGATCTGCAATTACGAGAACTCAATATCTGGTTGTCTTAGCCATTTTCAGATCTCAAAAAAAGTATAATGACTTTTTTCCCCCAGTGTGATAACAAAATCAATGGCATGGTTTTGGTTTGTTTTCTACTGGAGTGTACTGGTTAGATTTCATCACAGAGGGAAAAATCTTGTTTTGATTTCTCTTATTAATTACTTATTGGAAAAATGTACTGTGGCACTCTTATTCAGAATTTCAGGAACAAAAACCTTTTCATTTTTCAAACTGCAAATGAGGGTGGGGTAAATGTGTGAAGGAGCTAAGATCTAGATATATGAGGGTTTCCATCTCTGAATCCAGGAAGGGCTTTCTTTACAGTGGTGGAAATCAAGCGAGGAGCTATTGGTTGGTCCGCACAATGCCTAGGTGTTGGCTGTCATGCTCCATTCAGACCCACAATCTCATTGAAACCTGTCATTTTCAAGAGTGCAAATAATAGGATGGGGAAAGAGTGTCAGAGTAGGATGTTTTCTAACAAGAGCCCAGTGGATTCCTACTTTTCATCTAAGAAACTTCAATGGTTTAAGAGCAGATCCATAGGTGCCACACAGCGAAAGGACCTGTGTAAAACTCACAGTGAGACTCTGGAGTAAGAGATGGAATGTGATGGCCCCAGGCCCTGCCCTCCAACCTTGAGTCCACATCATACGACCTCTTTAAAAAACTCCCTCCAGAAGCCCTACGGTTTCCTCTCTGGTTTTAGTCTTACTGCCGAAGAGTCAGTTTGTAGAAATGGATATCTGACTAAGCTAGTTTTCCTTTTTTATGCTCTTTCCCTCAAGAACCGAGGGTTTTTCACATTCCAGAATAAAATGCAAACTGAGAGCATTTTGTATTTTTGCATTTCAATTCCCTGTTTTGTCAGTGAGTAATTATAGCAAATAAAATATTGCAGCTGAATGTAAATTGTTAGGCAACCAGATCACAGCAGGATATTTTTCTTCCACAAGTTTTACATCATAGCGTGTTAAATATTAAAATATTGCAAGTCAAGTAAACAGAGAGGGTTCTTTGCTTAAAACATTAATTTTAAACAAACATTTCACTGTTATTCGGATCAGATGCTAGGAAACAAATGATGTTTTCTTTCAAATAAGGTGAATAGATCATCTGAAGGGAAAGCAGACAAGGGAATCATACAGAAGGAAGGGCATTTATGACACAAGAGATGAATTTCAGCCAGAAGAACAGGAATGAATTCACGTGTAGGAGAGAAAGCAAAAGAAAGAGAAAATGGCAAAACAACATGGAAAAGAGCAAGAAATGAGAAAGATTGATTTACTGCTAGAAGGGAAAAAAATGAAGATATGTCTCATGTCAGAGTACAGAGACCTGACTCAAAATAAGGCAGCTGGGGAAGAAATGAAATCCTTTCTAACATCATGAATTTCCATTTCCTTAGGTTATTACCAGAAAGGTAGAAAGGAGATGAATTTTCAGACCTCCAAAAGATCACCAATCAATAAAATACCAATCAATAAGCATTGATTGAGTACCTAATGTGTGCTCAACAACCAAGTACAAAATCAGACGTGGCCTTCTTCTGAGGTACCTTACTATGGAGTTGAGATGAGGAAGTGCTGAAATAATGAATGGGAGTGGAAATGTATTCTATGCCATGGAATGAAGAAAACACACTGCTGAGAATTCAATGATAATGACAGTGAGGGTGGTTTAGAGTCACTGCCATAACACTGTTATTTTCTAAGCACCTCCTACATTCCAAGTACTGTGCTGGATGCTTAATATTTTCCTTTCCAATGTTTAAAACAATCCATTAAGAATTATCTCCTCTACTGAAGAAAATAAAGGTTCAAAACTTAAGTTGCTTGTATTACACAATGAATAAATGGTAGGGTCTGAATTTAACCCTAGGTCTCCCTACCCAAAGTTCACAATCTTTCTTCTACTGACGTGCTGGATTTATCCTTAGGAAGGCATTCTTCTGTTAATCCTTACACCGAAATACCAGCCAATTAAAACAGAAACAAAAACAAATAGAAAAGCAGTTTGAGAAATGTTCTTTGTAAGGGAGATGACCTAACATGAATTTTTGGATGAAATTATAATGAATATGGAGGGGTTTTGTTTTTCGGTTTAAAAAAAAAAACTCTTCAGGAAAACATATAGAATTTGAGGGAGAGGCATGCTTATTAAACCATCTCAGAGTTAAAGATAGGAGGGAATAGATGTTAATAGACATAAAGGCCTTGCAGAAAAAGGCAAACCTTCTTTTCCAGTAAGAGTGACGAAGTGAAAGGGGATGGAGGAGGAGAAGAGCCAACTGAGGAGCAAGAAATGTTCCACAATGAGACCTCTAATATCTGCCAGTTCACAGCTACATTAAAATAATGCCTGGGAAGAAGACTGTTACAGATGCATGCAAACAAATTGCACATCCTGTTAAGTAGGGCAAAACAGACGCTTGGACAGAAAAACAAGAGGAAGACAAAATTCACAGAGAAGGTGCAGAGAACTTTAACTTCTCATGAACTGTGGAACTGGGAGTTTGAGAACATTATAGGTAGATGTCCGTAGAGCAACGGGGTCCCGACTGACATCTGGTCTATGAGATCAACTTTCTGGCAATGTAGTAAATTTTTTGACAGTTACTAAATGAGACTGAATATAAGCAAAATAAAAATCATCTTGTGTTTCAAGAAAGTGATATACCCCAGATATATCACCACACCATATGGAGATTTCTTTAACTAGAAAAAATAGTCCAGCCAAATTCACATTGGTTGAGGAAGCCAGAACATTGACTTACCCATGTTCACCACAGCTCATCTGTCTTCCCTCCTCTAAGAAAAGCAGAGGCCCAGAGTGACTGCCAAATAAAATCTATCTAACAAACGTGCCATTCATTTTTTAGAAGACCATTGAAAGATTATCAAAGCAAATTAGAAGAAAGGAATCAAGTGATTTTCCTTCTATCTGGTTGTTGAGAGCATTTCTGCATACCCAGCATTTGGCAATCTCTTAGCAAAATGGCAAATTCACAAACCCTTTAACGCAGCAAATGCATTGCTAGGAATTTGCCCTACAGATATACTTCCAAATAGTATGCCAGAATTTGTGCAAGAATGTCCTTTGTAGTATTGCCCATAAAAACAAACAAACAAACAAACAAAAATGGAAAAGAAAACCCATATGCCATTCACTGGGTTAAATGCATTTTGATTTATCAACACAAAATAATATGTACAGCTATTAAGAATAATGAGGTAGGTCTGCTCTTCAAGATATACTATGCTTTGAAACAAGCTAAGTATGAAGAATGTATATAATGTCATGCCATTTAAGTAAAGATTTTAAAATTTCTGTGTCATTTTGTTTAGATGTCGACACGTGCATAATTTCTTTTTCTGAAATTATGGAAGAAACTTCACAATGGTAATATTTGGAGGACAAAAGACCAGCAGGTCAGAGAAGAGAAGGAAAGGAAACTTTTAATTTTTCTCTTATAGCTTTCCTTCCTGCCTGAAGTTATATGTATGGCTAATTTGATTTAAATAAATAATATTAATGAAACATAAAAGTAAAACAATTACCTAGCAATAATAAAACTATGTTGTTTATAACTCTTATTGGATGTTTGGATTCTCAGAATTTACTTCACTGAACTCCGAAATGGGTAGTATTTTTGAAATTTTTAGCTGCAATGAAAGAACACAGTATAACTGATATACCCCACCCCCAACCAAACCACCCTCACAGTTTGTCCTCCACTGCAGTCTCTACCTTGTATTTGAAAATATGCAGAGAAACTCTGTTTCCACGCTACAGACAGTACCTCTAGAATTTTGACAACAGAGTAAATAGTCATTGTATCATCCATGCCCTGAATGATGAGGGACAAGGACAGACAGAACCTATCATGTGAGCAGCTGTAGAACTGTAGTAGCTACAGCTGACTCGAGTTCACAAAGTAGACAGGAGGAAAAGCAAAGTTTGCATGTGCACACACACACAACACACACACAAGCACACTGAGAATGAAGGAGACCAATGCAAGACTATACTGGTCGAAGAGTATTTAGGATCTGGCAAATAATCCAGTTTTGTTTTGTATTTTCATTTACATCCCTTTCACTTCAACCACTTTCACAGTTATCAACTCTCTAATACATTGACAGATGCTGTGTTAGGCACTTCACAAGTATTATCTCATTTACTTCTCATTTAAAAAGCCACTGATTAATATCATAATCTTCCCATTGCATATGAAGAAATTGACACTTAAAGATATGACACTTACTCTGCTCAAAGTCACACATATACATCTAGCAAGTGAGAGGTGGCATTCAAACATAAACACAGCTGGCCTCAAAGGCACTGTGACTCACTATTCATTCCTGATTCAAGTCTCATGCCTTGCCCTGAGACTGTTCTTTAGGACATAAATTGGGCAAAGAGCAATCAACTCACAAAAAGAGAAGACTTTCCAGACCAAAACTAGGAAGTCTGGAAAAATGAGAATCATGAAAACATGTGTATTACACATACAGCCAGGTTGAAGAAGACAGAATACATTAGAATGTGGAGAAAACTTATGAGCTAGAACGCTTAGTGCTTAAAGAAAGGTCTTTGGGGTCAGCCACACTCCTGGAATGAATCCTGACCTGGCCATCATCTAACTATGTCACCTTAACCATGTCACCGAGAGGCTTAACCTGCCACTAATTTCTTTCATCTGTAAAATGGATGGCGTAATAGTGCCTGCTTCACAGAGGCATGGTGAGGGTTGAATAAGATCATGCACATGAAGTACCTAGGACTCAGTTACTCTCTGTAATTATACTGTGTTTGATATCATAACGCTCTTAATCATTATAAAAGTATCTGAGAAATTCTGGAATGTTATAACAGGAAAACCTCTGAAAATATAGACTCTCCCTAGGCAAGCCCCTTGTTTTACACAGCAAGAAATTGAGACCTAATCAGTCAGAGGCAAGATGCCTCTCAAGTCAGTTTATTGAGTTTGTATTTTGCACTGAATTACACATCTACAGAGCTTCCTGTAGCAGGAAACTTTGGTCAGTTTGCCCATTGCTCATTCCTAACACCTTTTTCTCCTGCCTGCTCCCATCCCATGGCCAACTACTCATTCTCCCAGACCCTCTTGAAGCCAGCAAAAACTGCTGGGGGAATACTCAGGGGAAGCGTATGGTTTTCCAATAGCAACACTGCTGCTGCCACCTCTCTCTCTTTCTTCCTACCATGAATTTGATCATGATGCAAGGGAATAGGATGGCCATCTTGCAAATAGGCAGATTAAAACAATCACTAAGATACTGCCTACCTCCAGGAGGACTTCTTGTTACGTAAGAAAATACACCCCTATTTGTTTAAGCAACTGTTAAAGGCAGGGTTTCTGTTACATGCAGCTGAACTCATTCCTAGAAAATGATAAAAGTCCTTTTTCCATGGACACTGACACAGTCTAGGCTGGGATGGTGGGGATAGTACAGGGTACTCACCAGCTGCTTAAGGGAAATCCCCAGGCTGTGAGAACTCTTTTATTTAAAAAAAATTAAAATGTAAGTCAAACTCAGGCTTAGTTTTGAAGTTCATTTCTCACCTTGTTCTCATTTTTATCTTGATACTCAGAATGAATTTCCCAGTGATATCTAAGAGTTTCCCATTCCCAGGCCGGTCCAGCGATTTTTAGTGAAATTAGGTTTTATTGAACGTGAGTTGATTTTTACTTATTAATGTTTGCTAATTAGAGCACTTTGTCAATACCTCCATGCATGCATTATATTCTCCTGTCCACAGCATGTGTTTAGAAATATGTGGATAACAAGATGGAGAGTTAGGTTGTTCTGGCCCTAATGACCTCCCTCCTTCTCAAAATGCCAACGTAACTTCTGGTCATGTAATCATGGGCCACTTGTACTGTTCACTGACTATCTGTTGTAGGTTGATTTTAATCCTTGACAAAATTTTTGAACCTGTGGAAACTGACACAGCGCTTCATAATGTTTTGCTAGTCACTCTCAGTGCCTATCACAGTGGTAGGCAAATAAAAAATTCTCATAAAGTACTACAAAATAGATGCACCTCTCCCCCAAATGCATAGCATAAGAAAATACCTAGGGGCTAAAAACTCTCAACTGCAAAATAAACCTATTCATGAACATGAGTCTCTATTCCTTTGCTCAGGGAATTCGGTACTAAAGTAGAGATGGGAAATATATTTATATTAGGGGAAATATCTAAAACAATGGCACTTATGGATACATTTGCTGAATAGATATGTAAGTCTATCTAAAGACCTAGCACTATGCCAGCCACACAACAGTCTCCTCACAAATATTTATTGAATAAATGAATGAATAAGCACACACACACAGCAGAAAAACAGACTATGAATGAATATATATCTTTTCCCCTACAGAAAGCTACTCTGACTAAAACAGATGGGCAGTCAAAACTACAGTCTCTCATTTAACTGGGAAAAGTAAAGAACCCTCTATTTCATCTTTGATTTCCTCCTTACATGATGTACAATGTAAAGGGCTTGCTAGTCACATTTGTCAAGAGAGCCCACAGGTACTATCTGGCTCATCACAGCTTAACTTATCATTTGCCTTTGTTGTTTGGTGGATATTGATCTGGGAAGACCTTGTATCTTGCAAAAGTCACTTGTATAGCAACTCCTCACTTTTTCTTTTTAGTCGATGTGAAGGTTCAAGTGTTGTGGTATATTGGGAATTTCCACCTGACAGCCCCACTCCATCATCAAATACCCAGTGAGAGCTTATTAACTAGACGAATGTCCCAATTAAACCAGCACATTCTTGCCCCTACCTAACAGTGGCAGTGGGTTCAACCTAACACTTTGAAGGGCATTAACTAAAATGGTCTGAGGAGCCTCAAGTTTAGTTTCAATGGTGTCATGCTCATCCATTCATTTGTTCATTCAACAAAGCATTTAGGGGCCCAGCGTGGTGGCTCATACGTGTAATCCCAGCACTGTGGGAGGCCAAGGCGGGTGGATCACATGAGGCCAGGAGTTTGAGACTGGCCTGGCCAATGTGGTGAAACCCTGTCTCCACTAAAAATACAAAAATTAGCCAAGTGTGGTGGCACACACCTGTAACCCCAGCTACTCTGGGGGCTGAGGCAGGAGAATTGCTTGAACCAGGAGGCAGAGGTTGGTTGCAGTGACCTGAGATCACACCACTGTACTCCAGCCTGGGCAACAGAGCGAGACTCTGCCTCAAAAAAACAAAATGAAAGCATTTTTTGACAGGTTCTGATGTCTATTTCCAAGCTGAAAATGTTGTTTGCTTTCCCAAAGGGGCATAAAACTGTAATTTTTCTTAACAGCACAGTGTAAGTGATCTTGATTCTGCATCTTAAGTTCCCAGGGTTAAGCTGGAGATCTTGAGAACAAGAAAAGAGTAAAACCAGCAACAGTGCAAAACTCCAGACATCAAGTTGGCTCCATACGGCTGTGTGGGTTGTGCACTGTGTAAGTTCAGTGTGATCCATTACTAGGACCATGATATAAATGGCAGGGAAGTGGTAGAAACCCCACCCAAGGGGTATCCTAGGCCCATGGTGCTCCCTAGTACAAGGGCCACAAACTACTAAATATCCAAAATCACAAGCAAAAACTTTCATTTTGGTAGATGAAATACTTGATTTCATATACATTTAATTTTCACAATTAAAGTCTCAAATAAGAAGCTGCCAAGTAAAAATGCTCAATGAAACACAATTTTTTTCTGTACCTGAGTTTTACGTAAAAGAGGCAAAGAAGAAAACAGGCAATGATTGAATAGAAATACTATTCTTGTTCTTTAAAAAATTAGATGACCCTAAGAATCTATGCTAAATGATTACATTAATATGCATAAAATATATGTACAAGGATGTTTATTGTAATATTGTTTCTATATTACTAAAATATAGAAGTGGTTAAATAAAGTATAGTGCTTCTATACATGAAAAGCTATTAAGTCAATAAAAAGAATGAATAAACTTGTAATTGCTCTCCTAAGGACAAAGCTCCAAAACATACTCAGAAAGACAAAAAGGGAATCACAGAAAAATATAATATGATCCTGTTTATAATCAAATCTACATAATGTACATAAAGGGATGTTAAGGCATGAAACAATGCCTGGAGAGATACACACCAGTCTTCTGACAATAATAACCTATAAAGATGAACCAGGAAGTGGAGAAATTTCATATTTTACATGCTGGAATTTGAACTACTTTTTTAAAAAAATAATGAAAAGTGTTTGTGTATTAAGTGTATTATAAAAAATATCCAAATAATTCAAAATGCCAGTAAATTACAGGTTATGTATAGTTTAATCCCAACCTGTTACAATTCATGACAAAACAAAGGGTTTAAAGTTAAAATTTCTGATGTAACCTATGTCAATTACACATTCTGACAACATATATTCATTGAGCACATACATTACATAAAACACTGCTCCAGGGGCTGCAGGTCCAGCAAAGAGACAGGTAAGGCCTGTGCTTGTATAGTGCTTTTGTCCAAGACAGTAAAAGAGACTCATGTATTTTAAAGAGATTTTCAGTTAACCATCATTTTCATAGTAAATAATTCAATTAACTATGACATTTTGGGCACTGTGGCTGAGAGGTTTGCTGTGATTCTAGTAAAGTTTCTTCTTGGAAAGACATTCTGTGCCATAAAGAGCATTCCCTGCCTATCAAATATTCATCCTTCTCAGCCATCAATCAACTGAAGTTCCCTCAAACAGAATCCATAAAACAGTCATACTCCATCCTTAGAGGGGTTTACACTTTTCCAAGCACTTTCACACATCTACAGTGTCCTAAGGGAAGGGTGACTAAGATGTAGGAACAAAAGAATATAAATTTACCACATAAAAACTTTCTTCTGTCTAGCACACTTTTCTCCTCACTCTTTACTTGCTCAAGTTTTCCTTGTCCTTTAGTTTGCAACTTAGAAGTCACCTCTTCCAGGTGGCATTTCAGGCTGGTGTAGGGATCCCCCCATATGCTTTTATTGTTCCCTATTGCCTCCATTCCCTCACAAGGTATTGACCATGCTGCTTTGCAATGACCAACTTGGTGGCCACATCCAAGTCACAGGGCTCAGGATCACCTGGAGTGCCCTGGGTCCAACCTCACCTTCAAGAACTGACTCACCAGGTAGGCGAGTATCTGACAGTCATAGTTATAGAAGCTCTCCAGGTGTTTTGAAGCAGCTAATCCCAAGATATGATGATGGAGGTGTGGACTATGTAGTCTCTACATCACCATCATTGTAGCCACAGCTTCTGACAGTGCCCGATATATTGTTGGTGCCCAATAAGGAGCTGCTCCTTTATCTACTGGTTCTTTCAACAAATATTCATTGAGCACCTCAGCATGCCAGACTTCTGGTGAATGACAAAATGAACCAATCACGCATCAGGACAATTATACAGCTTTCGTTAAGACTTTTTGAGTTACCCGATACCTGAAGCAACTATAGGAACCCAATCCACACCTGTCCCTGCTGGGTGACAAACAAAGATTTGAGAGCTTTTGTCACATTCTTTAGGTGCTTCTGGGATGCCATCAGTGGGTTCCAACCGCTCAGCTATGTTTAGAGGTCAGAGGCAAACAGACTGCGCCCATTGCAGACGGCGAGGCAGGGTGCCTCTGTTCAATATAAGGATATAGTCCATGAGACAGAAGGTTATTACAATGAGGTTGCATGGGTTTTCCTCCCTAATTTTATTCTGTAAGCCTTTTAGGTAAATTCCTTAACATTTTTCTTCAAAATAGTTGGATGGCATTTGTCTTACCTTTAAGGGATTCAGCTAAAATCCACTGAGTGCTGGCCCCCAGGCAGGGAACAGGCAGCAATTTCTACAGGTCCATCCACCTGATGACATGAAGACTAGTTTATGGTTAACAAACTGTTTTTCACTCTCTTTAAAAGAGAAATCTCTGTCAAAGGTCACATAAACTTTACCATGGTCAGCAAAGCCCCTTCTCATAGGATCCTGCCTCTAAATTTCCACCCTCATCTATCACTGTCTTCCTTGCTTGCCATGCTCTGGTTCTGCTGTGTCAATAGAGTAGAACCACCAGCCACATGTGGCTCCTGAGCATCTGAATTGTGGCTAGCCCAAACTGAGATGTACCAGAAGTGTAAAATACAACCCAGATTTCAAAGACAAGGGAAACAGAAGGTGAAAGAATCCCATTTGTAATTTTTTACATAGCTTGTATGTTGAAATGATACTATTTTGGATATATCGGGTTTTAAAAACATATTATTAATTTCTTTTACTTTTTATGGTCACGACCAGAAAAACTAAAATCACACAAGTGGCTTGCATCATATTTCTATTGGCATGGCAACCACATCTGTATTGGCCTCTTGATTTCTATATTATAACAAGCATTTCCCTACTTCCGAGGCTGTGTGTTTTTTTGTCTTCACATGAATGACTCTCTTTCCATGTCTGGCATGCCTGACTGCTGTTTACCCTTCTAAATGCAGCTTGTATAGCATCTCTGGAATAAGACTTGTTGAATGTGTATCTGTCTATGACTTGCAGCAAAGTCAGCCAAAATGCTCAAAAGGGGAACAGAGTTGTCTGCCCAGACTTGCGCCTGGGGCTCCCTGGAGCTGACTTTCCAGTGATAATAAAATGTCCCCACCTAAATCTCATCTTGACTTGTAGCTCCCATAATTCCCACATGTTATGAGATGGACCCGGTGGGAGTTGACCCACGGGGGCAGGTCTTTCCCATGCTATTCTCATGACAGTGAGTAAGTCTCATGAGATCTGATAGTTTTATAAAGGGGAGTTCCCGTACACAAGCCCTCTTGCCTGTCACCATGTAAGACATGCCTTTGCTTCTCTTTTGCCTTCCACTATGATTGTGAGGCTTCCTCAGCCATGTGGAACTGTGAGTCTGTTAAACCTCTTCCCTTTATGAATTAGCCAGTCTCAGGTATGCCTTTATTAGCAGAGTGAGAACAGACTAATACAGGTAATAAAGACTTGAAGGACATGAGGTAGTAAGGAAAGACAGGTAGAGGAGGAGAAACCAAGAGTGTTACCAAGCCTTAGCCTGAGGACAACAGGCAGTTGCTTGCAGAGAGACAAACACTCTTGCTTTAAGAGGAATAAATCAAAGTGGCTTCGGATACATTAACTCTAACTTGTCATTTGAGAAGAAAGCCCTTTATATTTACAATGACTAGGAAAGACTCCTTCTAGATGATTTGGTGCTAACATTAAGGACATCATGCAATGTGTCCAGTTCGATGGCTGTCATCACCTTCTTTAAATCTTGTGGCCCATACCATATCAACAACAAAATAAAGAAACCAACCAAGTAAACAACAACAAAACATCACCAACAACAATAAAAATTAGAATATCCAAGAGCCTGTGCATGCTTACTTACGTACCAGGCATTGTTTTACACATTTCATATACTAACTTAGTCTTTCCAATAAGTCTTCAAGGTAGCCACCATTATTGTCCCCATTCTATAGATAGAGACTGAAACCTAAAAAAGTCAAGGACTTACCCAACATCACTGAGCTGGTAAGTGGACAATCAAGGATTTAAACCTAGGCAGTGTGGATCCCCAGCCTGTGTTCTTAACCCTTGCAGCACTCTACATCTTCTGTACTATTCTCTATTGACAGTACCTGTGAAGCTAGGACTTCATGGTATCAGGATATGATACTTCCTTAATTATTCATTATTCCATCTATATATGCCTTCTTTTCCCAGCTAGAGCATTCAGTGTTTGAAGTGCGAGATTCAAACATCTCCTTCTTTGGACCCCACACCAACTTATCCTATTGTAAGCTCAAGGTCAACAGATGACTGCACTGTGTTACTAAATCCCAGGGAATACACGTAAGTTGTGATTGCTTACATATTCATGGAAGAAAACCCCAACTTCTATCATCCAGAGTTGAAACTAGGTCTTCTTTCCTATTGGGGGAAATTTCTGCAGGTGTGAGTAATTAGAAAATTAAACATTAATTAACAATTCAAGTGACTGATTGTGTTAGCAAGTTGCTTGTTAACTGTATAGGTAAATATTGTGCCCCTATATAATGTTTAAAAATAAGGTCCCTTGAGCATATTAAGTAGTAGAGGTGATTGACTCAAGATTCAAGAGTTTCCTGACACATGTCACATTTGTAAGTTTGTATATAACAAAACTATTGGGAAAGGGGATTGTCTTACTCATTCACCTTGCCTTATCATCTTACAAAATATCTTATATTAAAAGAGAGAAAAGGATGACAGCTCTGTGTCTATCATCATTATCCTGGGACAACAAACAGCCCCAGAATTTTTCTTTACTGAATATAAGCTCTCATAGTACATGCTTGTGTTTGTCTCACATTTGCTCTCCCTCATTTCAAAACCCCATCTCTCTTCTGCCCTTTATGTCTTCAAAAGAGATGCTGACAGTAATTACCTCACTTCTCTAACCCCTCATCCTTTTCAGCCCCATACAATCTAGTTCCTGCTTTTAATCTTCTACTAAATCTATTTTCTCATGAGATACCAATGTCACCCTACTAAGTATAGGTTTCTGGACAGGTATTTTCAGTGCTCATTTCCCTTGACCAATATGTGGCCCTTGACTCACTGGAAAAATTCACTCCACTCTTGTCCTTTGTAATAATATTCTCAGCTGGAATTCTAGCCTCTGTCCTGCAACCTCCAGCTTGATTTTACAATATAAACGCTGCTACTTCCTAACAAGTTCACCAGATATACAAAATACCCGTGTATTTCCCACTGAAGTAAATGAGATTGTTGTTCAGTAAATATTCACTGTCTCTTTACTTCTTATTCCTGAGAGGAATATACTGTCATACTCCTTTGATATCAGACTTGATTTGGCTAATGACATGTTAAGACATGTGAATGGAGCAGGGACTTAAAATTCCTGCCTTTCACTATGAGAAGCGGATGTCTTAGTTTTCTGCTGGGTCTTGGAGGATGACAGACACACGGACCTAACTCACACCCTGTAGTCAAAACAAGCCAAGCTGGCCCACAGACATAAGAATCAGGTAAATGACTGTTATTTCAATCCACCAAGCACTGGGGACCGTTTGCTACACATGAGTTTTATGAAACAGTTAACTGATACACCCATACAAATGTTAAACCTTTGTTCACTCTCTTCCTTTTGCCTGAAGTATTGCAATTGCCCCTGATGGAAATTTTCTCTTGTTCCTCTACTTCTACAGTGTTACCTCTCCCATGCCATTTCTCTAACTTCATGTCCTGCATTCTCTCTCCCTTATTATGTTTTAAACTCCTTTGAAGAGCAAAGCATCAAAAGTTCTTATCCCTAGACAGAAACAAATTAAAATTTGCTCATTCATTCATTCAGCAAATGTCTGGATTTTAGAAATGAGTTTCTGTCTCAAAGATATTTAATACAACACCTGGCTCAGTTTCATGGATTACAGACACATTATCACTGAGATCATGTTGTTACTGCTTTTGCTACTCCTGCTAACTGTTCCAAAGGGGGAGTGGGGGAAACAGCATTCCCTTTAAAAGCATGATGTTCTTATTGGCAGAAATTACAATAGTTTATTCTCCTGGTTTTTATTCCCCCAACACTTTCCTCAGCTCTTCATTTCTGATATTCAATTACCCTTTTTCTACTTGGTTTTTCTCACTTTCCCAGAAGACTTACCCTGCGAAACTTTACTGTTTTCACTGGTCTACATCTGCACTAGTTGGTTTAATTGCCAAGTGAATCTACAGCCTCTCAGAACATTTGACACATCTCTTCCCTTTCACTGGATCTAGGACATGAAGCAATGAAAATGAATGGGTGAATGTTATGGCAAACTCAACCAAAATTTATTTTGCCGGGACTCAAGGATGAGGCTAACATGCTAGCCACTTTCGGTTCCTCTAAAATGTCACCCTTTGCAATGACAAAAACCTTAATAAGATTTGGAACCAAAGTTCCTATGACCAGAAACTGTTCAATATATATGCATCATACACAGGAAATAAAGGCACATTTTAAACTAGAGCTGCTGGGTCATCTGTGAAACAGCAGGCTGCCTGTCAAGAGAACCAGTGGAATAATCCATCACTCAACTTAAAGTGGGGAGCTCCTTTAAAATGCTAAGGTGATGGGGTATGGGCACAAAGTGAACAGCTGTCAGTCCAGTCTCTCAGCCAAGATCCACGAAAGTAAGCACCAGTGGGAAGAGCACTAGACCAAGAGGCTCAAAAATGTACCGTGACCTTGAACTAATCACTTAACAAGTGCTCCTAGCATTTAAAAAATAATACAATCGAACTCCATGAATCCAATTAAATTGACTTCCATATTATTCAAGTGTTTTGTTTAAAATGATACTTCCCAAAGCAATGGTCAAATGAGCTTGGGAATCAGTAGATTAAAGAAGGTTAAGCAGGCTTCTTTTCCATGGAACTTCTCAGTGACTTTAATATTCTACTGTGCACTGTGAAGCTCTCAGAGCTGGTGGATGTGGTATGGAACATTCCCCAAGCTAACAGGAATCAAAGATCCTGTTTGTTTACCATAGAAGCCTTGTAGGACTCCTATTCTCTATAATACATGGCCATCTATTATAGAAGACACAGAGATACTAAAGAGAATAGTCTTCTTGGGCCCTGGTCCTGAGGCCTGGCATTCTCATGACGCTGCGTTTATGCCCTCCCCTGTGATTTATGCCATACCTCTGACTCCTTATAATGATGTCCCTTTTTGATCTTAAGATGGCTTTAATTGGTAACTATCATTTGTAAGCAAAAGTACCTTATTAAACAAGAAAAACATGTATGTGTGAGTTCTGAGTAAATATTGCTAATTTATTTCTATCTGCAATTGTTACTTGGGCTGAAACAAAAGTTCCAGGTAAACGTGACAGTCATTTATGCCACAGAAGCCTCAAAAATCTGAAATACTTTCATACATCAAGATGTATTCATCTAATGTTAGGAAGGCCATTAAAAATACCATTACTACTGGAAATGAAGACCTTTTACAGGAGAACAGACACCATGGTTTCCCTTAAAAGCTCTTCCCTTTTCCACATCCACTTTCTTCTATTTTAAAATAAAAGTGACTTCATTTTCAAGTGACCTTTTATAAAGTCCAAACACCAAGTGTCGTAAATATTCTAAGTATTCAGAATGAGGTCCAGTACTGTAATATTAAGTTAGATATACCAGAAACTCAGAAAAGCCTATTTCTCTTTCTTTAAATAGCCAACTTATAAAATTATTCATATTTTCTTCCTAGACTCTCATTATGTTCCTTGTGCAAGAAAGTGAAAATGTTTTATACAGCCACACTATGGGGTAATATGGCCGAACTAAGAGCTTTCAGAAGGATTCTTCTCTTATTCTCTTCTTCTGCTTCTGCTGCTGCTTTTTTTTTTTTTTTTAAAGAAAGGAGATCAGAGGCATATTATAATTAGCAATGTATGTTTATGTAATGAGACACCAGATTAGAAATGATTATTATCATGTCACCTAACAGAGTGATAATAATGGTACTTTGAGATGGTACAGCTCAGCTGTTGAGGATTCCTAGTACAATAATTATTTCAAAATTAATTTTGAAGAGAAAAAGGAAAGAAAGAAAGATGATTGAAACGATTAAAGCAATCCTGATACATAAGAAATAAACTCAAACACTATGTTTTATTCCTAAGGCAAGCACAAAAAATAAAATAATCACCAAAGTGAGACATGATTGAAAGGTAAAAGGAACATTAATTTTCCCCATCCGAGGAAAACAATAACTGAAAACAATTTAAGGCAAAAAGTTAAGCTTCTATTCTGAGCAAGGGAGAGTTGGACTGTATTTATGTACTAAAAATCTATTTATAATAAATAACTGGTTAAAAAAGATAGATAAAACTTAGTAGACAGAAATATATATTTTTTTCCATAGGAAAAAAAGCATTCAAAACAGAAGTGTTGCTGAAAATAGTGACAATTACAAATCATTCAAGGACTGTAGAGTATATTTCAGGCAGAAAGAGAGCAGCCTACGGAGGACTTATTACAGGATTGAAAACATCACTGTGAATTCATAATTTTTAACATATAAACTGAGAGATGTGGAAATATATATACATATATAGTGTGTGTATAAGTACACATGCATATAAATACGCATACATATATTTCCTACCTCTATTCACAGAGAGGCTGAGCAGCAGTAATACCCCACTATTAATGAGTATACCTCATGTCCAGATCTCGGTTTCTAAATACTATTCTCAAAAAAAAAAAAAAAAAAAAAGAGAGGACCCAGAGATCCTTGGAAAAGTGGCTGGTTCCATTAATGGGACAGGAAAGGAACAAGATGAGATTGGAATATCTTGCGGTGCCAGAAAGTTACAAATGGCTAGAAAAAAAAAACATTGTGGAGACAGGTCAAAAGAACACGAGTCAGAATGAAGGGACTCCCCTGGCTAAATAGGGACAGTTTGAGTAATAAAATAACAATAGTAACTGATAATATTCCAGAGACTACAGAATAAAAATAAATCTATGATTCTACATCACACACCCACCCACACACATATATATACACATATATACATATATACATATACATATATTATTGAGGCTCCTGTGGCAAAATGACTGTCATGCTTACCTGGAACTTTTGTTTCAGGCCAAGTAACAATTGCAGATAGAAATAAATTAGCAATATTTACTCAGAACTCACACATACATGTTTTTCTTGTTTAATAAGGTACTTTTGCTTACAAATGATAGTTACCAATTAAATACATATACATATATGTATACCAATTAAATACATATACAACTAAATACCAATAAATAATACCAATTAATACATATACATATATACATATATGTGTACACATGTATGTATATGTGTACACATGTATGTATATGTATACACATGTACATGTATATACACATAGATGTGTACACATGCATGTGTATATACATACATGTATATGTGTACATATGTGTGTGTACATGTACATATATAATGTATATGTGTACATATGTGTACACGTACATATATACATATGTATATGTGTACAAATGTATGTGTACACATATATGTATATATGTGTACATATGTGTGTACATAGAGAAAGAGAGGAGGATACAAGTAACATGTAGGATGAACAGTCTAGAGATCTAATTTACAATATGAGAACTTCAGTTAATAAAATTGAATTATATTAGAGTTTTTGTTAAATAAGTAGATTTTAGCTGCTCTCTTCACAAAAAATGTAACTCTGAGATAACAGATGTTGATTTGCTTTACTGTAGTAACCATCTTACTGTATATATTTATCCCATAACATTATATTTTAAACCTCAAATACACAAAATAAAATTTATTTTTAAAAAAGTGGCAGGTCACACAGTGCAGGGGCAGAGCAAGATGGCCGAATAGGAGCAGCTCCAGTCTCCAACTCCCAGCGCGAGCGACACAGAAGACCGGTGATTTCTGCGTTTTCAACTGAGGTACTGGGGTCATCTCTCTAGGGAGTGCCGGACAATCGGTGCTGGTCAGCTGCTGCAGCCTGACCAGCGTGAGCTGAAGCAGGGCGAGGCATCGCCTCACCTGGAAGCGCAAGGGGGAAGGAATCCCTTTTTCCTAGCCAGGGGAACTGAGACACACAACACCTGGAAAATCGGGTAACTCCCACCCCAATACTGCGCTTTAAGGAAACAGGCACACCAGGAGAATATATCCCACACCTGGCCGGGAGGGTCCCACGCCCACGGAGCCTCCCTCACTGCTAACACAGCCGTCTGCGGCGATCTATCCTCAAGGCAGCAGCGAGGCTGGGGGAGGGGCGCCCGCCATTGCTGAGGCTTAAGTAGGTAAACAAAGCCGCTGGGAAGCTCGAACTGGGTGGAGCTCACAGCAGCTCAAGGAAGCCTGCCTGTCTCTGTAGACTCTACCTCTGCGGACAGCGCACAGCTGCAGCCATTAGGGGAAAGAGCGGGGGCGGTGCAGACGCGAACGACTCTGTCTGACAGCTTTGGGGAGAGCCGTGGATCTCCTAACGCGGAGGTTGAGATCGAGAACGGACAGACTGCCTGCTCAGGTGGGTCCCTGACCCCTGAGTAGCCTAGCTGGGAGACATCCCCCACTAGGGGCAGTCTGACACCCCACACCTCACAGGGTGGCGTCACCCCTGAGAGGAAACTTCCAAAGAAAGAATCAGACAGGTACACTCGCTGTTCAGCAATATTCTATCTTCGGCAACCTCTGCTGCTGATACCCAGGCAAACAGGGTCTGGAGTGGACCTCAAGCAATCTCCAACAGACCAACAGACAGTCCTTCTGACTGTCAGACGGAAAACTATCAAACAGGAAGGACACCTATACCAAAACCCCATCCGTACGCCACCATCATCAAAGTCCAGAGACAGATAAAACCACAAAGATGGGGAAAAAGCAGGGCAGAAAAGCTGGAAATTCAAAAAATAAGAGCGCATCTCCCCCTGCAAAGGAGCGCAGCCATCGCCAGCAACGGATCAAAGCTGGTCAGAGAATGACTTTGACGAGATGAGAGAAGAAGGCTTCACTCCATCAAACCTCTCAGAGCTAAAGGAGGAATTACGTACCCAGCGCAAAGAAACTAAAAATCTTGAAAAAAAGTGGAAGAATTGACAGCTAGATTAATTAATGCAGAGAAGATCATAAACGAAATGACAGAGATGAAAACCATGACACGAGAAATACGTGACAAATGCACAAGCTTCAGTAACCGACTCGATCAACTGGAAGAAAGAGTATCAGCGATTGAGGATCAAATGAATGAAATGAAGCGAGAAGAGAAACCAAAGAAAAAAGAAGAAAAAGAAATGAACAAAGCCTGCAAGAAGTATGGGATTATGTAAAAAGACCAAATCTACGTCTGATTGGGGTGCCTGAAAGTGAGGGGGAAAATGGAACCAAGTTGGAAAACACTCTTCAGGATATCATCCAGGAGAACTTCCCCAACCTAGTAGGGCAGGCCAACATTCAAATTCAGGAAATACAGAGAACGCCACAAAGATACTCCTCCAGAAGAGCAACTCCAAGACACATAATTGCCAGATTCACCAAAGTTGAAATGAAGGAAAAAATCTTAAGGGCAGCCAGAGAGAAAGGTCGGGTTACCCACAAAGGGAAGCCCATCAGAATAACAGCAGACCTCTCGGCAGAAACTCTACAAGCCAGAAGAGAGTGGGGGCCAATATTCAACGTTCTTAAAGAAAAGAATTTTCAACCCAGAATTTCATATCCAGCCAAACTAAGCTTCATCAGTGAAGGAGAAATAAAATCCTTTACAGATAAGCAAATGCTTAGAGATTTTGTCACCACCAGGCCTGCCTTACAAGAGACCCTGAAGGAAGCCCTAAACATGGAAAGGAACAAGCGGTACCAGCCATTGCAAAAACATGCCAAAATGTAAAGACCATCGAGGCTAGGAAGAAACTGCATCAACTAACGAGCAAAATAACCAGTTAATATCATAATGACAGGATCAAGTTCACACATAACAATATTAACCTTAAATGTCAATGGACTAAATGCTCCAATTAAAAGACACAGACTGGCAAACTGGATCAAGAGTCAAGACCCATCAGTCTGCTGTATTCAGGAGACCCATCTCACATGCAGAGACATACATAGGCTCAAAATAAAGGGATGGAGGAAGATCTACCAAGCAAATGGAGAACAAAAAAAAAGCAGGGGTTGCAATCCTAGTCTCTGATAAAACAGACTTTAAACCATCAAAGATCAAAAGAGACAAAGAAGGCCATTACATCATGGTAAAGGGATCAATTCAACAGGAAGAGCTAACTCTCCTAAATATATATGCACCCAATACAGGACCCAGATTCATAAAGCAAGTCCTTAGAGACCTACAAAGAGACTTAGACTCCCATACAATAATAATGGGAGACTTCAACACTCCACTGTCAACATTAGACAGATCAACGAGACAGAAAGTTAACAAGGATATCCAGGAATTGAACTCATCTCTGCACCAAGCGGACCTAATAGACATCTATAGAACTCTCACCCCAAATCAACAGAATATACATTCTTCTCAGCACCACATCGCACTTATTCCAAAATTGACCACATAATTGGAAGTAAAGCACTCCTCAGCAAATGTACAAGAACAGAAATTATAACAAACTGTCTCTCAGACCACAGTGCAATCAAACTAGAACTCAGGACTAAGAAACTCAATCCAAACCGCTCAACTACATGGAAACTGAACAACCTGCTCCTGAATGACTACTGGGTACATAACGAAATGAAAGCAGAAATAAAGATGTTCTTTGAAACCAATGAGAACAAAGATACACATACCAGAATCTCTGGGACACATTTAAAGCAGTGTGTAGAGGGAAATTTATAGCACTAAATGCCCACAAGAGAAAGCAGGAGAGATCTAAAATTGACACTCTAACATCACAATTAAAAGAACTAGAGAGGCAAGAGCAAACACATTCAAAAGCTAGCAGAAGGCAAGAAATAACTAAGATCAGAGCAGAACTGAAGGAGATAGAGACACAAAAAACCCTCCAAAAAATCAATGAATCCAGGAGTTGGTTTTTTGAAAAGATCAACAAAATTGACAGACCGCTAGCTAGACTAATAAAGAAGAAAAGAGAGAGGAATCAAATAGACGCAATAAAAAATGATAAAGGGGATATCACCACCGACCCCACAGAAATACAAACAACCATCAGAGAATACTAAACACCTCTACGCAAATCAACTAGAAAATCTAGAAGAAATAGATAATTTCCTGGACACTTACACTCTCCAAGACTAAACCAGGAAGAAGTTGAATCCTGAATAGACCAATAGCAGGCTCTGAAATTGAGGCAACAATTAATAGCCTACCCAAAAAAAGTCCAGGACCAGATGGATTCACAGCTGAATTCTACCAGAGGTACAAGGAGGAGCTGGTACCATTCCTTCTGAAACTATTCAATCAATAAAAAAGAGGGAATCCTCCCTAACTCTTTTTATGAGGCCAACATCATCCTGATACCAAAGCCTGGCAGAGACACAACAAAAAGAGAGAATTTTAGACCAATATCCCTGATGAACATCGATGCAAAAATCCTCAATAAAATACTGGCAAACCGGATTCAGCAGCACATCAAAAAGCTTATCCACCATGATCAAGTGGGCTTCATCCCTGGGATGCAAGGCTGGTTCAACATTCGCAAATCAATAAACGTAATCCAGCATATAAACAGAACAAAGACAAGAACCACATGATTATCTCAATAGATGCAGAAAAGGCTTTTGACAAAATTCAACAGCCCTTTATGCTAAAAACGCTCAAAAATTGGTATTGATGGAACGTACCTCAAAATAATAAGAGCTATTTATGACAAACCCACAGCTAATATCATACTGAATGGGCAAAAACTGGAAAAATTCCCTTTGAAAACTGGCAAGACAGGGATGCCCTCTCTCACCACTCCTATTCAACATAGTGTTGGAAGTTCTGGCTAGGGCCATCAGGCAAGAGAAAGAAATCAAGGGTATCCAGTTAGGAAAAGAAGAAGTCAAATTGTCCCTGTTTGCAGATGACATGATTGTATATTTAGAAAACCCCATTGTCTCAGCCCAAAATCTCCTTAAGCTGATAAGCAACTTCAGCAAAGTCTCAGGATACAAAATTAATGTGCAAAAATCACAAGCATTCTTATACACCAGTAACAGACAAGCAGAGAGCCAAATCAGGAATCAACTTCCATTCACAATTGTTCAAAGAGAATCAAATACCTAGGAATCCAGCTTACAAGGGATGTAAAGGACCTCTTCAAGGAGAACTACAAACCACTGCTCAGTGAAATCAAAGAGGACACAAACAAATGGAAGAACATACCATGCTCATGGATAGGAAGAATCAATATCGTGAAAATGGCCATACTGCCCAAGGTGATTTATAGATTCAATGCCATCCCCATCAAGCTACCAATGACTTTCTTCACAGAATTGGAAAAAACGGCTTTAAAGTTCATATGGAACCAAAAAAGAGCCCGCATTGCCAAGACAATCCTAAGTCAAAAGGACAAAGCTGGAGGCGTCACGCTACCTGACTTCAAACTATACTACAAGGCTACAGTAACCAAAACAGCATGGTACTGGTACCACAACAGAGATATAGACCAATGGAACAGAACAGAGTCCTCAGAAATAATACCACACATCTACAGCCATCTGATCTTTGACAAACCTGAGACAAACAAGAAATGGGGAAAGGATTCCCTATTTAATAAATGGTGCTGGGAAAATTGGCTAGCCATAAGTAGAAAGCTGAAACTGGATCCTTTCCTTACCCCTTATACGAAAATTAATTCAAGATGGATTAGAGACTTAAATGTTAGACCTAATACCATAAAAACCCTAGAAGAAAATCTAGGTAGTACCATTCAGGACATAGGCATGGGCAAGGACTTCATGTCTAAAACACCAAAAGCAACGGCAGCAAAAGCCAAAATTGACACATGGGATCTAATTAAACTAAAGAGCTTTTGCACAGCCAAGAAACTACCATCAGAGTGAACAGGCAACCTACAGAATGGGAAAAAATTTTTGCAACCTACTCATCTGACAAAGGGCTAATATCCAGAATCTACAAGAACTCAAACAAATATACAAGAAAAAAGCAAACAACCCCATCAAAAAGTGGGGAAAGGATATGAACAGACATTTCTCAAAAGAAGACATCCATACAGCCAACAGACACATGAAAAAATGCTCATCATCACTGGCCATCAGAGAAATGCAAATCAAAACCACAATGAGATACCATCTCACACCAGTTAGAATGGCAATCATTAAGAAGTCAGGAAACAACAGCTGTTGGAGAGGATGTGAGAAATAGGAACACTTTTACACTGTTGGTGGGATTGTAAACTAGTTCAACCATTATGGAAAACAGTATGGTGATTCCTCAAGGATCTAGAACTAGATGTACCATATGACCCAGCCATCCCACTACTGGGTATATACCCAAAGGATTATAAATTACTCTACTACAAAGACACATGCACACGTATGTTTATTGCGGCACTATTCACAATAGCAAAGACTTGGAATCAACCCAAATGTCCATCTGTGACAGACTGGATTAAGAAAATGTGGCAATATACACCATGGAATACTATGCAGCCATCAAAAAGGATGAGTTTGCGTCCTTTGTAGGGACATGGATGCAGCTGGAAACCATCATTCTTAGCAAACTATCACAAGAAGAGAAAACCAAAAACCGCATGTTCTCACTCATAGGTGGGAACTGAACAATGAGATCACTTGGACTCGGGAAGGGGAACATCACACACGGGGCCTATCATGGGGAGGGGGGAGGAGGGAGGGATTGCATTGGGGAGTTATACATGATATAAACGTCATGCACATGTACCCTAGAACTTAAAGTATAATAAAAAAAAAAAAAAAGAAAAAAAAAAAAAAAAAAAAGTGGCAGGTGGGGGAGAAAACTCTTCTTACAGTAGAATTTCAAATCATAAATAAGGGATAATTAAATTAGAAAGTTACCATTTAACAATCATCACAATAGTAATTGTTTCAGGTAAGAACCATTAGTAGTGAATGCAAAAAAGAATGGGAAAAAGTATAAGATAAAAGATACTGTGTTTTCTAAAAGCATATTCCTACAAGATACTTATTGATTACAAAAGGAAAAATGGCAATTCTCCAATGGAGAAACCTGGTAGACATAGCAACCAAGTGATCAAAGTTAATACCAAGAATGGGAGAAAGGGGCATCAGTGTCTCCTGATATAATGCACTAAGAAGGATATAATACTACCTCTGTAGGATTCTGGCCAAAATGCAAAATCTGATTCTAACCATGAAGAAATGCCACATCAGACAAACTCAAATTAAGAAACATTCTGGGGCACGGTGGCTCACGCCTGTAATCCCAGCACTTTGGGAGGCCGAGGCGGGCGGATCACAAGGTCAGGAGATCGAGACCACAGTGAAACCCCGTCTCTACTAAAAATACAAAAAATTAGCCGGGCGCAGTGGCGGGCACCTGTAGTCCCAGCTACTCAGGAGGCTGAGGCAGGAGAATGGCGTGAACCCGGGAGGCGGAGCTTGCAGTGAGCTGAGATCCGGCCACTGCACTCCAGCCTGGGCGACAGAGCAAGACTCTGTCTCAAAAAAAAAAAAAAAAAAAAAAAAAGAAACATTCTGAAAAGCAATAGGCTGTGCTTTTCAAAAATGTCAAGGTCATGAAAGACAAAGTCTGAGGAATTGTGAGATTAAAGAACACTAAAAGACAGGACAACTAAACACAATGTGTGATCCTGGAATGGATCCTGGACCCAAATAAAAGACATTGGCAACATTTCAATAAGGTCTGTAGACCAGAAATAGTTTTATATCAAGGTTAATTTCCTGGGTCACTAATTATACTACGTTTTTCTAAGAGAATGTCTTGTTTAAATACACTAAAGGAGCAAAGAGGCATCGTGTAACTTGCTTTCAAATATTTCACTAAAAATTATAAATACATGTATACACATATAACGTATATGTACGCACAGTCATGCATAGTTGAGAGAGAGAAAATGTAATGGAAACAAGTAAAGTATTAATATCTGGGGATCTGAGGGAGGAGAGTAGAGGGATTCTTTACACTATGCTTGCAACTGTTTTTTTTTTTTTTTTTTTTTGCAACTCTAAAATTATTTCAGAGTTAAAAGTTAAAAAAGAAGAGAGAGAGACCTTGACTTAATATTGCAGCTGTACCATGAAGTGTCCTTGAACAAGTGACTTGTCTTCATTGAGGCTCAGCTCCTCCTTTGCAAAATAGAGACAACATGACTTCCTAGGGTGATTGGGGTGGACAAACAAGATGGTGCTGCAAAGCTCCAACCCAAGAGCTGGCCCATGAAGCACGTGGTAAGTATAGCCACTGCTGTTTTTGGTAAATCTAAAATACAACAGCCTACTAGAGGGCGTTACTGTTTGAAGGCAGTTTGGGGGCACCCGAGGTGATGTGCGGGCTGCAGAGACAATGCTGTTCTATGTCAGGAGCAGAAACACAGGCTCCTCACACCTGCTTTTAAATGGGGTTTTTTACTTTCTAAAATGTGTTTCTATACAATTGAAGACAACATTACTTATTCCAGAGTGGGAGGATGAAAGCAATTGTGGGTGGGGGCTTCTCGAGAAGAGGGTTTTTGTTTTTTGGGTTTTTTTTTTTAACTTTTAAAAAGGTCTCAGAACAGTTAAAAATAGTTTTACCTTGTGCCAGCCTCCCTCTGCTCCCTGCTCCCACCAGTTGCTCCTTCTCTCAGCTTCCCCTTCTCTTTGTCCCTTCACCATTTTCCCCTCTCTCCTTTTTGCTTCAATCATACGCCACCCACTTCTGAGAACCCTACCTTCTCTTATTTTTTTGTTTGGCTTTGTTTTGAAAAAAAATATTAATCCCAAATGAACAAAGAAGATACGTGGAAAGGAAATAAATGGTGAGCTCTTCCTTACTTCACCACCTGCCAAGTTTTAAGTTCTTCCTCCAACTCACACTAACCTCCTGCGCAACCATAAACTTCAGTGCTTGCCAAAGCCCAGAAAATTCTAAGTAAAAAGCAGAAAATGAATGCAGGGAAGGGGGTGTATTCTTATTATTCACGAGCTCTGAAAAAAAAAATGCTCAGAATGTCAAATGGTATTACACTATTAAGAAGGTACAGTAGAGATGTGCTAATGATAGACTTTTTTTCTACTCCAATGTGTTTTAAATATTGCAAACTATCATTTACCGTCATTATTTTAATGATGTAGAATGTCGAAAACTCAATCTGGGTTAATTTGCAAATATGTAATTTTGAAAGGAGAAAAAAATATTTCCATGTGATGTCCCATTACTTGACAGCTCAAAGTGTGGATACAGCCAAAAGAAAAATAATGAAGGTCAAGGAGGATCAAAATTTACCTAAAAGAGTACATATCTGTTAGAAATCACTTTCCTGGATTACCTTTCTATGATTTTAGAAAACTGAATATACAGAAAATACACTACTTTGACAATGCTTGCGATTAAGGGTTGTGCTTGTGTATGGGGGTTGGAGGACATTTGCTAGGATAGGAGAAAGCTGCCAGACACAAGTCCAGATTCAATAGAAACAGCTTTCAAATCAGGACTCTAGCCAGCAACCAGTTTTAGATGGACAGTCCCCGTTTCAAGTAAATAAAATATCTGCATATTAGAGCCCCGTAGCCCTACTTAGCTGCTAAGAAAATTTCTGAGATTTACTCTGCTTTGCTTCATTTCATCCAGGCACTGATTATTTTTTCATTCTTTATTCACCAAACATTTACTAAGCACTTCTTTATACAATAAATTCTGGGCAAGGTACTAAGACATGAAGAATAAAACAAGTCTGGCTGGAGACTGCATGGAACTGCTGGTCTGTCTGAACCTATTTGAATTCATAAAGTCCCTGAGAAAGAAGAAATAGGTGAGGATTAGCAACCCTGTGAGAGCATTTACAAAGAAGGGAGTGCAAAAGAAGAAAATAGCACCAGAGCTCAGGAGGGCAATGGTATTACTTATCAAGGGTGCAGTCTGTTTGATGACAAAGTTAGTTCTCAAAACTTAATGCAGTGATTGTGTTAGATGCAAACACTTGGATGAAATAGATAACTATACTTGTGACCTTGCCAGGAAAGAGGAGGAGTGAAAGAGAGGGCTAGAGTTCTAGTCTCATTTCTGAGTTTTGCATTCATTAGCATCCATGTACCTCTAGGCATGGGAGTGCACACGTGCATCTCTATCAAGGTACATGACATACAATGAAATGAAGGAATAGAGACCAGGAAGGAGAAAGCAAAGAGAGAGAGAAATAGATAGGGAGATGGAATCAGGTAGGCAAATCTTAGAGGAATGCAATGCTTCTCCAAGTTTGTTGCAGGAATGTTCCCATTAGAATCACCTGAGGGGGTTACTTAAAATGCATATTCCTGAACTGGGACCCAGGTCTGGTGAGCCTGAATGTCTGTGGCTGGGACTCTAAGATTTGCATTTTATACAACTTTTGGGGGTGGTTCTGCACATTAAAATTTAAAGGTGCTAAATCCAAGGGTGCTATTTTACTGTTGACTTGACCATCAGTACGAATGGATATCTTCAAAGCCTTGTCACCACAACCCCATGCAGCCTGATTCACTTACTTCTCTGCATCACACTCCCTCCTCTCCCACCAAGGAAACCAGAGTGATCCTGAAGTTGCCTAAAAGTCAACTCAATTTACTGCTCCTCATTAGTAATAAGGTCCTGTTCAAAGGAACTATTGGATAATGATTCATATCCTCACTGAGATGCCAGCATATCCTACCCAATTATTAACTATGGATGGACTCCAACCAGGAAATCCAAAACTATATGCTGCTTACTGAATGACAGTAATAAATGTAGGCTCTTATTTAATTATGCCGTGATTTATTAACTATCCAATAATAAGAAAAACCCCTAGTTGATTATAGATGTGTGAGATGTGTGAATATGTGTGTGTTTGAGAGATATGTACAGGACCCTAATCAGAGAAAGTGCCAGGAATAACAGTCATGCATGCCAGGCATCTTCTCTGTTTCTTTTTCAGTTACTTGAATTACCTGTGATAAACTTGCCAGAAGAAAGAAGTACAATAACCACAAACATTAAGTGATTTTTTGGTTCTACAAACTGGATGAGTTCACTGCATTGTCTACTTACCTGTTTTTGTAATTTCAACATTTATTTTTGATTTGGGGGTGCACATGCAGGTTTGTTCCACAGGTATATTGCAGGATGCTGATGTTTGGGGTATGATTAATACCATCACCCAGGTAGTGAGCACAGTACCCAATCATTCTTTTTCAATCCCTGACCCCCTCCTTCCCTCCCACTAGTCCCCAGGGTTTATGGCTGCCATTTTCATGTCCAAGTGTACCCATGTTTGTTTGTTTAACTCTCACTTATAAGTGAGAATATGTAGTATTTGGTTTTCTTTTCCTGTGTTAATTTGCTTAGGATAATGACCTGCAGCTGCATTCATGTTGCTGCAACAGACATGGTTTCATTCTTTTTTTATGGCTTATGTAGTATTCCATTGTGTATATGGTGTATATGTACCATATTTCCTTTATCTAATCCACCATTGATGGGCACCTAAGTTGATTTCATGTCTTTGCTATTGTAAGTAGTGCTACAATAAACACACAAGTAGATGTATCAGTTTGGTAGAACAGTTTGTTTTCTTTTGAATATATATCCAGTAATGGAATTACTGGGTTGAACAGTAGCTCTGTTTTAAGTTCATTGAGAAACCTCCCAACTGCTTTCCACAGTGGCTGAACTAATTTACATTCCCACCAACAGTGTATAAACATCACCTTTTCTCCACAGTTTCACCAGCATCTGTTTTTTTGGCTTTTTATTAATAACTATTCTGAATGGTGTGAGATGGTATCTCACTGTGGTTTTGATTTGTATTTCTCTGATGACTAGTGAAGTTGAGCATTTTTTCATGCTTGTTTTGCTGTTTGTATGTGTTGTTCTGAGAAGTGTCTGTTCATGTATTTTGTCCACTTTTTAATAGGGTTGTTTTTTGCTTGTTGAATTGTTGAAGTTCCGTATAGATTCTGGATATTAGACCTTTGTCATAGGCATAGTTTGCAAATATTTTCTCCCATCCCATCCATTTTCTCTGTTGGTAGTTTCTTTTGCTGTGCCCAAGCTCTTTGATTAGGCCCTACTTGTTAAATTGTGTTTATGTTACATTGCTTTTGAAGACTTTGTCATAAATTATTTCCCAAGGCTGATGTCCAGAATGACATTTCCTAACTTTTCTTCTAGGATTTTTATAGTTTGAGGTCTTACATTTAAATATTTAGTCCATTTTTGAGGTAATTTTTGTATGCGGTGAAAGGTAAGGGTCTGGTTTCTTTCTTGTGCATATAGTTAGCCAGTTATCCCAGCAATAAGAATAGGGTGTCCTTTTTCCATTGCTTAATTTGTTGACTTTGTCAAGATCAGACAGTTGGAGGTGTGAGGTTTTATTTCTGGGTTTTTAAAAATTCTGTTCCATTGGTCTTTGCCTGTTTTCATACCAGTACCATGCTGTTTTGGTTAATGTAGCCTTATAATATAGTTTGAAGTCAGATAGCTTGACACCTCTGACTGTGTTCTTTTTGCTTAGGATTGCTTTGACTACTCGGGCTCCTTTGTGGGTTCCATGTGAATTTTAGAATAGTCTTTTCTAATTCTGTGAAAAATGACATTGGTAGTTTGATAGGAATACCATTGAACCTGTAGATTGCTTTGGGCAGTATGGCCATATTAATGATACTGATTCTTCCAATCCATGAGCACACTGTGTGGTCTTTGATACTGGGTCCTGACTAGGCCAAGAAGACAGAGATAGACTGGTCCCTCAAATCTTTTCTCTAATGTCTGGAGAGTACATATTTTAGACTTTTCAGTGTGTATGGTCTCTGTTGCAACAACTCAGCTCTGCCATTACAGCATTAAAGCAGTCATATATAATACATAAACAAATGGGTGTGACTGTGGTCCAACGAAACTTTATTTACAAAAACAGACAATGGGCCAAATTTAGCCTGCAGGCTCTTGTTTGCCAAGCCCAGCTCAAATCATCCTCAGACAAAATCTAGGAAGCTGTTAATAATAACAAGGCCATGCTCTGCTATACTGTTATTAAGCTATTGTCTCAGCATCAAATTCACCCTTTGGTCTTCTGTGATAACTGGCACATTTATGTATTGACAAGAAGGATGACCACCATATATTAAGTGGGAAAAAAAAATCACACTTTTTATAGAAATATCACTTTTTTAACAAAATACAATCCTCTATACGTACACACATAATGTTGTATAAGGATTCATAAGTCTCAGAAAGGATAAGACTGAAAGGTTCAGAGGGGTAACCTCTGGAAAATGGAATCAGGAGTAGGAAGAGAAGATTACTCTGATTTTTTGCTTCACATTCATTTGTAGTCTCTGAATTTATTTAAAGTAAGCAAATATTACCATTGTAGGTTAAAACAATAAAAAGGAATAAATCAGGTTGGAGTCTTAGCAATGCTGAAACATTTTTGTTAATCCATTTCCCCAGTTCCAACCTAAGCTTTACAGGGGTGCTACTTTCAAGCAATTATTCATTCACTCATTCTACACATATAGTAGGCATCCACTGTGGGCCAGACCCTAAGCTATGTGTGAGGAATTCATGAAGTTTAGGATCTAGGTGGAAAAACATAATTAAATAAGCTAAAATGGTAATTGAAACAAATAATGTACGTGAAGGAGAGATGGCATCACTCATTTCCTTATTAATATATTTATTGGGTACTATATCCCATTATTGCTTGAGGATAAAATCTATGCCAGGGAATATAAAAAGACGAGACAGAGAAAATGATCGGAGTAAACATGCTGAGGACTTTAGACTCAGCATATAGGTGTTTGGTTCCTACCATATCATCTACATAATTTCCTTGTAACTGCTACGAATATAAAATCACACCAGCTGTTTTAAAGGGACTGAAATTGAAATTCAATGAAACAAGGCATTTGTAAGTCTTCCTTGGCTAACTTTCTACATTGATAGTGACTTTTTTTTTTTTCTTTTTCACACTCTTAGAATCAGGGATGTGTTAGATGTTATGACCTTGCTGTTACTTCAGGCATCTTCTGTTACCATTCTCCCTAGAGGCCAAAGGCAGAGACCATGTCTTCTGTATATGTTGGAGGCACTATCTTTTGAGTTATACGCCAAATACTTTCTCTGGAACTGGTTTGCCACTTCTAGGGATTGGCTACCTGTAGCCATGTTTGTGTAATATGACAACAGACTTAGGCAACTGATCCTAGCTGGGCCAGAATTCCTTCCTCACACACTTAGAACAGGAACAAAAGACAGTGGTCTAGATTTTACAGTGTATTAACCCAAGGGTTGAAGAATTCCTTATGAACTAGACAGAGACAGACAAAGAACTTCAGATATAAAAGAATGGTACAGTACAGACAAGCAGAAAGAAGATTACCAAGAGCAGATCATTCTGTCCAGGTGCCTATGATTTTTTGAGGTCTAGGTTCTTCCAAAGACCCTACTACATCCTTTGCTTGGGTTTTTTCCATATAACATCATTCTACACTTACATTTAATCTTCCCTTTTCACTTAAGCATCTATAAATTAAAGCATCACTAACTCATGTATGTGTATATATTCCAAAATGTTTAATATTGCTTTCCTGACAGTAGGGATTTTTACCTGCAGTGCTTCAGAGCCAAAGCAAACCCTAATGTTATTTCTTTTCTCCAGAATGTTTTCCCAGAAAGTTTCTATCAGTTTGCTATAAGTTGAATGCCACTTGTTGTCATTTCAGAACCTCATATACAGTATTCTTTAATAGCCAGAAACACAATTATAGTGGAGGTCAGAAGATACAACTCCACAGTCTTTTAACTGCCCTCTCCTGTGCCCTACAGGTCAATATGGTTTATATATCAAATGACCTTGGACAAATTGTTTATCTTTTGAGTTTCAGTTGTCTCATTTGTATACCGGCAATTCTGTTGAACCTACAGTGTTGCTGTCAGGGTAAGTGAAAAACTCTTGGGAAAGTCCCTCACACATAGTCAATGTCATTTAAGGTGGCTCCTCCTGTGAGATTTTGCAATTAAGGATATCAGTCTTAGTCCATTTTGTGTTTTTGTGAAGAAATACCTGAGGTGGTATAACGTATAAAGAAAAGAGATTTATTTGGCTCATGATTCTGATGGTTGGAAAGTTCAAGATTGGGTATCTGCATCTGGTGAGAGCCTCAGGCTTCTTCATCATCTCATGGCAGAAGGCAAATTGAAGACAGTGTATGCACAATTCACATGGTGAGAGAGGAAGCAAGAGAGAGTAAAAGGGTGGGGGGATACCAGGCTTTTTTTAAACAACCATCACTTCTGGAAACTAATAAAGTGAGAACTTGCTCAACCCAAAGGACAGGCATCAATCTATTCATGAGGGATCTGCCCTCCTGACCCAAATACCTCCCCCAGGCCCTACCTCCCAACATTGGGGATCAAATTTCAACATGTAGTTTTGAGAAGACAAACATCCAAACCATAGCATTCCACTCCTGGATTCCCAAAACTCATGTCCTTCTTACATGTGAAATACAATTGTTTCATCTCAATAGTCCCAAAAGTCTTAACTCATTTCAAAATCAACTCACTAAGTTTAAAGTCCAAAGTTTCATCTGTGACCCAAGGTAATTTATGTCCAGCTATGAGCCTATAGGATCAAAAATAAGATGTTTGCTTTCAAGATACAATGGTTTCATGGGCACTGGGTAAACATTCCCATTCCAAAAGGGAGAAATTGGCCCAAAGAAAGAGAAAACAGGCCCCATGCAAGTCGGAAACTTAGCCGGACTGACATTATATCTTAAAGCAACAGGATAATCTTCTTTGACTCCATGTCCTACATCCTGGGTACTGCAAGGGATGGGCTCCTAATGCCTCAGGAAGCCCTGCCCCTATAACTTTAGTGGGTGCAGCACAAGTAGCTGCTTTCATTGGTTGGAGTTGAATGCCTGTGGCTTTTCCAGGTTGAGGTTATAAACTGTTGCTGCTGCTGGTGGCTGTATAACTCGGGAGTCCCTTGGTAGCTCTACTCCCGTAGCTCCACTAAGCACCCTGACAGAGATTCTGTGGTGGCTACACCTCTGTGGAAGGTCTCTGTCTATGCTTTCAGAGATCTACGAGTCATCTCTGAAATCTCCTGAAATCTACGAGTCATCAAGCCTCCACCACCCTTGCATTCTGGGTGCCTGTGGACTTAATGTCACGCAGACACTGACAAAGCTCATGGCTTGCACCCTCCAGAGAAGGAGCCTGAGCTGTGTCTGGGGCCATTTGAGCCATGGCTGGAGCCAGAGCAGCTGGGATGCAGGGAGCAACATCCAGAGGCAGCCCAGGGCAGCAGTACCTTAGGCCTGTCACCTGAAACCATTCTGTCCACCTACACCCTCTGGGCCTGTGATAGGAAGGGTGGTCTTGAAGATCTTTGAAATGCCTTAAGGGCCTTTTTCTCATTGGCTTGACTATTAGCACCTGGCTCCATTTTAGTCATGCTAATCTCTTTAGCAATTTCACTGGCCTGGGCAATAGCATTGGATTCACCTTCTGAAAATGTTTCCTTTCCCACCAAATGGCCAAGCTGTAAATTTTCCAAACGTTTACACTCTGCTTCTCCTTTAATTATAAATTACACCTTTAGGTCATTCCTTTGCTGCTGTAATTCAGCATAATCTGTTGGAAGTAGCCATGCCACTATCTGAGGTCTTTGCAGCCTAGAATTTTCATCCACCACATACTCCAGCTCATCACTTTTAAGTTACAAAGCGCTAGGACATGGATACAATGCAGCCAAGTTATTTGCTACTGTGTAACAAGGGTGGCCATTGCTCCAGTTCCCAGTAAGTTTTTCATTTTCATCTGAGACCTTGTCAGTATGGATTTTACAGTCTGTATTTCTATCAAACATTTTGGTCACAACCACTTAGCCATTCTCTAAGAAGTTCAACACTTTCCCTTGTCTTTTTGTCTTCTTCTGAAACCTCCAAACTCTTCCAAGTGCTGCCCATTACCCTCAACCTCTGGGTACTAATTTTCTGTCTTAGTTCATTTTGTATTGCCACAAAGGAGTCACTGAGGCTGTGTAATTTATAAATAAAGGAGTTTATGTGGATCACAATTCTAATGGCTAAAAAGCTCAAGATTGACCATCTGCATCTGCTGAGGGCCTCTGGCTGCTTACACTCATGGTGGAAGATGAAAGGGAGCTTATGTATGCAGAGATCACACAACAGAGAGGAAGCAAGATGTCAACAATATGCTAGTCTCTTTTCAACAATTAGTTCCCTTGGGAATTAACAGATGGAGAACTCATCCCCCAAAGGCAGGCATTAACCTATTCATGATGGATCTGCCTTCATGACCCAAACACCTCCCACCAGGCCCCACCTCCAACACTGGGAATCAAATTTCAACACGTGCCTTGAAAAGGACAAACAAATCAAGCATGATCCTTAGAAATACCACATGGTAGAGTGGAAAGAATATTTAAATGCTAGTCAGGAGACCTCTATTCTAGTTCCCTGTTCTCACTAACTAGTTGCATGGCCATGCTGGTTACTTCTTTCCAAAAAAACCTGTACCTTCATGCATAAAGTGCTATTCCCTGTGCCCGAGTATCATCCCACATCATGTCATGGAAACCCCAACTCTAACTCACAATTCATCTTGAGTCCTGACTGCTTCAGCAAGGCCTCCTCGGTTTCCACAATCAGAGGGGAACATTCCTTTTTTTGGCATAAATAAACACTGTACTTGAATCTCTCTTATGGGAATTATTAGGCTCAACCCTACTTTATAGATCTGGCACTACTCAATTCCTTCTTATTTACTATCTAAAGACAATTCATCTTCCAAAGTCATACAAAAACAAAGTTTAACATTTGCTGCATGTGTCCAACAAACATATTGGATAAGAAACTTGGCAGGTAATCAGTACTAGGCATACCATTTGCTTTTTTATGCTCAGAACCTAGAAAGGTGCCTGACACCTGGTAAGTACTCAATAAATATTTGTTAAATGAATAAATACCCAGACTTGATTAGGAAAGAGTATGTAAGGCAACAATTTCAAGGGAATATGTTTTTAGGCAATTCAGTCCGCCAAGATCTAGGCCTTGATGTTAAAGGGAAGCTAGGGCTTACAGGAATGAAGGGCCCCAACTCTGATGGCAAGGGCAGAAATCATCATTTATGAGACATAGTCCCTTGTTTGGTGGGGAATGGTTGGCAGCTGGCTACAGAATTCCACACGGTTCTGCAGAAGATGATTTTGGATGTGGAGGGATTACTCCAAGCACACTTCTTATGAAGACCTATCATCGGTGGTCTTAACAAACACAAGTGATTAATATTTGTTGACTTCATGACACATTTATTTTCTTTAGAGCACTTACCACAGTTTACTCTAATCTTATTAATCTTTTTAGTACATTTTGTTTTTTTTGTTCTTGGTGGTATCCTCAATAAAGTATGAGTTCTGTTGGGGAAGAAACCATGATTCCCTGTCCATTTTTGTACATCCACTGCCTAGCACAGAGTAGATGAAGCTCAACAAATGTTGGATGAATAAATATGCATATGGTGTGATGGATGGATGGTTGAGTGGATAAACAGATGGAAAGAGGCCAGACAGTCACCCAGACAAGCTTCTGGGTTGTGAATCTAAATAATAAAACAAGTTCAACAACAACAAAAATAATCTTATTACATTATAGGCTGGATGAAAGGCTTACCTACTGTCTTATACCATTTGTGCTGCTCTAACAAAATACCTGAGAACAGGTGATTTACAAAGAACAGAAAATTATTTCCCACAGATCTGGGAAATCCAAGATCAAGGTCCTAGTGTCTGGTTTCTGGTGAGGGTAGTCTTCCGCTTCCAAAATGGTAACTTGTTGCAGCTCCTTTGGAGGAAATGAGTGCTGTGTCCTCACATGGCAAAAGCAGCAGGGCAAAAAAGGGACCTGTCTAGTTCCTGCAGCCCTTCTGTAAGAGCACCACTCCATTTGGGAGGTGATCATCTCCCAGTGGCAACATCTCTTAATATTATTGCACTGGGGATTCAGTTTTAACATGAAATTTGGAGGAGACACAAATATTCAAACCATAGAACCTACTTAGAGATGACAGAATAACGAATATATATGAATTAAAATGAATGGAACAACAACAGTAACAACAGCCATCACTTACGTAGCGCTTACTGTGTTCCAGGCATTGTTCTAAATGCTTTACATATACGAATTCTCAATTCCTAATACAAAAAAGTGAGTGTTCCTTCTTGATCTAGAGCCAAGACTGCCTCTATCAAAATGGGAATCTGATCATCTCTCCCATCTGCTCCCCACCCCAAGTACATCAATGGTCTCCATGACCATGCAACAATTAATTCCAGAAGTAAACTTAACCTCTCACTAAGTGCCCAACCAAAGAGACTGCATGGTTTCCCAGTAGGAAAATCTGAAGGATCAATTTGCAATTTGTTTCCTGCAAAACTGTCATTCCTCTCTTCATACCCATCACTGGAGAAATTACTTTTCAGACCATTCTACGGCTTGGGAATACTAAATAAGCCCTAATGAGTTCAAAAGTGGCCTGTTTGGTAGAGTCAGTCTCCCTTCTTCAAAAGCAAAATAGGATTATCAAGTGAGCTGGGAGAATTTTCTTTACATGATTGATGGGTGGAAAAAGTAATCACTTTTGAAGTGCCACAACATATATCTCCCGTGTTCTCTTTCTTCTTCTGACACCCATGAGTAATTGAAGGGAAGGGAGCGTCTTAGAATGACCAATGAAGCGAAGGTGACAACCCTTTCTCTGCTATCTACCACTAGAGTGACATGCTGGTGCTTGAACAGTTGAGAGCTGACATGAGTGTCTTTGATGGGCTGCTTTGATGCTTGGTTCAGTGTGTACCTGCCACCAGTCAGGCCACACAGGCTTTGGGTGAAACATACCTCTAAGGAGACAAGTGTTACTGTTTCTTAGAAGCCAAGGACCTGTGGACCTGTGTGAGAAGATCTGTTGTCTGAGCTCTGGGGTCGGGGTAAGGTCCTCAAGGTGGAAGTGAAGGAAATCAAGGAGCAAAGCAAGTTGAAGCAGGTAAGAAACACCGAATATGATTTCAAAACAGTTTCTCATCATACTCATCCATAATGAGCAATTAACCACAATGTTCAGACTGACAACTAGGAGATCATTAGCCTCTTGGCCTCAGCTCACTGATGCAGAAGCAGACAGTCCTCTCCTTGGAAAAGGCCACTGCTCTACAGTAGCTTACTTTGTAAAGGAATCTTTGCAACTACAAGTAATTCAACTGAAACAGAGTTGACACTCGAAAACCTTAAGAAAGCAGGGATTATCAGGCAGGTGAACAGTTTCATTCTTAAGAGCTCACTCTTTCTGAACTCCCCTAAAGCCCATCCAGGCAAGGACATATCAGTTTGTTATCTGAAGGAAGAAACATGCTTTGAAGATTTATAAGGAGGAAGGGTCTTTGGCTTACTGACAAGAAAGTAAAAGACTTCTAGAGTTGTAAGCAAAATGTCTCTGTTCAGGTTCTAGAACCTGCTGGCTAGAGAACAGATGGCTGCCACTTGTTGGCACCTGGAGTGATAAGGAGTTGGGGAAGGAAGAGGGTGTCATCCATGTGATCTGGCACAGAACATTCTTCTCTGGAGCCACTCTTATACAGAAGAAAACTGGGATGTTTGGGGGGTTTACTGTACAATGTGGTTTGAATCTGTGTCTCCACCCAAATTTCATGTGGGATTTTAATCCTCAATGTTGGAAGTGGGACATGGTGACAGGTGATTGGATCACCAGGTGGGTGGTTTCTCACGAATGATTTAGCACCATCCCTTTGGTGCTGTTCTCATGATAGTGAGTTACCATGGTTGTTTAAAAGTGTGTGGCAGCTCCCATCTTGCCTTTCTTCTCCTGCTCCCACCACATGAGATGCCTCACTCTCCCTTTTCCTTCGCCATGACTGGAAGCTTGGTGAGACCTCCCCAGAAGCCGAAGCTGCTACACTTCCTGTATGGCATACAGAACTGTGAGCCAATTAAATCTCTTTTCTTTATAAATTACCCAGTCTCAGATATTTCTTTATAGCAATGTGAGAACAGACAAATACACCATAGTATCTCTAACCTGCTAATTAAGTCAGGAGTCTCCCCTTTGGTAGCTGCTACCCACAGGCTCCACTACTGGTGAGTCATAGAAGACAGACAAAGGCATTTTAAGAAACAGTGCAACAATAATATCCAGATACGTCTGCAACCAAGTAACACTAATCCCTCCCAGAAGCTATGCCTGGTATGTTGTAGAAACCGAACACACATCTGTTAAATGAATGAAAATGAATTAATAAGTGATTATACAGTGTAGTTGTTTCATAATTGTAACTGGTTTATACTGATTTGGTTATATCTGCTTGGTACCATGTGAGTTTTGATTACATAAAGATCTACAGTCTTTGTGTGACATGGCTTCAGAACATAAGTCAACTTCATCTGGTTCTCAACCTAAGAAATAATGATCTGCTGCAAGGACAGGCTGGCCATGGTAGAAGTACAAAGTAACATTTTTATCTACATAGTACTTTAGAGATAATGTAAAAGATTTTAAACATGATGGTTTTACAATGTCTACATTAAGGCCTGGCTTTTAACTAAAAACTATGTGTAACATGACAGCATTTCTAGATTGATTCCATTCAGAGATGCTTTTGTTTCACACATATATCTCAGACCAAGGGTAAGGGTGGTAAGAACGAGTCACTAGGAGGCCAGCAAGAGCGGATTAATGAATGGAAGAAATGGAAAGGAAAGTGAAACACTGCTAAACTCATCCCAGCTCCAGCAAGAGGGGCCAAGATATCTGAGCTAGCTGGAACAGCAAAATAATGATGAAAATCATAACAATAATGGCATTCACTGTGAGCAGAAGAACCTGTAAGCAGACCACAAATATCAGTGCTAAGGGTCTTCATAACTGATTATAATGAACTTCCTCATGTAATCTCAGGGAGCAGGAAGGAGAAAATAGATTGTGCATCTGTTCAAACTAAACGTATTTCAAGCTGGAACCAGCTTGGTGCCAAAGACATCTCTGTCACAGAGAAGGAAAAATTCCAAAAGGAAGAAAAATTCCGCTTCATGCTCAACGTGGAGAGCAAGATTAGGTAACCACTGCCTCACTTAGGAGGCAACACGTCGGTTTCAGAGTAACAAATTACCACAAACTTAGTGGCTTCAAACCACACCGATTTCTTATCTTGCTCTTCTGGAAGTTGGGGGTCTGACACAGGTCTCCAGGTGTGGGCAGAGCTGACACCTTGAGTCTGACACAGGTCTAAAATCAAGATGTGGGCAGAGTTGAATTCCTTTCCAGAGGCTTCTTTTCCAGTTTCTAGAGTCCACCTACATTCCTTGGCTCATGGCCTCTTCCTTCATCTTTAATGTCAGCAATAATGGGACAAATCCTTCTCACATCACATCACTCTGACCTGCTTTTCTGCCTCCTTCTTCCACTTCTAAGAATCCTTGAGATTACACTGAGCCAACCTGGACAGTCTAACATAATCTTCCTATTTTAACATCAGCAATTGAGCAACCTCAATTCCATCTGCAACCTTAATTCCCCACTGCATGTAACGGAACACAGCCACAGTTTCTGGGGATTAGGACATGGACATCTTTGGTAGGAGTGGGGTATTCTATCCAATGATCCCTAACCTCCGTGCCACACAGCAGGAGGTGAGTGGTGGGTGAGTGAGCATTACTGCCTGAAGTTAGCTTCCTATCAAATCAGTGGCAGCATTCAATTCTCATAGGAGCCTGAACCCTAATAATAGGAACTGCACATGCAAAGGATGTAGAATGCAGGCTCCTTATGAGAATCTAATGCTTAATGATATGAGGTGGAACAGTTTCATCCTGAAACCACTCCCTCCACCACCTGGTCTGTGGAAAAATTGTCTTCCATGAAACAGGTCCCTGGTGTCAAAAAGGTTGAGGACTGCTGTTCTATACTGCCCACTACAGGCATCAATGTTTCAAATTTACTTAAAAGTCTGTTCAGCTCCAGCTACCACAAATACAAGTAAGCGCCTCTCATTTGTGTAAACTGTATATGTGTAAGGTGTGAGAATCCTATCTTATCTTGCTAGGCAGAGCTGAATATATGTGCTCTCAGAGCCCCCAAAATTCCAGAAAAACAAAATTTAAAAAAATAATATTGAAGATTAAAAAAAAAAGAGACAGTGTTACCCAGTGAAGTTTCTAAGAGAGTCTACCCACTAACGGACTTTTCCCTATCTCAAGTTCTCAATCATTCGTTTTGTTACATTTTGTATAGTTGACGAATGATATGTAATGCATTTCATTGCTGTTAGCAGTCTAGACACTTACGAGAAATTAAAACACCATTAAGTGTGAAAGTATCTAAACAATGGCAGATCTGCCTTCCACTGAATATATTTTGGGATGACAGCTCTGCTTCATCTGACTCCTCAACAAGAACAGCTTTTGAAACTCACGGTTTTAGTGACAGGGCCCAACTGGCACCTATTTTTGTAGTACCTGGGAAAAAAAATGCCCACATAGGCAATACATCTGATACAGAAATGAAATTAAATAGAACAATATCGAGGCATCAACCACTCAGATCCATTTCTTTGTTTCCTAGGCTGAGATACCCTAATTGAAAGTGGCATTCCAAGGTGAAATCCTAGCTCTGACAGCATCTCCTGTCAGACACCTGTCAAAATGTAAGAAGACACCTGTGAAAGGGAAGTGATGCCAAAGCCACATCATATTTCCCTACACCTTGATTCCTAACTTGCAGGATTTGTGTCACCAAGCAAACAGAGTGGTAGCTGGGTGCCACTGGCACTGTGCCACCATTTGCAGGTGAGGGAGGGAAGGGGAAGGAGGGAAGGGGAGACAGGGAAGGGGAGGAAGGGAGGGAGAGAGAAACAGAGATAAAGAGGAAGAAGAGGGAAGGAGAGAACGGGGGAGGGAGGGAGGGAGGGAGGGAGGGAGAGAGAGAGAGAGAGGAGAGAGAGAGAGAGAGAGAGAGAGAGAGAGAGAGAGAGAGAGAAAGACAACACTGCAAAAGGAAGCATCCAAGCGTTTAAGTTTAGCAAATGATTACGAGCATAAAAGGACAACTCTGAACGGACTTAAATGTTAGGATTCATCCCTAGAGTCTTGATCATGATCAGAAGCAGGGAATTATTTTTAATATCTGTTTTACATAATTAAGGGGTGGTAGCTTTCATGCAGATGAGCTTTTGAATGCTCGCAACACCAAATGGGCTTCATTAGCTTAGCTGGGCAATTACGAAGCAGGAAGTAAAAAGCTGAGATAAAGACTTATCTCAAAAAGGTCTGAAGCAGGGTGTGTTGATAGCCAAGAGGCACAACGATGCATTTTGTACATTTATTACCTCGGAGGCAAAACTTCTAGGATTTAGCTTTGAAAGCAGTGCATGCATTCCATTTAACACCAAAATGAAACAGGTGGTATGTTTAAAGATCTGTAGAAAGTCTTGAAATAGTTCCCACACGTTGGAAGGTTTTATCAAACCTTCTCTATTTATTCTAAATGCTTTTTCTATTGTTTTTCAATTGCTTCTCTCATTTTCTTCCCATGTGCATTTCAGAGAAAATTGGAGAGCTTAAAATGCAACTAAATATAACCCCTGCACTAAGCAAACAGTGAATAAATCCTTAAGAAATTATTTTTGAAGCATATTCTTTCTCATTTGATCAAAAAACTGCAATATCACATACGAGTCTTGCTCAGGAGAAAGGCTATTTGTTTACAAGACGACCAAGCATGTAGAGGGAATGCTGAGGCTGAAGGGACTGAATCCCGTTCTCACTATTTCAATACAGATGTTTTTCTAGATAATCAGCCTCATTGCAAGTTAAAGAATCAAACATAAATCAGATCCCTCACAGGTTGAGAAAAGGCAAAACTACAGCCTGTTAGTTCTGTAAAAGGACCATTCTAGTTGGCCTATCTGGTGCAACCACCTTGTTTAAAAGACAGTAGACTGAATCCAGCAAAAGTTTATTGACTTGGCCCAGAATATTACTGAGCCACCACTACAGCCAGGCTTACATCCCAGAGCTCCTGTTTCCCATCCTGAGCTGTCTATATTCTTCCATGTCACCACCCCAGGCAGCTGGTTTTGGGGAGAAGGGAATCATAAAAAGACCAGAAATAACATACACCTTGAAGGAGTTGACACAGGATTTTTTCTTGGTCACTTTGCAAGTCAGGGACCTCTGGCCAGTGACACCCTGCCCAGGCCTCGCTCAGCCATGCTACTTGCTATAGGAGATGGTCCGCCCACTTAGCCCACTCAGGTCGAGTCTGACTTGCACACTAGTTCCCAAGTTCTTGTCCTGTGCCCAAGCAGAATGAGGATACAGTGACAATCAAAGAGTGAGAAAGGCAAGGAGTTTTATTGAGTGATGAAAACAGCTTTCAGCAGAGTAGGGATGCAGGGGTGGTCCCCCTACCTGAAGGCAGGAAAGTCCACCCAATTTGTCTGAGTCTGTGGTTTTTATAGGCTCAGAATAGGGGAGGGGCAGGCCATAGGTAGTACTGGAAAAGGCACCATTAGATTGGTTAAGAAGGCATTATTCAGAAAGAATCAATCAGGAAACACCAGGCAAACAGAAACAGAAGTTCTCACTCACTCTGGGTCGCAGGTTTCATCCAGGACCAGCAGTCTGGTCTTTCAGCCTTCAGGCTGTTTCTGTTGGTTTGGAGGTGGGGTTTCACTGGGGACCCGCCTCTTTCTGACTAGGTATTTGGCTGCCTCCTATTATCCTCAGAGTCATCCGTTCGTCAGTTTGTTTTCTGTGTATCTTCCTTTCTCACAAACATTCCAGTGGCAGGTTTCTGTTTTGTTCTGTGTGTTTCCTTTCCTTCTCCCCAGTTCAAGCTGAAGCAGATGCATGGACAAAGAGAAGCAAACTGCTGGCTAAATAGAGAGCACAGAGTGTCATGGAATCAGAGGAAATGATTTTAGGCACCAGACAGTAGGAAAAGCTCAGGCTGGGGAAGGGGCAGGAGGATGCAAGAGGGAATGACTTTAGGGTATAAACGGAATAGAAATGGCCAGGCATTGTGGCTCGTGCCTATAATCCTAGCACCTTGGGAGGCTGGGGCAGGAGGATTCCTTGAGGCTAGGAGTTCATGGCCAACCTGGCCAACATAGTGAGACCCTATCTCTATTATTATGAAAAGAAAACAAAAAAAGGAATAGAAGAACTTAAGTCCTTAAAGAATTAGCGCCCCCATCTAGAGTACCAGGTGGCCAGGTGAAAACATACCCAAATATCAAGTGAGGACACCCATTGGCCAGCACCCCCAAACTTTAGTCCAGTTATTACACCCAACTTGGACTGGCAATTTATCCCTTACAGGTAATTCAACAGCTTATGGTCTGGGAAATCTAGCAGCCTCTCCAAACAGAAGATAAGGAACTTAAATGGAATAGCAGGAAGGGGGAGCTTTACCCCTTGACCATGATGGGTCTAAATAGAATGAGCTAGGAATTTCCCTAGGAGCCCAGGGTAGTGCTAAAAAAGGGCACACCGTCCCCAATGTATATTGCGTTCATTTGGGAGCTATCTAGTCCCAGTTTTCCAAGACAGGCTCCAGAGAAAACAGGTAAATCCTGAACAACATGGGTTTCAACTGTGTGGGTCCACTTACACATGGATTTTCTTTCACCTTCACTACCTCTGAGACAGCAAGACCAACCCCTCCTCTTCCTCCTCCTTTACAGCCTACTTAATGTGAAGACAATAAGGATGAAAAATATTTACGATGATCCATTTCCACTTAATAGTAATTATAATTCCTCTTTCTGATTTTCTTACTAATATTTTCTTTTCTCTAGCTTACTTTATTGTAAGAAGACAGTATATAATACATACAACATACAAAATGTGTTAATTGATTGTGTTATCAGTAAGGCTTCTGGCAAACAGTAGTTAAATTTTGGGAGAGTCAAAAGTTATATGTAGACTTCTGACTCCCTGGGGGTCAGCACCCCAATCCCTGTGATGTTCAAGGGTCAATTGTATTCTGTTAGCTCACCAATGTTTATCTGATCTTATACTTGTCCTAACTTCTAATGTGGAAAGGACAGGCCAGTAATATAGTAGAGTGCTTAGATCTGACTGTTGACCACTGGCACTCAAAGCCTCTCCAGTAAAACTGCCTCTGCCTTTTCACCCCATCTCCCACTGTGCCTAAAACCCAACACTCCAGCCAAAGAGTAATCATGTGCTCTTGCCTGAACATACCCCATACTTGTCTCCTACTAGTCTTTGCTCATGCCAGTCTTCCTACCTCAAAGGTTCTCACTTTGCTCTGTTTACCTCTTGATAACTTATCCATCTACCAACCAAGAATTCTTAACATCTGAAATGATTCACAAATGGAATGGGATGGGCTCAAACGATAAAAATAATAACAGCTAATTTGGTGTCAGGAACTGTGCTAAGCATGTGGAATACATCATTCTCATAATTACCCAAGAGGGAGCTATAATAATCCTCATTTCATAGATGAGGCCCAGGAGGGTCAAAGAACATTCCCAAGGTCACTCAGCTGGGATTCTGACCCAGTTAGTAGGACTTTAGAGCTGGGCTGTTAACCTGTACCCTCTATGCCTCTAATGGACCTTCTAACACTGTGACCCTGGCATTTTATAATGTAACTGTTTCTCCACAGACCTCTTTCTGAATGCCCCCAGTGCGGTGTAACCCCGCCTTACTCTGGAAGTTATCTCACTGGCCTCACCTGACATATTTACATACTTTTTTCAACTCACGAAATACAGATGGTCTCCAACTTCCAATGGTTCATCTCAAAATTTTTTGACTTTTTGATGGTTTATTGGGGGTATTAAATGCATTTTAACTTATGATAAGTTTATTGGGACATAGCTCCATCATATGTCTTACAGCATGTATACTGGGTAAGGTTCATGAAAGCAGAAACTCTGGCTGATTTACCCACAATCAGACTGTCTGAGCTGCAGCAGATATGAAAGTGTTTTTCTTGAATGAACATCTTTCATGCTTCACACAGTAGCAGTGCTGTGTAAATGGTTGTGGTGTGTGTTGAATACTGCTACCCAAACAATTATAAGGAACATCAGTCACAGTTTTTCACAGTAGCAGACTGGAACCCCCTTTCTTCACTGGGAGTGCGGCCCTGACCCTGACAATCAGGGCAACTAGACAGTCTGTTCCCACCAGGCTCAATATAGGACTGAAAAGCTATCTTCTCCAACCAAGTTGTTTGCATCACCTGAGGTCAGGAGTTCAAGACTAGCCTGACCCCCATCAATATGGTAAAATCTTGTCTCTACTAAAAATACAAAAATTAGCCAGGCATGGTGGCAGCTGCCTGTAGTCCCAGCTACTTGGGAGGCTGAGACAGGAGAATTGCTTGAACCCGGGAGGCAGAGGTTGCAGTGAGCTGAGATCGTGCCACTGTACTCCAGCCTGGGTGACAGAGCAAGACTCTGTCTTTAAAAAAAAAAAAAAAATTAGGCTGGGCATGGTGGATCACACCTGTAATCCCAGCACTTTGGGAGGCCGAGGCAGGTGGATCACGAGGTCAGGAGATCGAGACCATCCTGGCTAACATGGTGAAACCCCGTCTCTACTAAAAGTACAAAAAATTAGCCAGGTGTGATGGCGGGCGCCTGTAGTCCCAGCTACTCAGGAGGCTGAGGCAGGAAAATGGCGTGAACCTGGGAGGCAGAGCTTGCAGTGAGCCGAGATCGTGCCACTGCACTCCAGCCTGAGCAGCAGAGCGAGACTCCATCTCAAAAGAAAAAAAAAAAAAAGTTATTTGTGATTTTTTAAAATCATTAAATTCTTCACTGGTGTCATGGTACTAATAAAATCACTTGCTTTGACATTTGGACAAGTCCAGAGTTGTGTCATTTTAAAAAGCTGGTTTTTAAAAATCATAAGTTGTTTCCACTTGCAGGCATAGGCAGGGGAGCCTTCCTCCCTCACTACACTGACCCTGAGTGGTTCCAGTCCCATCATTCCAGAAACCCCTCTGTGTTCTTGTATCAAAAAACCACAAATCACTGGGATTGCTCTGTCATAGGGTAGAAGGGGCTCGAGGACAAAGTTTAGCTTAAAACCAGAGTGAATTTATTCCTATCACTTACGGTTAAATCATGACTTCTTTTCTAATCCCTAAAGCTAAACAGTAGAGTCATGGTGGAGACACACCATCATCTATGTCAATCAGACAAAATTAAAACAAAGACCAATATCTCCTTGTTTCACTTAATTTTGTTCTCATTACTGCATGTATGACACCAAGAACCACTTGCCCTTTGGACAAAAGAGTCGTTATATATAAGTCATGTATAGGTCCTGTTTCCACAGGCCAGGAACATGTAACAGCTCAAATTCTTGTTGACTCTATTTCCGAAATAGAGTCTGAATATGTACATTTCTATCTGTCTCAAAGTCTACCCACCGCCCCTCCTCCCCAACCCCGCCAGACTACCATTGCTTCTTACCTGGGGAGTAGGGCGGTATCTGCTCTTAACTGACCTGCCAGCCTCCCCTCCCTATTCTAATCCTTTCTGTACACAGCCGCCAGAAGGGCTTGACACAAACGTAAAGCAGGGAACCTCGACCCTGTGCTTCAATGACTTTTCATTGCACGAGAATAATCAAGCACATTACCTGGCCTGCAAGGCCCTGCATAAAGTGATATGGCACTGTACAGATGGTCATGTTCACCTTGGGCCACTCTCCCTCATACCTCCTGCAGCCTGGGCTCACTGGCTTCCTCTCACACCTGAGCACTTGTTCCTCCTTTGGCCTGGAGCTCTCTTCTTTCATCTCTCCAGGGCTGATTCTTGTTCATCTGTTAAGTTTCAGCTAAGTGTCACCTTCAGAAAGTCCTCTCTACCTTCAGAAAGTTCTCTCTACCTACCCTTTCTACAAAGGTCTCTGCCTTCCCTCACCCACCTCATGCTATTTTCTATTACATTATATATTTTTTCTTCTTGCTCCTTTTTACACAAACCACAATGATTGTCTTTATATATTGACTTATTTATCTTCAATTTTGCCTACTGGAATGTAAGTTCCATGAGGGCACAGCCCTTGTTTATCTTGTTTGGCACTGTACCCCCTATAAACCTGCAAGACATCACATAGATGTAAACAATATCTGTGCAATGAATAAATTAATGAATGCCAAGTTCCGTCACATTCCAAGGTCTGCCGTTATCTGGGCACCTGCCATCCTTTCCAGACTTATCAACCCGCGCTCTCCCACATGGACAATTACACAAGGCACACTGAGCTACTTGTTGCAGGAATAGGTCACTTTTTCTTGCCTCTGAAATTTTATACCAGCTGTTAGCTCTCGCTAGGATGATTTTCTTCCCTGCCCCACTCAAGTCTAATTCTGCTCAAGGATCAGTTAATTGTTACTTCCTCTAGGATTTCAAAAGAATTTTTGAATGCAACCAAGGCAAAGTTAAATGTGGCAACAATCTGTCAAAATAGCTGCCTTTTGGTGGGTGAGTCCCAGAAGTACACAAATCATGGCCAAATCATTCCTTTATCTTCAATACACTACCTGGCACACAATAGGTGTTCAATAAAAGTTAGGCAAATGAGTGAGCTTAACTAAATTATTTGCTGATAACTAACAACATCTCAATCACTATGCTCAGTGTAGATTGAGGCAGAGGGTTGCCAATGTTGGCAGCAGCAAAGCCTGCTTAAGCATAATAACTAAAACTGCATTGCACAGAAGTCCATTGAGTGCAGAAGCATAAAGTTTTGAGGGTGTGTGAAAGGAGGAAAGACAAAGTTCAGGGGAGACATGGAAGCAACGAGAAATGCAACATGGAGCGAGTCAGCCAGCACTTTCTGCTTTCACTTCTATCACTTTGGAAACATTTAGTCCAGAATGATCTGGGGGGTTCTTACTTATGGTTCTAAGACAGCCTCCACATTCCTCAGCATGTGCAGTCACAATCACTATCTCCCCAAGAAGGCAAAAAGTAAGCATCTGTAAATCCAAAGTTGGCTCTTTTGGAAAATTAGTGTTAAATAAGAACTTTAAAAAAAAAAAAAAAAAAAAAAAAAACCTTCACCTTTATGTGTAATAAAGCACCGCTTAACAATCAAGGTCACCCATGTCAATAACACTCCCTATGCAAAGCTTCATATCTATTTGATTCCTAGCTTCATAAAGACCATTGTCACTAACATCATTACAGGATTTAAGGGAGAATGACATAAAGAGGATGTGCAGGATAATTTTCAAAATAAAAGAGAAAGAAATGACACATCTACAGATCAAACCACACAAGTCCTGTGTTTGATAAAATCACAATTATAGATTTGGTGCATTTAACCAGTCATACACGCCATGCATCTGTGAAGGTATCATATGGGGGAGTTGTGGAAAGTCAAATAACTCCTAGACTTTTTCTTTCTGACTGCATGTGACAATGAATATTATTTACCCCTGTAGTACATAAATTACGAAGCTTACAACCCCATTGCTTCTTTTTAATAAAAGCTAACACATCACCGCTTCCCACTTGACCCAGCTCCTTGGTCTTTGCACACTTTCCTCTCTGGGCAGCTCTCTCCCATTTTTACCCCCTACCACATGAAAGGAGACAGCTGTGTTTCTAGAGCTGACAGACTTGTTTTTACTTGATAAACACACTGTATATTGCAGGGGAGGGAAAGATCACCCCTATCCCCCTCCTTGGTTCTTACATGGGCTCTTTGGCCCGATCCAGGAACCAAATTGACACAATACAGATTAACAAAGAAAGGCGTACACATTTTGTTAATTTTACACATACATGGGAATCTTCACAAGAGAGTGAAGTTCAAAGAAGTGATCAAAGCAACATGCTTTTATACATTTTAGACAAAAACAAACAAAAAAACATCACGATAAATTTGTGAAGAAATGACAGGATAAAAAGGCATCTGGCTAGGGAAAATAAGTTCTATGGAAGTGACCAGGAGCTGTATGAGCGTAAAACAAGGAGAAGATAGGATTATTTCAGGAAGTGTATTTGTTCGGACACATTGCAGCACCTAATCACAGTCTCCAGTGATAAGGAATATTCTCTTACCCTTGTATGGAGAAGGCAGCCCTCCCAAAAGACTCTTTATGGCTTGCTACATGTACAAAAAGACTGGTCAGCTAGCCCTCTGCAATTATAGTTTTTCCAACGTTTTCAGCTGGAAATAATCAACATACCAATTTGGCATATTCTGGGATGGCGTGTCCTTCATGCTTCAGGAATATGTTTTCCTTTGTGCTTTAATATTAAGTTCCAACCAATTTTAATTATATGTTGCTTGTGCATAATATTGCCACTTCTGAAAAGCAGATCACCTTCTGAGTTAGAAAGCATATCTGCTTTCCCTCCTTATAGACACTTCCGAGGCAGAAAGGAAGTAATTCCTATGCTCATATCAGATATGGGCTCATATTTCTGTTTCAAATTTAAGTCTGTGACCCATACATGAGGCCAGGATTTTGCTAAGAGTGAGGAAGGTAGACTCTTTTTAAACCTGAGGCAAAACCTCAGAAATCATTTTGGGGAGGAAAAAAAGTCCTATCAAACCAGTATACTATAAATTAAACAATGTAGCATCAAAGGTAACTTTTCCTTTAGTGGTTACCCCTGAGTAGTCATGTAGCCATAAGAAAGTCACCTCCTTGTCAACCCATCATCAATCAAACGGTGTTCATTAAACACCAAACTTTGTGCTAGAACCTGCTTGGTATAAAGAATTCTGTTTTGTCTTCAATGTCTGCATTCAGTGCTTTGCTTGTAATTATCTTTGAAATGACCCAAATCATTCCAAACAACTATGTGACTTTATAGTCAGAATAGCAAAAAACTGACTTGAACACACAATGTAAATGTCTTGAAGAGAGAGTGAATTAAACTTTTTTTTTTTTTTTTTTTTTACAACACTCAGTGGGCTTATAGAATAGAAAGAGAAAGAGGGGGAGAGGTTTTTATCTTTTAGAATTGCAGTGCAGTCAATAGTGATACTAAAAGAACAATCACCAAAAGATTACAGATGAGAACTTCAGATGAAAATAACAATAAAACAAAGCAAAATTCAATTAGTGGTCTTAGAGAATGTGAGATCAGAATGAGAAACTGAAAGTTTTTTTAGACTTCTCGTTAAGCCAGATAAAATTTAGAATTTTTAAAAATCCATAATAAAAAGCAGAACAATGCTACCTTGCCAAAGTTGAGTTCAAATTTAGCCACTTAAGTCACCAAGAATCCAGAGCTCCTCCTCTTCAGAAAGGAAGGCAGTGTTTCTTTCAAATTCCACCAGCTAAAATCAAGATCAATGACGGTTGTTTAATATCCTCTCTTGAAGCTCTTACTGTCTTTAGTATATTTTAAAAATAAAATAAAAACTCAACAATAATGGAGCTCAATCAAGCATAAATCGTGTGCTTCAACCTTTGGCTGGGTGACTGCTCTCTACCGTTCACACTTGTACTGTAGAGCATTGCAATTTTTAATTAAGATCACTCATTCTGTTTCCCCTGAACCAACCAATGTTGAGGTTATTGTTTGGATACAACACTCTCCAGGATAAGGCTTCACTTAACAAGGACTTCGTTTCTTTCAAGTACCAGGCACTCACTGGTTCTGAGTATAGGCTGCCTGCCCTTCCTTAAAATGCATCTCAACTTTATTTCAGAGATAGTAAGATTTCATTGTTACTCAGAAATAAATGCATGCATGTACTCACACACTCACACACAAAATCTCACTAATTTTGCATATAATAATATGGTTTTTGTGCTCTATGCCAACATAGAACAGAATCTTTAGTAAATCACAGAGAAACACCTTTATTTCTTGAGATTGAGATATGTGTGGCTTCTCTACTTTCCTAGTAATTACATTTAAAATGTAAAAGGACCAGACCTCATCTAACCTTTTATACCTACTTTAGCGATCAGGGTGAAACATATAAGAATAATATTGCAACACCAAAGCTGTGCTTCACTACTCAGCTAATGGTACCTATAAAGAAACTTCTCTTAATTAGCTTTACCCTGAGCTAACTTCCTTTGCTCTGCCATGTATAATTAAATATGTTAGCAAGACAGAAATGTGAGATGTAGCAGCTTTCACACCCAAATTTCCAACTCCAAATTTATAAAAAGTGTGGATTATTTTTAGTTGAAAGCCCATCGTGAAGTATTTTACTTTCACTCTAAAAACTTTCAAAATTACATTAAAAGAAAAAGAAAAAGGGCAGTAAAATTAGTAATGAGAGATGAATTTTCAGAGAAAAGAATTCTACAGTAGTCCCTCCTGATCTGCAGTTTCCCGTTCAGTGGTTTCAGTTACCCATGGTTAACCTTGGTCCAAAAATATTAAACGGAAAATCCCAGAAATAAACAATTCGTAAGTTTTCCACTGCAAGCGGTTCTAAGTAGTGTGATGAAATCTCATTGCGTCTCACTCTGTCTCTTCTGGGGCATGAATCTTTCCTTTGTCCAGCACATTCTGGCTGTATGTGCCATTCACCTGTTAGACCTTAGTAGCTATCTCTGCTATCAGATCAACTGTTGTGGTATAGCAGCGCTTATGCTCAAGTAACTCTTCTCTTACTTAACGACAACCCCACAGAAGGGTAGTGATGCTGGAAATTTGCGTATGCCAAGGAAAAGTCCAAAAGTATCTCTTTTAAGTGAAAAGTCAAAAGTTCTTGATTTAATAAAGAAAAGTCATCTGCTAAAGGTGGCAACACCTATGGGAAGAATAAATCTTCTATCCATGAAATCGGGAAAAAAAGAAAAATTCATGCTAGTTTTGCTCTCACACCTCAAACTGCAAAAGTTTCAACCATAGTTCATGATAAGTGCTTAATTAAGATGGAAAAGGCATTAAATCTGTGAAAGGAAGACATGAACAGAAATGTGTTCCTACTGATGGCAATTAGGTTTGGTACCATCTGCGATTTCAGGCATCCACTGGGGGTCTTGGATTGTATCCCCTGTGGATAAGGGAATACTGTTGTATATCAAAATCTGAGGTGCCCAGCCAAGGACAGCGCTGCTTCCCAGAAGAGATGAGACTCCCCTATCCTTTCTATCTTCCCAAAGGGTGCATGTAGTATACGCTCATTGGTCTCCCCCTTTCAGGAGTGAATCTAAAAGCCACAATATTGATGGAAGGCAGGAAATGTCCAGTATCTGGGCTCTGAAGATCCTTGAGGGTAGAATCCAGCTCCAATCATACAGTTCCTCTGTATGGATACCTTAAACAAAATTGTATTTTATCCTTTTTAATTTGGCATCCCTTAGAAATGTGAAACTTCCTTGTGAAAAATTGCTCCTTAAGGAAATGAACTTTTTTATTGTAAGCCTTCCCATTGTCTATACATAACTAAGAAAAGATCAGTGATAGTTCACGGTGGTTTTATAATAGGTGAATAAATCAGTTTTAAAAAGCTGAATTTTATATGCATTTGAAAACCAATCTGGGCACTATTTTCCTAGGAAAGGGCTCATTTGATTAAACGAATTTTAAACTTTAAAAGCCTTTTTTTTTTTTTTTTTTTTTTTTTCACACAAGGACTCTTTTGTGATGGTTGGATCAATTTACACATCCAGAGCACATGTGCATAGATAAAACTTCACAGTAAACTATCCTGTTACAGATAGCTTTTCTTACACATAAAAATACATTCTGATGAGCAATCTAAGGAAAAAACAAACAGACAAACAAAAAAATACGACACACAATTCATACTCTACTCTTATCGGAATAACCTACTGTTGAAACATAAACTAGGCAGGGCGCGTGGCTCACGCCTGTAATCCCAGCACTTTGGGAGGCCGAGACGGGTGGATCACGAGGTCAGGAGATCCAGACCATCCTGGCTAACACAGTGAAACCCCATCTCTACTAAAAAATACAAAAAATTAGCCGGGCGTGGTGGCAGGTGCCTGTCTTCCCAGCTACTCTGGAGGCTGAGCCAGGAGAATGGCGTAAATCCAGGAGGCGGAGCTTGCAGTGAGCCAAGATCACGCCACTGCACTCCAGCCTGGGCGACAGAGCGAGACTCCATCTCAAAAAAAGAAAAAAAAAAAAAACCCATAAACTGAGGCAGGATAGAATTTTATTTGAACGAACAACAATTCATGCATTGGGCAGCTTCTAACTGGAAGCGGTTCACGAGCTCCACAGAGGGAACATGACGGGGAGGCTTTTATAGGATGGTCACAAAAGTAAAGCAAATCAGTATGTGACTGGTTATAGCTATATAATTGCCTTATTTGCTCTATCCCATTAGAAAGTCACTAAATATATATACATAAGTTTGTCGGCTACTTCCGACTGGATAGGCTTCGGTTCTGTTTTTCTTTAATATAGGCATTTGCAAGCAATAGCTTAAGTTTCCCTTGTCTTTGCAAGCCAAGCAAGGTTTAAGTCACTTAAGAGGTCTGATACCATCTGTTTCTTTCACATCTAGTCTCCATTTTAATTCACTTTAACACTATCCGTAAGAATATTAAAAACAGACTGCAGATATGCAGATATTTTATCAATATAACCTTTTATAAATACAGGAAAGAATAGTGTTGACAGTCTAAATTTGCTTCCTTGAGGCATTATCTGTTTGACCAGAGTGAATAATTTGATTTGAAACAAAGAAACTAATACTACTCTGGGGAAGCTGTGAAAGGACATTCAAAGTGGACAAAACCTCTTTAAACTTTTCTTCAAGGTTTCATCTTCACATACATGCTAGCTTGGTTACTTTGACAGATTGGTCAATTTAATCCAATACAGTTTTGCGGGTCTGGAAAGTGCTTTGCTTGACTTTGACCGTATGTATCATGTCAGTAAAATTAAGTTAAAAGCTAATTCATTGTGTCCACTTTGGGGTTATTTCCATCATAAGGCATTATGTTTTTACTTGGGTTGGATGGGGGAGCTCCTCTGAATTGACTAGACAGATGGGAGGTTTAGACACAGTTTAATATTCTGTACTTGCAGAAGCAACTATTTGAGGGCTTTGATTACAACTAATTTCAAGCTAGCTCCAAAGTTGGTTCTCTGCCATTTAAGTCAAAAGGTTAGGTAATGCCACTCCCTTCAGGGTTTCATTGTCCAGTTTTTCTGTGTATTCATTTTGTTTTTATTTCCTATCTAGTACCCACCCCTGTGTCCCACCTATGCCTGAATTCTTATTGTATAAACTCTTTTGTATGGGAAATGACCAGCTCCTGCTACTGACCAGAGCCTTCCCTCTTGCCAGAGCCCGAAGGACGGAGGCCTCCTGGCTCAATAGATTATGCTAAAACTGGACGTTGTGCTTAGCGTTTCTTGGCCTTTAATTGTGTCCCAGTTACTTCTCTTTTCTTTTGAGACAGAGTTTCACTTTTGTTGCCCAGGCAGGAGTCCAATGGTTCGATCTTGGCTCACTGCAACCTCTACCTCCTGGGTTCAAGTGATTCTCCTGCCTCAGCCTCCCCAGTAGCTGGGATCACAAGCGTGTGCCACCAAGCCCAGCTAATTTTATATTTGTAGTAGAGACAGGGTTTCTCCATGTTGGTCAGGCTGGTCTCGTACTCCCGACCTCAAGTGATCCGCCCACCTCAACCTCCCAAAGTGCCGGGATTACAGGTGTGAGCCACCATGCCTGCCTGGCTGTTCCTTCTCTTTTCTAAGATTTGAGTTCTCATTGTTAATCTGGTAATTCTCTTTTTCACGCCAGATAACCAGAACTGGTTTCTGCAGTGCTAACTGGGAGCTTCCTAACTAAAAGAGCCTCATAAACAGTTAATTCTGCTCTAGATGCTGTACAAGAAGGGGGCAGGGGGTAGGGGCAGGGAGAGAGAGAGATTACAGTGATAAAATGAAAATGCTGTTTCAGCCAGGAAGTTTTTTCTCCCCCGTCTCATATATTAAAATGGGCCTGATTTTCTAAGTTCAGCATAAAAGCCCAGTAAGAAATATTAGCTCTTCAGTTAATGTCATTCACACAAGGAATTTGTCAGCAGAGTTTGTGTTTGAACTTTTCATGTCATCTCATGCATCTCAGAGGGTGTTAAACTCCATAAAATACAATCCCAAAAGTGAAATATTTCCCATTTTTACTGTATAAGTGAGTCTTAGGGAATGGAGAAAAAAGCCATGTCTGGCTTATTCCTAAAGAGAGAGTAAACAGATATTTATCGGGCCAAATAATGAGAAGAATCACAACCCTTAGGGTTTATGTTCCAAAGGCCTCCAAATCCCAACAGGTCTAGCAAAGCAGAACAGAGAAAGGGGCTGAATATACATGATGAGAATAATAGAAGCAAGTGGTTAACGGTTTCCTTAAATGCGGCAGACAATGGCTTATGTGCACCTAAGTATCCTATAGTACTGAGACTTACCAAGAAGAAAAGGTGAAAATGGAACTTGAGGCCCCTGGAGGACATGTTCTTAGCTTAGCCTGCTTGCTTTCTGCATAAATCTGACCTTTCTGTAGGTGAAGTTCTTCTTTACAGCCCAGTTTCTCCTCTTAGTTGGCTACTGACCCCCACAGCAGCAGCCAACATTAAACCAATGACGTATTTCTTGTACTTCCCCAAATCCCTTTTTTATAAATAAGGTAACAATAACCCAAACTTGCATTTTTCAGCTGAGTGCTTTGATAGCTGCTTCTCAAAAAACTACTTGGAAGGTAAAGGAGTTTTCTTTTCGAGACTTCGATCATAAATACTCCATGATTCACGCAGCTCAGTTTGGCATAAATTAGCGCAATGTTATGGCTATAAAGGAAACAGGAAACCTGTGTTCCAGGGACAAACTTCTTGATCTCTCTATTCTCAGTGTTCTCTCCTATGAGGACACAGGGGGGTTGGGCTACCTCCATAGAATGATAATAAAAGTTTGCAGTCAAATAAATATGGAATTGTTGTGTTAAACTTCAGGACATTTCATAGCATGTAATATGCTAACACTCAGTATAAATCTCTAAGCAGGGTAAGTGGACTCAGAATAAGGCACAATCTCTCAACTCATTTAACCACCTTGTAAAGTTCTTCCCTGGAGCACAAAGATGAACTAAGTAATCACTACATCCCTCTCAACATTTTTACTTTCTGATCAGGACAATATGGTTCAAAGGAATGATTAAAGCAGGGTAACGGAGTCTTCTTACCCTAAAGAATCCAAAGATCACTAAATAGACACCAGTTTACGGCTTAGTGATGTAAAATAGGTGTGATTCAGAGCCAAGTTCATGTAGGTTCAAATTCTGTTTCTACCTTTGGTAGCTGTGCATTCTTGGATAAGTTACATCACCTCTGAGCCTCAGTTTCTTAATCTGTAAAACAGAGATACTAACATGACTTCATAGAGGTGTTTGAAACAGGTTATCTAAGATGAGTAGCACCAAGTGTTACATATAATAGTTATTTCAGTTATTCATTGATTTATTTCAATTACCATTAAGGTTGAGACTTGGCCATCATTACCTGGTTAAAGAAGGGGTTTGACATAAAAAACATTCAAGGTTTCTTCCCAGTTTAGGACTTTATAATTGGCTTTAATTTTTCATGTTTCAATTATGTAACTAAAATCTCCTATTCCATATATATCAGAACACACCCCACCTAATCTCTGCTAAGTGTTTCTCTGTATTCTGCCTGTCCCATGAAACAATTCCCAAAGCCTAGGAGGGTCTTCTATGATGCAGATACCAAAATGATGTGGGTCAGAAGTAACTCATACATCCATGTTGTCAGAGGTAAACTATACAAAATGCAGAGTACACTACAGAGTGATCTGATATGCCAAGAAGAAAAAAAAAAAAATCTGATATGCCAAGAAGAAAAAAAAAGTATATGTTGTTTCTCTACTAAAAAATGTCACCGTATATTGATTTTTCTAGTCTTTCAAGTAGCCTGTGTTCAGAATTTAGATCAGTGTTAGGAAAATTCACTTATAAATCCACATATACCTGTATATAAGGATAAAGTCCTGTATATAAGGATAAAGTCCTAGCTTAAATCTGGAATGAGTAAAAACAAAGCGTAATTAAAGTTAAAAATGCCCTTCTGGTAAGACAAACATATGCTTTCTACCCAAGGGTGCAGTTAAAGAATAATAACAAAAGATCCCTCTAAAACCACTGATAGGTAACAGACTCCTACTGACTCCCTAAAAAATGATGCCAACCCAACCAGCTTAGTTTCTTCCAGCAATTAATTACCCATTTCTTTGGGGCTATCTTTCCTTCAGTGGTGATTTGAGAAATACCTTTAATTTATATTCCATTTTGCACAAATAAAAAATATATTTAAAGCTCTATAATTAGCTGTCCTTTGCTACTGTAAAATTCAGCTTTTGTTCAAAAGGAATAGACTGTTGATTTACAAAGAAGCTGAAATGTTGTCAAACTACCCACTGAAGAAATAAAGAAAAGTGGTCCCTAGCTTGGCTCTGCCTCTAACTAGCGCTTGTCCTACCTCAGCTTTGTATCCACATACCAAGCCTTCTGTTAAGGTTTAGACTTGCACAGCCAAGAGCCTCCCAGGCATCTCCCCATTGACATCCAAGGGACATCTCAAATTAAAAATTCAACTCTTTGCCTGAAACACCATTCATTAAGTGCTTTCCAGATTAGCCCTTTTTTGCCTCTATTATTTGTACCTCTTAAAATGCTTCCTATTGCAAGATGTAGAAAATCCCAAAACTGGCTTAAACCATAAGAGAAATTATTGTCTCACATATTAAGATAAGTGGCTCAGTGAAGCTAAGTATGGGATTAATTATTTCTCTTCGCTCATAAAAGCATCAATGTGTCAGTTGGGTTCAAGTACAAGAATCAGAACCCATTCTAGATATTTTAAGCAGGGGAGACTTAATACAGCAAAGCTGGTGTTTGAGAAATAACTGGGAGGGCTGAAAGAACAACGCCAGGTTGAGTATTCAGGAAGGACTCCCAGAACAATATCCCATCGACCTCATGGAAGTTGTAAGGAGCCACTCCTCCTGAACCTGTCTTAGAGCCATAGTAAAATCAAGAACTTGTCACCATTACAACTGACTCTATTAATGCGAGAAACCATAGAATGCTTATCTGTAGCTGTGGTCCCGAGTTTCAGAAGCCAGATCATAGAGCTGCCACTGCTGCTTCTGCTGTCCTAACCATGTTGTAAAACTCAGAAAGCTGGAGTGTGGGCAGGGAAATACGACTGCAGGGAACCTGGACACGTACCAAGCATTCAATAAATTGTTTAATGCATAAATGAATGGGCTATAATTCATGTACCACAGAAACCTTACCACTAAAATGCTTATGTTCTTCCCAGTTAGGCCAGCTTCGCAGTTCATTTAAAAGGGGATGAGAAAGAGAGAGCTGTTCAAAATGTGTGTGGCCATACACAGTGAATCTACTAACTGGTTAGTCTTTTGGGATTCAGTGTTACATACAACTATGTGCCAGTCACTGTACCCTACTATTAGTGATACATAAATCAGAAATCTTGGCCCAAAGAAGGACTACTGGTACATAAAGATTAAGATTCTACGACGACAGCTGCACCGGAAAACAGTACCATGAAAAGTGTTTTGGAGACAGGAGCACAACCATGTGAATGTACTTAATACTTCTGAACTGTACACTTAAACATGATTAATGATGAATTTTATGTCATGTGCATCTTACCACAATTAAGAAACAAAAATAAAAAAAATACATTATAAAACAAGCACAGCCTTTTATGTAAATTACTTCTTTAATCCTCATAATCAGACAAGGTAAACAGTATGAATATCCCTATTTTAAAAATTCTGACCCAGTAAGGTTAATTAGCTTGATCAAGGTTATATAGCTACTTAGGTGCAGGGCTGAGACTAGAATTTAAAGATTTCCAACTCCTAAGATCATGAGCACACAGATACACAAAAAAGCAATAGCATCATATTTTCAGTCTAGTCTCTTCCCTGGCTCTCTTTCACCGAAAGACTCTCCCATTGTTTCTTGTAAATAGGCGATTAATTGTACACAGTAATACACAGAAATGGCCCTTAAAATAAGGAAGAACAGGAGAAATCTTTTTTTTTTTTTGAGACAGGGTCTCAGTCTGCTGTCCAGGCCTGAGTGTGATGGTGCAATCTCAGCTCACTGCACCCTTCACCTCCTAGACTCAAGTCATCCTCCCACCTCAACCTCCTGAGCAGCTGGGACTACAGGTTCATGCCACCATGCCCAGTTAATTTTTGTGTTTTTTGTAAAGACGAGGTGTCAACAGCTTGGCCAAGCTGGTCTCAAATTCTTGGGCTCAAGCAATGTACCTGCCTCAGTCTCATGAGAAATCTTGCACTCTTGGGCTAAACTTATTCAAAAAGAAAAATGTTCCTTAAAATTAAAAATGGAGAATATCAGCAATAGTTGGAAGTGTACTGATTCAAGGGTATCCGGGTCAACTGACAGAAGAGAGAGGCCAGAAGGGAATCATAGTACATTGAAAAGCCACTGTCTGATAAAAGTTGGCAGGGCAAATTCTAGGTAAGAAAGAGCTTTTCAACAAAGAATGGCTAACTATTTAAGGAAAATAAGTTGCATTGCTTTCTCATCTCATGTCAAATATTAAATTAATCACACATTAATAAAATAAGAGCAGAAAATTGAGCCATATTATAAACAGAAGAAACTTTTATCTGGATTAAAATAAATTTTAAGTATGAAGATCTTAAAACAGAATGACAAAGGAAAAAATGAAACCTATCACCCCAGAAAATTAAAACTTTCAGTTCCCCAAAGCCATTATCAATAAAATGAAGTGAAAGAATATGGAGAATACGTATTGAAAAAAGTATTATAGGCAAAGAGCTAATATCTTCAGACAGAGTGCCATTCAAATCACTATGGTACAAATCCTTTATTAGAAAACTAAATTTAAAGCGTGAATAGTTCACAAAATAAGAAATATATGTGGTTAAGTACCATATGATAAAATACTCAACTTCACTGTATTCAATTAACTACAATTTTAAATAATAAAACAGTAATTTTGTTGGAAAACTAGGCAGAGTATTTTCATTTATATTCAGGTCTTCAGAGGCCACAGGTATATATCACTATAAGGGAAAATTGGCCTATATATCAAAATATTTATTCATAGCCTTCTAGCAACTTATGCCAATGTAATGATCAGAGACCCAGACAAAGATTAGTTGTAAAACATTTGACACAGTTTTATGTGTAACCATAACAAAACTATAAAAAAACTAAATGAGAGAACAAATTCTGATACACAAAGGCGAATACTTGAAAGACATTAAGAAATCAGGTTTTCAATACTTCATAAAATGAAAAAGTATTGACATAGTGAAGTATAAAAAAGTAGAACACAAAATGTACAAACACGAATAGGTATTATGTGTATGTACAATGCATATATATTACAAATCTACAAAGACCTATCCATATATGCATACATGCATTTAGATAGGAATTTTTAAAAGCACAGGGAGGAAATTTACTTAAATCTTAATGATGGTTAGAGATGAGAAGTAGAATTAATGTTAACTTTTCTCCTTATTTTTCTACATTTTTCAAATATTCTTTAATAAATTGGAAGTGTATTGGAAAACATCCAATGATGGCATAAACACTAGATATATTAGATATTTCCTAGATATATTAGATCTGTTAGTGTTTACTGTAGACCAGTGGACTATGCTAAGGGCTTATGACAAACAAAAAGAAGCAGTAGACAGATACAAAGAGACTCCTGACATTATGGGATCTTCTGGAGAAAGAGACACATGTTGGTACAAAGGCTGCAATGTAAGCAAAGTAGAAATAGAAACAAAAAAAATCATGAGAATGATGTTGTAGTTGAAAGCCAGAAAGGCGTCTTGGAGAAGGTGGCGTGGAACTTTTATATGAAAAAGTTGGAGCCCCATCTCATGGAATAGTGGGACAAAGTATTCTCCACAGTGGGCATTACCATTTGAACTCGATCCTCAGCCTTCAATAAAAATCAAAAAGCCCATCTTCAGAGCCCCTCTTTGCTTGCTTCTCCACAAATTATGTACTTCCCTCTTTTCTCACCTCCTTGAGATACTGTTTACCTAGGAGACAATTCATTTTTTACAGCCCATCACGAACAACTCTGGAAAAGAATCCCCTCATTCATTACAACATAGTGTGAATTAAAGTCCAAAAATGAACTCTTCCTGGCATTTCTAATCAAATATGTACTCCACCTGTCCTCTAATGGTGAGATAAAAGGTTGCCCCAATATGAAAGCAATTCCAAGGATCAAGCAAGCAGGTAAGGCAGATTGGCCAAGAAGGAAGAGCAGGGCACTGAAAAATGACACCATGATGCAAATGACTGCTTCTCTATTTACATGAAAATTTTTTCCTGCTATAGGTGATTTTGATATTCTAATGATTTAAAAACATAAAAAAATTAAGGGAGGCAACAAAATTTCCCTTCTATTTTTAGAGTTATTTACCACTAACAATCTCCCCTCTAGAAAAAAAAAAGTTATGGAAATACTGTACAAAACGCACCATGGGTTAAAAAATGATTTAAATACAGGAAATAATCGTTATTAAATACATCTTCTAGGGAGATCCACTCTGTCCCAAACCTTAAATTAGAAAGTCAGCAAAAAGATGAACTGAATCCCTGATGTTAATTGTACAGGCTTACTGGATTAGAACTAGAGATAATTAATCGCTAAATTTTAATATGCATTGGACTAAATGGCTGATAAGATTTCCAGTAGTTGGTTTGAATTCCAGAAGGGAATGATTATTTCTTCTCTGGCCTGGGAGCTCTACGGTCCAAAGACATGTAAAATGTCTGTATTTGGAATGAAAAAAGTTGGGTAAACAGCAGAATAGGTGAGAGAATGGCCAAAACGTCTAGAAAGAAAATATGAAAGTTCAAATTGCCTCTTCTCATTTGGAATTTAGAATACAATACTGTATAGAAAAGAGGGTTTAATTTTTTTTCTTTTTATTACAGCTTCAGTGATTAGCATTCCTGTCCTATAACATCAATATTAAATCCAGACAGACCTAAAGTCTATTACTTCCTATCTTAAAAAAAAAAAAAGAAGACACTGTTTATCACCTAGGTAATTACATTTTTTATGTTCTTAAGAATTCAGGAGCTTGCTATGGTTAATTGGGAAAAATGTGAATTATGGTTAAGTCATGCCTTTTTTTATTAAACTTGTAACAAAGCAAATGATGAAGAACCAACAAGTCGCCAATGCTGAGGGTCCAGATGAACAGATGCACAGAGAACACAGATGAGCTGATTCCATTAAAAAGCTGGCTGCAAGGGTAGATGATGAAGGGTAAGAAGATGTAGGACTATAGAGGCCACCAGTGAAGAGGAAAAAAATGTCCCCTGCTTCTTCTGCACAACCCTCAGGAGGTTCAAGAAGGAAGAAAGACCACCAACTGCAGGGTCAGTACCCAGACACCTTAGGGTATCCCTGAGGCTGTGAGGCACCAGTGAGAATCAGGTCTAGTTGTGCATCAGAATCACCTGTGGAGCTTGTTAAAAGATGGGATTCTGACCTCCATTCTTGCTGATGATTCAAGAGGTGAGTTTGAGACCAAGGATATTATTTATCTTTTAACAAATCTCACAGTAATCATGAATGTACAGCCAGGTGTTATAATGTATTTTGATATCTTATTTTTTAGAGACAGGGTCTTGTTCTGTTGCCCAGGCTGCAGCGCAGTGGTGTGATGATGTCTCACCGTAGCCTCCAGTTTCTGGGCTCAAGTGATCCTCCTGCTTCAGCCTCCTAAGTAGCTAAGACCACAGGTGTGCACCACCATACCCAGCTCATTTTCAATTTTTTTTTTTTTTTTTTTGTAGAGACCGGTCTTTTCCAGGATGGTCTTGAACTCCTGGCCTCAACGAATCCTCCTGTCTAAGTCTCCCAAAGCACTGGGATTATAGATGTGAGCCACTGTACCCAGTCCTGTTTTAATTTTTTAAATTTAACTTTTAAAATTCAAATATAGCTAGCATTTTGGTGATCTTTTATTTTAATCTGAATGATGGAATATGTCAAGGAGTGAATGACAGTAGGGAGGCATAATACTGTCAGGGGCTTCCTATAGTGCTTTCTTCAATTTCTTTAGAATATTTGGTCTCCCCAGAGGTAAAGTAACTTGCCCAAGGTCACACAGTGAATTGACAAAAAGAAGAAACAAATTCTAATATTAGAAAGTACATACCTGCTATAATTACTTGATTGGGCAATAAACTAGAAGTTAGTACATATTAAGAATGGCAGGGGCCAGGCATGGTGACTCACGCCTGTAATCCCAGCATGTTGGGAGGCTGAGAGGGGGGTGAATCACCTGAAGTCAGGAGTTCGAGACCAGCTTGGGCAACATGGCAAAACTCCATCTCTACTGAGGTTACAAAAAAAAAAAAAAAATAGCTGGGCGTGGTGGCAGGCACCTGTAATCCGAGCTACTAGGGAGGCTGAGGCAGAAGAATCACTTGAACGTGGGAGGCAGACGTTGCAGTGAGCTGAGATGGTGCCACTGCACTCCAGCCTGGGCAACAGAGCAAGGCTCCATTTCAGAAACAAAAACAAACAAAACTGCAGGGTTATTATCCTATTTCTTCAATGTTTTATTTATTTTTTATTTTTGAGACAGAGTCTCACTCTGTCACCCAGGCTGGAGTGCAATGGTACAATCTCAGCTCACTGCAACCTCTGCCTCCCAGGTTCAAGTGATCCTCCTGCCTCAGCCTCTCAAGTAGCTGGGACTACAGGTGCCTGCCACCATGCCCAGCTAACTTTTTATTTTTAGTAGAGACAGGGTTTCACCATGTTGGCCAGACTGGTCTCGAACTCCTGACCTCAGGCAATCTGCCTGCCTTGACCTCCCAAAGTGCTGGGATTATAGGCGTAAGCCACCATGCCCAGCCTATGTTTCTTCAATTTTAAGATGTCCTATTTTTATATTTTACCATAAATAAATGGAGATGCATCTTGTAATTGATATGTTTAATATGGAAGTATTTACTTTTTCCAAAATATGAAATCAATGGTGTACTTAAAACAAACAGCATTATAAAATCCAGGATATATGGGAGGGGTATTGCATATTTATTGTTCCTTTGAAACAAGGTTTTCTATGGATTAATTTGGTCCCTGTATGGGTACTGTCATTGTGTCAAGTAAGGAAATCAAGACTCGCCTGTCTTAGAAACCTGGAAATAAACTTTTGGCATATACTTGCCTCCTATCGTCAGCATCTAACCACTCATTGAGTACTGGTGACTCAATTTCTACTTCTTCAGGCTTTTTTCCCTTCCCAGTTTTACAACTTCAACTGTCCCTCCAGTGTAGCACTAATGAAATCTACCACAGAGCTGTCACATTTATCCTCATTAAACACAGACTTGATTCCGTAACTTCCTTTTTATAAAACTCTACTGGCTCCCCAGTGCTTTCAGAATCAAGTCCAAATCCCACCAAATGGCATTTAGGGTCCTGTGAAATCTGTCCTTACCCTGCCTTTCTGGTATCACAGTCATCAGCTGCTTCTTCCCTGCTTAAAAAATCAGTCTAATCAACACTCTTGAAGCTTATAGCACTGTTACCACATTTCTAATAGTTTAAACTTTCAAAGCCCAGCTCGAATGTCACAGCTTCCATCAACCTTTTCCAGTTCTCTCATTAAAATAAATTTCTCTCATCTCAGCATTTCCACAATATATAGCACAATGAGCATGCAGTCTTGCCTTGTGTATGCCTGTCTGTCCACCCAATTAGACAGTAAACTCTCTGGCAGTAGAAACTGGGTCTTAACCATTTTAGTTTCCTCCATAGAGATCAGCACAGTGCCTGCACATAGTACTTATTTGCTAAGCATGAAATCTTTAACAAAGCCAGAATTGATTCTGAGGCAAGGTTAAAGATACTATAAATAAAACTTCACTGAACTGAAATTCTTAGTCCCATGCAGGGCACCTGCATATTTTTATTAGGTTCCACCGTGGAAGGCATAATTTTAGGTATTATCATGCTGATGATGCACAATCTTCCTGCTCCAACTTGGCCAAACCCAGGGAAGCAATTTCCTATTTGATTAAGAGTACGACAGCAGCGAGGACTGGAGTATAAAAATTTACTGTAGGGTTGAGAGTGTAAGCTTAATTGTGGATCAAATGGGAAACATTCTAAACAGCATTTTTTAAAGGAAGTATTTGAACAGCCTATTTTAGAATATTCAATATCATCTTCAGCAGTAAGTCAAGCTCTGGAAACTAGCAAGTTTCAAGACAGGTACTCACTCATTCTCTCTTCTGTAGGATCCTAAAGGAGGTCCTGGGGACTATCAGTTACTTCAATGTCTCAGGTTATTAATTCTTACTTTAATTATATCTCAACAGAGTGATTTTTTTTTTTAACCATTTGCTCACATAGCAGTGAACAAGCTTTACACTGTTATCAGTCTTCACATAACAGTTCCCAAATTTTGCCTTTAGGTTTACATTATGTGTAATGAGTTTTAAAAGTCTTTCTCCACAAAATCATAAGAGAGCCTTACAAGTTTCACTCTCTGCCTGACCTCCTGAAACCCTCAAAAGATAATTAAAGAATCATGACATCTTCTTGTGATTTCATTAAAAAAACTTTTTTTAAAATCACTGATCATGTCTTCATTCTACTGAACCACTTAAGAAGTGGGCAATTTAAACTACCCCTATAATGGTTCACTAGCCTCAGCAATCAAGGCTGTAAGAAGACAGAAGCCTATGTCCAACATTATTATTAGTAGTAATTATCTGTTACATATTAATGCTACTAAAGTAAAATGTGAACTATATATAATCGATAATACCACCTTAATAATGTATATAACAATCCAGTATAGTCTACCCCTTTATCTGCTGTTTCACTTTTCATGGTTTCAGTTACCTGCAATCAACTGCATTTTGAAAATACGTGTGTATAGGCCAGGCACAGTGGCTGACGTCTATAATCCCAACACTTTGGGAGGCAGAGGCGGGTGGATCATTTGAGGTCAGGAATTTGAGAACAGCTTGGCCAACATGGTGAGACCCCGTCTCTACCAAAAATATAAAAATTAGCCAGGCATGGTGGTAAGTGCCAGTAATCCCAGCTACCTGGGAGGCTGAGGCAGGAGAATCACTCAAACCAGGGAGGCAGAGGTTGTAGTGAGCCAAGAACACGCCACTGTACTCCAGCCTGGGTGACAGAGTGAGACTCCATCTCAAAAAAAAAGACAGAAAATAGATGAGTATAGTACAAAAAGATACTGTGAGACAGAGACCACATTGATATAACTTTATTACAGTAAGTTGATATAATTCTTCTATTTTATTAGTTATTATTGTTAATCTCTTACAAAACCTAGTTTACAAATTAAACTTTACCACAGGTATGTGTGTGAGTGTATATATATGTATGTATGTATGTGTGTGTGTGTGTGTATATATATATATATATATATATATGGAAAAAACATGTTATATCTAGGGTTCAGAACTATCTGTGGTTCCAGGTATCCACTGGGGGTCTTGGAACATACCCGCCATGCAAAATGGAGGACTACTGTATGTACTAACATATATAATTATAATAATAAAGACAAAAGCAGTTTGAGTTGTGGATCACCTAGCACTATTCTAGGCACTTTTCATGCATTGTTGATTATATCCCCACAATGTTCCTGCGGGTAAGTGTTAACTCCACTCTATAGATGAGGAAATTGAGACCAAGGTGACAGAGGGAAGACAACAGAAACATGAATGAAGCCCTGATTGCCAGCTTTCCATTTCATCCCCATGTTAATCCACCCCACACTTACCAAGGGATTAAGAGTGTGAATAAGAGACTTCATTTCATGGCTTCATTTCATCCGGATTACTTTAGTCCTGATAAAAGAACATCATCAGATGTGGTGGCTCACGCCTGTAATCCTAGCACTTTGGGAGGCCGAGGCGGGTGGATCACCTGAGGTCGAGAGTTCAAGACTGGCCTGGCCAACAAGGTGAAACCCCGTCTCTACTAAAAATATAAAAATCAGCTGAGCATGGTGGTGCATGCCTGTAATCCCAGCTACTTAGGAGGCTGAGGCAGGAGAACCCAGGAGGCAGAGGTTGCAGTGAGCTGAGATCGTGCCATTGTACTCCAGCCTGTGAGACAAAGCAAGACTCTGTCTCAAAAAACAAAAACAAAAACAAAAAACACATTAGCCCTGTAGCCCTGTGCCTAATGTCACAGTGCTATCCCTTCATCCCATTCCAGCAACTATGTATGAAATAAAACCTGTGATCCTATCAGTCATATCCTTGTGACCCTATCAGTCATATCCCTTCTCCAAGCCTCCCCTCCTGAAACTCTATGCCTCTAATCCTATGAGACATTTCACAAAAAAAACCCTTGTTAAACAGAAATTTCCCCCACACCCCAAAGCCCTCTTCCTAGTACTCCTCAAATTAAAAGTCTAATAAGATTTTGTATCTACAGTCAACTAAGAAATAATATATTTGGGTTTGACTCTTTGCTCAAACCAAGAATCATTTATCAGGCCTGCTAAGTATAATCTGCTTTCCTAAGTATTATGAGAAATATGAAACAGAATACACTTACAAATCTTAAATTGTGAGAGAAGAAATGAGAGAAATGCACAAAAGTTTTCTCCAGAAGAGAAACTGCAACTAAAAAAAAAACAAAAAAAATGCCTAGAGATAATAAAAGAGACGTTAGAAACCAACACGCAATTGTCACTAATTACTCCAGAAAGAAGTGCTCAGCATTCTAATAAAAACATTATATTAGTCTGATGCCTGTCATTAACAAAGAGATTTTGCTTACAATTACATCAACAGATAAGATCTTACGATATGTGTTGTCTGGGGCAAAGCAGGGAATTGTGGGAAATGTGGAACAAATTTGTGTTGAATCCCTGCCCTCAGGGAACATTTGAGTTCATGAAATAAAACTAGGAATCTTTGGACTGGACAAGATTTGTTTCGCTAGGAATTCAGGATACATTAATCCATGAGGAAACATGAACATCTTGGAACTCGACCAGGAGATTGTGGTAAAAAATCTAGGAGTCAGGTAAACAGTGTCTAGCCACAAGATCAGAGGAGGGGTTTAAATCTCTAAGGGAGCATTTTATGGGAAAAAGCAGCCCCTTCTGAAAACATTAAATCTAGGACATGAGGGACAGATAGACACTCATACTTAGAGCCTCAGAGAAAAAAGCATCTGGTGGAATCTCTTCTAGAAACTTGGGCTTGGGAGAGTTTGGAACGTGGACTTAAAGACCTGCAGTAAAGTCTAGAAAAAGATAGAGGCAGCTTGTTACAATTTACACCAACAGGAAACCATTTAGAAAGGAAGAATAAATGTTAGTTAAACTTTAAAGATTAAATTACAAATTTACTCAAGTGATTTTAACTTTTACTGCACAAGTAGCAATTTTAAGTCATAAGGGATCTGAAATGTTTCCAGAGTTTTAAAATGGACTGTTTTACACAAGTGAAAAAAAGATTTTGGCTTCTAGTGCTGAGCACAGAGCAAATCCTGTGGCTTGTAATGGGCTGGTATAATTGCATAGTTTCATTAAAATAATTTTATTACTGACTTTCTAGTTTTCTGTTAATTATCATTTCAGAGTAAGAAAAACTATGACTTTTAAAGCCTATATTAAGGTAGGCTTAAGCAAGCATGGAAAAGAAAGCCAGTGAGAGAAAATATAAAAAGAAGCTATTAATATTAACAGTTACAGTTGGACACTTGTTCATTTCATAAATCTTTGCAGTATTAGCAAGATTGATGAGAAGTAGTACAAATGAGAAGAACATGAGATAAGCGATCATTTGTTATCATTACTGAAATATAAAGTATGATTCAGTGTTTCATAATGGATGTTAAATTTGATTTAACATATGGTTGGCTCATTTGCTGAAAACTATCCTTAAAGACACAAACTCATTCTAAAGTCAAAGACATTGTCTTAATAACAGTCTCTGGATTATCCTTATGTAAGAGACTGAGAAACCTCAGTAAATATAAACGTAGGGAGAAGTTATGAAAAGGCTGTTCCTTAAGGAAAAAAAAGCAAATGTGTTATATACTCTGATTCATTAAACATACTATAGAGAATTCTAAAATATTGCTGAAAGAGTAAAGAATTAATGTGTTTTAACACCAACACAGAGAGAGTCTTTTGAACCGGTTTTCAAATGATGAGTAGAGAAACCCAGTCACTGCTGTCAATGCTTCAGCAGCTGCCTAAGAAATCCTCCTTTGTCAACTTCATTTCTGTAATCACAAGAGAACGCCAGGGCCCAGTGTAAGCTTAGTGGATTAAGCAGATCACGGCAAGTGTTGCTAAAATAATTTATAATCCATCATTATACTTCAGGAGTGATCTACCTGGAATGAGAGACACTTAAAAATATTAGTTACATGAGTATATTCCTATCCACGACTTAGGTTTGTCTGAATTCTCAGTTCCAGTAAGAGAAATGCACTAAAAATAAATAAATAAATAAATAAGAGACAAAGTCTCACTCTGTTGCCCAACCCGGAGTGCAGTGGCATGATCATGGTTCATTGTAGCTTTGAACTCCTAGGTTCAAGTGATCCTCCTGCCTCAGCTTCGCAAAGCACTGGGATTACAGGTGTGAACCACTGCGCCTGGCCTACATTTTTTTTTAAAACAGCAATTTATGTACCTCCTAGAAACACCACACCAGTCTGAAGACTAGCCATCTTCAATATTCCCTGTGCCAATTATGCTCAAAAAGGCTTATTTCTTGAGCTAGCAAGTATCTGCTCTACAACCAGGTTCATTAATAAAATGTCTGTCTTTCAAAAAATATATAGTTGAACCTTCTGTTTTCACTGATGGCTGTGCCTTTCCTCATCCTTGGATACCTATTCTTACAACCCAGCCTACGCTCACCTGAAATAAGTGACTGCGGGGCAGCTCCGTTATCCTGCATCCTGCCTGCAAAAATGATCTAGATGTGGGGAGTAGTGCTTCCCCTTGTTCTATACACTAAATCAATATAAGTTGTTAGACTGCATCTTCTTTGATCAAAGTGTCATCTAATTCACATTTAGCCATCAGAAGCATGTCTACCAAAGAGCAATGCAGCCAAATAAGCTTTATGCACCCATCCTTAGGTTATACTCCTTAGTTAATATTACTCTTACTTGGCATTGATTTTATTTATTGACAACAAAAATACCCATGTTTGACACCAACTAGCCTTGATGTGCCACTTTTACTGACTCTCTCAGCTTTGCTCCCCACATGTGTAAAACGAGAAGTCCAACCTTTCAGTGATTCATGAAAGCAGAGTTCACTGTCAGCCTGGCCACACAACTACACCCTGAGGATCTCGCTAGGGGGTCAAAACCCACAGATTAGATCTGACGAGGTCCCCCAAATTCTATATTTTAGTAAGTTCCCAGATGATTCTCACACGTATCTCCTACAGAATAGATATAGCCGAAACAAGCTACAATATTATATACTGAACTCATTCAACCATTAGCACAAAGGAAATGCATGCTAAATCAGCTGCACAATCCACTCTGTGGAGAAATCCAGCAGCCACTCCAAGAAGCTGACCTCCAAAGGTCATGGAGCAAGATGGAGACGAAGAGGCAGCCAGGGTCTGGAGTTCCCACTTCGCTCTCTTAGCAGCTGTACAACTTTGGACAAGTCTGTCAACCTCTCAGAGATTAGGATATCTTTTCTCTAAAATGGTGGTAATAAAGCCTATGTTAGAGGGAGATTGTGCAAATTAATTTTAAAAATATACATGTAGGCCAGGCGCGGTGGCTCACGCCTGTAATCCCAGCACTTTGGGAGGCCGAGGCGGGCAGATCACCTGAGGTCAGGAGTTTGAGAACAGCCTGGCCAACATGGTGAAACCCCATCTCTACTAAAAATACAGAAATTATCTAGGCGTGGTGGCATATGCCTGTAATCCCAGCTACTCAGGAGGCTGAGGCAGGAGCATCACTTGAACCCAGGAGGCAGAGGTAGCAGTGAGCCGAGATCATGCCATTGTGACAGAACAAGACACTGTCTCAAAAAAAAATGTAAATGTGTATATATATGTGTGTATGTGTCTGTATGTGTGTATGTGTGTGTGTGTTTGTGTATATATATGTGTGTGTACATATATAAATATATATATGTATGTATGTGTAATGTACTTACAAAATGGGAGTAGTCGAGACACTTGGGAGGACTGTATTCGGCTTTATTCATTGTTCCTTCTGCTGTAGCAGCTAACACAGAGTGAGTACACTAAGAAAACAATGCTTTGAAGAAACAATTTAACGCAACTACCGATGACACGTGTTATTCATTCAGAACAGTTTATTGAGAGGCCTCTTTGTGCGAAACACTGTGATAGTCCATGTGCCCCTTCAGATTTCTTCCTCCCCTTCTTTCTCTGTTCTGTGCTGCAGAAGCCTGATCTATGTGGACTATACTGACAGGCCCCTTGGTGTTCTAGCTTCCTCTGCAAGTTGGCCAGTGGGGGCTCTATAAGAATACCAAATGAGAGGAAAAACAAGAACTTGGTCTGATCTAGCAGAAAGATCAGACCAAGGCCCCAATCACAGAGATCTCCTGTTTCTCCCAAAGGACTCTGTTTTCCCAAACATCTCTCCTACTGTGTTGTAGTACCACTCCCTCACCTTATCCCTTTGGGCTTGAGTCTTTAAAACTCCACTGCTTACCATCCCCAGGTTCCTGCACTAACCTTGCGGTTCCTCTAAACCCCACCAACACCTCTCTATATCATCCCTTTGTAAAGAAGTTCTCTGGAGCGCAGCCTCAGTTGAGTGTACCCTCTGTTCCAGTTGGGAGTCTGATATAAACACGGTGTTAGGAGTTAGGGAATACAGCAGCAAACAAAAAAGTCATGATCTCTCATGGAGTTCTAACAACCACCACCGTCATAACAAACAGCTACCGTTTATTGGACACATATCCCATGCCAAGCTCTATAGAAGTTGTATACCGGAGGTTGCTATCATCATCTCTACTTTTCAAATGAAAAAATCAAACCTTGGAAATATAAAACCTACATGAATATCTACCAACAAAACTTGGATTCACAACAGAACTGAGATTCAAGCCAGAGTCAACCCAATTCACAGCACACTCTCCTAAATGCTGAAGTATTACCACATTTACCTCAACAATGTCCCTGCCAAATGGATCTTCAGTGTGAGTCATAAGAAATTTCCCCCAATCCTCCCCATGCCAGATCTGGCCATTTTCAGAAAGCCTAGTTTGAAAATTCAGGAGACCTGAAATGTGACCTTTCATCACATCTACTCACCAACTGGCTTATGAGTTTCCCCCTCTTTGAGCTAAACACCTCCCGGGAGGTGCATGCTTCCGTAACTAGTGGCCTTTGTTCTAACCACCAGATCTGCCATTTTTCCTGCACAATTTCAAGATGAATGCAGGCAAGCAAGGGAGAGAGCCCTTGGACACTCTTCTCTGGGAGTATTCTAGGACTTTTCAGGCCTGCCTGGTGAGATCAGGCACCTTATCACTGGCTTCTACTTGTGTGATCTCCCAATTACACAAGCTATCCCATCTAGATTTACATGTGGCCATCCTCTCTGACCCACAGGCCAGAGGACTCAGCCCATGCAATGTTTTTAAAATAACCCCAACCCAGGGTGGGCTGACAGGCTCACAGCTACACCAACTATATTAATTAGTACCCAGAACTTTTGAGAATTGATTTCCACTTTGATCCCAGCCTACGCATTTCTATCTCTGATATCTAAACAGCAAATCATGTTATCTTATAATTAAGTGATAATCTTCATGACAGAAAAGATGACAGGACTCTAAATGGCTTCTGTAAGTGATTAAAATAACTTCCTCCCCCTTTCCACCCAGCCCTGGAAATGTTCTACAACTTCACAAGGCTATTGCTTGTTAATAAACTTCCCATGACATGAACTTCATTCATATTCAACAAGTTTACATACCCACTAAGGTACCCTCCAGAAACGATATACATCTTATTTTTTATGCTTAAATAAGAACATTTTATTTTTTTATCTCTGTCTTTATTTTTTTGGAGACAAGGTCCCACTCTGTCACCCTGGCTGGAGTGCAGTAGCATGATCTAGGCTCACTGTAGCCTCCACCTCCCAGGCTCAAGGATCCTCCCACCTCAGCCTCCCGAGTAGCCGGAACTATTGGTATGCTCATCCATGCCAGCTAATATATATATTTGCATATATCCATGCCAGCATATATATATTTGTAGAGATGAGGTCTTACTACATTGCCCAGTCTGGTCTCGAACTCCTGGGCTCAAGTGATCCTCCAGCTTTGGCCTCTCCAAGTGCTGAGATTACAGGCATGAGCCATCTTCTCATGCAGCCTACAAGTACATTTTATTAGCCTTAGTAAGTTACACAAAGTCAGCAAAACTTTTGACTTTAATATTCATGTAACATTAAGATTGTTAAATTTTGCATGTATATGCATGTGTATGAACTATATACAAGTTCAGAGTAACTTGAAGATCAGTATTGAAACATCATTGAGTATTTAATATAAAATAAGAGTAAATGACTAAAAGAAGAGAAGTTTTACTTCAATAAGTGAATTGAATATTGAACCCTGATATGGTTTGGCTGTGTTCTCACTAAAATCTCATCTTGAATTGTAGTTCCCATAATCCCCACATGTGCTGGGAAAGACTCAGTGGGAGGTAACTGAATCATGGTTGCTGTTCCCTCATGCTGTTCTAGTGACAGTAACTTCTCACAGGATCTCATGTTTTGAGGGACTTCCCCTTTCATTTGGCTCACATTCTTCTCCCTCCTGCCACCATGTGAAGAAGAACATGTTTGCTTCCCCTTCTACCATGACTGTAAGTTTCCTGAGGCCTCTCCAGCCATGCTGAACTGTGAGTCAATTAAAACTCTTTCCTTTATAAATTGTCCAGTCTCCAGTATGTCTATGAGCAGTATGAAAACTGACTAATACAAACCCTTACTAGGGACTGTATTCTGGGGCAAGTACCTAAGATATTATAGCAAACAATACCCAACCAATCTGCTTCTATGGCAGAACTGGGCCACATGCCTGAAAGGCAAGTAAGAGTTACTCTGCAGCCAACTGATCACCACAGTAATTGAGGATCAGGTAGAAAGAGTGCTGGGATTGATTAGCAGAGTCTGTGATTTGGATTGGACATAGAAATGACATAGTCCATTCCATGTATGCTCAGTGAACACTGCACAGGTGACCAGATAGGACTGTGACCTCCTCTGGGGCAAGCTCCATGGTTATTTCATTTCCATATCCCTCAAAACTCCTAACACAGTTCTTTGTACATAGTAGACATTCATTTTGCAGAATAGATACCAAGATGAAATGCTTCAGTTTGTTTTTAACAATGTAATTCTATTGCCAATTTGATAATTCATTGATTTCACACCTTCCCTTCCTGGTTACTCTATACTTAATTTTCCCTTTTCTTCCCTTCCTTTTTTTTTTTGAAGACAGAGTCTTGCCCCTTTGCCCAGGCTGGAGTGCAGCGGTGCAATCTTGGCTCACTGCAACCTCCACCTCCCGGGTTCAAACAATTCTCCTGCCTCAGCCTCCCAAGTAACTGGGACTAAGGGCGCATGCCACCACACTCAGCTAATTTTCATCTTTTTAATAGAGATGGGGTTTCACCATGTTGGCCAGGATGGTCTCTATCTCCTGAACTCGTGATCCGACCACCTCTACCTCCCAAAGTGCTGGGATTACAGGTGTGAGCCACTGCACCCAGCCTCTTCTTTTTCTTTCTAAAAGCACATCAATTTACATTTCTAGATCCTTTTCCTACAAAGAATTTCCTCTGAATGAATTCAACCAGTGTCCTGTACATGTAAATATATGTATGAAGCATTGTACCTAGCCATGTCACAGGGTTTTTGAAGCCAAACTGAAAACTCCTAGACTACATATTGATGTTCTGAATATCCACATTCCCAGGCTCTTAACAAAGCTGTATCAAACTCCTTTTCTTCTGAGTAATATATTATGTATGTAAAGTCCTAGGAGATGCCTTAAGTCTGCTATAAGTGGTGAATTTGCTTTTTGTTTTCTGCTTTGCTTCATTCATCTGTGGTGCTATTTTTCTCATCCCAAATATAAACATCTGTTTTGTTATCAAGTTAAAGTTAAGGAGATATAAAACCCTCTCAGATTAATGTACAGCCCATTCTTGAATTCTGGGTCTTAGTACTATCCAATATATTATCATGAATTTTATCATCTCTAGATTACTTATAATACCTAACACAATGTAAATGCTGTATAGTTATTCTAATGTATTGTTTTCATTTGCATGATTTTTATTGTTATATTACTTTTATTGTTTTTTCACAAATATTCTTGATCCATAGTGGATGAAATTCACAGATACAGAGCCCATGGATGCAGAGGTCCAACTCCACTTTTAACCAATACTCATATTCACATAGATACATATAATCTCACACTTTCATGTAATATAAGCACTATATGACTGCATTATATATCAACTTGTCAAGAAAACTGCCTATGCTCTGTGTTCTTTATAAAACAAGGTTCTTACCTAGTAAGGGCAGCTACACTTCCCCCCCCAGTTCTCCCTGCTAAAAGGTGACACCCACAGATATGTCTCCTTCTCTTTTGCTTAAGAAGGCCCTTTCTATTCCTCTTTCAATCCTGTCCCCAAGCCTAAACCCATCAGTATCCCCTACTGCTGCCATTCTAGGGGAGACTCCAATCATCTTCCCCCAGTGCTGAGACAGCAGCCTTCTACATGGTAGCCTCTGCCCTCCACAGTTCATTCTCCACACTGCTTGCTTTCCTATCTTTTCTCAAAGCCAATCCCATAGGTCCCTTCCTCACTTAACACCCCTTTATGACTCCTCATTGCGTCAGAAATAAAATCTGAACTCCCTTCCACTGTTTCAGAGGCCCATAGTCAAGCTCTCCACATCTAAAAAGTGCCAACTAGTCTTTTGCCAGTTGTCAAACAGACTGAGCTTAGCTTTCTCTCAATGCAGAACCTTTACACATACTGGCTCCTTGATTTAGAGTGCTCTCTCTCCATTTGCCATCTACAGTCAGACCTTCATATCTTTCAGGCTGAGACAGAACCCTCCTCCAGAGAGCTTTCCATGTCCCCCTTATTTAGTCTGACGCAAGCCCATTATTCTCTCTTCACTCTTCATTTGTTTCCTTCATAATAATTCTGACTGATCATTATGTTATTCATCTCCACGTGTGTGTGTGTGTGAACTATCTTCTCTCACTATTATACAAGCCTCCAGAGGATGGAAAGCAGTTGGCCTTGCTCATAGATATAGCCCATGCATTTAACTCAGAACTTGGCAAAGGTTAGATGGTCACTAATTATGTATTTGTTAAACAAATGAACATATGACCTCAGATCTTTTTGTCTTAAGAGAAAGAAAAGTAAACCATTTGAAAAGGGGGGAAAAAAACTATAAGGTTAGCAAAAGTTAATGGTGTTGGCAAACATTACTACAGACCCTTGAGAGATGTTAAAAGAATGGAGAAAGCCCTTTAACATATTTAATATATCATCCCTACTTGGAAGATACTTTCAGAATTGTGCCTATGCCCAGAAGTTAATAAATGGGTGAGGATATTCTGTGTGACTAAGAGGGGCTAAGGAATTGATAAGTATTTCTGTGAGATTTACTGGATGGTTGAAAAATCTCTGTACATTTTCCGCTGATTGTCTCTACCTTTCTACTGGTTTATTGTCACGCTGATTTTTATGGATCTACATTCAACAGCAAAGGTAAATAAGGTAAAACGCCAAATAATCCACTGTAATATAGTAGAAAACTTTTTTAAAATCAAAATTTCTGTTGCTAAACCCACCATCTAACACCTGTTATCACATTTGAGTGTTACCACACTTAAATTCGCTTTTGAGTTAGATTACTGAAGACAAATGACTTACTGAAATAGTATCTAAAAGAGTTAATATACAAACATCTACCCAATAGAGACTTAAATATCACAGTGCTTGTATACCTACTGAAACATGAAAGACTACCAGGAGACAGGGATTTAATGTGGACTGATATTAAAAAGCTAATGGAAATGTGGTGGTCTTTATGATTGGGCTGGAGCATCTTTCATGGCTCTTAAAACATTGGAAGTTTCAGCTGCTGGGCTGAAAGTGAAGATATGGGCTGGTGCTGATGATGAAGGACTATACCCCAAGCCTGGGAATCTGGAAATCTGATGTGTTCAGCCAGAGAAACTCCAAAGTTCTCCGTGTTTCTGCCTCTCTCTACCCCCACAAACTTCAATTCTTCCCTTGCTAATAAAATACTGGAAACTGACTAATAAAAGGCAAATTTCATTTCAATTCCTTGAGCCAGCTCCCTGGCAAAACTTCTGCCCAGAGTGGTAGAGTAGGGAATGAGTCGGGGCAACCACAGATGTCCTCCTTCTACTCTAGAGGAAGAGATCTGCAAAGGGTATGGCTCTGCATCTTGTCTACTGGTTAATGTGATTCATAAATAAATCACAGAGGGAGAAGTGTGGGCGGCCCCTGTGGTTCAACTCTTTATCTCTTTTTCTGTTCCCCAGTGTGGAAGATTATCTTGAGGGTCTGGGGACCAGGGAGCAGAGTCACCTACATGGCCTGCTGTACAGCAGCTCTGACAGCTTAGCACAACCCATTCACATACTGGGCAGAACCCTCCCAATGTTAACCTCTGCCAGAGCTCCTCTTGACATTTTTTTTGTAATCTTAAAAGAGGAAGCATTTCAAATGACCTAAATCTAAAAATAGAGTACTTCATGCTCATGACTATTTTAAATAGCATCTAAAATAAAGAATTAAAGAAAAAAAAAAAAACCATGTTTCCATTTTTTGTGACACTTTCCTCTTCCCTTGAAAAACAGAAAATACTGTAGAGCTTGTCAATCTAAAATCAGACTTTGTGCCAGCTGGAATCCTAGGTTTATTTATTACTGTGCACAGTTCTTAATTAACTGTTTGTTAAAGACTGATTTTACCACCACTGAGACACAATGTAAGTCGAGGTCTTCCATGTTTTGCCAAAAAGATTGATTCAAGCATGACCTGTCTGGGAGAAATGATATTAAAGGATAGGGACAAAAGTACTACTCAGTCACTGATCCAACTATATTTCTGAAGAAATCAAGTTTAAACATAAGTAATTGCCTAATGGAGTTGGGCCAAGATGGAGAGAGGAATATATCCATGACACTTCCAGTATTTGCAAAACAGGTTCAAAAATAAATTTGCAACATTTTATGGTAACATACTTCGTCACTTAGTCGCAGAGACATCTGGAAAAAGATAATCTAATGGGGCAGGTTTTTATTCTCCACTTCAGAAAACTGTTCACATTTATTCTCTATCACAGTTTCAAGTGGAATGGTTGTAATTCACCCAATAAGCTTTTCTAAAAAGCAGGGAATTAGAGTTTCTGGGCATGGGGCCCATAGGCCTTTACAAAACTTCATAGGTGTATACCTACAGGTCATAGATTGTGAATGACAGACAACACAATGACTATGTTCATGAACATACATGCTCGTATACATATATACATGCAGACAAGCTCAACCTAGATTCACAAATCTTACAAGGTTTTACTTCCACAAGAATGGGTTCCTGTTCAATATCTCCTGCCAGCCAGTCCTCCAAGAGAGACACCGACAAATGTCGACAAGTAAATATGCTCCTCCAAACATGGAATATCTATCACTTATTTCAAGTCATCAAATGTATGAGTCTGCTGTGCCTTGATAGAATTAGTTGAGGTTCTCTTTCAATGTACTCCTAAGATACTCTGTGGTGTCGAGCTGCGGCACTATGGCTCTTTCACTAGCTCATTACCACCTCCAGCAGAGTCTGCCTTGGTATAGCCTCAGAGGCACAGAGCAAGCACTCAACAAATATGGAGTAGAGGAAAGAGAAAGATGGACAGGAAAAAAAGGGGGGAGAGAAGAAAGGAGATGAAAAAGGATAGAAGAGAAAGGGAAGCCAGTGAGGGAGTGAATATCTAGCTGAGAATAGAGAAGGAATCTGAAACAAAAAGGGCAAAGTCAGAGGAGCACTCAGAAAAACAAGTGGATGGACAACAATGCCACAGGGACCCAAAGGTGCAATGTTTTCAAAAGATAGATTCCAAAGATGGCACCCACAGATGAAGCTTTTCTATTACCAGGGTCATGTACAAACAAATGAATTCAACACCTAGGCCTGCGGTGGTACAGAGTCACATCCTTAAAATGCCTTCAGGGACCAGGCAAATAGCATAAATATAAGCTTACTGGTGAGAAAATGCTTGAATTTCAAGCACAGCATCTGTTTCAAGCAGAAAAAACTGTGCAGATCAAACAGCTCAGCCCAGATTCTATTCCTACACCCTGGAGCTAACAAATCAATTTGATTCAAATATTTGTGGAATACCTACAATGGGGTTTTAATCACAAAACTTTACTTGACTAGCTGCAACCTCTAGCCTCTCCAGGCTTCTTTCCTCATCATGCGGAGAAAAACACAAACATTTCAACATTTGTTGAGAGGAGAAGAGGTTTTACATGAAGTAACCTGAGTGATTTATTTGTACTGAGAAAGGAAAAGCAACTACCCCCAACCTACCAGAACTTCTCACCTCCGGCAGTGGCCGTGAGCAGAGGTCTCAGCAGCAGGAGCCTGCTCAACCCCAAAGGACGTAGCAGAGACTCCTATACCATGTCTAAAGCAACTTCTTTGAAGTCAAAATGCTGATCTTCTCACATGCTGATTATAGACACTTTCATTATCAAACAGAAAAATTTGGGGCAAAATGGATTCTTCATGGTGTCTGTTTCCTACATTTTCTTATCAGTAGAGTGGCTCAAAATCTAAATCCATCTAAATTGTCCATCATAGCCCCCTCCCCACCAACAATGCTCTCATTTTATCCTGTACTTGTTTTTATAAAACTTCTCACCATCTGTAATAATATATGTATTTCAGTAATGGCTGGTTTACTGTCCATTGCCTCCACTAAACTGTAAACTCCATGAGGTCAAGCACAGAGTCTAGACTTGCTCATGACTAAGTCACCTGCATCTGGCACATAGTCAGCATGGGATATATATACACATATTTGTTGATCCAACAAATATGATTCTTGCTGCTACCTGTTTTTACACAAGCACACCTCCATTGGCACAAGGCAAGGAGAGGAGAAAAGCAGGGCATCCGGAGAGCTTAATGTCAGGGTTACTTCTCAGCTGCCATTCCTTACATTTCCGGACTGCAAGTGTAACTAGTAACTATATTATCAGAGACAAGGGCTATATATTCTTCTTCATCCCATAAACAGAAAAACAAACAGTTCTGAGGAACTGTGCAAACCCAACTTGAATTTCAGATTCCAGATCCATTATCTGTACCCTTCACTCAGAAATACTTTACTGTCACTAGAAGACAATCTAACGCCTGGTATCGCATACCACATAATGCTGAAATTCTTCACCATTCTGTCTCAAACCTGCCCACAACTGTGTTTCATGAGGACTGAGCTGCTATCCAATTTCTATCCTTATAGGGGGTTCAGTTTTAGACTATGCTCACAAATCCCAAATTCCCAGTGAGCTCAGGAATTATGCTTCCGTTTACCTCACATAGGACCTTGAAGATTTCTATTACCCGCAGATGTAACATGCAGTTGTTAAGACCACACATTGCATCAGCCCATGAAATGAGTTGGGGGCCATCCAGCCTGGTCCCTATCACCAGGCCATGTACCTCGTGGGGGAGCTGTGTCTCCACAAAAGGAGTATCTTTTTCTATTTTATACAAACATGCCCTATGGATTAGTAACAGTCTTGATACTAGAAAAAAGCCAGCTCAAAACTTCATAGGACATGGCAGATAAAACCCAGTGACCTGATAAGAGGTGCAATATCTCCTTGGTTTAATATTTCATCTCTTCTAATTAGAATAAAATACTCACTAGGAAAAATTTTTATACAGTATCCTTTTGGCATTAGCATGAAAACCTCCAAGGAGCTGTATTACTCAAACAATTTTCTATTTCAAAATACACAGGTAGTAAGAACTAACAAATCATTACATTTCCACCAAATGCACAGAAACAACAAAGTTTTGGTTGTTTTTCCCAACAGTATCTCGCCTCCCTAGAGCGGAATGGTTTTCTTTTAAGGAATCCCTACTGATGCCAGAACCACCTTGGAAGAATAATTAATGACATTTTGAAAACCGAACTTCCTTCTCACTGCCTTTCATAATGCAAAGTGTAGCGGAGGTGGGGTGAGAGTCCTCAGGGAACACACAATGCATTCTTACAAGAGCTTCTAAAGCCCCTCAGTGAGACAGAAACACACTTTCTCATTTAAGCAAACTTAAAAAAAAAAAAAAAGTCTAATAATTAAAATGTGAGTTAAACTGAGGAAACATCTTACATCTGTGATTCTCCCTCCAGAAAAATATGACTAGGTAGCTAGCTACCAGACACTCTTGTTTCAGCAATCATGTGGCTACGTGATGAGGGCTAGCTTCATGATTCAGGTAGAACTGATCAGGACGCTGACACTGATGGGGACAAAGCTTATCAGGCATGATGTCCTTGTAGGCAACAATACCTGAAACTCTGTTAGGAAATCTGAGGTCTTTGGATGGAAGGAAGGAAATAAGCCAAAGGCTAGAGTCACACAGTCAGTATCACTTCAGACAAGTCAGTTTCACTGGGTTAACATCTTTACCTGTAAAATGAGGGTAGGAATATCCGCCCAATAAGTGTATGATAAAGAGAAAGTGACAACACAACATGCACATAAATATTTAAGCAACAACTACACATAAGAGACCCTAAATAAATATTCATGGAAATAAAGGCAATGGTTACATGCTTCTCATATGTTGTGGCCCACTGACCACATTAGTCACTATCTTAACCAGCTCCACTTGCACAGCATTATGAATTACATGTGTGCAGGGATATTCACTGTCTAGTTTGATGTTCTTAACCTTGTGAGGCAGTAAATACCCATTTTAAAGATGAGAAGACTGAAGTTCAGTTCACAATCTTAGTGGCTCAAATCGAAGATCGCCCACTGTAAAATTCAGTTATCTGCCTGATGATTTCATGGCTTGTGGCTCTATGGAAGTTCTATTCTTAACATGACGCAAAGGAAGTCAGAAGTTGCAAACTCTGAGTTAGATAACTAAGCCATGAAAAGTGATTGATGCAAAGCATTTGTACACAACATGTGAACCGAGGGAATGAGTGACTAGAACCCAAAGAGAGTTTGGAGTTATTTGGCTATGACTGAGAAATGATGGGCTAGGAATCCAGGTAACAACAACAAAAGTAAATACACATCGTCTCCTCTTTGAGAAGATGAAGGAAAACATCTTTTTCAGTTCAATGACACTTCCTGTAGACAGAAATGTTCTCACTGAATGGACAAAACCAGCAAGTGCACAACAAGTTAATAATAACCTTTTGCCCAAGGTTCCATAGCCAGTTCCACATGCTATGCTATGATCTAGGCTCCCCGCATGCCTCTTCTCATTGCATCCTCATGCCAACCTTATGGCTCTGCTATCTCCAAGTTTTGGATAGACACTGAGTCTCTATAGAGGTAAGTTTGTTTTTCAGGCAGGGTTGAGCTTTTTGAAGGAAAGAGAGAACTAGGGAACGGGGTGCATCAAAGTCACTGAAAGAGCTGAAGCTGTGGGCTCTAGAAAGACATTCGGGATGACCACGAGGAATACCACTACTTCTGCCACCATCAGAAAGGCAGAGAATCAGGAAGTCACCAAGAGAATCATTATTAGAAATAAACCATCTGATTTATGAACATGGATCAGAAAGCTGCAGTCACTGACACAGTCTTTGGCTTTACAGGAAAGTCACACTAGCAACGAAATAAATGCTCTATCCACTGCTTCTCAGTGGCCCTGAACTGAGTGGCCAGGTACTGAAAGATGAATGCCCAAAGGCCCGATGTCTCCTCCAATGTTCTAGCCAGCAAAGACCACAGAAAATACAGAAAGTTGGCTTCAGTCTCAATTCTGTCTTCCAAAACTCAAACAAGGGCATCTAACTGGCCAAAACGGAATCATAGTCAGCGCCCTAGCTATAAAGTATCTGGGAATGTAATGTTTGACCACCCTGCCTTTCAGGAGAGGAAGGTACATGATGAGGAGGCTAGCAAGGTTCCTGAGAGCTCAATCACTGTGTCTACTCCATCAGGTTTGCCATCCCATAGCTGATTCCTAATTAAAGGGAGTGAGAACCAAAAAGGGCGCAAAGCCAAGTATATGAGTAAACGCACAGAAACATGACAGACTAGGGTAACCAGAGAACTAAAAAGGGTTTAGCAACACTAAAGTGAAGAGTGCATTTGGAAACAAGGTGGAGGATATAGCTGGAGAGGCATGAAAAGGCCAGAAGATGAAAAGTCTATCACCCCAGCTTAGAAGCGTTCTGAGCCTAAGCTAGATATCCCTTCTGAACTTCTAAGAAGGCTTGCACAATCCTCAGCTACTCATTGATCACACAGAATTGTAACCTCATGTTCTTGCCTGCTTTACTGTTCCCCTTGACTTTGAGGGTGGGAGGTCAAGGGAAAGGAGGGCCTATTCCATTTTGTATTTCCAGAACATAGCACAGTGCCTGGCCCATAAATGAAAGCTCCAGAAATACGTGTTGTATGGAATTATGTCCCGAGGTTCTTTCCAGTATCAATCAATCATCTACTTAAAAAGGAGAAAATGCTTTCTTTACTTTAAGTACCTTTCATTATAAAAAATGGTTAACTGTGGCCATGCAATGACTCATGCCTGTCATCTCAGCACTTTGGGAGGCTGAGGTGGGTGGATCATGAGGGCAGCAGTTCAAGACCAGCCTGGCCAAGATGGAGAAACCCTGTCTCTGCTAAAGATACAAAAATTAGCTGGGCATGGTGACACGTGCCTGTAATCCCAGCTACTCAGGAAGCTGGGGCAGAGAATTGTCTAAACCTGCGAGGCAGAGTTTGCAGTGAGCAGAGATCATACCACTGCACACCAGCCTGGGCAACATAGGAGACTCCATCTCAAAAAAAAAATTCATTAATTTTAGATTACAGATTGATAATTGTAAGAATATATTCCTATAGACATATTCTTTTTTATTTACGTACAGTAGTAGACAACTGTTCTTTCTGTTAACTGAGCCACCACTCTCCCATTCTGATGATAGTGCCTTAATTTTCCTGTAGGAAACCACAGCTACTCCCTTCATATGAAGAAATTCACATGAGGGGTATGACCTCAGCCCTGGGTCTGAGTTTGGCACATGACATGACATGACATGACTGGACCAATGAAAGTTCTCTGTGGGATTCTTGATATGAGCTACTTGGCTGTGAGGAGGAAAAAGTTGCTCTCTTCTGCTGAGATTGTTACTAGTGGCAAGATAGTAGCATTGTATGGCCAATGACCACCACATGAGACAAGGTGTCCAAAGAAGGCAACATGGAGGAATCAGAGCCCATGGACGGAGAGACACAGATTTTTTTTTTTTTTTGAGGCGGAGTTTCACTCTCATTGTCCAGGCTGGAGTGCAATGGCACAGTCTCGGCTCACCGCAACCTCCACCTCCTAGGTTCAAGCAATTCTCCTGCCTCAGCCTCCCAAGGAGCTGGGATTACAGGTATGCACCACCATACCCAGCTAATTTTGTATTTTTAGTACAGATGGGGTTTCTCCATGTTGGTCAGGCTGGTTTCGAACTCCCGACCGCAGGTGATCCACCTGCCTTGGCCCCCCAAAATGCTGGGATTATAGGCGTGAGCCACTGCACCCAACAGGGAGAGACACAGACTCTTAACAACACTGAGTACTCGGATCTAGGGTGTCAAAGCTATCACCGGTCAAAACATTTCTTTTTCTTTTTATTAGGTCAAAGATGGTTTCAGTCTTGTACCACCAAAAGAAATTCAAAGTTTTAAGTGTACCATACATATACTATTAGTTGAAGAAATGGCAATGACTAAATAGCAGAAGAATGAAACTCAGCTTTGGGGGACATCAATCTGTCAGACATCTACTGTGCAGCCTTTTCAAGGGGGGATAACTGGAAGAGATGAAGCTATCACTTGGACATTCTTAAGAGAATTAAAACATAATAAGCCCTCTCCCTGTCTAAATGCACAGATAATTGATTAATAGAAAATGATCATTACTAAAATGTCTTCAGAGTTTTTCAGGGTTGTGGGAATTACAATTGTTCTGAAAGAAAAGTGATTACTTACAGTTTCCTGCTAAGATTTTAGTTGTACAGTAATGATATCGAGACAGCATGATGCCCATTAAAAAAAAAAAAAAAAACATTGAAGACTTTCCAAATAACGGAGCCAAATGAGATATTGAAAAATCAAGCGAGAAAACCCCATCACTAAAAGTATACAAATACATGAGAATCAGCCAATAAAACAGGAAGTCACTCTCATCTAAAATGGCCTTTGCTTGTCACCAAACTCATACAGAATTCCTAAAATCTGTCAGTGTAGTAGCTTCTAAGTGATCTGTCAACAAATATATTCACTGAGAATACTTATTCTGCCTAGAGCCAATGTTTTTAGAAAAACATCCTAAAGAGTCAACTGTTAAATCACTAAAATGAATGTTTTGAGCAGGTGTTTGGAATTGCGCTGATTTATCCATATTTTCCAGTTTAATTTCCACATTTACCAACAAACTTCTGCAAGGAAACATAAAACGTACCTGGAAGGATTATGTTCATCATAAATACAAGGACAGTTGTGATAAACCTATCTGTACTGCTAAGAGTGATTCATAAATCATATTCATTAACCTAAATCCTTGAAGTTTTCTGTTTAAACTGCAGTGAGTGGAATACCAAGTGTCAGAGTTTCAAATGGTATTTTTAAGCTATTAGCAGTTGACATTTTAATTAGGCATATTTATGAGAGACATGGGGAAAAAAAGAAGATAAGCAAGGAATAAAAGCTGAATCAAGGACACAAGAAAAGAGAAAAGAATTACCATCCATTTCTTTTATCCTTTTCTTTTAGCGTATCAATTGGAAAGCAGTATGACTAACCGGTCAAGCATGCGGGATCTAAAGCCAGCCTTCATCAGCTCAAATCATGACTCTGATATTTACCAGATGTGAGACCCTGAACAAGTTCATAAACTGCATCTGTTTCCACAGGGATAATGCCAGCACGTACCTCATAAGGTTGCTGTGGGAACTGACTTGGGTACTGCTCAAAAAATATTTTGCACAGGGCCCAAGAGGAAGAAGTATTCAATAAATGCTAGCTACTACTATATTATTTGTAACCTTACTTCCCGGGTCAAGGGCTAATAGTGGTAGTAAATTGTTGCTTCAAAATTTATTTCTTCTTGCACCAGAAAAGATGCAAAGACTATTTATTTTTAAATTTTTGTTGTTGTTATTGTTTTACAAAGGGTTTCTCAGTCTGTCGTCCAGGCTGAAGTGCAGCAGCATGATCATGGCTCACTACAGCCTCAAACTCCTAGGCTCACAGAGTGATCCTCCTGCCTCAGCTACCCAAGTAGCTGGGACTACAGGTGCACACCACTATACCACCATGCCAGGCTAACATTTTTTTGTCTTTCTTTTCTTTTCTTTCTTTTTTTTTTTTTTTTTTTTTAAGAGATGGGATTTCACTATGTTGCCCAGGCTGGTCTCAAACCCCTGGCCTCAAATAATCCTCCTACATCAGCCACTCAAGTCACCGGGATCACAGGCTCAGCCACTGTGCCCAGCATGCAAGACAATTTAAGAGGCATACAAAAGACAAAAATATAATTCAAGAACAGGTTAAGAATTAACAAGATTAAGAATATCTAAGAATAGGTTAAGTAAACAAATGTCATAGACAAAACTAGAGCCTGGAATAAGACAAAGGATAAGAATCATTTAGATGTGGCTGCTGTAAGCAGCTACTAGTTTGTCTTCAGCTTTCTGGCATCCAACACAAGAAAGAAAACTGGGTCTGCAGCACACTGTTCAATACTCATGAGATTAAAATACACTAAATACCCAGAAAGAGAGAATATAGTGATTCTGTTAGAGGCAGAGAACATAAACAACTAAGGCCATGGAGCAAATCTTCAGAGGGGCACATAATTAATAGCCATGGTAGATAGCATTGCTGGCCTCAATTTCTTAGCCCTCCCTGTATCCACACCTGTACATGGCCTTTGGGGCCACATGTATTTCTCCACCTCTTCAGTAGAAGCCTGGTCCTAGGACTTCCTTAGGCCCTGATATATGGGTAGAAGTGACAATGTGTCTTCACTCGGTTCTCACCCTCTGCCTTAAAAGGTCTTAAGCATTTCTGCTTGCCTTGTTGCATCTCCACTACAGCCATAGAAGTAAGCGCCATAGTTGGTGTGGTTGCTAGTCTAAGGGAGATCACAGACACAAAACAGAATCAGACCCTTCAGTATGGAGCAGAGCCATCCACTAAGCCCAACCTAGATCAGCTAAACCCCACATGACTCACTAAGACACAAGCGAAAATAAATGATTATTGCTTTAAACCTCAGAGTTTGGGGATAATTTGTTATGCAGCAATGGAAAACAAATTCAGTAACAAAATGATGACCCTTTTTAAAGCAGTATTTCTATTGCCAACTGTAAGTGAAAAAGTATGCCTTCTAAATGGCTTACCATAACGTATCTTCATAGCTTTGATTTCCAAACATATTAACCTTGTTACTGCAATTTCAGAGACCCTCAACAATTAATATAAATTAAATTTGACACTCACCATACCAAATGAAAGTGCTTTGGAATACAGTCACCAAAATTAAATGAAGGTTTGAGGTCATAGGCCTCCAAATACAGGCCATACAGCATAAGCAAAATTCACTAGAAGGTGGCGTAGGGAGGCAAGCAGTAGGTCATACCTTAAAGAGAGAGACCAACAGTTTCCAAAGTAACCCTAGGCATGAAAATGACCTGTGTGTGGCCCTCAGGAGAGCTGCCATGTGTATGAAGACACACTGGACTGAGAAATCGGTCTCTTCAAATGTGTGCTTTATTCAATAGATACTAGGGCAGATGCCCCACAGGATTTGTGTTGAGTTGCTTCACACATGAGCAAAGCTCTCCAGCATCCATAGGGCAGAAGTTGTTATGGGGACTTATTAATTTACACATGGATAATGAAACTCATGAGCAAGGCTGGGGAGACCAATTAATAACTCTAGTAACAATAGTAATAGCTGACTCCCATTGATAGGGATGGTGCTAGTCACTGTGCTAGGCGCTAAGCATCAACTATTTCATTCAATTCATTTAACATTCATAATAACCCAAGGAGGCAGTTATTTTTATTCATTTCTCCAACCAACTTTGCCTTGTGCTTTTACAGGCAAGTATTCTGGAGCATGGAGAGACTGAGGGACTTGGCTGTAGCTACAAAGTCACTACCTTGTTTGACAGGGGCTCTCAGGCAAAATTAGGACAGGTAAACTTGATTAGTATTTGCTTTAGGTAAGTCTTGAACATTTTCTCAGTTAACTGAAGTTTTTTTAATGTTTACGTATTTTTTAATGAATACATTATAATTGTACATAATATTTATGGGCTACAATTTGATGTTTCAATACATATCCATGTTGTATAAGGATCCAATCAGGGTAGTTAGTATATCCATCACCTCATGCACTTACCATTTGGTGAAAACCTTCAAAAGCCTCTTTTCTAGTTATTTTGTAATAAACAATATTTTACTGTTAACCATAGTCACCCTACCATGCAATAGAATGCCAGAATGTATTTCTCCTATCTGACTGTTGATTGTAGTTTTAATTCTTTTCTTAAACATGAAGCTTCTCTAATTTCAACTGGTCTGTGAAAATATTATGCCAAATAGAAAGCACTTTTTGTAAATAAAAGGGCGTGTGATGCACTATGAACACCTTCCAAATGATTTGGAGAAAAAACATCAATTCCAGTGATATTGTTTTAGATTATCCCAGTGGTCTAGGTTTATTCCAAAGACTTTGACCTAAATCCCTCAGTATTCCCCTTTAACTAACTCTTGAAATCTTATTCATATGTTCTCACTGTTAGATTGTCCACCTGTCCATAATGTTTTGCTCCTTTGAATTACTTTCTACTGAAAATAATACACAGACCCAGGTGTTATTGGAAATTGCATTGTGAATACACAAGGTTTTTTTTTTTTTTTATAATTTTTCTGTAGTTTTATTTCTCTATCTGTTGCTACCTCAAAGAGATAACAGATTCTGCAGTCACATTACATGTATTTTATGTACAAGCTTCACCACTTGGGCTTGCTTATTATTCTACTGATTTTCTACAATGGCATGGGGGGCACATAATAGCCAGCAATGAATTATTAGAAATTAAATTCAAACCCAGTGTATGCTGGATATAAGCACTTCCAATGCATTTTGCCTCCAGTTTAGTTCAGATGACTAAAAACAGACCTGTGGGACTGTTTCAAGGCACTAAATCTCCACAGAATCATGCAGTGCTATGATATAGGCATTCTAGTCTCAAATATTCATCATTTATCACCAACGGATAAATCTATGTTAGAAACAAGACCATCCCTACTATTAATTCTATCTCAAAACTTCATGTTACCTAGTTTTTTCCCTCAAAGATTATTCATCTTAGACAGTCACCACTGCTTCACAAAGCAAATTTTATTGTTTTCTTTGCCAATTAAGGGCTCCCCAAGAACACTGAATAATCTGTCAGGTTGTTATAAACCATCGAAAGTTCTAGCAATGTCTCATTACCTCCTTCAAATATTTTTTAACATGCAACAGGGACATGCAGCTTTGTCATCAAAAGCTGTACTGGTTTCCTCATATTTTCTCACCTATACCACAAAGGGAAGATGTCTATCATAATGGCAAAATAAATAATTTAGCCAATCCAAATCTCTTACAATTGCATGTGATGGCAAACCAAAGTCAAACTAAAGGAGAGGAGGGTAGAACAGAGGTTAATTTGCTCACATGACAAGAAGCCTTGTGACTTTATTTAGGATGGGTCTAGGCAGTACGGCTGGTAAACATGTAACAATATACTAATTTAAAAAAAAACAAAAGGGGCAGGGGATAGGAGGGGGCTGACTTGTGGCCAATTTCAAGCTACCGATATGCTATCAACCAGCTCACAGAATTCCTGAACATTTAATAAGAGGCTATTGTACGCTGGGATGACCCATCCCCAGCATGAGACTAGATCCAGCTATCAAACAATACCATAAACACCCCATTCTCTCTTCTCTTTTTCCTGCTTTACTTCATCTGATTTCATTTTCAAACAGATTTACTCAAAGGTGACTGCAGAGGAATGTTCTCAGAGGGCTATAAATAGGTTGGCTTTGGATCTGCCCTCTTAAAACTAAACATTACCACAGAGGAATGAAGTATTCTGATCACCTAGTTTGGTAGCTAGAGAGAATGGGGGTAGCTACCTTCAAACCATTTGAATGAGGCAGGACTCATCTGAAATGGGGGTAAATTAGCCCTCCTAAGAAAGAAACACTGAGCAGATGAACATCATGGACACCACCCAGGTTTCAGTATGTCTGACATTAAATCTGCAGCAAAAGTTTACTCCATTTCTGGGTGTGTAAAGCAGCTAAAACTTCCTACCATGCGTCCGCTATCAATGGAAATCCGGAACAAAAGCTTAAGATCCAAGAAAATAAAATGTGTGAAGAAAAATATGCTCTTGCAACATAAAGAAGCTGTCTTCAGTTACAAATAAATATAAAATGTGAAGATATATAATTGCTGCATAAATTTATTAATAGAAGTGCTAATGCCAGAAATCATACATCTCCATTTTGACACGCAATCCTTTATTTTCCTTTCACTGAGGAAGAAAAATAAAGGAGCGGAACTGGTAATATTGCTTGCAACCAAATTGGATTTTCCACCAGAGAAAGCTGTTTAGAAAAAGCTATTCTAAAAAGCAAAATAGTACTCACAAAAGGGTATTAATGAATCCAACCAGGAGGAAAAAGCCTCCAACAATACAAAGCTTTCCAAAACCTCTTTCAGGATTTCAGGACTGAAAGCCGAAAGGATGCTTTGAACTCTCTGTCTTTGCAGAAACCATCTCACCTGCAAACCGAGTATGAGATAGAGTTGAAATTTTAGAATAAGAACTCTTAACTCAAACTACAAGTCTTAACTGACGATTCAAGAGGAGAGACTGCAGCAGCTCTGGGTTTAGAAGGAAACCGACATATCCTGCCCTCAAACTGTGAGGCACTATAGGAGCAAGATGTAAAGGACGCAGTGCCTTTGCGCTCCCACCTCCGCCACCGTGGGGGTCATAATACAGAGGTGAAAGTTCAACATGCGACGGGAGGGATCCAGCAGACTCTGTGGCTTTATGCTGGATCGGTCTTTCACTGCTTGTGCACAGAATTTCTTTGAATCCCATTTGTTTATACACTGATATTTATTTAATAACAAAAGAGTAAGCAAGGAGCAAGGAAATAGCCAAGAAACCCTGAGCAACTTTTTCCCCGTAACAATAAAGGAGTTGAGGTAGGCTATCATCCCAGAGCTTCTCTTACAGCTAAAGGCAATCAGCTGCAAACATATGCCTGCTAATTGCTGAAAGTGTGCCGCACGGAGCAAGTCTGCGGTTACCAAATGAACTCGGGGAAACAAATCTCGGCACGTTTGTGCATTTATTTCTTTCACCACGGGACTCGAGTGCTTCGCCAGGCCACTGTTAGGACACTGGAAAATCAAGGTGGAAGGCTTTGATGAAATCAGCTGTCACTAAGTTATTTTCACTGGTGAAGGGGTTTCCTCACAGGGTAACATCTTTTATGTAAAATCACAAATATTAGTTGGATAGATGTGTTAAGGGAGATTTACCAGACTACATACACAAAGGAGACCATCAGACATGGGCATCTGAATTGATACAGGTTATACCACACTGTAGTTAAAGACCAAATATCTGCCAGTGTTCCCAATAAGGAAAGATAAGTAAGATAAAAGAATGTCTTTTGCAGAATTAAGACCCTGGGATTCTTTTAAAGCCTGAGTTTACATCCTTTGCTCAGAAGAGAAAGACACATTATTTCAATATATTTTCATTTATTCTTAGGCATTAACTGTCTTAATAAAGGCAGTGCTTCTCACTTAAAAAATAAATTTAGCTTTAACAAAGTAAGTGTAAACGTGACCCTAATTTTCACTCTGCTGTCCTTTCTTCCCTGCTGTGCTTATTAGTTGCTGCTCTTTGACCTTGAACAGTAATCCTTTGAGCATGCCACCTTCCAGCATCAAGAGGAGGTTCCCTACGGTCTGGTAGTATTTCTATCGCAGTTGTTGACATGCCAGGGAAAATAATTTCCTTTGGACACTATAACCCTTCTCAAAACCAGCTCCTTCAAACAGCTCACCTAATTGAATGTGAAAGACATTAAACCACTGGTGTCAGAAATTAAATATAGGTGTTTCTTTGTTTTCTTTGGCATTTATCCTATTTACTTTCTGTCATCTATGACACAGCATTTAGAAGGAAAGCTATGGAAATAGGCACCATCAACCCGAACTCCAAGAGAGAATTTTGTATGAGGATCACAGTCCACCACTAGAAATAGAATAGTGTCGGATATACACTCTTCAACATCCTTTTTTTTCAGGATCAATGTTGATGGACTCTGCTGAAAACAAAAAGGTATTCTTCTATGGGGCTGTCTCGTAAAATTCTATTCTAGAGTTTTGTCTTTGTCCTTTGTAAGGACAAAGCAAATGAGAAAAGAAGCAAATGGTATTTTTGATCAAAATATATCTGCCATTAAACCTCAGGGTCCAGAGCTCCATGGTATGGGGAAGATGCTTTAGAGGGTAGGTAGCCTGAGGATGCTACAGTACCTTCAAAGGGCAATGAACATCTGTTGCCCCATAGCCCCTTTCCTCCTCCTCCAGCAACAACCCTGGCATCATTTGGGAATTCAATCATCTCCTACTCTCGGTCTATAAGGTCTCAGTAGAGTTCCATCCTTAGACATAAGAATGTGCCTCAGACCAAGCTAAAAGGCACGTCTTACTCCCCTACCCACAGAGATTTGCTGTGGGATAGACACAAGACCTAGTCCATTCTAATCAGGGTGACTCTCAGGATGTCTACAGGAGCTGTAATGAAAGAATTATAATGTCTACAGCAGAAATATTCTCTTCTGCAGCCATACTGCCACCACTGGTTAGGCTGGATAAAAGGCAAGCCTTTAAGTTTTTTTTCTTTTTCTTTTCTTTTTTTTTTTTTTTTTTTTGAGGCGGAGTCTCGCTCTGTCGCCCAGGCTGGAGGGCAGTAACGCAATCTCAGCTCACTGCAAGCTCTGCTTCCCGGGTTCACGCCATTCTCCTGGCTCAGCCTCCTGAGTAGCTGGGACTACAGGCGCCCGCCACCGTGCCCGGCTAATTTTTTGTATTTTTAGTAGAGATGGGGTTTCACCGTGGTCTCGATCTCCTGACCTTGTGATCCGCCCGTCTCGGCCTCCCAAAGTGCTGGGATTACAGGCGTGAGCCACCACTTTTTTTTTTTTTTTTTGAGACCAAGTTTCGCTCTTATTGCCCAGGCTGGAGTGCAGTGGGGCAATCTCGGCTCACTGCAACCTCTGCCTCCGGGGTTCAAGCCATTCTCCTGTCTCAGCCTTCCTGAGTAGCTGGGATTACAGGGATGCGCCCCCACTCCCGGCTAATTTTATATTTTTAGTAGAGATGGGATTTCTCCATGTTGGTCAGGCTGGTCTCGAATTCCTGATCCCAGGCGGTCTGCCCACCTCGGCCTCCCAAAGTGCTGGGATTACAGGCATGAGCCAATACGCCTAGCCTGCCTTTAAGCATTTAATGGGATGTTAGGAATATGGTACTGTAATTTCTCCTTGGGTATAAAATATAGTGCAGTCAATCACTGTTGCCCCTACCCTAGCAGGCATATGGCAATGATCTCACCCCATAGGGCAAACACTAGAAATTTCTGCTTCAGAATTCCATCTGGCTTTGGTTACTTTTTGATCCTTATGATTATTATTTTTATTTGAAACAGAGGCTCACTATGTTGTCCAGGCTGGACTTGAATTCTTAGCCTCAGGTGATTCTCCCACCTCAGTCTCGAAAGTCGCTGGCACTATAGGTGGGCACCTTAATTTTTTTAAAGAAAAGAATGCAATTGCTGGGCATGCTGTCTCACACCTGTAATAACAGAACTTTGGGAGGCTAAGGCGGGTGGACCTCCTGAGGTCAGGAGTTCGAGACTAGCCTGGCCAACATGGTGAAACCACATCTCTACTAAAAATATAAAAACGTAGCCAAGCATGATGGTACATGCCTATAGTCCCAGCTACTTGGGAGGCTGAGGCAGAAGAATTGCTTGAACCCGAGAGGCAGAAGTTGCAGTGAGCCGAGATCATGCCACTGCATTCCAGCCTGGGTGACAGAGCTAGACTTTGTCTCAAAAAAAAAAAAAAAAAGAAAGAAAGAAAAAAGAAAAGGATTTAATTTTTAAAAATCAGCATGAACTGAAATTTACTTCACAATGGAGTTAAAGACCCCCAAAAAGTCATAATATGCTTAATATGACAATATCACATTGTTTATGTGAGTTATAAAGTTGGATGGATTTGCACTGGCATCTTTCAATGTTTTAGTGAGAGAATCATGCATCATCCAAGGAACTCTGATGTAAAAGACTGGACATGAGAATTATTACAGCTTTGAAATTCTGTCCATTTCCTACACATTTAGTCAGATTTAAGAACGGTATGGACCTATCTTATCCAAAAATTAGGTTCTAAAGTCAGTACATAAATTGTATCATCATGTGATATGACTTTATCATGTGACTTTACATTCCTGAATATAATGTGGTCCAATATCCTCAAAACATATCAACACTCTGATCACTTCTTACCATTCACACCATTATTATCAAGACGAAACCACCATCACCTGTTTTCTGAGTTATTTCCAAAGCCTCCTAATCAGTCCAAACTTACTCCCATGTAATGTATTCTTCAAAGAACCAGTAAATTCTTTAAAAAAATAAATAAACAGATGAGATCACAGCACTACTTAACACCTCTAACGTCCTCCCAGCAAAATCTGTACCATGGCTTACAAGGTCCTCTCAATTTGATTTGCCCCATCCCTATCCATCTAATCCCAATTCCTACCACTCTCCCTCTCTCTCACAAAGCTTCAGCCCCGCTGGCTTTCTTGCTGTTCCTTCAACATTCCAAGATCTTTCTCTCCTCTGGGACCTTAAACCTTCATACCTCTGCCTGCAATTGTTTTCCTCTTAATACTTCCAAGGTCTCCCTTTGGAATCCATTCAGTTTACTGCACAAATCTCATATCTTTAAAAAGTTTTTCCTAGATCTCCTATCAAAAATAAGACCCCTTTCCTAATACTCACTATCCCCTTTTTTTATTTTCCTCCTAGCACCTGCAACTATATAATTTCCTTGTTGACATGTTGATTATCCATTTTATCCACTGAAATATAATCCCTATGGGCACAAGTATTTTTGTTTATTTGCTGCTGAATCATAGCATCAAGCATAGAGCCCGGCACCTATAAATTGCTCTATAAATTCCTGGCGAATAAATGAATCAATAAATAAATGAATCTTCCAACAACAGGATCCAACACAAACCAATGTTCAGATACTACGAGGTCTGATAATGTGGCTAAAGGGGCACCTGTTCTTGGTTCCCTTTGGTGAAAATCTGATAATCAATGAATGGCAAGCATATTTACATGTTTAAAAGTTTGCCTGCAAGGTAATCTAGTCTTGAGGCTGTGTAATAGGAGTAAGTATCTATTAGCTGGTAGGAAACACGTGCACACATATACACACATGCATGCACACACATAAACTACTCTGATCTCTCATGTCTGAAGCAACCTGACTACATTTTTACCTGAAAAAATTATTGTAGATATTAGGAATGTGATGCCCTAACCAGAGAGCAGAAACAAATTGAGTTGTTTCTCCAGGAGGGAAAGCAGGCTGCAGTTACTTCCAGAAGATCAAGAGATCAGGGTATGAATATCTAAGACATGTGTGTGTATTTTTCTGCCACAGGGAGTTTTCACACAATACACAAACGGAGGATCAACTAACAAGCTGCCAGTCAAGGACAGATTCAAGAAGTTTCAAAGAAATGCTCTGAACCCCCCCAAAACAAAGGAAAACACGTTTTGAAAAGTACACAAAGACTCTTAAAAATCTGCCAGAACTCCTCACCAAAATGGCATGTTACATATCCCTTTCTCTATCATCTATACCATCTGGGCTTTCCGTACCCCACCAGCACGGTGTAAGAATGCCTGTTCATTTGCACCCTTGCCCATATAAGTTATTTTAACTTAAAAAAAAATCATTTCCAAACCTGTAGGTTAAAACACGATGTCTCCCTGCTTTAATTTGGAGGTCTCTTAAGTTGCTTACAGTACAACCTTAGGATCCATTCATGCTCACTTTGTAGCTCCAAAAGAAAAAGCTCTCAAGGAAGGCCAAGTGAAATCCTGGACAGGCACTGTGATGAATAAATAAGGGCTGCTGCTTAACCAAGAGTCAACCCAAGCAGTCTCTGTGAAGTTCTTTCTCACTGCTTCTGTTTAATTTCCTCCTCAGCCAACAAAAATGAGTAACAGCAGCATCTTGAATTTGCCGTACAATTTACCAAGCACCTTTATTTTCCTCAATGATCTTCACAAAAATTCTGTACTATGGATAAGATGACTCTGCTTTCCAGATACAGATCCAGAAAATGGACTTTCCCTCAGTGTCTCCAGTTATTAAGTGGTAAAACCCAGACTAGAACCTGTGTTTTCTCATGGCCTGTTTAAAGTTCTTTCTACCATGGCATAGTTCCTTAAGATAAACCAAGTGAAAGAAAGGTAACTTTCACTCACAGTTCACCAGAGGGGGGTAAAAAAAAAAAAAAGACGACGGGGAAAAGGAGGAAGGAAGGAAAAGGAAGAGAACAAAGGCAGTCCTCATTCTCCCAGGGCTAATCTTCTACTGCCATGTTCTTGGACTAATTCTAAACTCCACCTAAAGTTACCATTTGTAACATCAGTGCTATACCCAGCCGAGCCTGCCTGTTGGTTTCTGTTAGCTTTGACCAAAAGTGCCAGTTATTACACTAAAATTCTGTTTTGAGGTTTATCATGAATACTGGTTTCTAAAATTCTTCATTAAGAAATGTTAGAAAACACAGCTCTCAGTCAATTGCCATGGGGCACAATATCCAGGGACTACCTTTCTTAGTTCTTCCCAGTATCAGGGACACCAATCCAGATGGAATTATATCCAAAAGTAGCCTAAGGCCACGTTTTTGGAATAAAAACACAAAGGACACAGGCTGATTTTAGGGCAAATTTTAGGTCTGGCATTTTATCATTCTGCTCTAGATCTAGAGCAGAAACTCTACTGAAATAACTATCGTTGCTTTCAACGGAAACCCCCGCCCCTCCCAGGCCCTTCCAGCCTTGGTCAGGATTCAGTCGTCCATTCAACAGCTATTCACCGCACGTTCACATTGTGCTAGGTGCTGCGCATACAACGAAGAACAAGATAGACACTGTTTTTGTTCTTTAGAGATGACATACTAGTGAGAGAGACACACAAAAGACAAGTATACCAACACAGTCATGATTGATTATAATACATTAAAGGAAACAAACAGGGGCACTAATGGAGAATAATGAAGGCACCTTCTTTGTTTAGGATGGCCAGGCAAGGCCTCCCTGGAAAGTAAGTTAGTAACAGAACTGCCATTAACCCACTTAGGCCTAGTGTTCCATTATTGGAACGCTAAGCATGTGGGAGTTATCTATATCCTACCGCTCAAAGTCATCACCAAGGTCCGATTTTTCACTCATGCAAAAAGTCAAAAAATTGCAACCTCCAGCATACATGAGTTAATGAGCATTCCTTCCTTGACCTACACATGCTTCAATCCATATTCTTTCCCTTAGTAGGTGGCTGATGAACAGGTCAAAAACAAAACAGGCCATGGTAGGGATGGCATCAGGCATACTAAGAAGTTCTGCTTTAGAAATCAGTCATGAAAGGTCATTCCAGTTTAAATTACAGTCAACATATAGGAGCCAGAAACTCTAATCAGGGCAAAAATGGCCTCTTTATATCCCATCAAGGAATCATTTATCTAAGATGACAAGAGGTATATTGCCAACAAATCCACAATTCTGTTTCCAATTAATGCAAACTTATAATATTCCAAGCTGTTATTAGATTTCAATTAATAACGTGTGATGCCTCATTAATGCAAATACGCTCTTCGTGGTGCTAAACCTTCATTAGTGAAATGGGTCCAATGACATGACGGTTTCATACGATAATGGAACTATGATTAAAAGGCACAATTAATCATTTTCTTCTATACATAATCTCTGTGACAGTTTACTTATGCCTATATGAAGCATTTGTTTCTTGCAAACAGCCAATTTATATTTAAACTATTCAATAGCAGAAAGAAAAGCAGAAATATCATACTAAATTATCTCTAATAATTGCAAAGAATCCTAGCACCAAGTTAGGTTGTTCAAGAATAAGGACCTGGCATGATGGCTCACACACATCTGTAATCTCAGCATTTTGGAAGGCCAAGGTGAGAGGATCGCTTGAGCCCAAGAGTTTGAGACCAACCTGGGAAACATAGTGAGAACCCATTTTTACAAAAAAATAAAAAATTAGCCAGACATGATGGCATGCACCTGTAGTCTCACCTACTTAGGAGACTGAGGTGGGAGGATCACCTGAGCCCAGGAGGTCGAGGCTGCAGTGAGCCATGATCGTGCCACTGCACTCCAGCCTGGCTGACAGTCAACAAAACAAAACAAAACAAAACAACAAAAAAAAAACCCCACAAAAGTCACAGAGCTGGTGCCATTCTCTATTAAGAGCATAAAGTGTCAAACAGCAAATCTCAGTCACACAGCTGTCAGTGCTTTTTCTCTCTCGTCTGTGTACTCTCCATTCTTTGAACCCTGAATTGCTCCACCAGCAAGTTCAAGACAGCAACAGACCTGAGCCAAACACAGCAAAAACAGGACACTATTCCCACCCCTTATTTTCTCCCCAACTACTCCATGCAGCAAAGTTTGACTTGATGCGAAGCTGCCTGGAACAGTCCATTACTACTACCTGCCCAGTGTCCTTCCCCAATTCTGACAATAACACTTTTGCCTTTGCAGAACTGCCCATCTTTCATATCCATGTGGGCCTGGTTGAGTGGTCAATTGCAGCTCTTCCCTCAAGCAGCCAGAGAGAGAGTCATAAGCAAGGCAGGGCCATCAAATACCCCAATACTCAGCACAGTGATTGATCCAGGAATGGGCTCCTGAATCCAGCAGTCTCCTGGTTTTTTTTTCTGACATTCATTTACTGCTAATAAAGAATACCACGTTGACTCCATGCTTTAGCTTTGCTTGCTGTTTGTGATTTGTGGAGAATCGCAGAAGTGAAAAGTAACAAACACATGTCAAGGGCCATCCATCTCACTCCAACCTTCACCTCAACCATCACCCAAGTAAAGTCCAGCTCCTTTAGCCTCCCTCTCAGTCCCCAGTGTTACTTATTGCCAAGAGACAAAGTGTGCAAAATTCACACACTTCTCCTTCTAAAGTAAATATAGTTTTAAAAATCTATTGAGATTTCATTTTAATTGTTGCTTAGTAACCATTGCAAGATTGGAACTGGTTCCTAGCTTAAAAAATAACACTATAGAAAAGATCATTTAGGGCGGGGTGTGGTGGCTCATGCCTGTAATCCCAGCACTTTGGGAGGCCAAGGTGGGCAGATCATGAGGTCAAGAGTTGGAGACCAGCCTGACCAACATGGTGAAACCCCTTCTCTACTAAAAACACAAAAATTAGCTGGGTGTGGTGACATACGCCTGTAATCCCAGCTACTTGGGAGGCTGAGGCAGGAGAATTCCTTGAACCTGGGAGGCAGAGGTTGCAGTGAGTCAAGATTGCACCACTGTATCCAGCCTGGGCGACAGAGTGAGACTCCGTCTCAAAAAAAAAAAAAAAAAAAGTGATTTAGATATTTAAAATTAAGCTAAAACTCGAGTTGTTTTAAAACTCAGATGTTATAGTAGCTTTGCATCAGAGACACAATCCTAAAAAATTTAAAATAAAACAAAATGACTGGGTGCAATGGTTAACACCTGGAGTCCCAGCACTTTGGAAGGTCAATGGGAGAGAATCACTAGAACCGAGGAGTTCAAGAACAACCTAGGCAACATAGTGAGACCTTGTCTCTATAAAAAATATTCTAAAAATTAGCTGGGCATAATGGTGAGCGCCTGTAGTCCTAACTACTCAGGAGGCTGAGGTGAGAGGATCACTTGAGCCCAAAATGTTGAGGCTGCAGTGAGCCATGATTGCACCACTGACTTTCACCTAGGCAATGGAGTAAGACCCTGTCTCAAAAATAAATAAATAAGTATAAAGCAAAATGTTTGAGGATTTTCTTTCAATAATGCCAATCTATTCCTTTTCAATGTTTTGACCTAATTGTGACTCTGTCCTCTTGGCAACAAAAGTAATGCTGCGTCTCAGTCAACGTGCATTAGTATGCTAGCAAAACTATATTTCTTTCATATGTAGTTATATATTAAATATATAAAATAGAAGTGTTAGATATGGCTGTTATGATTAAGATATATCTTTATTTAAATAGCTATCCCTTATTGGAAAATAAATATTGATTTATAAATTATTTGATTAATAAATCAATACTTATTTATAATATTGATTTATAAATACTTTTGATTTATAAACATTTATTGATTTATAAAGTGCACATGATGTAATAATGGTTTCAGTGCCTCTGTCAACAATCACTGGCTGGTAAGAGTTGCTAGAGTAATGGATTGAGAAATGCAAAATGGCCTGAAAGCATGGTACAAAAGACCACAGTGAATGATCAGTTATGTCTGCCAAGGATGTGGGACTCAGAAATGGTAGTAGGCACACCAAGAGCTTTTTTTAAATCTACTGCCATGTGGAAAAGTCCAGTTGTTCTGCCAATAGCTGCTTCAACTTTGTGAAGTCACAATTCTTTGGTTCTCTGTCTACTCATCTTTAAAACGAGAGTTTTGATTAGATGACCTCTTAGGTCCCTTCCAATTTGAATATTCTATGATATTTTGAAAAAAAAAAATAGCTCTTGTATTAGCATCCCAAGCAGTCTGGTGTGGGGCTAGCTAGATATAGGCAGCAGTGAGCTTCCATGTGAAAGCTCTGCAGAAAAGGCAGAGTCGAGGAAGCAAACTCTCACTGAGCTGTTTAGCCTGGAGAACGATGCCTAAAAAGCAAATTGCCCTGTAAGAGGACTTGGTAGGAAAGTGCACAGTGAATGATAAATCCGTCATCTTCTCACATATATTTTCAAAAATTATTCCTACAATTATTTCACAAAGGAATTAAATGTCCATGATTTCTTAAAAAAAAATACACAATTTTCATGACAACCTTGCAAACATGTCTTCGTTTCATAGATGGAAATGTGCTTGAGTCTCAGGATGTTTGCAGCCACAGGAACTGGAAACTGTTTCACAAAATAGGAAGTGTAGAGATCGGGCAGGTTCAGTGACTTCACAACGTTATGGGTGACCCCAGATCTTCTGAGCTTTTTGCTCTATTAACCTTGTGAAGGCTTTGTCTTCAGGCTAGTTCCCTGAATGGTGATTAGATGGCTGCCTGTAGCAATTGGTGCTCTGTGCTTCCTTGTTCAATTCCTGAAAGAGACTACTTGTTCTTCCTTAGAAGCATGAGCAAGGTTCTCCTTACTGCTATGTGGTCCAAATTTGTTCCTACCAGCTCATCTTTGAATCTCTGGCAAGACTGATGGAATTATTCTGATAAGGAAGCAAAGAAGAAAAAAGAAAACCCTTGACATCTGGAAACTGCTCAACTCATATAGCTGGGCCTTACTGTTAGAAACTAACCTGGCACTCATAGCCAGGCCACATTATTATCCTGCTGGGCATAAACAATCTCGCAGAACACAAACAACTCAAGAAAACCCACTCTGAGACTATGATAAAGTAAGACAAAACGAGACTATTTCATAATTTCTCTCTTTTTTTTTTTGAGACAGAATCTCTGCCCAGGCTGGAATGCAATGGAGCAATCTCTGCTCACTACAACCTCCGCTTCCAGGGTTCAAACAATTCTCCTGCCTCAGCCTCCTGAGTAGCCAGGATTACAGATGCCTGCCACCAGTCCCAGTTAATTTTTGTATTTTCAGTAGAGATGGGGTTTCACTATATTGACCAGGCTGGTCTTAAACTGCTGACCTCGTGATTTGCCCACCTCGACCTCCCAAAGTGCTGGGATTACAGGCATGAGCCACCGCGCCCGGCCTTATAATTCCTCTAAGCACAGAGAAAGAAAAGATCACTGCACAACCCCTAAGATACCAAACATCCCTGCCCATTTGCTAGTAAGAGTGACTGCTATTTTATTATGAAAAACAGCCTTAGCCTTGTTTTAGACTGTCTTCCCTTTAGAGATTTGGGATATTCCATCATAAAATTATCCCCACTCTGTGACAGCACCCTATCCAGAATGAATCTCCCTCCCTTCCTTAGACTCTCCCCCTAATCACCCAACTGAACTCCAAATTCGTTCCAACACCCTTTTACTGAGATATGCTATGGTTCTCTGTGGTATGTGTTCTCCCTCACTGCAATGAGCAAAGAACCCAGCTTCATCTCCAAGTGTGTTCCTGGAGGTCTCTAGCTAGAGGGCATTCATTCTGATTTTAGACCAATGTTTGCTAACCTTTTTGTTGTCATTATTACCTCCCAAGGAGCCTCTTGAGGCTTTTTTTTCTAATCACTCCCCACCATTTAATTCCACAGATATACTGTATATGCTTTTTGTTTGAGGGGAGGGGGTTTGAGAGAGGGTCTCACTCTGGTGCCCAGGCTGCAGTGCAGTAACCCAGTCATGACCCTCTGCAGCCTCAACCTCCTGGGTTCAGGTGATCCTCCTGCCTCAGCCTTCTAACTAGCTGGGACTACAGGCACATACCACCACATCCAGCTAATTTTTGTATTTTTAGCAGAGACAGGGTTTTGCCGTGTTACCTAGACTGGTCTGAAACTCCTAGGCTCAAATGATCCACCCCAACTTGGTCTCCCAAAGTGCTGGAATTATAGGTGTGGGCCATCATACCCAGCCAATATGTGTGTTTTATATATACAAAGGGTAAGATTCTCTCCCCCTATACACATCCTCACAAGCCAATTTTTGCTTGGTTTAAACTAAATTATAAGGGGGTAGAAAGGAAGTTGAAGAGTCTACCACAGTATGTTTAAAAGCACACACCTTCTTAGCCATCTATCTTTTTAGCACAGAAATAATAACATTCAATGTTTTTTATCCCTTTCCATGCACCAGGCATTGCTCTTACACATCTATTAATTTTACACAGATTAAATAATTTTATCCATCTAAAAAATCTACGTGGTAGATGCTAGAATTATCTCCAGTTTAAAGTTGAGGAAACTGAAGGACAAATGAGCCAAGTGTCATGCCCCAAGTCACTAGGTTAATAAATGGTGGAGACACCAAATAACTGCCCTCAAACTCCAGGGAACATGCTCATAACCATGAGGACACATTGCCTCACACTCAACAGGGGCTCCAGAAACACTTGCTCAATGTATGCACAAATGAGCAAACGAGAGTCATAATTTGCGTGATACTACGCTGTCTTGTTCCAAATACAAACAAGGCAGTAAAAATTATGAACATAGGGTAAGACTTAAAACTAAGATGTCTGTTACATAGAGAAACATATTGGTGGAAATCTTTCAGGGCAAATTTTTATAGTCTCTGCTGTGTGACTGTCAAATGTTTCAGAAAACTAATCCCATTCTGTGCTTGTGTGTGTGTGTGTGTGTGTGTGTGTGTATGTCTGTGTGTGTATGTTCATAGGTGAAAAATGCCTTGGTTAAGAATGGGAGGGAGAAAGGGAAGAGGAAAAGGTAGTATGTTTTCCCCTAAAAGTTAGAGATTCCAAAGTGATGATGACATCTTCCAACCGCTAGATGAACACAGTTCTCCCTCCCCATGGCCATGACGGCTCATTTGAACTTGCTGCTTCATGGTCATAAGGCCGAGACTTCCTGGCCTCCTCATGAGCCACCACATTTTCCACATTTTTAGAGCATTCTTCCTACAGAAGAAACGTATTTTTTGCATTGTTTTTACAACTATCTTTTTTGTTGTTGTTCTAACGTTGCCAAGGAATCAAGAACCTCAAAACCTATCTTCTACTGAGGTCAAGCCATCCACTCACAGGACTTCTTCCCAAGCTGGAGCCCTTCGTTGAGCTGATTTTACACAATCCAGTAGAGAAAGAAAATGGCTTTTGTGATGAGCATCTGCTGTTTTGTTAAAAATGTGGTTAAAGACATTAACAAAAGTGACATTACCAGCTGTTGTAATGTCAAGCAGCTTAGCTAAACTGTTTTTTATCAAATGACAACATATGACATCCAAATCGATTCCAAACCAATAACACATTGTTACTTGTAAAACAGAGCTGAATGAGAGTGAGAATGAGAGCATGTGTGTGAGTGTGAGAGAGAAAGAGAGGTTAATTAAAATACAAATTCAAATTTATCCTGAAGTAGGAATAACAGACAATAGGATCCTGAGAATTTTCATTAAGAAATTTTTAACTTTATTCCAAACAAAGCAAAAAAAAAAAAAAAAGATGACTATGCAATCCATAGTCTTACACAAGAAACAATGTATTTCTTTTGTAAAATTCTTGTAATAGCAAAAAGATATGACTGAGTTTCTTGCCAGTTAAAATCTGACTTGGCTTCTGTTCTTCAGCCACATACTTCTTAACAAGTATGACAATCACAGGAGAAGAACTGTCTTGTGTGGCTATGTTCGGTCTCCCTATTTTTATCTGCCCATCACATTTAATTATCAGGCTACTAAAAGGTGGCACATTGGTCGCATAGCCAGCTGTGTTGTCTTTATGGCTGAAAAGCCTGTGGCAGTTGAAACAAACAACACCCTTCCCATGGGCATCAAGAAGCTTGTAAAAGCAAAACGGCACAACGTCTGCCTGCCTGCCATAGTCATGGCCAATCCTGAATGAATGTTTCATTTCCACAACTGTGATGAGGGGAGGGCCTGACTTGTGCCAGCACTTAGGAATCTGTGGGTATTTCATGTGCACAATTATTAATAATGTAATTCACAAATGCCAAGTCTACCCTTAAGGCCTGAGTTCAGTCCTGCTCTGCTAGAGTTGACGTGACTTAGTCATCAAGAAAGAAGACACTTCCAAGGGCATGATTCCTTCTGGAAGGAAAACAAAGGAGTGTGCTTAGGGGATAGGACGCTTGCCAGGAACAGAAGGTACGCTGCACATGGAGAGTGTTTGAAGGTAGGTAACTCAGGAGGGACCTGCATTTGGGGGGAAAAGAAAACACCAGAACCAATAGAAGAAGCAGAAATAAACAAGCAGCTGCGTGCCTCTATGTCTACTAGATGAAAGGAAAACAGGGCTGAAAGTCACAATCAGCATATGGAGACACAGGAAGAGGGGCACCTGGGAAACTCAATGTGCATCAAGCTCGATGGTGCCCATTTCCTCAAGGAGCTCACTGCATTATCACAGGTGGATAAAGTCACCCCTTCAACTGGCACAAGGAGATGATGCTTCTCTGCTGAGATTGGATTAAAGGCGACACTGATGGTAACAGCAAGAAGAAAGTAAACTGGATGTTGGAAAGAATGTTCAACAGCAAAGCCACAGCACAGGACAGATCACCAGGAGAAATGTATGGGGAAATGTTAGAAAAGTACGGAAAGCCCTAGAAATGTCAAAAGTCCAGCTCTGTGAGGGGACAGAGGAAGGGGCAGCATGACCTGAAAGGCCATTCTAGTGCTATTACTATAGGATAGGAAAGTTTCCTTGAGGGTATTAGGTTTTAGGTATCCAATAAAGGAAAGACTATTTTGAATATTTTTAAAAATGTTATTGTGTCATTTTATAGTAACTTCCAACATAGAACTTTTAATTTTACTCTTGGAATAAACCTGTACATTTTCTATAGTCACCTGTCTATTTAAGTCCTCTATTATAGAAGAGGTAGAATTTAAGCCAAATGCCAGAAGTAGGGGTCTGTTACAAATTCTCAAGTGCTTGCTCATTTCTGGATTTGCTTATTGATTTATTTATTTAACCAATGAGATCGTGCAGTCCAGCCTCAGTTTCCCTAAATATTTAGAAAACAGATTGAACATGGGATCACAGTAGTGGGGAATCTGGTTTTCTTTTGATAGTGCTATTTGTTAAATATTCTGTATTATCAGATGCCCTACTGTGTGCTTGTATATAGACCTCATCTTATTCTAATGCTAGAATCATAAATCATAAGATTTATGAAATGTGTTTTGGTTTTACCTTCTTTATAGATGAGAAACTGGCTAGCAATCACAATTAATAAGAGGAGAAGTTAAAATTGGAACCCAGGACCGATTTCAGAGCCAGCATTTGTTACTCACTACACTACACTCCTCCCTATAAACTTCTAAAAACACTATTCACAAGTCCATCATTTCCCTATGGCTTCCCTGGATATTGACAGACCTGGATTATAATGGGAATTTTTGACTAAGGTAAACATTTCAACCGTTTAAGACCTGATAGAATCTTTCCTATGAGAATTGGTCTCAGGCTTACAACAAAACCAGCAAGTTCTTTCAGGGTACACGACACTCCTGTTTGAGGCAAGACCCAGAACTTTAAATAATTCTAACAAAGGTCCTAGTTTCTCACACAGAGCTCTTGGTTTTGGATAAGACCCCTTTAGCCTAGACTGGACTGAAGACATGAGGGGAAGTTCTGCAAAAGACATTGTGTACACATTATCTCTTTCACTGACCTATGGCTCTGCAAGATGTTCCTTACCTGGAAACTGAGAACTACAAAGGTCAAGGAAGGTGTCCAAACTCACTCAGGTCCTAAGAAACAGGGCACAGATTCAAGCCCAGTTGTATCTGCCTCCAAAATGAGTGTTCTTTTCTGTTACAAAACATGCTACTATGTTACCTCCAAAGGTAGGTAGGTACTGCCTTTACCCACACTAGTGTTCCTGAACTCACCTTACATCTCACCTAATATGAAAAGCCCGCATGACCCTCTGGGATGTACAAGGCCCTGAGTAGTCCACAACCACCACCCCTCCATGTACACATCAGCCCCCTTTCTTCCTGTTAACTGCCACAGAAGCCTCCTTCTGTTCCTCCAAGGCCCTATATGCTTTCCTTTGTACAGGTGTTTCCCCTGTCAAGAAAACCACTCCCTGCCCATCTCTGCCACCTTGCTGACTCCTGCTCACCCTTCAGATCTCCCTGGAGGAAGCCTCCCCAGCATCCCCGACCAGGCCAGATTTCCATGCTTTACAGCAGAATTTCTCAACCTCAACACTATTGACATTTGCAGCCAGGTGATCCTTTGTTGTGGGGTCTGCACCGAGCATCATGGAAAGTAGAGCAGCATTCACTAGATGATGGTAGCACCCACCCCTCAGTTCTGACAACCAAAAATGCCTCCAGACATTTCCAGAAGTCCCTGGAGGACAAAATCACTCCTAATTGGGAATCACTGATCTATTGCTCTTTAGAATCACTTTCCTTATCTTCAGAGCACTGGTTCCAGAGCACAGGATGTGCTTCTGTCATTCTTTGACCATCTCCTCCATGTGACAGTGAGTTTCTTAAAGGCAGAGAGAGTGCTGGCTTCTGCTTACCCTTAAATGCCCAGTATTCAAGGGTGTGCCTGGCTCAAAACAGGATTCCAAGAAAAACATTTTTTTGGAATTTCTACCTAAAAAAGCTTTGGTGGGAGATCATAAACTTTAGTCAGCTAGTGGAAGATTGCCGAAGCTTTTCTGAATAAAAAATAATGCCAGCAGAGTTCAGCTCAGGGGAAATGAACCCCCAGCAGTATGGACATTAACTAAACACCCAACATATCAGAACTTCCTGCCAAAGGTGTTAAGAGGTTATCAGCAGCCCTGACAGCACAAACAGGTGTCAGAATGACATCCCACCAAAACGACAGCAGGGCCCTAATTAAAAGAAGAGGCTGTTCTTTGGCAAGCATTGCCACGCAGCCATGGCACTGCTGGGATGTGGCAAATCACACCCATCTAAAAACACACACCATGACCTGGCATCTTTCCCCAGCTGTGCCATCCCATGCTTCTGTGATGGAAATTAGAAAATAATGTAACTCAGCTGACAGGTTTATTAAGACACAAAAGACATTACAGAGGCCCTTTTGACATTCTAATCTCTAACACAGTCAGGGGGAGACGCTGACTTGCCATCATTACTGAAAGTAATTGGTCAAAAAAAAAAAATAAAAGAGGTGGGCGAGAAGGAGAGCAATCCTATAACGCTGTCAAGTTAATTATTTGGCTTATAGGTGTGTTCAGTGCTCTGGATCTGCCTACCCCTGGGCTTGCCAGTGCTTTGCCAGTGTTTTCTCCACCCTTACCCCTAGTTTGGAATAGTTCAATCTAAAGCTATGAGAGTGCATTTAAAGCAGAATTTTACCTTGGCCAAGTTATTTCCTTGCCTAATTATACTTACATATCAGTCCAAATCTCCATTCTTCCCTATGGCTCTGTCCCGTTGGCATACCAAGCTCCAATTTTCCAGGACAGATAACCCAGTTAGAAACAACCAACTTGTGTGAAATGCCACACAGAGTCACAACACAAAAACAAGTTTTATTCAGGTTGAATTTAATTTCCTAGGCAGTTTCGATCACAGATATGAAACCCAGACATTTTTACAAGCCGGGCAAATAACTTGAATGAGTCAGGTAAGCCAGATGGGAAGCAAAAGGAAGTGATGAGGATGATGACAAACAGGAACAGCAGGCTCTGAGCTCAGTGTTAGCAGAGAAAACCCACCGTGCCAGGGAAGCTGCTGATGCTACTCCCTGGCCGTAGGCCCACCACATCCAGAGTAGATGCTCAGTTAATATTCAGTGAATGAATGAATGAATGAATGCCCGAGCGTTCACCCTGTTGTTTCCATGTCTGTTATTTCCACCAGAAGAATGTTTTTCAGGCTTAAATCTCCAGTGCCTTCAGCACAACTGTCATTTGGAAAGTGGCGAACTTTAGGAATTAAAGAATGGAAACAAAGGGTGCATGGGAGTCACTAATGCATGTGGGAGACACCATTAATGCCACTTCCAGGAATGGGGAATCCACACAGCTCACTGTCATGAGTGATGTTATTTCCAGCTTGTTAAGGGTGAGCTTCATTTAGAATAGCTTGGAAGAGCATAATATTTTGCAATAGGCGCAGTAGCCTGTCAGGGATACAAAATGAAGACTAAGACTAACAATGTCAAATGAGATTATAATGATACCTATCTTTGCTCAAATAAGCAAAGGGAAAAAGCACACCCCCTGCCTCTTCTCCTGTCCTTAAAGAAATTCCTTTTCCCCTTACTCAGTACTCTCAAGGAGTAAATATATATGCTCATACATACCATCATCAAAAGGATATTGGTAGGAGCGAACAATACAGAAGAGTATAACAGGAAAAATACAGGTCCCACTACTGACAGGTGTCCTCAGTGAACAATTTCAGGGCTGTGTGTGTATATTTATGTGTGAAACATAAATAGGATGGTGATACCTTTACTGCAACTCCTGTTTTCTTTCTCACTCAACATCTACAGCTTTTTTTATACTTATGAAAATGCCTACTTTGCTCTTTTTATCTACTGTTCAGTAAAAACTAACTTTATAAACACAAAAGGCCAATTTTTCTCACATTCATCAAGGAAAGACTCCTATAATATTGTACTCTTTTTTCTGTCTCTAATATTATGTGTAAACAAATCATGAGAATCAATTAAAAAGTGGCTGACGTTGGCTTCTTTCTATTGTAAGGACTGTTTTTACATAATTTGGGCTTGAAAAAAATAGGGTTGTCAAAGCATGAGGTAATTAGAAGAGAAGCATTACCAAGGGGTGTTAGGAACAGGAAATGTATTTTTGAGGAAGGTTTTGGAAGAGGAGTTATGCATCCAAAGGGTTCCGAATGATGGGCCAACTATTCCTATGTACAAATTGAAGACATTATGTAAACACTACCAGAATTGAATGTATATTTATCTTTGGCTGATATTTCAAACTTCCAGGGACAGATATTTGTCCTTATGATTAACATACATCCAACATGTGTTAAGCGCTCAGAACATGTCAAGCAGTGTGCTAAGCAGTACCCATGTACTATCTCACTTAATTCTCAGGCTCACCCTGAAAGTAAGGTACTATCATTATCTCCAGTGGAAAGATGAGAGAATTCAGGTTTATGGCTACACAAAGATTGGTGAGGCAGCAAAGATGAATCCCAGCAATCTACCTCCAGAACTTGGACTCTATGACCTTCACATTATACGTTTTAAAATGCCACAAACTGACAGACACATAAAATAGTGTTGCCTTCATGTCCTGGGTTTCTCTTCTAAAAGCAAAGCAGATTTTTGTTTTTTCTTTCCCTAACTAGATTTCCATTTTGTTTGGTGAGCTTAAGGGAGTGCCCTGCCACATTAATACCAAATATTATATCTAGGGTGAGAAGGAGAGAAGAAGAGCAAACAGCAAAGTCCTTCAGAAACTACTGGTACCTGCCTCCCAAGATAGGGCACGTTGACCTTATCAGTGTGGCTGACAGTCCATTTGCTCTAGTCATGTACCTGTGACACTACTTTCTGCTCCCTAAATATGCCAAACACATACCACGCTTTGCATGGGAACTCTCCAACCCTCGCCACCACCCAGTTATCCACACGAAGGAGCCTTTACTTTCATCAGATTTCTGCTCAGAGACTGTCTTTCTCCCCTTTCTAAGAGTTCTGCCTTATTAATCTCTTATCATGTAATCTGTTTTGTGTTATTTTTGGTACTTGTGGAAATAAAATGCCATATATAGTCAAGTGTTTTGTGAATGTCACCATCACATTAAGCCTCATAGACATCCCACTTCTGGAACAATAGAAGTATGATGCTTGATAACTATTTGTGGACTAAAATAATACATTGCATACTACTTGAAACACATCTCTTGTTATTCTAGTAGGTAGTATCTAATCAAAGTTTGTGTGTGTATGTACATATATCCATATATGCACACGCATATGTGTACACACACACACACATATTTGCATTTTGCAGTTTAGACTCTTAATTACCAATAGGGGAAACTCAATAAATAGGATGACAGAAATGCAACTAGTATAAACCAACTGAATTACAAACACAGAACTTAGAGGGTAACTGGGCATTGCAATAATTGTGAAGGAAGATGTTTAGTGAATGATTAGTGAGCAACTATGTTCTGATATTTGTGAATGAATTGTACAATCTTCATTAATTTCATGGAAAATTCATTTTTGTCCTGTTGCCTATCCTGCCATGAAAGTGGAGAACTGCTCAGAATCTAGGTTTAGATAATAACATTTGTAAAAATTAAAATTTGTGGCTGGGCGTGGTGGCTCACGCCTGTAATCCTAGCACTTTGGGAGGCTGAGGCAGATCAGTTGAGCTCAGGAATCTGAGACCAGCCTGGGCAGCACAGTGAGACCTCATCTCTACAAAAAAAAAAAAAAAAAAAAAGCAAAATTAGCCAGGTGTAGTGGTGTGCGCCTGTAGTCCCAGCTACTTGGGAGACTGAGGGGGGAAGATCGACTGAGCCTGAGAGGTTGAGAACTCAGTGAGCTGTGATAGCACCAGGGCACTCCAGCCTGGGTAACAGAGTGAGACCCTGTCTCAATAAGTAAGTAAATAAAAAATAAATTTGCTATCGACTTGTCCCGAGTTGATCATACAGCTATAGTTAACTATGAATTTATTTCTCATTGTGATGTTCATGGTTGCAGAAACCCCAAAAATTCCTAGTCAGTACACAGACAGAATAAACATTTGAAAGAATTGCCTGTTGGGTGAATGAATGAGACAAGAGACTGACAGACTTCATCCCTCCAGAGAGATATCTTCTATTCCTTCTCTATGATTGTTAGGCTGATGCAATTAATCTAACACATGGAGCAGATTTTACCCTTCATTTTCAAGTACATTGTCTATTAACAGTTTCCATGAGCCCTCTGATTACGCAAGGTTCTTGTTAATGGATCTTTGCCAATACCTACCATCGAGCTAATGATCTGAGCTTGCCAGCTCCAAGGTGAAGGACCACTCTTGGGTATATCTCTCCAGGACTCAAAGAAGAATCGCCTCTCCAAATGATCTTGGAGAAGCAGGTGTCCATTCTGCCTGCCAGAGACTCTACCAGCACAGGGTGCGGGCATCGAAGGAGGAGAAAATAAAACCCGGTAATTCATATTGGTTGAGATTATTGACTTCACTTTCAAAGAAGATAAAGGGAAAAAGGAAGAGCCGTGTTTTTGAAAGGTAAGACAGAGGACATTATCCTGCATTTCATCAATGTCAGCTTTTTCACGTCAGACGACGGTATATCTCCTGTGACTTGTCAATGGCACCACACAGTGAAGCTAAAAGGTTGAAGGTTATTTTTGTAACGATTGATACTCTTTCTGCCACAGCAGTCAAGCATCTGAAGATTCTTCCTTTCTCTCCTCTGCTCTGGTGAATCCTGTTTAAAGCTCTTGGGTGAAAGAGCTGCAAGCCCCAGCAGATATCAAACATGAAACACTCACTTGACATATCGGGATGTGTGCTGCTATTCACTGCTTGGTTTCAGGCCCCTTCCAAAGCACTTGCAATACAGTTGGAGGATTCTTTGAATATGGAGTAAAAGTACGTGGATGACCTAGATTGTCAATGGATTCTCTTCAACCAAGTAAGAAAGTAAGTTTAGGTCAGTACATGCCATCAGCTAATGGAAAGACTGCCCAAAATTGTGTGTGCCAAAATAATGAAAGAATGTGCCGATCCATCAGTCCACATTTGTTTCCTGCCCCCGTCCCTCCCACTTCATAGCACCAAATAGAAACACACGAACAGAAATTCCAATGAAATATAAGGAATATTTGAAGGATCTCATAGCTTTCAGGCGTAGTGTAATACCCTGAAAACAGTGTGGTCATTTGGGGCTCCACAAATTAGGTAGAAATAAACATGCATCATTGCATAGAGCAGGAAGAATAGCAAAAACAAGCTGGCTAATTTATAAATGTCACATACAGTGTTCTTTCTTTCATTGTGTAGGGAGGCAACATGTAATGAAAACATTAAAAACCATCTTTTGGTGATAATTGCTGTTTTAAACTGACAAATTTATGTAAGTCAAAGCGGAATAATTCTTTGAAACTCCATAGAGAAACAGAAAACTATTAAGGCCCTTGGAAACATCATAATCTATGTTTCCCTTTCAAAGGTTAGAATAATCCTTAGTATAGTTTGGGAAAGTAATATCCCAAGTCAATAAAAGGTCAGTGACAGTGCAGATTCTTCCACATCTTCAGGAAACAAAAAGTCCCCTGGAGAAGAGAAACCAGGTTCCCTGGTGACATTCAGCAGAAATTTCCAGCTGTTAGAAGAACTTGGATCTCCGGGGCCACTCAAACTTCAACTTAAGAATGCAACAAAGTGGGGATGAAACAATTCCCAGGAGGGAGGACGTAGAATAAAAATGGAAGCAAGGCTACCCTACAGCACCAATCTGTAAACCTGCTTAAATTGGCAAGAAAAAGAAAAAGAAAGAGGAAGTACTGCACACGCCTGAAATCACAATGCTACATGGAATAGACCTCTGCTGTTTTCGATGATCCAGCATTCCTCCTGATTTTCCTTTGGGAGAATCATTTTGCACCTACTCTCAGTTCACATGATTGGAGAAGGGGCCTTCCAGGTGCAGGCATAAAACTGAACTGAATAACCCATTCTCTGACCTCATCTTTCCTGTTGGAGTTGGTCCAAGGACTTTTGTTGAAACCACTGGAAGAGAGTGGCTTTCTTCACAGCGGGTTAATAAGATGGATGGAGGTAGTCAGGTTGGCAAGTGGCTAGGCAACTGTCCTTATCACCATACAAAGGAAATCTTCCAGAGAACAAAGGAATTACAGAAGGAAGTGGATGTGAAAGATAGTCAGAGATTCCCAACAATAGACGATTCTGTAAATCCAGCCATCAATGAAGCTCAGTATCCCCACCATTTGACCCAATAACTCCTCCTGTTGACTGAAGTTCCTTTGATACGCATTCTTATCACTTCCAACTGATAATCCATCCCACATGAGTATAAATGTGAAGCAATCATTCTAAATACATCCACCTTACCAAATGGACCATGTCTTGCTCACCAGTGAGACCCCAGCACTTAGGACAAGAGCTGATGTGAGAAGACTTCAAATTATTGTTCAATAATTTTTTAAATGATTACTTGTTAACTCATGAATTATCTTCCATATTCACCTCTTTTAAAAATGAAAGAAAAACAAAACAGGTTTGTCCTTTCTGTCTAAATCCTAGCAAGATCAAACACTGGGGAAAAAAAAAACACTCTCCCACATATATCGGACCCTAGAAAAATTATTACTTCCAAATAGTATTTAGTTTTTGGCAGCTATTTATGAACAGGTAATCTACATAATAGATAAACCTATTTAATTATCTATTTTTTCTCCCACAAACAGGAAGACCAGTGTCAAAATATTGAGCAACTCTTCTAAAAACAAGGCACGCAATCCCAAATTCCTGGTTTTCAGAAAATGTTAACTGGACAAGCAAAAGCAAGGAGCCAACTTATTGGGGAGAATTAGAGGCCTAGTAAAAAGAAAAGCCCCAACTTTCTATCCCCAACAGACACTTGGGGAACGGATAAAATTAAACATTTTTCAAAGACTCTCCATTGCCTATTACCACAAGAAGGTCAAAATATTTCTGTCTTTTAATTTAACTTTATTATCTTGTTTTTCTTTTTGAAATTTTAATTTAGGGCAATATTTCCAAGGGATGCTATTTTTTTAAAATACCTTCTTTCCTTCAGCTAATATAAAACAAATAGTTACTCACGGAAATTACTTTTTACTATTGGTTCTAAAGCTACAATTTGCAGCAAATTAAAGGACTCTTCCCTTCTACAGAAACATTCAGACAACTATATATTGAGAGGGAGGTTTATGTGTACCTGGAGCCTTTGGGTGATGTTCTCATTGGCCATATGATGTGGTACTCCCATCAGCCTGAAATTTAGTGACTCCTATCACAAAGCAAACCTCTCCAAAAACAGACACTTCAAAGAAGATGACTAATTGTGGATGCCAACTGGATGCTGAACTGCTGAATGGTTTCCATCTCATTTTCTAAAGAAAATGTAAAATTTCAGAGTAAAACTGCCACTTTTCTTTTTTCACAATGTAGTATTTGGTGGCGTTTAAATTCACAGCCTCCTATTCTTGGGATTTTTTTAAATTTTAAATTAACTTTCCTTCCTTCATTCCACATTTATCCATTTGTTTAGTCATTCATTCATTCATTTTTTGGAGACAGTATCTTGTGCTGCAGCCCAGGCTGGAATGCAGAGGCACGATTACAGTTCACTGTAGCCTTGAACTCCTGGGCTCAAGCAATCCTCTTGTCTCAGCCTCCCAAATAGTTAGGATTATAACCATGTGCCACCTTGCCCAGCTAATTTTTTTTTTTTAAGTTTTTTTTATAAATGGGATCTCACTATGTTGCCCAGACTTGTATCATACTCCTGGCCTCAGTGATCCCCCCACCTTGACCCCTCAGATCATTAAATATTTACTAAATGCCTTTCATGTATCAGATAGTGAGCCAATGCTCAGAACATAATCATGAACAAAAATCCAGACAGCCCCAGTTTTTACAGAATATCCAGATTAGTGGGGAAAAGAGGTATGATTCAAACCAGCACATAAGTTTCTTAATACAATAAAAGGTGTATGGCTCTTCAAATACAAGTAACAGAGGAATGAAACAGAGCTCGGGAAGTCAGGAGAGGCAGTTAAAGGAGTGAAAATGTGAGTTGAGAGCTAGGTAATAAATAGGCCTAGAAGAAGTATGGGTTTGCTTGCTTGTTTGTTTGTTTGTTTGGAGATGGTGTTTCACTCTTGTTGCCCAGGCTGGAGTACAATGGCACAATCTCGGCTTTACCACAACGTCCGCCTCCTGGGTTCAAGCAATTCTCCTGCCTCAGCCTCCTGAGTAGCTGGGATTACAGGTGTGAGCCACCACACCAGGCCTGAAGTGTGTTTTGTTAGAATAAGAGAAAGAAAGAAGTGGGATAGGGGCAGAAAAAATGTTGGGAAAAAGGAAAGAACAGCAGGAACAGAGACCCTGTCATGGAAAAAAGCTTAGTACATGTAAGGAACTAAAAGGCAGCCAGAGTGCCTGGATCCTGAAACAAGGTTGCTGTGAGATAGGCTGAGGGTCTTCCAAGCAGGACTGTGCAGGCTGTTGCAGGATGGAGGTCTTCTATCCACTAGTAATAGAAATGATCCAGTTTACTCCATTAAAGAAATAAAACTGCATATATTCAGCACATTTTCTCTGTACCTAACATTTGAGTAGAAGTGATAGAAAGATTGCTACCACATATTCTGCTTGCTTCACCTACAACTTACTGTATGATATGGGTAACGAATAAAACACTACCTCTATACTGCATATATATAACATTTTTTATTTGATCGTGGTATCTGAAAAGCAATTATAAATCATGATTACAGCAGCTGAAATTTGCTGAAGACTTACAATGAGCACGGCATTGGACCAACTACTCTCTGTCCATTTCCACACTGAAATCAGCTACAACCTTAAATATACTGTCCCATCCAAAGCTAGCTAGCTTCTCAGGTTGGAAGATCATGATGGTTACGCAACAGGGACCCACCATCCCCAGACTGGTATCTTAGGGTCCAGATTCCATCCACCAGGCACACCCGGGAAGAAGGCAACCTCCCTTGTCCTTCTGTTGACCAGTGAATCTCAAGTATCTCTAATGATGCCTGTGGTAGTGCAGTTTTCTGAATCAGCCATCCCAGTACGAATTAGACTGGGTAAAGTGAATGTTCATTCATGGATGCAGCTTTCCATTTTTTAGTGGCTTATAACCAAGGCACACTGCTCTTAAGAGTTTATTTCTGACAAAAAAAAAAAAGTATGAACAGCCACCATCCTTAAACGTACAACCTGTTCTCTGCAACAGCTTGTCTTTAAATCCAGGATGCAGGATGAGAAATGGGTTTCCCTGCCAGGTCCTGAGAGGTCTGCAGGAAGGTGAGGCCCAGGCAGGAGTGGAGATCAATGAAACATGAAATGGTGGATGTCTCTGGGCCTGCAGAACTTTGGAGAATTCCTCACGCTGTCCACTCAACTGGTCCCAGTTCTCAGTGGGCTCTGTAGGGTCAGGAGGAGCCCTTTCTCTGGGTTTTCCCTCTTTCTCCCTCGCAGAGAAAATCGAGAAAAGGACATCAAATTCAGTGCAGTCACTGTGAGTGCTAAAATATTTTCAGGATCAATGGTAATGCTAAACTATCTCCATGTTTCTAATATACATATTTTTTTCAGATGGAGTCTCGCTCTGTCACTAGACTTGAGTGCAGTGGTGCAATCTCGGTTCACTGCAACCTCTGCCTTCCCGATTCAAGTGATTCTCCTGCCTCAGCCTCCCGAGTAGCTGGGACTACAGGAGTGTGCCACCACACCCAGCTAATTTTTGTATTTTCAGTAGAGACAGAGTTTCACCATGTTGGCCAGGATGGTCTCCATCTCTTGACCTCCTGATCCACCCACCTCGGCCTCCCAAAGTGCTGGGATTACAGGCGTGAGCCACTGCAGTTAAGAGTGGAGTGCTTTTTTAAAAAAAATCTCATGACTATACCACAAAAATACAGTGTCCTTGGGTAAGGGACCCACCCAAGTCCCTTGGCCTTTTACTTTCCAGGTATCTTTTTCCCTTTGATAGTACTCTTGTGTCTGCAAAAACCGCTCTGTCTTGGTATGCTCCTAGACTGTCAGATTTGGATTGTTTTGTTTTATATTTTGTTTATGTTTATATGCATCTTATATTTCCCTGAAAGCTAATTAACATTGTTGGCCTTTCTAACTGGAAAAAAAAGTCTATTATTTTTATCCTAGTGTTACAAAACAGAAGTTCAGAAAGAAAACATAATGTGGCCAAAATCACATGGCTAATGAGAAGTCAAGTTGGAACACGATTATAAATCAATTTGCTTTCAAGGTCCATGCCTTTTTTTTTTTTTTTTTTTCAAACTGAGATAAATTTCACATAATATAAAACTAACCATTTAAAATAAACATCTCAGTGGCATTAATATCAATTCAAAATATTGTACAACTATCACGTCTACCTAGTTCTAAAGCATTTTCATCATCCCAAAATAAAACACCATGCCTACTCAGCAGTTAATTCTCATTTTCTTTTCTCCCCAGCCCCTAGAAACCACCAACGTGCTTTCTGTCTCTATAGATTTACTTATTCTGGATATCTCATATAAATGTAATCATACATTTGAATCACTCCAGCAGTTAACAGAGCACCTGGCACGTAGTGAACTTCAAAAAATATAGGTTGACTGTGTGAATGAAAGGATAGGGCTGGATAGTGATTAAACCACCATAAAATCCTGTGCTATTGTTCTAACATCTACTGCGTGCTCTCCACAAATGCTCCTTCAAATTTTATCTTCTGTGACAATGACACTATGTCAACCTATCCATAGAGCCCAGCAGTGTTAATGCCGCATGTTAATAAAACCCTCCTCTTTTCCTACAGAGCTGGATTTTTATTAAAATGAAGCTTTAGAATCTAGATAACCAGGGCACAGTACACTGAATGTCTACTCCTAATACGTTTGCACAAAGCTAAACTACACATATTGCTACCTAAAATATAAAACTAATGTGAGTGCCTACAGAGGAAAATGTGGAATGCTGAATAGGGTGAGCCCCCTGCTATTAGCCTGGAAATGACGACTCTGTGGTGAATCTGTCCTACAGGGCATCTCAGGGTCTGAGATAATAGCATAATTATATATGCTAACTCTTCCTAGTTATAATATCTTAGAAGATGAAAGATGTAGGATAGGAGGGAAGAAAAGTTAAGCCAAACAAAAAGAAAAGACTAAATTAGTTTTACTCAATATAATGACTCTTTGGGAAGTCTAAATGGCAATACTAGCAATGTTACAATGCATACTTCAAGAAAGGAGAGGTAAGATAGAAGATGAAAACTGTGCACATTTAAAAACATATTCTACGTAGGACAATAAAATGAGCAATGCACAGTTTTTCAGAAGGGCAACAAGGAGAACACCTCTACCTCCTCTAAAAATTAGGATATCACCAACAAATCTTTCACCAAGTTAGAAGTTGAAGCATTTTAGAACTCAGTGCCATTAACAACAGCATACTTGATATAAGCAGAAGACAGTGGGATTCATTAATGTTAACTACCCTAGTACAACCCAGAGAAACCATGACTCAGTTTGAAGTAGCACATTCCAATAGAACTTCCTGTGATAACAGAACTGTTCTATATCTGTTCTGTCCAATATGCTGGCCACTAACCACATATATTTATTGAGCATTTGAAATGGGGCTAATGTAACTGAAAGATGAGTTTTAAATGTCATTGAGTTAATTAAACTCAAAGTCAAATTTAAATAGCCACATGTGGCCGGCCATGGTGGCTCATGCCTGTAATGTCAGCACTTTGGGAGGCTGAGGCAGGTGGAGGCAGGTGGATCACCTGAGTCAGGAGTTCGAAACCAGCCCAGCCAACATGGCAAAACCCCATCTCTACTAAAAATACAAAAATTAGCTGGGCATGTTGGTGTGTGCCTGTAATCCCAGCTACTCAGGGGGCTGAGGCAGGTGAGGTGCTTAAACCCAGGAGGCAGAGGTTTCAGTGAGCTGAGATCGTACCACTGCACTCCAGCCTGAGTAAGAGAGTGAGACTCTGCCTCAACACAACAATAACAACAACAATAAAAGCCACGTGCTAGTAGCTACTATATTAGAGCAACTCTATCAGATATTAATTAGTAAAGAATACAGAAATACTCTCAAGCATAGTTTACCTGCATTTCATAAAGGCAATCAAAATAGCTTTAAGCATGTGTAGTATAGGCATACTTCTCAAACTTTAAGGTTGTGTGATATATAAACAAACACCTGGCAACTGCCATATGGAAATGGACAAACACCTAGGTAGATGAGGTAGAGATGGAAAAAAGTGGAAAAACACAAGTCAGGTAAGTAAGAAAGCTCATCCAGGGCTGAAATGTCCCAAAGACTTGGAGAGTCAGGCTTCCCTAGGAGCTTTCCATCTTATAAAGCTGAGTATTGGCAAATGATACCAGAGAGATTTAGCACAAGGAGGAAGCTGGTTTAATTAAAAGAGCTGCCTTAATCATGAGCCACTGGAAGTCCTGCTATAGCCTTTGGCTACCAAGCCATAAAATCAGTTGCTTGGAAATAGGAACCCCTTTTGGCTACTTAATGTTTTCTCCAATTCCTCTAACTCAGAGAAAAGGATCATGGAAAGTAACCAAGGAGGGCAAAGCAAGGAGATAGGCCGGAAATCCAAAGAGGAAGACCAGAAACAGGAAGAAAAAATACCACATAAAATTGTGGGAGGAAAAAAAAAACGCTCATAGGGAGATGGGATGCTCCCAGGGTGAAAATGATGAAAAATATGTGGGAAAAGAGCATGCCCAAGCAGTTAGCAAAGACCTTTGTGAATTTATGTACAAAGCCACAAATTACACACACGCCTCCCAGGAATGACAAATGCTGCCCATAAAAATAAATACCTGCCGTTAAAATAAACAATAAGGAGGGGAAGGAGAGTGAGGGTCAGGGAAATAATACAATAAGCCAAGGTTAAAAAAACAAAGCTAGAAGAAGTTGAACTTGACCTAGAATTTGATAGTCAGTTACTTAATCCAGAAAAAAATGAAACTGCCAGGCAAAAGTACTAGCACAACTGGCTACGAAAAAAACCAAAGGCATTCACACAGGTATTGGTAACTCGTCTTATGATCAATTTCTCCCTAACACTGAAGTTCCCAATTAAAAATAAAAAACAAGTGAGGTAAAAGGAATGCTTCTAACTGTAGTCCCTCTGCATAGAAGTAGGTCAAAATAGAAGAGGCTTACTGGGATTGGGAAATGGACAAATTCCATTTTGTAACACACCATGGAGAAAGGTGTTTATTCAAAGTGCCAGCTTTAGCACCATTGTTTTGCACTCTGAGATTAGTGATTTTTGAATCACCTCCTATGGTATTACTTTTACTGTGCATTTAGCAATGTGAGTTGAGATATAATTATGCCAAACCAAGTGATAAACTCATCTATCTTTCGGGTTCAGCTAAAGAGTTCTCACTCCATCAAGACTTCTTTTTTTCTGAAAAGGATTCCCACTAAAATACTGTCATTTCCTTTGCTTTGTCACAATCACATTTTGATATAGGTTGGACTGGGTCAGTGCTGTGAATCTGAGAGGAGATAACGTACTTCAAGTCCCAAAGCATTGTGAGTTGCTGGTATGCCACATAGGATTACAATCACAAAAGAAAGTTAATAGTGGGACTCAATGCTGAGAGTCCTAGCTATGGGAAAGGGAGACAAGATTGGTTTCATACCTGGCGGCACCAGAATTTAATGTTAATGTGAAGTGTCCCGATTAGCTGTTATATAAAACACTGAAAGAAGAAATTTCTGTCCAGGAGGTTTTTCAGGAGAACTGAGGAGGATACCTGGCTAATCAGTGCCAGAGAGCCAAGTCAGCTTCCCAATCCCCATAGGCTTCTTCATTGCATACCACCTATGGCCAAACCCCATCTTTCTATTTCAGAACTGTTAACTTCCCAAATGGGTTAGCAAGGGAAAACTATCATTATAATAAAGAAGCACAGATAAGACAGACACAATGGCTCACACCTGTAATCCCAGCACTTTGGGAGGCTGAGGTGGGTGGATCACTTGAGGTCAGGGGTTCGAGACCAGCCTGGCCAACATGGTGAAACCCTGTCTGTAATAAAAAATACAAAAATTAGCTGGGTGTTTTGGCGCACACCTGTAGTCCTAGCTACTCAGGAGACTGAGGCAGCAGAATAACTTGAACCAGGGAGGCAGAGGTTGCACTGAGCCGAGATCATACCACTGCACTCCAACCTGGACGATAAAGCAGGACTCTGTTGGGGGTGAAAAAAAAAAAGAAAAGAAAGAAAGAAAAAGCACAGATATATCAAGTCAGATTCACTTCATCAACTCTAAGATTTAAATAATACTAACACTTTACTCACTATTTAAACTCCGGTTTTTTTTTTTCTTTTGGTCCAATATCTCTTCCTCAGCAATCTGCTCCCATGTGGTATACATTGAAGAAAGACTTTCACAGATCAAATAAGGTAGGGAAATTCTGAAAACTAAACTATTTTCCTAGATATATACCATGGTATGAGCACATTAAAGACCGACCCTGAGAAGTTCTGTAGTAAAGAAATCTGATTTTGCCCTCTGTATTCTCCTAAAGTGTTTTAGCTTGGGGACCATTTTCCCTTTGTTCTTTATATAAAATACTTATTATCATTTCATATTCAGAGCCCTATAAAATATGCGTCAAGAAATACTGAGGGGCCCCTTAGTTACACTATAAGACTCTTAACAGACAGTAGGGTTTGTAAAAAGATAGTAAAAGAGATTAAAGATTCCTCAGAATTAGCTTTCCAGGGGCAGCAAAAGAAGCGAGACAAGAATGGTATTTATTGCTATCTACCACGTGGCAGCAATTCCAACAGGAGCATTTCAATCTCAGTAAATCACCGCAACAATTCTCTAGTAAGTATCATTATTCTCTTTTATGCAGAACAGCAAACCAAAGTTCATAGATGTCACACAGCCCACTCACGGTCCCAGAGTTAAGAGACGGCAGGGCAGGGATTTGAAAGGCCTGTGCCCTTTCCCCTACACCACAGTGGTGTCATCTTTTCACACTATGCATACTTCTACAAAGCAAAACCATTTTGAAATATCTGTCCTGTGTGACATCACAATATTGTTAATGGTTTCCTTCTGTTTCCAATTGTCTGCTTAGTATAATGAAATGAAACCATTAAAATGGAAATGGAACTTGTTCTGTGACCTTCTCTTTGTGAGAATATGCCAAAGTAAATCAACACGGGATTTTTGGAGGACATGCCATTTTTTTAAAGAACGGGGTCTTTCTGCCAAGACAGAAAAACTCACAAGAAATTCAACTACCTAGCTACAGAACCTCAAATATCAGGTTACAATACATGTTTCTGTAGGTTGTAAGTATAAAAAAAAAAAAAAAAAAAAAGCTCCTTTAGGTCACGAAAACAGGCATCTGGCCCAAGCTGGAAACCTGGTCTAGAGCATTAAGGAAAAACTAGGCCATCTTTCGTTTCCTCCTGGCCTCTCTAAATGGGTTCTCTTTGTTTTGCATGCTACATGAAAGGAAACAGCTACCATTAATTCTCCAGTATGATGCTCTCTCCTCATATATGAGGTCAAATAGATTCAAGATGGAATCTGAATGACCATTCTAAATTCTCTGAGGAATTAGAGCCCAACCTTGGATGCAGACCTCCATAGGGACTATATGTAATATATTTATGTAATGTAAATATGGCCAATGGAAATTGCACAACTGTAACCACATGAACTGGGACAAGCAGCCTCTGGACAGCACAGAGGACCGTGGTGTTTAGGCCACCAAAACAGTTTATACAAAGACTTGACAAACAGCACACAAGCTCTTCGATGGAAAATTTATGAGATAATGCTGAAGTGATTTTTAACTAGGAAGATCACGGGCAGCAAAGTGAGTCAAGTTTTAAGTGAAAAGTAGAAAAAATATACCACGCTGTTGCAACAAAAATAACCCAACTTGTGCTTATGCTGAAGTTATAAAAAGGAGAAAGAGAAAAACTTCACACCTGCAACAGCATCATTAAAACATGACAGGATGGTTTGGGTTTGTCAGAATTAAGGGCCACCTGCTGTTCCACACTTCACCCTCATCCCAATCCCAGTTCCTGAAAGAAATGAAAAGAAAGCTGAAGGAATTTTCACGGAGACAAAATCGAGCAGAGACTGGATCTGCCAAAGACTGTTTTTCTAGTCTTCAAGAAATATCCTGAAGTACTGTTTCTAACAGCTTCATTTTAAAAAATATTTTACCTCTTTGTCTTAGGCATTGAGAATATAAAATGTACATTTTATATTTTAATTCTCTGTTAGAAAAACAGGGCATATGTTGTAAAAAATGTATAGAGGTCTTCATTTATAATTTGACGTTGACGCTTTTTCACAGATAAGCATTTATCTTTCAGAATCTAAATAAAATACCATATTTAAATTTTGGAATTTTAATCTGTATCTGGAAAAACCAAACAGAATTTTCACCATCTCTAAATTACTGGATTGCAAGATTAAAGAATCAAGTACTTTGATCTTATTTAACTTGTATGGCATTCATAAAATTTAAAACACTGCACATATTTTAAACAAACTAAGCATTTACTTGTATTTGATAATCTGGATAGTTTAAAAATTTTCTATTTCAAAATGAAGTTGAGTAGGAAAAATTATAGTCTTTTTAAAGTACCATGAGTTAAACTGCCACATTGATGTTACCGTTTACCAACCAGCTATGAGAAGCAACAAAATAAAGTTGCATCAGGAAAATTAATATTACTCTCTATAATCATTACACAGATTACAAATTTTTTTATTTTTTTATTTTTATTTTTTTGAAACCGAGTCTTGCTCTGTCACCAGGCTGGAGTGCAGTGGTGCGATCTTGGCTCACTGCAACCTCTACCTCCTGGGTTCAAGAGATTCTCTTGCTTTAGCCTCCTGAGTAGCTGGGATTACAGGTGCCCGCCACCACGCCTGGCTAGTTTTTGTGTTTTTAGTAGATATGGGGTTCCACCATGTTGGCCAGGCTGCTCTCGAACTCCTGACCTCAAGTGATCTGCCCACCTCGGTCTCCCAAAGTTCTGGGATTAAAGGTGTGAGGCACCGTGCCTGACCCCAGATTATAGATTATTATCCTCATTTTACAGATGGCAACACCTAGGTTCAAAAAGGTAAAGGAACTTCCCAAGGATATATAGCTATAGGCTAGGATTCATGCCCAGTCTGACGTCAGAACTACCCTCTATTACCACTGTCATCAATAGAAGACCAGAGTAGAGTTCAGGTTGTTAAGAAAGACATGTTTAATAAGCACAAAGCCTCTTGGTAATAATTAAAACTAAAATTCAAAATCTTCATACAGATTTGTGATCTGGTCTCACAAACACAAGGTGAAAAGCTCAATGCATTTCTTTGGCATTTATTGACTTTAGTTTTCATTTCCACAGCTCTTTATAGCCTTCAAGATATTGTCACATTATTTCATTCTGACAGTTATATCCTTCATATTTTAGCATTTATTAACTCGTTACATGTCTGACTCCAAAAGAACTGGAGGTACACCCTCCTATATGTATCTCTACCTGTGATACATCATAGCAACCACCTTATACATGCAGCTATAAAAAAAAAAAATCCGAAATATGTGACAGTATAGATAAATGGGATCACAAAATCCCCGATGGGGACTTTTAATTATATGCTAAGTAAGAGGCAGGTTATTCTGGATTTTCTGAAAAAGGGGCAGAGAGTTTTCAGAACCATATAAGGTAACTTCTAGGCTGTTGCCATGGCACTTGTAAACTGTCCTGGTGCCAATGGGAGTGTCTTTATGCTAATGAGCAATGAAGGCAACTAGAGGTTGCTTTCCTCCCCACCTGGTAGTTTTGGCTGGCTTCTTCACTGCATCCTGAAAACAGGATTGACTGAATTTTGCTTCTATTAGTGGGGCCGAGACCTGAAAACAAGTCCTATAGGCCTCCTACCTCAACAAGGCAGCATCAACTGTTCTCACAATAAACCAAACGTCAATGATTCCATGATTTGGTGAGAGCAGTGCCTATTAGCATCTTTAGTACCACAAGGCATGGCAGCAGATGCTCTCCTTCATATTATGTTGCATCTACTCACTAGGAAAAGTCTTGGTTAGTTTCCTTTCATTTTAAAAATCTGCTCAGAGGCCCAGTGGGCACAGTGGCTGACACCTATAATCCTAGCACTTTGGGAGGCTGAGACAGGCAGATAGCTTGAGCCCCAGTGTTTGAGAACAGCCTGGGCAACATGGCAAGTTCCTGTCTCTACAAGAAAATATAACAAAAAGTCAGGCACAATAGCATGCACCTGTAGTCCCAGCTACTTGGGAGGCTGAGGTAGGAGGATCACTTGAACCTGGGAGCTTGAGGTTGCAGTGAGCTATGACGGCACCACTGCACTGCAGCCTGGGTGACAGAGCGAGACCCTGTCTCAATAAGTCAATCAATCAATACTTGCTCAAATGAGTTATTAATTCCTCCTTTTATTTTCTATAAATGCTGCCAGTTGGGGGCAGTGTGTAAAAAGTAGAAAAACAAAGTCAAAAAAGAATGGAGGGTTCCACTCCTTTAAAAGAGATTCTGTTCATGACAACTCCCCCTCTGCCCATTTCCTGAAAGAAAAAAAAGGATGTGTAGTTCTTTTCCTCTGACATCCTCTGAATAAGTATCACTTTCAATTCAAACAGGTAAAATATCTCGAAAAAGTGGTCAGAGGAGCTGGACAGGCGCGGTGGCTCACACCTGCAATCCCAGCACTTTGGGAGGCCGAGGCGTGCAGATCACTTGAGGTCAGGAGTTTGAGAACATCCTGGCTAACATGGTGAAAACCTGTATCTACTAAAAATACAAAAATTCGCTGGGTGTGATGGTGCATGCCTGTAATCCCAGCTACTCGAGAGGCTTAGGCAGGAGAATCACTTGAACCCAGGAGGCAGAGGTTGCAGTGAGCCGAGATCACACCAGTGCACTCCAGTCTGGGCAACAGAGTGAGCCTCTGTCTCAAACAAATAAACAAACAAACAAACAAATAAAAGTGGTATGATGTAGGATTGTTTTGGAAGTGTTTTGTTCACTTTGAAGTCAACACCATGACCAACAAGTTTGACTGACAGTGTCCTTCAATCAGATACACTTAGAAACTCCACAGACTTGACCAGAGGTTCCACAGACATTCTGGGGACTTCACAAAATCACACTGAAGGCTCAAGTGTGCCATGTCACACTCTTTTCAAAACTTGACACTGCCAAGTCAATCAAGGCAACTGATTAAGTGATGCTGACACCCTCTTGCCTCCCCAGAATCCCTTTAAAACCAACACCAGCTTTGTCCAATCTCTATTAGGGCCAGTAACTTTTACTCAGAAAAATCTTTCCTTCTGTGGCCCAGACCCTGATGACAGTCAGCAGTGTTACGTTTTCTTTTACTTTTTTATTTTAGACTAGTTTTAAATCTACAGAAAAATTATAAAGAGTTCAGAGTTCTCATACATGCCACACCTAGTTTCCACTATTATCAGCAACTTCCATGTATGGTAGAGTTGTTACAATCATTGAACTAGCATTCATAAATTATTATTTATATTTATTTATTTTTCATGGTTTTTTTTTTTTTTTTTTTTTTTTTTTAGAGTCAGGGTCTTTGTCACCTAAGCCGGAGTACAGTGATGTGATCAGAGCTCACTGCAGCCTCAAACTGCTGGGCTCCAAGTGATCCTCCTGCCTCAGCCTCCCGAGTAGCTGGGACTACCAGGCATTACCACACCTAATTTGTTTTTTATTTCTTGGTAGAGACCGACTCTTACTACTATGCTGCCCAGGCTGGTCTCAAATTCCTGATGTGAGTTACCACACCTGGCCTCTGAGACATTACTATTAACAAAAGCCAGGCCGGGTATGATGGCTCACGCTTGTAATCCCAGTACTTTGGGAGGCCAAGGTAGGCGGATCACGAGGTCAGGAGATTGAGACCATCCTGGCTAACATGGTAAAACCCCATCTCTACTAAAAATACAAAAACTTAGCTGGGCGTGGTGGTGGGGGCCTGTAGTCCCAGCTACTTGGGAGGCTGAGGCAGGAGAATGGCGTGAACCCAGGAGGCGGAGCTTGCAGTGAGCCGAGATCATGCCACTGCCCTCCAGCCTGGGCAACAGAGCGAGACTCCGTCTCAAACACACACACACACACACATACACAGCCTCTACTTTATTCCATTTCCTTAGTTTTCAACCTAATATCCTTTATCTATTCCAGGACCCCATCCAAGATACCATATTAACATAACTTACAATGTCTCTTAAGACTCTTCTTGGTTGTGACAGTCTATCAGAACCTTACTGTTTCTTATGAACTTAATAGCACTGAGGCAAGTATGTTGTTGAAGTCCCTTAATTAAGGTTTGTCTGATGTCTTTCTCATGATTGGACTATGTCTATGGTTTTTTTGGGAGGAATACCACAAAGATAAAGTGCCATACTCATCACATAACAGCAACATCCATATTATCAACATGACTTATCACCAATCACCAATGATGTTAACTTTGATCACTGATGGAAGTATTGTTTATTCAACTTTTCCATTCTGAAGTTACTCTTTTTTCCTCCTTTTTAAGCTGTACACTTTGGACAAGAAACCATGTGTGGCCGACACTGAAGATGTGAGAGGTAGGCTCCAGCTCCTTGCAGGATTTATGAGAACTACCTGGAATTCTGCTAAACAGATTTTTCAATTCTACCTCATATATTTGTTTATTCAATCATTATTTCTATCCCTATACATTCAAATCTTTTTTATGTTTTGGGTTATAATTCAATACTCTTTATTCTGCTGTTCAAAGCAACCCATCTTTGGTGCTTGGAAACTCCTTGAGTTGGCTCTCATGTCTGTTCAACACACTCCCATTACTGTGATTTATTTTGTTGTGTTTTCTGAGTACTCTCTTACTTCTTGGCACTACAACATGCTCCAGGCTCATCATGTATATTTCTTGCTGGAGTCCTAGAATTGGCCATTTCTCCAAAGAGCCTTGGTTTCTTTTATTGGGAAATGGAATTAGAAACCAAGATCTGGGTGTTAGGTGTATTTGTTGCTCCCAGGGTTTATTCTTAGAGCAGAAATGTACCCTGGGTTTTAGTAAATGCAGAATGTCAGGTATCCACCATTTACAGTATCAAATTGAATAGTTTCATGGTGCGGGGTAAAACAAAAATCGCATGTTTCACCTATTAAACCTCACCCCAGAACCTCTGGTAACAATGATTTGTTTACCATCTCCATGGTTTTGTCTTTACCAGAAAGTTATAAAGTTGCAGCATGCAGTAGATAGCCTTTTCAGACTACCTTCTTTCCTTAGCAATATGCATTTACTATTCATCCATGTTTTTATGTATAGTTCATTGTTTTATATTGCTGAGTAATGTTCCATTCTACAGATGTAACAGAGCTTGTTTATTCATTCACTTACTGAAGGACATTTTCTTTGTTTCCAGTTTGGGGAATTATGAATAAAGCTGTGACAAACATTCCAGTGCAGGGTTTTCTAAGTTCGTAAGTTTTCATATCAGTTGGGTAAATACCTATAGCTTGCTGGATTGTATGGTAAAACTATGTTTAACTTTGTAGGAAACTGCAAAAGTGTCTTCCAAAGTGCCTGTACTATTTTACATTCTCATAAGCAATGTATGAGAGTCCTTGTTGCTCTGCATCCTCCCTATTAATGGTATTGTCAGTTTTTGGTATGTAGTATTTGCTCTACCTCCTCCCTATTAATGGTATTGTCACATACCAATGACTGTGTGATAGTATCTTGTACTAATTTGCAACTCTCTACCAACATGTGATGTTGAACATCTTTTCTTATATACATTTTCCCTCTGCATATCTTTAGTGAGCTATGTATTCAGATCTTTTGGTCATTTTTAAAATCAGCTTGTTTGTTTTCTTACTGTTGAGTTGTAAGTGTTCTTTCTATATTATGGATACAAGTCCTTTATCAGATTTGTATTTTGTGTTCTCCCAGACTCTGGCTTGGCTTTGCTTTTTCTTCATAGTGTCTTTTGCATAGCTCAAGTTTTAATTTTAATTAAGTGTAACTTATGATTTTTTTCATGCATTATGTTTTCGGTGCTGTATATATCAACTAACACATTACCAAATATAAGATTCCATAGATTTTTTTCTAGATTTTGTACTTTTGCATTTCACATTTAGGTCTATTATTCATTTGAGGTTTTTTGTGACTTATGCAAGGTCTATGCTTAAGTTCATATTTTTACATTGGGTGTTCAACTGTTCTATCACTATTTGTTGAGAAGTTATCCTTTCTCCATTTAGTCATTTTTGTGCCCTTGTCAAAGGTGGACTGAATTTGTGTAAGTCACTCAACTGTTTTTCAAAAAGGCTCAGGAAGGTTTAACTTGAAACCAACAGCCACTTGACAGTGGCAGGTCAATGCCATCACTACTCTATGTAGGTCAAACGAAGAATGTTACATAGTCGTAATGGAGGTAGGCTATGTACAGAACACCCTGCATCTCCTAAATGGTTTATAACCACTGATTAATCCTCTGCGAGTATAGGCGGGCCTCATTAGCTCTGGTAACAAGAAAAGACAGTGTTAGATTGACAAAGCTAAGGTTGAGAAAGAGAGATTAGAGCAGAAGAGCTATAAAAAGGATGGAAAGTACCATGCCCACGAACTTTGTAGATGGATCATGTTTACAAGTCATGTAAATGGACTTGGACCATTTACACCTTTTGTCAGCACTGTTTTCTGATTTCAACATAGTACAACCCATTGAATGTTAGAACTCAGGGATCTTGACAGTTTCTTCTTTTTAATCATTATTACATCAATTGTTTTTTTTTTTTTTTTTTTTTTTTGCTTTTTTTTGTTTTTTAACAAATACCTATCATCTTTTCATTTTCTTCCTATGTTCTACACTCCCTCAAATTAGGAGGCATAAGATATTTAAATTCGAATGGGAGCTTTCTACTCTAGCTCCCAATGATGTGTATTTCTTATTACACTGTGTGATTATTTTGTATTTTACCAGTTCGTGCCCGTATAGTGTTGAGGCCTATTTTATCAGAACTGAAATAGCTCGTGATTAGAGTTTACCTAAAATATGCAAACCAAGACAAGGTCAAAGCAACCTTTCTTTCAGAGGGTCCTGTGGGGGATCAAATGGTATACATTGGGATTCATTTTCATTCTTCTTCTGCATGTTTACCCGTGATGGTCAGGGAACACAAAATACAAGCCTCTCAATGGAGTCAGCCTATAACATGTGAAACCCCGTAATGTCAAATTGGAATCAACACATCACAAGCCTGTCATTAAACTGGCTTCACAAAATAAAAGCGAGAAAAAAGACAAATGAAATTACCACAGATAATACAGAATTGAAGTGGATGAGGCTGAAGTTTAGAAGACAGGTTGTCTTCTGAGGACCGAAGTATAAATGCAGTTTTTAAATTAGGCCATGGAGAGAAACTCTTAGATTATTCCATTGCTGGTGCCCTCGGAAGCCTGCACAGCTTTCCTGTGAAATATGCAATGTAAAACAGGGAATGCAGAGTAGTTGATCCCATCTTTGTGTTAATCAGTCTTCAATCTAGAGAGTGCGTGATCACTTACGAAAATGGCATTCTGCTGAATCACCAGCCCTGCCTATTACATTCACCCTGCTCATGTATAAAGCCAGAACAACTGAACAACAAGCAGCAAATAAATTTCAATAATCAGATTTATTGTCCTATTTCAATACAAATCACAGTCTATTAAGAATAATGCACTCTAGCCCAGGTTCTGACAGTCAAAAATGCTGATTTAAGAAGAGAATTGTGTTCCTAATTTAATTCATTCATTTGCATCTCTCTCTTCTAAGTATGATATAATTCAGGCTTACTGATCATAGCTGGTAATCACTCCTCTGTTTTCTGGCTAAAAATGTGCTTTTAAAAAATTACAATTCTACCTATTTATGTGAGGATTTTTATATATTATGGTTCGAGGATGAATGGTTATTAGATGACAATAATGAAAGACAAGGTTTATCCAAGTGACCTCTGAAATTATCCCCTACATTTTCAAAATGATGCACCTGTACTACAAGGAGCATCATAGAATCCAAGCACATTTTCCATAACTAGTGATATGACTTGGACCATTTACACCTTTTGTCAGCACTGTTTTCTGATTTCAACATAGTACAACCCATTGAATGTTAGAACTCAGGGATCTTGACAGTTTCTTCTTTTTAATCATTATTACATCAAAGGCAAACAGAATTCAGTTCCTTCAAAATTAGACATTTTTACCTTATGTCCTAGCTTTCTGTTATTCCACCTCACTTTTGTACTTGGTAAAATAAACAGATCACACTGTAGATGCCGACATGCTTCTATCATATATTACGATATTCTGGGTGTATTTTTTAGTTGAAAAGGTGACCGTTTTTTGTAAAATTAGACACAACCAGGAGTTTAAATTGGATTCAATGTGTGTATGTTTTCTTCTGAATGATTCCTTTTTCTCTGGGCCCTGCCTCAAACAAGAAACCCTTAAAGAGTAGTGAAAGCTATGGACACAGATTTTGTGAAGTTTCATATGAGTTAAGGAGTGCCTTCATTTCATCCTTCAAATTGTGACAGCGACTATTTTTATAAAGAAATTAATTCAGCACTTCCAAACATCTTCACATTGCATCATAATATGTATCACACCACGATGACAAACATTGAATCTATTTCTAGTAAAGACAAACATGCACAATTTCCATCTCAAGTGAAATCTTGAGCAGGGATGGAAACTTCTCAGAGAAAGAAATAATAATAAACCACCTTGTATTCTTAAGAATGCAGAATTTCAAAATGAGACATTTCTGAGCTACCTCTCACAAAGCAATTTTTTTTTTTTTTTTTTTTTTAGCTGCAGGGCACCCCAGTAGAAGTTAAAAATAGATTACACTTCTATTCATTTAAAAGAAGGACACTAATGTGAGCACTGTAGCTTTCTGCATTTCAGTAAAAATCAGAAATGATCTGCAGCCCAGTGAATAAAGTTGATTCACTTAGAGAACACCAGCATTTCTCTCCTAACCTAGCTTTTGAAAGCCAGCCTGAAACAGCCCTTGCCTACAAAATTGCAGAGGAATTACTCTCAATTACAGGCTTCTGTCTGTTAAAAAGTAGAGCTGGTGATCAGTCTGACCTTTTTTCTCTGACAAGTCAAAGAAATGAAAGGAAAAAAAAATCTGACAGGTGTTCAATTTAGAAGCTGGGGGTGGGGGAAAGAGGAAAAAGAAAAGAAAAGCTTGTATTATCTAACTAGATCTCAGGATTTTTTTTTTTTTTTGTATTATTCGTCTTATTTTAAAAGTTCCTTTTCAGTGAATAAATTGCATGTGGCAATGTAATTTTGCTTAAAGTCACTCACTTAATGTTTTAATTTGGGTATCATTTATGGAAATCTTCCCACAATCAATCATTCAGTCTTTTAGTTTCATACTTTAGGGCAATTCTGCTGAATGCTACAACTTTGCCCTACTCTGCTCTTCCTTCCTTCTTATAAGTAGATTACAAATGACCACAGAAGAATGACTTTTCTGGTTCCCTGCATTTGCTATATTTTTTGCAAGACATGGCTTGTAAACACCAGCCTCCACATTTTATCTGACAATGCGATCATTACAGAATTCACTAGAATTTGGTTGGCACTGGTATTATTTGAATGTGAATGTTTCAGAAATGACATGAATCGTTTTTCAGCTCTCTAACATTTACCCATGTTTTTTCATTTCAAAAGAGTAACTACTTTGCTCAGGACTGAAAAAGTTGTTCTGATGAAAGTTAAATTCTAAAACATTCTGTATTCTTCGGAGTTGGTTGGTTAGGTTCTTGATAATCCAGCACTTGTTCAGCAAAACTACTAATTAGAGGTGAAAGCCATGTATGCATTGAACAGTTAGCTCTTCAAGCTTCAAAGAGAGAAGAAGGACCAAAGGATGCTCTTACCCTTAGGAACCCATCTGACCTGCATTTAGGCCAGTTAATGATGACTTCCATTCAGCTTTGAAACATATGTCTTTTAAGTCAGCTACTTTTCAGAAGGGAAAAAGTATTTTGAGAATTAATCATTCTCAAACGTCATACAGAAGCCAACCAGTTAAAATACCACAATCCTAAACAGACCTGCAAACAACATTTGGAAAGTTGAATTGTGATTGACTGATGACATCACAGACCAAAATAACATCCCACATTCACTTCTTGCTCTGCTATTTTTGTTTCCTTCAGAACAGTCAGAACTGCTTTTCTGAGATGGCTGAGACAGTTTTCTCAGAAGTGACACAGTGAAATAGCTAATGGCCAGAGAGTGGGAGTGAGATTAGACCAGAAAAAAAAGAAAAAAACTAAAAGAAAAAAGGTGGAAAAGGACAAACGTCATGTACACATACCCCTAAAAGGTGGCCAAAAGATAGTGATAGTAAAAATACTGAGGGAGGGCAGGACGTGGTGGCTCTCACCTGTAATCCCAGCACTTTGGGAGGCCAAGGCAGGCAGATCATCTGAGGTCAGGAGTTTAAGACCAGCCCGGCCAACAAGGTGAAACCCTGTCTCTACTAAAAATACAAAAATTAGCTGGGCATGGTAGTGCACACCTGTAGTCCCAACTACTTGGGGAACTGAGGGAGGAGAATTGCTTAAATCCAGAAGGTGAAGGTTGCAGTGAGCTGAGACTGCACCATTGCACTCCAGCCTGGGCAACAAAGTGAGACTCCATCTCAAAAAAACTAAGGGAGATTTTGAAGTTATGTCTTTTCCCTGTGACTGGGAGGCCCTGGGAAGCTAAAAATATTTCATTGAACATCTGCTTTTCTTCCAGGAGGTAGAGTATTCCTGATACTTCCTTCTAATTTAAGTGAGGTGGTATCCCACAACAACAACAGCAACAACAAACGGTTCCTTCCTCTAAAGAGTCAGCCAGCAATGATCAAGAAAACAGCACAGTGGTATACACTATACAGCTTTGGTACCAATGCCAACAACCCAAGTGATAAAAATTAAGAACAGAATTTATACCCAAATAATGCTTAAACATCATGTTTTATTAAAAGCTATAGCAAAAGGGATGCATTTGAAATAAAAATAGCAATATTTTCTGCTTTAATAACCAACTGTTGACTAGTCTTATACTTAGAAAATGGCAAGGTGTCACCTAGTGAACTACTCAAAAATCTCTCTAACTAGAAAGAGTAAAAGCAGTATTTCAAGTCCGCTGACCTGAAATGAGTATACCATATGAACATAATGGCAATGTACATTGCTCACATACAAAAACACATCGTAAAGCTGTAGTGATTAGAAGGGCACAGTGACCAAAGCACGATCCTCCCCTCCAGAAACAGACTCAAACACACAGAAAAGTAGTATTTTTTATATGACATTACAAATTCATGAGGCAAGATGAATTAATCAACAAATGTTATTATGGGAAACTGAGGACATTGAAAAGAATAAATGTGAACCCTACCTCACACTTTATCCCAAATAAATTAGAGACAGATTAAAGATTAAAAATTTTAAAAATACAAGTGTTTCATTTAAAACATAAAGGATTGAAAACAGCAAAATAATTTAAAATACTTTTAAAAAGTCATTTTTAAACATTTTTACAGTGGAAGAAACCCAAAAGAATAGACTAACAAAGCCAATTACATAAAAAGAAAAGTTCAGATAATACAAACCAAACAGAAAACAAACCAAAACACCTACAATCAAAAAAATAAAGGTAAAGGGCTGGGGTGGTGGCTCACGCCTGTAATCCCAGCACTTTTGGAGACTGAGGTGGGCAGATTACTTGAGGCCAGGAGTTCAAGACCAGCCTGGCAAACATGGTGAAACCCTGTCTCTACCAAAACTATAAATATAAAAATTAGCAAGGCGTGGTGGTGGGCACCTGTAATCCCAGCTACTCAGGAGGCTGAGGTAAGAGAATCACTTGAGCTCGGGAGGCGGAGGTTGCAGTGAGCCGAGTTTGCATCACTGCACTCCAGCCTGGGTGTGCAAGACTCTGTCTCAAAAAAAAAAAAAAAAAAAAAAAGAAAAAAAAGGAAGAAAAGCTAAAGGATAGGCAATAGTTGAATGGTCTTTGAAATAGGTAAACTGAGGGCTGCCAAAAGCCCTAAAGCAAGCAGACAAATGCAGATGTAGGTTTAGGACTCAACATCAATGCTGTGGCTGGAGACATGGGGTATGGCAGATGCCTTTCATGAAAGCCAAGAGAGACTCATCTCCCCAACTCCCAAATGACTATGGAGGAGCTTCCACTCTGTGACTCTACTTCTCCTCTATGGGTGGACACCTAGCCAGGGGTAAGCATCTCATCTGTGAACAATCAACACAGAGGCTGAGTTGAGCCATGGTCTCTACAGGGCATTCAGAAGTAAGTGGGATTTCCAAGTGCAATTAGCAGAGTTGCCTGAATCTCATATTTGACACCTTTAGCCTACATGCTGCTTACCTACCCAGGATCTGAACTTCTGGATATGTATCTTTATTTCACCCCACACTCTGAGTCCTAACCTTCTACCTTCTAAAATGACTCCACCACCGTCCATGAAAGCAGAACTGAGAACTACAGGCTGCGTGACTCATGTTTCGTTTTGATTTTTTGTAACCACAATCCACATTAAGAGCTTTTTCAATGTTGTATGAACTTCATAATTTTGAATGACACAAGTTTCTACTGAAGTGATTGGTCTGCCACGTCCACTGCCAGTGAAAGAATATTCTCTCTGTTTTTTAAAATAATTCATTCTAAATGACACTGGGGTAAGATGACCGAAAACTAAAGGGATGACATTTTGCTTAAAAGGTAGAATTGTAAACACCAGCCTGCACTCAAGAAAATGGAGATTTCTTAAAATTTAAAATCCTCAACTATGAGGAGGATAATTAACAAAACACACTTCAGAAGTATGAACACTTAGAATGCACTTAGTCACTTTACAAGAACTACTGTAATCGTTCCCAAGCCTAAATGCAGGTGTGAGTATAATCACTGACCAGTTGCAGCAACACTGCTGCTGAGAACGGACGTGCATCAGGCCACATGCCAAGGGACAGAGCTGGTCTCAGCACCCTTAGGTCTCAAGGCATATAAGAGCCAATGTTCAGGATGCAAAGGTCTGGGCATATGTCTTTCCAGGCTAACAGAGGAGGAGACACTGAGACTCTACATCAATTTCCCAGTAATATTCTGCAAAGTGATAATGAATTTCTAAAAGAAAACTAGATAAAAACATCATTTAGTTGGCTAAAGAGCTTCCAAAAGAAAGGCCTCAGACCATTTCAAAAAGAAAATGGACAACTCTCAAACACAGCCACACAGATGAGGCAGAAAAGAAGAAATATGCAGACCTATGACCATGGCCTTGACAAGTCATTTTATAGAAAGGTAAGATCCAAGTCTTGAGGCACTTGCTCAAGCATTCAAATATTTCTGGGGCCAATCAAGTGCTGGCTGTGGAGATGCCAGACCCTGCAAACAGTCTAGTGGGGGACACAGGCTTTCACATATATGACTGTAGCACAGTGTGATATGTCCAGTGTCAGGGGCCAGTACTGAGAACGTGGGGGCAAGAAAGGAAGGAGAGACTCCTCACATCTCAGCCAAAGTGGTTCAGGAAAACATCCCAGGAAAAGAGGTGTTTGATATGGGTGTTAAAAAAAAATGGGCTCATTTTCCAATCTAAAGAACTTGAACGTATCATGTGACACAAATATGAAGGCATCCAATGATCATGGATTGGAAGCATATCATGAAATTGACCATAACCTGATTATCCAAAGCAATCTACATATTCAATGCAATTCCTATCAAAACACCAATAGCATTTTTTTTCACAGAAATAAAAAAAAATCCTAAAATTCATATGGAACCAAAAGGAGCCCAAATAGCCAAAGAAATCCTAAGTGAAACAAATCTGGAGGCATCACATTGCCTGACTTCAAATTATACTACAAAGCAATAGTAACCAAGACAGCATGGTACTGGTATAAAGGTAGATTTACAGGCCAATGGAACAGAATAGGGAACCTAGAAATAAAGCTAAATACTTAGGACTAAGTGATCTGAAACAAAGCATTAAAAAATATAAATTGGGGAAAGGACACTCTATTCAATAAATGGTACTGGGAAACCTGGATAGCCACATGTAGAAGAATTAAACTGGATCCTTATCTCTCACCATATACAAAAAATCAACTCAAAAGGGATTAAAGACCTAAATCTAAGACACGAAACCATAAAACTCTTAAAAGAAAACCTAGGAAAAACTCTTCTGGATATTGGCCTAGGCAAACAATTTATGACTAAGACTCCAAAGCACATGAAACAAAAACAAAAATGAATAAATGATAAATTAAACTAAAAAGCTTCTGCACAGCAAAAGAAACAATCATCACAGTAAACAAACAGCCCACAGAATGGGAGAAAATATTTGCAAACTATGCATCTGACAAAGGACTAATATCCAGAATCTGCTAGGAACTCAAACAAATCAGCAAGGATAAAAAACACATAATCACATTTTAAAAATGGGCAAAGGACATGAACAGACCTTCCTCAAAAGAAGATATACAAGTGGCCAACAAACACGAAAAAAATGGTCAACATCACTAATCATCAGGGAAATGCAAATTAGAACCACAGTGAGGGCCGGGCACGGTGGCTCACGCCTGCAATCCCAGCACTTTAGGAGGCTGAGGTGGGTGGATCACCTGAGGTTAGGAGTTCTAGACCAGCCTGGGCAACATGGTGAAACCCTGTCTCAACTAAAAATACAAAAGTTAGCTGGGCATAGTGGCAGGGAGCTGTAATTCCAGCTACCCAGTGGGCTGAGGCAGAAGAATCGCTTGAACCCAGGAGGTGAAGTTGCAGTGAGCCGAGATCATGCCATTGCACTCCAGCCTAGGGGACAAGATTGAGACTTTGTCTCAAAAAAACAAAAACAAACAAACAAAAAACCACAGTAAGACATCACTTTACCCCTCCAGAATGGTCATTCTTAAAAAGTCCAAAAACAATAGATGTTGACATGGATGTGGTGAAAAGGAAACATTTACACACTTCTGGTGGGAATGTAAATTAGTACAACCTTTATGGAAAACAATACAGTGATTTCTCAAAGAACTAAAAGTTGACCTCGCATTCTATCCAGCGATCCCAATACTGGGTTTCTACCCAAAGGAAAGTAAGTCATGAGAGTAAAAAAAAAAAAACACCTGCACACATATGTTTATTGCAACACAATTCACAACTAAAAAGGCATAGAACCAACCTAAGTGACCATAAACCAGTAAGTGGATAAGGAAAATGTGAGATATATATATATATGTGTGTGTGTGTGTGTGTGTCTATATGTGTATGTGTGTGTGTGTGTGTGTGTGCGCGCACAGCATAGAATACTACTCAATCATAAACAAGAAAAAAATAATGTTGTTTGCAGCAACTTTCACGGAACTGGAGGCCATTATTCTAAGTGAAGTAACTCAGGAAAGGAAAACCAAATACCAAGTGTTCTCACACATACAGAGGAGCTAAGCTATGGGTATGCAAAGCCATACAGAGTGTTATAATGGACACTGGAGACTCAGAAGGGAGGATGTAAGGGGCGTGGGAGATTTTTAAAAACTACATATTGGGTACCATGTGCACAACTCAGGTGATGAATACACCAAAATTTCAGACTTGACTCCTATACAATTCATTCACATAACCAAAAACTACTTGTACCCCTAAAGCTATTGAAATTTGTTTAAATGAAAAAAAACTTGATAGTGATACAGTTTTAATCAACCAATTACTGAGGATGGACCTATTAGTTTATTATTGCCTCTGTCACAAATTACTACATACTTAGGGCTTGAAACAACACATATTTATCCTATAGCTTTGCAAGTCAGAAGTCTGAAATGGCTCTCACTGGAATAAAACCAAAAAGTCAGCAGGGCTATGTTCCTGCTGGGGTTCTAGATCAGAATCCATTTCCTCACCTTGTCCAGCTTCTAGGGGAAGCCCACATTCCTTGCCTTATGGTGCCTTCCCACATCTTCAAAGCCAGAAACATCAGGTCAAGTCTTGCTCACACCACATCACTCAGACCTCTGCATCCCTCATCACACCTTCTCTCACTCTGACTCGCTTGCCTCCGTCTTTCATTTATAAGGACCTTTGTGAATACATTGGACCTACCTGAATAATACCAGATAATCCCCCTATCTCAAGATCCTTACCTTAATCACATCTGCAAAGTTCCTTTGGTCATGAAAGGTAACATTCACAGGTGTTGGGGATTAGAATTAATACTCCTTCGGGGGACCATTATTCCACCTACCAAAGTGGGTTAGGGACCACACACCAGCCCTAAGTGCAGACGGAAGCAGCAATGGCCTAGGATGTGTGACATACATACATATAAACATATATACAGACATACATATATGTTACATATATTACACATATATACGTGCACACACATATCCATTACATAGATGGTATCATACATATGTACAATATATACATACTATGATAGTAAATGTTTCATTTGTAAAAAAATAAATCAAGCAGGGTTATATTAGTCTCATTTCTTATACTTTGCTATGCTTTTGTGTGGGCAAAAAGCTGTATGGATTATGTGCTGGGGACCACAGGTAAGTACATACAGCCATGCAGAGACCCATGCATATAAACTCCATCCATCATGCATATTACTGCACCCCAAATAGATAGATCCATATATACATAGAGAGATACAAGAACTGCTTTTCAAGTCAGTGTTCCCCATAGTGTGCTACATATTCCGTTTACTAATTCAAACTTTAAAATTCGAAAAGCAGCATATTTGTTTAACATGCATTTAAAAATATATAACCATCATGTCAGTCATGATTTCATAAATGCTACAGCTTGGAACTATTCTGCCCATAGTAGTCCCTAGCCACATGTAGCTTTGTCCATGTAAAATGTGACTAGTCCAAACTGAGATGTGCTATAAGTGTAAAATACACACAAGATTTCATAGTATAAAAAAAAACTCATTTAAAATTTCTTATTGGTTGCATGTTGAAATAATAGGATATAGTGGGTTAAATAAAATATATAATTAATTTCACCTGCTTCCTTAATATGACAACTAGAAAATCTCACATGTGCCTTGCATTATATTTCTTTTAACAGTACTAGATTAAAACAATGCCAAAGTAGTCGTGAAGTGAAAACAAAATAAGTTGAGCTAAAGTAAATATTAGCAAAGTCAGCATAAAGATATTACAAATATCTTGAAATCTGAAAGCTAATAACTGATGTTGGTAACACTATACAACATCCCTGGAAAATGGAATCCAGCTTTTGAATATTTTCTGGAAAGGGTATCTTACTACTTCTGAGGTTGTTCAATGTAGTGGTAGTGGGGGCCAAATGAAAAACATTTCTTCTTGGTATTGACTGGATATCTGAAAAACCTTTGTACATTTCTCTCCATTGGCCTTAGTTCATAAAGCACAGCACAAACCTACCCACTACTATCCATAACTAGCTGATTCTGGCCTTTTGAACCTTTAGTTTCAAGGCTCCCATGAAACTAACAGCAGCTTTGTAACTTCACAAACTTGAAAGACCACATTGTTGGAGGAAGATTCTTACTGTAGGCCCTGGCATTCCCCATTGATGAGCTGAAATCAGTTATTATGAGGTTCTGTATACACCTTCCGATGATGGATAAAACAAATGGATATGCCTCACAGGCACAGCAGGAATTAAAAATACATTAGTTCAACGCAACTTCAGATCTGGGATTGAGGAACGTTTGGATGACTTTTTTTTCTTTTCAAATAAAGTTTAGATGAGGCAGGAATTCACTATAGAGTAGAGTTCTGAGACTCTCCAGGTCCAGTTCAGTACTTGGAGAGAAATCAAATACATCTTATCTTAGGTATGGCACTAACTTTCATCAAAAAATTATCATATGCTCAGTCACAAATGGTTATTGTAAAATCTTTATTAACCTAAGTGCATATAAAAATTGTGAATTTCTAATACAAAGCAGTATTTGACTTTTAAATTTCATTTTAAGCTTGGCCCGTTCACTTGGAATGTGATTACAGAGTAAATTAAAAAGTAATCACATGTGAATTACATTTCCTCATGAATGTAATGACTTCAGGAGGCTGATTAATGTTAAGCAGTGCCTGTCCTACTGCATGCATACCTTCCCAGGTGAGATATGCAAGATAGCTGTCGTGAGTTGATTTAATTTTCTTTTACTGGTATTCCAGGGAGACTGCCTGAACACATAATAGGCTCAGCACGTTCATTAGGACTGAGGATGTTCTTCCCTTTGGTCTGTTCAAGTCCCACCTGCAAAATACCATCACTGTCAACTTACGGTTATGAGAAAAGCCCAAGGGAGGCGGTGCAGCTCTGGTACCATTTTCTACCTAGCCAAGTTTCAATTTCTCAATCTCTCTTTATATCTTTTTGGCAAATTCTTCATATTTGAATGGAATAATTCCAGAGAATCACTGAAAAATGCATTTGCACCAGTGTAAAGGTAACGAATTGTCTCACAAGGAATGAAGGCTTATTAATAATCTACAACAGTACTACTGCAGAGAACAAAATTTAAACTATAAATTTAAACTATGTGGAGCACAGGATCATTAACATATTTCCTCTCAGGTAATGGGGAATGTAGTAGTCTAAAATATTTACTCCTTTCTGTATAGTCAGGTGAAGGTATTGCTTTCCAAAGGAGTTGTCAGAGGAATCATGCTATTGTTAGAAGTGGAAAAGGCCTGCTGCTTCATTATTTCTGTGCAAAAGAAGAGCAAATACAGCGGATTTAGTAGCAAGCCAAGTAAAGCCAGGTACTAAAAATTAAGTTGGGTCAAGAGTTGGTCTTTATTCCTGTGATTCCCCAGTCCACTGGGTGGAACAATGAACCAGCAGAGCAGCCTGAGAACATGTTACATCATAATCTAGAACATATAGACTAGCTGATGTCATGAAACTGTCATACTATATGTGATGCTCTCTGACATCCCCTATTCTATAAAATTTCTTTTGTTTTTCTTTTTTAAGTTTGGTGAGACATACTAAATTGAATTCAAAATCCATCAATGACTCATGACCATCAGTTAGAAACATTCCAGACTGGGAACCTTTGGAATCACAGGAGTTGAGAGACTGCCAGCTTACTTCATTGTCATCTAATTGTGGGCCCTCAAAGGGCAATGTTCCAAATGTCATCTCTTCCCAGCTTTGTGTAGGTGGTGGGAAAATGAAGAGGGGTAATATGGAGAGAATTAATGTCAGGAGAATAAGACAGAAAGGGCCTACAATTCTGTAGTTTCTTCTAAGACTGGCTTCAGGATTCCTCTGAGTTTAATATTTCTGTTATGTTTTTATCCTGAGATATGTAAATTTCCAGAACATTCAGGGTCAATTATAAGACTATTAGAAAGATTTTTATTTAAACATAAACTCAAAATCATTCAAGGATAAAGAAGAAATCTACGAGAACTCTTGAGTAGGTAACCTACAATTCTTCCGTGTTAAGGAGCGAGTAGAGAAAATTACTCTTGTGTTTCTAACTGGGGGTGTTAAACATAGGTGACTAAAAATGTGAAATATACCAATGTACAGTATAACTCTATTGCTTTAATTGAGATGGCAGATACTAATATTCTTTTGCTGTACCTTATCTAAACATTTTTAAGGCCTTTACTAACCCACTGTGTGATATTCAGAAGAGGATGATCAAGAAAGTGAGTGACCTAGAGAACACATCATGGGATAACCAATAAACATAGACAAGGTAAGACTTGGGCACTAAGGATGGGATTAGGAACACAGTGTCTCCATCCAGAGGACACTACTGGGTCCAGGCTATCAAGGAGACACATTGGATTGTGGTGTTCCCTGAGGTGCTAATGAGAGTTCTGTTACCAACAGGACTGGGATAATCAATTCTCCTTCTCTGCATCCCCTTTCCACTATTTTAGGGCCTGATGTTTGACAGTCACCTAATGAGCTAAATGAATTCTACAAATTCGGCTCTACCATGTTGGATTTGCTCTTGTGGATAATACTCAGCAGACCACTATAATTTCTAGCGTGTCAAAATCTACTTTTGATCTCCCCCTTCTCTAGGACATATCCGTGGCATTTTCCTACACAGGACCAAAATTACTTTTAGAAAATGTAATTTTGTATAAAATAGGAAAAGTAAATTATATCATTAAAATATGAAAAGGATCCTCTTCTAATAAGATCTGTCCTCTACAGGGCATCCATGCTTTGAACTTTAGGAACAGCATTAAACTGAAGCACCAGTGTCTTTCTTCTGGAATCAGAATTCTTTTGTTGCCTTTTTTGGGGGAAAAAAAAAAAAAAGGCTGTCATTGAACTTATTATTAGGTTTCAAAAATGTGACCAAAGGCAATAATAGACTGATTTATTTTAATGCTACACTGCTCTTAATGGCATTTGCTTAAAAATGGGCCAGCCTTTGAAACACCCTGACACCACACACTGGCATCTACAATGTTGAGGTTACTGATTCAGTTTCATTTCCCAAGATGTCTTTCTTTACTCCTTTGTCCAACCACCCATTCTTCTATCCATTCATCCATTCCACAAACATCAACATTTATTGCCAGGCCTTAAGGACAGACAAGCGGCAAGAATAAAATGCTTCCTGCCTCCAACAGAACTTATTAACGTTTGGCTGAGAAGACAACCACTTCCCCAACTTAAAATAGAACAATGTGGGTGGACAGTACTCAGTCCAGTTTAAAGAGACCATAATACCTAAGTTTTGGTCATTACTCTCCCCTCTAGCCTGGGCTTTATGTTTGGTTTAGTCATTTAACCACCATTATGTCTAACAGCATGTATGTTCCACTGCTGATTTTACCAACAGAGGCCAGTCTCACGGTAGGAAACATGGCTCCCAATGGTATCTTATAAACCAACATGATCGTCTATGCTAGATTTCAATCATCATTCTAAATTCTATATTGTGGGTTTGTATTTCTCAGTGCCAATACAAACCACAATAATATCTATTTTTTAAGAGATGGAGTCTCACTATATTGCCCAGGCTGGCCTTGAACTCCTAGGCTCAAGTGATCCTCCCACTTCAGCCTCCTAAGTAGAATATCTTAAAGTCCAGGGCCACACAGAGGAAGAAAGATGCTACACTTGGTAGATAACCAGAAGAAAAAAATCATTTAACAACCACCCCACCCCCTAAAAAACCCTTTCTCTCTGCAAAATGGAAGAGCCATCTAGAAAGAAACAGAATCATTCATACATATTTATTTTAAACCCAATAATTGACCACCTATTGCAGTACTGAAGTTCATGGCCTACATGGGATTTATTACACTGATTAGTCCACTTCTGTGTATATTTAACCTATCTCATAACTTTTTTTAAACAGTCGATACTAATAAATAGCTAAGTTAGTCTAAAATATATTGAATCTAAGACTACCCAAATTTTCCTCAAACACCCTAACTAGACCCCAGTTAAACTTCTTTTGGAGTTTCAGGGAGAAAAAAAAATAGAATGCTTTAGAAATCCTTGACTGACTTTTGTTACATTAGCTCAGTAGAAGCACTACAGCCACCAAAACCACTCTTACCAGTCAGTTCTCCATAGCAAGAGATGGCTGCCTGTCCCAGGAATGGCCACTCATGTCTTCTTAGGATACTTCAGGAACAAAGAGGAGAAAAATAATCTTGGAAATTCTGTAGACTGTTTTGACTTTTTAACCCATTCATTCAATCCATAAAAATGAACAAAGTGCTATAATGTTACAGTGGAAAGAGCATCTTTTCAGAGGAAAATAGCCGGAGTTTTAGTCAAGACTTTGTCACTAATTATCATTGTGCCTTTAAAGCTTATCACTTCACTTTTCTGGACCACATTTACTTACGACAAACATGAGGAAGTTGGACCAATGACCTAGTAGCGCTTGTTTCTGATTCTCACAGTCTGAAGTCAATGGATGTTTCCTGCAGGGGCAAAGCAATGCTTCCTCCACTTTTTCTGACTCCTTTCAAGTTCTCCTAGAGAACCCCTAAGATGATTCATAAAGAGAAAGGAGGTGCTGCTGCCCAAGCACACGTACTTTGTCACAGTGTGTGGTCAGGCAGTAGTTGGCATTAATTTATTTGTTCACAGTTGTACATGAGACATTACTGGTAGAGAAGTTATGGTTGCCTGACTGTAGATGTGTAATTAATTCTGGAAAAGGATGCTATAAAATTACAACCCAAACAATCTCGGCAGGTGTCACTGTAGTCAGGAGAACATTATCTTCACAAACACTCATTATTTATTTATCCTTAAGTAAGAGAAGGTCCCTACCAGCCAGCCTAAAAGTGCTGAGCTCTGTTTCCCATCATAAGGCCAAGAATTAGCAACTTTGTAAGATCAAAAGGGGGTTTTATGTATGCTCTGTCTGCATGCAGGTCTAAGTGGAGCCATGACAACTTGAGGCACCTTTGTAGATTTTTCTCAAGTTTATATGCAGAATGGCACTCCGTAGCATCAGTCAGAAGGCTACTCCCATGCCCCACTTTGTCTATGACCTCAGTTTTATCTACTTATATTTATGATTGTGGAGCTTAGGATTTCAGTGATAGAATAATTTGTTTGACACACTACAGTAAAAAAAATAACTCCAATAGAAGTACACAGACACACACACACACACACACACGGCTGTAAAATTGGTAAAATATGAATAAACTCTGTGGATTGTACCAATGTTAATTTTCCAATTCTTACATGAGGCTATAGTTACTATAGTTAAGCAAGATGCTAACTATAGAGAGTTTGCATGAAGTGTGCGTGGGTCTTTTCTTTGCATTTTTGCAACTCCTGTGAATGTTGAATTATTTCAAAACACAAAGTTAAAAAAATGACAACCACCAAATAATTAAGAAACCTATACCTTTAAAGGCAAGATTTAAAAAGTAACTGGAAAAGTTCAGGAAATTGTGTAATGACATGGTTCATCATCAGTGAATACCTCTCCTTCAAAAAATATTTGTGTGATAATAAATATCCCTGAACAAAGGCATATAAGTCACCAATATTCACTCCCAGGAAATAAGGACTGTCTCTTTCAAAAAATATTTAGAGGACCTGAGATGACCCTTTTCCCCCAGGTTACACCAAGAGTTTTCATCACTGAAAACTCCTTTTTGCAATTCATAGTTTTGACAAATAAGATTTTAGTGATGTGTCTGTGTCTGCAGATACACCGCTCTGTACAGCTATATAATAACTATTACCTGGTTAACCTATGTCAGCCCATTTGAACTATCTTTAAGGAACACAAAAACATATGTATACACACTGGTATGAACATCAAATCATTCTTAAAATATTTGATTTAGAAAAAAATGCAAGAGAGATGATCGTTAATATCCACAAAAGGTAACACAATCTCACAAATAGACAAGAAGGGAACAAAGAAAAACTAAAGGAAAAAAATGGGGGCAAAGACAGGCACAGGAAGACAAACTTCGCATGTTCTCACTCATTAGTGGGAGCTAAAAATCAGAACAATTGAACTCGTGAAGACAGAGAGTAGAAGGATGGTTAACAGAGGCTGGGAAGCATCGTGGGGAGGTGGGTGAATAGTTAGTGAGTACAGAAAATAGAAAGAATGAAGAATAACAGCTAGTGTTTGATAGCACAAAGTGATTGTAGTAAATAATTTAATTGTACATTTTAAAATAAAAGAGTATAATTGGATTGTTTCTAACACAAAGGAAAATTGCTTAGGGGGATGGATACTCCATTTACTTTGGTGGGATTATTACTCATTGCATGCCTGTAGCAAAATAGCTCATGTACTCCATTAATATGCATACCTACTATGTATCCTAAAAAATTAGAAATTAAAAAATGGGCAAAGATATGAAGAGGTATTTTATTTATTTTATTAGAGACAAGGTCTCAGTCTCTCACCCAGGCTGGAGTGCAGTAGCATGATCTCAGCTCACCGCAGCCTCCACCTCCTGGGCTCAAGCTATCCTCCTACCTTAGCCTTCTGAGTAGCTGGGATTACAAGCACGCATCACCATGCCCGGCTAATAGATATATATATATACACACACACACATATACATTTTTTTTTTTTTAGTAGGGATGGGGTTTCACTATGTTGCCCAGACTGGTCTCAAACTCCTGGGCTCAAGCAATCTGCGTGACTCGGCCTCCCAAACTGCTGGGATTACAGGGGTGAGCCACCCTGCCCGGCCTGAAAAGGTATTTTTAAGGTGGAACAATATAAAGAGTCAATAAAAATGAAAAGATGCTCAAATTTAATAGAAGACAGAAAATGTTAAATAGAGAAAACAATGAGATGTCATTTAGACCTAATGCATTAATACAAATGAAAATAAGGGGAAACTCCTACTCTGGATTTAGATAAATGGATATTCTGGTACATGGTAGATTAAAATATTACTTTTAAGGCTTTATGAAAGGTAATCTAGCAATATCTATAAAGATTTAAAAAGTACGTTTTCTTAAATCTAGTACTTTCATGCCTGACAATCTAACCCATTAAAAGTAGGTTATTAGTGAGACCTCATTTCTACCAAAAAAAAAAAAAAAAAATGTAGCCAGGCATGGTGGCATGCACCTGTAGTCTCAGCTACTCAGGAGGCTGAGGTGGGAAGATAGCTTGAGCCTGGGAGGCGGAGGTTACGGCGAGCCAAGATTGGGCCACTGCTCTCCAGCTTGTGTGAGAGAGAGACTCTGTCTCAAAAAAAAAAAAAAAAAAAAAATCATATGAGTTTTTTGTACAGTGATAAGACAAAACAAAACCACACAAAGGCTGGATCCCACCAGCAGAAAATAGTTTTAAAATTATGTTACAGATTGGACATAATGAATTAGATTTTTACAGTATCCTGGAAGGGATTTCCTCAAAGAATTAATGAAAGATATAAGAATGAGTAAGACTCCATTTTTGTAAAACAATGACTGAAAAATCCCTCCAGATATGTATGTGTAAACACACATATGTATTAACATATTAGCAGGTTGACAAATACGGAAGTATAATCACAGGTCAGAACGTCCCAAATTCTGCATCCTGGCACAAGTATAAGATAAAAACTTTTATCTAATACTGAGGTGGAAAGATAAAGGTTGTTCATCACCAGAAATGATGAGCCAAAGGATACTGACACCTAAAAAGCAGTATTTGAGCAAAGGAGCTGGGGAGTTCGAAAGGCAGTTGTTGCCTAAGGAGGATTCTGGGAGCACTCCAGGAAGAGGGAGGATAGAGCATGGTGGATGAGGCGGGTCACGTGAATGGGAATGGGATAGTACCGAGTGAAAACATGGCAACAAAAGGACCCAAATTTCAGAAATATACATATATACATGTACATAGATGAATACATATGTGTATTATTGAATTTCATGGTCATATTTATGCATTTTTGGTGCATCTTAAGTCTTAAAAAATAACACTTAAGACTGGGCGTGGTGATTCACGCCTGTAATCCCAGCACTTTGGGAGGCTGAGGCAGGCGGATCACGAGGCCAAGAGATGGAGATCATCCTGGCTAACATGGTAAAACACTGTCTCTACTAAAAATATAAAAAAAAACAAACAAACAAACAAAACCGAATATTAGCTGGGCGTGGTGGCGGGCTCCTGCAGTCCCAGCTACTCCGGAGGCTGAGGCAGGAAAATGGCGTGAACCCCGGAGGCGGAGCTTGCAGTGAGCCGAGAGCGCGCCACTGCACTCCAGCCTGGGCGACAGAGGGAGACTCCATCTCAAAAACAAAACAAAACAAAACAAAACAAAACAAAACAAAAAAACACTTCAAAACGAGCCCAGGTAAATGATCTTCCAGTAATTTCTCCCTTGAATTTCTTGTTCCTGCTGCTGTTAAAATCAAGAGAGTACCGTATTTCTCCCTTTGCTCTTCTATGATCCAGTGCTTATGATAAGAAAACCATAGTCCAACACACCCTATGTAAGTTATTCTGTATGTCTGAGCTTCAGACGTAAAGGAGCTCTTTCAGACTTCAGAGTTATGAGAGTTTCTGAATAGCCACCTGGCAAATCTGGGTAGATGTTGACTTTCCCAGCAGGCCATGATTTATTGCCAAAAGCACAATTTTTTTCTTTTGTTTTGACTTAGCATGCCAGAAGAACAACACAGGACTATAAGAATTAAACCTAATCCATTATAGCTAAGCTCTCTAAGGCGTAAACGCGGTAAGGGCTGCAGCAAAACGAATTTATCAATCATGCAATGCAGGACCCCTTTAAGCCTAATTATTTAAAGAATGCAAAACAGGTGGACAGTTCTACCATTAAATTATCCTGTTTAAAGAAAATGCCAACTTGCTAAGCATTTCGAAGTGGACAGGCTATTTCAACAGAGTACATTGCTGAATGTGCGTGTGTGTAATAATAAAAGAGGCTGCCCTTTAAAAAGCCCCACACCATGTATTTTTACTAATTTAATTTTGTGTCAACTGTACTTTTTGGTTCACTCCAGTTGCAATTACTACTCTAGTTTAATTTCACATATATTTGCATTATTTCATTGAAACCCTTACCTCAGTAAAGGGTAAAAATAGGCCGGGCGCAGTGGCTCACGCCTGTAATCCCAACACTTTGGCAGGCCGAGACGGGCAGATCACGAGGTCAGGAGATTGAGACCATCCTGGCTAACACGGTGAAACCCCGTCTCTACTAAAATACAAAAAAAAAAAAAAAAAAAAAAAAAAAAAAAAAAATTAGCCAGGCGTAGTGGCGGGCGCCTATAGTCCCAGCTGCTTGGGAGGCTGAGGCAGGAGAATGGCGTGAACCCGAGAGGCGGAGCTTGCAGTGAGCCGAGAGCGCGCCACTGCACTCCAGCCTGGGCAACAGAGGGAGACTCCCTCTCAAAAATAAAAAGAAAAAAGAAAAAAAATAAAAGAGTAAAAAGAGATACCTCCCATCAGACCCACCTCAAAAGAATATACGTGTGTGACAACATACATACACAACTAAGTGGGATGAAAGTGAGCTTTAGAGATGTGGGATAAAGGAAAAACCATTTGAAAAAAGTCTCAGAACACTTCTAGGAAGACTGTATTTACTTCCTCATCCAACAAAGTGCTATTTCAAATGTGTTAAATAAGTAGGGAGTGTGTCAGTGTCTGTGTGTGTCTCTGTACTAAGAAGCATCCAGGAAAAAAGAGGGGAAAAAGTGAATATAAAAATTTAGAAATTAGAATATTTACTTTTAGTTAAGAAAATTTCTAGAAAGCTTTATTTTGGTATACAAAATGTAACACAGTCATCTCAACAATCGTGTCTAGTCATTCAGCAATCAGCCGCCACTGACAACCTACACCTATCCTTCCTTTCAATAATGGTCTTCCAACAGACCTCGAAAGGCTTCTATATGGGTCACTTTTCTTACTATATCTATATTTTTTTCCAACCCTAATCCTATAGGTTCTGAATGATATTGAGTTTCTGGTAAACTTTAAAATGTTTTTCTTAGATCCAGCTGTACTGAGTATACAGCAAATTTAGAATCACCACCCCACAGTCCCTCCCCTGACAAAACATACTATTTAATATGGTGGTGATGAGAACAACGTATGTGACTACCTTTGCTTTTTAAAAAGGCAGAAACCTATAGAATCTGTATGTGAGATCCACTCATTGTTTCTATAAAAAGATCATTCTGATATGTTTTAGGGCATTGTCATTAGAATGTGTGAAAAATCTATAGGCTTACAAAACATGGAAACTCAAGATATTGGCTGGTAAGGGCATGGTAGGAGCAATGTATTCTTAGAAGAGAGGCTGCATCATTTACTGCAGACAAATTTGAAATTTTCTGTGTGCAATTGAGAATGTAATCTCTTACTAGATTAAATTTTACAGTTTGGGAAGGTGAGGAGGCTAGTAAGAGCAAATTGCATGAGACAAGAGTATAGATATCCAACAAACACTGAGGCAACCAACCTGAGCCAGTTAGTACTTGACGGCAATGCTTTTATTAGAAACGCTTTACTTATGACCTATTACCAGCGGTTCCTCTGCTATTGAGATACATTTAAATCTGTCATTTTAAATGTGTTTACACTTAATGTGTGTACAAGAACTGCTGATAAAGGCAAGCGTGACATGTCATACTGATGACGTGTTAAGCAGAGGAAATTTCCACCGCCACAAGCAACACTTTAACCTGATGAAACATTTTAATCACATTTTTATTGAAGAAGATTACTAAAAGATGCAGACTTTCAGAACTTGACAAATTTTCTTGATCCTTCGCCAGATCAGAGGTAGGCAAAGTGTGCTCTGAAATTACCTCCCCACAAATTGTAAATTCATTTTCTGAAATTAGATATTGACATTTAAGTATCATATAAAAGTCAAACTTTTCTAGGATGGCTGAGAAGTTGAAAATCCTAAATGCCTACATTATGAGAAAAGAAGTTAAGGCAAAGGCCAATATGGTGAGTAATTTTAACATTACACTTAGCATTTAGCCCCTATTCTGCATTAGTCCCATGTTAAGAACCAACTCATTCTTTATATCCAACATATATATTTTCAATATTTGCTAAGAAATAATCCTCTTTTCAAAACATTGGTTATTATTTTTTACAAAACTTGGTTTCTCAACAGTATAATTCTGTGTTTGCAGACTATAAAAGTATAGCTCTGAGAATATGAAAGAATATAATCACTAGGACAGGCAATTGATTTCTGTGTGGGCAAAAATTTTAGACCTTTTTTTTAGGTGAATGACATCAGACAGCCATTTAGCGCTAAGTTTCCATGACTACCTGTAAAATTGAGATATCATTCATTCATTCATCTGATAAATATCAAGAAAACATCCACAATATTTCAAGTACAGAGACATGTGACAGAGAACACACTGGTTTTGCCTTTAAGGACATTTATAGTCCATTTGCTTTCTATCCACTTCGACTCAGACATAAAGAATATTTATCAAATATACTGGAAGTCCCAGAATAAGGGTACTCTAAACACATCATTCAAATTTCAAAACAGAACCTAAAAAACAAATGCCAAAACATTTACCCAACGTATTCAGGTCTTACGAACCTAGTGATTAACATATTTCTAATACGTTATTTCAGCTATACTATAGCTAAATGGTAAAACATAACAAAACAAACTACTTGGTTTATTTAGTTTATTATAAAGCCACACTTAGTAGTATTCCAACTCAGTGCTCTTCAGCAAGTATGTGCACACCTATATTATGTCTAGGCACTGTAATAGTGGCTAGGGACATGATGACATGATGACCTGTTAGAACCCTGTGACCTTGAGAAGCTTATGGTCCAGAAAGACAGACAAATGTGTCATTCACTATGCGATATTCCTCTCAATCTCTTCCTCTCACCATCTTTCTTACATTCCTACCCCTGATTTGGTCCAGGCAATCCACCCATCTTCCAGAGCCAAGAATGTTGTTGAGCCAATAGTAGAAATCTCATTCCCTCTGCAAAGGATTTGTTTAGCAAAGTTGTGTGACCCAGTTTCAGCCAACAAGGAAAGTGAGGGAAAAACGGTTCAATAGGGCTTTTGAAAAAGACATGGAACCAATCCAAATGCCCATCGATGATGAACTGGATAAAGAAAATGTGGTACATATACACCATGAACTACACAGCCATAAAAAGGAATGAGATCATGTCATTTGCAGGGACACGGATGAAACTGGAAGCCATCATCCTCAGCAAACTAACACAGGAACAGAAAACCAAACACCACATGTTCTCACTCATAAGTGGGAGTTGAACAATGAGAACACATGGACACAGGGAGGGGAAAAACACACACTGGGGCCTGTTGGGGGTGGAGGGGTGTGGGGAGGGAGCAAACCACCATGGCACATGTATACCTATGTAACAAACCTGCACATTCTGCGCAGGTAATCCAGAACCTAAAATAAAAAATAAAGTGTCAATCCAAAAAAAACCAAAACCAAAAACAAAAACCAAAAAAAGTTTCTTCACTCTTTCCAAAAAGAGGTAAAAGATAAACCCCACTGAATGTAGAATTTGGCATATGATAAATACGCTATCCTTAAATCATTGGGGAGAAGATGGAGTTTTGATAGGAACCGTTGGGACAAGTGCATAGTCACATGAAGAAAGGTAAAATCAGATCCATTCCTTAGACTTTAAACCAGGATAAATTCCAAATGGATCAACTATTTAACTATGAAAACTAAAATTAAGGACTAGAAAAAAAAAAAAACATGGTAATATGTCATCTCAATAATCTAGGAACGGGGAAAACTTTTCTAACAATGATTTAAAATCTCGAAGTAATAAAGAAAAACATGGATACCTGTGATTACATAAAATATTCCAGAAACAAACTGGGAGAACATATTTGTAAGCTTTACTAGAGATAAAAATCCCCAATATACAAAGGGCTTCAAAATCAGAAGAAAAAGAGCCAACAATCACACTGAAAAATGAGTGAGAAATATGAACTGATTAGCTCATAAATCAATGCAAATGGGTCTTATACATCAGAAAACACACTAGACTGTGCTTTTAATAAGACAAATGCAATCTAAAACAATACTGAGATACCATCCCTCACCTATCTGACAGAAAAATCTTAAAGTTCAACAATATAGTATGTTGACCAGACTTAGCAAACTAGGAATTCTCATATAGTTGTGGTATAAATACAAAGTGATGTACGCAAACCCTATGGATGGATGTTCATCAATACCTAGCAAAATTACGTATGTATTTATCCTTTGACACAGAATTCCACTTCTGGGAGTCTATCCAAAAGACACACTGGCAAAGATAAAATATATGTTTGCACAAAGCAATTCACTACAGCATTATTTATAATAACAAGGTATTGAAAATAAAAGTGTTTATAAATAGGAGATGGAGTGAGAAAAAAACATGGTACATCCCCATGATGGAGTACCATAAAACTGTAAAAAAAAAAAAAAAAAAAAAAAAAAAAAAAAAAAAAAAAAGAAGAAGAAGAGGAAGAGGAGGAGGAGGAGGAGGAAGAAGAAGAAGAAGAAAAGAAATCATTCTAGAAAGTGCAACTGCATACTCTCCAGTCTATTTTTCTAATGAACAAAAGAAAGTTGAAGAAAAATGTATAGGGTATATATAACTTTTCAAAGAAAGGATGGAACACAAATATAAATGTATTTATATACAAAAGTGTATGTACATCCATATATATATGCAACCTTATGTATATATTGTATTTATATTTAATAAACTAAGTATTAAAAATTTGGGGAAGGAAGAAATAGGGTATGAGAGAGATATAGAAGTTATACTACTTTGAACATACTGGTTTTATAGATTGATTTTGAAATCATAAATATTCTACATAATTATAATGCAAAATTAAATCTAAAAAAGCAATCTCTATAAATTGGAAGTAAAATAAACCTAATTTCATATCCAGTTGCTGACATAAGTACTCACAGAGGTGCTATTTCTAGCGATTTTATTTAAAATACATAACAATTTAAAGGAAAAGTCTAAACTGCTCATGGTAATTATATTATTTGTAGTAGGATTGATACTGATATTCTGAGACTCTTGTGCATGTACTGTGAATAAATCAAAGCATTTGATGGTATCATTAAATGCTGAGGTTTTTGTTGGGAAAGGAGAGTGTGGCTGAAATGACATAAAGATACGAGATCAATGGGGTAAGGCATTCTGACTGGAGAAAATCACACTCCCAAAGATGAGCTTACAAGTTGCCTTAGCTGATTCTCCAGGCTTCTGTTTCTAAAGCTATTGTCATGACGTCTTTTAGTGTTTGTTTTTCATATGATGAGGTCAATATATACACAAATATTAAAGTACATTTACATGTATATACACACATAAACTTATTTAGATAGCATGTTCTCATGCATTGATCACATTTCTGATTTGAAATAATAGTATACTAGTTAAATTCTTCCGAGTTGACTGTGGCCGAATCTGCCATGCCCAGCATCAGACCTCGCATTCTTTCCCACCTACTTGTTTTAAGCTGCTGGCTCCTTGCAGTCACTTGGCAGAAAACTTCTCCTTAAACTTGCGTTGTATTTCTAGCTTTCACTCATCAATATGAATTTTGATGCTCCCAGTGAAAACCAATTTAAGGTATGGAGCATGTTTAAAACAAGGACTGGCTCCAGCCACACCCTTAATTTCAGAAAACAAGCCTCTGAGGCACTCCCAGGAAGCCATGTGGTATCTTTTGGTAGAAAGAATCAAAAACACCGTAGTATAAAAACAACGTTAGGGTATTTGTTGAATTTAAAAAGTTTAGCTAATGTACATGACAGCAGACCTCAAAGTATCAGAAGAAAGACTCCCAAAACGTCTGTAACAGAGCTTCAGATAGAACACATCTCTTGAAATAATACTAATATCTATTTTGGGGATAATATAAGACATTTTCTCCAAAACACATATCTCTTTACCATAACGGGAGACATATAAGTAAGTAGAAAGATCTCTGAAGACAACTAAGTGTAGTTTAAGCAGTAAAATAACAATCTAATGAATTAGTCAGATAAGAAAAAAATCTATGGGGGAGGAATATTATTTAGTTTGGGAAAATAAATATGGTTTTCAACATAGGTGAAATATTACTGGGACAGAGGACAGGAAATAATACTAGGACTGGGACCGGATATGAGAAAAACAGGATGAAATGGAAGATGTGAGAATTCAGAATAGACACAGAAAAAGGACATGGCGGAGCAATCCTGGGCACTAATGATTTTCTAAGAAACCAGGAGATCCAGGTGCCTGAGGACTGTTCCAAGTGGAGCAGCTGTCTATCTCAAGGATTTTGCTAACCCCAGAAGCCATTAGCCTAGTGCCCAGGGAATGTTTAATACTGAGATGCTTTCATTCCACCTGAAAGAAAAGCAAGAGAGGGATCTCCCTCTCTCTCTCTCTCAAAGTACCTAGTACTTTATGATAGCTTCACTGGTTTCTTGTGTTGATTATTCAAGATTCCTTGGCTGACGATGACAAGAACACAAATCAAACTAGCCTCAACTAGAAAGAGAATTGGCTTATATAACTAGGTATTCCAATGATAGAGAGAACATCAGACAAATCTAGATCAAGGCACATACCCTTTTTTGCTCTCTCTCCCGCCATCTCCTTTTCTTTCCATCTCTCAATTCTGTTTGTCTCTGATCAGCTTTTGGCCTCATATTCTTCTTCCATGAGCAGGCTCTGAAACCCCAAACCCACAGCTTTTTTATATCAAGTCTTCTCTCTACATAGATCAGATTTCACCAAAGGAATCTTACTGAGAGCCACGTAGGAGATGCTTCAGCTTCCTGGAACAATCATTGGGGCATATTCCTGTGACTCAGACATTGGACAGACCCAAGTCAAGCTCCCACAGGCCACTACACTGGCCATTCCCAGCACAACCACACAGGATGGGGAAAGAGTTGTTTTTTCCAATGAATCCCAACAACAGATTTTTCCCACTATCCTTCCAATAAGACTATTTTTCCTCCAAGGGCATGGCCATCTCAAATACTTTTGGCCTTTTCCATACTTTACCACAACATCTCCTAAATATATGCTTCATAATTAAACAAATGGAAACCAGAATTTTTATTGTACACATCATCAATAAATTATTTTCACAGATTGCAAACACATTCCTTCAATATTCCATTAGCTGATTGTGATCACCTAATCAGCACATGAAATCTATTCAGAGTATCAGGAGCATAAGAGAGACAAGGATATGTCAATTTGAAAATGCCATCCTTAGAAAGCATGTCTACCTACATCTCCAATCTCTAAGTCATAAATGGAAAGCATTTAATGTACTACTAAAGATTTTTATACCTGAAAAATGGGATGGTTCAGGTAGCCTAAGGATCCTGCAACTGTGATGTGTGGAACACAGGTGTTGTGCAGAATAATCTCATGTAATAAGAAGTTCAGAGAATGGTCATGACTAGTGCAAGGGGGAGAGCTAAGTAGATATGATTCCAGGCCCTACCCTCACTACAAGCAGAAGGTCCAAGCTTTCATCCTCTTTCTTATTTGAGAGCTTCACATTAGGATTTTTTGGAAAAGCAATTGTACTGCCAAACCAAAAAACATACAAACAGCCAAAAAATTGTATTAGTCTAATCACCTCATTATACCACAGATGAAACAGTTCCTAAATACAGATCCTAAACTTGCTGTCATTCAAATTTCAACACAGCTATCCTTTTACTTCACCAGGCTGCCTTTCTTAATTTGATTTTACAAAGGAAAGCTTTTTTAAAAAAAACTAAAACTAAAACTAAAAAAGCATATGCTTGAGTTCTTAGACTACACATAAATATTTAGGCTGTGCTTATCAGAATTTTAGAATTCTGAAAAGCCTCCCTGAACTCTCAAAACTTCTAAAAGCCATACCATGCTGGTGAGGCTGCAGAGCAAAGGGAACACTTACATATTGCTGGTAGAAATGTAAATTAGTTCAGTCACTGTGGAAAGCAGTGTGGAAATTTCTCAAAGATCTTAATAACAGAACTACCATTCGAACCAGCAATCCCACTACTGGGTATATAACCAAAGGAAAATATATCTTTCTACAAAAAAAGACATGTACATTCCTATGTTCATCGCAGTACTATTCACAACAGCAAAGACATGGAATCAACCAAGATGCCCATCAACAGTGAACTGGATAAAGAAAACATGGTACATATACACCATAGAATACTATGAAGCTTTAAAAAGAATGCAATTATGTCCTTTGCAGCAACATGGATGCAGCTGGAGGCCATTATCCTAAGCAAACTAACACAGGAACAGGAAACCAAATACAACACATGCTCATTCTCACTTATAAGGGGGAGCTAAACATTGAATACATATGGACACAAAGATGGGAACAAGAGACACTGGGGACTGCTTGAGGAGGGAGATGAGGAGGGGGACATGGATTCAAAGCCTGCCAGTCATGTACTATACTCACTACCTGGCTGACAGAATCATTCATCCACCAAGCTTCAGCAACACTCAGTTTACCCATGTAACAAACCTGCATGCACACCCCTGGAATCTAAAATAAAAGAAGATAAAAATAATTTATTCAATTAAAAAAAAAATGGGCCAGATGCGGTGGCTCATAGCTGTAATCCCAGCACTTTGGGAGGCCAAGACAGGTGGATCATGAGGTCAGGAGTTCGAGACCAGCTGGCCAATATGGTGAAACTGAAAATACAAAAATGAGCTGGGCATGGTGGTGCACACCTGTAATCCCAGCTACTGGGGAGGCTGAGGCAGGAGAATCGCTTGAACCTGGGAGGCAGAGTTTGCAGCGAGCTGAGATCGTGCCACTGCACTCTAGCCTGGGCGACAGAGCGATACTCCATCTCAAAAAAATAAAATGAAATAAAAAAATAAAATAAAATGCCACACAAGCATCAAATGTGGATAGAAGAAGAAATATCTACCTACGCCTCTGCTGAAATGTCAATGAATCTATCTAATAAATGCCTGCAATAGGCTACTTAATTAAAATGAATAGCTTTAGCAATCACCTTGGTTGACAACATTCAGAATCAGGAGCAAATAATAGTTAATGCTTATTCTACAGAATTTCTCTTCCCTTCCGTACACAAAACATGTACACAGCTTAGCAACACAAAATTTCCAATAATCTATGAGAGAACACTTAAAGATTTTACACTTAAGAAGAATAATTTTTGAATTAATTTTGAATCTATTTTCCAAAACTAAATGACTTTTTAAAGGCCTAATTTATAATTACCATTATAAATAAAGACATACACTGCAAGTATTTGGCACACGTAATTATAGTAAAATGAACACACCCCTATCAAGCACATCTTTGTAGGTCAAGATGGCAATAAGAAAATATTTTTCACTCTGGTCCACAGTGATCAAAAGGAGATCAACACTGAAATTGTATTTCAGAATGCCACCAAAAGCTTTGACCAGGAAAGAGAAGCAGTGCTGGCCAGTTGCCCACAAGATTGCATACTACGTTAGGTTTTAATACATTTCAAAAACAAAGATAATTTGTATAGAAACTGTGACAGTTTGAAGAAGTTCGTTGGTATAATCTTAGAAGACTGATCTAAAGACAGTCTAGGACAGCTGCATGCAATTCTAGGAGTCAGATCTGTTTGTTTCCAAGATAAGCGTCAAATACTAATACAGATAAGAGCTAAAACTAAAATACCAATTCAGTGAAAAAGCTAAAACCCAGAAGACGTTTTATTTCATTACCTGTCTAAAGTTCTTTTTAACAGTGATAGGTCATGTTCTGTTTCTTCACTGGGGTAAGGTAGAATATCTGAGTGTCCCAAATATACTGAAGTTAGAGACAAAAATGCTCACAAGCCATTTAGAAAATGATTCATTGTACTGTCTACCTAATACTGGGCTGAAATACATTGACTGCTTAGAGTATGTTTACAAGTATGTTTACAATCTGCTAATCCTATAGCTTGCACTTAAACAAGGCTGGTTGGATAGATAATCCAGACAAATGCAGGGTTCCATAACAGAGCAGTTTTAAATGTCTTAGGCTATCACCTAAGCCACAAACAAAATTGATTTTTCCAGACATGTTCCAGTGTCTGCTTACCCTTTCCTGCTACCAACTGTCATCTCACTCCCCTGATAAAACTCTTGACATGTTTTGCAGTATCTTCTACTCCTTTCCCATTCCAAACAGCTGTCTTCCCTTCCTGGCAGAAACTCCCTGACATCTGGATACTCAGGATGGCTACTGTTATGACGGACAGATTCCATTTTATCCAACTACCCAGCTCCGAGAATATAAAAATGAGCAAAAGGAGGAGGAGTGTAATAGTTTCACCAGCTACACAAATACTAGTTCAAGTAATGACTGTATTAAAGTATTAGCATGTTGAATAAATTTCTTTTAAAAGTCCAATTTTGTGACATCTGTAAAATGATACAGAATGTTAAAATGCAATGATTCTGAAAGAATACACAATGACAGGCTTCCTAAATTTCTATCCAGGTAATGACAACACATCCAAGCCCATAGCTCAAACATAGGATTTCTGCTTCATGGCGTAATTTGATATTTTGTTTACTAGATTTAAGAACAAGAACATGTGTGTTAGATGAAGACAGATGAGTCGAAGAAAAGACAAAACATGAGTCACTTTCCTTGAGCTCACTGCCATATCCCATCCATCACCAGTTCCACTTTGTGCTGCTTCCTAAATATGTATCATCTCTTGCATATTCTGCTACACTGCTTTCTTAAACTGTTTTCCTATATCCATTCTTCCCTCTACTTCAGTCTATTCTCCACAAGCAGCCAGAGTGATTTTTTTTTTTGAAGTGCAAATTGGGTCATATCACCCCACTATCCCCTTTCTAAATCCAATCAATGGTCCCCCTTCCTTGTAGAATAAAAGCTACACTAGTCCACACGGACCCTAAAGCTTTGCATAACTCTTGTCCCAGCTTCTCTCTGGCTTCATCAGGAGCCTGTCTCCCTCTCGCTCAACATATTCAAACCACAGTGGCCTTCCCTCCTTTATATCCAGATGCATCAAATTTCTCCCATCCCTAAGGTCTGCTTCAGTGCCTTTCTCTTTGCCTGGCTCCCTCCTGCCCATGGTTCAGATCTCAATTTATATGTCACTTCCTCAAGGAATTATTCTGCAATCAACAGCAATGTGTTAGGTATCCTTTTATATCTCTCATGGGATCACGGAATTTTTCTTAGTAGCACTTTTGACAACTGTATTTAATTAACATATTAAGTCAGACATTAAAGAGATTTGCAAAACTATAAAGCAATGCCATTCTCGATTTTTGGTTTTGAATAATAGTTAATTTTTGTTTAAAAATGTTATCTTAATGTGCAAAATGTGAATTATTGTCTTAAATAGAGTATTTTTTAAAAAGTTTAATTTCTAATATGGCAAATATCAATAGATTTAACAACATAAGCAAAACTTCTTTCGGTCATCAATAATTTTTAGGAGTATAAAAGGATTCTGAGATCAAAAATTTTAAGAACCACTGAATAAGAAATTAAGCTATGGCTTGTGAAATTATGAGATACTGCATTTTAAATCCTTTAAGAATACTTAAAATTGTACTTAACTACACTTTATGTAGGAAACAAAGCTTTCATGTAATGTTGCTACCTTAGAAAGAAAATGCTTAATTCTTATATACTGCTAAGAGAATTATAACAGGATTGTTCAGCTAGGTCATAAGCAATATGTCAATTATAAAAGAGTTGATAGGAAAGTTCAACTTCCTATGACAAACATAGTTTACAGATTTAAATGAACAATTTTTTCTTTGAAAGCATTCTAACAAATGTTATCTTTAATAACAAACACATATGGCCTTTAAACTTTCAAGGCAAAGATTCTTGAAAATCATAATTAAAACAAACCTTTTGATCTTACAGAAAAGTTCTTAACAGAAGAGTAATAAATAATTTTGCAATGACAAGATGGTGAATATATGCTCAATACTAATTACTGTCATGATGACTGTGATATCAACAAACCCATATATGGTACTTTCCTAACAGCTTCACAACTTACAACAAATTAAATCCTTCCTAAATTTAACTTATTAAATGTAAACTTATTTTTAACTTATTAATCAGCCTTAGTTACTATTATTAGTAGCCCAAGGATATGTAACTTACCCCACATCTGACAGCTAAATAAGTGACATAAGTGAGGTTTGAATCCAGAGTCTGAGTTCTTAACTCTATACTGCCTGCCTACCTACCTACCTACCTACCTACCTACATACATATGTATAAATTAACTTTTCTTATTCTGCTTCTAAACAAAGGTAAGGGCTACCCAATCAATGCTTTGTGTTCTCCCAATACTCTTTCCTAGAGCTTCTTCAAAGGCTCCCATGAAGCACTGGTGAAACTGGAAATCACTGAATTTTACTGCCATTTTAACCAAAGCTGAATCAAATAATTTAGAACTTAATATTTATTTAGCTAGGGTCTATCTACCCACATTACTCTTATTTTGTCCACAAATTATCTAATTTCCTATTACACCTGGCTTTGCTTATTTTGGGTTTTCATTGTTCTTGAAGATTTTTCTGGCAAATTCTGGATTTCTGCCCCTCGTAATTCTTCTGTGGACATTCAATGTGAAATACTAATGTTCCTAGGCCACTGGGAAGCTAATGCTGTGAAATCTTTGCTTTGCAATAACCCTATACTTTGTTCAATATCTATTTCATCTGTGCAACAAATATGATAAATAATAAAAGTTGGGAGTCTCCAGTAATTGAAAGGAAATTCTACCCAAGGTCAATGTATTTATGTTAAACAAAAGGTAGTTTGTATTCTCAAAATGAATTGAGTTACTGGGTCTGACATCCTCCTGATTAAAATGTAAACTTATTATTGAGTAAGGAACTTTGAACATAGTCAAAATTTTAGAGAAACTTCACTTTAAAATATATAATTAAACAGAAGGCTGTAAGTTCATCTGACAGAATATGTTTACTTTTGCTGAAATGTTAATGATGTCAGTGATACCTCCCTGTCCCTTCATTAATCTAGGGAAAATAAACTATATGTTTCTCCTCAAAGCTTTGTTCTCCTCACTCCATTTCTTCTTGTCTTCACCCAGAAGCTAATGAAATAAAAGCTTCAGGGCTTCTTACACTAACACCCCTTCTAAGATCTTATATCTAAATGTGTGGTTACAATTGTGTAGGCTTTGTCCTAAAGAGGATAAAAATTGCGTAAGATTCAGATGCTACCCACCCTGGATCTGCCTTACCAGAGTTGTAAATATTTCAGTCAACTTGCAATTACTGCTCATATTTTTGTTTCTCTGTACTTGCAGCCAAGGAAAATCCTTTGGAGTGGCTCATAGACATCAGTCCCCTGGATACAAAATCTTATTTTGGCAAGAAATTGGCAAAGAATTACAAGTCAGGATAGATGGTAAACATGAATTTTAGATCTAAATTTCTATCAATAGGTAATTAGATGAAAAACAATAATAAGGTAGATCCATATCAGAGACAAAGTGGAGGCCTCTAGTCCTAAATTAGTCTGAATAATTTAGAAATGTAACTTTAAAATGTTTGGTTTGGGGAAGATTTTATGTAAAAATTCAGGTGTCAAAAATCAGACCTGATAAAACTGGGTATAAGTGCTCTGGCCTGAATATATTTCCTACCTATCTCCCTTCACTCATTTCCAAGGCCTGCCTGTCCCCACCGAACTTAAATTTACGCAAGCCCAAAAGCTTATTATTAAAGCTTATTATTATTAGTCCTCAAATTATGGAAATAATGCCCAAGAGATACTAATTATTAAAAAATAAATAAATAAACTGACATAATAGCATTCATAGTATGTTTTAACTTTTATTTTAAATGATTAATATCATAAACTCTAAGATGAATTCAAATGATTTATTACGGTATGCAGTATTTTTCAATATTCAGCAGAAAAGAGTAAGCACAAATTTTATTTTAAATAACATTTCCTACCACCTTTAAATATAACTTCAGTAGCAGACATTATGTGGATGGTTTGGCTAAAGAAGGACAAGAAAATAGAACCTGCTCAAATTCATGCATGGTGGTAAGAAAAATTCAGGGATCGTGGCACCAAATATCTTGTTTTCCAGGATGGAGCACAGACTGAGGAAGCACAGATTATACATTTAGAACCGACATTCATTTCTTCACAGCAGTATTAGAAAAGCCACAGTCAATGCCATTTCCATCTAGCTGCATCTAAGCCTTTCTGGGTACAGAGAAATATCTAATTACCCAATACCACTGGAGCAACTTGTGGGGATTGTTTTAATATATATTCACAGCATGTGTCATTATGGCTCCTGGCGGCTATTAAAAGGGTGGGCTAGCAACATGAATTAACAATAACACATTTGGTATATTATGGCTTTATAATGCCTAAAGCATTTAGCTAGTCTCCTTATTATTCTTAATGTGCCTTACAGCTCAGAAGAATCACGTAAGTGTGTATTTGGCTGGTCCCAAATGCTAAATGGAAAGCAAAATATCTCCTAAAAGTAGTTCTGAGTAACTGCTATGTCTAGTTTTCTTCCTTTTTCATCAACTAACATGGCATATGTTATAACCAACAGATTGTTCTGTTTTCAGACCTTTTTTCTGTTTTTTTTTTTTTTTTTTTTTTTTTTTTTAGGCGAGCAGAACAACTCTTAACAGTAGACAACTTCACCAGGAGAACAGCAGTTCAGTACAACAGGAAGGCCAGTGTCTCCCCAGTACCACCTGCCTAAGCTACTATAAGGGTCCCCCTAACAGAGATACCTGCCTCTATTCACTCTCCTACAGCCCATTCTCCAGTCAGCAACTACAGTCATCTGTGAAAACTATCAGATCATATCACATTAGTCTTCAGCTTAAAGTATTCCAGTGGCTTCGATATGTGCTTAGAACTCCAGCCTAGGTGGCAGAGCAAGACTCCGTCTCAAAAAAAAAAAAAAAAAAAAAAATGCAAACTTCTGGTCATTGCCCACAAGGCTCCTTCATGCAGTGGCTGCCTACTTATCTCTGCAACTTCTCTTTGTACCATTCTCATTACTAAACCTGAAACATGTCAGCTCATAGTCATTCCACACTTTTGACATTTCATGGACCCTCAGCCTGGAATACCTTTTCATAGATCTTTTAATGACTGGCTTCTTCTGCTTCTTCAGAATTCTGCCTGAAAGTCACCTCCTCAGAGACTACCCTATCTGTAGCATCCATTTTTTCCCAATTCTCTATTGCTGTCCTATTTAAGTTTTTTTTTTTTTTAAATTAGGCCTAGTATAGTGAAAATAGTTGGGTGTTTTTTAGCATGATTTCTTGACTATCCCTATATAAATATGGGTATGCACACACATGCATACACACACAGAAATTCGCATTCCATTAGGAGCATGGCCTTATCTATCTTTCCTATTATCACCTCCCCAGTACCTGGAACAGATACTGGTAGGCAGTGAGTGCTCAAAAAATTATCTGGCATGGACAAACGAACCTGCTAGTTAAATATTTCCATCCAGAAGACAATCAAGGGAGCTCAATTTGGGAATATATTCAACTCAACTGTTTGAAATTACATCTAACAACACAGGAAATCATTCTCTCTTATTTATTTATTTATTTATTTAGTCATTCATTCATTCATTTATTCATTCATTCATTCTGGGCTAGTATTCAAGTCCTAGTCCCTCTTAATAGGGCAGAAAAAGTGTAAGCTCTCGAGAAGAAATTGTATTCTTCTACCTTCCCTCGCATGTTCTTCAACTTCAGTCACTCACCCACCATCTGGTATGGTTTCTGCCATTTCTGTGTATAACAGGTACCAACTTTCACACAGTGCTCTTTTCACCTTTTTACAGTAGGCTCACACTAAGTATTAGGTTGGTGCAAAAGTAATTGTGGTTCTTGCCATCAAAAGTAATGGCAAAGGCCAGACATGGTGGCTCACGCCTGTAATCTCAGCACTTTGGGAGGTCGAGATGGGCAGATCACGATGTCAGGAGTTTGAGACTAGCCTGGCCAACATGGTGAAACCCTGTCTCTACTAAAAATACAAAAATGAGCTGGGTGTGGTGGCACACGCCTATAATCCCAGCTACTCAGGAGGCTGAAGCAGGAGAATTACTTGAATCCGGGAGGCAGAGGTTGCAGTGAGCCAAGATCACGCCACTGCACTCCAGCCTGGATGACAGAGCGAGACTCCATCTCAAAACAAAAACGAAAACAAAAACAAAAAGTAATGGCAAAAACCGCAATTACTTTCGCACCAGCCTAACAGTAATAACTTTAAGATAAAGAGTTTGCTAGGATAGTTTTGCCAGAATTATATTATAATTGCTCTTTGGCTATTAAAACACATACCCATAGGTATACATTTTCACATATTTTTCCATCTAATAGTCTCTTCCAACATTTGGGAAAACTGGATTAGAGATGAAGGGAGACTTTCTTCCAGGGATAGAAGCTCCCCTCAGGCAGCATGACATTGCAGAGTCCCTGGAGGGCTCCTAGTTTTTACTACGCACTCAATGGTGTCACGCTCTGTGCTTTATTTATTACAATACCCCTTTGAGGAGGTATTCATATGTGTTTTGCAGGGGAGGACCCAGGTACAGGGAGTTTCAGTCAATAGGTCAAGGTCACATAGCTAGCAAAAGGCAGAAGTCATATTCAAATTCAGGTCCATCTGGGCACCAGATCCATTCTTGGAACCACTGAATCATACATCTTTGCAATGCGTAAGTGATCCGTGCTTTGTTTTACAATACCCTTCTTTCCTAAGGTAGTAATGCAAGAGCTTTTATTTACTTCTTTTAGTTACTAATCTAAAAACTGCACACACACAGCTTCCCTTCAATATTCCCAAGTAACAAGCTTGTTGAAAAACCCTACTGAAAACAAGCGGAGCCTTCTTTTCATTACTCAGTGATTTTTAAGTGTCGCTAGTCTAATCACTGTCTTTTATACCATTAGACTTTTATTTTCATAATTATAGGCTGCCATAGGCTTCTTCCAAAGCCCCCTGCCAAGTCTTCATTCCTACATACAGGTGCTAATTGCTTTCTTAGCACCACTGGTTATTCTCTGAACCTTTGGATTTCACTACCTACAATAGGCCCCTGGGTTTTTCGCCCCTTCAGTAGCCCTTAGCACAATGGTCACAGCACTCCGTGGCTGACTTGGTTCTGCCCCACAAGTCTCATCTCCTCATTCTCAAAGTGGGGTCAAGTCAGTTCTGTGCCCATGCTGCCTCCCGTTCTCTCTCAATGCTTGGTTGTGATGCTTGATCCTAAGGTTAAAGCAACTAAACTGTAGTGGCTTTGAAACAAACTTGTATGTTTCCTCCTCCCCTCCATATAGTGTGAACTATATATATAATTTAAACATTAACAATAACAGCAAACTCTTATCGAGTTCCTATCAGTCTCCACATCAAAGCCCCTCAACAAATTTATTTCGTAAAAAACAAACAAAAATGAGCAAACCTCCCTGTGGAGGAGTACTCATTTTATTTCCCTTCCCTATCTTCCAGAAGAGAACACTGAGGTTCACAGAGGAGAACCCATTCTTCCTGGTTCCAGAGTCCCTATTCTAAAGAGCCACTACCCACTATCCTTCCTGTGAAAACTGTCCCAACCTGATCCTGATGCAAAATGATGGCAAATAACAGGCAGTAGATAGATTTTTAGAGTAAAAAAGAAAGAGAAGATAGTTAATTTAAGTTGTGAAAAAAATTCAAGAAGGAGGATGCTTCCTTTCAAGACCTAGAATCTGTTCCTGTATGTCTTTCACTTGTTCGTCAGGGAATCTCTGAAATGCTCCCTTCACAAAGTTTCTCCTTATGCTCATATCCCTCCTAAGCCGTCCAGAGGGTACCCATGAAGGCCCAGTTCACTGAAGCTGCCTGACATACTGATGATCACTCTCTAAAGCATCCTCTTTTGGACAACAAATTATATGACCACCCAAACCATAATGTCTATGAGGGCAGGGCTGTATCTTATTCTCGTTTTTATCTCTCACCAGGATTTTCTTTATTTTATTTTATTTTATTTTACTTTATTTTATTTTATTGAGACAGGGTCTTGCTCTGTCACCCAAGCTGGAGTGCAGTGGTGTGATCTTGGCTGAAACCTGTGGCTCCCAGGTTCAAGCAATTCTCTTGCCTCAGCCTTTCTAGTAGCTGGAATTACAGGCACACACCACCACACCTGGCTAATTTTTGAATTTTTATTAGAGACGGGGGTTTCACCATGTTGGCCAGGCTGGTCTCGAACTCCTGACCGTAAGGGATCCATTCACCTAGGCCTCCCAAAGTGCTGGGATTACAGGAATGAGCCACTGCGCCCAGCCAAGATTTTCCGATTTTAAATCAGTACTAGAATACTGCTTGCTAAGTAGTCTTCCCCCTAGGCTAGGTAGAATTTCGCCATTGCTAAGTCCTTCACAGCATTCTGTGTTGGTCTCTCTTACAGAAATTATCACATGCCAACTTTAATAGTTCACAGACCATATACGCCATGCTTTCATGGCAAGCCTGAGTCTCCAATAATCTCTGTATCCCTAGATACTTGGTTAGCTAGTTTATCCAGTGATGTGATTAACTATATGCTGACCAACCAAACTCAATATTCTTTTGATGTCCTCATTTTGCATGCAAACTCTTACTGTCCTTTTGCCAATGGAAGAGAAAATTTGAGAGTTGTGAGATCAGTGATACAACAGGTGCTGGAGGAAAGAAGACAGAGTATCTGTCTGCACCTGGAGAACAGGAGAAAGTTTAGAAACAGGGTTAAAGGACTAGGAGGTGTTCTCTAGGTATAAATGTCTGGGTGTTAGGGATGGGAGACAGTTGAGAGAACCTCCCAGGAAGAAGGAAAATACAGGGCAGATACAAGACAGTCTGCATGCAGAATGGTGTGAGTAGCTTGTGTGGCTCCTGATGGTTGAAGTTTAAAATCAGAAGGGAGATTTGAGTAGACGTTTACTTCTCAGCAGGCAGTTCTGTTAAATACCAGAGCAACAGTAAATAAGCATTTAATGCAAAACTTGCCCTCTTAAAACAGTGACTTTGGGATCATCCAAACTGCATTGTAACTGAAGATAACAGACAGACAGGGGAGCAAACAGAAGACCTCAGGACAGCTTATTCGAGGCTGAGACAGAATACAGCATTCTCTCTCTCCACTTTTGCACTTCCCTCAACAGATCTACAGAACTGCAGAGGACCAAGTCCTGACCAGGAATGTGATCATACTAAAGGGAAAACAGTCATTTCAACATTTCTGTGGGTCCCTGTGCTGAAGGGACCCAGGGAGTCTGGGTGCTCTGTTTACAAAACATAACACCAATCATGGGACAAAGCTATTTAGCAGAGCAGCAATGGGACAGCCCCACAGGGAGAGAAAGGGTGACGAGATGTTAACAAATGGTCTCAGGGGAATGCATTTGAGGAAGAAGGACCAGAGGACTTGTACAACAGAGCTGTCTTCTGTTCAACTAAAAAACATTGTTGGCTGGGCGTGGTGGCTCATACCTGTAATCCCAGCACTCTGGGAGGCTGAGATGGGAGGACCACCGGAGGTCGGGAGTTCGAGACCAGCCTGACCAACAGGGAGAAACCCTGTCTCTACTAAAAATACAAAATTAGCTGGGCATAGTGGCACATGCCTGTCATCCCAGCTACTCAGGAGGCTCAGGCAGGAGAATCACTTGAACCCAGGATGTGGAGGTTGCGGTGAGGCCGAGATTGCGCCATTGCACTTCAGCCTGGGCAACAAGAGTGAAACTCCATCTCAAAAAAAAAAAAAAAAAAATCAAAAACCAAAAACCAAAAACACTGCCTGCACTATACTAACAAATTCTGTAATCCCTCTCCTTTACCCTAAGCCTTTACTTTGTCTGCTGCACACAATGATTGCAGGATTAAAGCACTTTGGGAAAATGAAAAACTGGGAAAGCATCCAGGCTGAAAGGAAGTATGGAGGGAAAACAACAGTTGGTTGTCTCTGGAGACAAGATATAGAGAAAGGTGGGAGAGTCAGGAAGGGGACTTATGGGGGCATGTGCATGTGTTTAGGGATAAGAATGAGAAGCAAATAATCATACAGCCCTTTGGCCTTGAGAACTGCTGGTTTTGGAGCATGCATCTATCTGCGGACACTGATATCCCATCTTGTCTCTTGTCACACCATTTCTCTATGTGAATGTGAGCCGTTATCTTCTCCTCTGGCTAGAACATCTATCTACCTAACGTAGTAAATGAATCAATTTTAATTTAAAGAAAAATCAAAAGTCATTTCCATGCACTGACATAAGAAAGCACTTAATCTCAATAAACTAGCAGTTAGGATGATGGGAAAATCTACAAGGGCTCAGAGATATGTAGCAAATCAAAATTCTCCCCATTTGTATAATGGAATAAAGCCAAAGTAAGCTTTCTTCCTGGCCTAAACCACATAACCTAACACATATTAGAAAGATGGGTTGGGGCAATGAGCTGTGACCACTACTGATTCAAAGGAGTCCCTAACCTCTCCCCACCAGTTTCACAGAACCGCACTGGCTCTGGAAAATGACATTTACCAAGATTCTTAATAAAATGAACATCTTTGCCTGTTTCATACATTATTAGATTTTTGGCATGCATTTCAGAACTCTAATACCTTAACTCTGTCTACGAGTGAGGTGGGAGTCCCCGAAGGACCACCATCCCACCCCTGAAAATATTTTCATTACCCAAGTCAGAGGAAGTAAGGAAATGAAAGTTTCCTGACTCTTGCCAGTTAAATAGCTTGATTCAAGTGTGTTACGTTTTCATCATTATTTACATTTCCCTTGGAATGTGAGGGCTGTCTTCAAATTTTGTGACATCTGTTTTTGTTTTGTTTTGTTTTGTTTTGTTTTTTTCAGGTACTTCTGTTCAGTGATTTCCTGGAAGAAGGAAGAACATGGCTGAAATGAACAATCAACGAATGCTGATTTAATCTATACCACACATACCTCCAATGAGGTAAACCATGGATCACTGTTGAAAAATATTCTTATAAGGCCATTGGATAAAAACAAGTGTTAGATATCAATCAGTGCTCTGATTTGGGAAGAGCCATTTATGGTCTCTCAGCTTATGTCATCTCATCTACAGAATGAAAGTGACTGATTCCCCACATAGCTTCCAACTCCAAGAATTTCTGGAATGCTGTATTGACACTCATACAGAGCTGTTTGGGGGTTACTGATTGTTCTTCATTTCTGCTTCCTTTTCTTGATGGATTTTATCAAAAAGGGAGCCATTTTAAAAAGCAGTTATTAGACATTTTTTAAGAACGGCAGGAGAGGTGGAGATAGTTGCAAGAAGGAGATCCATTAGATTTCCTTTTTCTTTTACTACCATTTAACTTTTTCCTCCAAGCCTCTTGCCTTACAATAAACAAAAAAACAGATGACCATGTCACTCCAGATTGTCCTTCATAATGGCAAAACAACAATAATACAAGCTTTTAATTTTTGAACTCCCACTGTACGGCAGACCTTTATCTCATTACTGGAAGGAGTATAAAGGCATGAAACCACTGGCCCTGATGTGCTGTATTGATCCCATTTATGTAAAATGTCCAGAATAAACAAATCTGTAGAGACAGGAAAGAAGATGAGTGGTTGCCAGGGACATTAAGCACAGGAGAATGGGGGTGACTTCTTAACCAGCACAGGGCTTTCTTTTGGGAAGATGAAAATGTTCTGGAGCTATTAATATACAGGAGTAGTTATGATTGTATGACCTTGGGCACACACTTAAAAAGCCACTGAATTGCATACTTTCAAACGGTGATTTTTTTTGGTATGTGAATTATATCTACTAAAAAGATAAAATTAAAAAAAATAAAACACACAACCATGGCTCTGGATGGAGATTGCCCAGGTTCAAATCCCAGCCCTACCACTTCTCAGCTTTTCTAAACCTAAGTTTCTACATGCATAAAATGAGAGAAATAATAAACACCTCACAGGGAAATTAGAGGACTGAATAATGCTATGACTTTTAGGTACAAAGGCCAATTTATAGCGTGTTTAAATATATTCTGGCCGGGCACGGTGGCTCATGCCTGTAATCCCAGCACTTTGGGAGGCTGAGGCTGGCAGATAATGAGGTCAGGAGATGGAGACCACGGTGAAACCCGGTCTCTACCAAAAATACAAAAAATTAGCCGAGCACGGTGGCAGGCGCCTGTAGTCCCAGCTACTCGGGAGGCTGAGGCAGGAGAATGGCATGAATCCGGAAGGCAGAGCTTGCAGTGAGCCAAGATTGCACCACTGCACTACAGTCTGGGTGACAGAGCGAGACTCCATCTCAAAAAAAAAAAAAAAAAACTTACAACTCGTTTTTTGACTTGAGAAGAGCCACTCCTGGTCTCTAAGCTTAAGTCATTGTATCTGCAGAATGAAGGGGACTGGTTCCCTACATGAGCACCCCATAAATTTTCCTGTTATTATTATTTAATCTCTATAATAGTTCTACAAAATACATAGAATATTACTGATTTTAGACATGAAGAAACATCTGTAAAGGGCAAGGAAGTTGCTGAAGTTGCAGAGCCACTAAGTGGCAGAGGTGAGATTTGAGAAATGTCAGAATGGAGCCTCATACTCTTGAGTGACACATCACTCCCTCCTGACCCACATATTAATAACCCAGCATATAGCACGAACTGCTTACTGACTTCTTACTATGTTACAGAAACTCAGGGACACTGCCCTCAAGAAAGCCATTACCTGGCCAGTTGCAGTGGCTCATGCCTGTAATCCCAGTACTTTGGGAGGCCAAGGTGGGCAGATTACTTGAGGCCAGGAGTTTGAGACCAGCCCGGGCAGCATGGTGAAACCCTGCCTCTACTAAAAATATAAAAATTAGCCATGTGTGGCGGTGAGCATCTGTAATCCCAGCTGCTTGGGAGGCTGAGGCAGGAGAATCACTTGAACCAGGGAGGCGGAAGTTGCAGTGAGCCAAGCTTGCGCCACTGCACTCCAGCTTGAGCAACAAAGTGAGTGAGACACCATCTCAAAAAAAAAAAAAAAAAAGAAAGAAAAGAAAAAAGCAAAGCAAAGCAAGCCATTACCCAAGATGGAGAAGAACAACAATGCCCAGGGATTAAGGAACTTAAGAAACAGGTGAACACAGTAAAAGCATAAAAGTAGATATTTTTATCATGTGATTCAGAACCTTCTGTCTTCAGAAGGTGACTTGCCTATCAGGGAAAACCCAGAGTAACCGGGCTGAGAAAAGAACAATATGTAGATGAACTTTGGAGAGTTTCTAAGAAAACAATTAAGAGGTTGAACGCTGTGGCTCACACTTACTTATAATCCCAGCACTGTGGGAGGCCAAGGTGAGAGGATCGTGGCCAGGCATTGAAGACTGGCTTGGGTGACATAGCAAGACCCTATCTCCAAAAGGACTTTTTAAAAGTTAGCCGGGCATGGTAACGCATGCCTATAATCCCAGCTTCTCAAGAGGCTGTGGCAGGACAGCTTGAGCCCAAGACTTTGAGGCTGCAGTGAGCTATGATTGTGCCACTGCACTCCAGCCTGGCCAACAGCACAAGACCCTATCTCTAAAAAAGAAAACAAGAATTAAGCGTAATCAGCCACTCACCTCTATGCCAAATACTATATTTTACTTAAGATTTCAAATCTCATTGTTCTATACTGTGGCCACTAGCCACATGTAGCTAAATTTAAATATATTAAAATTAAATAATATGAAAATTTTGGTTCCTCAGTTCATACCACCACATTTCTTGCTCGCAAGAGCCACATGTGGCCACTGGCTGCCATATTGGACAGCCCAGATAATAGAGCATGTCCTTCACTGCAGAAAGTTTTATGGGATAGCACTAATCTAAATATAAAATCACATCATTCACAGTCAAATAATAAGAGAAAATGCAACACTTCATTTCATATCCTAAAAATAGATTTGGTATCCAAGTGAATACCTGGAACTACTATAAATGCTCACCTAAGTTGTAAGATGACATTATAATTTCTTATTTACACTTTAAAAATAACATTATCTGATCATATTGCTCTGGTGTAAAGATTTTCCAGAAAAAATCACTTTCCTAGACTACCTTTTATTTTTAAAAATCGCAGATAGCATAGACAAACAGATAATGAACACGTAAGCTCACTTCATCTCAGTTTTGAAATGGATACAATTCATTGGTCTTGAAAAGAAAAGTTCAGGACATCAGGGAAAACTCAGTTGCTCTGGTCTCTGAGTTAGTAGTCTTATGAGTAGAATGCCTTTTTGTCCAAAGAATTCTCAAAATGTTATTATTTTTGTTTATTTGTGTTTTTTGAGATTGAGTCTTACTCTGCTCAGGATGGAGTGCAGTGGCACGATCTTGGCTGACTATGACCTCCCCATCCTGGGTTCAAGCAATTCTCCTGCCTCAGCCTCCTAAGTAGCTGGGATTACAGCTACAAACCACCACATCTGGCTAATTTTTGGATTTTTAGTAGAGATGAGGTTTTGCCATGTTGGCCAGGCTGGTCTCGAACTTTTGGCCTCAAGTGATCTGCCCTCCTTGACCTCCCAAAGTGCTGGGATTGCAGGCGTGAGCCACCACTCCTGGCCTCAAAATATTTCAATAACCATTCTAATGTGAGCAGACATGGTAGTGGCAACAACTCAGAAATAAAATAATCTTATGAGGTTTGGTCAAATATGCCAATAAAGTTCCTCTCCTATCTTGCCTCTGAGCCATGCTCATATTTGTGAAATGGGAGGAAAAATTTTTCTCCTTCTTTGCAGATATATTACTCTCCTTCTTTGCAGATATATATGTGTGTGTGTGTGTACACATACACACACACACACAGAAGCACACACACATCCGACAGAAGTTGATATCTATCATCCAGTACTTAAGTTTTTATTTAAGTATAACTGACACACATATACATATAAATTCAATTAATTATTTTACAGTCTGAACACTTTCATGTAACCAACTCCCAGATCCAGAAATACAGTATTATCAACACCTCAGAGCCTACCTGCCACAGCCTTCCAGGTACCTCTTCCTCAAGGGTAACTAACATCCTGACTTCTAGCATCAGTGGTGAACTTTGACAGTTTCCACACTTTATGCATGTGTCACTCTTTTTTGTCTAGCTTCTATCACTGAACAAGACACCATCTAGTTTTGACAGATCCTCCCTGTTACCACAAGGCAGCCATTTAATGCTTTCCTGCTTTATAGAGTAACTAATCCTTACTGAGCACATATTATGTGTCAAGTGCTTTACATGCCTTAACTCCTTTAATTCCCCCAAACAAGCTTATCAGTAAAGTATTATTATTATCCCTGTGAAATAGATGAGGACATTGATGTGTAAAATTGGCGAGGCTATAGTTCCCACTTATTCAATTACATACTAATCTAGGTGTTCCTGTAAAAGGATTTTGCAGATGTAATTCAAGTCTCTAACCATTTGACTTTTTTTTTTTTTTTTTTTTTTTGAGACGGAGTCTCGCTGTGTCGCCCAGGCTGGAGTGCAGTGGCGCGATCTCGGCTCACTGCAAGCTCCGCCTCCCGGGTTCCCGCCATTCTCCCGCCTCAGCCTCCGAGTAGCTGGGACTACAGGCGCCCGCCACTGCGCCCGGCTAGTTTTTTGTATTTTTTTTTTTAGTAGAGACGGGGTTTCACCGTGTTAGCCAGGAGGGTCTCGATCTCCTGACCTCGTGATCCGCCCGCCTCGGCCTCCCAAAGTGCTGGGATTACAGGCTTGAGCCACCGCGCCCGGCCTAACCATTTGACTTTAAATGAGGGAGATTATCCTGAGTGGACCTGATTTAATCAATTGAATGCCTTAAATACAGGGCTGAAGCTTACAGGAGACAGGGAACAGAAAATAAGGAGGGAAGGGGGCACTTTTTCTGGAGCAGATAACCATGAGCAACAATCATCCATTAACTTATACATGCCAATAATAGATGTCACACCAACTCAAAGACAAGTGTCTTCAGTTCCTTCTTATATAGCAACTTGTGGTAAATATGTTAGGCGCCATGTTATTTTTCAAGCCAGCCCTGATGTCATTTGTTCATGCACACTGTCCCTGTAAGAATACTCTCATTTTTCAAGTCCTGCATCAGAATTCAAGTTGGGAAAAATAAGGTCACTCCATCCATGGTAGGGTGATGGAGGTGTTTTTGGACAGCCAGACTTTTCAGATTTACTCATCTTTCAAAGGAGACTCAGTGAAAGGCTTCTCTTGAGCGGATCTAAACAGATCTCAAGTAAACCTAGGAGATTTTTTAAGAATGGAAGCAATTTCTTCCATTATCATATCCCCCTTAACATATATCATTGAGCGGGACTGAAGGGAAGTCTTGGTGAGTATGGATGCACATTATCGTTTGTCTTCTCCTTTCCTATTTAAGGCTGCTTTTAAGGATTTTCCATTTTCGGAGGTGAAATTAAATGGAATTCTTAGTTTTCTCTTCCAACCCTCAAGACTTCCTCCTCAAGTCTTCTCCATCTCAATTATTAGTGTGCCACATTCGCTGGGTTTCCTGGGCCAAACTCAGTAGTGATCAGCAAGTCAGTTCTGCCTCCAGGCATATCCCAAAGCTAACATCTTATCTCCATCTCCATCATAAGCACCCTTGTTCTGACCACACTCTGCTAAACCCAAGGAGGCCTGAGTGATCTCCCAGCTTCCACTCCTGCCCCTCTAAAGCCATGTCATATACAACAGAGAGCTCTTTTTAAAGCTGCAAATTTAATAATATCACTCTCCTGCATAAAATTCCAAATGAGACTACATATGTGATGATACTAAGGAATCACTGTAAACTTTTACTAGTGATAATGATACTATGGCTATGGTTTTAAAAAGAGTTCTGATGTTCTAGAGATCTATGGTGACAAATGACACCATGTCTCCTTCAAATAACACTGTGCGGTGGTGGTGACTGGGGAGGGGTGCAGTTGGAGAGAAGGGATAGGTAAAATAAGATAAACCATGAGCTGATAATCATTGAAATTTGGCAATAGGTACATCGGGAGTCACTATACTTTTCTATTTTTGTATCTGTATAAAATTTTTATAATAATAAAAAAAAAAACTATTAAATCCCCAATGACTCCTGACTGCACTTAGAGGGTAAAATCTTAAGAACCTGTATGGCTCAAAAGGTACTTTATGATCTGACTGATGCCTGGAAATCCTTGATTTTATCCAGTACCCAGCTTTGTCCACTAACTGCCAAACAGCTGTAACAGCCACCCCGTGCCTTCACCATGCTGAGCCCTTTGCCGCCATAGGGCCTGCAGACAGGCTCTTTTCAGCCTTAGAGGTTCCTCCCCAAGATGTGCCAGATGTGCCCAGTGTTGGCTCCTTCTCCTTCAGGTGTCCACTCCAACACACTCCTCAGAGAGGGCCTCCTCCACCATGCTACCTAAGGCATCTTCCCTCCCCACTTTCCTCCTGCCCACCCCTCTGCACCCTTCCCACTCTACCTCCTACTTTCTTTCATTGTTCTTTCTTCATAATCCTTATTAATTTTTGAAATCATCTTTTTTCTTAAGCCTTTTTAAAACATAAACTATGGTTTGGCTGCGTTCCCACTCAAATCTCATCTTGAATTGTATCTCCCATGATTTCCATGTGTCATGGGAGGGACCTGGTGGCAGGTAATTGAATCACGGGGGTAGGTCTTTCCCATGCTGTTCTCATGACAGTAAGTCTCACAAGATCTGATAGTTTTATGAAGGGGAGTCCCCCGTACATGCCCCTCTTGCCTGCCGCCATGTAAGATGTGCCTTTGCACCTTTATCTTCCACCATGAGTGTGATGCCTCCCCAACCACGTGGAACTGTAAATCCATTAAACCTCCTTCCTTTACAAATTACCACATTTCAGGTACATCTTTATTAGCAGCATGAGAACAGACTAACACACAAGTCATTTACTCTCAGTATCCTCCCCATACTAGAATACATGCTCTGAGATCATTGGGACCTTGTCTGTCCAGTTCACTTGCATGCTTCCTGTACACATTAAACAAATCCTTTGAATCAGACCAGACAATTAAAGCTGTGTACATAGTACATGAACAACAACAAAAATAATAATAATGCCTTGGAAAGTGAAATTATCCTTACATGTATATATCTGTAGTATTAATGAATAGTTAATACTAATGGACTTCACTTGAATTAAACATATGTCAACATAATGAATACTTACATATATTAACACAATTAATGAATAATTAATACCTGTGAGTTTTCTCTGAATTACATTCAATATATCCATATACAGTATGTGCATATACACACACAGTCTTTATTTCATTATTCTGATACCAAATATATAAGATAATTGTTGGCTTATATGTAAGGAATATGACAGTTTATGATTGCTATATCTTGAGCAGGAGATTTTGCTAAATGTATTGTTGCCAGAGCTTAGATTTTCAAATTCATTTCTAAGAGTCTTAGCTGGTGTTAAACCATGTCAGCATAATAAGCAAGTTTTGATTTCCTTTCAGATGTTCCTGGCTGCTGAAAGAGTTGATTTTGAAGGTTTTCCCATCGACCTATAAGGCTGTGAAGAAGAGGTAGCTCTTCTTAATCTCAAAGATCCAAACTGAGCTTGCATTCCCCGGCCTTTGTTCAGATGTCACCTTCAGAGCTTGCTTCATTATGTGTCTCAGGAGAAACACAAAAGTATTAGTGATAGGACATTGACTGGTAGGCTTTAATCCTTCTCTGAGATGTTGTTTAATACTGATGGGTTAGTATCACATTCGAGGATAACTGTAGTTAGTATACTTACTTTCCCCAGTACAAATTTACCCTAGGGCTATGTAGAGGACCCAAGAGCATCAGGAGCAGTTTCGAACAAGGTATAACTTCTCAGTGTTACATGGAATAAGAGAGAGATTAAAAAATCACATCCAAACTCAAACATCAATTCGAAGGTCCTTTCCCATCTCTCTCTCTCCAAAAACAACTAAAACATGGGATATTACATCTTTCAACAATGGCCAAAACCTTTCTCTGTTAAGGAGATTCTATGCATTTTTAAATATCTCTGTGTGTTTTTTTTTTTTTTTTTTTGAGACAGAGTCTCACTCTGTCACCCAGGCTGGAGTGCAATGGCTTGGTCTCGGCTCACTGCAATCTCTGCCTCCCAGGTTCAGATGATTCTCCTGCCTCAACCTCCTGAGTAGCTGGGACTACAGGCGCCTGACACTAAGCCCGGCTAATTTTTGTATTTTTTTAGTAGAAACAGGGTTTCACCATGGTGGTCAGTTTGGTCTCAAACTCCTGACCTCGTGATCTGCCTGCCTCAGCCCCCAAAGTCCTGGGATTACAGGCGTGAGCCACCGTGCCCGGCCGTATCTATGCTTTTCCTTCCCAGATGTTTGAGAAACTCAAGAAGGAAACATTGTATACAGACTCATACTTAACCTCAGTGTGAACATACGCAGCAACACCATTATTAGTCTACTGTTACATGATCTAAATGGTAAGTGGGGCCCAGTGTGATGCCAGTTTTATAAAGGAAAGTCTGAAAAACATCACAACAGAAAGAGAGTTGTCATGCTTGCTTTGATTAAAGAGGGTGTAGTATGTTTCATAAACAGGTTAGTTCTCACAGGAAGGTTCAATAAATAGAAGCAAAAAGCAAAAACTCACAACGGAGATCCTCCCACTGTTTGAATTTAAAAAATAGAGGTCACTTTGTCACTAGAGTTTTCAGTTGGCTCCAGTGATCATAGGGTATTGTTAGACGAGAGCTCCTTTTCCTAAAAAACCCAGGACTTCTTGTATTTTGCCTCTGGCTATCTGGGTCTGCTTATAATTCCCCAGACATACTCTTCTGCTGCACGTAGTTCTCATCCCTCAAGACTCATGAGTTTGCTGTCTGCCCAAATGCATCTTCTCTATCTTTCAAGATCCAAGTTGAATGCAACTTCTTTCAGAAAGCCTTCCATTTCCATGAATAGTACCTCATTTTCAAATCAATTCCATCGTTTTAAGTGGTTTGACCTTGCTGGGTCCATGCTTTAATTCCTGTGATTGTAACAATAAATAGTAATTTACTTTCTCTGTGTACAGTACATACTGGATGAGGCCCTTAAGGACAAAGATAGCATCTCATTTGGGTCTGTGTTCCCAGAGCCTTGCTCCTCAGAAAATGTTGAATGAAACAAACAAATAAATAAAGGAATGATGAAGCAAGCCAACAGTACCCTTCAACTCCCAGTTTGCTTCCAACCCCCACTACTACCCTTCCATTCTATCCCCAGTAGAATTTTTCTTAAACAGTCTTAAACACTGTTAAAATTTCGAGGTAATCATCGCTGAAGACTGAAGTGCTGTGGCACAATGGGTTTTTCTACTGAATAATTTATCTGTAAGCAGTAGTTCATATTCACATATTTTTTAGAGACCAGTTGCCTTTCTTTGTGAATGTATATGTTCATGTATCCATCTATTAGATGCTACTGTCTTGTTTTGCAAGGCAATTGAGTGTTTTATTTCCTTTTTTAGTTATACAGTAATATGTGAAAATATTCTAACTGTAAAAAAATCAAACCATATAGAAAAGCATAAAAACTCCCTCATTACTCCTTTTAATCTACTTTCCTCCCCAAAAGCAATCTTTATTATCAGTTTCAGATCTTTTTCTGTGTATTTAGCTACATGTGCACACATACAAGCTTTGTATTTGGGTAGGAGTCTCATGCATATGTAGAATCATAAGGTTTTATAAACTTTTCCCTTCAATTAACCATGTATCTCAGAGATAGACAGTCCCAGATAAGGAACATACCTCATACTTTTTAAGTACTAGGATTCCATACTTTGGATATACCAAAATTTATTAATCATTCCCATGTTGACTAAAATATATTGATACTCCATTTTCACTCTTACAAAACCTTGAATATATTTCTTTATGAAAAAGCACCAAGAGTTTTCAAAAATAGAATTACTAGGTTGAAAGGTATGCATAGACAGGCTTCCCAGAGTATGGAACTGTTTATTTCTCCATATCCTTACAAATTGTGAATATTAACAGGTTTTTTTTTTTTTTTTTTTTGGTTAATCTGATGATAGCAACTATTTCCTACATGACCTAAACCAGTTGAGAAATGCCTATATTTACACCTACTCTGGTGTGTTGTATCTGGAACAGGTTCAAGTGAAACATACCAAGTGAACACTAACAGCCTCCTAGCTAACTCCTTTCAGTTTACGTCCCAGTAACATGAACAGGGTCCACACTAAATTCATGTTTAATTATCAGAAGATAGGGACCTTGATGAGTGTCTTCACATAAACTATCTTGTTTAATCCTCTTCGAATCCTATGAAATAGAAACTTTCATTCCTGTTTTATGTTTGACCACAGTGAGGCAGGCTACCCAAGATCACAAGATTGTACTTGATTCCACAAAGTGCTCCATTGCCCCCAAATTAACAAACTGCCCCATCCTTGCATTCAGTTTGCAGTTTTCCACTGTTATTGCTTCTTGGTGCCTAATGTAATTACCCACATAAAAATTGAAGATGTCTCCACCTATTATTTTAGGAAAAACTCTGGCTTTGAAAATATTGAGTTTTTCTGGGAGAGGCAGCTGGTTAGAGGCAGGTAGAAATTAAGAATTTGTGTGCCAGGCGCGGTGGCTCATGCCTGTAATCCCAGTACTTTGGGAGGCCAAGGCAGGTGGATCACCTGAAGTCAGGAGTTTGAGACTAGCCTGGCTAACATGGTGAAACTCCGTCTCTACTAAAAATAATTTTTAAAAAATTAGCCAGGCATGGTGGTGCATGCCTGTAACCCCAGATACTTGGGAGACTGAGGCAGGAGAATCGCTTGAACCTTGGAGGCAGAGGTTGCAGTGATCCAAGATCGCGCCACTGCACTGCAGCCTAGCACCAAGCGAGACTCCATCTCAAAAAAAAAAAAAAGAATTTATATATCAGCAACAAATACAAACGTTATTGGACACGCCCTCCCTTTCTTAATGAGTTCCTCAGGTTTTTTCCAGAACTAAACCAAGTCATAAAATGTCAGATAATAAAGCCCTTAAGGATTAATGTACAGTATAGGTGAATGGCTACTGTACTTACTCTACCTTAGCGATATTTAATAATATTAAACATTTGAAAACTATCCTATCTAAAAATGAAATAAAAGAAAGCCATAGTTTTATTATCTTAAGAAATTTATACCATTCAACTAGTTGTAATAAGCCAAAAAAAAAAAAAGTCACGGTTTAGCACCATGGAAAATGAACAGAAAAGATGCTTTCTAAAATGTTGAAAAGCATAAAATAAAAGGTTAAAACATTTCACTATGCATATGTTATGCTGGAACCTTGAAGCTCTTGCCTACATGAGAATGGTGCTTTAAAGATTACTGACTATATTTTCTGAAAGTATAGAATGATCGATTCATTTTTCAAACCCGTAGTGTAGTGGCACTCTTCCTTTTCCTGACAGATGACAAGGCTCAGGGAAAGCAAAGATCAGAGCTGAGGAACAACAAAAAAAAGTTGGCACCAGATTCACTTCCCCTTCATGCCAATCCCTTTTTTCTCCCTTATCATACAACAAAGCAAAAAGAAAAGTATTGAATATGAAAACCAAAAAGATTCCCCATGACTGAGCTTTGGCAAGTACAAATGCATTAGGAATGGAGCTGATTCCTGTGACCTTTTCAATTATGATAATCCCGCAAAGAAAATTAAAACCATTTTCTAAAACATGGTCCAAGGAGTTCCATAGATAATTGAAGAAAACATTTAGGAACATCCCTGGCATTTTTCTAAGAATGTATATACTTAGCCCAGGTCTGTTGCACACTGCAGCCATTCCAGCCATGAGTATTTGTGAGCAAAAGGTCAAATAAACTTGAGAGATATTTTTGCAAAGCCTGTTTCCAGAGTTTTTGCCCTTCATTTTTTCTTTTGTACATATTTGATTTTGAAATGGGAAGAGTGAAAAAGAGGGAAGCTATATACTTGTTTCTGCTTGGTTCTGAAAATTTGGTAGTTGAATGTACTTCTTTTTGAAAGGATCTTTTTGGCGGGTGCAGAGGCTCATGTCTGTAGTCCCACTAACTTGACTTGGGAGGCTAAGGTGGGAGGATTGGGTGAGCCCAGCAATTTGAGAGCACCCTGGGCAACATAAGGGGACCCCAGCCTTTTAAAAAATAAAAAACTTGGCTGGGCATGGTGGCACATACCTGTAGTCCTAGCTACTCAGGGGGCTGAGGCAGGAGTATGGTTTATGCCCAGGAGTTCAAGGCTGCAGTGAACCATGGTCATAGCACTGCATTACAGCCTGGGCAACAGACCACAACTCATACAGCAAACAAACAAAAAACAGAATCTTTTTATTTTGGGCATGAAAAATAAGTGAAGAGGCGTTAGAGTTCCTAGGATTTCCACTGGATTTCTGATAAGCAAAAGTTTCCCTAAAGCATGCAAACACACGCAGATTCAACTATATTTAAAGTAAAATGATCCACAAAGCTCATCCTTGCCCAATTCTCATTTAATTCATAAGAAGACTAAATACTTAAGAAAATCAAAGACTACCTTACTAATAGACTTAGATGAACTGATTTTAATTTAGGCTCAAGAAGGGAAGTCAAATCTATAGATACAACATCTAAGAAGTTGAGACCTTGGTTCTCTATTCTACTCTCCCTCTTATTGGCCTTATGACTACAAGTTGGTCAGTTCACCTCCCTAAGTTTCAGTTTCTCATAGAGAAAATGGGAATATTAGCAAATGACAGAGCAAACGCACAGGACTGCTCTCATGGGATTAAATAAAACAACATGAAAAAAATTGTAAAAATTATATAATATAATGTAAACAAGCAAATGGCATAATAATTATTCATTCTTGTTCATCAAGTTAGGTGTTCAGTATCGATATGCATCTCTCTACCACAGCAGGACAGAGACAGCTACAATTACTGGAAACTATAAAATGGGTTCCAGTCAACAAAAGCCATTGGACTGCTTTCTGATTCTTCTAATAGAGAATCAGAGCATTAGTAGGAGAGAATGGGGAAAAAGGCTTAGCTTCAAATTTATATTTCTGTTCCTGATACCTATTAAGGGCCAGTTATGTAGCTATTAAGTTACAGCTTGCAATTTAAAATAAATAAACTGATAACAAAACCCTTAAAATTCCATCATCAGAGCAGATCGAACTACAACATATGCTACAGAGGATGCAAAGCACCTAATGAAGACTTCAATATCAGGATTATGACCCTTAATTTCAATAGGAATGTGTTCTGCTGTTTGAGCTCACACATAATGAGAAAAATCATCATGGAAGCACAAATAAACTATCTCATAAAACAGCACTTTGCCTTGGTCCAAGTATAATTTCATTTTTATACAATTCAAATGCCATAGAACAAAGAAAGAGAAGGAAGAGGGATGATAAATGCAGAGGACTTGGAAGAGAAGCCTGTTCTACAATAACTGGGATGGGAAAGGAGGGTTCAACCTGCACTCCTTTGTTTGTGGAGACAAAGTCCTAAACAGCTGGCAGATAGCAGGAAGTAGAATGCTGATGACTTTGCAGTTAGCTTCAAAACCTATTAGCAACCCTCAGATCCAAGAGCTGTACCTGCTTTGAAATAAACCAGGAGATAGGGAATAAATCATTTCTTCTGGAGGGAAAAGAAATGTTTAATGTGATTAAAATATGCCATGGATTTCTCACACAAGAGGAATTAAGGAAACTATTTCAGAACTTAAGAGGACTTGTTAATAAAAACAGATTTGTAAGAATTTAGAAGTAAATGTTCCTTTATGCAAACTTATCACAGTGAGTACCTTTTAAATACTAACACTAGGAATGCAGTTGCCACGGTTTTTAGGGAATGGGGCTGGAATGGGGAATCAGTTCACTGAAGAAGTTGAAAGACATATTTATTTCTCTGTGGATTCAGTTTCTTAAAAGACTCCCCTGAAACTTCTTCCTAAATTCTGTCATAATTTCCTAAGATAGTATCAAGGGAATTATCATTCTTTATTAGATGCCAAGGAAACATAACAGGGATCACAAACAAAACACCAGAAAATTTATCAAATAAGATTGGATATACTGACCCACTCTAAAGAGCATTCCTTCTCCCCCATGTTTTAAGTCAAATTTATATTAAAAATCTTGAATTTTCTAGGAATTTTAACTACTGTCCCCTAATTTTCCATTAATAAGCATGCTCATGAGTATGAAAACAATACATTTATTTACATGCATTTATTACAATGGGCCAAGAAACTATTTCTATATAAAGGTACTATCCTCCTATTAATCTGTAGTTTTTTTAGCTTTTTTTCTGTAAGGGTTGAAAGAAAGAGAAAAGCAACAGATTACAGGTGGGGATACAGGCAAACAGATAAATGGTAGAGAAACAAGTTCTGAAATGTCAGGGAATTGCCCGGAAAGAGTTAAATATGCTGTTTCTGTGCACCCATTCCCAGATAGGTACCGCCTATTCCTACATACAAAGAGAGAACAGATGAGTTATATTCATGACTAAGTAGGAGTTAGTTTATCTTGCTTCTGTTTTTTAATTTTACTCTAAGAACAAAGGGACTGCTATAAAAGAGGAAGAAGTAGAGCTTACTCTAATTACTCTTTATTATTCTCTTGATCATCATCACCTCTAGTAATTTTGTAATTCATTACAGTAATTTACCTAAGTTTCCAAAGATTTTAATATGTTCTTTAGCTCCTAGGTAGAGAAAAATTGTGGTAACAATCAAATGACTAATCACAATTATTGGTTAAGAAAATGAAAATCACAATGCAATCATTATAAAAACAGGGTGTGTATGTAATTATACTAAAACTTCATTGATTTAGGCCATTATTAATATTGGGTAACTAAAAATATGTATATCTTTCACATTTTATTTCTTCCTAGCTTCTCCAGTATGAATAAGAATGTATACAAGAGGATGTTAACAAAAACAATCTTACAGCATCATATGGTATTAAATAGATTTTTATCTGTAGCTGTGTATTTCAAATAAAATTTATATTTTACTTATTTTCAAAGGAAATTTGTTTAAAATCCTATAATATTTCATGTTGGCTTCAAACCCTATATGTTTCACCCCAAACCGTTTCTCAGTACATACTTACATCCTTTTTTCATTAACATTTTCACGAAACTCATTTGGGTCCTTATTTTTCTGCAAAGTACATATTATTTCCAGGCATGTTCTATATTCATGTGTATGTATGCTCGCTTCTCCAGAATCCATGTAATCTTCATGAGATAAATTACATTGCCTTCTTCACTACTATCTATAGCTTCAACACTTAGAACAATGCCTTGCAGAGAACAGGTACTTGAGGCAAAGTTAACTGCTTAGATAACTCTTAAGACCTCTTCACCTCTTCCCATCAGTAACTATACTCTATTATTTTTAGCTGAGCACATGGCTCCCCGAAATAAAGACCACATCTTCCAATCTCAAGTTGACTGCTTTTGCCCCTTCTTCTTTCATTCTTTCTGTTGGTTAGAAGATGGTCATAATGGCTGCAAACTCTATTAGACAGCACTGCTTTCAGTCCTTCCTCCTCATACAAACACGTATGTCCATATATATAATATATATATACACACACACACACACTGCTTTCAGTCCTTCCTCCTCATACAAACACGTGTGTTCATACACACACACACACACACACGAACACCTCCTCAAGCTTCTTCATCTCCTTCCTTTTTGTCAGCATATTAACACACTAAGAGAAGTAAATATTAGTCTAATCTCCAAGCCACTAGATCTTTACTTGAATTGATAGGCACATTTTCAAGTGAACCACAATGACCTTGAATCAGCTTTCTCATTTTATCACTGTAATGTCAATATACAGTCGAAAACTAAAAAAAAAATTAGATATGGGCCACTCACATTTAACATTGAATATGAAGCAAATGGAATGTTTGCCTTTGGGAGGGTGGTCTACATTTAAACAGAAATACAGGGTTACCTCTAAGCAGCTTCATTTTGCTCACTTGGATGACTACCTGGTTAAGTGGTATTCACAGATGGGAAAAGACTTAACACTCAATGAATGTTATATCGTCATTAATTCAACAACTGAACAACAGGGACATGATCCCCACACTCATAAAGCTAACATTCTAGTGGGGCAAACAAAGAAACAAATAACATCAACAAACCACAGTCAATTGGTTTCTTCAGAGAATTTAACACTACTGACAAATTGGTAATGTCAAGAACTACTTGCCATGGAGAGGTGATGGAGAGAGCTTGACCCTCAGCTTAAAATCACGACTTTAAGCTCAACAGATGGCTACATCTTTTGACCAAATTCCACCATGCTTTAAGCTCCACACTTTAAGCTACTGAAGCCCTTTAGAAGACAGAGGCAATGGCTCTTATTGAATCTCAAGACACCAGTTCAACAGCAGAAACTATTATTTTGAACAGGGTAACATCTATAATCATGAGGAACGATAACCACCTTCTTAAACTTTGAAGATATAATCGGTATGACAGTGCGAGTGATGCTTTACATTGTTTTATCATATTATTCCAACACCCAGTTCTAAAAAACTTTTTCGTTTTTTAGAGCCAGGAAAGGAGATAAAGAATCGGTGTGAGGTCAACACAGAACAGACAAAAAATACCAGATGTACTCTCTAAATTATGTCCTCTAAGAGTCAGCAGGGAGAACAGAAATAATTTATTCCAGGAATCCTGACGTTGCCATCATCTACACTCAGTTAAATGGTTTGTATAGCTGAAAAACTCAGACAGGTCTTACACCATTCTCCTTTACTTCTACCACTTATAGAAATTCAATCAAAGGCTGAGGTTAAAGATACCAGTTCCCATCAAGTCAGTATATTAAAAGTGGCTTTTCTGATCATAGCAATTCTCAGGCAGTTTAGGCATAGTGATAAGCCTAAAAATATAATCTGACAAATTTTCAACTATTCATTCTAATGTTCAATACTTCAGTTATTATATTTCATATTTTTCCCTATAAATGGCAAGGAAAGGCTTTAGGAGTCTATAGGATACACACATGCATATATACACATAGATGTATGGGGGGAGGGATGGAATTTCCATTAAATAAAGAGAGAAGGATAAAAGGTCACACCATTGTCACTTTCTAAAAAGAATTTCCCAGGATCTATAATTTCTCAGAGCTGCGGTAAATTATTCATTTAAACTTATTATAACCAGAAATTTAAGGAATACCTCTGAATATAACTCAGAATAACGTAACAAGATAATCATGAGCCTTTACAAGATTTCATGTTGATTAACAGTAAATAGCTTTTTACTGACTGATTTCTGCTTCCAAATGACAACATCGCCTAAACAAACTTTGTTGCCACAGAAGCCACAAAATGGGAAAGCAATGAATTTCTGAATTGAGGCCTCAATGAGAAGTTTGATTTTTAGGATCTTGAGTGTTCTGAATTGTGCTCAACAGTATTTACCACATGTGTTACTTGTTTATGAGACAGCGACTACAAACATCTTGAATGGGACCTTTACTCAAAATTCTAGATGTTTCACATTTATATTTTAAAGCAAAAGATCTTACATTTGATCAGCTTGGCTTTTAATTTTAGTTATAATTATTTAAAAATATGCTAAGATATTCCTGACATCTCAAAAGAACAAATTATTACTGTCAATGCATTTTTAGAAAAGCTCTATCATAAAAAATGTATAGCTTCATATAATTAAAACATTCAAGCAGTGTGCATTGACTAAAGTAATATGGACTATTAAATAATTCAAAATTGTGTTTAGCAGCAGCAGCTGTTTAATTAAAAGGTAAAAACTGCAACTAATCCACTATGGTTGACAGAAATACAGCCTGTATCAGCAGTGAGATCCCCTAGCATAGAGAATATAGATATGAATTCAAGAAGTCATGAGCTTCATTTAATGAATATAACGAAAATAACCACAATAAATCAGTACCGAAACATACTTTATATCTAAAACTATCTGAATGTTGCCTCACTTTTAATTTCCTTGCAGCTAATAATTTTGCATTTCAATGTAGCAAAAAAATCCTTTAACATATATATTGTCAACCATCAATGCACACGGCTTTTATCAGAGGGTCCATAGCATAAGCTGAGCTTATAAGGAGGCTAGAAATGTTCTAAGAATCAGTTGATCCCATCAAAGTTCTAAACTTTAGGGTTCAATATTCAAAGTAATCACTCATAATTACCTTCTATCATGGAGAAATACAAAATGGCCAAAAGCTCATAAAGTTAATCAACCTTACCAACAAGTGACTAAGTGAACATTACAATTTCATTACAACATTATTTTCACTTACGATATTAGGGGAAAAACCTTTTTGTTAATTGAAAAAAGAAACTAGTGATGATGAGGATGATATAGTCGTTTGTAAAGATAATTAAGCAATATATATGATATTCTCAGCCCTTGATCCAGAACTTCCAGTTTTAGTTGAATTACACATGTGGGCAAAACTTTATGTACAAAGATGTTTATTGAAGAAATTTTTAATATCAGGAAAATTTTTAAAAATATAAAGCAACATTGGGAACTGATCCAGAAACTATGGTAACCATACAATGGACAATTATCTGGCCATTAAGAAGAATTGGAAAAAACTGTATGTATGTTCTCTGTGACAAAACTAAAACAAGCCATTGGACAATAAATGTGGAATAAATTCATTTTTATACAATGAATAATTGTAAAATCAAAAGATATAAAAAATAAAAGTATTTTATTTAATTTGCCTGTGCTTATGCTAAAGTAAACTATTTAATTCCCTTCATAATTTTCTGCTTAAAAATGTTTATTTTTATATTGTTTACCCTGGCTGTGCTTTAGGAAATAGATCAGAAGTATGGAATGAGGCAGACTAGTAAAGAGGCATTGCAGTAATACAGGCAAATGAGGTAGAAATGGAAATGTGGAGAAAAACAAAATTATAAAAGGCAGATAAATGAATTCTTTTTAGAACAGTTATACTAAAATAAAAAGTCTACCTCCAGCAAATGTATATATATAAATACATATATAAAGATATAGTTATCTTTAAAGGAAGAAAACCAAATCATTTCAACAGTGATCTTTTATTTCCAGAAGAAGGAGGGGAAAAAATTTCCTCTTAAAATGGCAGGAGAGAAAAGGGGAAGGAAGGGGAAGGATCTCTCTTTCACTTTACAAACTAGAAACAAATAGTTCTCAGGTTTCTTAACATTCCTATCAAATGTGCTGTGGATTTTATTTGCAAATTATGAGGCCAGCAGAGCAGAAAATGGGAGTCTTTAATTAGGAAGAACAGGTGGCTGAGAGGCACAAGGTGAATATTAGCCACATCTCTGTCTGCTGCCAAAAAACACAGATCTGACCTACAGAACAAATTTTAAGGGTGAGAGCATAACTGTCTCCAGTTGGATTAGAGCTTGAGTGGAGTTCAAGCTCTGTGTTCAGCTTTTCTGAATTATATTTACTCCTATTTAACATGAATTGGTTTGCTCTTCAGCTTTGGTTGCAATTTACCAATTACAAATTATTGACATTCTTCATATTGACATTCTCCACACAGTCTACAATCCTCTCTGCTGCAGTTGAGGCAAATTCTTGACCTGCCAAATGTTCCTGTTTCTCTTACTGGGTTTTCAAAATGATTCTCTTAAACAGCTGATTACGTATTTTAAGTTCGAATGACAATATAGGGCTTATAAAAGTGGAACACAGAGGATTTTCAGTGCCTTGAAACTACTCTGTATGATACACTAATGGTAGATTACATGTAAGTACATATTTGTCCAAACTCATCAAACACACATCACTAAGAGTGAACCCTAATAGAAACTATGGACTTTGGGTGACAATGATGTGTCAGCTCATCAATTGTAACAAATGTAACACTCTGATAGGGGATATTGATATGTATACGTGGAAGGGGAGGGAGCATATGGGATGACTCTGTACCTTCTGCTAAATTTTGTTATAAACCTAAAACTGTTCTACCAAGTAAGGCCTATTAAAAAGTACTCAGAGCTGGGTATGGTGGTGTGTACCTGTAATCCTAGCTACTTGGGAATCTGAGGCAGGAGGATCACTTGTGCCCAGCCTGGGCAATATCACAAGACCTCGCATCTAAAAACAGAAGAAAGGAGGGAAGAGGAAAGAGGGAGGATGGAGGATGGAGGATGGAGGAGGGAGGAGGGGGAGAAAAAGAAGGAGAAGAAGGAGAAGGAGAAGGAGGAGGAGGAGAAGGAGGAGGAGGAGAAGAGAAACTTAAAAATCACTTATACATAGATACATATTCTTTAAAGCTTTTCTGTCATGAAATGTTTTGGGTTTACAAAATTAAACATTTGGCATTCTTGCTCAAAAACAGCAGTAACCTTATCTTAAAGTTCATAATAATCATATATGCCCAGGCTCTGGCTCTCAAATTATGAGTCTGTCACATTCAGGCAAATTGTTATGAATTGAACCAATGGCATTTCATAGTAACATAAGTTAATGTCCAAGTGCCATAGCTTGCCACTTGCTTGATTTTAGGCAAGTTTCATAACATCTTATGCCTCAGTTTCCTCATCTCTAAAATGAGAGAAATTAATGGTGTCTACTTCACTGAGTTGTGACAATTAAATGAAAGAAGGCAGTTAGGATCTCAGTGAAGTGCTTAGCACACAGTAAAGAAATGTTTACTCTTTTTGTTATGACTAGCTACAACTTAATGCAAAGGGGAACTACAAGTAATTTTTTTAATCAATAAGCACATGGAGGCTCCGAAGAGAAAACATGACACCTTCAAAAATGAATATGTAAGGTTTGAAATTCATTACTTCAGTGTAGAATTTTACCAGGCTAGAGGAATGACTTATAACCAGAACTAAAAATTGTCATTCTTCAGTGCATGGTTCTTCATCTGCATTTGATGCTGCCTCGCTGTAAAAATGCTGTAAAACGTCCTCAAAGTAATTTTACTTCTTCCCCGTAAGAGTTCAAAATCTACTCCCTAGGTTTATTCTTTGGTACAAAAACCTCCAAAAGCTGATTTGCTGATGATAACAAATTTGTTTTCAGAAATAATATTCCTGATCTAATATGAAGTGATAAATAATTCAGAACTTTCATATTATCAGGGAATTACATTTAAGAGATCAACTGGGGATCTCTGAAATAAGCATTTACCTTGCTAGAGGAACACTAGCCTGCATTTAATTGTATAATATTCCCCCTTTAGGGTGTATGAGACAGCTTGTTGGAAAATGGAATGATTCTTGGCTCTATTCAGAAAGAGAACAAAGGAGAAAAGGCAGGTAAAGGACACAGTACCATGGAAATGACATTTCGTTTCCATTTGAATTCTAAAGTACTGAACTTTTAAAATCTTCATTTGAAGAAACTCTGAGAAATTTGTCAGGAGGGAGTAAGAAAAATGATATAGCCTGCCACTTAAGATAGGGTGCCAAAAAACACTAACAATTGTTCAACCTAAATGGTTAGTATTCAGGTTGAAGGGTGGCAGAATACGCCACCCCTACATATGCCACTTTAGCATAAGGATTATTTTGAGCTAAAGGCACTTAAAAAACAGCAGGTGCTAGAAGGGTGCTGTGACTCACCCCTTTTTCTTCCCGAACACAGGGATAAAACCCCCACACGGAAGATGTCCTCTCTATAGCAGAAGGAAAGTCACATTTTTATCATCAAGGATGGAAAGGTGAGACCTGGAGGATTCTGCATAAAGAGACCTTGTTAAAATAATTATTATCTTCCTTTAGCCTGCCTACAGAGTTCACTTACTTTTCCACAATTGCATCTTTTTAGTCAATTGAATATAAAAGCATCTAGGTTTTGCCATTTCTGTACGTCTTCATTTCCTAATGAGGGCTCCATAAAACTTCTATTAAATATATTTGCATGCTTTTCTTCTGTTAATCTGTTTTACATCAGTTTAAAACTCAGGTCCAGCCAAAAAACTCTAACAAGGCAGGGGTAGAATTTTTGCCTTCCCCACAAGGTGTTCGTTTTTGTATTCTTGAAACTTTCCGTATGTCTGACAATTTTTATGAACAAAAGTTGGGGGAATGAACTATTACTAAAAAACTTGGAAGACAAAATTCTGTTTTTCTCATTTGACACACCAAATATCTATTTACACTTTTCTTGGAAACAGCATCTTCTCCTCCTCCACAAAACCCATGTGCTCTGAGGGAAGCTAATTCCATCACTTGGGCTATAAGGATAAGCCACAGCTCTGGTGAGGACAACTGGCAAAATCCCATCATCCTGTTTATTTGATTGGTTCAGAAGATGAGCCAGAGACAAAAGTTGGACCAACAAGGATGAAGGATTATTTTTTCAACAGTTATCAGAAGAGGTTTTCCATTTTCCTACAGGACATGAATGGACAAATTAGAAAGGCCCAGTGTCAGGAGTGACCACATGAGAAGCATGATCTGAGAGTCTTCTGGAAACTGGGCACAATATTAAGGAAATACAACCAAGACACACACACACACACACACACACACACACACAAAGGGGAGAAGGGTGAAGGAAAACGAGGGAGAGGGAGAGTGTATTAGTCTGTTCTCATACTGCTCATTAAGACATATCTGAGACTGGGCAATTTACAAAGGAAAGCGATTTAGTGGACTCACTGTTCCACATGGCTGGGGAGGCCTCACAATCATGGCAGGTGAATGAAGAGCAAAGTCACATCTCACATGGCAGCAGGCAGGAGAGCTTGTATAGAGAAACTCCCATATATACAACCATCAGATCTTGTGAGACTTACTCACTACCACAAGAACAGTATGGGAAAACTGCCCCCATGATTTAATTTTCTCCACCTGTCCCTGCCCTTGACACATGGAGATTATTGTTATTGAAGGTGAGATCTGGGTGGGGACACAACCAAACCATATCAGAGAAAAACAGAGAGAGAAAAAGGGGGAAAGAGAAAAAAAAGAGAAGGAAAGGTAGATGAAGAGAGGCCATACATGCACTAGATAAAGTCACACCTACAGCTAAGCAAGATACTTTCCAATCATCCTAGCCAATAAATTCTATTGTCTGCTTAAGCTAGAATGGGTCACATTTTTAGTTGCTTATTAGTGAAATTATCCTAACATGCTAACAGGCAAGATAAAAATAGTCTGAGCAATGACTAAAGGAGCACATTTTTTTTACCTCATATACTGACACTTCAAGAACATTATTGCATCATTTGCTGCTGAATGGAGAGGAAAGTTGGTTCCTAAGGACCCCCTCGGCCAGAAAAGTACAAAACATCTGTTGAAGTCATGAGTGACTTGTTAGCAAAGATCAGCAGCAGTAAAGCTTCCTAAAAAACAGATCTTTTCTCACCAGTGGGTATTGATATAATTAGGGTCAATCACAATTTAGAATTTCCGGGGCATGGGGCTAAATTACAGTGGCATTTAAGAGCTCTGCTAAATTTTCTCATTCATCTTAAAGATTTCTGGAGGAACATGTTGTAATTAACTAATCTCCTTCTTTTCATTTTTATTACAATTTTCTTCTTCAGGCTTTGCAACTACCCACGACTCCAAGGTAAATTCCTTAAGAAGAAGGAAAGAAAAAAAAAAAAAAAAGACCACCTGATTTTCAATCAACAATGAGACTGGGTTTTGCTGTCTGCTAAGTGATGAATTGTGATGTGTACAGCAATCTCTAAATGAGTTGCTTCAACAAGATTTTTTAAAACTCCCACCGCCCTCACCAAACCCAGATAATCCCAAAAACTCATTGTCTGAGTAGGTGATCCAAGCTAAAAGAGTTGAAATTATGATTGCCAGGCATCCTTTACCCACCTGGTTTGTAAGTATCCCTGGGAGATGTACAAACAAACCCTATTACTTCCTTGTGGGTTTTCACATATGCTTCACCCACACAGATTTTATGAAGACATACCTTTTGAGCCTTATGCAATCGAGGGGAAAGAGCTTTCACTGGATTAAGCTATTCCAATTGTATTTACTGTGGGCAACAAAGTACACCATCCACAAAAAACAGCCAGAGGCTTTTAAGTACTAGGTCAACAGCACTTGAGTATCATATATTCCCAAGAGAAGCTACAACAGATCATGTTGATTTTATGGAATGTCTTGGCTCTCTCTGGGAAGGGAGTATATAGGGAGTGAGGAACATGATGACACCTACTACCATCAACCACTGTTAAGTGCTGGCTTGCTACGCAAGCACCCAACCACCCTGAGAAAAAAGTACTGACAGCTTCAATTGCTCAAAAGGAGAGGGAAAAATAATTATAAGTAGTTATCTGGTCTGTGATCATCCAGCTCAAGAGAAAAACCTAAAATTTGAAAACCTCATCTTTCCAATTCCAAAGTTTACATTTAAAAATTGTACTTCCAGTGTTGAAAAGTATCTTTGGGAATTGTTATGCCAGTTTCTGACTCATAATAAGATACACCCCATGCATGTTGTGTGTGTGTGTGTGTGTGTGTGTGTATCTAAAATCATTCTTGACCCAGTACAGGCACTTCTAGTTAATCTTTCAACTGATGTTATCCTTGTCCAGCATCTGGGCCACTGCTCATGCCATTTCTTCTACACAGTGTACCTTTTTTTCCCCTCCCATTTCTACCTATGGAAATCTTGCTTACAAGTCAAAGCCCTGGTACTTCTTCATTCCACAAGTATTTATTGTGAGCTAACTATGTGCAAGACGTGACAAACACAGCGGTGTGACAGATGTAGCCTCTCTGTTATTTATTCCATAATAATACGAGGCAGGTAATAGGGTTTCACAGTTTATGAAGCCATTCCAATGCACTTCCAGAATGGCCAAAATTCCAACTAACTCTGGAAAATGCATTCCGAAGATAACTAACTAGAATAACTGGGGAAAAATTTTAGGTCATGAGTACCGAACGTGTGCCAAGTATTTCCATATAAGCCTAACTTAATCAGTGGCTGTATGACAAAATATGAATGCAAGCATATTAATCTATTAATTCAAAAATATTTTTGCAACAGCTCTATTGTTAAAGGTGCTGTGTTAGATACTTGATGCAAGCAACACAAAGATGAATCAGTGCAGAGGAAATAAAGTCTACACAAGTGGACAAAGCAATAGCAGTGCTTTATATTAGAGATTAACAAACAGAAGGAACCTGTAATCCCAGAACTTTGGGAGACCAAAGTGGGAAGATTGCTTGAATCCAGGAGTTGAAGACCAGCCCAGGCAACATAGCAAAATCCTGTCTCTAAAAAAAAATTAAAAATTAGCAGGTCATAATGGCAAGTGCTACTAGAAAGGCTGAGGTGGGAGGATCACTTAAGCATGGGGGCGTCGAGGCTGCAATGAGGCACGATCATGCTACTGCACTTTAACCTGGGTGACAGTGAGACTCTGCCTCAAAAAGAAAAAAAAAAAATAGAAGGAAATAAACATGTGCTCAAAGGGTATTATGGTAGCAGACACCTTTATTCCAGCAGCTAGTACTATACCTGGGAAAGAGCAAATAACCATTATTTAATAAATAGATAATAAAAAAGACTGTGGCCTCATGGAGTTTCTACTGTAATATACCATCAAAAGAGCACAGAATGTTGAAGTATTCATTGCTACTTATATTTTTAAGTTTTTATTTCCATTCTACACTCGAGTGAGCAAATCAAAATACCTACTGCCAAAAAAGACTCAAAATTAATACATTTTTACTTACAATGAAGGCTATCATTAGTATATCATCAATTAATGACAGAAAAGGAAGATCTGTCATGATATTCTGAATCGACATTGTAAAAAGGAGAAAATATATGGATGGAAAGTATTCTGGCATGTTTCCAATTATTAAGAACAACTCTTTTGAACAGCAATTTGGGATGATGTGAAATGAAACAAATGAAATCACTTATTGTATTCAGTGTGGTGATCAGTTGGCAACAGTTATAAAAATGTGCCAGTAAGGATATAATATCAAAAGTCTACAGATAGTCAAAATTGCAAATGGCATGGAAAAAACATAAGAACAAACCATCACATCTTTCTCTCTGTTTTGCAGTCAATGACTTTCTCATTTGTATTCTCCAATACTGTAGACTTCCCAGGACAGAAATTACCTGAGGTTCTTCTCTGGATCTTTAGACAAAGCCCACTGTCCAATACTTATTATATGACGGTTAACTATGGAAACAAGGAAGGAAGGAAGTCACAATTTCATTCTGAAAACTAATCCGCCTTCTTATCAGCCAATATGTCCTGCTTCAAGGAGCAGCACTGGAAAAACTAGTGAAACAAAAGACCAGGACAAAACGTGGTATCCTTCTCCAGAATGCACAGAAAATTTCTAAATATTATCAAGAATTAAATATATTTGATTAGTACATAGCCTCAAATTGGACATCACTCACTTGTGAGTGACTCAACTATTCTCAAGTATTTTTCTTTACAACACTGTATTTCAAAATAACCCAAACCTATAATTGGCTGCAAGATAGTACAATGAATACTCGCAATACCCTACTTCAACTGTTAAGGTTTTATCATATCTGCTTTCTCTCTTTTACACACACAGACGCACATATAGGCACACACTCAGCAATATCATCATTTGTCCAATTGCTTCTTAGGACACAATGGTTTGTGTATTCTAGAAAACAAGATGAAAAGTCACGGCATCCTGCAGACCAAAGCAAGACCTAACCCTTGCGTGAGGTTTAATTAGTATCTTGAGTAAAATCATTTCTCTGGAGTGATGAGTTCCCACTGCAATGAATGGTGAGAACTACGACTGGAAAGACAGGTGGCAAAGACCCTAATAACTCTATATTTTATCTAATAAGAAATGAAGTGCTGAAGATTTGTGAGTGGGCTTGTAACCAAATAAAATGATTTTTCCCAACATAAATTAGAGATACTATATCAAAGGCACAGCAGAGACAAGAGAGTGGTGGCAGGAAAATCAGGCAAGTTTAAAACACCTAGAGTACTAGCAAAAAATATATATAATATAGCTGGACTTGCTCTATTCCTCTAACAAAATATAACTAAAAGGGTTTGAAAAGTCATCGGCCAACAATATTTAATATAACATACTCAAATCACATATATTTCAATTAATTAGGTTTCTACAGGAGTAATGTGGTATTTGGACTTGGACATTAAATCAATACTGGCCTTACAGATACTTCCCATGTTCTTCAGTCCTCCATTACAATCCACTCCCCTATCCAAAAGTCAATACCAAAGCCTTATATCAGACAGAAAGGACAGTAATCTTTAAGTGGAAATAGGAATCTAAATTACCATTGTAAATGTCTAAAGCTTGTAGTCTGGGGATTTTCCTAATGGGAGTATTTGATGTGACTTTTTGTTATTCTTATGATTGTGCTCATGAGCACATCACAAGGATGGTTTAAAGGCCTGAGCACCATAAATTAGATATTCTTTAAGAAATCATGTCCTTGACATATTTTTTCATTATCTGAGAAGAATGAAACAGATTTTTTTTCGTTAATTAGTGCTAAGGCATGTATTTTGCATTAGCATTAAGTTTACCAAAACGGCTTTAAAAACTTGAACAGATGGCAGAATTATAATAACTTTTCCTTATGATTTAGGTTAAGAATAAAGTGTCATGAGAATTCTCCTCCTACCTAACTTTTCTATAAAGTTAATGCATTTAATAGATATGTTTGTTTTTCTCATTGGGGTGTAAACAACTCTGTCACACCTCAGATGAGTATAATGAGATGTGGGAATACATTTCAATACTCTCTACCTAGGGTAAAGGGATTTTCCAGGGTTTAAACACGAAACCACACAGAGACAACTCCAAACCTTCGACAATAACTGCACAGGATGGCACAGGGGTTGCAAAGACAGATGTTTTAGGGGCCTGGCAGGTACTGAAAACGAGTAAAGTAGACTTGCTCAGAGGATAATAGGGAGTAGTGGGAACTGCAGCCAACTGGACAGGGCAAGCACCACTCGGGTCGAAAGACTCAGCATCTCACCAACTGCTTTCAGGAATGGAATGAAGGCCCTGAGTACCCGGAATCACTTATTTTCCAAAAGCTGCCCCAAATCTAACTTTTCTATGTGAAATGTCCCAATAAAAATTTCGGTGGCTATTTTATATTTTCTTAAAGAAAAAATAAAAATAAAAATAAATGAGGACTAAAGAAAACAGTTAGTGGCCTCCAGGGAGAACCATGAGACATTAGTCTGCAACATTAAATGGAGGTCTATAACTGGCGCTCATGGACCTGGGAGGCGGAGGATGCAGTGAGCCAAGATCGCGCCACTGCACTCCAGCCTGGGCAACCGAGTGAAACTCCATCTCAAAAAAAAAAAAAAAAAAAACTGGCATTCATGGTTAGTGCTATGGTTTATTTCATGCCCTGTCCTTGAGGGGGAACTCAGCCCCTAAGTGAAACACTTGAAATTAGTAAACTGGGTCTGCTTTCAAGCCTGATTTTCAAAAATGTATCATGGTGAAACCCAGAAACCTGCATGAATTCTTATGTGCCCCACCTTTATACCTATGTGAGATGTTCTGGAGCTCTGTAACCTCCACTGATCTTACTACTGCTCAGCTAGCTCTCATTTTATTTGTCTTCTTGACTCTCCCTTAAATTCCCCATCGTGCCTATTCCCAATTCATGCCTCTTGAAAGTCATTAGTAACTGAAACGAGCAAAGTTTAAGAACGAGTGCCACTTCCTGGCCTCCGTATGCTTCAATTTCATTGCAGCATTGGATATCTCATCTTCCCATGTTTCTCATCATCAACCTCAAGCTCCCCAAACTTCCCTGCTCTCACTAAATTTACCCATTTTTTCTCAAGCCCTTTAAGATTTCTCAGAATCCAGAACTGTAAGCAATAAATATTTGTTGTTTCTAAATCACCCAGGCTAAGGTATTTCGTTATAGAAGCTGGAACTGACTGAGGCAAAATGTTATCTTGCTTAATTTAGAAGACAGATCCTATTGTTATGCCATTTCGTAGATGAGCTAACTAAGCCTAAAAGAGGACAGGTAATTTGCCTGAGGTTACACAACTAGGCAGATACGGAATCCAAATACCAGTCAAGCATTAGCCACCAGGCTCTCCTTTCTCATCTCCCACTTGTAATCAATTGATAACTTTAGTAGATCCCACCTTGGTTTAGTACCTTGCATCCACCCCTTATGCTATCCCAGCAGCATCATAATTCTAATCATACCTTTCAGTATGATTGGTCAGGTGCAATAGTCTCCTAACCTCCTTAATGTCTCTAGTTTCTTTCTCTCCAATCCAGATTTCCACACTCTACAATCTTACTAACATTCAGCTCCCAACATGTTCTTCAGAAAAGAAAAATGTGTGGCACATATGCAACGTTTAGCTCTGTTCAGTGCCTTTAAGATATTTTACAACTCTGTTATGTTACAGGTAACTAATAGCAACACAAAATATTAAGTCATGCAAATTATTTCCTGTTTGATAGAGGTTTACTTTGACCTCCTTCCTTCCTGCCACCTGCAGGAAGAAAGCAGCTTTGCCTCCATTTTCACACTCATTTCAATATTCCTGTTTCGTAAACATGCCTGTTGTTTGGATTATCTTTTAAACCAGTCATATCATCTGCAGCTTCCACTGTGAATTAAATAAAATCTTTAACACAGGTTCACTTCTGTATCTGTCTGAGAGTCATGACTTAACCTATTGCTGAAAATGATCTTCTAAAATGTTTAGCTCCTAACAGGTTCTTGCTCTGAAACCTTCAATGGACACCAGTTGCCAAATGAATTAAATCCAGAAACATTACTCTGGAATTCAAAACTAATAGTCTCATCTACTCTGTCAGGCATATATCACACTGCTTGTCCATTCACATCCTGCATGGACAATAAAAGAAACTCCATGGGTGCCACACATTTCACTCTCCCAGTTTTCTTCCTCTGCTGATGCTACTCTTTCACCCTGGATTGTGGCTTTTCCTAGAGTGTTCAACATAATAGCTGCTGTGGATGCCCTACCCCATGCTTCTCAAACTTTTCACAGTAGTAATACGGCACAGGGATTAACATTTTTGTTAATTTTTGCTTCACTAAAGTAGGGGAGCAAGAGGAGGTCAAGAAAGGTGGAGGTAAAGTAGACTGCTACAAGCAGAAATTTCTTTGATGTCTCACGCTTTATCTTAAAAATATATGCAGATTAAAAAGGAAGAAGATCATGTCCTTTGGAGGGACATGGATGAAACTAGAGGTCATCATCCTTAGCAAACTAACTCAGGAACAGAAAACTGAATAGCACATGTTCTCACTTATAAGTGGGAGCTGAATGATGAGAACACATAGACACATGGCAGGAGCAAAACAAACTGAGGCCTGTCAGAGGGTCAGGGGGCATGAAAGAGGACATCAGGAAGAAGAGCTAATGGATGCTGGGCTTAATACTTGGATGATGGGTTGATCTATGCAGAAAACCACCATGGCACATGCTTACCTATGTAACAAACCTGCAATCCTGCACATGTAAACCTGCAATCCTGCACATGTAATCCTGCACATTAACCCTGAACTTAAAAGTTGGAAATTAAACACACACACACACACACACACACACACACCCCCCTCTGTAGATTTTGAACACACTCCATCATATATCAGCAGGGGCTTTTGTGAAAAATAATACGACCACCTCCAAATATTACAATAAAATTTCCCTTCCAGTTAGGTGACTAGTCTGTGGCATTGTACGTCCCACGAAACACTCTGTGACAATGTTCAACTTTACCTGAGCCCTGTGCTCCCAGAAAACCAGAATTAAGAAATCCTCAATCCTTTCTATAAGATCCCACCTCCATGCTTCCTCAGGATTCCGTTGTTTACCCGCCTCTCTCAAACTCCAGGCCCACTTCCTCTTCCTCAAGATATTCTACTGTAATTAATGCTCTCCCTGTAGCAGTATCCTAAATAAAATCACCTCCTTCACTGTCCATTGCATTATATTTTTGACACATGGCATGCCTTCTTTGAAAAGTCCATGATTTTATGTGGTGCTTCTTAAGATTATTACTTTAAAATATTAAATTGTGATAGTAGTATTGTGATAGAAAGAGAAAAACTAAAAATGCTAAGTGGAAAAGTACTGGAAATCAGAGGCGGCAAGAAAACCCCCCCCCCCTTAATGCTGAAACAACAAGGTTATGTGGAAAGTCCCTAAATACGTCACAGCCGTTTGTGGTTTTGCCAAAGGGCGGGAACGGCCGTTTATGATATGGCCGAAGGGCGGGAACCAATGAACAACTGACTAATGTATAACTTTAAATGTCAGCCAATTGTAAACTTACAACTGTAAAATTCCCCAGATTCTCTGTAACTTGTTTGTGCCGGACTATAAAAACGGCTGAAACCCCGAGCTCGGGGTCTCTCCCTGGGAACTAGTGCCTAGCTGGAGAGAACCGAGTTCCAACTCGAAATAAAGCGAACCCTGCCGCTTGGCTTTGACTCTGGTCTCTGGTGGTTGCTTTTGGGACATCGTGGGTCTGGGCATAACAGTATAGGGGAAAAATATATTTTCCTCACTCATCACTAAGTTCATGGGGGAGGCACCTATAACAAAAGGTAGATCAACAAGGAAAAAGCATATAAATCTATTCAATGAATTTTATGTGACATGGGAGCCTTCACAGGAAAATGAAAACCCTCAAAATAGGGAAGCCTGTGTGTTTTTCTATGTTGGTTTCATGGAAAAGTGGACAGTAATGAAAAAGTATTATTGCATTAAAAAGTATGATCTAATGGTAATAAGTTGGGAGGGGCTTTGGAAGGCCTGCTTGCTAAATCTTGTTTGTGTCCCTTTATCTTCAGAGATAAGGATGTTCCCTTTCTCCAGATCTAAGGAGGGTACCTCTTGAATGAGGCTCTTTTGAGAAGGGGAATGGGAATTCCAAGGTAAGAGAGACCCTCCTGCTTCTGTTATCTTCTCAAATATCAAGATGCCATATTTTGAAATCATGTGTCCTGAACACTGTTCAGTTAAAAAAAAAAAATCCAACCTTGACGTGGTTCTGAAAGATTTTTTTCACCTGTCCCCATTTAAAATGACTACCAAAGTTATAGCCATCAAAACTACATAGGAATCTCTGCAGCAGGCCAGGAATTGCTGAGGTAGAGAAACAGGAAGAAGTAGGTAGAGACCTTTCCTATCACCCTTAAAGTATCTGAAAACTAAAACTACTGGAAATAGACACTAGTTTTCATTCGATCTTTCTTTCAACAACTGTTGCTCAGACATAGCAGATGAGAGGCTGGGTACTGGTTACACAATCTGTTCAGGCAAAAGCTATGGAATCTTGATTAAAACTTTGAAATCCAAACCAGAGATAAGATGAAAAGGAAGAAGATGAGTAGTGGGTGTGGAGAGACCTTCACGACTGGAAAGCTACAAAATAAAACATTCTGAGCACAGGATGGGAAGACCTTAAGTTATGGCAACTGCAAATAATAATGGCTTACGTTTATTTTACGGGAGTATCTTAAAATATGCAGGAACTAAGCTTAGTAATTTACATTCATTACCTTGCTTAATTCTTACAGTAACTCTAGGAACTAAGTACTTTATTATCCCCACTTAACATAAAAAGCAACACAGCCTCAGAGAGGTTAATTAACTTGCCCAGGCACTTGTAGACAGTAAGTAGCTAGGCTGCCCAACTCAAAATCATGTTGGAATAATGCACCCCAAGTGCTGTTACCATGGGTTTTCTAGAAAGGGTATCCAATATAAATTGGAACCTAGAGTGAGGTGGAGAAAGACTAAAGAGTGGGTCAGATTTCCTATGCCAACTCAGGGAATGTGAACTTCACCCTGGCCATGGAAAGACAAGGAAATACTTCAAGGGGAGGCAAAGCAAGAGGCTGGTCACCGGGCCCCTTCCAGAGCAAAAAAATGAATGAGAATAGAGTAGAATACAACCACAAGCTCAAGTTCCTCAATAACCACAAGATCAGAAAGGATTTGCTTTAGGGCAATTTTTAAAACACCCTTAAACGCCAGTGAACACTCAAGTCTGAATTCTGTGCATGTAACCACTACAAGTTAGAAGAGAAAAAAATGTTAGCGTTCTTAGGGAAGATCTAGCAAAAACATCCTTCCAGTTCTAAGGGCCTTTGAGGGTGTGGGAGGTTGGTTCACACTTCAGGGTGTGCCAATTAAGTATGATGACTGCAGCAAACCAGTGAATAACACAGCTAGATATTTGAAAGCCTCAGTTACTGGATTACTGCCACTGCAGGAGACTTCTCTCTCCACTAAATTTAAAAAAAGAAAAGAAAAGAAAGGAATGGCGTCAGGAGAAACAAAGTGTAAAATATGGAACTTATTTTTCTTCCTGCAAGGTGTAAGTGTAAAAATTTGGTGTAAGTGTAAAAACTATTGTTTAGAAGTTTGAAAACTTCTAGCAAAACAATAGAACACAAAAGTGAAAAGAAAATGATTGTTGGGATTTTAGACTTAATACAAAGTTTTTGCAAATAAATGCCTCTATAACCTTTATGAATTCCAATAAAATATATTATGCTATTTTTTTCTTGTATCTGTCAGAGCTGTGTGAACCAGAGCAACTCTATCTTGAATAGGGGCTGGGTAAAATAAGGCTGAGACCTACTGGGCTGTATTTCCAGGAGGTTAGGCATTCTAAGTCACAGATGAGACAGAAGGTTGACACAAGGTGCAAATCACAAAGATCTTGCTGATAAAACAGGATGCGGATGCGTAAAGAAGCTGGCCAAAACCCATCAAAACCAAGATGGTGATAAAAGTGACCTCTGGTTGTCCTCACTCCTCATTACATGATAATTATAATGCATCAGTGTACTAAAACACACTGCTACCAGCTCCATGACAGTTTACAAATGCCATGGCAAAGTCCAGAAGTTACACTATATGGTCTAAAAAGAGGAGGAACCCAACCACCCTCAGCTCCTGGAATTGCCTACCCCATTCCCAGGAAAGTCATGAATAATCCACCCCTTGTTCAGCATATAATCAAGAAATAATTATAAGTATTTTCAGTCGAGCAGCCCAAACTACTTTTCAAATAAACTTGCTTTCACTTTACTTTTTGGAATAAAAAGTATTTTGGAATAAAAAATGACTTATTCCTTTACTTTCCTAATAAAGTTGCTTTCATTTTACTCTTTGGACTCACCCTGAATTCTTCCTTGCATGAGGTCCAAGAACCCTTTCTTGGGGTCTGGATTGGGACCCCTTCCCAGTAACATATCCAGGACAGGTGAGAAAAGCAAAGCAAAAGACATACATACCATATTACATCCCACCTAAGATGGTACCAATTGCAAGGGACATATTAATTTCAGAGATGGTGAATATTAGAATCAACAAAATACAATATAATTATCACCTTCATGAGCCCTGCTGATAAATTTCTTGTACTGTCAAAAATTCAGAAGTTTATGGTAAGGGAGTCTATTTGTAAGAGGCCCTGTTGATTTTCACAAGTCAAGAAAGAATAAACTTCAAGGTATACTAAAAAGAAACCAGACTGATGTCAGATCCTCTTCAGCATAAAAACTATCCTCATAGTAAATTACATTGAGGAAATATTTAATAGACAAGCTTGACTTTGTACATGTGCCTTCCTGACCAATATGTATGTTACTAATGAGGTTCAGGACACACCACTTTGGCACTGGAGGAAACAGCAGAAGCAAGAAGGTCTCTTGGACCTTCTTCCTGCCCTTCTCCTCTGAAGCTAACTATACAATAATTCTCTGACCTCTGCAGTGCATCATAAGACTCTCATTTCAGAGGTTCTCTCCCTGTACCTGAAGAAAAGGAACATCTCTGTCTCTCTGAAGACACAGGGACACAGAAGAATCTGAACAAACAGGCCTTCCTAAGTCAGCCCAGTTTATTACCATTAGATGATAACCTTCTGTCCTCCACTTGTATTTCTCCCCTACCATCCACTTTATCAAACTGAACCTTAAAACACACAGATTTCCCTATGTCTTTGGGTCTTCATTTTGGAATGCTTATGTGTCACATAAAACTTATGTTAAACAAAGTTGTATGTTTCTCTCTGGTTAATCTGTCTTTTGTCATAGTGTCTCAGTCATGAGGCTAGTGACAGATGAAAAATCTTTTGTCCCCTACAGCATCTATGAAGATCCAAAGCATGTCAAAGTATAATTTTTTAAAAGTTATGAACATTGCTTTTAGATGAATATAAAGCAAACATACCAAAATTAATTTCTTAATGAGGAAACCAGTAGCACAGTGTATTCATACAAAAAGAATTAAGGAATCTAAGTACAAATAGGCCCTGACAATGTCAAACTTTACCTGAGCCCCGTGCTTGCAGAAAAGTGATGGTTAACAACCACCCCTACAAATCTTTTGAAGACTGAAGGCAAAACATCACCACCCTTTTTGGTTCTGGGAAATGGCTGCTGAAGAGAACTACCCTTCCCCAAATGACTTAGCTATGACTATTCTTACTCTATCATAATTTTCACAAAATGTGCAGACCACCCCTTTTGTTTACCTGTAACAAGGCCAGAAAGAGACCCAACCCTTTTTATCTCTAGCCAATTTCCCACTCTTTGGCTCAGGATTGATTAGCTAAGATTAGAACTCTTTTTACTCCTGAAACTGCTAGATGCTGAAATAAACATTTCCTGTTCAGCTAACTGACTGAAATTCCCCAACTGCCAAACAATCTCAGCTGTAAATCTGTTACTTAAAGAGTTAATCTAATAAACTCTTTATGTGGTCAGGTACTTTATATAACTTAGTAACTATAAAGTACAAAAAAAAAAAGAAAAAAAATGACTTGGATTTGAAGAACGAAGAACTTTAGTTCTTTGAAAGGCAGTTTAGGAAATAAAAAGCCAAGTCACAGACTAGAAGAACATATTTTTAATGCAAATAGTTGATAAATGACTTGTATCTAGAATAAAAAATCACTCATATCTCAGTAGTAAGATAGTAAACCCAATTAAAAATGGGCAAAGTACCAAAAATGACATTGTACAAAAGAAGACATAATTACAGGAAAAAAAATGCTTATCATTAGTTATTAGGAAAATGCCAATTAAAACCCAAATGAGATACTGCTACACAGTTAAATAGAATGGCTAAAATAAAAAAGATTGACAATATCAAGTGTTGACAAGGAATGGCAGCAATTAAGAACTTCCAAATGTTGATGGTAGAGTGAAAAGTGATATAACCATTTTAGAATACCACTGGCAATTCCTTGTAAATTTAACTTTAAATATAGCATGTGACTCAGTAATTCCACTTTTAGGTATGTATCCAAGAAAAATGCAAACATATTCTCCAAAAGACTCATCTATGAAAAATTATAGCTTTCTTCATAATCGCCATAAAGTAGATAACGTAAATGTTCATTATCAGATGACTCAACAGACGTAGTATAATCATACAACAATACTACTCAGCAATGAAAAGGAATGAACTATTGATACGTGCAGTAACAAGAAGGAGAAAAGGGCCCAGGCACAAAAAGATACATGCTACATGATTCCATTTGTACAAAATACTTAAAAAGCCAAACCTAATCTATAGCATCACAAAGCAGATCAGTGGATGCCTGAGGCTAGGGGTGGTAGGGAGGAGGTGGAATGCAAAACTGTGCGAAGAAACTTTTTGATTTGAGGACAGTATTCTACAGCAATCCATGGTGTACGTAAATTTCATGTGTTGTTGTATATAAATGATATCAAAAAATTAAAACTAAAGAAATACAGTCTTTAGCTTAAATGTATCTTTCAACAAGTTCTTCATTTGCAATCTAGCTGATCACACTAGAATAACTGGCAGTCTCCTAGGAAACTGGTGTGGAGAAAGTGAGTTGTTTCATTTTTTTAATGAAGAGATTTTAGGTTTATGTTGGGAATTGTACCAACCATCTTAAACATTTTCCCTTTGAATCTATTTGATCTGTTGAAATTAAACTTCTTGTGTCCTGAGGTAGTTGACTAAGCGTACCATCAACAAAATATGTGGCATCAGTTTCCACTGTATTCCCCAAAGTAGGGGAGAAAAATATTAGAGATGGATCCAAAGAGAAAGCCTTTCGCCAAGATCTCCATTCAGCCTTGCTTTTCATTACTTAAACTCCAGAAGAAAATGTTCTCTGAGGGCTACTCTGTGGGTAGGAGTAGCATGATGAGCAAACATAATACTTCTCAAGTACAGACATGATAAAGCAGCAAAGTCAAGACTATGGATAGATCCAAGTCATAAAAGGATTTCGAATACATTTAGCCATGCAGTCACTGATAAAGTCTTCTTACCAATAGTTCAGCCCATATTACACATAATAAGACCAATAGCTAAAGCTTAAAAGAAAAAATTATCACAGTGGAAAATTATCATAAGAGATATTCAATTTAAGAAAAGACTTGAAAACCTCTTCTGTACACATAGTACTTTATCACTATAAGATACAGGTTCTATTATCTTTTTTTTTTTTTTTTTTTGAGACGGAGTCTCACTCTGTCGCCTGGGCTGGAGCGCAGTGGCCGGATCTCAGCTCACTGCAAGCTCCGTCTCCCGGGTTCCCGCCATTCTCCTGCCTCAGCCTCCTGAGTAGCTGGGACTACAAGGCGCCCGCCACCTTGCCCGGCTAGTGTTTTGTATTTTTTTAGTAGAGACGGGGTTTCACCGTGTTACCAGGATGGTCTCGATCTCCTGACCTCGTGATCCGCAGGTCTTGGCTTCCCAAAGTGCTGGGATTACAGGCTTGAGCCACCGCGCCCGGCCACAGGTTCTATTATCTTATTTAATCCTAATAACACTAACAATAAATATACTAAGAGAGTTAATATAAAAGCACAATAGAGCAAACACTGCATGTAGAGCATTTAGAAGTCCTTCAGAAGTCTCTACTAGGAATGGCTTCAAAACCCAGAGAGTTGAATGTGGACTCTCCTTTTCTCCTTTCTTTTATTTCAGTGGTTCTCAAATGTTCAAGTACATATCAATATATCAAAACCATGTACAAATTAATGATCCACTTAAGGAAGGAATTTTTAAGGAAATTTTGATGAAATGCGACTTTCACCTCACTGTTTCTCAATCCTTTTTTCATCATCATCCCTGCAAGGAGACTTTTCTAACTGCTCTCTGAAATTTTAATACCATAGATTTTCTTTGTATCTTTATATGTATCGTCTCTATGTCTGTGCTTCACACATAAAAAGAAGAAGACTTTTTATTGCTCCCAAGAATTAATTTTCACCAGCTTGGGGGTGATATCACTCCCGCTGAGAATGCATGACCTAACCTGGACCTCTAGCTTAATATGAACCTCTCCTGTTTATCTTTAAGGGCTTCTTTCAACGAAAAGTCTACATCCCAGAGCCTTCTTGGTTGCAGCATATCTATTAAAGTTTGTTTTCTTTATACCAAGTTTTTCCAAACATTTCTGCTGAAGTACACAGTGACAGTGGAGAAGGAACATACATGCCGAAAATAAAAACCATATGTAGACATATTTAGCACAGCAGGAAATGTATTTGAGCTCTGGTATCTTAAAACATTAAGTGAACAGAGAAAGAGTAGTCTTTTTAACAGATGGTCCTTGGAAAAGTGGATTTCTACACACAAAAGAGTGAAAGGCTCCTACTTCATAGCATATATAAAAATTAACTCAAAATAGATCAAAGACCTAAGAGTTTAAACTATAAAACTTAGATGAAAATGTACATGTAAACCTTCATGAGCATGGATGAGACACGGGTCTCTTAGCTATGTCACCAAAAGCACAAGCAATGACAGACACAACAAAGAAACACAATATATAAATTAGACTTCATCAAAATGTAAAAGTCTGTATTTTGAATGACATTATTAATAAAGTGAGAAGACAATCAAAGAGGAATGGGAGAAAATACATGCAAATCATGTATCTGAGAAGGGACTTGTATCTAGAATATATAAAGAACTTTTTCAACTAAATAATAAATAGCTGATTCAAATTTTTTAAATGGGTAAAGGTTCTAAATAGACATTTCTCCAAACAAGATACAAAAACAGCCAATACACAAATGAAAAGATACTCAGCATCGATGTTCATCAGGGATATTGGTCTAAAATTCTTTTTTGTTGTTGTTGTATCTCTGTCAGGCTTTGGTATCAGGATGATGTTGGCCTCGCAAAATGAGTTAGGGAGGATTTCTTCTTTTTCTATTGATTGGAATAGTTTCAGAAGGAATGGTACCAACTCCTCCTTGTACTTCTGGTAGAATTTTGCTGTGAATCCGTCTGGTCCTGCACTTTTTTTGGTTGGTAGGCTATTAATTATTGCCTCAATTTCAGAGCCTGCTATTGGTCTATTCAGGGATTCAACTTCTTCCTGGTTTAGTCTTGGGAGAGTGTAAGTGTCCAGGAAATTATCCATTTCTTCTAGGTTTTCTAGTTTATTTGCGTAGAGGTGTTTATAGTATTCTCTGATGGCACTTTGTATTTCTGTGGGGTCGGTGGTGCTATCCCCTTTTACATTTTTTATTGCATCTATTTGATTCTTCTCTCTTTTCTTATTAGTCTTGCTAGTGGTCTATCAATTTTGTTGATCTTTTTGAAAAACCAGCTCCTGGATTCATTGATTTTTTGGAGGGTTTTTTGTGTCTCTATCTCCTTCAGTTCTGCTCTGATATTAGTTATTTCTTCCCTTCTGCTAGCTTTTGAATGTTTGCTCTTGCTTCTCTAGTTCTTTTAATTGTGATGTTAGGGTGTCAATTTTAGATCTTTCCTGCTTTCTCTTGTGGGCATTTAGTGCTATAAATTTCCCTCTACGCACTGCTTTAAATGTGTCCCAGAGATTCTGGTATATTGTATCTTTGTTCCCATTGGTTTCAAAGAACATCTTTATTTCTGCCTTCATTTCGTTATGTACCCAGTAGTCATTCAGGAGTAGACTGTCCGGTTTCCATGTAGTTGAGCGGTTTTGATTGAGTTTCTTACTCCTGAGTTCTAGCTTAATTGCACTGTGGTCTGAGAGACAGTTTGTTATAATTTATGTTTTTTATATTTGCTGAGGAGTGCTTTACTTCCAATTATGTGGTCAATTTTGGAATAAGTGTGATGTGGTGCTGAGAAGAATGTATATTCTGTTGATTTGGGGTGGAGAGTTCTATAGATGTCTTATTAGGTCCACTTGGTGCAGAGTTGAGTTCAATCCTGGATATCCTTGTTAACTTTCTGTCTCGTTGATCTGTCTAATGTTGACTAGTGGGGTGTTAGAGTCTCCCATTATTATTATATGGGAGTCTAAGTCTCTTTGTAAGTCTCTAAGGACATGCTTTATGAATCTGGGTGCTCCTGTATTAGGTGCATATATATTTAGGATAGTTAGCTCTTCCTGATGAATTGATCCCTTTACCATTATGTAATGGCCTTGTCTGTTTTGATCTTTGATGGTGTAAAGTCTATTTTATCAGAGACTAGGATTGCAACCCCTGCTATTTTTTGTTTTCCATTTCCTTGGTAGATCTTCCTCCATCCCTTTATTTTGAGCCTATGTGTGTCTCTGCATGTGCGATGGGTCTCCTGAATACAGCAAACTGATGGGTCTTGACTCTTTATCCAGTTTGCTAGTCTGTGTCTTTTAATTGGACCATTTAGTCAATTTACATTTAAGGTTAATACTGTTATGAAGCAAAAATCCTCAATAAAATACTGGCAAACCGAATCCAGCA